>NC_084462.1:43914678-45125678 GCF_027409185.1 Cynocephalus volans
AGCTGGGAGTGATCTTACTGATGGGCATGAGGAAGTGTCCAGAGGATTCCTTTGCACATGAGTGTTTTATTTTTTAAAATGTTGCTTGTTTATTCTTCCCTTCAGTGGTTGTCTCACATGTGATTGACACTAAACATGTACAGAAGGGGATATACTCACAAAAGATAAACATAGACAAGTGTTTACAAAAGGCAAATAGATACATAAGTTAAAGATAATATGGTACACACAAACAGAAACCTCTTTTTCAGGTGTTCTGAAAAAGAGAGCAAAGACAGTCAAAAGATGGAATGAGACTGAAGTCAAGCGACTAACGGTTTTGAGAGCACCTAACTCCATTTTTATGTTTTGGTAATTCCTTCTAGACTTAAAAAATAAATTCTTTCTAATCGAATGCATTTATAAAAATATGAAAAGTGAAATTTCTAAGTATATTGAAAAATCTATAATGAAATGCTCAGTAAACCGCAATCTAACTTTGACACCCAGGTCATGCTCCATCTTCTCAGCCAATACTCCTCTGAACATTCTAGCCTACCCCTCTTTCCCCACCTTCTCAGGTCTGAGAGTAGAAACTGGTAACTGCAACAACCCAGGACTTGACCTCCATGGTTAACAACTTTGGTGTGTCCTGTCTCCTTATCTAGAATAAATTTAGGAGAAGAGATATGTTCCTAGAAAAGTGTCTCTTTTATGGCAGATGATTAATGCAGTGAACAGAATTTCTATGAATGCATAATCCCAGGCTTTACTCTGAAACCTTGCTCTGTGCAAGACACAGATAATAAGCTACAATTCACAGACCCCAGGCTAGTTTGCAGTTGATGGATTTGGGTAATTTTTTCATATTGATTGTTGGAAAAAGTAATGGACATTTCCTAAGAGGCTTTCTTTTTCAATAATACCTTTTAAAGATGTTTCTGCTTTAAAAGAACTACTTGGAATTAAAGTGGCAATCAAATGTATCAATTGGGGTGCTCTAGACAGCAGTTTGAAAGCACTGTGCCAAAGCATTTACCCTGAAGTCTAAAATTAGATGATCTTTATTACCACAGTCTACTTATGAGAATCAAAAAGAATAACTTCTCTGCACTGCAGTCTCTGAATTATTGGCAAAGTATAATTTAACTACTGCCTTCTTTCCTTCTTCCTTTGACGCATCAAGTATTTGGCTCAGCTGGTGAGAAAGTGAAACCACATGTGTTTTCTGCCCCTCCTTAAAATGGCAAACTAAACAAAACGTGCCCCACACCATGATTCTCCATACAGCCCTCATGACTAAAAGCACCCTCCAGTTTAGTATTCTTAAACTTTCCTAATACACTCCCAAATTAGGGTATCTTAAGATGAAATGTCTAAATAAACACAACTGAGTGAAAAGCTCATCTCAGAGGCAAAGAGTGACTGGCTCTGAGGAGAAATGAGAAAGGTCCCTGTTTTGCCCCTCAGGCACAAATGACATAGACCAAACTAGTCATTAGGGGGAGAAAAACAGCCTGCCTGACATAGCCAAACACCTGCCACATCCCCAAGTCTTAGGACCAAAGGGATTCATGGTCTTTCCCAAAGCAGGTTAACACAGTATAAACACAAACATCTTATTTCAAAAGCCTGGAAAAGTAAGGTACTGTGTAGTGAGAAACTACCTAGAAGATACCTGAGCAAGAGGCTACTGCCCTTCTTGCTTCATGCATGCAACAATTTTGATAGCAGCTACTTGTTTTTTTGTCGAGGTAAGTAAAAGTTCATAATGGAGAAACAGAAATAACTTATTCAACTCATTCTACCATTAGTGTGTTTTTTGTAATTTTTTTCAAGGTTAGCATGTGTTTTTACAATATATCCAAATTTGAATCTAAAAAACTAGAAATAATTTACTTTAATAAATGTACTTTAAAAAAAAAATCACAAAAGCACATGTTGATCACAAAACAGAGAGAAATAAAATCCACTCAAGGCACCAGGGCAGGCTCACCAGTGTTGTAGGCGGTTGGCATTGCTGAGTACACGAGTCCCTGTGGAGGCAAGCTTGGGGTGGTCACAGACACGACCGGGGTAGCAAGAGGTTGAGTGGCTTGAGAACTGCTTATCCTTTGGGTATTCTGTGGGAGATCAGAAATAAGACAAAGTGTTTTTATTTGGTATTTATGTTCAGAGTTAGTATTTTAAAAATAACTTTCAATTTAAAAGTGACATTTTTCACAATTTTATTGAATGTCATTATTTCCTGAAACAGTGATGATATGAACACTTTAAGAATACTAATGGGAATAACTAAATATTTAAGGAACACATTTTAACATTAATTATTCATTTTCCCTTTTTAAATAGAGTTTATTAATGTCAGAGACACAGCCTTAAAATAGAAACTTACATTATGGGCGGTAACACTGTTATGTGTTAGCATAAGTGAGGACTTGATGCCACCAGAAATACTCTCAGGCTATCCTTAGTGAAATACGTGCAGGTTTTAAATACCTGATATAATAGCAAAGGTCATTTGTATATAGAGGGATTATATGTCCATGAGTACAGGAATCAAAACTGCTGTTTTATGCAGCATTCACATGTTAACATGGTTTGAAGTCATGGCTTGAGTGCAGCCTGTATTCTGATTTCCTTCCCTCTGATCCTGCAGTTGACCTATTTTTTAAAAGCAAATTCAGATATGTATCCCTTTGCAGTCTCCCAGCCTTCTGACAGGTGAGGCTTTGAGTAGAGACATTTGAATAAAATAAACGCTGGTGGGGCTGCAGATGGAGCAATATTAAATGCTTACTAACTAACTGCACCTATGTAGCATCCTAACCGTTACACTGGGAATGAATAAAAAAAGTCTACTATTAAATAATCAAGTTAGTTTAAGACAGTCATTGTCCTCTATGTGCAGGAGTATGACAGAACCAGTTTTTCACCATACTGGCTTAAAGTAACATTTCTTCAAAATCAAGAGTCAGAGAACAGAGTGGACCCCACGTTGCAAGCATGTAAGAAGGCCAAAGCACAACTCCAACTTGCATATTTTATAAATGAAGAAGTCAGAGCCTGCTGGGTGACAGTCGGGGTCTAAGCCCAACTTACATTTAATAAATTTAATAAATGTAAAATTCAGTCCGTTGAGATTATAAAGATTCACAATGGGATTCAGTTTTCTCTATTACCATTTTCAGAAGGGCACATCAGAAGGTGGCCTCTGGCGAGATCTAAATACCTGAAAAGTGATCATTTGATGAGGATCCAGTTCTCAGATTAGTGCTTATAGACTGTGCAGTATGTAGATGTACTGCCTGAGTTTTTGTCCCAGAATCACCATTTTCAAAGCACTGGGAAACCCATTTAACCTCTCTGAAACTCTTCACTTGCCAAGTAGAGAAGACAGCAATCTTTGTCCTGCCTGCCTTGCAGTGCTACTGTGAGAACAGGTAACTGAAGTATTACACAAATGTAAGATAGTATCTTAAAGTTATTGTTTCAAGAAATCCTTTGTCCCCAAATTTCTATATAACTGGCAAAAAAAAAAAAAAAAAGATAAATATATTTATTCTTTTTGATCCATAGCTATTCTGTTGTAGCTGTCACGAAGTAAGTTGTAGTAGAATTGCAAGGCTTCTCAACAACTCTCTGCAGCCTGGCTCTCACCATAACAATCTTTAGCACAGGCCCAGGACACCTGCCTATCCTCACTTTGGATCAGAACCATCCATGATTGTATTTTAGAACTCAAACAAATTTGAACAACTTTCTAATTTCTAAAGGATTGTGTTTCTGGTCATATTTTGGTTCTGACACATAAAGTTCTGCATTCTTAATTGATTAAGTTTTAGAGTCTGAATTAGCTTAAGTTTTAAAGAATATGAATGGCTGTTTAGAGTTTTCAGTCATGTATCTGTTTCTGAGTTACAAATATTTATTTTTATGATTTCTAGGTTTTAAAGTCTTCAGAGACCTAGAAATTTATCTCTGAGATTCTGTAATTATAGGTATTCTTTAAGGAATGTGGAAAGTCAATGTATGACAATTGGGAATATATTTTAGTCTCAGCATCAAGTTAATAATTTTAATGACTTTCTGAGAGGGATCTACTTCGGACTTAATTTACTCTTTCATATTTGGTTTGGAACTTCAGAAGTCAAGTCATTAGGTGAGATGGTTTGGCCTGGATTCTACCCACTCCATGGCTTCAAATCCATGGCAATCTCTTGGTGTGTCCTCAAAGACGGGGGTAATGATGAGACTCCAATATATCACGGTTCTACCCATCAAAACTCCTAATCTCAATGGAATGGAGTTCTGTAAGAGGAAGTGACTTTCAGAACCACTAGAGGGCAACATAGCACTAGAGAATTCATGGAAGTATTCACAAGTTAACGGTAAACTGTGAGGTCTAATCTAAGATGAATTATTTTAGCTTGAATTATAAACTTCCATTTGCTAATGATGAAGGTATCACTAAATAAAGTATTTCTCCAAAAGATATTCATAATATAATTCAACGTCACATTTACAGCTCACTAGTATATTTCAGTTAACCAATACAAAACCACATCCAAAATTGTGAGAGCAATCACAAAGCTCATTAAAGAACAATCTCATATTTTAAGGATATAGTACAGACAACAGCATTTGAAAAGAAAACACTGTGCAAAACAAACCAGCACACACAAATGTACAATAATGAAATGTAATAAAACCAGCAGATGCCTTTCTCCCCCATGCTTTCATGCACTCTCAACTCATGTCCATGCTAAAAACTGAACATTTTCAAGTTTTATCTAATTAGCAGCTGACTTTGAATTCATATGATTGCTTCTGTGAGGGTTGGGTTTTAGTTCCTAAAGCAGAAATAGATCAACTGCGAGTTATTTTTAGTCTTTTATTTTCTAGAGGAAAAGCCAATAGAAAATATTTGTTTTGGAAAAAAAGATAACGGCTGCTTTTAAGAACAGAATATCTCATGATAGAAAAGTAAATTTGTCTATGTTCAATTATAGACATTCCTTTTAGTAAACAGGGAACCCCCTTGTGGCTCAAAAGATTGTCCTCATGCAGGATGAAATAATTCCAACCCTGAAAAAGGTGACCTCACCAAAAATGATGTAATCTTTTTGAAAGAAATAACACACGACCGTGTGTTACAATCTGAGGAGCTTTGAAAGTGAATTAATTTTCTAAAAATATTTTAAATTTGGAAAGCTATATAAGGTATATCTTTCCTTACAAAAAAAAAAATCTTTAACAAGTGTCCTATGCTCATGGACAGCTCCTGCTTTTAAGGGCTGTATTCCAAAGTTCCCTCCAACAAATAAAATGGCTCAACATATACAATTATAAATAGAAAAACCAGAGTCTGTAGCACCAGTAATTGCTTTAGTTATTCAAAGTGTTTGCACAGTATTTAATAATAAAAAATTGTGTAACAAAAGAAACACTGGTTAGATAAAAACATTTAAGATAATTAGTACTTTCTACATCCTTTTCAACTCTCTTCAAGCAGAAAACCACACTCACCAACTCCAATTCCTCTTCCTCCGACTGCACTCAGCACATAAGAGGGATAAGAGAGTTACTAAGACTGTTGGTACTCACAAACAAAATATTTCTATAGAAAAACATGTTATTTGGACCCTAGCAGTTGTTTGGAATTCTAAAGAGATGATTATAGACACAACAAATAGAAATATAAATTACTTATTGTCTCTATACTTAATTTTTCAAAAGACTGGAACAAGTCTTTTAAATTCTCTATGGCCAGGATTTAAAGACACCCTCCTCCTCCTAACTCAGTCCGCTCTTACGCTGGCCTCTCCTACACACAGAATGCTGTGACAATATTTAAAAGGGGATCCTCGTCACTATACCAGTTTATACTTGGTATCTTGAGAAAACTAACTCTGTACTTACATCTTAATTCTCCTGTCACTACCTCACCTGGTCACATAGGTCCATTTACTTCTTTAGATTCTGTGCTACTTGGGCAGGCAGAAATTGTTTCATTTCCCACAGTAGATAGCACAGTGTTAGGAAACAAAAGGAACTCAAACATTTGTTAATAAACAGAAGAATTTGAAATAACAATTTTATATGTTTATCATTTACAAATATAGTTTTCATATAAATAATCTCAAAATTGTTTTGGCTACTGTAGTTTCTTTGTCTTTCCATATATATTTTAGTATTGGCTTATTATTATCTACAAAAAAGGTTGCTATGATTTTGACTGAAAAGCTACAGATCAATCTGAGAAGCAGTGACATCTTGACAATATTGAGTCTTCAAATTCATTAATATGATGTATCTCTCTGTTCAGCTAGGTCATCTTTGATTTCTTTCAGCAGTATTTGTAGATTTCAGCATACAGATCATGAATAAATGTTGAATTCTGTTAACATGGTGAATTTTATTGATGAATTTTCAAATGTACAATCAGCCTTGCATTCCTGGGATGAAACCCACTTGGTCTTGCAATATTATCCTTTTTATATATTGCTGAATTTATTTACTAATATTTTGAGGATTTTTATGACTAGAGTTCATGAGGGACACTGGTTTGCAGATTTTTTTTTTCTTGTAATGCCTTATTCTGGTTTCATATTAGGGTAATGCTGGCATAATAAAATGTGTTGGGAAGTGTTCCCTGATCTTGTATTATTTTTCTGAAAGAGATCATATATAACTTGATTGTTTCTTCCTTAAATGTTTGGTAGAATTTGCCAGTGAAATCATCTGGCTTTGAGTTTTCTTTTTTGGAAGATTTTTAAACTAGGAATTCAATTTCTTTAATAGATATTTACTATTTGGGTTAACTATTTCTTCTTCAGTGAGTTACTAGTAATCCTTTGATAGTTTGTACCTTTGAAAGAATTTGCCCATTTCATCTAAACTATCAAATCTACTGGAATAGAACTGTTTGTAATATTCTCTTATCTTTTAATGTCTTTTGGGCAATATGCCTTCTTCATTCTTAATATTGATAACCTGGGTCTTTCGGTTTTCTTTGGTCAGTTTAGCTAGAGGACTATCAATTTTATGGATCTTAAAAAGCAAAAAGTTTTTGATTTGAGTTTCTCTACTGTTTTCTGTTTTATACTTCATTAACTTCTATTCTTTATTTTTTCCTTTCTTCTACTTGCTTTGGATTAAGTTTGCTCTTCTTTCTCAAGTTTAAGGTAAAAGCTAAGGTTTACTGATTTGGGAACTTTCTTCTCTTCTAATATCAACAGTTAGTGGTATAAATTTCCCCATAGCACAACTCTAGCTGGTTCCCCAAATTTTGATAAATAGTGTTTTCATTTCCAATCAGCTATATGTGTTTTTAAATTTCCTTGAGATTTCTTCTTGGCCTATGGGTTATTTAAAAGTATGTTTAATTTCTAAATATATAGAGATTTTCCTATTGTCTTTCTGTTACTGATTTCTAGTTTGATTTCATTACAGTCAAAGAATAATCTGTATGATTTCAATTCTTTGAAATTTGCTGAGGTTTGTTTTATGGTACAGAATATGGTCCATTTTGGTGACTGTTTCATGTGCACTTGAGAAAAATGTGTGTTCTGCCACTGTTCTATAAACATCTCTTAAGTCTGGTTGGTTGAGTGTTGCTCAGACCATCTAGATACTTACTGATTCTTCTGTCTACTTCTATCAATTACTGAGAGGGGGGGTTGAAGTCTCCAACTACAACTGTAGATTTTTCTACTTCACCATTTAGTTCTATCAGTTTTGCTTTATGTATTTTTATTTTTTAACTAAAAATATTTATTGAAATAATTGTAGATTTCCATACAGTTAGTAGAAATAATAGAGATTCCTTGTACATCAGTAAACTTCTACCTTAAGAAAATAGAAGAGCAAACTAAACCAAAGGCAAATATGAGTAGGGAATAACAAAGAGTACAACAGAAATATATGAAATAGGGAATTAAAAAACAATAAAGAAAATCAACAAAACCCAAAGTTGATTCTTTAAAAAGATCAACAAAATTTGCAAACCTTTACCTAGACTGACCAAGAAAACAAGAGAGAAGACCAAAACCACTAAAATCAGAAATAAAGCAGGGGTATTATTACATTGTCACTATGGTTTTTTGTGGTGGTAAGATTTACTTTCTTTCTCTTTCTCATTTGCATTTTGTTCTACCAGTGGGTTTTGTTCTTTCTTGTGTATTCATGGTAGTGATTATTGCTTTTTTGGATTCCAGATACAGGACTTCCTTGAGGATTTCTTGCAGGGCTGATCTTGTGGTGGTGAACTGCAATTTTTGTTTGTCTGGAAAATACACTATTTCCCCATCATTTCTGAAGGACAGCCTTGCTGGGTATGGTATTCTTGACCTGCAGCTTTTTTCTTTTAGTACTTTGAATATATCATCCCAATTTCTTCTGGCCGGTCAAATCTCTGCTGAAAACTGTGCTGTTAGTCTGATAGGGGCTCCCTTGTAGGTGACTTGATTTTCTCTTGCTTCTTTTAAGATTCTCTCTTTGTCTTTGAGCTTTGCCAGTTTGATTATAATAGGGGCTCCATTATAAGTGATTTGATGCTTTTCTCTTGCTATTTTAAAGATTTTCTCTGTCTTTGAGCTTTACCAGTTTGACTATAATGTCTCTTTGAGAGGATCCTTTTGGGTTGAATCTGTTTGGATATCTTTTGAGCCTCCTGGATCTGAAGGTCCATGTCTCTCCATGTACCTGGGAAGTTTTCCATTATTATTTCATTGAATAGGTTTTCCAAACCTTTTCCATTCTCCACCCCTTCTGGAACACCCATGATTCAAATGTATGCTTAAGGTTGTCTGCTAGCTCTCTCAGGTTTTCTTCACTTTTAAAATTCTTTTTTCCTTTTTCTTGTCTGCCAGGGTTATTTTGAAAAGATTATCTTCAAGATCAAAAATTCTTTCTTCTGCTTGTTCTAGCCTGCTGCTTAAGCTATTGGTTGTGTTTTCTGTTTCACTGGGTTAATCTTTCAGTACTGTGAGTTCTGCTACATTCTTTTTTAAGGTATTAATCTCTCTGTAATTTTTTTCCTTCATATCCTGATATTTTTTTCTTGTTTCATTATGTTGTCTGAGTCTTCCCATATTTCAGTGAGTTTCCTTAAGATTGTTGCTTGGAATTCCTTTTCAGTCATTTCAAGGGTTTCCTGCTCTATAGGGTCTGGTATTTGAGAATTACTGTATTCTTTTGGTGGTGTCATATTTTCTTGGGTTTTTGTATTTCTAGTATCTCTATGTTGATGCCTGGTTATCTGGCAGAGCAGCTGCTTCTTCTATTGCTCTGGAGTGGGCTTTGAGGAGAGAGACATCCTCTTCTTTATCTGGTCTCCAAGGCTGGTGACTGTCCTTCTGTGTCAATGCAAGTGAGCGTCTGGCTGGCCACCTGCATGGTGGCTGTGGCTTCTGCTGTGGTATCGAACCACTTTTTCGGCAGCTGCAGCTGTGGTGGGCCACCTGCGTGGAAGTGGTGTTTTCAGTGTGCTCCTTGCCTGCTTCCTAGTAGGGGATGCTATTCTCAGCTCCTGCCTAGGACCCTGGGTGTGCTCTGTTTCTTGCCTGCTTCTGGGTGGAGCCACTTTATGTATTTTGAAGGCCTTAGGTGCGCATACACTAAAGATAGTTATTTCTTGGAAAATGGACATTGTAATGTCCCTCTTTATCCCTGACAATATTCCCTGCTCTGAAGTCTATGTTGTCTGAAATTAGTATTTCTACTTTAGCTTTCTTTTGACTGTGTTTGCATGGTATATTTTTCTCCATTCTTTTATCTATGTCTTTTTATTTAAAGCATGTTTCTTGTAGATGGCATATTTCTTGGTCTTGCTGTTTTTTGTTTTAAAACAAATCGGATAATTTGTCTTAATCGATGTGTTCTGACCACATTCAATGTGATTACTTATATGGTTGGATTAAAATCCACCATTTTGCTATTTTTTGTTTCATCTGTTCTTTGTTTTTCTCTTTTTTTCCATTTCTTAGGCTATTACAATATTTTTTACAATTCCATTTTATTTCCTCTATTGAGTTACTATTCACACCCCTTTAAAAAATTTTTTCTGAGTTGCACTAGGGTTTACAATATACATCTTTAGTTACTCAGAGTTCACCTTCAAATATTATATTATGTGTACAATAGGAACCTACAACAGTATATTTTAATTCCTCCCTCCTATCCTTTGTTGTCATATATTTTATTTTTACATGTGCTATGGGCATAAAATACAGTGCCACTATTTTTGTTTTATACAGTCAGTTATCTTGTGGAGCAATTAAAAAGAGGGAAAACACCCATATCTTGTTTTCTAATACCATTTTCCAATAAAAGGAATTCCTTGGAGAAATACCTAATTCTAGGACTACAGTGGGAAATCCATAAGATGAACTTGGAGAACATGGTCGTGCCACAAAATAAAGAAGTGCTCCCTCCAAAGAAACCCACAAGGATACAGGTATGTCAAAGGGACACAGGGACCAAATGAATAGCCCTCAAAAGCTAAAGCTGGAACAAGCTGAGCAACAGTAAAATGTCGTATTGCATTACAACCCAAAGTGTAAAATAAATGCCCATGAGTCTATACTTTTATAAATAAATGATTAAGTAAATGATTAAATAAATGAGAGAAAACGGATAGATTTTCTGTGCAGAAGAACTCCAAAATAATTCATGTAGATAATCTTCCCTCAAGGATATGATGCTTTAACTCCCTGCTCCTTAAGTGTGGGTTGTGTATAGTGATTTCCTTCCAAAGACTACAGTGTGGAAAGGCAAAAAAGAGTAACTTTATAGAGAAATCTGTGAAACACTACATTAGTCAGGTGACCAAGTTAACATCAGTAATAAATAGTCATGTTGATAGTGTGCACCCTTGATATGATGTGATGAAAATGGTACTTTAATTTTATGACCTTCCTGCCTCAAACTAATAACCCCAGTGTGGTCATGAGAAAAACATCTGACAAATTCCAACTGAGGGACATTCTACAAAATACCTGAGCAGTACTACTTAAAACTTTAAAGGTCACTAAAGCAAGGAAAGTCTTAGAAACTCTCACAGCCAAGAGGACTCTAAGGAGATTACTAAATGTTATGTGGTATCCTGGATTAGATCCTGGAATAGAAAAAGACATAAGGTTAAAAACTGAGGAAATCTGAATAAAGTATGAACTTTAGTTAATAATAATGTACCAATATTGGTTCACTAGTTATAACAAATGTATATACTAATATATGATGTTAATAAGAGAAACTGGTATAGGGTATATGGGAATATTCTATGCTATCTTTGCAATCTTTCTATAAATCTAAAACTGTTCTAAAATAAAAGGTTTATAAAATATAGAGAAAAATGAATTTTATTATATTCTCATTTATTCCATTTCCAATGTTCTTCATTCCTTCGTGTAAAGTCAAGTTTTTACTGGGATCATATATTCCTTCTGCTGAAGGACTTCTTTTAACATTTCTTGTAGAGGAAGTCTGCTGGCAATAAAGTCCCATCATTTTTGTTTGAGAAACTCTTTATTTCTTCTTCATTTTTGAAAGATATTTTTTCTGGGCACAGAATTCTAAGTTGAGAGTTTTGTTTTTTTAATATCAGCACATTAAATATGTTACTCCATTGTTTTCTAGCTTCTATAGTTTCTGAAGAGAAGTCTGGCATTAATTCTTATCTTTGTTCTTCTGTATGTAACGTGTCTCTTTTCTCTGGCTGTCTTTCAGATTTTTCTTCTGTCTTTTGCTTTTAGCAATCCGAGTGTGGGTGTGTGGGGGGTGTGTGTATTGGTGATAGTATTTATCCTACTTGGTGTTGGTTATTATTTCTTATAATATTACTCTTGTTCTGTTTTCTTTTCTCTTGTTAGAATTCCAATTACAAATATGTTACACCATTTGATAATGTCCCACAGCTCTTGGATGCTTTGTTCTGTTTTTTTGTTTTGTTTTGATTCTTCTTTCCCTTTGTATTTCAGTTTGGATAATTCCTACTGACTCAACCTATAGGTCTTTCTTCCTGCCAGGTCTTTGGTGCAGGGTTTGAGCTAACTTAATTAGAAACTGGACTGGGTTTGAGCTTTGTTGTTGCTATGGTTAATCTCAACGTACCTACCAATGCTTCATATCCTTTTGGGTGTGGGGATTGGTTTGACAGGATCCCACCACCCTTCCCCCTGCCCAATGAATGCTCCACTCTCAGTTTCAAGCCTTCCCCTTTGTGCTGTGCCTAGGTCTGTGGCCTTCTCTGTCATCCTGCCACTCTCCCAACATTGCTCTGTACCCAGCATGTCTTCTGGTTCCACCACTGTGGGTTGAAATATTTTTCCTTTTCCATTTCCCTAGATAAAATGAGATTTCACCAGTGCCCTAAGAGTGACATTGTTTGTTGTTCATATCTCACAGATTAGGGCTTTTGTTCCATATAAAAGAAAGGAGCAAAAGATCCAGGTAAAACTTTTTGCCCCTACTGCAGTGGCTACTCTTCCCCTCTCCCAGTTGTGTACCACAAAGAAGAATTTTTCAGGACATTCCCAGTCTTTTCTGTGAGCATCCAGTGTGGTTTATAGAAAAAAAGCCTACAAGACAACATGGACTTGCACTATACTGTGGCCCACAGGAGTTTCACATGCTCCTGCTAGTGTGCAGTTAGTTTGTGGCAATTCACCAATAGTCCTAACTTAACTTTTACCACCTATGTCTCGCTGTGCCTTGTCCAGTGCTCAAATGTCATCTCTCCCCATAGCATCTCCTTAGCATCTGGGTCAGTTGGTTGCCCTGAAATCTCAGCACTACAATGAGTTCAATAAAAACTGTGAATTTGCTGTATGTTCAAGTTTTTTCATTGTAACATTGGGAGCAACACAATTTCCAGCTTTTTGTATCTCTGAATAAAAAAGTACTTCTTTGTTTTTTGACCCAGAGTATAAAACTTAAAGGGATTTGGTCCTGTCTCTATTTTGTAATATCTTGAACAAGTAATAACCTTTAGCTCAGTGTTCTCATCTCTACACAGACATGATCACATTCTAAGTGAAAATCAAATGAGACAGTGCACATATGAAGATGTTTTAGAATCTATAAAGCATTATACAAATGTAGAATTATTATCTAAGACTGACAGCATCACTTCACTTAGCAAAAAGTCAAATACCAAGTTTAGCAGCTGCATAGTAGCAACAACACCTAGCATATCTCACTTAGTGTGCTAGCAGTCAAACAGTTGCTAAACTAAGAATGGTTTTAAAATTTGCCTATATATTCCAATTTTTTCTAAAAGAGGCTAAGAGGGATAAACATTCTCTTATTCTTCATAAACACAGACTTGGTATTCAAAAGCAAATGAGGCTACAACTCGTTAAGGGATGGAGTTGAGGGTAACTGCACTCCTTTATAAAGTTAAATAGAAAGGTTATTTGAGAAGAAAAAAGCAGAGAAAATTATTCGGAGAATAACTCATTCAAGTTTGTACACATTCTTCCATATCTACGATAGTTCTCTTTGGTATATACAATTTTCTAATAAATAATTTGGTGTTTCTCTCACAGAAAAGCATGTGTAACAGATTACTGAAAGTATGCAAAATACAGAGAAGAAATGTCACGTTTAATTTATAAATTTGGGATTGAAATCTCTAAGCAAAGTTCCTAGCCTGGTAAAATTAAAACTAAGCATAATAACCTCTCCATATATAGCTTTAATTTTAAGTAACCATTACGCAGATTTTTTATTTTTCCATAATCTGATTTTTGTGCATTTAAAATAGACTCGTCCCTTTGAATGCTAATTTTCAGTAGAAATATTCATTAGGAAAAGGTATGGATTCTGAGGTACAGAAAATTCCAAAGGAAGATATAGACTATGTATAAAATACGTGTTTTACAAGAATGAAGGTGAAGAAAGATTCAGTTTACCAGTGGAGGCATCATTCCCTTGCTTGAAGGGGGGATGACAACTCGAAGATCTGGTTTTCGACTGTTCATTCCAAGATTGCCACCACCTGGTGGAGGGGGAGACTTTGTAGGCATGACTTTGCCTAAACTATTTGCACCAGGAGTTCCAATCATATTTGGAGAAGCTCTTGAGTTTACGAATCCATTCCCTGGAAAAATGAAATATCATTAACATGAAAAGAGTTATTAAAATACTATGGCCCAAATACAAAGCAAGTTTTCCTCAGTCTGAGTTGCAAATGAATTTTATAACAAAATTCACTAGTGACTACCCATGTATATTAGGATATTTTAAAAATAACCAAAGAAAGTCAACAAAAATCTGAAGTACATATAAAGCTTAAGACTAACACCACTTGTTTACCAGCATTACTGCTTAAACCTGCTGAGAGATAATTAAAACACAATACACATTTCTAACAGGGCATCTCATACTGGGGACTGAGACAATAGAGATATAAGAAAATGTCCAAGACCAGCCTACTGATTCATTCTTGTGACAACAAAGGCATTGCTTCTAAGTTTTGGGTACTGAACTAAGCATCAAGGTGATTCCTTAACTGTAGCTTATTTAGCACTCAGCTCTCATGCCTCAATTTCACCAAGTATTTCTTCCTCATGGCTCTACTTCTACCTGCCCTGTTTCTACAGCTTCCATTAAGGTCCTTATTAAATATTTGTCGTTTATCTGACTTTAATCATGCCATTCCTACTTTTTAACTTCCCCTAATAGAACCACCCATCTCTGTTAGATGAAATAAAGGCATAGGCACACTGTGATATATATTCTGTGGACATAGCACTTTTGGGAACCAGTTGAGATATGAAATAAATGTACAAGACCATCCCTGTTTTCATGAGTACTATAGTCATTCTAGTTCTTCCTGTGTGTAGCAGCCATGTGTGTTGGGTCGGCCTGACTCCACTTCAAATGCCCCTCCACCCTGGCCACAGATTGGCTTTGTGACAGGTATTTGACTCAGGTCAGAGGCAATGAGTATAAAGCATTCTACCCCTCACTACAGTGATGAGATCTAGGAATGACTAGTCAGAATATAGGTAAAGAAGCTTGCAAAGGAGAAGTCATTTTGAGACTCAGAAGAAAGCCAGAATGAGGGAAAAGCTAATGTACAAAGGAGAATAGCAAAGAATTGAAGTAAAAGCCCTGATTAAACCATGCTTGTAGTCTGTACTACTTCTGGATCTTTTCAGTTACATATACATTAATAAATCCACTATACTATTTAAGCGTGAAGTGTTTTTCTGTTGGTTGCAACATAACTTACTAGATAGCTACTATTCATCAGCTTATAGTCCAATGATGGTGATAACACAAAGTAGTTAAGTAACAAATCGTACAGGAACACATAATGTTCATGTATAAAAGAGATACTGCATATTTCAAATTCTAAGTAAATCACAAAGAAAGTGAAAATAAAAAACATTAACTATTTGACATATTTATAAAAATATCTTGTGAAAATGTAATTACTAAATCTAAGATAGTGTTAACTGCCCATAAAAAATGTATTCTAATTCCATATTTTTAAGATCCCACAAATTTTATAATCAAAACAAAAAGCTTTAGGTTTACCATGTGTAAAGTTTGCTTTTAGTAATAAATGAGGACTTAATGCCATGAATATTGTACTATTCTATTTTGAATAGTCTCTATTATCAAAGTCTACTCTACTATGCTAAGTAGATGTTAATTTAAGAGCACTGGATAAAATAAACCTGTTGGCTTAAGAATTCCACTCAGTTTTTATTACAAAGCTGATCAAGAACAAAATATTCAGAAAACTGAACTAAAAATTCTAGAAGGGCTGAACAGGCCTCTTGAATACTCTGCATGGGACTCAGCATTCACACATCATCAGTAGTAGCAACAATCTAAAACACAATATAGAACTACCTTTACTACTTGGAAATAAAAAATTATAAAACATCTGTATGTGTAGAGCACTGTGCAGTTGGGAGGGTATAAGGAGACAGAAAAAAAAAAAAAAAAAAATCCTGCATGGTTTCAAGCAGTTTTACAACTAATTAGCAAGAAGAGGCATACACCATAACAGGCTTAGATATGCCAAAATTATACTGAAGATATGGGCAAAAGAAACACAACTAAGGGTAACCACACAAAATTTACAAGGAAATAGAAAGCAAAGCATTGATTGTAGGCATGTGGGCTTAATTAGGGAAGCCTTTGTGGGATTAACTACTGGCAGTTTGATAGGACAGAAGAATGACAGAAGAAAAGAGAAGGCAGGCATTATAGATCAATGTGAGAAAAATTATATGCTAAAGCATGAATAAATAAAGTGTGAGTAAGGAATGCCAGGGAAGATATACCTGGAGAATCCATGCCTCCAAGGACTATCAGAAGGAAAGGGTTGTTATATTTGTTCTGTTCCTTTCCTTTCAGTATAAAGAAAAACCTTGAGAATCTACCAAAAATAAGTAGACACTAGACTAGATGTTACAAATACACACACATACATCAATGTTAACATACATACAAGGACTAACCCAAACTGAGTGTCTGCTGTGTGCTTAACATTGGCCTAAAATTCTTCCTAATAATCTCACACCGAGTAGTGAAATCATTGGCCCCAAAGAACCGCACCAGATTAATGACAAAAATACAATGATGAAACGCACATATTTTCCACTTTAGGAACTTTGTATTGGTTTATCAGATCATTTTTAATTCTATAACAAAACCACTTAAAGTTTGTATAGTACTTGGCAGTTTATAAAGCACTTTCAGAAACATTATATAATGAACAGGGTCAACTGATAGATATATGAATCATAAAACAAAAAACAATATGACTAGGAAGAAATAGAACAAGAGAGTTCGTAAAGATAACCTGCTGAAGAAACTGGATTTCAATATATCTATCTTCTTATGATATACTTAGAGTTTGAAATGATGTTATTTAGGTAAATTATTTATATGAGAAACTAAAAGTTAATGTTTTGCCATGTGATATGTTCAACTCTGTTGGATTCTAACCACTACATTTTCAATTTGGGTATCTGAATACCATGGGACAAAGAAAAGAGAGGTAAGGTTTGGTCCTTAGGAACTGGCCTCTCTCTCTCCAGCAGTTATCATTCAGAATTTCAGGGCTCCAGATGATCAATGTGGTTTTTTCCCCCTTACTTTCACCTAATTCCTCTTGCTTTCTCTAAAACTGGTTACCAACTGACCTAGCAGCTTTAATTCATTTCTGTGATTTAATTTTGCTGTTGACGCTAGTATTTCAGTTAACCTTATGAGGCTATATAAGGTTATATAAGGCTATTTCCTGCATTCTGCTTCTATTATCCTGAAGGGGTATGTATTAAATCTGGGCTGAATCTCCTTTCCACACCCCACAGAGCAATTTCCTGCATCCTGTTAAGCTTCAGAAAGCAGTGCTGTTAAAAAACACAACCTCTTCACTAGGCTATCCCCTGTGGAGTAGAGCTCATCCATGAGCTGGGCAGAACTAATTGCTAAGCCAGACATCTGGAGGATACAAAATGTTTATTAAATAATTTTATTCAAAAGTAGGAAGGTTTAATTGAAACTCCATATTACATAACAATATGAGAATGTTAGATTAACAATGTTTCTCTCTTTTTTTTCAACCAGCAAGGGGATTGCAACCCTTGGCATGGTGTGGTCGCGCCACGCTCAGCCAGTGAGCGCACCGGCCATCCGTATATAGGATCCGAACCTGTGGCCTCAAGCGCCGCACTCTCCCGAGTGAGCCACGGGCCAGCACAACAATGTTTCTCTTAATATATAATGTCATGAATATGTGCTCTGCATCTCTCTGATAATACTTAGAAGATTCTTATTTACTTGATTTGCACTCAAATCTGAAGGATAAAACAATATTTCCTCTCAAAGACATTATAAGGTGATGCAAATATATACTTTAGAGGAACGCATCATCAAGAACCACAAATACTATTTTCCCATGTGGAGTCTATGATGCTTTTCAGCTATAGTACCATAGTAACCCATGAAAATCAAATTACAAGAGTGAAGGGGATCTAAAAACACAGTATTTCTTAGTGTAAAGTCAGGAGTCTGTACCAGACAATTATTACAGGATGATGTAAGTGTTTGGTAACCTGCCAGGCTGAAGCTAAAATAATCTCAAATGCACAACTTGTTAATTTGTGTAGTGAAGTACTACCTAATATATATGCCTCCTTACCTCCAATTCAATTTTATGACAAATATGAAGATATTGTTGAGACAGACTTTTGAGGTAGATACTTTCAGTTTATAACTCATCTTGTCACAGCTTACAAATTTAGGAATTAAAGTATCTACTCTAAACAAATAAACCGAATTTAATGTGATTGTTTTCAGTTTTCGTGATAATTTACTACCCTAACACAAATGTGCAAAAAAAATATACTTTAGCAAGCTGCATACTGATGCCTCCAAAAACTTAAGAGAGCTAATCTCAATTACAGTTCTGAAGCTATAAGGCAGGTCATTCAATTTTATCAGTCTGGCTCATATTTCAGAATATAAATCACATTAGCTGAAATAATGCTTTCAAGTGGCTGGCAAGTACTCCATGTCCTAATACTACTCTTCTAAGGCTAAACTATAGACAATGAGGTCATTAACATTTTACTATGAATCCATTTCAGACGTTCAACTGATATGCATACTTCAAAGGATTCTGAAAAACTCACCCAAAGCAAGATTCAAGAATTGATTTTATCATATTTGACAAGCTTGTCATAAAATTTGACAAACATTCAGCTGATTATTCAATAAATAAAAAAAATACAGTTTAAAAGTTATAAAATTATGTTATTTGTATGAGGAACTGCCTGAGGTTTCTGAAACTAAGAAAGACCGTGGTTTATGAAATAACTGAAAACATATATACTTAATTCTATGAAAATTCCTATATGATGTACAAGATGGATCCTGTCCATTAGAAATATATCATTAATAGCAGACAATGCTCATGGGATCTTGCTGCTTCTCTTTCTGAATACTGTATTCCCCTCTGAGTCTCTACTCTGTGGGTAGCCTTGAAGAGGCAACATTTCTCCTCCTCTTTCAGAGACTTCATTTACCATGAAGCACGATGGTTGAAGAATACACCACTTCAACCATCGCCTCAATGTGAATGACTCAAATCTGTATTTCTGCTTTGTCTCTCCTAATTTCTAGCCCACATTCAAACAGCTGGTGGCCACTTTCCCCCAGACAGGTTGCTGTCATCTCAATTCAACCTGTTCTAAACACTTGTACAACCTGTCATCCTCCATCATCCCCATCCCCACCCTCACAGAGCTATCATTCTTTACTATGTCTTTTGCCTTATCTATCTCCTCTTTTTAACTGCCACTGCCCCTGCTATAATGCGAACTCTTATTTTAGCTTCACTCAACCTTAAACAATTCCAAGAGCTTCTTGAGCCTTTTTCTAGTCCAGTATATTTTTTTCTCTTTCTTACGTGTTTAAAAAAAAGTAAAGTTGCTGGATATCCAAGACTTGACTTTATGCTTGATATTTAAAGGTAGGCCCAAAGTTTAAAGGAGTCCCCAAAGTCATCTGAACTACAGTATAAACTGAGTATTAAAAGTAAACTCTAAGTGGAGAATTATGAGTATATTTAGTAAATCATAATCCAATAAAAAGATTGCCACTATGAAAGATCTATACAATTTATATGTACAAAGCTGCCAGGTTTTATTTGCACAGATAATGACATAGATAGAAAAGAAAAAATTATCAAGTTACCAGGAAAAAATTATTTTCTAATTTACTACAATTAAAATATCATGACTGTAGGGGTACCATATCAATATACCATCACAGAAAGTTCAGAAACTAGAAAAAGAGAAGGAAAAACTTATTCCAACCATCCTAACGTAACTATTACAATCAGTTTGGATTTTCTTCTCCTTTTTATTTTCCATGTGCATATGTTTTGAAAGTTTAAAATCACAGCTAAAAAGGAATTCAGTTGCAACCTTATTTACTGAACTTTCATATTGTTGAATATGTTGATTTCTTCCTTTTAGTTATTACTATAAATAAAGTTGCAATGAACCTTTGCATATTCTAATTTACTTCTTTAGGAGAGATTCCCAAAAATGGGATTAGTGGGCATGGGCCCAACCATTTTTATGACTACTGAAACATCTTGCCAAAATATTTCCAGAAAGATTGTTACTATTTACAATGCCACAAAAGCACATATGAAATCATAAGTTTCCATATGCCGTCATCAGCACTGCATGTCACAATAAAAAGTGGTAACAGTTGGGAATTAGTAAGTAAAAGTGGTTTGTTTGGGGTTTTTTTTTTTTGCCATTTTTATTTTAATTTCATGATTACTGCCAATGATAAACATCTTTTTCAATTTTTAAAACACTAATTGGGTTTCTTTTCTTTAGGCACAATTAAATGCCCATCCATCCATCCACCTATCTATTTATTTACTTATTTTTCATTTCCATTTATTAAACATTCCTCTATCTGCTACTTATATTTTATCTTACTTTTTCTCTTAAGAGTGAGGAAAATTTATTATCTCACATAAGACAACTCAGGGAAGAGTGGTTCCAGGCTCAGCTGCTTCAGCAGCTCAACAATGAAGCCTCAGAATCTTTCTAGCTTGCTACTTTGCCATCCTCGGCAAGTTGGCTTGTCATCTTAAACTAACTCGATTCATGCTTTCGAGAGGGGTGCGGCAGTCCTAACTGCCACATGTACACAACAACATCCAAAGACTCAAAAGGCTTCTGATAGTCTCTCTGTGAATGAGTATGAGTGTCTATGAATTTTTTCTCTCTCTAGATTTTGGAATTAAAAAGTATAAATATTACACAATGTATACTACATTCTCTTATAATTTTAAAAGTGCCTTCATACTTGTGGTTGTAATTCCCTTTTCATATTTAGTACATTATATTATTAAAACATTTTCATTGTTAATATAACACGTATACAGAAAACACACAAAACAAAAACTTACAGGTCAAGAATTTATAAAATGAAGATCCACGATCACCACTCAGATCAAGAAAAAGAATATTGCTAGAATTCCAGAAGTCTTCATAACTGGGCCCCCCAAAACACTACTATAGTCCCATCTACCCAAAGTAACAACTATCGTGACTTTTAATTTCTTGATTTTCTTTATTGGTTTACCATCTATCTACACATGCACCTATAACACTAAAACTAACACTAAAGTTTTATTTGCCTGCTTTTCAAAGTTTATGTAGATAGAATCATCTAGTATCTGCATCTATCTTCTTCTATTCGTATTAGTTTGATGAAATTCATCCATGTTGAGTACTACTGTGGTTTCTTTTCACTGTAGTATAGTATTCTTTCATATAAACATACTATCATTAATTTATCTGTTTTATTGTTAACAGAAATCTGGAGTATTTCTAGATGTTGGCTATAAGAAATAATGCTGTGCACACTGTTTTACATATCTCGTGGTACTCGTGGCATTTCTCTACAGTACATAAGAATGAGTGAAAACGCTGGGCCGCAGCATATATATATCTGCAACTTAAGTAGATAATGCAAAAATGGTTACAACAATGTGTATTCCCATCAACAGTGTGTGAGAGTTTGTGTTTTTCCATAGCCTTGTCAATACCTGGTATTATCATTTCACTTTAGCTAATCTGGTAGGTGTGCAGTGCTCTTTCTTTGTGGTTTCAATTTTGCATGTCCATAATTACTGAGATTGAAGATCTTCTTGTGTTTATTAGACACCCAGATAGCTTCTTTTGCGAAGTGCCTGTGTTCTCATATACATTTTTTAAAATTTGGTTTTCTTTTTCTTATTGATTTGTAGGTATTCTTCATTTAAAAAACCCTCTTTTAGTCATATACATACCATACATATTCTCACATTTTGTCTTGCCTTTTCACCCTCTTTATATTTTTGATGAACAAAGGTTCCTAATTTTAACACAGGCAAATCACTCAATCTTTCCTTTTTGATTAGGCTTTCTTTGGTTTCTTATTTAAGAAGACTTTCTCTATCCCAAATTTGCTCAATGCTTTAAAAGCTCAAGGATGCCTCTGCTTTTGACAGCATGTGGCCTGAAGTATCCTAGTTTTTGGGAAACAAGAAGAAAACTCAACAAAAATTGAAATAGGAATAAGGCAAATGGAGGACTCATCTGTAAACATATTATGCATTTGAAAATGACAATATCAGTAAAAATGATATGGTTTAAAGGAAAAGTGAAAATTTCTGGAATTGGTGTATAACAAGTTTCTAAATCTGTACTGATACAGTAAGTTATTACACATATTATGTATTAAAAATTTGGTTAAAACAAGTAGAATTCACAATCCATGCTTATCCTATGGAATAAACATTCTTTTCCAATAGACAAAGAACATAGAAAAAAATTGATCACATGCTGGACCACAAAAAAAGTACCAGCAAATTTCAGAGAATTTTATCATATGGAGGTAAGTTTGCCAGAAACAAAAATAATTCAGCTAAAAACAATAGTCAAAAGATAACTAGAAAATCCCCATACTTATGAAATTAAGAAAATAACTTAAAGGCCAAAGAAGAAGTTATAAAGGAAATGAGAAAATATTTTGAATTGAATGTCAATGGAAATACACATTTAATTTTATTAGTGTTTTTAAAGAAACACTTAATTAAATTTGTATTATGTTTTTCTATTTCAAGAATTTTTGCTCTTTATAATTTGTTTCTACTCAGTCGAGGTTTAATGTGCTGTTCTTTTCTAACTTCCTGAGATGGAGGCTTTAGCTCACTGTTTCCCAGCTTTCTGTTGTTAAAAGGTTTAAATTTTTCATAAAGCACAGCATTATCTGTAGCCCACATGGGTTTTGTAGGGCTTCCTCCTTCTATGACTTGTTTTTTTGTCTGTTTTGGAAAATTCTTAGTGATTATCTCTTCAAAGTCTCCTTCTGCCCAATTTTCCCTGTTTTTGCCTCCTGGGACTCCAATCTAATGTATGTTAGACCTTCTCATTATATTCTCTAGCTCTTACATGTCTTGATTTTCCATCCCTTTGACTCTACAGAATTCTGGATTATTTTCTTTTGTTTTATCTTTTAGTTTACCAATTCTCCTATTTGCTTTGTCTAATATGTTATGAAACTCATCCATTAAGTCCTTAATAGTATATTTTTTGTTCTAAAATTTCCATTTTTTAAAAGTTTCCAGTTCTTTGCCAAAATTCTCAATCTTTTCTTTATCTCCTTGAACATAGTAAAAATTGTTATGTTAAAGTCAAAGACTGTGCCTAATAACCCCAATTTCTGGAGCCCCCAGGAGGCTGATTCTATTGTTCATTTTTTTCTGCATATTTTCATTTATATTTTATTGCTTCTGAGTAGGCTTAGTTAGTTTTGCTTATGTGTCAAGTAGAAGTAATAAGGCCTGGGATGGTTTTTTATTCTTACTTTATTCTTCTAGAGATTGTTTGCCGTCCTAGGCATCCTGGGGTCCCTAACAGTAAGATCACCACAATCTAATTCAAAAAGTGGGAAGGTGCAAATATAAGATGTGGCTAATAAGAGAGACTGTTTACCTCTAGCTCCCTTTACTTCTAGGGTCAGACTTTTGAGGTCTCAACCCAAAGTGAGAGGAGTATACTAGGCCCTCCCAATTCTTGGTGGACCCTGAACTTACTGTTTTATTGGGGGCAAAAAAAAAAAAAAAAAGGAAAATGTACACATAAAGAGTACATGGGCATACAAACAACTAGAGTTGAAAAGAAATAAACTATAAATATTTGGAATTATACATACAAGAGTAGCAGTGCTAATGTATAACCATCAAGCCCTTTATGTATTTTCCCACACTTAATTGTTATCTGATAAAAAAGACCTTACAACAGGTCTCTCTGTTTAATTCTATTAAAACAGCATTTAATATAGTGACAGATTTAATTAGGGATTTATTCCTACAAGATCTAAGCAGGGAGAGAATTCTTGCCCTTGTTTTCAGATAATAATTATGAGAAATGTCACTATCATAGATTAAGAGACCAAGATGACTTACTGTGATGAAAATCCAAAGGGCTACAGTTACTCTTGTAAGTTCTTTGACATATATGCCATGATTTTATAATATTAAGATCCTAATCTATCCTTACCAGCACTTCAGGGCTAGGTGGACACATTTATGACATGTTTAAACTGGTAGTCATCTTGAGAGGGGTCCCAAAAAGGAAAGAACCTATCTGGCTACAACTATGACAAAGTGTGAATGTTCTACATGTGACCAGCAAAGCTGATCCTTGAGATAAATCTCTCACAAATCTCTTTGCATCTCTAGAAGTAGGCCCACCATTTCTTTGTATTTCAATCTCTCTGAAAATATTTCATGCAATTATAAGATATAGCAGTTTGCTGATTGCTCCTTACCTAACTTTGGTGAGGACAAAAGAAACGGAAAGCTTCTCCTCCTTAAGAAACTTTTTAGTCTTTAGAAAAGAACAATGTCTGGTATGGAGGAGGCACTTAATATATACTTATAGAATGAGTGAGTAACTGAACTTAAGGCCAAGGGGTAAGAAATAAAACAGGTGTGTTGTGGAAAAAATGTTAAGTATTAGTGAAAGTACCCCTCAGAAGGAAATTTGATATTAGGCCTTGTTTCAGGGACAATATTCCTTTTAACTAAGATAGGATAGATGCCTACAAAGTGAAACAGTAGGAATTCACTCACCCACTGGGCTGCTTCCAGCTCCATTTGGCACTGTGAGGTCTGTAGTGCTCAACATCCCACCTAACAATGTCATAGAGAAGAGAGAGGGCAGAGAATGAATATGAGTTAGCTCTCCTTATTTGACTGTCTATGAACTGAATAGAAGTAATCCTCATTCCATTTCTTAAAAACCACAAAAATAAAAACTAGCCCAGTCTACAGTTGGCATTAATGTGTAATTTGATATAGTGTTATATACATATATAACACTATACATGTATATATGTAGTGTTATATACATATATATGTGTATGAGTTTACCTATCAAGCTCTGATGTGTCTGCCTTCCTGTGCATCAATATCAAATAGTACGTACTGATAAGAATGAGTACAGTGTATATGGGGTACCATTAAATCCATGACTTAAGGAAGAAGAGACACTGAATTATACAGACTAATGCAGTAAACACACTGCAAATTTCTGCTGAATGAGTGAACTAATTCAGGCAGGAGGAGATGAAAAAAACACTAACTCCAATCAGGTAAGTCTATTCCCTGTATTTCTAACATGAACGAGTTACACTCAACTTTAAATTTTTGCTCACAATATCCTAATTAAATTTTCTGCCTGTCAAAGTATGGCTTTCCCATGATAAGGAAATCTTATAGATGTCAGGTTCTCTATATTGTTCTGCTTTGCCTGACACAATGATAGACTCACAGATTTAAAAAAAGACAACTTTAAATGGAGCCAATTATGTAGCGGTGTCTCTTGTTCACCAAAGCAATAAAATAAAAAGTACCAGAGTAAGAAACTGCTTATGTTAGCAATTAATTTTTTCACACTGTTTGTTAAAGAACCAGAAGAACAGATATTACCACATACCTGCATTGCCAGTACTCGGTGGTCTCTGAGGAGCTCCAGGGGATACATTTCTATGTAATGTGGCTTGAGGTGGGGAGAGCATGCTTGAATCTGCTAATGCTGAGCTGGCTGCCAAAGATGGGGACACAAGTGAACTCCCTGGGTTAGTGTAGGACAAAGCATTAGGGCTGCTCACAGGGACTGTGACAGACATTGAGAAGTTCTGAGGTGGCAAACCAGGCTGTAAATAAAGAACAGTAAGGAGAAAACTGTTAGTTCTATTTTCACCTACATTAAGTAACTTATGAATTTTAATTTGACAAAGTAACTTGAGTTATTAGAAGTAGAGAATGGGGATAAGTTCTCACTAAATCAATTTGCAGATTTTAGCTATTTTCTTTAGAATTATATTTGAACACAAATATGTTGGACATGAACCTTTTCAATTTCAATTTTTATATTATTACATATATACTAATATAATTTATATATTTGATATTTCAAATATTTATAGAGATGAAAAGTAGAGGTTAAAATCTGATAATAAAGGAGTGTTGCTGAATCTAGACATTACAAAATATATCACTGTTACCAAGTAAGCATAAATTAGCATTTCCATGCAAACCAGTTTAGTAACATTACATTTCTATCGGGAGATCCCAAATATAACAAAAGCGGGAAAGTGTGTACACATATTACTAACTTAATACATCAAAAATGGGACTTTATAGATAAGCCCTGGTCTGATTTAATTGATTGACATTCTTAATGGGTAAAACTAAAGAAAAATCAAGTAATTATACACATAACACAATGCAATCTGATGTAATGAAAATACAAACTCAATCTAAACAACAAAATTAACTACTGACAAACTAGTAATTCATTTTTTGGTATCTTTAAATTGTATGAAGATTAAATTACAAATATTACAAATGCCATCTTCCCTCCCTCCAAATATTACAAGCCCCTTTAAAAGGATATTTTCTATTTTCCTCTTGCATTTCCTCCATAGGCCATTTACAATATACTTGTTAACCATGATAAATAACAGTCCTCTTTTAAATTTTAAGTGAAAGGAGAAAAACCCCAAAGCTTTCCTCTGCCCTCATTTTAAAACAGTGATTTGCAAAGTAAGGTAACACTGATAATTTGAAGTTGGATGAACATAAACAGATCATATACTCAATTCAACAGCAGTTTATCTCAGGTAGAGAATTACTATAATTCATCAACAAATATGAAACTGGATATATAATAAAATTTTTACAAGAGTAAAACAATTTTATCTGTGCAAAATATATATATATAGCCTGTGAAGCTGGTAGTGTATTGGTGAAATATTTTTGCAGCTTAATGTTAACTGCACAGTCAACAACATCCCTATGAGGTCAAAGGGATTTTATTAGCTAATATTTTGTTTTTAAGATCCATAATGGTATTTGTCCAAAAATATCTCCTTAAAGGTATTTTTTCATGAGCTTCTTCCTATAATAGAGAACTGCTTTGAAGAAATGATCCAAGATGCATATTTTAGGGCAGAGTTTAAAGAGAATGAACTCTGACCAATAAATATCAGAATTGGGATCAATTTGTTCCATGAAGGCTGCATTATACATATAGAATTAGAAAATTAGATCCAGAATAATGGTCTTAATAGCTCTTGCCAAAAGAGCTTCCAGTGAGAACTCTTTGAAGACCTATGAAGTCCAGAAGCATGAGCTCAAAGAAGTACTGTTTCACTATGGCTAGATATATGAGAACAGAATAATTTTAAAGTGACTATTTGGTTTGCAACTAGCTTAAGAACAATGACTCCTTAATTTAAAACTAAGCCAGGTCTCTCATCCTCAGTACCTACAGCATAAGCAAAGAATACGAGTTTGGTGGTATCACTGCCAAGTGGTTTTGGGACACTTATAAAGAGCCAAACAGTAAGCTTAGCTCTACTACTGTTCATAGCAACTATATAAAATAATTAAAAATAATTTAGAAACACCCAATTTAAGTCATGGGAGAGAGAGGAAAGCATTATACATACTCTATATTAAAAATCATGGAATTTTAGAGCTGGAAGGGACCTTAAATACTATGTGAGTCAACTCACTCACTTTGAAGACAAAGGAACTGGAATTGAGGATGTTTAGATGCCCCATCCAAAGGTATAGAAGATAAGTAGCAGAGCCTGGTTTAGGAAGTTTTCTCTTCACTTCTACATTTAAGATACTGAACATGTACTACTATAAGACTGCAGCAATTCTACTCTAAAGTTCCATACAGTAAAATAAAATAAATTAATAAAATGCCCTTTTTTCCTTCTACTTATTGTTGTCATCATCCACTGTAAAAATAAACAAGATGTGTGGTCAATCTCTTCATGCACAAGATAAAAGCACAAACCATACTTTAGTACTCACTGCGATTTTATGATTCCGCATCATATTATCAAATTCCTCATTAATTTTTTTATATTTTTCTTCTGTATGTGGAGTTAGCACATATGAAGTATCAGGGTCTGGGCTGTCGCACCCTCTGTGTTCCTTCTTGTTCAGAGCCTAAATAATGAAGTTAACAAAAAGGATCAACAAATAAAAAGTAGAGGTAAAGTAAAAGTACTTACAGGGCCTCGCTTGAAAATAAAATCACTATCTTCATTTAGTTTGCTGAATCTGTCCTCCGAGAGTGGACTGTGCTCAAAGTAATCGTCAGCATCAGGGCTCTCACAACCATTAAGGCCTTTCTTTCTTAAAGTCTGAAATACAATTGGAAAATTCACACACAAATAATACTAACTTGCCATGAGTTTTTTTTGTAAAATTTATTAAGAGAGCACAGACTGAATGAATTAAATTATACAAGAGCCACTGAAATGGTCTTCAAATGATCACAAATGTATTCTAATTCTTCAAATAAGGTAAACCTTAAATATAAGCACAATTAATTCTCCCATTATACATTAAGAAAAAAGGAATATTTACTTGTTTGGATTCTTCCTTTCCAAATTTCTTGTAGAACCCTAAATTACTGACTGCTCAGTTACAACTTAAATCTAATTACAGCCTGATAAACTTATCAGATAGGGCCACTGAGTATAAATAAGAACTGAAATAGAAATCTATTAAAATGATGCCTTGAGAAGTTATAGTACCTTTATAAATTGAATATTTTAGTAACTTCATTTACTGACAGTACTTTCTGTCCATGAGAGTTTTTCTAATTCACCAGAATTAGCACAGTATCCCAATAATATCATTCCTAATTTGTTCTTGAATCTTATTTTCCTACATAATTTTGAAATGTAAAGGCTCAAATTTAATACTTATTTATATATGTCAGTAATGACTCTTTTCTACATAGATGTTCTTAGTGACTTTATATATATATATATTTAAAATTTGTACTCAAAAGTTATTCAGAATATATTCCCCTACTCCCTGACCCTTTGCTAGCTCTTTCCATAGTGCTCCTTCATGATTTGGTTTAATCCATTGAATTAAACTTTCTGGAGAGTCATTAAGACCATATTGACTATTATTTTTTCTTACTTTGCAGTAAAAAATATAGTGAACAGCTGATCTTCAGATTTTTAATTTTTTAACAAAGTCATCATGAGATAATTTGTCTAGTACTTAAAAGAATAAATTAAAAAGGCTTGAAGGTCTATGGAATATTCATTTACTTTTAAGATGTCTAATTAAAAAAAAAAATCCTAAGGCAACTCATTTTAAGGAAGAGTTACCGGTTTCAAAACTTAAATAGGTTTGTGACTTGTTGATTTTCCAGGCAATCACAAAGAAGTATTAGGAAGTCAAATTTTTCCAAATAAACCTAACAGAGCTTAATTAGTTTAACCTAACAGAGCTTGATTAGGAAACAAAGTTGGATCAATAAGCTAGATAAGTTCATCAATAAATGATTATTTAAATTAGATTTAAGGTATTTTAAAATTAATTCATATAGCTCTTAGCATCCTTTAAAACATTAATTAATAAGTAGAATGTAAATATAATACATTGACTTGAGGTTTTTTTCCTTATTTTTTCCAAAGTCAAATTACTTTAAAATTTCACTTCACTCAATTCAATTTTTTAGTTTACATGCTTAAAGAATCATAAGCAATTATTGGTATAAATGTTAGCTTCTCAATTTACTTGGCATTTGCTAGGAATCCCATACACAATGCCTGAAACTCCCATTGCAATGCCATCACTAAACACATGTGCACACAGCAAACACTATACTATTTCCACAACATCTGCCCTATGGCACTAAGCTCTGTTTTTAACTAATCACATGGACATTTATGTGTACTTAGCCATAAAAGATCCTGCTATTCAGAACACTAAAGGATAGAGACATTTATCTTCCCCCATCCATGGTAGCAAGTTCTACTTGTCAAATCTATGCAAGTTGCTATCAGCAGTGAAAACATTAACACTCAGAATACTGGAACACATTGAACTCCTATAACCTACAAAGCCCTAGAAACAGAACAAATATAGTAGGTGCCTACACACAGATCTTATCACAAATTGTCAACTTATTCTAGCCCTAAATCTCTGGATATTTCCCCTTAACTTCCATGTATCTTAAGACTAGTTAACTCACAGTCTTGCTCTTCTTGGTATGCTAAAATGTTTCTTACTAAACTTTCCACAAACAGCAATCACTGAGGACACATCTCCTTGAACATTTTTTAATTTACAGAGGAAAAAGAATATTGCCTTTTTTCATTAATTACATGAAATTTTTATTCTACAAGGAGGGTTAACCCTACTTGTACTTATGAGGAAGGGAAGCACTCTGGTAGCTCCAGCTCTGCAAGCCTTCACTTCAGATAGAGTTCCTGTCACTGTGAGGGAATTTAAGAAGCTTATCAGCTCTAGATAACAAGCTAATGTACTACTGTTTGATAGCCAACTTGTGTCTCCTTATCACCAAAACATGAAGGACCCAACTACCATAAAAAGACTAGTTTTCTGTCTTCTTTATCATTACCAAACAGCATAATAGTGAAAGTTCCTCCTATGTCACTGGTACTAACAAGAGGAATGCTGTATCTATTAACAAAGCCAGGCGAGGTGCATAAGAAACAGGCCAGCTTCAGTTTTCTCAAGTGCTTCAAGTTAGCCACAATAAAAACACTTGCTCAATGCAGAAAAGTCTGAAAGGTCACCACTACGAGGAATCTGCTTATAAGTGGATTTATAAAAAAGGCATCAAGAATACTAGTACTGTGCACTCTATAAGGCTATTACTATTACTGATAATTATATTCTATTCCAAAGTAAACAAACCTTCAAAAATACTTTATTTCTTGTAAATGTGACTAACAGTTTTTCAGTGACATTCTAGTAAACTTAAGAGAAAACTCAATTGTGCCAAAATAATTTCAAATTTCAGTGGAGTGTGCCATTTGATTTATCCCAGTTGCTTTTCTTAAATAATTGTATTCTGAAACATACATTAAAAACTGCTCAAGAGATCATTTGATGAGCAATTAAACTATTAATCAATTTAAGCTGATTTGATACAACTTGTTCTATACCCTTTATGTCAGTGTTCCAAACATGTTTAAAGGTTCTAATTGGCAAGATTACTTAAATGAAATCCTAAAATTAATGTACCCACCTTTTTTCATCAGTCCATTTATACAAAAGACAGAAATGTTATTTTTGGAGTGTCAGTGAAGCACTTTTTAAAAACATTTTTCTACTTGTCATAATAAAGTTAAATTCTATTATGGTTTCAATGGGTTTTCTTTTTGTGATTTGGGCCAATTCAGGTACTTTGTGTCATTTATGGTAAAAATGTAGGATTTATATAATAAACGTCCTTAGCTAACATTTACCTTTCAACACTAGTTATGTAAGGACAAACTGTGAAATATTTTTAAATGGACCAAAAAAAAAAAAAAAAAAAAATCAAGTATCTTTAGGAAAAACTACGATATATTATTTAAGGCACATCCTTCCAAGTTATCTGATTCTGTGGGGTTTATGTCATTGTGTTTGAGGTATTTTACAACTCTGTAGACACAGGAATTGTGGAAAACTTACAGTAATGCAAATAATTCATACTTATAGACATGCAAATAAATCCTGTCCCGTGGAGGTTGAATTGACTTCTTTACGCCACTGTGGAAGAGCCAGTTTTTGCATCTATGAAGCAAATTCATTTGGTCTTGATGAGTTTATATATTTGTCTGATCTTTGAACTTATCTGTTAACCAGATGAAACTTTTTTTCAGGTTCCCTCAGTAATTAATGAGTTAAAATCTTTGACTCATGTTCATTTTATGTCTGAGAGTCATAATTTTACCTTTCTTTTAAGAAAATTATCTGTTATCAGTTATGAGTGTGAAACTACCCTCAACTAATCATTGATAGTAGATCTAAACTCAGAAAAGGGATTCCTAGTAACCCTTGATAGGACTTAGCATCAGATTGAATATTGGTTTTTAAAAGACAAAAAAGTAATGTGTTGTTATTTAAAAATTTTGAAAATACTTGATCATCTAATTAGTGATCTGTATTAATTATATCAAATATTAAGAAAATATGATCAGAGAAGGCTTGTGACCTTTCAGTACTTGTCTTCAAGAAATTAAAGAGAGGAATCCTTAATTCTTGTGGCAATTCATAAATTAAATGTTAGAGTGTAACTGTCCAAAATGACAAACTCCACAATCTCCTGAAGCAGGGTTCCTTTCAATCTGAAGCTATTGAGACCTAAAGTGAAATTCAAGCTGCTAGGGGAAGAGTGGGTAGTGTTCTGCCTGTAAGCATTTCCAGAGAAGAGATCCCTACATCACATCCACATTATTTCTGTGCTGAAAATGCCCAAATTAAACTTTAAGAGGTTTTTTGTTTTTTTGACATTAATTAAATCAGTTTTACCTAAATGAAGAGGAACTTAAAGCCTTCTATCTATTGATCAAAGATACCAACAGCAGGAAGGTGATTGAGTTTTAAAATTTCCATACCAGTTTTAAGAAAGAGCAGCAAAAAACTGAAATTTAGTACATTTAGTTTATATCCACCTTTGATTGTTTGGCTAGGCTATTTTACAAGACTGTATAGTTGGATATCTGTTAACTTGCAGAAAACTAATAATAGCTGCAAATAATTCTTGTTTGTAGAAATGGTTTACTGTGGAATGCCACTGATTATCACCCTGTGGATACTGACCAGTTTTATTTCTATTTATGAATTCATTTCAGTATTCTTTAACTATAAATGTGCTGTATATTAAGTTCTCCTTTGAACTATTTATGATACCTTATTGGTTTTTTCATTCATTAATGAATTAAAAGTCTTCGACATGTTCATTTTGTTTTTGTAATCATCATGCCTTCTTCCAGATCTAATCGGCAAATTGGAAGGTTTATAGTTCCAACTGTCTGCTGTATCTTTTCATGTGGATTAATTTCCGAACATCTGTTTCAACTTAACTAAGATGAAATTTGTTATCTTTTATTAAACAGATCCCCTCTTCAGACTTACCTAGTCAACACAGCTAGAAACCGTGCTGTTCACTTGTTTTCTCCTACGCTGACATGGAATACCAAATTTTGTAGATTATCGTTTGCATTTTCACTTACCACCACACTCACCCAAGCCTGAACTGCCTTGTATCTAGACTCTTATTATACCTTCTTTCACTTTTCTCTTTTCCTTCTAATCTGTCCCATAAATTGTTACAGATTCAGTTCCTCTCAATACCACTTTGAATTTATTACCTATTTTAAATTTTTGATGGCTCTCCATAATCTAAAGCACTGTCTCTAAACTTTTTAGATTACCTATAGATAGAGTTTGGATGTGTTGTCCCCACCAAAACTCATGTGGAAATCTGATCCCCAGTGTGGCAGTTGTTGGAAACTGATTGAGTCATAGGGGTGGATCCCATATGAATGGATTAATGCTCTCCCTGGGAGAGGAAGGGTAGGGAGTGAGTTCTCGCTGTTAGCTCCTGTGAGAGCTGGTTGTTTAACAGACCCTGGCACCTCCTCTCTCTCTCTCTCTTGCTTCCTCTCACCATGTGATCTGCTTGTACCCGCTGGCTACCTGCCACTTTCTGCCATGAGTAGAAGCAGCCTGAGGCCCATGCCAGATGCAGCTGTTCCAGAATCATAAGCCAAATAAACCTCTGTTCTTTGTAAATTATCCAGTTCCATGTATTTGTTATAGCAACACAAAACAGACTAATACACCTACCCCATCTGCAAACATACTTCAGGAATAGCCTCCAATATATGTATATATTTTAATAAATTGTCAATCTTTTTGAATATTAGTAAGCATATTTTAAAGATAAAATAGAATTTCTATTATTTTCTTCCTGAACTCCAACAGATATTTTTGTACATCTTACATTCCACTTTTGAAATAACAGATGTGGAGCACAAAACCAAAATTACTTAGCGTGTTTGCAAGTGAACTACAGACTAGCTCTTAATTATTTTCTATCCTCCCTGAAAACTATGATCCAGCCAGTGGTCAAAATTACTGTCCTTACAACAGTCACAAAATTTTCTTCACTGATGCCACTCTGCTTGTTTGAAACCCTATTTCTTTTCTGTATGACTGTTTTACAGCTCACTATGGCCTAGTTTTAACCCTATCTTTCTGTGAACTTTTTTCCCCCACTGCTTCCTATCCTAAAATTTTAAGAGTTCTTACTCTATAGGACCTTCACGTAATATACACTACCTTTTATTTACCCATCTTCTGTATATTTCCTGTATCTTCAACTTATCTATGAACTTTCAAATCAAAGAGTGAGGTCTACATTGCTTTACGTTTTCAGCATCTAGACAAAGTGTTACACACATGAAAGAGGTATTTATTAATACTTGCAAAATAAAACACAGCAGAGAGAGAGAGAGATCAGGATGCTTTGACAAGTCAAATGACTTCAGGAATCTTCTAAAACACAAAGTTATAAATGTCTTAAAACATAATAAATAATAAGGTAATCCAGAAACATCACTTTGTACAAGGCTGATCCACAAAAATTGTTGATATTTGACTGTTTTTGAACTACAAAAGTGCAATTTCAAAAAGTTCAACTTAAGAGTTTAACTTAGAATGGCTGATATTCTCAAAGCTGCTGGGAGATTCTCCATGGGCTTTTTGACAGGAAAAATTAGAATAACGGTTATTAGCAGACTTTTTTCCTTAGGTTAAATGTATAGTTAGTGATAAGGTTCTGATTCTAGATATTATGAAAGAAGCACCTACATTTATTTTAAACCCAGTAGGCTGGAGCATAAACCTGGAATCTGAAAACCAAAAGAAATAATTTCCTAAAGTAAGGGAAACTCCATGCTATCTATAGAGGGCCAACCCAATTTAAATAAAATAAAAAATCTATATTAGCTCTGAGATAAATGTCCCACAGCTCACCATATCTTTTCTTACTGAAATACAAAAGACAGTATCATAATTAAAGCTTTTTTAAAAACCTGGGAATTATTCTTCGATTACAAAAATAATTAGATAGTGACCCAGAACATCAATTCATTTTTACATGAAGACCATCAGTTGTGCCTTTAGTAAAGTCAGCTTACAAACCAGCCTTGGTGGCAGAGATGAGAGACTATGGAGCCCTTGACACAGAGTTCCTGGTGTGGCCTTCAGAAAGCCAGGTACTCCTTTTGGTCTTTGTGTGCCATATGTCTGCATCCTTTCAATAAATTCCTCCTTTAGCTTGAGCTACTTTAAATGGGTTTCTATCCCCTGCAATCAAAAATCTTGATGAAGAAAACTGTCAGTGATCTTTTAAGGTCACAAATGGTCTCCTTATCCAAGTCATGTATTTCTCAAAATAAATGTGCTAGTGCTTCCACACCCTATAATCCAGATAGAGCCCCAAATCTGGAAGTGATGATTATTTACTGTTTTTGGCCAAAGATAATTGATGCGAATAATGGTACAGAAACCAACAAAGATCTTTACAGTCATGTGTTCTATTTTTCCACTTACAGAGTACTAGCAACCTTGCATTTCAAGTTCAAGAAAACATTTATAGAACTCTGGGTAGATGCTAATGCTTGGCAGACTCTGTACATTTCCTCTCTGTATGTTTTCTAGTCTATATACTAAATCTCTGCAAACTGGAGATGGAAAGAGTAAGGGAAGAGTGGATAGAAAAAAAAAAGAGCTGAGAAGAACAATGCTGTTTAGACTTTTTTATAAGTATATCCAGGTTGTCTTTTATACAATAAGCTTAAAAAATAAACATATTTCAAATATATTATTAATTAGGCAGCTAGTTAATTGAAAGTGGGTTTCTTTCAGCTTATATTCTCTCATGTTAATCATTCAGCAAGAAATAATATACTTAAAATTTCAGACACTAATTTTCTACAGATTTTACATATATGCACATACATACACACACATACATGTATTACAATAATCTTTGATTTCTGTTTACAGAGTAAATAAATCAGGATTTCTTTCATTCTAAATATATTTAAATAAATACTTAAGCCAGGTGGAGTCCTAAATATGAACTTATAAATATCCCAAAGAACTGGCATTTTCTGGAATCTTGAGATATGCTACTAAATTTTGGATTCAGGACTCTATACTGCTTGAGTATCTACCAGAGCCTGTGCCTGGTAAGACTGCAGTTTTAACTACTGCTTACTAAGAATTGAAAAAATTTTAATACGAGGGTACTTCAAAAGGTTTATCTTTCAGTTCTGTTTTTCCACTAACTTACTGAAGTACCCTTGTATATGCTCAACATTAAAATAATTGTCAAATTACATTCTAAACTAATAGAACTAAAGCATTTACAAGTGAAACTATGGAATTAAAAGTACTCAAGAGATGTATATGCACGGTTTTTAAATGTACAGAAAGCTAGTCAATTAAATCAATCCACAATTTTACCACCCACCTTCTCATTTCTGTGAAGCAGCTGAGCAGTAAATGCTCCATAGATACAGAATGAGTGAATAATTAGTAGATCTAATACAAAGTATAGGTGAGTACTTGTAAAATAAAGGAATAATAAGTTTTAAGTTCCAAGGAATTGAAATGACTATCAGAATATTTTTTAAATGAGAAAAGTTCTCCTTTTCCTCATTTTAAATAATTATTTCCAATTTTGAAACAGACACTATTTATTCTTTTTAGCAGCTTTGAAAACACACAAAAGCTTAATTTAAGACTATATTCTTAAACATAAAGGTATACAAAAACTTATATAAAATTCAACAAATAATTATAAAATGAACATTAGTCATTTCAATCAGGTTAAAAAAACCCCACACAGCCAGAGCTCTATATATCTCCCTTAATCATACAAACCTCTCCTCTTATACCATTCTAACTCTGCGATGACAATTTTCTGGATTTCCTTAATAGGTTTACTACATGTATGCGTATCCCTAACAACATAATTCAGCTTTGCCTATTTTTGAATATTATGTGAATAGAACCACATACAGTATATTATTCTCTCTTGCCTCTTTCATTATACATTGTTTATGAGATTCATCCATAGGGTTACAAATAGGTATAGTTTGTTCATTTTCACTAAGTTCTCATACTGAACCACATTGTATGAACAACAAAGAAAAACTTTATGCATTATACTACAGACAGACACTGGAGTTGCTTCAATCTGTTGGATATTATGAAAATGATGCTGTGCATTTTTGCAGACACAGTCTACTGCACATCTGCACACATGTCTAGGAAATGTGCTAGGGTATATGCTCAAGATTGGAACTGTAACATCACAAAATATGTGGCTTGTCAGTTATACTCAAGGCCAGACTGCTGTTAAAGTAGTTCTATCAATGTACATTCCTACCTGCAACGAGTATTTAATTTGTATTCACCTGATTACTAATAAAATTAAGCATATCTCATAACTATTGGCCATTTGAATTTTCTCTTTTGTGAAGCAACTTTTCAAGTACTTTGCCAAATTTTCCACTGAGTTGTCTTTTTCTTACTGATTCGCAGCAGTTCTTTTACAGTCAATAAAAGTCCTCAGCTGATTTTATGCACTGGAAAATCTTTCCCATTTGGTGGCATGTTTTTTGCTTTTTTAACTCGTCTTTGGATGAACAGGCGTTCTTAACAGCTGAATTTATCATTTTTTTTCCTTTACAGTTAATGGTGATTTTTATGTTTATGTTGTATGTAAGAAATCCTCCCCTACCTCAAAATCATGAAGATATTCTCCTCTATTATCCTCTAAATAGCTCTGTAATTTTGCCTTTCATATTCAGGTCAGGTCTATAATTATCCTAGAGGGCATTTTGTGTAAGTTGTAAGGAAGGTTCAATTTCATGGGTTTTCCCATATAGATATCCAACTGACCCAGCACCATTGCTTAGAGTTTGTTCTTTCCTCATATCTGTGATGTCATCTCTGTCACATATTAATTATCTATATATGCATGGTTCTGTTTCCCAGCTCTCTATTATTACATTGGTATTTTTGGCATTTGGTGCCTTTGCCAATGCCACAGTATCTTAATTACTATAGCTTTAAAATTAGTCTCAATATACTGTAGTGCAAACCCTCTTACTTCAGAGTTGCCTTCTCTGAATTTCAGAATCAGTTGTTGAGTTCTTTAAAAAAGAATTTCTTGGGATTTTGATTGGTATTTCATTGACTCTATACATATTATTTAATGTAGCACAGATACATACAATACTGAGATTTCAAATCTATGAATATGGTATAGCCCTATGTTCCTGGGATAAATTCAACTTAGTCATGATATTATCCCTCCTATATACTGCTGGATTTAAATTCTGTATTAGCAAAAGTAATGTTATATGCTTTAACAAACTCATAAATCTCAGTGGCTTAATACAATAAAAGTTTATTTCTTATTCATACAAAGCCCAATGAGAAAGTTTCTTATTCTCAGAGAGCTATGTTTGAGATTATTTGGAGCTCAGAGTCATTTGTCCTGTGGTTTCACATACAGGACCTTGGAGTCCCCATGTGTATTCTTTGCACCTGGCTGGCAAACAGGAAAGAAAGAGTATGAAGATTATGCGGGAGGTATCTTACAGGTCAGGCCTGGAAGCAGTATGTATCATTTCCACTTACATTCCATTGGCTAGAACTCAGTCATGGCCACTCCTATCTGCATGGAAGGCTGATACAGAGTCTAGATGTGTGCCTAAGCAGTAGAGAAAATGGGTCATTGTAAAAACAAAAATATCTCCAATAAAAAAGATGTGAACACAAAGAAGTGGACTAATATTTTGTTTAAAAGTTTTGCATTTATGAAAAGTGAGACTGACTTCTGTCTCTTCTCTTTAGAACTCTCCTTGTTGGTTTTGCTATCAAGGTTGGACTAGCTTGATAAAATGAGGAAAGGAGTTACTACTTTTGCTATTCTCTGGAAGAGTTTGTGAAATATTGGCATTACTTCCTCTTTAAAAATCTGCTAGTACTTGCTTATGAAGCCATCTGGAATTGAGATTTTGTGGTAAAGTTGACAATAAGACTATTCAAGTTTTCTATTTCTTCATAGTTGCATTTTGTTAAATAATATTTTTCTGGAAATCTGTCTACTGAGTCAAAGTTTTCAGGCACAGCAGGATCCTGAGATTATATGTGTTCAAAAAAGTATGTTAAAATAGCTCTCGAATACAAAACTAAATGGGTAGCTTTGTGATCCTCTAGTTCACTTCTTGCCTTTATAAAGAATAATAAAGTTAGGAGAGATCCAAGTACCCATCCCTATCCGCCCTCATCACATAGCTATGAAGTGGGACTAGAATCTAAGTCTTCTGATGTCTAGCCTAATGCTCTCTCCACTATGCTGTGTTACTTGAGCTGTTAGCAGATTGCATCAATCAGTCAAAAAACCAAAAGGAGAACTGATAGAGGGCTGTAATCAGGAAACATTTCAACTACTCAGAAGAGAACATTGTGGTTGTAGGCATTGTCTTCACATTCCTTCCCCAGTTGCTCCATGATCTTTATCCATTTTTCTCAGTAAGAAATGTCTGCTGTTCAGGCTATGGCTCCCTTGAATCTTAAGGTCTTATCCAGTTCTACGATACTCCTAGGTCTGACTGCTAAGATACCAACAAATGGTAATAATGCTCTCTCCATGCCCACACCCCCCAATCCCAAAAGTTTTAGGGCCCTTGTCCAGCAGCAGATGGACACTGCAGCCAAGCAGTCTCAGCTTGTCACCAAGGAGAATATAACTCTTGTAGATTTCTACACATAGATGAATACTTTGATAGAGCTGACTCTCAGTGCACTGTGAAGTCAGGAAAGTATATCTTCAAAAGTCCTGCCTGTTGGTTTTTCATTATCCCTTTTTGTTTACTGAATAAATACCTTAATTTGCCTTTTTTTCCCCTTTCACCCAAGAAAATTTGAGAGCATCCTAATAGGTTCTGATATTTACTGATAAACAAAATAGACATGTGTCATTGTCCAATAGACATGGGTCATAGTCCACGTGAAGCTTGTAGAGGTCATTTGATCATCCCATGAAGACTTCTTTCTTACCATGGAAGCCTGACTTGGTCTTGGCCCCTTCTGGTTTACTTACAAAGCTCATGCACATGTGTTCTGCCTTCATTCTTGAAGATATTTTTTTTTGGTTATAGTATTCTAGTATCCTTCCTCCCAGCACATACAGGGTATCATTTCACTGACTCGATTTCATTTGCTGCTGTTTAGAATCAGTCAGCACTCCTCTGAGAATAACTGGTTTAAGTTTTCTTATCTTTTGTTTTCTGCAGTTCCACTATATGTCTAGTATAGATTAAAAAAAAAAAAAAAAGATTTACTCTGCGTGGGATTTGTTGGGCTTCTTAAATCTAAGGATGGTGGACTTCCATCAATCCCAGAAAATTGTCATTATCTCTTAAAATATTGCCTCTGCCCCATTCCTTCTCCTCCTACCCTCTCTCCCTGCCCCTTTTCTCGCTCCTCCTTCTGGAATGCCAATTAAACGTAGGCTAGAACTGCGAACACAATCCTCCTTTTCTCTGAACTTCTCTTGGTATTTTCTATCTTTTTATCTCTTCGTACTGCATTCTGGATAATTTCTTCTATCTCTTAGTTCACAAGTTTTTCTCTGCAGCTATAGCAAATATACTTTCACCATGTCTACTGTGTATTTAGTTAATTTTGGTTATTGTTTTTCATGTCTGTATTTAATTCTTTCCAAGTCTGCTGTGTCACTTCTTTTACAATTTTGTTTCTTGCAAATATTTTCAAGCTTTTTAAAAAATTTCTTAAAACACAGTGAAACTGTTCTATAATCTATGTATAATAACAGTATCTGAAATATTTGGGAGTTTCTGCTATTTCTTGCTGTGTTTTGCATATTGTGCCTTATTTTCTTGTATACTTGATCATCTTTGTATGGTTATGGCTTTTGAAAGGTTATCTGAAGGAGATTTTTGATGCATAGAATAAGGTGTCTTTCTTCTAAAAGGATATAAATTTGTTTTTTCCAGGTACCTGAGGCACTAGTTTCCTTGGGCTTCCTGCGTTATATGACTTTGGCCTGTGATTCCACTCAATGCTAGAACTTGGTATACAACCTCTCAGAGACAGTTTCTTTCTTTTCTTGTTTTTCCCCTTTACCCCATCTGCTCAGCACTGAAAAACTCTCCTTGGAATCCTTTGAGGGTAGAGGAAAGCAGTGGATTTTCCTCTTCTCCTAAGGTCCCAGCAATCTACTAAACTCATAAACCTAAGAGTGACAACATTCCCCTTGCTTCTGAATCTATCAGAACTTAGAGCTCAGTTTTTCAATTGTTTTATCCAGATGGGCAAATGACTCAGGGTAGCCAGAGCTTTAAATATTTCTTTACCTTCATGTTCTCACCTCTTAAATTTTGACCTGGTATATTCCTTGAGAGCTCTTTGATGCTGTAAAGAAGTGTTTTATAGTTTATCTAACATTTTTTGTTGTCCCCAGCAGGAGAGTTGGTCCAGATAACCTGGCTCAACAATACTGCAATTTTTAAAAGATCAGTATTTTTAGGAGAAAATAATCAAAGCATTTTCTAATGATATCCACAAAGTTGTTTTCTTGTTAAGGTTTTTTTTTTTTTTTTTTTTTTTTTTTTAAAGTTAGACGTGCAAAAGAGATTGGCAATTCTTCAAAAGTTAAACACAGAGCTTACCATACAACCCAGAAAATTCTACTCCTAGATACCCAAAAGAAATGAAAACACATATCCATACAAAAACTTGTGTACAAACTTCCTAGTAGCAAATAGAATATTATTCAGCTATAGAATGAAACACTGACACATGCCACAATATGAACAAAACTTGAAAATGTCATGCCAAGTTAAAACCAGACACAAAAGACTACATATTGTATGACTCCATTTATATGAAATGTCTAGAACAGGCAAATCCATAGACACAGAAAGTCAATTAGGAGTTGCCAGGACATAGTGGGAGGGGACCTTGGCTAATGGGTACTGGGTTTCTTTTTGGGTTGATGAAAATGTTCTGGAATTAGATAGTGTTTGAGGTTGCACAAACTTGTGAATATACTAAAAACACCTAAACTGCATAATTTACAGTGGTCAATTTTATATTACGTAAATTATATCTCAATAAAAAGAAAAAAAAAGTTAATCTCAGGTATGTTTAGCATATTTCAATAAATAAAGTATGCATTCAGTTTCACATGAATGTGAAGGATATCTGGAGCAATGATTTAAAGATAACAGGTACTGTGAGAGTACTTCAAGTAGGTTACCAAAAGCTATGGGAATGTTTACTATGATCATGAATAATTATCACATTGGAATTAATACCTACTGAATACTGTATCCAGGTATGTTAAGACTGCCAGTGAACAGAACCATGTAAAACAAAACCCAATAGAAAACTTTCTATATATCTAAAAGAAACTCAGAAAAATAATATAACTTCCCCTCTTTGTATAATTTCCTTTCATATAGTGGCCATTTATTCACATGAGCATAAACTGATGAATGCAATCTTTTTAAAAGAGGAAAAAAACCTTGCATAATTAAACAACAAAATGTATTTTGGAATGCAAATTAATTTATATGCAACTAGTAATAGGGAATGATGTCGGTATAATGAAGTCACTTCAGTTCGTTGGTGATTTTTTCCTAGGCAAGAGGAGCCAGAAAAGTGAGAATAGCATTATACTCTCTAGGAGGAAAAGAAAAAGCCCTCAGCTTGACTGCTGTACTGACAAGCAGAATTTATCTGTATATAAGAAAATTAAGAGGAGGGCTTCAGAGGGTACTCCTAGTCTTACTGCAGGTTGTACTATTTCCCATGCCCATTTTAATGGCAACCCCCACTGCTCATTGCCATGCTGCCATCTGTACTGCCCTAAGACCCACTAGCCCCATCCTTATTAAAGTGTTGCCTGCATTTCTATTCAAGTAATTTTGTGCATTTATATACCCACTGTGGTAGTCACTAGCTACACTAAGTTGCCTCACTGAGCTGTTCAAGCTATCTCCCCAACTGTTTATGTTAGTGCTCAGGACACAAAGCTGCACAGGTTTTACAGTTTCTGAGATTTTTCAGGAATGCATAAACTGTAGTCAGCAGGAGCCTCTGTACTCTTTTCTTTTTAATTATGTTTACTTCTCTAAAGGTTAGAAGTATATTGGGAGTAGATGTGAAGGATAGACAATTAAATAAATAAATAAATTCCAGTGTTACAGAGTAAAGAGAATCACATTTCCTCCATTCTTGAGCTTTCGTTCCACTCAAACATACTTTATATTTTTATCCCTATTAGCTCTTGTAACATTTGATGAAGTTTTAATTAAGAGTATTATAAATGAATTAACACTGAAGTGAACAACACCGCCTTTAATTTTATAGGTCATCATGAAGCTGTGTTCTGCATTTGTACTGAGCACTGTGAAAAATACTAATGTTCTTCGGCAAAGTCTTTGCCTCAAAGGATCTACAGTCTTTCTGAGAAAACCCAAGATCTTCAAGAGAACATTATGTAAATCTTCATATTGTCATTATGTACTGATATGACCCTGCAAGTACTTTACTTTCTTTGGACTCAGCTTCCTTATTAATTAAATGACACAGAGAAGTAGATCAGTTTCCTAACCTTTTTATAACATACAAACCTCTTTTCACAATAGTTTTGCTCATTTAGCCATTTTTTCATAGTGAATAAAAATGAAGAGATTTTAAATATAAATGTTTTAATTTAAATTGCTTGTTTACAGTCATATTATAAAGATTACTTATAAAATAATATTTGATAATGTTAACATTATGATCAATTCTAATACTGCCCTTTTTATAAATGATACACTCCTAAATTTTCTATAGCTCAATTAAAAAAAAACATGGTGTCAACATATTATATTCTTTAGAACACAACCTAAACCCCCAGTTTAATATCCCCTCCCCAATTCAAACCAAACGGAATAGCATTCCTCTTCATACAAATCTTAACATTACTAAAAACCTATCATAATTAAGAGACGAGATAATTTAGTTTATTTTTATTTTTAAAAGCCATCAACTTCCTTTAAAATGACGATTATCTGCTACCAGATTAATATTTGTATAATAATGATTTGACTTCGTAAACTTTTTAACACCTCCAAAACCTGCCCAATTCCTATAGAACAAATATCAAATGCCACAGCCTGATATTCAAGGCACTCTATAAACTATACCCAATTTATCTCTGACCTTACCTTATATTACTCCCCTACACAAACACTCTATTCCACAAAAATTTTGTGTATGATATGAAGTAAATACTGAGGATTATTTTTTTCCTACATGAATATCCAGTTTTTCTAGCACAATTTATTGAAAAGACTTTCCTTTCCTCATTGATTTATCTTGGTACTTCCGTCAAAAATCAATTAACCATATATCTGTGGGTCCATTTCTGACCTCCCTATTCTGTTCTACTGAACCACATGTTGATTTCTGTACAAATACCACACTGTCTGGATTATTGTAGCTTTATATTAAGTCCCAGATGTGGAACATCTGGCTAGAATAAGCCAGATTCCATCCTCTCTCCACCACCGTGATTAGTGTTCTGGGGGTGGGAGGCGAGTAGGCATGTGATCTAAACCTGTACAATCAGAATTACTTTTAGAACATTAGCTGGAAATTCTGGAACACAACTGACCTGTAATACTTTACATAGGGTAGCCACTAGCCAAATGTGGTTACTTAAGTTAAAATTAAATAAGATTAAAAACAAGTTTTCTCAGTTGTACAAGCCACATTTCAAATGCTCAACAGCTACACATTGCTAATGGCTACCATATTGGGCAACACAGATACAGAACATTTCCATCATCACCAAACATTCTTTTAGACAGTGTTCCTTTAGATGATGTGTGCAGATGGAAGGCCTGGAACTGCCACTGACATTTTATCAACACGAAAAAGTCAGCATGAGGATAAAGCTCATGGGGGATGGCAGAGACCTGGAATCCACTTTAACAGAGCCTAATCTCTACCACACTGCTGGAAACTTTATGTGACATAACAAATACCCCTAATTTTTTAGACCAGTTTCAGTTGGGTCTTCTGTTGCTTGCAACCAGAAGCAACTTAACTAATATGGTATATTTTTCAAAATGTTTTCACGTACATTATTTTAAATGACAGTCAAAACGCACAAGATTTAGAATTTTAATTCTGCTCTCTCTGTGCTATTATATATTGGGCTTACTAATCTGGAACAGTAAGCATTTGATAGATAAATGATTGATACTGCCAAGATATGCTAGTTAGAATTCTAAATAGATTGATTTACTTTGAATTACTAATAAGTGAAATATCAAATAGAATTTGAGAGTCTAATGTCAAACACCTTCCACAAAATACCTAAATGTCCACCTAAAACATTATTTTCTGTATTACAGAACATAGCTAGCAGGTTTTTTATACCCCAAAGTAACAGAACAATTTTTAAAAACCTAATTCAACTATTCAAATGTGGAAAATATCAATAAAATACTTTAATTACAAAATATTATGGGATAATCCTATATGAACACTGATGGCATAAAAAAAGAAAACCAATTTTTAAAAAATTCCTCTAAAATACTAGTTGCTATTTCTAAGTGCTTTTTTCTTAACATAAACATATTTAAGGTTTTCAAAATAAAGTCTGGAAATAAGAACTCAAGTTCAGAAATTACCACAAAATAACAAACCAGTTATTTTCAATAATTTTTTTTCTTTTGGCAGCTGACTGGCACAGGGATCTGAACCCTTGACCTTGGTGTTAGGAGGTGGTGCTCTAAACAACTGAGCTCACTGGCCAACCAACAAAACAGTTATTTAAAAAGAAAATTTCTATAAGAACAAAGCATGACAGAAAAATATTCTTCACTGAATTATAAGAGGTAAATTCCAACATTCATAACTGAACTTTGATTTATTCTAGAAGGCTTGAGTATGTAGCCTATTTCCCAAGTTTTAAAAATCACTAACATTTTAAAAACAATATGAAAGGTTTATCTTCTGATGTTTTATTGTTAATGAATTAAAATAAGATCTAAAAGAAACATTGTTTTTGTGTGAAAAAACACAATCACGTATCAATCACCTAAACATATAAAAATATTCTTCATAGAAGACCCTTAATATACACAATTATCAGAACATATGTTAGAAATTGTGAATCAACCAAACAAAAACCTGGAAAATTATAAGTATGTTTATTTTTCTAAAATATAAGAAATTCATACTACCATTTGGAATTTTTTATAGGTACGGCACTGATTGCATAATTGTAAATTAAAAAGTAGAGTTATGACTAATCTATGCAAAGAATATACCTTTCTTTTTGTGGAATCCAGGTCCTTAAATAGAGTCTCTCTTAGAACTGAGCCACAAAAATAACTTCAAAATAAATATGAAAATTATATAGCTGTCTCAATTTTAAATTATGTGTTTGAAGCGCCAGGTTTCAAAAAACTGCATGTCTGCATTAGCTGCCTTTATATAAGAGAACTGAAATATCATTTATACTATGTGTGTGTGTATATATATATCACACTTCACGGGCATACAGAGAACATTAATAAACATGGTAAGTACCAGCAAATTTTGCTCTAAATGATCTTCTAGCTCTAATGCTCTAATAGCAGTATAGTATTTATATGCTGAATGATTAATACTTGGTGGGAAACATCAAAATCTTGGAATTCTTAGAATTTTGAGTCCATATTGAAGTATATCAAACAAAAGGACTTCTGCACTAAGATAATAAATAGCCAACACATCATTCTGTTAGGAAAAAGGCAGCAATGTGGCTAATTACCATTATATTCCCAGTGTCTAGCATAATGCCTGATAGGTAGTATGATAAATATCAGTGCAACAAACAGAAAATGTAGAAATAACACATTGCATTCAATATTTTACCACTTTTCTCTTTCTTTCCAGTTTTAACATACTTTATTGCTTGGGAAATGCAAGATAGTGAAATCTAGGCAGCTATTCTATTAAGCTCTTTCAGTGGCTACCCAAACCTTCAAGATAAACTCAAGAGCCTTACACAGCTCATGTAGATCTGATTTATTTCTCAGATCTTAGCTATTTCCACCCATCACACTATACTACAGCTATACTTAGCTGATTTCAACTTCATAAATGAATTGTGTGGGGTCTCATCGTCCTAATTTCCACATAAGTTGCCTCTTTGACCTAGAACACCTTTCTTCTCCCTCTTTTCCCTCTCCAACCATATCCTTTAAAGGACTCTGGTGATAGTGCCACCTTTAGAGAAAATTTTCTCAGACACTCTCCCATCCTCTTTATCTCCTCTTTTCTCATTGGTCAAAAATGTGACCAATGCATCAAAGATCATCCAGAGAAAAAACCCTTTATCTGATGGGAAATACTAAAATACTCAATTCCTGACACATATGGACATAAAAAGGACAAATAGGTATTCATCAATAATCACAAGAAATGTATTACAGAGATGTGAGTTATATTACAAAGTGATATATATATCATCCCTTTCCCCATGAACTCTCATTTACATATCAACGACATCAATCTCTGATGGAGAAAAATATGACCTCTCAAGACAAGAAAAATGACACTTAGAGATGCATAGTTCCTTATAAGAAGCACATAAATGAAAACCAATTATTGTATGATAAATAATAATATTCAAATACAAAGCAAAATAAAAATAGTAAAACTGAAATTGCAAGAGCTACGGTGATTGCTGTGTGAGGTGATGGTGCAGCGACACGTGGGGAAGAGGAGGAGGGCCATGAGGATTGTGTGCCTCACCCTGTGAATCATCATCCTGCTGCTTCAGGCTCTGTTAGGAATAAAAGAGCAGGGCAGGGGGCTGGAGGTGGAGGAAAGCTTTGTCTTGTCTTCAGATGGCTCATTATTTTTTCCCTTTCCCTGCCGCTCCACTGCAGCCCTGTAAAACATTAGGCAAGCCTCTTAAACACTCCCTGTCTATTCCATTCCTCATGTGTAACATGAGGAGAAAAAAGTGATTTGCTCCAAAAGCCTCATTGAGGATATTATAACACCGTCAGAAAACCTAAGCATAATCATGCCTCCAGTTCTATACGTTCAGCACTAGATGATCTCAGGAGACAAAAGTCATTTAGCTTTCTTTCTTGCTCACCTGAGGAACCAGATTCCATCTGTCACCCATCCCCACCACACCTCTCAAAGAAGCACCCCTCAAAGAAGCTCTTATAATCAGACAGAATCGAAATGAGATATAACCCATTAGAAATGTGTTCCCTAGTTGTAATTCACACCAATACTGGCATACTATTTTGAATTGCTTTTCAGAAAGTTAAAAAAATTACAATTTCTGCTTACTCACTCTTGAAATTGTTTCAGGGGATATTCTCTGAAATAAAAATACAGTCACGCACTACATAATGATGGTCAACAATAAACCATACATACAACAAATGGTCCCATGAGATTTTAACCCTGTATTTTTACTATACCTTTCCTAAGTTTAGATATCTTCAGATACACATACTTACCGCTGTGTTACAATACCTACAGTATTCAGTACTGTAACATGCTGCACAGGTTTGCAGTGAAGGAGCCACAGGCTATATACTACATAGCCTAAGTGTATTATACATCTAGGTTTGTCTAAGTACACTCTATGATGTTTGCCCAACAATAAAATCGCCTAATGGTGCGTTTCTCAGAACATATCCCCAATGTTAAGTGATGTACAACTGTACTTAAAAAGCTGGATAACCATCATCAAGAGATTGTGTGTTAACTTGAAGCTGTTAGTCTACAGACAAGTTGTTACAAGACTGCTTAGGCCTCATCTCAAAAGTTTCCGATCTGTAGGTCTGAGGTAGGGCCCAAGAACTTGTATTTCTAAAAAGTTATCTGGTGATGGTGATGCTGTTGGTCAGGGTATCACATTTTGAGAGCCAAAGATGTTAAATAACGTTATTTGTTTTAATTTTCTAATTGATAGATGCATCTTATATTGATTTTCTATCTTTTCTTCTTTAAGATATTGATTATTTTCAAATTCCTTTGTAATCTTAACATAGTCACAGATTATTGACTCAAAAAAGCTGATTTTCTCTTCCTTCAGAATCCAAATTATCATTATCTTACTTCATTTATCCCTGTGCCTCAATTTCCTCAGCTGTGAAATGGGGACAATAATAGGGATTCAATAAGATAATACAAATAAAGTCATTAGAAGATTACCAGGCCATATTAAGTGCTTAATAAACGTTATATATTATTCTTTTTGCAATTACCCTATTTTTCTGTTCCTTACTAAGGAACACTTATTCATGCTTGATACATGCTATACATTATTGGTATATATATAAATCTATGTATTTATGGTGATATGTTCCAGAGCTCCACTAGATTCAGCAAACTGGGAAGCAAAGGAAGAGGATAATGTTAGAGACCTGGGTTCTAATCCCAATTCTGCCACTAAATTGCTATATGTCTGTGGGCAAGTCACTTAACATTAGTCCGAACTTCTGCTTCTTAAAAAGCTTACTGTGGATGAGAAGATCAAATGAGATAATGCAAGTGGAAATTTTTAAAAAGTACTGTGGTATTCCAGTGGTGAAAAAATACTTCTATATTTGAGAATACGTTCACCAGACATTAACAAGAGAGGAAAGGGGGCATGGCCCCTGTATTTACATCTTTAAATAACAGCACAATGATCTGAGTCACCACATAAGCTTATTTACTGAATGTTCTCCAATGCCACCAAGTCACAGCTACTTTAAAAATATTATAAGCAGGAATACTTAATATTTCAAATATTCCTGCAAAATGAGAGGAAAAAAATGGATACAAAAATAATCTCAGGTGTTTCCTATGTAGCAGCATCTAAAATCCTCACTTGATGCCTTCTGGCATAATTTTACTTTGATGCAGAACCCCAAAGTCTCTATTTGCTCTAGGCTTTTATTTAGTATAAACTCAATTTATACACACATGCATGTGTATGAATAATAGTGACTGCCTGTATTGGTGATTTTCATCTTTAGTTTCCTACACTCTAGGACATATCTAAATTCTTATAAAATCACATAATACAGTTCGTGATTTTTAAATCTTAATTTACTGAAAAGAAAATTCAGGAGTTGTAACATTTTCTTTGTATGTTTAAATTAAATTACTCTTTTTGTAGGACCAAACACAAGTCTGTCACCTATTTTTGTGTCAATATTTATAACGTGAAAAGATACAATATACATCTTTGATGACATTCTTTGTGGAATGTCACCAAATGAAATGCAGGGAAATAAAGTAGTAAAACTCATTTTTTGTAGGAAATATATTCCTGAAAAGCAGTGTGAACATTTTCAAATAAGATGCCATTTTAAATACAGCAGTGATAAGCTTCATTTCAAAGAAAGTGAGCTATAATGTGTCTTACAAAGCTTACTCTACTGGTAATCCCCTAATTTACTAATTTACTTAAGTTTCCATTTTCATATATTCAGCTTTCTGAACACAGGAGGTATATACATCCCCAAGACATTGAAGACCTTAATTTAAAATACCTAATGCAAGCTTTGCGCAGTGGCAGTATCGTAGCCAATGAGGTTTATCCGAGGCGCGATTATTGCTAATTTAAAATATCTAATACAATTTAAAATATGCAAATGCTGTTAATTTTAAAGAGCTATGTATAAGTAATCTTTAAAATTTTATCAGCTCTAGTAAAAAATTTTAAAATTGATTAAGAGTGTAGGTTAAAATTTTAAGAAACTAGTATTAAAATACAGGTAATATAAAATAAGGAAAAGCAAAGATAGAACAATATTCTGTAGATGGGTTTCTAATATATGGCATTAAATAAAATTTAAATACAGATAAATACGAGCACCATGTCTACCTCTGCTTATAATCACAGTATTCAAATACCAACTACTTTTAATATATACTAATTTCATAGTGCTCCCAGAAAACATACTAGATCTAATGCTACAGACATAATACATGTGTATCCTTGTGCAGCAGACTATGCAGATGAGGTTAACAGCATAGTGCACTCACCTTTCTCTACACATACATCCCAAAAGGGCCTGTATGTAGGATACAATAGAACAGAAATACATATACGGAACACGCCATTTTAATATCTCATTACTTCATGAAAGGATATTTTAGCAATATGGGGAAGGTAAAATCCTGCTGATTTTAAAGACTAACATATGTTTGCAACAGGAAATAGATGAAGTAAGGTTAGAGGCCTTATAAAAGTCAGTCACAAAGTTTGAGCTAGTGTCACTATTGGTCATATTATTACATAAGAAACACTCTAAAGTAGATCACTTATAGCTATTTATGTCTCCATTTACTCCTGAGGTACTCAACCACACGAGGCTAGAACCTCATCACCAACTCGTTAGAAGTTTATATATATAAAATCTTCAGTTGGTTAAAGAGTATCTCAATGGTTTATAAAACTATGGGTAGGAAACATATTCTTGTGGCTTGAATTTGAAATCTCTATATAACATCTTGCAGAGCCCACAACACACAAAAGCCTCTCAATTATTTTTGTCAAATGAGTAAACAAACACCAAAAAGTTTGATTCCAATTTCTACAACTACTTGAAAGGAAATTTTATGAAAAAGGAAAAAAACTTCTGTAATGGTATTCTTTAAAAAATCCTTAAATGGGATACTTGTAAAGCACTTCGAAAGTGTCTGGCCCATAGAAAGCTCTATATAAGTATTTGTCATTATTGTTATCCTGTAAACTTAAGTTTGGCCCACAACAATCCTGTAGATGCATCAGTATAAGCCTCCACTGGTGAAAAGAACTCAGATATGTGTATACGCTACTAGTGAGGATGTAGTTGCATCATCTTCATATGAAAAAGGAAGCCTATCTTAAGTTTAACAACCACTGTCCTACAAGAAAGGTTAACTCAGTAAGACTTTAACATACAAGTAACATGAATAAAGCCTTATAATTTATCCTACCACAACAAACTAATCACTTATAATCCAATGTGTCTTCTATTTGCTGTATTTAATCGGAACTTCATAAAGAATTATTGGTAAGATTCATGTTAGCGTATATCTAAGAAATATGATTAAAAAGAAAACATCAAAATCCAATTAATAATTGAGCTGCAAATCTTTTCCTTCATATTGAAGCAGATCGTAAAATAGAAGACTGCTAAAAAATGTTTGGGATTTACTCTCTTACACTTTGACTGCTGACCACAACAGAGATGAAGACTGAGGTAGTTTGAAAATTCTGTGAGGATTAAATCAGACTATATTCTTCATATTCTCTAAGGAAGTAAGCTTTAGGCTGTGCGAAGTACCCTCAACTTCCAGGGGCCAAGAACAACAACTGCTGCAATGAAAGAGCAGAGTAATTAGGGTTAGGGAGCTGGTTGCCTTTTATAATAAAACTAGCTAGATTATTTGTTGACATTATCAAAGTCAACTCTATTTCTTTCTTTGACTTAAGGCAGTTGAGCTTTTGATAAGACATATAGATTTTTAAAATAAAAAGCCATTTTAAACACAGCAGAGAGATACTACTTTCCGTTTCAAGGAAGTCCAGTTATGAAGTCTCTTACACAAAGCTTACCTGAATGCCCCCTAATTTACAAAATTACAATACAAAATGCACTCATGATATACAACAGGAAAAGAGTCTACTATACGAGGGTACTTCAAAAAGTTTATGGAAAAATATAATTAAAAGATAACACAAATCTTTTCATAAACTTTTTGAAGAACCCTCACAATTTGTGTTGCAAATAAGTAATAAGATATACTACAAGTACTAAATAATATGATAAAATAACTTACAAATGACAGAAACATAACTGCATTAAGGGGTTTGGCTAAAGATACAGCCATGTAGTTTAATTATGGTGATCAACAAAAGCAAAACCAAAAGCTTCATACACATTTCAGGGGAGGTTCACAGCAGTGACCCCTTAAATAAAACTGTGTGTAAGTCAAGCAACAGAGAAAAGTTTTAGCTGTAATTATGCTATACTTTTACTCCTCATTTGAAACAGTTGATTAATGGCTAAAAAGTAACAGAAAATTTTATTTAATATAAGTAGTGGGGTTTTTAGGAAATAATGAACTAAACCAATCACTGTCCAAAAAGGAACAGCTAAGGCAGAGAAACATAAGGAAAACTTAAAACGCATCTTCAGAACTATAACAATCTGTGGGGTCAAATAAATTAGATTCTTATACGATAAAATTAAGTATCTTTTTCCATCTTAATTTCAATTATTCGAAATAAAATCTAGATTGAGACTTTTTTATGGTTAGTTCTGCATCATTTTCACATGGTTTTAATACTTTCACCAAGGAAATGCCTAATTTAATGAGATACTTTTCTAATATTACAAAGTTAAGGCAACATATGTATCTTTCAAGTAATAAAAAATTCTTTTTTTGAATAAAAATGAAACAAAATCTCTAAATATAAACAAAAAACCACCAAAAGTAACTATGAAGCTAATTTAAAATGCTATCAGAAATATACTAGAAAAAATATTTTAAAAGATTTTGAAGCAAAAAAGAATTAAAAGAGAAAGTACATTGGTTCGCCTTTTTGAAGGTTTTATTTTAAAACTATTTGAGTAGATGAAAATCATACTATAAAAATTGCTTTTCTTTTTCATTTAACTAGATTGGTAGAACTATGAGAGATACCAAATGGGCAGAGGATAAAAGAAAAGAGGACTTCCCCCTCATCCTCAACTAAAGCATTGTTAACAAAACAGAAATCTTATTTCTTCCCTTTCATTAGTGTTTAAAGTTGTGAGTTGTCACTGACATAATGAAATGATTAAGACATAGTACAACTGTAACCCCATACTGTTCAAAGTATAGTTTCTTATATTAATTTAAAAACTTATACAAAGTAAGTAGTCATATATGAAATGTTAGGTTATACTGGTGCATATGGTAAAACACCCTAATTTATTTTGTTTGAAGATTAGGATATGTTTATAACACAAGCAGGTGATCATATAGCAATATTAGACTCTTCTAAGAAATGATTCAGAGAAAAGATACATTTATACCTGATTTATGTTTTAAAGGTAAAAAGCAATCTGACAATTATTATTTTTAAACATTTAAAGATTTAATTATTATTTGTAATTCACGCATTATTAGATATATGTGTTACCTCAACAATATCCGAGTTAGTTCTGCTTTCATGAGGTTCATTATATTCTGTATACTTGAGAAGAACTTTGTCCATATCAGTGCTGGCATACTGAAATAGTTTGTTAGAACTGTTGAAAATGATGAGCGCTATTTCACAGTCACAGAGCACACTAAGTTCATAGGCTTTCTTCATTAATCCAAACTTTCTTTTTGTAAAAGTGACCTAGACAATCAAAGAAAAAAAAGTGTATTTTTATTAAAAGCATTATTAGCATTTGAATTTAGGCTACCTGAAGATGAGTTTTCTTTTAATGCTAAGACAAATTTGAAAGACGGAAAAGGTTCCTAGCCTCAAGCTCCACATGAGCTCCCCCTCCCCCATTTTGCCATAGAACTACGGTCCTACATTTATCTTGTATATACAAAGGCTCTGACAGAGCCATCTTCTGAGGAGGTATCTCCCTATCCTTGACTGCCACTCCCCTACAGAAGGCAAAGAATCAGACAAGGAAACAGCTGATCAGTGGTCCCTTATCATTCAACTTAAAATTATTACCATCAGAAACCCCAACTTCCACCCCAGGTAATCCAGTATTACCCAGACTTTAAACCCTAAACAACCAAGTATATCCACTAATCTAACTCATACTTCTCTTCCATCCCAGTCCCTTCTATTGCACCTGTTGCACCCATGAAATTCACAGCCTAGGATCAGCAAATTCATCAATGTCCTCAAATTCACTGACTATTTCTTTCTCTAACTGAACCTGTTACTTGAAGTCCTCTCACAAAGAGACCAAAAAAATTTGTTTGTTTCTAAATATTAGATCCTTTATAATCAAGATCCTACAAGGTATGTCTTTTTTATTTCCTTTTCTCTCTTCCAAACTATTTTTCCTTCCTTTCCCTTCAAAAGCCTCAGATATTTTGAAGCTCATGATCCTCTTTGTGGCAAGTACAAAGTGACCCCCCTAGTCACTCTTCTTCATGCACCAGTATCATCTGACTACTTTTCTTTCCAGCCCTGCTCCTATCCCTGGTGGCTTCAGCACCTGTGCAAAAAATCTATGCAAATACCCTGGCCTCTCAGTTCCATTATCTCCCAACCTCCAATAATTTTTACCTCCAAAACACATCAATCACACACTTTCATTGGCATACCTCCAACTCTGCCATAACCAACAATCACATCCCCTCCAAAATCCCAATCTCATGCAATCTATTTTGCCTCTTCTCCAGCTCTCCCACATGGTATTATTTCTCCAGAAATTGTTTTTACCTTATCAAATCCTCCAATCCATTTACCTCACCACTTTGTTACTATCTGTTCTCATGTCCTTTCTTCCCTCTAGATTCGATGGTCCATTATTATTTTCACTCCCCTGCAAACATATGCATAACATTAACATACCTGCCTGACACAGCTCCAACCAGGGACTGACTCCCTAAACATATACCCAGTATCTCTAACACACACACACACACACACACACACACACACACACACACACACACACACACACACACACACACACACACACACACACACCCTCTAAATGGATGAACATAAATCTCAGTTAACACTCAAGGTCACTCACTCTCCAAGTCAACTGTATCTCTAACACACACACACACACACACACACACACACACACACACACACACACACACACACACACACACACACACACACACACACACACACACACACACACACACACACACACACACACACACACACACACACACACACACACACACACACACACACACACACACACACACACACACACACACACACACACCCTCTAAATGGATGAACATAAATCTCAGTTAACACTCAAGGTCACTCACTCTCCAAGTCAACTGTTTCTCACCTTCTGTCCCACAACTTCATGCTCCTCTGATAACCTTGCCTCAAATCACTGAGAAAATAGAAACAGAAAGGAACTACCTCATCTTTCCATCACCAAATCTATCAGTTTAACTGCTCCATCTATGCCTCTCCCCACTCTCTCTTCTCTGCTGTTATTGACATTTTTGTTCCTCCTCTTTCCCATATGCTTCACTCTCTTTCCCATCATGGTTTCCTCCTGCTTTACTACATCAAATACCATAAGCATATACACATGCCCTAGCAGCTCCTTTGACTCCACACGGACCCTCCAGTTACCATTCCTTGTGCTCTGCTTCAGACTAAAAATGTTTGAAATAAACGGCTACAGCTGTTTCCAATTTCTCACCACTTATTCTCTCCTTAACCTACTACAATTGAACTTCGATTACCCATACTCCACCAAGACTGCACTTGTCAACACCATCATCACTGACCTTCAATTTGTGTGATCGAAATCAACATCACTTTTTGGCTCTTATCTTACTTTATACTTCAGCAGCATTTGACAAAGTTGGCCAGATTCTCACTCTTCGAATGCTCTCTTCTCCAGATGTTCATGACACAACCTCCTTCTGTTTCTTCTGCTTCAGTAGCTACTTCCTCTCAGCCTTTATTGCTACCCCTTCTTTCTCTGCTCAACCTCTACATACTTAAGCGCCTACAGTCTTCAGATTTGGGCTCCCTTTTCCTTTTTATCCTCACAGCCCTTACTAGATGATTGTATACAGTTTCATGGTTTTAAATGTAACAAATATGCTCCTTCTACAGTCTTCTCCATTTTAGCAAATGGCACCAACATTCATTCAAACAACAAAAACAAAACTTAAGAGTTAACCTTGATCCCTCTTATCCTAATAATTTACTGTATCCAATGCATCAACAAACTGTGTCAACTTTAAAACGTATTTCAAATCTGTCTACTTCTATCTATACCTCTACCACCCAAAGCTAATTTACATCATCTCTCATCCACACAGTTAACAGAATGACCGTCCTGGGTTTCCTGCTTCATCTATAAAGCTCTGCAGTATATTTGCCAAATAACTGCCAGAGTGTTATGTTTTGAAATACAGACCAAACTGTGTAAGTGGGAGCTTAGGGTTTTTCATTACACTAAAAGTAATATCCAAACTCTCTGAGCACATGAAATAAATGATCTGGCACAATCTCTCTATCTAACCTTATTTCTCATCATTCTCCCTTATACCCATTAAGCAAAAATGGCGTGAGGGCCTGTGTGTATGTGTGTGTTCTTTACACACCAGCTACTTTCCAACTATGTTCTCTTGGTGGAATGCTCATCATACCACATCTCCTAAGGATCCCTTCTATCACATTTTAAAAATAAATCTCTTATCATTATTTAAAAAGCCCTTATGATATAAAAATAAAAATACACAATCTTATATAAATGCATATATGAAACATAACATTTTTTGCTTGTCTGCTTACTTTCCCTTGCACCTACGTAAACCCTTTAACCCATGTTTTCAACATAGTATTTTTCACTCTATATTTTTGTACAAGATCATACACACACACATAACATGTTCATATGTGTATATACACATATTAGAAATGTTGTCAGTTTTATAAAAACTGGACTCTAACAATACTCATCTTATTTTACTCCTTCAACCACATCTCATGGATATGTCTCCAAGTCAAATACTATAGTTATAAAGTACTCTTACATAGTTTCATAATATTTTCATATGTGTTATTACTCTTTTTAATCTTTGTATGATAGGTGTAAAATAAAAATCTTATTTCTTTAATATGCATTTTCCTAATTAGTGGTGATTAAACAATCTTTTTCTTATATTTATTGTCACTTGGGATTTGCCTTCTCTAAACTGCATATCTTTTGATCACTTCCTATTATGTAATTGGTCTTTTATTTGTCTGAATAAGAGATCCTTATAGAGATATATTAATCATGTTTTATAAACAGTTTTCAAGACTTCCCCTTATATATTAACTTCGTTTATGTATCACTTCTCATCAAAAAGCTTTCAATTTTTATTACTGATTAAATACTGGTTTTCAGAATCCTGGCAATGTATTATACCATTATAAGAATATACTATTATTAATATATACTATCTTTAAACACTGAAATTGGAATAGGTGATGTCTTGAGATGCACCTAGATGTACTTGCTGCATTAGAATTCTGGATTTAGCAAAGGTACAGTCATTTAGAAAATACTTATTCATTTTTCTAGTACTGAAGGAAGAAAATGACATCAACAAAATAAAGCATGTATTAAAGGAATAATTCTTACTCTAGACAGTGACTTCCAAAATGAGTGAGATATTAACAAGACAGTATTAAAATTCAGGCAGGTAATTTCTCTTCAGAATATCAACTAAGCATGAATGAAGAAAATTCTTTAAAACAATAGCTCACTATCAGTAAAAAGAGTACAGTCCTGTGGTCCTTTCCAAAAACACTTATTCAAAAATATTTCTTCAAAGTTATCAATCAGAAGGAGCTGAAGATGAAAGAAGCGGTTAGTGGATGAAAAGACTTAGCTTATAACAATCTCCTCTCCATTACTCTAACTCAATCCAATGAGAGTAAGACCAGAAGAGCTTTTTCAACAACCAAACCATTTGTACAAAAACACATTTATGCTTCAATGATGGCACTAAAATTTGTAAACTGAAAGTTATAAACTTAACATGGCATGTTCAAGCTTTCTAAATTAAAACTTCCTGATTTCACCTTTAGAGCTTAGTCTATTTTTAAATTAAAGACTTTTTTTTAGAGCAGTTTTAAGTTGACAGCAAAATTAACAGGAAGCTACAAATTTCCCATAAACCCTCTGTCCCCACACATGCATAGCACCCCCCGACCAACATCCCTCAGCAGAGTGGTACATTTGTTACAACTGATGAACCTACACTGACAGATCATTATCATCCAAAGTCTATGGTTTACATTAGGGCTCACTTGGTGTTGTACATTCTGCAGGTTTAAGACAAATGTACAGTGATATGTGTCCACTATTATAGTATCATAAAGTATTTTCACTGTCCTAAAACTCCTCTCTTCTTTGCCTATTCATCTCTCCCTCTTCTTATCCCCAAAACTCTGGCAACCACTTATCTTTTTACTGTCTCCAGAGCTTTGCCTTTCCCAGAATGTCATATAGTTGGGATCATATACTATGTAGCCTTTTCAGACTGGCTTCTTTCAATATATTTAAGGCTCCTCCAGGCCTTTTCATGGCTTGAAAGCTTTTCTTTTTAGCACTGAGTAACATTCCATTGTCTGCTTGTTTCACATTTTATTTATCCACTGACCTACTGGAGAAAATCTTGGTTGCTTTCAAGTTTTGGCAATTACAAATAAAGCTGCCATATACATCTACGTGGAGGTTTTGAGTGGACCTAAGTCTTCAACTTCTTTTGGATTTGCTGGATTGTATGTTAAGAGTATGTTTAGTTTTTTAATAAAGGGCCAAAAACCTGAACAATAACTGCTGAATTGATGGAGGCTCAATGTGGACAAGTATGAAAGTTAAAAACTCCACAAGTGTCGGGGTGCGGGAGAGCAGTCTCAGGGGGACACACTTATTCTTTTGTTCTTAGGAGGACACAGTTATTTTGTAAATTATACCTCTAGGACCTCTAAAAGGTTCTCATGGTGAGGACAGAGAAAAATCCTCTAGTGCTTTGGCAGGGGGAGAGGGCAAGTAGCCATTTTGAAATGTGCCAGAACATTCTGTTCTTAACAAGGGCTGCCCTCAACACAAAATATTTTAACAGAGCCTAACTTGTCAGGGAGATTTACCAGAGCTTATCTGACCTGGGTGAAAGAAAATACCCAACTCCAGCTCCCTCTAGCCCTTTACATAGGGAAAGAGAAATACCCAACTCTAAATTCCTCCAGCCACCCTGTCCCACCTAAAAGGGTGGTGGGGATGACTGAGAAGCACTTATCGAGTTCACAGTCCAGGGTCACCAAAAGACTAAGACCTAATCATAGAACTACAAACACCCCCCTCCCCAATCTAACCACCACATAACTAAAGGCCTATTTACTACAGTTCCTTTTACCTGTACATCATGTCTGCCTTTCAACAAAAAATTACAAGGCATACTAAAAGGTAAGAAAAAAGTTTGAACAAACAGATCAAGTATCAGAACCAGAGTCAGATATGGAAGAAATATTGGAATTATTAGATCAGAAACTCAAAATAACTATGATAAATATGCTAAGGGCTCTAATGGGAAAAAGTAGAAAACATATAAGAACAGATGAGTAAATGTAATCAGAGATAAAAATTCTAAGAAAAACATGCCAGAGAGTCAAACACTGTAACAGAAATGAATAATGCCATTGATGGGCTTATAAGGAGGCTAGAAGCTGTTAAGAAAAGAATCTCTGAGTTTGAGAATATGTCAATAAAAACCTCCAAAACTGAAAGTCAGAGAAAAAAAGACTAATTAAAATGGAACAGAATATCCAAGAACCATGGGACAACTAAAAAGGCATAAAACATGAGTAATGGGAATACCAGAAGGATAAAAAAGAGAGAGAAAGGAAGAGGAGAAATACTTGAAGCAATAATGACTGAGAATTTCCCCAAATTTTAAAAATGCAGCAGAAGCAGTGCTTAGAGAAAAATTTATAGCACTGAATGCATTTATTGGAAAAGAAGACCAAAAAATCAATAATCTAAGCTACTACCTTAGGAAACCTGAAAAAGAAGAGCAAATTAAATCAAAGGAAAGCAGAAGAGAAAATAAAAATTAGACCAGAAATCTATGAAACTGAAAATAGCAAAACAATAGAAAAAAAAAAAATCAACAAAACCTAAAAGCTGGCTTTTTGATATGATCAATAAAATTGATAAACCTCTAGCCAGGCTAACTAGGAAAAAAAGAAAGAAGACACAAATTACTAATGTCAAAAATGAAAGAAGGGCTATCACTACAGGTCTATGGATATTAAAAGGATAATAAAGGAATACTATAAACTCTGCAAATTTGATAACCTAGATGAAATGGACCAATTCCTTGAAAGATACAATCTGCCAAAATTTTCACTGAAAGAAATAGACAATTTGAATAGGCCTATGTTTATTATAGAAATTGCATCAATAACTAGTAATCTTCCAAAACAGAAAGCACCAGATCCAGATGGGTTCGATGGTGAATTCTACCAAACATTAAAGAAAGAAATTACACCAATACTCTACAATCTCCTTCAGAAGACAGAAGCAGAGGGAATACTTTCTACCTCATTCTGTGAGGCCAGGATCACTCTAATACCTAAACAAGACAAAAACATGAGAAGAAAAGAAAACTACAGATCAGTATCTCTCAAGAACATAGATGCAAAAATCCTTAACAAATGTTAATATACTGAGTCCAAGAATGTATCAAAAAAATTATACACCATTACCAAGTGGGATTTATTCCAAGTATGCAAGGCTGGTTCAGTATTTGAAAAGCAATTAATATAATACCCCACAGCAACAGGCTAAAGAAGATATATCAGGTGGTCATATCAACAACTACGGAAAAAGCATTTGACAAAACCACCACTCATTCATGATAAAAACCCAGCAAACCTAGAATAGAAAAGAACTTCCTCAACTTGCTAAAGAATATCTACAAAAAAACACTACAGCTAATAATATATTTAATGGGGAGAAACTAAGGGCTTTCCTGCTAAGATCATGAATAAGGCAAGGACAACCCTTTCTCACTGCTCCTTTGCAACATTGTCCTGGAAGTCATAAGGCAATAAGACAAGAGAAGGCTATAAAAGATCAGGAAGAAAAAAATTATGTAGAAAATTCCAGAGAATTGACCAAAAAAACTCCTGGAACTAATTAATAAGCAATTATAGTAAGGTTGTAGGATACAACCTTAATATACAAAAGTCAACAGCTTTCCCAAATACCAGCAAAAAAGAACCGGTGGATTTGAAATTAAAAACAAAATACTATTTACATTAGCACCCCAATAATGAAATACTCAGGAATAAATCTAACAAAACATGTACAAGGTCTATATGAGGAAAACTACAAAGGAAAAGGAAATCTAAGAACTAAATGAATGGAGAGAAATTCTATGTTCATGAATAGGAAGATTCAATACCATTAAGATGTCAGTTCTTCCCAACTTGATGTTTAGACTCGAAGCAATCCAAATCAAAATACCAGGCAACTATTCTGTGGATATTGACAAACTGATTCTAAAGTTTAAATGAAGAGGCAAAAGACCCAGAATAACTAAAAGAATATTGAAAAACAGGAACAAAACTGGAAGACTTCAAGAGTGACTATATAACTACAGTAATCAAGACAGCGTAGTACTGGTGAAAGAATACACAGACCAGGAACACAAAAAAAACCCAGAAATAGACCCACACAAATATGGTCAACTGATCTTTGGTTAAGGAGTAAAAGCAATACAATGAGAAAAGGTAGTCTTTTCAACAAATGGTGCTGAAACAACTGGATATCCACATGCAAAAAAAAAATGAATTTAGACACAGACCTTTTACCTTTCACAAAAATTAACTCAAAATGGATCACAGACCTAGGTGTAAAATGCAGACTATAAAACTAGAAGTTAACATAGGAGAAAACCAAGACGACCTTGGTTTTGGCAATGACTTTTTAGATACAACACCAAAGTACCATCCATGAAAAAAGAACTGATAAACAGGACTTCATAGAAATTAAAAACTTATATGCTGCTCTGCAAAAGACACTGTCAAGAAGAGAAGACAAACCACAAAGTGGGGGATAATATTTGCAAAGGTATCTGATAAAGGACTGTTATCCAAAATATACAAAGAACTGTTAAAACTCAACAATAAGAAAACGAACAATCCAATTAAAAAGAGATGTGAATAGACACCTTACCAAAGAAAATATATGGATGACAAATAAGCATATGAAAAGATTTTTCACATCATATGTAATCAAGGAACTATAAATTAAAATGAGAGCACTACACACCTATTAGAATGGTAAAAATCCAAAACATTGACAACATCAAATGCTGAGGAAGATATAGGACAACAGGAACTCTCATTCACTGCTGGTGGGAATGCAAAGCAGTACAACCACTTCAGAAGATAGTTTAACACTTTTTGATAAAACTAAACCTTCTCTTAACATATGATCCATCAAATGCACTCCTTGATATTTACCCAAAGGAGTTGAAAGCTTACACCCTCAAAACCTGCACATGGATGTTTATAGCAGCTTTATTCATAATTGCCAAATCCTGGAAGTAACCAAGATATCCTTCAGTAGGTAAATGGATAAATAAACTGTGGTACAACCAGACCATGGACTACTACTCAGTGCTAAAAATAAATGAGCTTTCAAGCCATGAAAAGATATGGAGAAACTTTAAATACATATTACTAAGCAAAAGAAGCCCATCTGAAAAGGCCATATAATTCTAAGTATATGACATTCTGGGGAAGGCAAAGCTCTGGAGACAGAAAAAAGATGAGTGGTTGCCAGGAGTTGGGGGGAGAGAGGGAAGAATAGGCAGAGCACAGAGTATTCGTTTCTTTATGCTGCTATAATGACGGATACTTGTCATTATACATTTTAAAAACCCCATAGACTGTATAACAAAGTGAATTAGAGTGAACCCTAATGTTAACCACGGACTTCGGGTGATGATGATGTGTCAACATAGGTTCCTTGATGGTAATAAATGTACCACTCCAGTGAGGGATATTGGTAGTGGGGAAGGCTGTATGTGTATGGGGGAAGAGGGCGTATGGAAACTGTATTACTTTCTGCTCAGTTTTGCTGTGAACCTAAAACAACTCTAAAAAATACAGTCTATTTAAAAGGCTAAAAAAAATCCATACAAGCATATTTTTGAACATTCTTTGGCACTGAGAAACAACATAAACAAAGTTTAGCAATTTCTTTCATCAATACCTACCATATGCTTTTCTTCCTATGAGCTTTGTCTAATTCTTGGCCTACACTTAGAATCAATAATTGCAGTCGCTCTGAAGAAGCAGATGATCTCTGACAGGATGGAAAGCAATTGTTTCCAGGACAAATTTTATTCACAGGCATAAAACTAATTTAATAAGGATATTATAGGTATAATACGTACATGTAAAAGCGAAGTAGCAACAAAGAAGATGCCTTGCACATGTATAATTCAAAAATGTTTCTGTATTTTTTCATTGTTTCATTTCCTATGTAGCATGACAGAAATTAAACGGTAGTATAGCAGTTCAATAGTTTTCACTAAATTTAGGCAAGGTGTTTTCTTCCTTCTGGTAACACCAAATGCATTTACTATCTATACATCTTGGCATTTAATCACTTTATTCTCTTATTTTATAAAAATTTAATATTCTTAATATTCTCAAAGCCCTATATTTTGTTCATATTTCTCAAGTACACAAAGCACAATACTCCACATAATATGTGACCACTCAAATTTCCAGTTGGCTTTCAAACTCATTGAAAATAGAGTTAAGAGGTTTCTTAATTTAAACTTTCATTTAACTAGAAAACTTAATTAATTAATGTAAATTGTGCCACACATCCTTTATGAAGTATCTTTGAATATTGTCCTATAATCCATACTTTAAAATTCTCAATGTGAAATACAAATAACAAGTAAAAGATTTCAACATCTGTTAAAGTATTTGTTTCTACAGATTTTGGCAGCAAAAAGAAAATGGAATACAATGGTGGGGAGGGGAATTACAAAAGGGGAAGGAACAAAAGGATACTCACAATAGCTTAAGATAAAAGTATTCAGCCTAGAAGGTTAGATTATAACAAAAATGTAACAAAATACAAAGCAGGAAAATAAGCAGTTATAGTACTCTATACCGTGCTCTAACTGACTAAGCTAACTGCCCAGCCCTCATTTTACCTTGATTTTAGTATTTTCAATTGAAAAGAAGTTTTTGTTGTCATGCAGAGATTTTCCTTTTAGACATCATTAGCTTTATAAGAAATTTAAAAGTGAAAATTAGTAAAAACTGATTCTTTATGTTGATTTAAGTTAAAAAAAATCATAAAATTTAGTTTTTAATTCAAAATGGAAAATAAAGCCACATTTTCTCTTCTCTACTCCTCTAAACATGCACACACACACACACACACACACACACACACACACACACACACACACACACACACGAATAAAAAAAAGATTAGGTGTTCTTCAAGGAAGAAGTCAGAATCTCAAACCATGAATTTTCATCTGCCAAATTTGGTGAAATTTATTTTAATTTTTTTGTATGAAGTCCCTTCTGGGTTTGTTTCATTTCCTGAAAGTTTGCCATTTATGACTTTTTTTTTTTAAAATTTTTATTGAATCAATATTAATTATACATATTTTGGGGGTTCAACATTGAGATATGTTGATCAAATCAATATTACTAGCATACATATTGTTACAAATTGTAATTATTCTTTATGCCCCCTGTCCAATCTCTCCCCCTTCCTCCTCTCTCCCCCCCCACATTACCCTAGATTTCTTCTCTCCTTCTGAAAGAATAATGGTTACTCTGCTGATTTGTTGCCTAGATGATATGCCCAATGCTCAGAGGTGTGTTCAGGTCCCCCAATATTATCATAGAGCAGATGTTTCTTCTGTCACTCTGGAATGGGCTTTGTGGAGAGAGATATCCTCTTCTTTTCTTTCTCTCTGCTGGTGACTCTCCTTGTGTCAATGCACTCCAGTGGCTGGCGGAACATCTGCATGGTGGTTGTGGCGTCTAGCCGCTTTTGCAGCAGCCATGGTTATCATGGTGGCTGTGGTGGGCAACCCACATGGAGGTGATGTTTTTGTCATACTCCTTGGTGCTAGCGGTGTGCCTGGTTGTGGGAGGGAGGATCCAGTCCCTGGCTCCATGACTCAGGTCACCGGGTGGGCCCCAAAGCACTGGTGCAGTGTGCCTGGTTGTGTGAGGGGGGGGAGGTCCGGTCCTGGCTTCATGCCTCATGTCCCCAGGCAGACCCAAGGCACTGGTGGTATATCTGAGCCAGAACTAATTTTTTGTCTTTTGCTTACTTCTAAAGTGGAGGAACTTCCTGTTGGGACCAGTACTTGACCTCTGTGGTTTAGCTAAATGGCTGCTTCCTTTGGGAAGGCTTTTTGTGCAGCACAGGTTATAATGGTTGACTTTTATAGGTACTTCTGGCTCTCTACAGACTCGGTGCATCTGGGTTGTGTTGTAATTCTGATCTGGGCCTGTGTCTTTTCATCAAACTGCACTCCATTCAATTCTATATTACTGACCAGTCTCCTCTGAGTGGTCCTATGCTGACTGGGATGCAGATCAGCTGTCCCTGCTGTGCCCCAGTGTTCCCCCATTGGGTCCATCTTCCCCAATACCCATGCTGCAAACGCTTCCTGTGGGAAGGGCCGTGTGCCAGTCCCTTGCGATGATTTACCAGCCTCTAAGTGGCTCCATTTTTTCAGTTGTTGTGGCTCTGTGCTCCTATGTGGGTCCACGGGAACCCTATTAGTGGTCTTGCTGGCCTGGGGCCCACCAAGGCCTTCTTCTACCCTGCCACCTACAAGCAACTCCATCTGAAGGGCAAAGCTGCGGCTTTTGCCAGCTCCTGCTCCGTGTGCTCAGCCTCTGACTGTCTGTATTATTTCTTGTTGCAGCTTGCCCCTTTTGCCTATGACCACTTCTGTTCTGATTCAGCCCCTCTTCTCCAAATTTGGTGAAATTTAGATGAAAATGAATGTGGATTCAGAGAATTCATATGAAGTTCATCACAAAAGTAGCAATGTCACAGTCCTAGAAAAGTCTAGTCAAGGATTGATCCTTTAATTAGTGCTAGAAGACTCAGAAGGGTGGGGAGCCTATGAAATAAATGGAGAATGAACATAGAGACCCTGTTTCAAATGTAGAATGCCAAGAAATGTAAAACCCAAAAGAAACAAGAAGAATTTTATAGAAAAGCCTTTTTTAAAAAAAAAACTTGTACCTAATATCATTGTCAAAGACATAAAAGATAACAAAAAGACCTAGAAAGTGAGCTGGTATAGCTCAGAAAAGAACCATAAAAGGAAAAAAAAAATCAAATCTTAACAGATAAAAGCCACAATTAGGAAATTCAAAGAATCAAAACAGAAAATAAATTAAAAATGAATAAAGCTGTTGGGTATAGCTGACATATAACAAAGATACTAAGAAAGTGCAGAACAACTGGAAAAGAAAATATTTGCTAAAAAATAAAATAGTGAAAGGGCACACCCATCTCTTGAAAAAAAATGATAAAACATAATCAAACTCATGGAATATTTTGGTTAAGTTACTGTCAAGGTCAAAGAAAAAATATTATGGACACCCAGGCAAAAGTAAGTCACTTTGAGAATGCGGAAAAAACGCAGTCTGGTGTTAGAATTCTGGCAACATTCAAAGCCAGAAGACCAAATCTCTACAAAGTTCCAGGGTTAAGAAATAAGGCCCTAGAACGTAAAATGTAGCCAAATTGTACTTCAAGTATGAAGACCATAAACATTTACAAACATTAAAAAACTCAGGAAATAGCCATAAGCCCTTCTTGGGGGAAGAAAAAACCAACAAACACCACTTGCTGAAAAAATCCAGTTATCTAAGTAGAATATAAATTGAAAAAAGCTCAGATTTTTTTTCAGTTCTGTTCAATGCTGCACCCTTATAAAACACCCTATGGCACTAAGTAGATGCTAAAAAATTTGCTGAATGAATCCATAAACCAAGAAATAGATGACAACCACAATAAAAGCATGCAGAAACCACAATAAAAGGACTGGTGATAATGAATCCTTTAAATTTAGAACTAAGATTAAATAAATGTAGAAATTATGATTACAGAACAGAATATAACTACTAATTTTATCAATATAAAAATAATAGCAAGTTTGGGTTCCTGACAAGATGCTGAATTAACACAGGATCTAGATCTACCTCCCCCAGTTAATCTGGGAGAACTTTCCTAAAGGTATTATGAATCCTAAGGAATAGTGTAGAAAAGTATGAGAGAAACCCCAGATGTCTATGCTGGAGTATGTATGGGTGGAGGGGTGTGGAGGTTTGTAGTGCTGAGAATTAAACAGCCAGTGGAGCTATGAACAGACACATTTCGAAAAGAGTAGTTGGGGTTCAGCTTGTGCTTCTCTCCTCCGTTGCCTGGGACACTTAATGCCTGCCACCTTACAATAGTACTGGTACAGACAGACATCCTCCAGAATAAAATTAGGGCAGCACAGAAGCTCTGCTGGGAGTTGAAGAAAACAGGTAGGGACTGACTGACTAACCTTTGGCAGTGACTTCCCAACTACTCTTACTCAAAACCACCAAGGTTGGTGGATTACCACCCAGAGAGAGTAACTTCTTCCAGTGTTGTTCTCCCTGGGTAGTTCTGTATGAAACTGCAATATGAGGACTTCTTTGAGGATATGAAGAGCGATATTTCACTGTGATTTTTTTTTAATGCCCTGGCCCTCTAACAAAGTGAAGTGGTCGACTGGGATGGTGTAAGCTAGTCAGAAACTCAAACCACGGGGATACAGAAAAGATCACAAGGAATAAAAATCAAATAAACTGGTAAGTTAAGAGATATTATCAGACTGGATAAAAAACCAAAATCCAGCCAAATGCTGTTTATAAAAGATATACGTAAAGCATAAGGATATAGTACAGTTGAAAATAAATGTAGAGAACTAGACCTACCAAGAAAATATTAACCAAAAGAAAGGTGCAGCTATATAAAGTTGAGGCAAGGTAGATTTAAGACAAACATGCCTTTACTGAGGATGGAGAAGGTTATTACGTATTGCAAAATTCACCAAGAAGGTATAACAACTCTAAATATGTATGAGCCCAATGAAATAGTCCCAAAATATATAAAACAATATATATGAAACTATTAACATATATAGAGAAATTGACAAATCCACCATAGTCGATTTATTTTAAGTACAATATTGATAAGTCTTGATGAACCAAAAACAAACAGAAAGTCACAAAGAAGGCAGAAGATTTGAACACACAATGAGATTAACCTAAAAGACATTTGTAAAATTGTGAATCTACCAATTTAAGAACACACATTTATCACAAGTCCACTTGAAACATTTAAAAACTGATCATGATTCAGGAAATAAAGCAAGCCTTAACAAACCTTAAAGTGTTCATAATCTACTGGTAAGGGCAATACAAATCATTAGGAAACACTGTGATAAGTCCTGTCATAAAAGTGTTACAGTAAAATAAAATGTCATAAACTCATAAAATGTTATGGTAAAGACTGAAAGGTATTATCTGAAACAGATACAACACATACAAAATATCCAGAATATATGAAGAACTTCTAAGGGGGAAAAAAAAAAGATCAACAATCCAGCAGAAAATGGGTAAACCATAAAAGCAGGTATACATCGCCTTCATAAGACCAGAAAAATTATAAAGTAAAATGAAAAAAGGGAGAAAGAAAAGAGAAAGAGAAAAGACAGACAGGCAGGCAAAGTCTTTGGGGAAACAGGAATTTCCATAAATTACTATACTGTACCTGGCACAACCACTTCGGAAAGCAATTTGAAAACATACTAAAGCTGACGATGGACATATTTAGCCTAGCAACTCCTTCTGTAAATATTTATCACAGAGAAACTTTTACCCATGTATAGGGAGACATGTCCCCTACATGCTGCAGCACCATTTATAACAGTAAAATAACTGGAAACAATATAAATGTTCTTTGATAGAAGTACTGATGAATGAATTAAGGAATATTCATTCCTACGACTAGTTTTACTGAATGCATGAGAGTTAAATAGAACTGAAAAACACAGAATTGAGTAAAAAAGCAAGTGCAAATAACAACGCCATTATGTACAATTTTAAAACCAGGTTAAAACAATATTAAATAATATCTGCTGCAATAAAAAATATAAAGAAAATACAAGTTAAATTCATGATAGTGATTACCTTTGGGAAGAAAAGAAGAATGAGACTAGGAAAAATTATAAACATGACAGTAAACTTCTAATTTTTTTTCTTTTACAAATAAAAATACCTGCAGCAAATATGTCAGAACTGATATATGGTAGTTCTGGAAAATGAATACAACAGTCTTTAAGGTATTATTCTCTGTATTCTACCTTTGGAAAAAAGTGGGTATTTTTTACTGTTTTTCTTTTTTTAAGTATATGTGGGTGTCTGCTTCTAGGTAACAGGGAGTAGCTGATGGAAGACCAAAGAACCAACAACTAGAAAATAGGATGAAATACAACAAATACCTGTCTAAGGACATCAGAAGGCTGCTGATGAAAGACTGGAGATGCCAAGATTTTAGAGAGGTGAGAACCTTAAAGAAGTGAAAGAGTGTCTGCAGCTACTTTTTCCTTGCAAGTATTTACTGACTTGGGATAGAAAGAGACTAGCCTTTGTTTGGCTGGGTTGCTGCTGATAGAGGGCTTTTGTCCTGTGGGCTGAAGACACGAAACTGAAGACTCCAGCAGCCAACATAACAATGAGAAAGGATGGGTAGAAACTGAAGTGGTCACAATGCCAGCTGTCTCCTCAAAATACTTAACAAAATTTTGAGGCTTTGTTGGGTAGGAAATAAAAAAGGAAAGAAAGAACAAAATAAAAGACAAGCAGAATGCCTCAAAAGAGCAGAGTAGGATTTTCTGTAATCTTCCTACACTGAGAGGTTAAGGTTTTAAATTCAAGAAATGCCTAGCCCAGTAAATAGACTTAGAGGATTACTCTTGAAGAGCAGAGTGAACTAAAGGGAGATGGAATCTCATCAAAATTACAACCTAGCCTCGAGTCATACCAATCCCTAATTGGTCTAAGATATTCAGTACCTGCTTTTTTTTTTTGCTGCTGGTCGGTATGGGGATCCAAACCCTTGACCTTGGTGTTGTAACACTGCCCTCTAACTTCAGCACCTAATTTCAATGGTTAAGTAAGAGGAAACCATCTCTGAAGGAAGATAACCTAATAATAAAGGATATCTATGGTATCTTTCATATATACTGTCTGACGGCTCATTAAAAAGCCACTAGATATGTCAAAAGACAGGACCATATCATCAAAAACAAAGAGAAATTACCTATAGGTAATCCAGATATAGGAATTAGCAGACAGGGACACAAAAAAATTATAGCTGAGCCAGCCCCGTGGCTCACTCGGGAGAGTGCGGTGCTGGTAGCGCCGAGGCTGCAGGTTCAGATCCTATATAGGGATGGCCGGTGCACTCACTGGCTGAGCGTGGTGCAGACCACACCGTGCCAAGGGTTGTGATCCCCTTGCCAGTCAGAAAAAAAAAAAAATTATAGCTAATATTTTCAAAAACAGTGGAAAAATACAGAGAAAATACATAAAAAGATGGACCACTTCATAAGAGAATTGAGATCTATAAAAAGGAAAAATCAAATAGACATTCTAGAATTGAAAATATAATACCAGAAATTAAAAACTTATTAGGTTGTCTCAATAGTTAATTTTAAAAAGCAGAAGAAAGGATTACAAGAAAATAGAAAATGAATTACTAGAAAACAGGTCACTAGAAAACATTCAAACTGAAACACAGAGGAAAAATTTAAAATATAGTGAATGTAACTGCCAATCTAGAATTCTACAACCAATAGAAATAGCTTTCAATTGAAGCTTTCAAATGAAGAAGATACAACTAAAAAAAACAACAAATTTGGGCAAAGGATTTGAATAGACATTTCTCTAAAGAAGATATACAAATGTCCAATTAGCACATGAAAAGATGCCCAACATCATCAGCCATCAGGAAAATGCAAACCAAAACCACAAGACACTAGAGTTCCCACCCACTAGGATGACTTTAATCAAAAAGGATGTGGAGAAATTGGAATCCTTACACATTGCTGATAGAATGTAAAATGGTACAGACACTTTGGCAAACAGTCTGGCAGTTCTTCAAAATGTTAAACTTAGAATTACCATATGACCCAGTAATTCCACACCCAGGTATATATCCAAGAAAAATGAAAACATGTTTACACAAAAACTTGTACACGAATGCACATGTAAAGTATTAGAATAAGTGAATTAGGCAAGGTTGTTGGATTCAAGGTGCCGTGGATTGAACTCTGTCTCCCAAAGTCCATGTATTAGAAAATTAATCCTCACTGTAACAATGATTAAGGGGTGGGAAAGGAAATCCTATTATGGTAACTGAAGGGTGGGGCCTTGAAGAGGTGATTAGACTGTGTGGACCTTGCCCAAGTAAATGGACTAATCCATTGATGGTTTAATGGTGGTCATGAGCATGGTTCTGAGTGCTTTAAAAGGTGAAGGAGTGAGGAGTTAGCTCTCTCTCTGCTTTCGCCATCCACAATGTCACACCCTGCTTTGCTGTGAAGAGTCACCACCCACCAACAAGGCTCTCATCAGATGTGTTCCCTAGACTTTGGACTTCCAGCCTCTGAAACAGTAAGCAATAAATTTTGTTTTCTTACATATTACCCAATTCCAGGTATTTTGTTATGAATAATAAAAATGGACTAATACAGAAAACTGGTAACAGAGAAGGAATGAAAAGATTAAGAAAGCAGGCCATAGTGTGAGAGAAAATACTTGTAATGCATATAATGAACAAAATATTCATCAAGTTATATAAAGAATATATACTAATTAATAAGAAAAAGGGAGAGGGAGGGGGAATACTAAAAAAAAAAAGAAAAAAGGCGTGTCTTAGACAAGGAGGGACAAACAAAAGGTTTCACCTGAAGCTTCCACATAGGAGTGAAGTGAAGCAGCTCTTTAAATGCATGATACTGTTACCCGTAAGATTTTTCATGCACTGTTCCAGTGACTTCAAGTGTGATTTTTATCTGACTAGCTCATACTTGTAATTCAAAACTCTACTTGATATTACTTTCTCTAGTAACTGCTCCCTGACTGACCCCCCCAGAAGTTGGTGGTTTCTTCCATAAACTCTCAATCTCCTATATAAGCTATATATTTGTAATGAGTTCCCAGGACCTAATATAGTCCCTTGGATATAGCACATATTTGAATTTGGATAAATAAGCGACATCTCTTTTCTCCTGCAAAGAAACAATTTTCCTCCTTTCATGTAAGAACAATGAAACTTTAACTCAGAATCCATACATTAAAAAATCAGTAACATTAAGATACCCTTTTAGTTTGTGAAAAGTTATGTCTGTTCCTAACCTAACCTGAAAAATAAATTGCCCAACTACTTCTATGTATTTTCTCCATTCTTTGCTGAAATTATCTGAGAGAGAAATTCAGATAGCCCTTGCCCCATTTGGCAACTTGGCAAGAAGCTGACTTAGCACCTCAATCCAACGTAGGAACAGATTAATTCTAGTTGCTAAGCTATAGTGGCAGCCTCCATCTTTCTAACAAGGTCATTTCCTCAACTTTGCACAGTCACCTCCATATTCCCAGCTCCTCTTTCCCTCCATACATGTAAGTCTCTTCCACAGGCAAGTCCAGTCTAGCTATGCCCAATTTAAAATGTGACTATCTATGGGATAAGGAGAGCTCAGGAATTTTATGTGCTCTGCTATTTCTCTGCTTGTACGTAACTCCCTAATAAACCTATTTTACATTTATACTGCATGTGTTCATAAAGCAAGTCCTCATTCCTCCTCTATTATGTCACAATTTTAAAATTTGTAAAGAGAAGTTTACTTGCAGTCTCACCAGAATCACTCCTATGGAATGGTTATTTTAATCAATCTTCTATTTTGTCAACCTTCATAATAAATGGACACCATGTGGGCCTTACACCTTTGCTAAGAAATACTCATGAACTGAAACAAGAGCCCTCTTCAATTTAGTCGATGGGCAACCCTGGTCACTCCCATTAACTTCCCTACCAGCTGCTCAGTTGAGTACTGTCTCCAATCATATCTGTGTTCAGATGAACTATTACTCAGACTTTGTAGAACACACCTTCAGTGTTGTTCTGTTCCTCGTATGCTTTCAGAAACCAGCTGTTCTTGAAACTTCTCCTGATATGTAACCTTCCCAGAGATCACATCCCGCCCTCCCTCCCACACATGCTTTGAATAATAGTTCACTTATAATATTCTACAAAATTAGTTTCCCTTCTTTCCTCTAAACCAAGAAGTTGGCAAACTTTTTCTTAAAGAGCCAGAAAGTAAAGAGTTTAAGCCTATGGGCCATGCTGCCATAGATAACAGGTAAATAAATGGGCATGACAGTGTTCTAATAAATCTTTATTTACAAAAAAATGCAGCGAGCCCATGGGCCATAGTTTGCCAACCCAGAAAACTTCTGGTCTCTCCATATATCAGCATCATTATAATTATCCTGAATTTGTAATGGTTTACTGACACTGGTACTGTACATTAAGTTCAATATATTTTATCAATTAAAGCTGAGGTATATATGCAAATGTTTTAGAAATTTTTTGTGATAAGAGGTATTAAAAATATTCTTGTCATTTACTAGTTAACCAGCAAATTTAACTGACTAGAACACATTCACTGATAATTAAAGTTAACTTAGGTATTACCTAATTATGAAAATAAATGTGATAATTTAAAAATAATAATATATAGATGACTAACAATCAAACATATAATCAACTGTACAGAAGATGACATATCTTATAAAAAATATACACAATGAATGGTAATGATGGGATTGTGATGATTTTGCTTTAGCATATTTTCTGTAGTAAGAAAAAAAGAGTTCCATTAAAGCACATGATGCAAAGACACAAGCTTATGATCACTAGAATTTTTCCTTTAGTCTGGAACTAAAAATATATAACGAAATTAAATTTAAGAAAACTTCAACAATTCTATTCTATGATCCTTCTTAAAAAAATATTTATATTAATTAAACAGATAAATTAAAATTTTCATTTACCTGTCGGTTCCTTTCATCCATTATGCGTGTGATTTGTATTTTCTTCCGCCCCATTTTCAGTCACCTTTCCTTCCTTATATTCCAAATATTTAATTCAAATTTAATTTTCTTCAATACCCTAAATGCATCATACACAGCTTCTATTATTTCAGCATCTAGTCCAAGGGCTACAGCTGAAATTTTCTATAAGATCTAAAAGAAAACACAAATTAGTAGATTTGTTTGTAAATCATAAGAGCATTATACAAATTTCAAATATGCATTTATGTTACACACAGACAGTATTATTAGTTGAAATTTCTGGTTATATAAAATTAGCAAATACACTTAAGTCTTATTCATTTTACCCCTAAAATATCTCTTGAGTCTTTTTGTGCCTGTAGTTCTGGCTAAACTAATGCCATTATAATGTTTGAGGTTATCTTAACACATATAATAACAGCAATAAGAGCCAATATTTATCAAGATTTTTCTATGTGCCAGGCACTTTTCTACATATGAACATGTCTTAATTCATTCGATCCTAATGCAATCTATTGAGTTAGTTATAATTATCATCTCCATTTTACAAACAGGGATACTGAAATACATAAAAATTAAGAAATGTGCCCAAGGTTACACAGTAAGAGGTAGAGCTTGGGATTGAAACTCAGGGAGTCTGGCTCTGGAACTTCTACTCTTAAACCTTACAGAAAATCCTTAAAAGCTTCTGATGGCCTCCATGCCAAAGGATGAACTAATCTGGATAGCACCAACCTGCCTTTACAAAATCTTCTTGCAAACTGCCTCAGCCTCCAGCCAAATTACTATCTGTCAATACACAAAGACACGATATATTTTCATAATAATATTTATTTAAATGAAATACTATTCCCTTGACCGTTTAATGAATACCTGTTTATCAGTCAAGATTCAGTTAGAATGTCACCTCCCTAATGAAGCCAAAACTGACTTCCCTTGGCAGAATAAACCATAGCACCTTTATGTGTGTGTATGTGTGTAAATTCCAAGTTTGCTTTCCTGAGACTATGAATCCTTTGAGATTTGAAAGACCCTTTAAGGGTTTTTTATTCCATCTATCTCTGTAGAAGAATGACTGGCAGTGACATAGTTTGTCATGTTCTGAATGATGGTTGTGTCACTTAAAAACCTAGTGCTTTCAAAACTGACATAACAAAATTAACTACCTATGGGAAAACAGGGAACAAATGCTAAAACACTCACAATAATAAATTCCCAAGGGAATTTTATTGAAGTACTTTTAATACTATGCACGTATATCTATAAAACTTCAATCATACTGTGCAAATCCAGTGTTTGATTAAATCTGGTTTTTGTTCAAAGGCAAAGAGCCTTTTATTATCACCAGCACTACCACAAGCACAGCACTTATTACTTATCCCTCATTCACTATTTTATTTCTTTATTCATATAAACATTAATTGTTCATCTATTAGCAATTGATAACCTATTAATTGATCACCTACTTACAATAAATGTACTTCAAACAATTAAAGCAGGCACAAAGGATAAAATGGTCAAGAAAAATAAAGACATGCTTCCTAATCTCACAGAGTTAAGAATCTAGTAGAGAAAAAAAGACATTAATCAAACCATCATACAGATGAGTTTATATAATTCAAAACTAAAAAGTTCATTATCTGTCCTAAATCTGACCTAAATTTGTGGGTCAGAAAAGACTTCCATGAAGATGCGCCCTCACACTCAAGTCTGAGTATGAGGATGTATGTGCTGGGCAGAGAGAACAGCATGTGCAAAAGCCCAATGACAAAAGGGAGCAGAAGACACCAGAGGAACTAAAAGATGGCTAGTCACTGGCGGGGCTCAATCAAACAAGCAGCTGTGTTGTAGAACATTTCTCTTTCCTCAACAGACTGCATTATAAACAATAGAGATTGACTTACTCCAAATTATGCTTCCTAACAGATCACATTGCATCCAATTCTCCTTACAAAAACTTGTACCGCAGTAGGCAAGAAAAATATTTACACATTTCACGTAGAGATGTTATTGCTAAGGTATACAAGATCTATTAAGGTCTATAAGATATATACTCTGTACTATCTTCTAAAATATGGAAAATTCTGAATTCCAGAATGTATCTCGGCATTTGGCTTTTGACAACGGTGTTTCAAACTAACCTCCTGGATTGCATTGAAAACATATTCAACAACATAGTGGCAGAAAACTTCCCAGGTATAGGAAAAATCACAGATCTTCAGTCCAGGAAGCTCAACGATCTCAAAACGTATTCAACCCAAAAAAGGCCCTCTCCAAAACATGTTATAGTCAAATTGGCAAAACTAAGAGACAAAGAGAGAATCTTAAAAGCTGCAAGAGATAAGCGTCAAATCACCTATAAGGGAGCCCCAATCAGGCTAACATCAGACTTTTCATCACAAACCCTAAAAGCTAGAAAGGAATGGGATGATATATTCAAAATACTAAAAGACAAAGATTGCCAGCCAAGAATACTCTACCCTGCAAGGCTATCCTTCCAAAATGAAGAGCAAATAGTATATTTCTCAGACAAACAAAAACTGTGGGAGTTCACCACCACACAACCACCCTTACAAGAAATCCTCAAGGGAGTACTGGGTTTGGTTCCTGAAAAATAACTACCACTGCCATAAAAACTCAAGAAAAATCTAAAGCCACTAGTATAATAAAAATGGCATTCATGAAGAGAAAACAAACAAACAGAAACACTATCTACAACCTAAGGAACCAACAAACACAGAAACCAAACAGTAAATCAGAAGGCTAGGAACAAAAGACACCTAAGACAACCAAACAACCAATAAAATGCTAGGAATAAATCAACACTTTTCAATAACAACTCTTAATGTAAAAGGCTTAAATTCCCCAATCAAAAGACACAGACTGGCTGACTGGATCAAAAAGCAGGACCCAACTATATGCTGCCTACAAGAGACCCACCTCACCCATAAAGATTCACATAAACTAAGAGTGAAAGGATGGAAAAAGATTGACCATGCAAACAGAAAAGCAAAACGAGCTGGAGTAGCTATTCTTATATCGGACAAAACAGACTTTAAACTAAAAACCATAAAAAGAGACAATGAGGGACACTACTTAATGATAAAAGGACTGATCCATCAAGAAGACATAACAATCATAAATATGTACGCACCCAATGTTGGAGCAGCCAGATTTATAAAACAAACTCTATTAGACCTAAAGAAGGAAATAGACACTAATACCATAATAGCAGGGGACCTGAACACCCCATTGTCAATATTAGACAGATCACCTAGGCAAAGAATCAGTAGAGAAACACAAGATCTAAACAATACTCTAGACCAATTGGAATTGGCAGATATCTACAGAACATTCCACCCAACAACCTCAGAATATTCATTCTTCTCATCAGCACATGGATCATTCTCCAGGATAGATCACATATTAGGTCACAAATCAAGTCTCAATAAATTCAAAAAAATTGGAATTATCCCATGTATTTTCTCAGACCACAATGGATTAAAACTAAAAATTAATAACAAATGAAACTCTGGAAACTATACAAACACATGGAAATTAAACAGCATTCTACTTAATGACATATGGGTCCAAGAAGAAATCAAGCAGGAAATCAAAAAATTTATTGAAACTAATGAAAATAATGATACATCATACCAAAACCTGTGGGATACTGCAAAAGCAGTATTAAGGGGGAAATTTATTGCATTAAGAATGGAAAGATGGCAAGTGAAAAACCTAACACTTCACCTTAAAGAACTAGAAAAACAAGAACAATCCAAACCTAAAGTTAGCAGACGGAAAGAAATTATTAAGATCAGAGCAGAACTGAATGAAATTGAAACCCAAAAAACAATACAAAAAATCAATGAATCAAAAAGTTAATTTTTTGAAAAGATAAATAAAATTGACAAACCATTAGCATGGCTAACAAAAAAAAGAAGAGAGAAGATTCAAATAACAAAAATTAGAAATGAAAAAGGCGATATTACAACTGATTCATCTGAAATACAAGGAATCATTTGAGACTACTATAAACAACTATACGCCAACAAATTTGAAAATCTGGAGGAAATGGATAAATTTCTGGACACACACAAGCTCCCACAACTGAACCATGAAGACGTAGAAAATTTGAACAGACCAATAACAATAAAGGAGATTGAAGCTGTTATCAGAAGGCTCCCAACAAAGAAAAGCCCAGGACCAGATGGATTCACAGCAGAATTTTACCAAACATTCAAAGAGGAATTGACACCGATTCTTTACAAACTATTCCAAAAGATTGAAACTGAGGCAAATCTCCCAAACTCATTCTATGAAGCAAACATCATCCTGATACCAAAACCAGGTAAGGATATAACCAAAAAAGAAAACTACAGGCCAATATCCTTGATGAATATAGATGCAAAAATCCTCACTAAAATACTAGGAAACAGAATACAGCAACACATACGTAAAATTATTCATCACGATCAAGTGGGATTCATCCCAGGGATGCAAGGTTGGTTCAACATACGCAAATCAATAAATGTGATACACCATATTAATAAACTCAAACACAAGGACCATATGATCATCTCTATAGATGCTGAAAAAGCATTTGATAAAGTTCAGCACTCATTCATGACAAAGACCCTCTATAAGTTAGGTATAGATGGAAAGTATCTCAACATAATAAAGCCATATATGACAAACCCACTGCCAATATGATCCTGAATGAGGAAAAGCTGAAAGCTTTTCCTTTAAGAACAGGAACTAGACAAGGATGCCCACTCTCACCACTCCTATTCAACATAGTGTTGGAAGTACCAGCCAGAGCAATCAGAGAAGAGAAGGAAATAAAGGGCATCCAGATTGGAAAAGATGAAGTCCAACTGTCCCTGTTTGCAGATGACATGATCCTATATATCAAACAGCCTAAAGCCTCTACAAAAAAACTCTTGGAATTGATAAATGATTTTAGCGCAGTAGCAGGATACAAAATCAACACACAAAAATCAGTAGCATTTCTTTTCTCCAATAGTGAATATGCAGAACGAGAAACCAAGAAAGCCTGCCCATTTACAATAGCCACCAAAAAAATAAAATACTTAGGAATTGAGTTAACCAAGAAGGTGAAAAATCTCTATAATGAGAACTACAAACCACTGCTGAGAGAAATTAGGGAGGATACAAGAAGATGGAAAGATATTCCATGCTCTTGGATTGGAAGAATCAACATAGTGAAAATGTCCATACTACCCAAAGTGATATACAAATTCAATGCAATCCCCATCAAAATTCCAATGACATTTTTCTCAGAAATGGAAAGAACTATCCAGACATTTATATGGAATAATAAAAGACCATGCGTAGCCAAAGCAATGCTGAGCAAAAAAATAAATAAATAAAGCTGGAGGCATAACACTACCTGACTTTAAGCTATACTACAAAGCTATAATAACCAAAACAGTATGGTACTGGCATAAAAACAGACACACTGACCAATGGAATAGAATAGAGAATCCAGAAATCAACCCACACACTTACTGCCATCTGATCTTTGACAAAGGCACCAAGCCTATTCACTGGGGAAGGGACTGCCTCTTCAGCAAATGGTGCTGGGATAACTGGATATCCATATGCAGGAGAATGAAACTAGACCCATACCTCTCACCATATACTAAAATCAACTCAAAATGGATTAAGGATTTAAATATACACCCTGAAACAATAAAACTTCTTAAAGAAAACATAGGAGAAACACTCCAGGAAATAGGACAGACTTCATGATTACTACCCCAAAAGCATGGGCAACCAAAGGAAAAATAAACAAATGGGATTATATCAAACTAAAAAGCTTCTGCACAGCAAAAGAAACAATTAACAGAGTTAAAAGACAACCAACAGAGTGGGAGAAAATATTTGCAAAATATACATCTGACAAAGGATTAATATCCAGAATATATAAGGAACTCAAACAACTTTACAAGGAAAAAACAAGCAACCCAATTAAAAAATGGGCAAAAGAGCTAAGTAGGCATTTCTGTAAGGAAGATATACAAATGGCCAACAGACATATGAAAAAATGCTCAACATCACTCAGCATCAGGGAAATGCAAATCAAAACCACACTGAGATACCATCTAACCCCAGTTAGGATGGCTAAAATCCAAAAGACTCTGAACGATAAATGCTGGCGAGGTTGCAGAGAAAAAGGAACTCTCATACATTGTTGGTGGGACTGCAAAATGGTGCAGCCTCTATGGAAAATGGTATGAACGTTCCTCAAACAATTGCAGATAGATCTACCACATGACCCAGCTATCCCACTGTTGGCAATATACCCAGAGGAATGGAAATCATCAAGTCGAAGGTATACCTGTTCCCCAATGTTCATTGCAGCACTCTTTACAATCGACAAGAGTTGGAACCAGCCCAAATGTCCATCATCAGATGAGTGGATATGGAAAATGTGGTATATCTACACAATGGAATACTACTCAGCTATAAAAACGAATGAAATACTGCCATTTCCAACAACATGGATGGACCTTGAGAGAATTATATTAAGTGAAATGAGTCAAGCACAGAAAGAGAAATACCACATGTTCTCACTTATTGGTGGGAGCTAAAAATTAGTATATAAATTCACACACACACACACACAAAAACCGGGGGGTGGGGGGAAGAAGATATAACAACCACAATTACTTGAAGTCGATACGACAAGCAAACAGAAAGGACATTGTTAGTGGGGAGGGAGGAGAGGGAGGAGGGAGGGAGGTTTTGGTAAGGGGCAACAATAATCAACCACAATGTATATCGACAAAATAAAAGTTAAAAAAAATAAACAAAAATAAAGAAATAAAATTCTAAAACAAACAAACAATCTAACTAACCTCCTGAGAATAACTAGAAAAACAAAAGAAAAAGTAATCTGTTTTAAAACACTGGAGAACTTTCAAGACAGCAATAATGTGCAGGACTGAAATCTGGAAAAAACAAATTAGACTAGTCTTTGGACTTATTTTCTGTCTGTAGATCCCAAAACTACTGGCTGACGGAGTGAGAAATTTGAGCTTTCAAGAGATCTATGGGTCGGGGTACAAAAATTAGATTCAGGACCTGCCAAGGAAGAATAGCTCTAGTAAACACACCCAAGTATCTGGAGAGACCCCAAAGGACTACACCCTAGGCACAAAGGTAAACCAGAAACAGACTAGCCACACAGGGAGGGAAGCACAGCTTCAAATCATCTCAACCCCTGATTAGATTAAGGTAAGCTGAGCTAGCTAATGCCATTAGTCTAGCTGTATGCCAGTGGCAAAATTGTTATCTTTCTCAGTAGAAAGATAACATAATCCAGAAATTTAAATTATTTTATCATTCTTCATATAAAATGTCTAGAAATAAACAAATAACCAGTTAAAATCTGACTGAAAACCAAGATTTAAAAATAGAAAGAGAAACAGACCCACAGTAGATCCAGAGAATGGTGTTATCAGAGAAAGACTTTAAAATAAGTTAATTGATGTGTTCAAGAAATTAAAATACAAAATAAAGAATTTTAGCAGACAATAAAAAATGAAAAAAAAAAACACAATCAAAAAATATAATTTTGAGAACAGAAATTAATTGATAGATGGGTTTCATAATAGGAAAAAGCTTTAAAAAAAATGAATCAATGACCCAGAAAACAGGAAAGAAGAAAATACCTACAACGAAGCACAAAAAGACAAGAAAGTGGGAAATACAGAAAAGAGTGTGTAAAATTATGGAACATGGAAAAAAGGATCCAAAATACAAGTAACTGGAGTTCCAGCAAGGAAGGAGAAAACATGTGGGGGGAAAAGAAATATTTAAAGACACAATAGCTAAGAACTTTCAAAACTGACCAGTGAGACATCAAGCCACAGATTCAAGAAGCTCTACAAATCCCCAAGCAAAACAGATTACAAAGAAAACAGCACTTGAGGGAGAGAGAGAGAACACCAGTCGCCCACCCCCACCTCAGATAGATTTTAAAATCAGCCAGAAAAATAAAAAAGATTAACTTCAAGAAGCAACAGTAAGATTTATATCTAGCTGACTTCTTCACATATATAATGGAAGCCAGAAGACAATAAAATGAAATCTCCAAAGTGCTTGGGGAGAGAGGGGGGGAGGAGGAGGAATGCCAAATTAGAATACTTTATGACAAAAAAAAAATCCTTCATAAATGAAGGCAAAATAGAGACATTTTTAGGCAAACAGAAACAGACAATCTGTCACCAGCAAACACTGAAGGGACTTCTTCAAGTAGAAGGAAAAAAGGATCCCAGATATAGCTTGGATATACACAAAAAAATGAAATGCAATGAACAGGGAAAATAAGTGGGTGACTCTAAATGAACACTGACTAAATAAAATAATAATAATATTCTGTGGGATATAAAATATTACAACACACAATAATAGTGCCTAACCAGGGAGGGTAGCAAATGAAGTTAAAGTGTTCTAAAATCCTTTCATTGACTAGGAAAATGAAAAAAGTACTCATTTACTTTAGACATCAATAAGTAAAGGATACACGTGGTAATCTCTGGGGTAACCATTTAAAGAATGGTAAAAGTATGAACAGCTAAAAAGCTTTAAAAAAAATGGAGAAAGAAAAAATGGACTAATAAATAACCCAAAAGACAAGAAAGGAGAGAAACAGAAAGCAAACAGAGAGATGACTGATTTAATCAAAAATCAGTAACTACATTAAATATAATTAAACTAAACTCTCAAATTAAAAAAAAAATAGAATTGGATTTAAAAAACAAAACGCAATTTTAAGATGATTACAGAAGATATATCTTAATTATTGGGACATAGAAAGAATGAAAGTAAAAGCATGAAGAAAAATACACCATGTAAAACACAAACCCAAAGAAAGTTGTGTGGCTATACTTTATCATAGTAAACTTCAATGCAAGGGATAGATACATACAAATGGACAGAGATATAGAGGAATACCTTAAAACAAAGTTAAATTCACCAGGAAAATACAACAATTCTAAATCTGAGTGCTCCTAATAACACATATAGTCAGAAATCTATTCCTAAAAACCAGACATTCTGTGCAAAAACCATAAAGAACATATTTTTCATTATTTTAAATAGGAAAAATTATAATACATTACACATCAACTCATAAATCCCCAATCATTTCTCTTTTAAAATTAAACACACTGAAAATGCCCATTTATAGCAGTAAATTATCACTTAGGATGTAAAATGCTTACTACATGACTTCATATGAAATAACTTTATCACTGGCTTTTCCTTCTCCACAATTTAACACCTTCTCAAATTTTTTGTGCATTCTACAAATCTAAGCAAAAATAAGGGCAATGAAAAGGCAAATGAAACACAATTAGGAACACGTTCAAGCAAACACACATGGCAAACAATGGCTCAAAGACTTCTTTTTTTTTTTTTTTTTTTTTTGTCTTTTTCATGACCGGCACTCAGCCAGTGAGTGCACCGGCCAGTCCTATATAGGATCCGAACCCGCGGCGGGAGCGTCGCTGCAATCCCAGCGCTGCACTCTCCCAAGTGCACCACAGGCTCGGCCCTCAAAGACTTCTAATATAATTTCTTGCTTTTTGCCAGCAACATCAAAGATACACATTCCCTCTGCTGACACTCACTACAAGCTTCAAACCGTCTACGTGTGATTCTAATATTCTACAAATTGTATTTGGAAAGTAATTTGTGACTTTTCCCATATGCCAGTTTGTTAAAATATTGTACCAAATTTTGCAGATATAAAAACATTTTTCCTCAATAAACTTCAGGTAAGAAATAAGAGTGTGCTTGTATATAAAGCCAACAACAAAAGAACTAAGTCAAGTCTGAAATTATAGCAAGTTGATTTTAACAAAGCTTTCTCGGTACCTGATACAACAAGCAGATCAGAACTAAGGAATAAACAGACCAAAACAAACAGGGAAAGATTTGAACATGGCAATTAACAACCTAACTGACATATGAAGGTACTTCAGTAAGTTCATGGAAAGAGTCATATTATCTTCTAATTCTGGTTTTCCATGAACTTACTGAAGTACTCTCACATAAGATAGAACACCAGACCTAACAACTGCAGAAAATACTTTCTCTACAAGTGCATACAAAAACATTTACTGAAAGTGACTACATGCTGGATCATAAACTAAGTCTTAATGAATTGCAAAGAACAGACATGTTCCCTGACCTCAGACAAAGTAAGTTAGCAATTAATGACAAAAACTTAACCTGAAAACCTTACGTATGTGAGAAGCAAGCAATAAACTTTCAAAATACCTACAGGTCAAAAAAGAAATCACAGTGAACATTAGAAAATATTTTGAATGGAATGCTATTAAAAATACTTTATATCAAAATGTATGGAATATAGCTAAAGCCATGCTTAAGAGGGAAACTGATAGCTTTAAAATACACAGGGAGAAGGAGGAAGGCCAAACACCATTTTCTAAACAACTATCTCAAAGAGTTACAAAAAGAACAAAGTAGACTTAAAACGGTAGAAAGGAAGAGCAAAGAGTAATGAAATAGAAAACAAACACACAACAGAGATCAACAAAGCCAAGAGTCAGTTCTTTGGAAGGACTAATAAAATTGGTAAGTCCCTGGCAAAAGCCATAAAGAAAAAAGAGAAACAGCCCATAACATGCCTAGCCTCAAAGGTCTTAGATGAGGAAATATGGATTTTTCATATTTGTCCTGCATACATATTTATCACATAAAGACTAACACAAATAACCAAAAAAACCTGCCAGTGCAGTAAATAACTTATAATGAAAATAAATTTTCATGTGTAATCTCTAATCGTAACTTCCTATATTTCCTTTTTACACACTCTAATAGCCTAATGGCAACAATCCTTTGGGCTCACTAAGGCCTACAATTTATTAAGTCTTTTTCAATGTCCCTTACCTACTCCTTGTCTTCCTTACTTCCCTCCTCATCCAGTTTTATTTTCATATACCTCACCTCCCTTGGCTTCCTCCCCGCTGCCTTCATTTCATGGCAAAACATGACTCCTGAGGCTTGCTCCCATGTAGCTAAATATAGCTGGAGAAAAAATAATCATGTTAATCATGCTAATTAATCTGACTTTAAGTTCATGGAAGTCATGAACCTCAAATATCCCTTTATACTACAATCTTCCATTTCCCAATTTCCTGGTTAATTATTTTATGCCATATTCTCTCTATTAACATCTCCAACACTCATCCCTCATCTTCACTCTCAACTGGATCACTCCGCTACCTATTCTACCTGCAAATTCCTGCCATCATAACTATCAACCCATCAGCATCTTTCCCATATGCTTTCCTTCCTGTTTACATCTTGGCTACAGTATTCTTCCTCTCTTTCCTACAATATCAAAATTTTCTTCTATACTGGATAATTCCCATCAGCTAAATAAATGATGCTATTACTTCATGTATGTAAAGCAAAACACAGAAAAAAATGACTTGACCTTGAGAGAAATTTAAAATGTACTACATAATAAATCTATATTTGCAAAATGTTGGAAGTTTCAATTTTATAAAGATATTAATTCTCCCCAAATTAATCCAGACACTCAATGCAATCCCTATCAAAATACCAGAAAGTTTTCTTGTACTGTATGTGGAAACTGATTCTAAAGTTCATTTGTAAATACAAAGGTGAAAGAATAGCCAAGATAATTTCAAATGATAATGCTAAAAGATACACATACCATCATTTATCAGACTTATTATAAAGCTATAATAATTTAGATGCCATGATCTTTTGGCTCAAAGGAAAAATCAAAAAATCATAAGCTAGAAGAAAAAGAATAATAAATTTTGAAGCAAAAATAAATAAAGAATAAAAAAACTGTAGAAGAAAATCAACAAAACCAAAAGTTGTTTCTTCAAAAAGATAAACAAATTGACAAACCTCTGGTTAGACTTAGAAGGAAAAGAAAGAAGACTCAAATTACTAAAATTAGAAGTGAAAGTGGCAACATTACTACCTATTCCAGAGAATTAAACAGGATTTTAAGAGGGTACTATAAACAATTATAAGCCAACAAAGGGGATAAGCTAGATAAAATGGACAAATTCCTAAAACACAAAACCTACCAAGACTTAATCACAAATTAATACAAAAGCTGAATGGACCTATAACTCGCAAGGAGACTGACTTCATATTAAAAACTTCCTGACAAAGAAAAGCCCTGGACCCAATGACTTCATTGGTGAATTCTACCAAACAACTTAAAGAACACACACCAATCCTTCTCAAAGTCTTCCAAAAAACTGAAGAGGGAGGAACATGTTTTTTACCCATTCTATCAGGTCAGCATTGCCCTGATACTAAAGCCAAAAACACTACAAGAAAAAAAAAAAAAACTTCACAGCAATATCCCTTATGAACATTAACATAAAAATCATCAACAAAATACCAGCAAAATGAATTCAGCAAAATATTAAAAGGATTATATATAATGACCAATTTGGATTTATTCCTGTAATGCAAGGATGGTTCAACACACTAAAATCAATGTGATATATACAACCTTAGGAGAATGAAGGAAAAAAACTACACGATCATCTCAATTAATGCCAAAAAAGGATCTGATGAACTATAACACCCTTTAATAATAAAAACACTCAACCAACTAGGAATAAAAGGAAACTACCTCAACATAATAAACACAAACTATAAAAATCCCACAGCTACCACCACACTCGAAAGACTGAAAGCTTTTCGTCTAAGATCAGGAACAAGATAAGGATGACCAGTTTCACCACTTCTATTCAACATGTAATGGAAGTTCTACCCAGAGCAATTAGAGAAGTAAAAGTTATCCAATTTGGAAAAAAAGTACAAACATCTCTGCAGATGACATGTTCTTAAATGTAGAAAACCCTAAAGATTCCATGAAAGAAAGGTCAGAACTAATACACAAATTCAGTAAAGTAATAGGACACAAAATCAATACACAAAAATCAGCTGCAGTTCTATGTACTAACAATGAACAATGTGAAACAAGAAAACAATTCCACTTACAATAGCATCAAGAAGAACAAAATACTTAGGAATTAACCAAGGAGGTGAAAAACTTGTACACTAAAAACTAAAAAACATTGATGAAAGAAATTAAAGATAAACACAAATAAATGGAAAGATATCTTATGAATGGCAAGACAATGTTATTAAGATGTGAATATAATCCAAAGTGATCTACAAATTCAATGCAATCCCTATCAAAATCTCAATGCCATTTTTGCAGAAATAGAAAAGGCCATCCTAAAATTCATATGGAATCTCAAAAGACTCCAAATCGCCAAAATAATTTTGAATAAGAACAAAGTTAGAGGACTCACACTTCCTGATTTCAAAACTTACAACACAAAGCTACAGTAATCGAAACAGTGTGGTACTGGCATAAAGACAGACATATAGACCAATGGAATAGAACAGAGAGCCTAGAAATAAACCCTCACCTATATGGTCAAATGATTTTTGACAAGGTTACTGAGAACATTCAATGGGAAAGGATAGTCTTTTCAACAAATGGTGTTAAGAAAACAGAAAATCTACATGGAAAAGAATGAAGTTGGATACTTACCTAACAACATATACAAAAATTAACTCAAAATCGATCACAGATTTAAATCCAATCACTAAAACTATAAAACTCTTAGAAGAAAACAGAGAAAAAGCTTCAAGACATTGGATTTGGCAATGATTTTTTAAGTCATGACACCAAAAGCACAGCCAGCAAAAGAAATAGACAAACTGGATTTTAGCAACCCACAGAATGGGAGAAAATAATCGTAAATCACCTATCTGATATGGGATTAATATCCAGAATATATAAAGAACCCCTAAAACTTAACACAACAATAACAACAATTAAAAAATGGGCAAAAGACTTGAATAGATTTTTCTCCAAAGAAGATACACAAATCGTCAACAAGCACATGAAAAGATGCTCGGCATCACTAATCATTGACAAATGGAAATCAAAACTGCAATGAGATACCACTTTACACACATTCAGGGGGGGAGGGAGGGAGGGAGGGAGGGAGGGAGGGAGGAAGGAAAGGAAGGAAGGAAGGAAGGAAGGAAGGAAGGAAGGAAGGAAGGAAGGAAGGAAGGAAGGAAGGAAGGAAGGAAGGAAGGAAGGAAGGAAGGAAGACAGTAAGCCTTAGCACAGGTGTAGAAAAATTGAAACCCTTGAGCACTGTTCCCGGGAATGTAAAATAATGTAGTTGCTATAGAAAACAATATGGTGGATCCTCGAAAACACAGAATTACCATTTGATCCAACAATACCACTTCTAGGTATGTACAAGAGTTGAAAGCAGGGTCTTGAATAGATATTTGTACACCAATGTTCACAGAAGCATTATTCACAATAGTGAAAAGGTGGAGTTAACTCAGTGTCCATGAACAGGTGAATGGATAAATATCATGTTGGGGGTGTGTGCGTGTGCCTGCGTGTAAACCAGAATATTATTTGACCTTAGAAAAAGAAGAAAATCCTGCCACATGCTACAACATGGATGAACCTTGAAGACATTATGGTAAGTGAAATAAGCCAGTCAAAAAAGGACTTATATGAAGTATCTAGAGTACTCAAATTCATAAAGACAGAAAATGGTAATTGCCAGAGACTGGAGGGAGGGAGAAATGAGGAGTTACTGTTTAACAGATACATAGTTCCAGTATGGGATGATGAAAAGTCCTGGAGATGGCTGGTGGTAATGGCTGCACAGCAACATGATTTTACTTATTAATGCCACAACTATACACTTAAAATGGTTAAAAAGGTAAATTCTATGTTATGTATATTTTACCACAACTTTAAAAAATACAAGAACTCAATAAAAAAAAAGTGTGTACAAACCAAGGACAAAAATCATATGATTATCTCAATCGATGAAAAATGGCATTTGACAAAATTCAACATCCCTTCATAATAAAGACTCTCAGCAAATTAGGTATAGAAGGAAATGATCTCAATACAGTAAGAAACATTTACAACAAACCAATCACCAATATCATCCTGAATGGGGGGAAAAAAGCTTTCGGTTTTTCCCTTAAGAACAAGAACAAGACAAAGATGCCCACTCTCGCCCCTATTTAACACAGTATTGGAAGTACTAACCAGAGCAATCAAAGAAATAAAGGGCATCCAGATTGGAGAGAACAAAGTCTAACTGTCCTTATTTGCACATGACATGAGCTTATGTATAGAAAAACCTATAGACTCTACCAAAACACTCTTACAGCTGATTAACAATTGCAGAAATGCTGCAGGATACAAAATCAACACCCCAAAATCAGTAGTGTTAATACTCCAGCAGCAAACTAGCAGAAAATGAAATCAAGAAGCAAGCCCATTTACAATAGTCCCCCCCAAAACTAAAATACCTAGGTATCAATTTAATGAAGAAGGTGAAAGATCTCTACAATGAGAACTACAAAACACTACTGAAAGAAATTAAAGAGGACACAAAAAGGTGCAAAGACATATCACGCTCTTGGATGGGAAGAATGAACATTGTGAAAATGTCCATTCTACCCAACGCAATCTACAGATTCAATGCAATTCCCATCAAAATACCAATGACATTCTTCATAGAAACAGAAAAAGCAATCCTAACATTTATATGGAATAACAAATGACCCCAAATAGCCAAAGTAATCCTGAGCAAAAAAAATAAAGCTGGAGGCATAACACTACCTGATTTCAAATTATACTACAAAGCTATTGCCACCAAAACAGCATGGTACTGGCATAAAAACAGACACTTGGATCAATGGAACAGAACAGAAAATCCAGGAATCAACCCACATACTTACAGCCAACTGATCTTTGACAACAAAGGCAGCAAGAACATGCATTGAGGAAAAGACTGCCTCTTTAATAAATGGTGCTGGGAAAAATGGACATCCATATGCAGAAAAGTGAAATTGGACCTGTACTCTTACCATATACTAAAATCAACTCAAAATAGATTAAAGACTTAAATATAAGACTGGAAACCATAAAATTACTAAAGGAAAACATAGAGGAAACACTCCAGGAAGTAGGACTGGGCAAAGATTTTATGAATAAGACCCCAAAAGCACAAACAACAAAAGGAAAAATAAATAAATGGGATTATATCAGACTAAAAAGCTTCTTCACAGCAAAGGAAACAATCAACAGAACAGAAAGACAACCTATGGAATGGGAGAAAATATCTGCAAACTATACATCCAACGAGGGATTAATATCCAGAATGTACAAAGAACTCAAACAACTATATAGTAAGAAAACAAATAATCCAATTTAAAAATATGCAAAGGAAATGAATAGACATTTTTCAAAGGAAGACATACAAATGGTCAACAGGTACATGAAAAAATTCTCAGCATCACTAGTCATCAGGGAAATGCAAATCAAAACCACACTGAGATATCATCTCACCCTAGTCAGAATGGCCATTATTAAAAAGATCAAGAATAACAAATGTTGGCGAGGATGCGGGGAAAAAGGAACTCTTCTACTCTGTTGGTGTGATTGTAAATTAATAAAGCCATTACAGAAAACAGTATGGAGGTTCCTCAAACAACTACAGATAGAACTACCATATGATCCAGCAATCCCACTACTGGGTGTGTGTGTATATATATATATATATATATATATATATATCCAAAGGAATGGAAATCATCGTGTCAAAGGAATACCTGCATTCCCATGTTCATTGCAGGTCTATCTACAATAGCCAAAATATGGAACCAACCTAAGTGTCCATCAGTGGAAGACTAGATAAGGTAAATGTGGTATACATATACAATGGAATACTATTCAGCCATATAAAAGAATGAAATTCTGCCATTTGCAGCAACATGATGAGTCTGGAGAAAATTATGTTAAGTGAAATAAACTAAACAAAGAAAGGGAAATACCACATGTTCTCACTCATAACTGGGTACTAAGAAGGGAGGGACACAAGGAGGAATGAAGGAAAGAAAAAAAGAAAAGACCACAACAATATGCTGAACAATATGCTTAGGAGAGAACAAACCTAAGCATACTAGAGATGGTGGGGAGGGAAAGAGGGGGTTTGAGAAGTAATAGGTTGGGTAAAGGGCATAAAGAAATAACATGATTTGTAAGAATAAATATGCCAATAATAAATTTAAAAAATTTTTTTAAAGTATACATACCTTTAAAATAATTGCAGGAGTCACATATTAATTCAGGCTAATCTCTAACTTTTTGGATGAAATGAGCATTTATTTTTCTATATGGTAAAGCTAAAGGGGTTTTACTAAAAATGGCAACACTCAAAACCTATCTTTAAGAAAACACAGATGGACATTTTTCACATAGAGAAAGTAATATATCTTTTCCTGGTTGGAAAAAAGAAATCTCTCTAAATCCCAAGGCCTATATCTGTATTCAGGCAACATTAACACAGGAAAAAATAACTTTAAATTAAACTCTCAGATAACTAAAAAAAATTTTTAGTATGTCATTTTTTTTTAAGATTCACAATATGAGCTCTGCTCTCTCAATTTAAAAAATAAAGAATCAAGGACTAAGATTCAAACCAAATCAGTACTTCTGATTACAGAGGTCTACAGTCTCTTCAAACCAATTTTGTTTACTATTTTAAAGAAATTTGTTGCTTAAGTAAATAAATATTTTAAGAGCACGAACTTTAAACATACAGTGAACTTTACTTTTTAAACTTGGCCCTTATTAACACCAATCACTGAGTTCATCAGAACATCCCCATTTTGATGATTTTGGTGAATCAATCAATACACCTTAAATTTTTAAGAAGCTACTAAAATGAACTTTGAAATAAAAATAACTATGTATTATTAACAATAACAATGACAAAAGATACATGGTTGTTCATCACAATGCAATCAAAATGATGAATACATGGGTCAAAAATAATATGCAAGCACACAGGGATAGCCTGTCCATAAAATACTGCAACAACTGAAAAAGCTGAGCATTGTACAACAAATGTTCACAATATACTGCTGTGGGTAGAAAAATTATAATTCTAGTTTAACTTTTTAAAATTCTGTAGATATTGTGTGCACAGAGAAAAGACTAGCAGCATATATTCATGTTACTGAAAGTTATAACTTGGATGGGCAGTTTTAAAAATTATTTTCATTTTTTCTAAAACATACACCACTGTTGCAATAAGGAAAAAAGTTACTACAAACAATAAAAACTAATGGCTCCTTTTAAAATTAAGAAAACAAATCCTGAAAGCCAGAAAGCATTCAAGAATGAACTTTAAACATTATTGAAATGTTCCTTCTACTTAAGCATTGTGTGCAACTTTCAATTACTCTTTCTTCACAACATGCTTGGAATTTCAAAGCATTATCTGACTCAGAAGTCTACTGCAAATTTAGTGAGAAAACCTGGATCCCATCCCCAAACATATCACTAAACTAGCTGCATATCCCTTGGTACCTGACAATTTCTAAGTAAAAGTAACTTTTTACAACAGAAGAATTAAAATTATATGCATTATATGTACCACACAAGGCTAGAATAAAATACTACATGTTTGCAAATATTTGGGAGAAAGTGGTCCAAAAATACAATATTACTGTTAACAAGCATATTTCCAAGCACGGTATAACATGTTATGAATATTTATGATCAAAACAACATGAGTACTTTATTTACTGTGTGCCTGTTATTTCATATACTTATTTCCCCTTCAAGCATATTAATACCTTTTTTTAACAGGTACAATGGAAATTAGGGGGGAAAAATCCAATGGAAAACATTATCTTATAATTAATTTCTAATAATTGAATGTCACATTGGTCTCTAAGGTTATACTTCATAAAAAAGCAAACTAAATATGAAAGAGATAAAATTAGTAATATATTTAAATTTTTTTCCTTAAGCATAATAGATACTCCATTTGATTTTTTTTCCTTTTACTATAAATAGTCTATCAAACAAAACAAGGGATAGAAGAGTCCTGCTGAGTCAGTACTGTTCCAGGACCCTTTTAAATCTGAACCTTTTTCTTCACAAAATGTCAATCAAGCTGCCTGAAGACTGGTAGAATGCTATTATTTTCAAACTACCTTAGAAATTATCGTGTATTATAACCTCTACCCCACTTCAGCAAAGAAACAAATCCAAGCAGGTTTAAGTGAACTGTCCAAAGTTTTACTTAGTGAAAACATCCAGGAACTTTTCTACTTAAACACAGCAGTTGTTCCTGAACTTTAGTCATCCATATCCCAACTTCTCAATCTTTGCTTGTGTACCACTCTGTATACTATTATTTATCTATTTTTCCTTTATGTCAATTCCCTTTTTTACTTTAATAAATGTATTTAAATACAAAATTTTACTGCTGCTATAAAAGAAAAAGTAGTATAACTTGCCACAAATGGACAATGGACTTAAAAATAATAAAAATACAATTAAATATGAAACAAAATGAAAGCAGTTTACTGTAATTATGTGTATATATTTATGTGTATCATGGTATTATTACTTACAGTTTCTGTGGTTATATGGCAAATATAAAGATGTATATAATACATAATATGTATACAATCATAGTAACTATTAGTAGTAACAAATCTAATTACTTGTTTTATAAAAATACACATGAAAATAATTTCAGTGGGAAGAATGGGATTACATATAATAAGTATTAAAGAGGAATTCAGCTCCATTTTACTTAGGAAGACAACTCCAATTTTTAGTTTTAATGTAAACCAGATCAAAGAATCCCATCTCACATCTACATAATCAGAAAAGGGAAAGGTTTGGGTAACCCTCTTTGATAGGGTTAGAATACTGAAAATTAATTCCTAATCAAAAGAGTAAATAACTTTGTGACTTTTGAAGCCTTCTTCCTAAATGTGAAAATATACTTGGCAATTTTCAAACAGTGATGGGAAGTGGGTATTATTTCCATTCATTTCTGCCATCCAGTTTAGAAAAAGACTTAAAAAAATCTTTCATCAGGACTTTCTAGTTTGTTTTCATAATATTCAAAATATGTTCACAGTCAGTTCATCAGATTAGTTAAGTTCATAACCAGATGATTCAGACTAACATGTTTTCTATTAAGTATTAGATGACTGAATGGAGAAATGAAGTTTTTCAAGGGCCCTAGTGCATCGTTACAGCAGCAAGGCATGTTATATAATCTTTTTAAATTCTTAAAACCTCTTTATTAGATAGGCATTATTATTCTCATTTTATATCTAAGAAAACTGAAAGCTAGGCAGTAAATACCACTCCCCAAGGTCACAGATGCTAAATACTGGAGCCAAGACTGTGTGACTCCAGAAGAGTACTCCAACAGCTGTACTCTGCTGCCTTCATAAGAGAGGATCAGAAGCTGAAGGCCTACATCAGTTTTCCCAGAACAACTTAGTCTTAGGTGCCATGCACCAGACCTTGGCCAGGGATCCTGGATCCAAGGCTACCCCAGGTCAGTAGTCTGGCTGCTGCTAGCCCAGCCCTACCTCAGAAATACTTTATCTTGTTGTTGGCAAAGGAGCATGGTGAGAGAGAAGGATGCAGTCAAAGACTACCAATCACAGCCACATAAAGAAACCCCACTACCACTCCCATAGCCTGGTTCCTCCCCTCCTTCTCCCTTCCATCCTCAGTGGTCATGCCAGAGGCACCACAATCCTTCAACCTGCAGCTGCCATCTCCTCCTACTTGACCACACTTTGGTATACAGAGCTGCCTTGATCCAGTATATCTATTCTTGTACAATTTAAAATTCACACATTCCTTACAAGAAAATATAAAGCATGTCTTTAGCAAGTACGCTTATGTTTGCAACCATTTAGAAAAATTAGTTTTATTTTTCAAATTATGACTTTTAACTTTTCTACCTTTTTATTTTAAAATAATTTCAAACTTACTGAAAACTTGCAAGATTAAGTATAGAGAACTTCTGCATAACCATTACGCAGATTCACCAATTTTTAACATTTTGTAATATTTGCTTTTTCATTCTCTCTCTCTTCTCCCCCACATTGTATATTTATGTGCGTGTGTACTACATATCAATGTACAGATACAGAGAAAGATATAAAGTTCATCACTCTGAACCACTTGAGGATAAATTGCATTATCATACTCTTTACACCTCAATACTTAAAGTGTGAATTTCCTAAGAACAAGAACATTCTCTTATATGACCACAGTACAGTTATCAAAATCAGGAAATAACATTGCTGCAATACTTTAAAGGGCAGGTCATAGTTCCAATTGTGTCAATTGTCTCAATGTTCTTTAGGGCACATTTTTCCCCCCTCTTCAGCAACAGTATCTATCCAGGATGACATACTACATTATCAGTCTCTTTAGTCTTCTTTAATCCAGAACAGTTCTTGGCTTTTACCTTTCATGACACTGGCTTTTTAAAGATGGTACACCAGTTATATAGAATATTCTTCAGTTCAGGACTGTCCCAGCCAAAATACTGTATAAGCACTCTTGTATCCTTCTTAGGATATCATATCCAGAGGAATCTGATGGCCATTATTACGTACTGATTGGACTGTATCCCTCAAAGTTCACATACTAGAAGCTTAATTCCCACTGTAACTGTTGAGGGTGAGAAATCCTATTATGATAATTGAAAGGTAGGGCCTTGAAGAGGTGATTAAATTGTAGGACCATGACATAGTGAATGGATTAATAATGGTGGTCAGGGGAGTGGTTCTGAGGGCTTTAAAAGGCGAACATCTGCGAGTCTCTCTCTCTGTGCTCTGCCATTTTCTGCCATGTGAGACCCCTGCACTGTTGTAAAGCCACCACTAAAAAAGACCCTCACCAGATGTACTCCTTGGACTTTGGACTTCCCAGCCTCAAAACTGTAAGCAATAAATTTTGTGTCCTTACAAATCACCCAGTTTCAGGTATTTATAAGCAACAGAAACAGACTAATACATCCATCTACCTCTTACTGATATTTATTTTCACCACTTGATCAATGTCTTATCTGGTTTCTCTGCAGTCCCATTTCCCTGCAAATAATAAGCAATCTTATTAACATGGGAAGACATGTTAAAATCATATATATATCCTACTTTTCATTAACTTTTCCCCTGGATTTAAAACCCTTTGATGATTTTTGTCTGAACCAATCTATACCATGACAATTACAAAATGATGACTTTTTTCTTTCTTCTCCCAATTCTACTACTCCCACCTTTATTAACTGTAAGGACAAGCTCTCCTATCTCCTCTATTTTACTTAGGTATTTATTAGTTAGAATCAGTACAGATTTAAATACTATTATTTTATTCAGTGGGCTATAATCTATTGCTCTCCTTACTTATTTTGATGTTCAAATTATTCCTGATTTGGCCAGAGGGACCCCCCTCAAGCTGGGTCCTGTTTTTCTTTTAACATGTACCCATCATTTCTTTGAGCACTTCCTAACTTTCTGGTCCAACTAGTTGTTCTAGGCAAATCTGGTACCTTACTGAGCCATTCCTAGAATCGGCCATTTATCCAAATGGTTCTGGTTCCTTTTATTGGGTAATGGTATTCAGAAACCAGGATCTGAGTAGTGCTAGGTGTGCTTGCTGCTACTGTGGTGCCATTGTTGCTAAGCCATTTCTAGAAAATATATAAATATAATTTGAATATATGTTCATACTGATACCTCCAATTCCCACAAGGTCCTTCTCTACCTTTCTTATTTCATATTTGAACTTCCTTTCTTCCATAGTAAGAATCCTGGCTCGCAACAACAGTAATGCATTTGTTCTTTTCCTAACCCAGAGTCTCCCAATGGATATACTAGTGACATTTTGGATTTGGACAAGATAATAAGTCTTTGTTTTGGCGGGTGGGGTGGGGTTAGAGGTTCTATGTATTATAGGATATTTAGTAGTTAACCCGACCCCTATCCAGGAGATGCCAGCACCATCTCCGTCTAATTACGAAAATCAAAAATATATCGACATTACCAAATGTCCCCTGGGGGTGCAAATTGGCCTTGGTTGAGAAGCACTGCCTAAAATATACTTGAAATAGTTTCAGAATCGCTTCACTTATAAAAACACTAAAAAAGAGCTGTATATTTGTTTGCAGTTCTTTTCTTCCATAGAGTAAGTCATAGTACTATGTTCAAAAGTTATTTGGATCAGTTCCTTTCCTCCCTTGCCTCCTTCAAAATGGGTGTTATTATTTATTGACAATATAGTTAGTTAGGCTCATTTCTGTTAGCATTCAGTTTTATGATTTTTTTCCTCATCCATTTTCTTATTTTTTAAAGTACACAGAACATTAACATGCTTCTCCAAGTCAAAACTATACTACGATGTATAATCAGAGAAAGTCCACTTCCCCTACCCTCCCTTTTGTAGGTAACTGATTTAAATATTTATTGATTTATCCTTCCTGTGTTTCTTCTCTGCAAAAGTTAAGGAGATCTATGGAAGTTTTCTTATTCACTCTTCTTTCTCACACAAAAGTAACATACTACATTATTCTTCTGCAACTTTGCTTTTTTATTATTATCAGTTCCTAGAGATTGTCATTTTTTTTTTAATGAGTTCCACTATAAAGTCTACTATTAACAAAATACGATGAAAGTGGACTTAAAACCTGAGGCCTGATATGGTCTTCTTTTATAAACTCAATATAATAAAATTCATAAGTTTTGAATGTTAAAAGGCAAAAGAAAATGGAGGTTCTAGTCCAAATTATTCACATTTTATAGACAAAAGAAACAGGTTCAGAAGTAATGATCTCTGGCAAGACTGTTACTAGTGATGTTTGTACAACCAAAGACTCTATTATGTGGTTTAAGGAGAATAAAATTGGTTATGTTTAAAAAACAAACAAAAAATTAACTGTCTCAAAGCCACAAAGTTCAGTCCAACATACACATAAGGAGCAAATATTAAGTATTAGGACACTATACTAAATACTAAAGAAACAAAGATGAATTTTAAAAATATATTTCTACTTTTAAGAGATCCATGTGAATGTCTATATAGTGCTACATTCAACGACAGACATGTACATAATTTACAAACCTAAATGCCTATCAACAGATACATGGATAAAAAAAAAACTGTGCTGTATATACACAATGGAATACTATTCAGCTATAAAAAGAAATGATATCCTATCATTTGTAGCAACATGGACGGAACTGGAAACCATCATGTTAAGTAAAATCAGGCACAAAAAGACAAATACCTCATGATCTCACTCATATGTGGACTCAAAAAAAAAAAAAGAAAAGAAAAAGAAAAAAATGGAAGTAGCGAGAATAATAGTTACCAGAGGGAATGGGTACAAAACTATGCTGTCTACCCTAAGTGAGTAATTGTGCAGTACATGCATGTATTGAAACAACACACTGTACCCCACAAATATGTACAAATAAATGTCAAAAAAAATTTTTTTAAAACATAATGGCAGGAGCAAGTGTTTGATTTCAGGCGTGGTAATATATTTATTGGAATAGACAGTATATTTTATGAAAGAACAGAATATACAATTTTCATAAAATCATAAAAAGCTGGAATAGCTGGGGCACAGAGCATTTGAAGGAAAATGAGGAAAAATGATACTGGAGAGGTAAGCAGGGTCATATTCCACGAGACATAAATTTATTTTAAATGTAATGGAAAGTCACCATTAATTTTATTCTGGCTTTCCCATTTGACTTCTCTGTGCTTAATTGTAAAGATAATAACATACACATCATATGGGTTATTCTGAAGAATAAATGCATTGATGTGTAGAAAACTGAGTGTCAAGCACAAATAAAGTGCTCTATAAATGTTAGCTCTAACAGTCCATGATTCTAATATTGACAGATTTTAATATTTATAAAGCATTTCTAAAAATGAAAAATAGGGAGTTTCAAGATGGCGGCGGCTGCGGCGGCTGGCGCGGAGTAGCTGAGGTGGAAAAGGTGGCCACTGGGCCTCAGGCAGCCGGGAAACTTGTGGACCTTCCTCTGGCCATCTCTTAAGGGAGGACTGCTGCTGCTGGCCGGTCGTGGGGGCTCAACGCCACTTTGCCCCCGGCAGGAGAGGCTGCCTCATTTACAGGCAACAGCTTTGAAGTGTGGAGCAGGAAAAGAACTGATTCTTAGCTGCAAAAGCGAGTCTTGAAACAGGGAACACGGCGCCAGGGCTGCTGTGGATGCAGCCAGGATCCCGGAGGCTGGGGCCGCGCTGAAGGCGGCCAGCTGCCCTATTCAGGATTCGAGGTTTCAGGCCGGCATTAAAGAAGATTCCTGGGAGCGCCCGAGCGGTGCCGCGACTGAACAGCCCGAGGCGGCAGCGCCGAGAACACGGAAGGCAACAAACCAGAGACAGAGCGAGCGCCCGACCTGGCACAGCACTGTGAGTGATCCCTGGCACAGCTCTGTTCGGGGGGGTGGATGCCCACGCAGCTCCCGCCTGCACCACCAGGCCACTCACTGCGCCAGGGCTGCCTCCATTTTCCCAGGTGCGGGCAGCTCCGCCCTGCTCGGCCATCACTGAGCTCATTTGCTTGGCCTGGCGCGGGGCTTTCTGGACCCTGCGGCCGGCCTCCTCTCCCACTCCCTCCGCGGTTCTCTGGCGGGGCTGGGGGTGTGGGGCGTCCCGACCAGTGTTGGGAGGGCTAGGAAGTACGGGCGGGCCGACTGTCACTCCACCACACCCTGGACTCCGGCCCCGGTAAACTTCCTGTTACTGGGAGGCAGATACCATCTCTGCGACCACCAGTTTGGAAAAAAGCCTAACGAATTTCTGGTTGGGAATAGTGTGGTAGGAGAGTTCCCAGGTCCGCTTGAACCTGCCAGAGAGCAGGCTGCAGGCGGGCACTAGACTCGGTTTATACCGGGGGGATACAAAGGTAAACAAGACCCGAGAAAGATCTACACAGTGCTACAAAGGCACCCAGAGAGACCGGTCGTCTGTGCCTAGCAGAAACCTGGTAGACTTCCTGGGCGAGGCGGTCCTGAGCAGGGTCTTGAAGGCCCAGCTGATAGACGAGGGGTGCAGAAGACACGCCCCAGCCCAGCACAGTGTGCACAGAGGGGGGAGACGTGCGGCCAGGGAGGCGGAGACTCGACAGAAACCACACACCCGGTGGGGTCGCCACTGCACGATCTAACAGCCTGGGCCAGAGCACACGGAACGGGGAGAAGTCCTGTACAGAAAGTGAAAGCTCAACAGAGATCACACACCCTGTGGTACGTGATCCACCAGCCCAGCAGAGTACAAGCTGACCAGAAAGGTGGATCCCCAGAGAAGCCCAAGACCCGAGGCAACCACACACACAAGACACTAGAGTCCAACTGAGCAGTCACGGCGGGAGCCATACCAAATTGGCAACCACAGCAACATCCTAGTTAGTCATTAGTCTCAAACCGGTGGACTGTGAAACCCCCTGCCACAATGAATAAACACCAAAAAAAAGACACCAGAAATACAAAAAATCAAGAAAGTACACCACCAAAAGTTAATAAATCTCATACTCTAGATCCTATAGAACAAGAAGCCCTTGAAATAACTGACAAGGAATTTCGAGTGATAATTCTAAGGAAACTGAATGAGATACAAGAAAACTCAGCTAGACATCATGATGAAATGAGGAAAAGTATACAGGATCTGAAAGAGGAAATATACAAGGAAATCAATGTCCTGAAAAAAAATGTAGCAGAACTTGCTGAACTGAAGAAGTTATTCAACGAAATAAAAAACACAACGGAGAGTTTAACCAGCAGGCTTGTCGAAGTTGAAGAGAGAACCTCTGAACTTGAAGATGGGCTGTTTGAAATAACACAAGCAGACAAAAAGAAAGAAAAAAGAATCAAGGACATGGAAGAAAATCTGAGAGAGATATCAGACAACCTCAAGCGCTCAAATATCCGAGTCATGGGTATTCCAGAAGGGGAGGAAAATGGAGATTCCATTGAAAACATATTCAACAAAATAGTGGCAGAAAACTTCCCAGGTATAGGAAAAATCACAGATCTTCAGATCCAGGAAGCTCAACGATCTCCAAACGTATTCAACCCAAAAAGGCCTTCTCCAAGACATGTCATAGTCAAATTGGCAAAACTCAGAGACAAAGAGAGAATCTTAAAAGCTGCACGAGAGAAGCGTCAAATCACCTATAAGGGAGCCCCAATCAGGTTAACATCAGACTTTTCATCACAAACCCTAAAAGCTAGAAAGGAATGGGATGATATTTTCAAAATACTAAAAGACAAAGATTGCCAGCCAAGAATACTCTACCCTGCAAGGCTATCCTTCCGAAATGAGGGGCAAATAGTATATTTCTCAGACAAACAAAAACTGCGGGAGTTCACTACCACAAGACCACCCTTACAAGAAATCCTCAAGGGAGTACTGGGTTTGGTTCCTGAAAAATAACTACCACTGCCATAAAAACCTAAGAAAAATCTAAACCCGCTAGTACAATAAAAATGGCATTCATGAAGAGAAAACAAGCTAACAAAAACACTATCTACAACCTAAGGAACCAACAAACAAAGAAACCAAACAGTAAATCAGAAAGCAAGGAACAAAAGACACCTAAGACAACCAAACAACCAATAAAATGCTAGGAATAAATCAACACCTTTCAATAACAACTCTTAATGTTAAAGGCTTAAATTCCCCAATTAAAAGACACAGACTGGCTGACTGGATCAAAAAGCAGGACCCAACTATATGCTGCCTACAAGAGACCCACCTCACCCATAAAGATTCACACAGACTAAGAGTGAAAGGATGGAAAAAGATTTACCATGCAAACAGAAAAGAAAAACGAGCTGGAGTGGCTATTCTTATATCTGACAAAATAGACTTTAAACTAAAAACCATAAAAAGAGACAATGAGGGACACTACTTAATGATAAGAGGACTGATCCATCAAGAAGACATAACAATCATAAATATGTACGCACCCAATGTTGGAGCAGCCAGATTTATAAAACAAACTCTATTAGACCTAAAGAAGGAAATAGACACTAATACCATAATAGCAGGGGACCTGAACACTCCACTGTCAATATTAGACAGATCATCTAGGCAAAGAATCAGTAGAGAAACACAAGATCTAAACAAGACTCTAGACCAATTGGAATTGGCAGATATCTACAGAACATTCCACCCAACAACCTCAGAATATTCATTCTTCTCATCAGCACATGGATCATTCTCCAGGATAGATCACATATTAGGTCACAAATCAAGTCTCAATAAATTCAAAAAAATTGGAATTATCCCATGTATCTTCTCAGACCACAATGGATTAAAACTAGAAATTAATAACAAACAAAACTCTGGAAACTATACAAACACATGGAAATTAAACAGCATTCTACTTAATGACATATGGGTCCAAGAAGAAATCAAGCAGGAAATCAAAAAGTTTATTGAAACTAATGAAAACAATGATACATCATACCAAAACCTGTGGGATACTGCAAAAGCAGTATTGAGGGGAAAATTTATTGCATTAAATGCTCACTTCAGAAGAATGGAAAGATGGCAAGTGAACAACCTAACACTTCACCTTAAAGAACTAGAAAAACAAGAACAATCCAATCCTAAAGTTAGCAGGCGGAAAGAAATCATTAAGATCAGAGCAGAACTGAATGAAATTGAAAACCAAAAAACAATTCAAAAGATCAACGAATCAAAAAGTTGGTTTTTTGAAAAGATAAATAAAATTGACAAACCATTAGCATGGCTAACAAAAAAAAGAAGAGAGAAGACTCAAATAACAAAAATTAGAAATGAAAAAGGCGATATTACAACTGATTCATCTGAAATACAAGGAATCATTCGAGACTACTATAAACAACTATACGCCAACAAATTTGAAAATCTGGAGGAAATGGATAAATTTCTGGACACACACAAGCTCCCAAAACTGAACCGTGAAGACGTAGAAAATTTGAACAGACCAATAACAATAAAGGAGATTGAAGCTGTTATCAGAAGGCTCCCAACAAAGAAAAGCCCAGGACCAGATGGATTCACAGCAGAATTTTACCAAACATTCAAAGAGGAATTGACACCGATTCTTTACAAACTATTCCAAAAGATTGAAACGGACGCAAATCTCCCAAACTCATTCTATGAAGCAAACATCATCCTGATACCAAAACCAGGTAAAGATATAACCAAAAAAGAAAACTACAAGCCGATATCCTTGATGAATATAGATGCAAAAATCCTCACTAAAATACTAGCAAACAGAATACAGCAACACATACGAAAAATTATTCATCACGATCAAGTGGGATTCATCCCAGGGATGCAAGGTTGGTTCAACATACGCAAATCAATAAATGTGATACACCATATTAATAAACTCAAACACAAGGACCATATGATCATCTCTATAGATGCTGAAAAAGCATTTGATAAAGTTCAGCACTCATTCATGACAAAGACCCTCTATAAGTTAGGTATAGAGGGAAAGTATCTCAACATAATTAAAGCCATATATGCCAAACCCACTGCCAATATCATCCTGAATGGGGAAAAGCTGAAAGCTTTTCCTTTAAGAACAGGAACTAGACAAGGATGCCCACTCTCACCACTCCTATTCAACATAGTGTTGGAAGTACTAGCCAGAGCAATCAGAGAAGAGAAGGAAATAAAGGGCATCCAGATTGGAAAAGATGAAGTCAAACTGTCCCTGTTTGCAGATGACATGATCCTATATATCGAACAGCCTAAAACCTCTACAAAAAAACTGTTGGAATTGATAAACGATTTCAGCACAGTAGCAGGATACAAAATCTACACACAAAAATCAGTAGCATTTCTTTTCTCCAATAGTGAACATGCAGAACGAGAAATCAAGAAAGCCTGCCCATTTACAATAGCCACCAAAAAAATAAAATACTTAGGAATTGAGTTAACCAAGGAGGTGAAAAATCTCTATAATGAGAACTACAAACCACTGCTGAGAGAAATTAGAGAGGATACAAGAAGATGGAAAGATATTCCATGCTCTTGGATTGGAAGAATCAACATAGTGAAAATGTCCATACTACCCAAAGTGATATACAAATTCAATGCAATCCCCATCAAAATTCCAAAGACATTTTTCTCAGAAATGGAAAAAACTATTCAGACATTTATATGGAACAATAAAAGACCACGAATAGCCAAAGCAATGCTCAGCAAAAAAAATAAAGCTGGAGGCATAACACTACCTGACTTTAAGCTATACTACAAAGCTATAATAACCAAAACAGTATGGTACTGGCATAAAAACAGACACACTGACCAATGGAATAGAATAGAGAATCCAGAAATCAACCCACACACTTACTGCCATCTGATCTTTGACAACGGCACCAAGCCTATTCACTGGGGAAGGGATTGCCTCTTCAGCAAGTGGTGCTGGGATAACTGGATATCGATATGCAGGAGAATGAAACTAGATCCATACCTCTCACCGTATACTAAAATCAACTCAAAATGGATTAAGGATTTAAATATACACCCTGAGACAATAAAACTTCTTAAAGAAAACATAGGGGAAACACTTCAGGAAATAGGACTGGGCACAGACTTCATGAATACGACCCCAAAAGCACGGGCAACCAAAGGAAAAATAAACAAATGGGATTATATCAAACTAAAAAGCTTCTGCACAGCAAAAGAAACAATTAAAAGAGTTAAAAGACAACCAACAGAGTGGGAGAAAATATTTGCAAAATATACATCTGACAAAGGATTAATATCCAGAATATATAAGGAACTCAAACAACTTTACAAGAAGAAAACAAGCAACCCAATTAAAAAATGGGCAAAAGAGCTAAGTAGGCATTTCTCTAAGGAAGATATCCAAATGGCCAACAGACATATGAAAAAATGCTCAACATCACTCAGCATACGGGAAATGCAAATCAAAACCACATTGAGATACCATCTAACCCCAGTTAGGATGGCTAAAATCCAAAAGACTCTGAACGATAAATGCTGGCGAGGCTGCGGAGAAAAAGGAACTCTCATACATTGTTGGTGGGACTGCAAAATGGTGCAGCCTCTATGGAAAATGGTATGGAGGTTCCTTAAACAATTGCAAATAGATCTACCATACGACCCAGCCATCCCACTGTTGGGAATATACCCAGAGGAATGGAAATCATCAAGTCGAAGGTATACCTGTTCCCCAATGTTCATCGCAGCACTCTTTACAATAGCCAAGAGTTGGAACCAGCCCAAATGCCCATCATCAGATGAGTGGATACGGAAAATGTGGTACATCTACACAGTGGAATACTACTCAGCTATAAAAACGAATGAAATACTGCCATTTGCAACAACATGGATGGACCTTGAGAGAATTATATTAAGTGAAACAAGTCAGGGACAGAAAGAAAAATACCACATGTTCTCACTTATTGGAGGGAGCTAAAAATTAATATATAAATTCACACACACACATACACACACACACACAAACCGGGGGGGGGGGGGGCGGAAGAAGATATAACAACCACAATTATTTGAAGTTGATACAACAAACAAACAGAAAGGACATTGTTGGGGGGAGGGGGGGAGGGAGAAGGGAGGGAGGTTTTGGTGATGGGGAGCATTAATCAGCTACAATGTATATTGACAAAATAAAATTTAAAAAATAAAAATAAAAATAAATAAAAATGAAAAATATATTATTTGATGATTATAATCTCTGCTGAACAAAGATTAATATGTTCTGCAACTCAAGGACATCACAGTAAGTGGATTAGAGTTACTGACAGAATTCTTTATTGCCTGAGGGGCTTCTTACTACAGAAACACTCATTCTCTGTGCTTTTTAAAATGTTTGTTTCATTAAATGTATACACGAATTAAAAAATAAACATTGTTAGAGACTTATATTCCTTTCGTTTCAACTATGAAAATAAAAGATGAAACAGAAAATAAATTACGATCTTTAGATACAATCCAGAGTAAAGTGGCCTATGAATCATTACTGCTTTTTTCTCCTCCTGGGCATAAACACCGTCTAGATCAACCACACATTGCTTAGGGATTATACCAGTAGTAAAAGGCAACTAAACGAAGAAATTTAGAATGAAACAGTAGAACATGAAAATGACAAAGAAAAGATGGAAGAAGGACTTGAGTTAACGAACCCTGGTACTACCATAACTGTTACTTCTCATTATATAAGATGATAAAATCCTTACTGTTCTGATTAGCCTGTTACTTACAGCAGAAAGCACCCTAACTGATACATACATGCAGATAATTTAAGAGCCGATTGTAATCTGCTCCCAAAAGGACAAGGAAATTATTTTAAAATATTTCAAGTAGGTCATTTTCATATCAAATCATATTCTTTTCCTGATCTGTCACTTCATTTGATAATTTTTACTCCAGTCTTAAAAAAAGCTACACTAACAGTGTATATAAAGCACTGATAAGATCAAAATCTTCTAAGTCAAAATAACAAATGATAAAGAAGGCTAGAAAAAGAAAGCAAAAATGTCTTGTAAATTAATATATAGACCATACAACAAAACACACATATCGTCTTAAAAATGAAAGTTTCCCATGTAGTTCTAAAGAAAGTTGAGTATTTCTGATATCCTACGGGTACTCAGTATAGCACAGTCTTTATAAGAAAAGATAATGTGTGAATTCAGTACTCAATTAAAAACTGCTAAACAGCAGCAGTGTTGGATGATAGAAGCTGGCATTCAAAAAAAAGCAATCAATTCTTCTAACATACATAGATCATAATCATATGCAAAAAAAGGCAAATTAATGACTGTAACAAAGACAAAACAGGAAACCATGGAATCTTGTTTTATAACCTTGTTGATTTCTCTACTCATTGCTTCCTAAAATCAAAAATACCTTACAAATTATGCTATGTACACTAAGTGAATCATTGCATAGTATATGCATGTACTGAAACATACTGTACCCCACAAATGTGTACAAATGTTAAAATATTTCGAATAAAATAAAAATAAATTTAAAAATTCTTAAATAATTTAATTTTTAAAAAATTTTGAATTTTAAACCTTAACTGTAAAAAAATAAAAAAGTACCTTACAAGATTACTTGAAAATTCTCTTACATCCAGCCAACCAATCAAAATCCATTATCTGCTTCAGAAAGGTTCCACTGGCATAGTAGGACAGGCTTTTTCTTACTGTAATAAGCAGCCCTATGGCTACAGCTCTCAATGATGTACCCATCAATCAAAAGAAAACCAAATGTAGCATTACTTTACAGGCATTCAGTACCCAAAAGAAGTCTCATATCATCAGAACCCAGAAGATGTCCCATATCATAACTGACAGAATAACAGTGAAGGCAGCTGATAGGAGATTTTTTGTTTGTTTGTTTCTTTGTTTTAAAAAAAGAATCTGCCTCAGACTAAGTCTATCTGCAAAGGGCCTTCTTGAAAAAGAGTATTCCTAAGCCAGTTCCTGAAGGAGATAGACTACCACTAAGCTTAATTGCTTCGCACTGATTTTTAGTAAGCAGTAGCAAGTACTGGGGTAAGATAAACATCCTGAACGTTGGTGCTAATAGAAACCAGTATTTAAGATGTATTATACTATGTCACTTCATTACCTTAATTTTCATTAAGGAAGAAATACAAAGAAGAAATTTTAAAAGACTGACTGAATTGAGCAAGATCAAGATGCAGTCCAACACAAAGCTAACAATTACTAACTATAAAAAACTAGTCAAGATATCAATATTATAATTTTGTCTAATTTCTTCAGAGATATTATAAACATGAATTTACTAGAAAACATTTTCCTATTTTATCTCTTCTAAAATAATTTTTAATAAATATAAAAGTCTCTGCACACATTTAAGAGCTACCTATTATTTATAAAGTATTTCAATTTTCTCAGCTGTTGATCCTCTAAGTCCAACCTATAATTTTAAACATTAAGATCTAAAATTTATTTTTAAAAACTAGACTGTAGGTTGATATAAAGGAACCATTAAATTTAATCATGTTCCCCAAATGAAAATTTCTTAAGTCAACACAGTTCTTGTTTTTAAGTAATATAACAGAAAAATATATTAGCCTTGGAGTAATAAGAGCCAATTTTAAATCCCAGCTCTGCAACTAACTAGCTATTAGCGATCCTGACCAAGTCACTTCATCTCTGCTTCTTCAATTTTAAAATGGAGCAGATATCACATACTTCCCAGGTCATGTGAACGTTAATGTAAATGAGAAATTATACTAAAGCAACTTTAGAGTAATGCATAGTATACACGGGACTTCCATAAAAGTTCAATTCTCAGTTTTGTGTGTTATTCAAATATCACAGAGAAGTGGCACATGTCAGTAGTTAAGAGAACAGGTTCTAAAGCAAGCCCACTCAGATTCAAACCTCAGCTCCACCGTTTACAACATGTGTAGACTTCAGGAAGTTATTCAACTTCGCTAAGCTTCAGGTGCCAAATCTTAAAAATACTGGAACAATAACAATGCTCATAGACTAGTCAAAGATTAAAAAAGATAACACATATTAAGTATTCAGCCTAGTATCCTGCACAAGTGTTCAATAAATGTTGGCTATTATTATTACTATTACTTAATATAAAAACACTCACTACATTTTTGAAAGTAACTATTCTTGACAGCTTCTGTGGCAGTAAAAATAAGTTTACAAATGCTATGAAAACCACAACACATGCGCCCAAATTGTGAAATGTGCATAAAAGACAAATCATGTTCCCCAAGGGAAAATTTCTTATATTTTTAAGTAGTATAATAGAAAAATATATTAACCTTGTAGTCAAAAGAGCCAATTTTAAATCCCAGTTCTGTGGCTCACTAGCTATTAGTGATCCTGACCAAGCCACTTAATCTCTCATCCAGTTTCTTCATTTTTAAAATGAAGGAGATACCACATACTTCAAAGGTCATGTGAATGTTAATGTGAATGAGAAAGTATATTAAAGCATCTGTAGATTAATGCTTTGTATACAAAGGACTTACATAGAAGTTCAATAAATGGTTTATCAGCCTACTTGTGCTATCAGCCTACAACAAAGGCTTAGGCTACCACTTATGAGAAGACCAGAGCTATATCAGTAGCCTAACTGGCCCTCTATTTCCAAGCCTACTACTACTCAACCTAGGTCTCCTACAGGTACCTCAAAACCCAACATTTTTTAAAACCAAATACATCAAGCCTATTCCTTTTCTACAAGGACTATTTGGCCACCTTTAGCCTAGGCTTTGCAACACCCCCCCTAACTGATCTCAGCAGGCATTTCTATTTCCCTCCAATCCAATTTCCTCATTTTCGTTAGAGCAATCTTTTAAATGCAAATATAATCATGTAACTTATTACTGTTCCTAAAGTCCAAGCCTTTACCATGGCCTAGAAGGCCCTGCCTAACCATGACCCTCCTCCTTTACTCATCATCCTCATTCCTTGCCATTCTTCCTCTTGCCCAGTAAACTTCTAGGCACATCTCTTTCTGTACTTCGAAAGCTCCTAAACATTTTCTGCCCTAGGGCCTTCATACATACTACCATCTTGCTATCTCTTGCTATAGGTCTCATCCCATGTACTTATCCTTATTAAGAGACTTACTCATCCTTTATGTCTTATTATTACCATTACTTATTTCCTCAAGGAAATGTTCCCTAACATCCACATTATGTTAGGATTTCGATTACACTTTCCAAATGCATTGCACTTCTCTCTTATTACATTTACCACAACTGTATTTAATTACTTATACAATTAAACACTCAATTTCTCTTTTTCCTCCCCAAACTGCAAGCTCAGTGAAGGAGACATTCAAGTCTGTTGTATCAGGGTACTTCAAAAAGTTCATGGAAGAACAGAATTAAAAGATAATATGAATCTTTCCATGAACTTCTGATGTCCCCTTCTATTTGCCTCTGTAACTCCAGCAGCTACCATAGTGCCTAGCACAAAACAGACATTCAATAAACAGTTGCTTAGTTAATGGATGAAAGCAACAATCAAAGTAATATAAGAAAGCTCAGGCTGTGAGAACTCTTTAAGAACCAACCTTTTGTCTTTTTTTTTTTTTTTTCTTTGTTCGTGACCGGCACGCAGCCAGTGAGTGCAACGGCCATTCCCATATAGGATCCGAACCCGCGGCGGGAGCGTCGCTGCATGCGCCACGGGCTCGGCCCAAGAACCAACCTTTTGGAGGTAGAAGTTATTACCCTTCATTGAACCGCAGGAGAGAAAGCAACATAACATTTATCAAAAATCTACGTGTATCAGCAGCTGTGTTAGACCTTAATATGTGTTATCTCATTTAACCATCACGATAACACTGTGAGTAAATAGCATTTATTCCATTTCTGAATGAAGCAACTGAGGACCAAAATGATCCGTACACATTCAAAGTCATACATGGGAGGCAGAGTTGAAATTCTTGCTTTAATATCATGTCTTTTTTAACAGTATGGTATTACCACTGGAACTATCTGAACAATAGTTGAAGAAAAGCTATCAGTCAAAAATGTCATTGGTGTGATCCATCACTAAATATAGGCTGAATTACAAAATTTTCAAGGAGCTATTTAATATCTAACTCCAATTTCTTGAGTTTATGCTACTTTTCAGAAGCATAATATTAAGATAGCTTCTACTAAATTGTATATAGCTGCACAAGAGAAACTAGAGCATGTGAAAAGACCATTGCATTGCACCATGTTCTTCCCCAGCTTCAACATCAGAAGGCAATTTATCTGATGCCACAATGGGCTATCAAAATACAAAGGCCATGGGCAGTTATTAGCTAATTTAGAGAACTGTGACCTCCTAAAAGGTCTCCATCTCCCAATCCCCCCCTACTCTGTACATCAACACTGATACCCTTCCCTGCCCTCCAAGGATATAGTTACAAGTATTTGCAAAGGAACTTAAGCTTCTACTTACTTCCAACTACTCCTGCTTCAAGGTAACTTAAAAAAAAAAAAAAAAAAAAAAAAATTCCTCTCAATCCCAACTGTAGCAGAATTAGAGGAATCACAATTGCTGGATTACCAACAGGGCAAGAACTAGAAAAACAATGTTAGGTGGGTACAGTTTAGACTTAGGTTCTCTCAGTTCCTACTGCTATTTACTATTTTTGCAAAAAATAATAATCACTATATAGTTCAATAAGTGGATCAAAAAACTAATTGATTTAATGTTGCAGTTGGTTCTCAATTTAAAAGGATAACAGGTTCAACTGAGGAACAAAAACATATACTTTGCATGCATGAACTTGCCCTAGCCCCACAATAAAACTATCAAATCTTTTTTGGGGGGGACTGGTAAGGGAATCGTAACCCTTGGCTTGGTGTCGCCCGCACCGCGCTCAGCCAGTGAGTGCACTGGCCATCCCTATATAGGATCCGAACCTGCGGCCTCGGCGCTGGGCGCTGCACTCTCCCGAGTGAGCCACGGGTTCGGCCCTTTAATTTTTTTTATTGAATCATAATTGTACATATTTTGGGGGTTCAACGTTGACACATGTTGATCAAATCCATATTATTAGCATATACATTATTACAAGATCATACTTATTCTTTAGGCTCCTTATCCAATCTCTCCCCATCCCCTTCCCCCCTCCCACCTCTGACTACCCAAGATTTCTTCTCTCCTGAAAGAGTAACAGTTACTCTGTTTATCTGTTGCCTAGATAATCTCTCCAGTGTTGAGAGAAGTGTGTTCAGGTCCCCCACTATTACTGTAAAGCAGATGCTTCTTTTACCATTCTGGAATGGGCTTTATGGAGAGACATCCTCTTCTTTTCTTTGATCTCTGCTGGTGACTCTCCTTGTGTCAATGCCCTTGAGTGGCTGGCGGGCCATCTGCACGGAGGTTGTGGCGTCTAGTCGCTTTTGTGGCAGCCATGGCTACTATGGTGGCTGTGGTGGGCCACCCACATAGAAGAGGTGTTTTTGGCACACCCCTTGCCCGGTTTCAGGAGGATGGGTCAGTCCCCGACTGCATACCTCAGGACCCCGGGTGGGCCTCATGGCAGAGGCATAGTGCCTGGTTGCAGGAGGAGGGATTGGTCCCTGGTTCCATCTGTTTTTACATTCTAATATATTGTTGCAGAGCAGTTGGGTGGGAGATGGGGAGAGAGGAAGGAGAAGGAAACAGGGTGGGAGAAGGAGGAAGGAGGGGGGACGTGGTTGAAGCCCGTGGCACCTCCTCATTCCTGCAGGGGAGACCAGGGGGCTTCCAGTGGTGGCCTGGTCATTGCTGGGTTGAATGCCCTGGCTTGGGAGCCGGAGGTGTTTCCTGTGGTGGCTCGGTGGTTGTCACTGGGCTGGTTGCAGATGTCTGGGGACATGGCTCAGGCCCCTGGCCCTCCCCATCCCTGGCTTCAGGGCCCAGGGGGCTTCTGGTCCTCCTAGGTTTTATAGGTGTTGTTTGGTGACGTGAGACCTTTACTAGTCAGTATCAAACTTTGTCTCTGGTCTGTGGGTACTGTTTTGTCTTTCAGTTCTGTGTTGGATTATTCACTGTTTCCACCACTTAAACTCTGCACTGGAACTAATTTGCTGTCCCTTGCTTACTTCTAAAATGGGGGGACTTCCTGTGGGGACCAGCACATGAGTCCTATGGTTGAGCTAAATTGCTGCTTTGCTGCTGATGCCCTGGGGAAGGCTTTTTGTGCAGCTCAGGTTTTAATGGTTGACTCCAAATACTTCCAGGTCTTATGGGGTCTGGTACACCTGGGTTATGTAGAAACTGTGGTCTGGGCCTGAGTCTTTTCAGCAAACTACTCCCCCTGCAGTTCTATATTCCTGACACATCTACACAGAGCGGGCCTGTACTGATTGGAAGGCAGATCAGCTGTCCTTGCTGTGCCCCAGTGTTTCCCCAGTGGCCCATCTCCTCCACCACCTGCACTCCAAACACTTCCTATGGGATGGGCCATGCGCTGGTCCCCTACGATGACTCACTGGCCTCTGAGTGGCTCCTTTTTTCAGCTGTTGTGGCTCCTCACTCCTATGTGGGTCCATGGGAACCCTGTTAGCAGTCTTGTTGGCCTGGGGGCCACCAAGACCCTCCTCTCGCCTGCTGCCCCCAAGCAACTTCATAGGAAGGGCACAGCAGCGGCTTTTGTCAGCTCTTGCTCTGGGTGCTCATCAGCTCCAGCCTTGAAGCGGCTGGCATTCAAAATGGTAGGAATGAGCCTTTCTTTCCCTCATTGTGGCTTCTCCCGCCTTCATGCACTCCATAGGTCTCTCCTCCTCTTCCCCTGAGCTCTAGCAGCCCCAACTTGGCTATCATTGCTTTTTAATAGTTGTAAATTGGTTGATTTGTGGGAGAGAGCGACGTTGGGGACCATCAACTCCGCCATCTTGACCGGAAGCCTAAAACTATCAAATGTTAATTAGACTAATGCCCAAGCTACAGTATTTTTAAAAAACTCCACAGATTATGAAGATGCACATCCCTATGTCAAAGCTACTGCCTCATTATATTACAACATTAAACTCCTTATTCATGCGAACACTGGCAATGTGGGAAAGTGAAGTGGCAAAATAATACAAATGAGGACAGTCCTGATTGTATTATATTTACACACTGTACTTTATATATACATTTATATTCATTTCCATAAAGAAATATCTTCTGCCCCACTTCCTTGATTTACATGGCTTTCTTGATATATTCCTTTTTTCTACATTTGATAAAGAAGGACACAAAAACAATTTTATATCTCTCATATTTCTACCATGAGGGAAAAATAGTTTCAACACACCAGGTAGTAGGGAGAACATACATTCTGGTTTACCCGGGACAAGTAAATACCAGTTTATGTCTATTATGGAGGTGTAATTGTTTAGCAAGACCACTCACTCTCAAAAGTATTCAGTTTTGATAATAGATTAGATCAAAAGTATGCCACTTTTTTCGTTTCTATATGATTTTTGAGTTATAATTGATATACCATAAGACTCGCCTTTTTTCAAGTGTAAAATTCAGTGTTTTGTTTTTCTGTATTCACAAAATAGTGCAACCATCACCAGTTATTCCAGAACATTTTCATAGCCCCAAAAAGAAACTCAATACCCATTAGCAACCATTCTCCATGGTGTCTTCTCCCCAATCCCTGGCAAGTACTAATCTACTTTCTGTCTCTATAGACTTTGCCTATTCTTGACATTTCACATAAATGGAATTATTCAATCTGTAGCCTTTTGTGTCTGGCTTCTTTCACTTAGCATGATATTTTCAAGGTTCGTCTGAGTTACAGCATGAATCAGTACTTCAGCCTTTTTTGGCTGAATAATATAATATTGTGCAGATATAACACATTTTATTTATCCATTCATCAGCTGATAAACATTTGGGTTGTTTATAGTTTTTGACTATTATGAATAACGCTGCTATGAACAATGGTGCACAAGTTTGTGGGTGAACATATATTTTCAATTCTCTTGGATATATACATAGCCAGGATCAGAATTGCTGGATCAAATGGTAACTATGTTTAACGTTTTTAAGAACTGCAAGACTGTTCTCCCAGGTGTCTGAACCATTTCACATTCCCACCAACAATGTATGAATTTCTCCACCTTCTCACCAGCACTTGTTATTGTCTGTCTTTTTTATTATAGTCATCTTAGTGGGTGTGAAGTTGTTATCTCATTGTGGTTTTGATCTGCATTCCTTAATGACTAATAACGTTAAGCTATTTTTTTATGTGCCTATTGGCCATTTGTATACCTTCTTTGGAGAAATGTCTATTCAAATCCTTTTTTGAAACTGGATTACTTATCTTTTCATTGCTGAGTTGTAAGATATATTCTGGACACTAAATTTTTGTAAAGGATATGATCTGAAAATATTTTCTTGAGCTGTTTTTTCACTTCTTTTCCCCCTCCACTTTCTTGATAGCATCCCTGGAAGCATAAAAATTATTACTTTTGCTTATGTCCAATTTACCTATTTCTTCTTTGGTTGCTGTGCTTTTGGTGTCATATCTAAGAAATCACTGCCAAATTCAAGGTCATGAAGATTTAGCCTACATAGCTTTAGCTCTTGCATTAAGTCTTAGATCCATTTTGAGCCAATTTTTGTATACAGTGTGAGGTAAGGATCCAACTTCATTCTTTTGCATGTGGACATCTAGGTGTCCTAGCACCATTTGTTAAAAAGGCTGTTTTTCCTCCCACTGAATCATCTTGGCACCCTTGTCAAAAAAATCAATTTTCCATAAATGTATGGGTTTACTTTTGGATTCTCAATTCTATTCCATTGATCTATATGTCTACCCTTATGCCAGTACCATACTGTCTTGGTAACTGTGGCACTGTAGTAAATTCACAGAATGGGAAGCAGGAATCCCCCAACTTTATTCTTTTTTAAGATTGTTTTGACTGATTTAGGTATCGTGAATTTCCATATGAATTTTAGAAACAGCTTGTCAATTTCTTAAAAAAAAAAAAAGCTGTGATTTTGATATGAATTGTGTTCAATCTGTTGATCAATTTGGGAGTACTAAAATCTTAACAATATTAAAGTCTGCTAACCCATAAACACAATATGTCTTTGTTTTATTTAGATATGTTCTTTCAATTATGTCTTGTAGTTTTGAATATACAAGTGTTCCACTTCTTATTAAATTTATTCCTAAGTACTTTATTATTCTGATGTTATTGTAAATGGAATTTTCTTAACTTCATTTTTGGATTGTTCACTACTAGTGTTCCATATGATTCTTCATTTCAAAAACTGTCAGTGATGTTAAAAGAGTAATTAGAAAATTTTCCTGTATTTAAGTATGAATACTGTATTTGTTCTCTGTTGCTTATAACAGAAAACTGAAACTGGGTAGTTTATAAAGAAATAAGATTTAATTCTTACAATTTTCGAGGCTGGGAAGTCCAAAGTCCAGGGAACACATATGGTGAGGGTCTTCTTCTATGGCAACACAGGATGACACATGGCAAGAATTGGCATGAGGCAAGAGAGAGCTAAACTTCTCTATTACTCTCCTTACAAAGCCATCAAAACCATGCCCACAATCACCCATTAAACCGTCAATGGATTAATCCTTTCACAAGAGTAAGGTCCTTATGATCTAATCACCTCTCAAAGGCCCCACCTTTCAATTACCATAATAGGGTTTCCCACCCTCTTAACACTGTTACAGTGGGGATTAAGTTTCCAATACATGAATCTTTGGGGGACACATTTAACTCATAGCAAATATCCTGGGTTCTCTAAATATTATCTACTAGAAGGGAAAAAATTTTTGATATAAACAAGAAACACTAGTAGTTGTCCACTTTGCTAAAAGATCTCCTTGAAAAATCAGCATGAAGCAATCCCAAATAATTTTAATCCCAATTTCGATAAAAGACAATGCAACTACATTCCACACACAAACAAATACGATGCCTATATTCTCTTATAAAACATATGAACAAAAAACCCCACTCTCTTTGGCAGACAAACTTGAAGGAAATTATCCTACTGTAATTTGTAACACAAGCAGAGATTCTTTACTCTTACAGAATTATCTTCCGATTACTTTTAATATAAAAATATTTTTCTTTGTCCCCTCTAAAATAGGACATTTTCATCAATGTTTACAATTAAATCCAGGCAGAAATTCAAATTCTAAATTAATTTAAGACTATCATAAGCTATTGCTTTGTGGAAAATGACTGAAGCATTCCATTGTAGCCAGAATTGTACATGCTGTATAATTACACACTCTGAAAATACAATGACATGCTGTATGAACAAAATGACAGCTATCAGTCAGTGTCTGGAGAAATGACTCAACAAGGAAAACATAAAATGTACTTTGAATACAAAGCTCATGCCCTTATGGTCATTATTCGAAAATGTAGTATGGCTGCATATAACTTTAATAAAGGCAGAACATGCCCTACAAGCATTCACAATTTTATTAAGTTCTGACTTGGGTTATTATACATTTTAGGTAAAATTCAAAAATACTAACATCTGGTTTAAGAAAGAAGATCAATAAAAGTACAAAAATACAGATAACTGAGAAAAATAATCCCTTATTAACTAGAAAAGGGACTGCTTTTCTAATTAGTAGTAATTCTAGTAGGTCTCATGACAGATATTCTGGCCTGAAAAACAATTCAAATGCTATACATCTATTAAAAGAATGCAAGAAATCATTATGATTCAAGGCCACTACGAACAACGGCAGAGGCATCCTGTACATGGGTGTGAGGACAGGTGAGGGCAAGACGGGAATGAAATCCAAATTGTCCTCCACACTCTAAGCCCTAGCAGAGTGCAGCACTCAACTAAAATTAGCAGAAGAGCCTTTTTCTAACTTTGCAAAGACTAGCTGTGGCCTGGCCATGATACCTCCAAACTAGCTACTTATTAGAAAAGTTAGGACAACTGAAATGCTGAATATTGGTGACTTTGCCTAAAATCAAAACACCAAAATATCATTTGTTATATATGCGTTCATGTTTTAGGTGAAACAATCAATATACCAAAACAAAAATAAGTTAGGGGAGGGGAGAAATCAACTAAAAATCTAAAAAGTGGTTTCAAATACAGTATCTTTCTATTTTAATTTGTATTTTTCTGATCAATAACAGACTATATATTTTTGTATACTTCAACCCTGTGTTTTTAGATTAGAGACACTTAAAGCTGAATGAGGAATACTAGAAAAACTCAGGGGTAAAATGTTAAGAGCCTATTCCTGTTAGACTTTATTCCTCTTAAAGAAATACACACTGTGTTTTACACAATAGATAATAGATACAGTGCAAAAAATTATGTGTTGGTCACAAATACTGGTCAGTAAAGCACCTTAAATTTGCTAGAAAATTAATTAAATTTAATGGAATCTGGAAGTAATTTTTTGTAATGTCAATAATCACTCCCTTCACTTAAGCATATAGCAAGTTCAAAGACCTCAAATTTTTTTAAACTCTGCCTTAAAACAAGACACATAATTATTTTAAAACTATATAAATTATTAATCACTGTAAATCATCCATACTACTAACTATAAAGATATAAATTTTATCAGACATTTTTATCAGAATAACTAGTCTATAAAATTTGTATTTCTAGATATACCAATCGTCATATGATTTTCAGTGACTCACTTCTTTTACCTCAATTCATTTCTACAAAGTGGAGCAAGAATATAGCTCAGAACTCTTACAGGAAATTATAAGAATTGGGGATATAAACACAGGACACCTTCAGCTCCTTAGAGATAGGCACAATATTATTAGAAAGGAGACTTTGTAAACCTCCCCTGTTAAAACTAAAGCCCTTTATTCCATGATTAATTACACCTACATAAAGAACAATTTCCTGTCTTCACATGTGACACACAAGAGAAAAAAGGACACTACAAGGCAAGACACAGAAACAAAAGATTCTAGTCCTCCACCACTACCAAACTCACTCTCAAAATTAATACTTCTCATTTGTAAAATACAGGTACTTAATGCCCATCCCATATACTTTTCAGGATGTCATAACAACTTCTGGAAAAAATGTTTCATAAATAATTAAATCCTGCATAAAGACAAATTACCATTACTAGAAACTATCTGTTTTCTACATTATGATTCAAACATTAAATCTATTAAAAACATTTTACCTCATATCATCTGAACTGAAACCATATATAAATGCTAATCGTATTATATGTATTCAAACAAACATGATTTTGGGTATAGCATTATACACAGAAGACTTCTAAATGAATGTGGAAAGGAATATAGGAATGTAAAGGCAGGCTTGAAATGGAATCTGGAACTGACATATTTGGTATTTAACATATAATGTATATAAATACAGTTTTAAGTATGTGGTGCACTTTAATTTTTTTAATGTGATATATAATACAAAAACATAAAGACATAAAAACCAAAAATGCACAGCTCAAGGATTTATTACCAACTCGAGTTACTACAATGAGCACTTCTGACTCGCCCAGTACCCCAATCATTAACCCCTCCCTCCACTCCACCCAAGAGGCAACTATTTTCCTGATTACTGTGATAGTAACTCTCTGTGTTTTTTGTTGTTATGGTTTTTCTGTTTTGTGACATAAGCACGGATACATTATAGCTTATTTTGCCTGTTTTGTTTTTGTTTTGTTTTTATTTTACATCAATAGAATCACACATTATAAATTCTTTTGCTTCTGGTGTCTTTTAAGTAACATTATATTTGTGATATTCATCTGTAGTGTGTGCAGCTCTAGATCATCCATTTTTATAGCTGTAAAGTATTCTGTTATATGACTATATCATGATTTTACTTATACAGTCAATTCCTGATAAACACTGAACTGAGTTTGAGGATATCAAAAATAGTGCTGCTACCAATGTTATACTAACACATCTCTGAGTACACTTGTGCACGCGTTACCCAAGGGTATGGAAAGAAATTACTGGGATGCAGAATATGTAAATGTCAAACTTTCCTAAAGTGTTTGTAATAACACACATTCCAACAATGTTTACTGAGTTCCCGTAACTTAACATCCTCACCAAAACTTGTACTGTCAATCTCTTTTTAAAATTTTAGCTACTTTAGTAGGCCTCTTTGCAGTTGTAATTTGTATTTCCCATATTACTAATAGGGTTAAGCCCCTTTATTCACATGTTTCTTAAATATTTATATTTCTTTTATAAAACATCTTCAAGTCTCTCGCTCATGTCTCCTGCTCATTTTTGTACTAGATTGTTTGTCACTGTCACGTTACTTTGTAGAAGTGCTTTGAATATTTTTATACATGCCTTTTGTCCGCTAAATGTATTGCAGATATCTTCTTTATTCTGGCTTGCCTTTCTACTTTGCAAGAACAAAATTTCTTAATGTTAAGGTAGTCAAATTTATCAACTGTTTTCTTATACTAGCAGTTTTGATTTCTTTTTAAGAAATCTTTGCCTATCCAAAGATCATGAACATTTTCTCCTATATTAGATTCTAAAAGCTTTACAGTTTTGTCTTTCATGTTGAAATGTACAAATCAATCTAAATTTGATTTGTGCAGATGGTACAAAACATAAGTCACTTCTTCATATTAATCATCAATTGCTCCAATATCATTTATTGAATAATTCTATCCCCACTACTCTAAAGTGCAAGTTTTGTCATAAAATAAGTATCCATGTATGCATGGTCCCTTTTTCAGGCTTTTTATTCCTTTTGGTTATCCTTTTGGAATTATTTCATGGAATTAATTATTGTCGATTTATATAAGTTTTGAATAGAGAAAGTCCTTCCACTTTGACATTCTCTTTCAAGACTACTTAAGCTATTTGGGGGCCATAAAATTTCCTTTAAAACACAATACAAAAACAGACAAACTAACAACATGTTTGGAATATTGATTGGGATTACTTAGTTGTGAATAATCTTCGGAAGGACATAGAGTATAACCCTCAGAAAGATATAACCTTAACAGGTGACTAAAGTGACCCCACAATAAAGGCTGCTCTGGACTAACACCGACAAAGCTTAAACAAAAACACCTCTAAAGGATCAGATGATAACTTACATGTGTACAAAAATACAATCCAACAATATATTAAAAACAAAAACAAAAAAACCCCTCACTCAACAATGTTAAACCACAATGTCCAGCATCCAAATAAAAATTACAGGAAATAAAAAGCAGGAAAATGTTGCCCATAATAAGGAAAAAAAAAAAAATCAATCATTATAAAAATACCCAGGAGTGATAAAGTTAATGTAATTAACAAATAAGGGCATTAAAACAATGATTATATATAACCTTAATATATTAGAGAAAGTAAAAGAAAATAAAAACATGAGGAAAGAAATGGAAGAAACAAAACTTCCAGAGATGAAAAATAATTATCAGAAATAAAAAACATCCCAGATGTGACTAAGACCAGATTATACTTACCGACATGGCACTATTAACCATCCAAATAAAGCAGAAAGACAAAAAAAGAATGGGTGGGGAAAAAGAGTTTCAGTGCCAAGAAAGACAATATCCAATGTACAACTGGAATTGCAGAGAAAAAAACAAAAACAAAAGTTGGGGGGAAGTGAGATACTTGAGGAGATAGTGGCCAAAACATTTCCAAATTTGTTTTTTTAAAAAAAATCTCTAAACAGGATTATCTCAAAGAAAACCATACAAGGTACATCATAATCAAATGACTAAAATCCAGTAATAGAAAAAGTCTTTGCAGCAGCCAAAGAAAATAGAAAATTTATGTATGGGGAACAAAAATAATAACAGCAGACTTTCCCGTCAGAAACTATACAAGCTTTTTCAGAAACTACATCACAATATATTACAGAGCTAAAGAGGAACATTTCATGATAAAGAACCCAATTCCTCAAGAAGACATAAAAACACTAAATATGCACATACCTAATAACAGAACTTCAAAATACATGAAGTGAAAGGAGAAATAGACAAATCCACAAATAAAGTTGAAGGTTTCAAAACTCCCCTCAGCAATTATTGAAACGTACAAAAAAAAAAGAGGGGATATAAAAGTCTTAAAGAATACAATCAACCAATTTGATCTAATTAACATTTTTAGAAAGCGCCACTCAAAACATTCCTCTTAGGCGCACACAAAACATTCACTAACACAGACCATATGCTCTGCCTTCTAATAAATCTCAACAAATTGAAAAAACTTATATCACACAAAGTATGTTCTTGGACCACAAAAGAATTAAATTAGAAATCTGTAACAGAACAATATCTGGAAAATTAACCAAATATTTGAAAATTAAATGAGTCAAAGAAAAAAACCATAATGGAAATTTTAAAAGTCTTTGCTCACTCCCTGTTACAGGCTGGCCACCAAAAAAAAAAAAAAAAAAAAAAGTCTTTGAACTCCATGTAAATGAACATACAACATAAAAACTGTAGGATGCAGATAGAAGAAAACTTAAAAGATTAAATGCTCCTTTAGAAAAATAAGGAAGGTCCTAAATATCAGGAACAATAGAGGGATATCACTACAGATCCTTCAAACATTAAAAGAATAGGAATTATAATTTACAACCTTCATGCCAATAAATTAGACAACTCACATAAAATGGAAAATTCCTTGAAAGATATAAACTAAAGCTCATTCAAGAAGAATTAATATAAATCTGAATAGCCCTATATAAATGAAGGAAATTGAATTCATATTTTAAAACCTTCCCACAAAGAAACTCCAGGTCCAGACACTTTTATTGGTGAATTCTACCAAACACTTAAAGAAGAAATAATACCAATTCTATGCAAACTTTTCCATAATAAAAACCCTTCCAACTCATTCTATAAGACCAGCATTATCCTGATACAAAAACCAGACAAAAACATTACCAAAAAAGTATAAACCAATGCCTTCTATGAACACAGATGAAAAAAATGTTAACAAAATTTTAGCAAGTGAATCCAGCAATACATAAAAAGTGTAACACCCCATGTTCAAGTGGGGATTATCCCAGAAATGCATGATTGATTGGTTCAATATTCAAAAGTCAGTCAAGGTAATTGACCACATTAACAGACAAAAATGAAGGGACAAAAGAGTATCCCAATAGATGCAGAAAAAGCATTTGACAAAAATTCAACATCCATTCATTATAAGGGGAAAAAAAGAAAGAAAGAAAAAGCTCTCAGCAAGAGCTGGTGAAAGACTGAATATTTCCCACCTAAGAGCAGGAGTAAGGCAAGGATATTAGTTCTCACCACTTCCATTCAACATTGCACTGGGACTGCAAACCAGTGCAATAAAGCAAGCAAAAGAAATAAAAAGCATATAAATCAAAAAGGAGGAAGTAAAATAGTCTTTATTCACAAAAAAGATGATGATCTACACAGAATATTTCAAAAAATCTATAAAAAGATGATTAGCACTAATAATGTGTTTAGCAGAATCACAAATTACAAAGTTTTACACAAAAAGCAATATTTCCAAATACCAGTAACAAACAATTGGAAACTGATATTCTTTTAAATTACCATTTACAATAATATAAAATATAAGATAATTAGAGATGAATTTAAGAAGATATGTGTAATACCTTTACACTGAACGTCACAAAATACTGCTGAGGAAAAGTATGGACTCAATATCCTGAAGAGGTCCATTCTCCCAAATTTATCTCTAGGGTAAAAGCATTCATAATCAAAATCCCCTTAGGCTTTTTTGTAAAAATTGACAAGCTGATTCTAAACTACATAGAGAGAAATAGAAAGGACCTAGAATTGACAAAACAATTTTTGAAACAGAAGAACAAAGTTAAGGATTTATATTACTTAAGATTTACTGTAAAACTACAGTAATCCAGATAGTGCAGCACCATCATAGGATAGATATACAGATAAAGAGAACAGAACAGAGAATCCAGAAATAGACCCACACATAATGGTCAACTGATTTTCAACAAAGATGCCAAGATAATTCAACAGGGGGAAATATAATCTTTTCAAAAAAGCTGCTGGAACAATTTGGTATCCCTATTCAAAGAAATAAACTTCAACCCATACCCCACATCATATACAAAGACTTACTTGAAAAGGATCATAGATCTAATAGTCCAAAGAAGTTCTAAAACATGAAGGAAAAGAAAAAACTATGGAAAATTTTGCCCAATCCAGTGACAAACCTCTAACTTCTACTTCAAATTAGGGAAGAATTTTTGGGAAAATCCCTAATCTGAGGCTTGCCAGTCAACATATGAATTTATTCAAAAGAACATTTCCCATCCAAGAAGTACTCAGAGTAACTCCTAAGCAAGTATTTACTCATACAAGCACAACCCAAAAAGCCACAGAAATACTGCCATGAATAAGACGACACTGTCTGTGTCCTTAGAGCCTAGTAAAGGAAGCAGCATAGAGGATTCCCTAAAACTTAAACTTGATCCAAAATGTATCAGTTGAAGTTATGTCCACAGATATCACTGAGGTTCAGAGAAACTGCAGAATTCTGAGCTATAGACATGAGAATGGCCAAATCCTATCGTGCTTTAGCTCCAATCACTAAGTTTTGAGCAGTTAATGAACAAAAGAAATGAATGAGAAATGTAAATAAGAATGACAAAAGAAAAAACCAAAGATTTACAGAAGACTAAAACCAAAATTCATATTTAAAATAGAATTAAACTTCATTACTCCCACCCCACCTCTACATATACAAGTTTTAGACTGAAGGATACTTTGCCTTCAATTGGAAAAACAATCTCTTTTCTCCTAGTTCCCTAAACTAAAGGATATCATTAAATGGGCTGTTCTTCAGGCAAGTTTTAACAAGAAAAATATATAGTCATATGAAACTGATATCAGAATATAATATTTAAATCAAGAACTCATTTTGTAAGTACATAAAAAGTAATTTCTTTCTACCATTTAATTATTCAAGCAAAAGCTTAGGCCTTATGTTAACAGCAAAAGTATTTTTGAAATGACAAGAACAATAAAAAAATTTTTAATACTTTTCCCAAGTTTTTTACTGACATAATCATCAGGCTTGGTCAATATCATCTCATATTTAAAATATTAACATTAACTTATTATAACCCACCAAAGAACATTTCCTACTTACATTTTTCAAAATTATTTATTTTAAAATATTCTAGTATTAATATAATTCATTTCTTTTCCATTTTGAATAGAAGATGGAATTCATGCAAGGTTTCACTCATGAAAACTTTTGAGGACTACACATCTTAGTAACACACTATTAATGTTAACCAAGGCCAATATAAGTATTTTTAACCAAAATAACCCATTCCAGGGTTCTGTTAATATGGACTCATGACTTAAGGCATAATAAATTCATAATGAATTCAAACTCACAAAAAAAGCCCACATTTTTAAAAGATGCCCTAAAATTTGCTTAATTTTTCTCTTTAATCCTTCCCACCTTTCATGAGATACGGCTAGATTTGTCCACTTCATCTTTCACTTGAAAATCTTTCCTCAGCTTATGTAGTCATCTTTCACTTGAAAATCTTTCCTCAGCTTATGTAACTCATGTTCTCTGACTCTCCCTTCCTCCTATTTATTGTCACAATAAATACGAACAATCAACTTAGGTTTTCTTCTTTTTTCAAATAAAGGTTAATTAATACAGAAGAAAGAAGCGTAAAAGATAAAAAAGTTTGTAATTATCTTAGCAGTGGCTGACTAAATATAAGAGAAACTGCAACTACATAATATTATGCATTTCAACTGGATTTTACAAATTTCCCTTATTGGTCTACATTAATCCCCAAAATAAAACTCTAAAATGACTGCCATTCAAGCTCACAAGAACAGCCTGACTTTTAGAAAACATTTTCACTGTGTTTATTTACTTCATAACACAGAAAAAGAAAAAATGTCTTACTAGAAATAAAGTTCAGCAAAAAGTGCACTTAGATATGATCCTTGCAGAATAGTCTTCTTTGTTACTTTTTCACAAAATTTGCAATTCCTTAAAAAAGAAAAAAATTATAAGATAGTTATTATTCTTGACTCTTAACAGAGAACGAAATATACATTTTATTTATAAAATTCTAGCACTCAATACCATACCTGGCAGATAGCTCCACATACACTCACTGAATGACAGAAAATTAAATGTTTAAAACTCATTTGTTTTATATGGCTAATAAAAGAAAATATTAGTCAATTGAGTATTTCTAGTACCACATTTTTTTCAGGAAGTATGACTCAAATGTTCAGTAATACTTTTTGCACTGAAAGACTGAAAAATTGCTTTCCCAGGTCCTATTTTCCTATCCTCTATATCATAGGATAAGCTTTATATTTCTCTATACTGTGTGTATAGCCTCTTGAACTTACCAGTTTTGATAAACTAAACTAGCTTAAATTGAAAATGCTCACAGTATTATGTTTTCATTTATAAAAGAAACTGTCAGTTGGTCAGTAATTTGTACTGCCATAAAATATGTCTGTATCTCTACACAATGTATATACTTGTACTTTTCACTAGCTATCTTTTAGTCGGAACACTGAAATAAAAATAATGAACATAAAATGACAAAAATGAATAGAAAACTGATCACTGTCAATAATTCACATTAATATAGGAACACTGACAAATACTACCCCAATGGATTAGGTGCATGAAGAATATAGCCAGTCCTGCTACATTCTTGCTTGGAGATGGTAGAAGCATTTAGGTAGAAAAGGGGAAAGACACCTCCCTCCTCACCGGGTAAATCTGCTTCATCAAATGAAAATGATCATTTCTCCACAGAAACACCAGTCATTTAATTTGATTCAACAACATTAATTACTGTGATACAGTGATTTTATTTCAATTTGGAAATGAACACTGCCTCTAGAGGGAAAAACCCCACAAACTACCCAATATTATTTTTACATTAATAAATTAAGTATTAAAAGCTCAAACTTTTAAGATACGCAAACATGCTTTTATTTTGCAAGGGTAAATGAAGGTTGTTTCAAATGCCAGTTTTGGCTTTTAATCTAATTGTACTGAAATGTAGAAAAGAAAAAAGTTCCTCAAATTTAGCTGCATTACCAACATTTAAAATCCAATAATTAAAGTAAAACTACTTTTCATGGGTCCCCAATCTAAACAAAACTAATTATTTTAAAATCTATTTTAATACCAGCTTTGTGTCAGTGTCACGGTAGGAATTAAAGTTTAGGAATTTGACCCACAGTAGATAACTTGTTATATGCAAATTTTATAGTTACGTGTCCTGGTACAAGTTCTTACTTCAAAATTCATTCCTCAGTTCTATAAATGCACTGTTATGGATGACTCGTGTTTTGTATGTAGTTCTCAAACAGTTTCTAAAAGGCAATATTGCAAAAACCACGTTTTATAGCTCTTTTATAAACATCTATAATGAAACAAACTCTCACTTTCAAAAAATAAAACCAAACTAACTTTAGGTTGTAGCCAGTTATCATTAAATTTCATGTACTGAACCTCCAAATCCCACTGCCTCAATCCAGCCAAGAGCAAGACAACCTGGACCTCTAATTGCTATCCCTATCTACATCTACTAACCATTAACCTAGACTGCAATTAACCTGGACTACGAGCCAGTGCCCAAACTGTCAAGCTCTATAATTTTGTCTAAGTTTTTACCTCTGCCTGGAAACAACCTTCCCCTTTGTCTGTTAAATGGATCAGATGTCCAGTTCAATGACATCTGTGAGGCCATCCTCCAGATACCTTTACTATCACCATCAGTTCGGGGTGGGGGGGAGCGCACAAAACTATTATAGTTAGTTTTGCAAATATTTCCTCTATAACACTATATGCTTTTTATAATACTATATGCTTTTTAAAAAAGAAGGAATTTGTACTTTGCTCAATTTTATATCACCAATATCTAGTCAATATCTGGCATACAATTTAATATAAATCATTTGGAAAATATTTACTGAGTAAATATTCCAGACTCTTTTCTAGGTGCTAGGAATAAATCCCTATCCCTAATTCCAAACGTCATGGAGTTTATATTCTAGGCGGGGAGAACTACAATAAAAGATGAATAAGAAATAAATAATATATGAGGGTACTTCAAAAAGTTCACAGAAAAAACAGAATTAAAAGATAATATGGACCTTTCCATGAACTTTTTGAAGTGACCTTGTATACAAAAGTTTAGTGAAAAATCCTTAATGAGAAAAAAATTAAGCAAGGAAGGAATACTGTCAGAAGGAGGGTATTAAAATTACAAAAAAGGTATCCAGGGAAGGCCTAATGCAATAACAACAATGACTGCAATAGCAGCAGTAATATTTGAGTATTTATCATATGTGAACCAGTACACTAACTGCCTTATATATATTAACTGATGTAAAGTCAACAACCACTTCATTATTATCCCCAAGAAATAACTGAAATACTAAAGAAGCAACTTCCCAAGCTCATATAGCTGGTAAAGTACTGAATCCAGGATTAGAATCCAGGCATGCTTTTAAACTACAAGACATAACCATAATTCAGTTAATACTTTTGTTGAATGAATTAAACAAATGAAGAATATGAATGCTTACTATAGCAATAGATTCGAAAGACAGCAAAGCAAATCTCAGTCTCAGAGGACCAAAACATTTGAGCAGGTTGAGATACACCTTGTTCATCAATACCTATATATGCCAGATACAATCACAAACAACAGGTGGGTGCCTGTGGTGGACAAGAATATTCATAAATACTGATAATTTCTCAATACCTTTTAAAATACATTTTAAGTTTCTACGTGACAATTACCAGAACTAAAAACTATATAAGACAACATCATACAATCACACAGATAGGTGTGACAGTGTGATATAGTAAGAAATACACAGTCAGACCTCCGAATCAGTGGATTCAACCAACCTCAGATCAAAAATATTCAGGAAAATAAACAACTGCATCTGTACTGAACGTGTACAGACCTTTTCTTGTCATTATTCCCTAAACAATACATATAACAACTATTAGCATAGCATTTACACTGTATTAGGTATTGTAGTAATCTAGAGATGATTTAAAGTATATGAGAAGATGTGCATAGGTTATATTCAAATTCTATGCAATTTTATATCAGGGACTTGAGCATCCGCAGATTTTGGTATCCAAAGGAGGTCTTGGAACGAATCCCCCAAGGATACCAAGGGACAGACTGTGTCTGTAATTTGGTTCCTGGCACACAGTTCCTAAAGCCCTTGGAATTCCCAGAGTGGTAAAGGGGTCTTTTGTATGCTAATGAGATCACTGGTGATGGGGCCCCAAACATTTTCAGAATGTGCTCTGGTCATCAGAAAGACCACGGCATGATTACAGGGTTGGGACTTTCAGCCCCATACCCCAATCTCTGGGGAAGAGGGGCTGGAGGTTGAGTTGATCACCAATTACCAATGATGTAATCAATCATGCCTAAGTAATGAAGCCTCCATAAAAACCAAAAAGACAGTGTTTGGAGAGCTTCCACATGCTGAACATGTGGAGGTTCCTGGAGGGTGGCACACCCAGAAAGAGCATGGATACTCACACCTCTTCCCACATATCTTGTCCTACACATCTTTTCCATCTGGCTGTTTATCTGTATCCTTTGTAATATCCTTTATTATAAATGGGTAAACATAAGTAAAGTGTTTCCCTGAGTTCTGTGAACCACTAGCAAATTAATCAAATCTGAGGAAGGGGCATTGGAACCCTCGATTTATAGCCAGTTGCTCAGAAGTACAGGTCACAACTTGTGACTTGCAACTGGCATATGAAGTGGTGCAGTTTTATGGGACTAAGTTCTCAACCTGTGGGATGTGACACTATCTCCAGGTAGATATTATCAGAATTGAATTGAATTATAAGACACCCAGCTGGTGTCCACTGGAGAACTGCTTGGTGTGGAAGGGCTGTGGGAGGGTGGAAATCCCACATACATTGTGGTGATCGGAGGTAAAGAATTCTGTGGTGAGTGATGTAATAATAGGAAAAACATAATTTGGTTTTTTTCCTATCTCAAATAATAGATCATTTAAAAATATTTTTAAATAGAAAATACTCTTAAAGAAATTAGACCTTTGAAAGTAATATCATTTCAAAGACACGTAAATGTATTATATTTTATACCGTGGTACAAGTTACTCAGCTTCTAATTTTCCACACTAATAAGAATGGTTAAATGAAAGGACCACTTCAATTAAAGTTCAAACTCCTTGTAGTACATTTGGAAATTATCACAATTTCACTGGATACAGCATAATGCAGTGACAAAGAAAACAGAGGTTTCTCTATGAAAACAAACAGCTTTAAAGTCAGTCCAAATTAAGACAAAAATGAAACTGGCAAAAATAAATAGACAAAAAGGACAGTCTAGACATAATCATATACACAATAAAAGGTGTATATTTGCTCAATTATACATTTCATTTGTAATCAAAACTCAGCTAATGTGGGCATCAAACTACTACTCATACCTTAAAAAGATATTTGCCACAAGCCATGATGAAGTAACTGGTACAAAACATGCTCTCCCATTGAACTCAACTAGAAAACTGATCAAACATATAAACCACAACTTTAAAACTGTGGACAATGAGCAGCTCAGCACTATGATACCTGAGAAAAAGGGAAAGTGTTCCCTAGAAACACTTAGACGCACAGTAAGGATGGCAGTTCAGGGAAGAGAAGCCAAGCAGAATGTGGAGGACTCCGTGAGTAGAAGAGACAGAGAGTGAAATTCAGGAAATCTAAGGTAATGGTACTACGTGGGCACAGTAGCAAAGAAGATGGAGCTCAGGAGAAAAATGTTCCTGAAATATGCAGAAGGATTTCTACAGCAGCGCTGCCTAACAGAAACATAATGTGAGCCTAAAATGTAATATTTAATTTCCTAGTAACCGTATTTTAAAAGTAAAAAGAAGCAGGTGATGTTAATTTTAATATAGTGTACTCAACCCAATATGTTTATAATATCATTTCAGAATGTAACTGATATTAAAGAAAAGTGAGATATTTTACCTTCCTTTTTTCCACACTAAGTCCCTAAAAGTGTGTGTTTTACACTAACAGCACATTTAAATTCAGACTAACCATTGAATTATGATTCAACTTTTTTTTTTTTCTTTTGGTGGCTGGCCAGTGCAGGGATCAGAACCCTTGATCTTGGTGTTATAACACCACACTATAACCAACTGAACTAACCGGCCAGCCCCAGACTAACCACAATTCAAGCACTCAATACCCACATGTGACTAATGGCTACCATACTTGATAACACAGCTGTATAGTTTTTTGTTGAACATGAAGCTGTCAATGAGTTAAATGGAACTCCACAAGGCCGGCAAAGAATCATAACGGGGAAGCAGTAGGCTAGGAAATTCCCAGAGATTACTTAAAACCAGCAAGATGTGCAAGTTCAATGAAAGGGGAGAAAGACCTCATTGAAACTTGGGGCAATCAATAGAAAAGGAAACAGAATCAACACTTAGTAGTTGTGCTAAACTAGACCTGTCATAACAAAGTTTAAAAATAAGCCTCAAAAGGTTCAAACAGATCGGCAAGAAATTAAACAGTCTGTCAAAATGAAATTACTATCTATTGAGGGGAAATCAACAAAATCCAGACAAGGTATGACAAATGTCCACAAGTCAATTGAAACTTACTAAACATAAGAAAATGAAGAAACGTGTGACCCACACCAGGGGAAAAATCTGACAAATCTGACAAGAGGCCCAGAAACAAAAGAGATAATGTCTTTAAAGACACAAACTTTGAAATATTATAAATATATTAAAGGATTTAAAGAAAAACAGAAACAAAAGAGAAGAAAATTATTTTGAAAAAAAATCACATAGATTTTCTAAAGATGAAAAATGCAATATCTCAAATAAAAAATTAACTGGGTGAACAACAGTGCAGGAAAAAAAGATTACTTAATTGAAGATTAAAAATAGCAAAAAAGAAAAAAAAAAAAAAAAAAAGCAAAACATAAACCAAAACAGAGTATCAAGGACCAGTGAGAATATCAAGAGCAGTCTAAAAATGGTGTGACTGGAGTCCCAGACAGAAAAAAATATCTTCGGAAATAAGGCCAAAGAATTTCCAAATTTAAGGAAACTAAACCTACATATTCCAGAAACTCAAGGGAAATAAAGCAGATTAAGCACAAAGAAGCCACACCAAGGCATAATCAACTGCTGAAATCCAGTAACACAGAGAAAATCTTAAAAGCAGCCAGAGGGGGATGGAGGGAACATATTACAGATAGACAAAGTTAAGAATTACCACAGACTCCTTGCCCAAAGTAACACAAACAAATTTAATACAAAGGAATAACCCTTATAATGTGCTAGAAAGAAAAAAACAAAACAAAACAAAACCTATAAACTAAAATCTACATAAAGCAAAATACCCTTTAGAGATAAAGGAAAAATAAAGCATTTCAGGAAGAAGAAAAACAATGCAGAATAGTAAAACATAGAGTGAGCCCTAATATAAACTAAGGAATTAGTTAATAACAGTGTATCAACATTGGTTCATCAATTGTAAAATATGTACTACACCAATGTAAGATGTTAATTACTAGTGGGGGGAGGAGTTGGTATATGTGAACACTGAACTTTCTTTCAATTTTTCAGTAAGCCTAAAACTTCTCTAAGAAATAAACTCTATTAAAAAAAAAAAAAAGGCAGAGAGAAAAGTAGTCCTACACAAAGGAACAGCAATGATAAACATATGACTAATTATAAGACATTTATTTTCTTACATTTAATTTTTAAAAAGCTATTTGTCTGAAGCAAAAGTAGTAATAATGTATCATAATAAGAAATATAAAATAGAATGAATGACAATAGCACAAAGAATGAGGGGAAAAAAATTGGAAGTACAGTACACTATAGTAAAGATCTCACATTACTTCTAAAGCGATGAAGGTAGATTGTGATCAATATGCATGCTGTAAAACCATAGAGCACCTACTAAAAATAAAATAAAACTAATAAGTCAAGAAAGGATATAAAATGGGATGCATATTTTTTTTAATATGCAAACAAAAAAAGAGGGCAAAGAAACACAAAATAGGTGGGACAAACAAAAAACAAATAGCAAGATGGCAGACTTAATACAACTATATCAATAAAATAATAACTATATCTACAAAATACCCACTTTAAATATAACAACACAGACAGGTTAAACATAAAATAGAAAACAGAAAAATATATACCATACAGACATTAATCTTAGGAGAACTGGAGTGTCTATATTAACATCTGACAAAGTAGATTTCAAGACAAAGAATATTACCAGGGATAAAAGAACATTTCATAATGTTTACACTGTCAACTTATCAAAAATACAAAATAATTCTAAATGTTTATGCAGCTAATAATAGAGTTTCAAAATACATGAAGCAAACACTGACAGAACAAAAAGTAGAAATACATAAATCTACAATTATGGATGAAGATTTCAACATTCTGTCATAATAACTGGTAAAATGAGTAGATGGAAAAATCAGTGAAGATACATAAGACCCAAAAAACACTACAAACCAGCTTGGCTTAACCAAACACTACAACAACCACATAATAACAAATATGCAAGTGTATGTGTCTCTAGGAACAGTGAACGAGAACACATGCTGGACCATAAAACAAGGTGTATAAATTATAAGAATTAAAATCACACAGGAAATGTTTTCTGATACAAAAGAATTAAAGATCAATAACAAAAAGACATTGGAACATTTTCCAAATATTTGGAAATTAACACATTTCTGAATAACTCATGAGTCAAAGAAATCATAAAGAAAATTCAAACATACACTGAACTGAATAAGAAGATTATCAGATTACGTAGGGTAGAGCTAACAATCCTTGAAAATTTACAGCTTTTAAGTGCTTATGTTAGAAAAGAATAAAGGTCTAACATTAGTGTTCTAATCTCCACCTTAAGAATCTGGAAAAAAGGGAAACTATTAAACTAATAGTAGAAGTAAGGAAATGATAAGAATAGAAATTGGTGAAATAGATGAGGGACAAACAATAGATAAACTCAATGAAAGCAAAACTCAAGAAAAGAAGAGAGAAGATGCAAACTACCAACATCAGAAACAAAAGAGAGGACATCACTACAAACACTTCAAACATTAAAAGTATACTAAGTGCAATTTTATGCCAATAAATTTGACAACTTACATGAAATAGACAAAATTCCTTGAAACATGCAGATTATCAAAACTGACAAAAGATAGTACAAATAATCCTATATCTAATTTAAAAAACTAAATTCATAATGAAAAGGCTAGCTTCCCACAAAGACTCAGATGGCTTCACCAGCAAATTCTTCAAACTTCTAAAGATTTAATATCAGTCTTATACAATCTCTCTTAAGAAAGAGAGGAAGAGGAAATACTTCCTAACATATTTAAGGAGGCCAGTATAAATAACCCCGATACCAAAACAAGGCAAGGAGACCCTCAAGAAAAAGAAGCTACATAACAGTGTTGTCCATGTGTATACATGCAAACATTCTCAACAAAATATTAGCAGATCAAATGCAGTAATATATAAAAAGGAAAGTATCAGTACAAGTGGGCTTTGTCTCAGGAATATACGATTGGTTCAGTAATCAAAAATCAATGTAATTCACTACATTAACATACTAAATAAAAACCAACATATGATTAATTTCAATAGATGTAGAGAGATCATCTATTCATAACAACACACCCATTCATGAAGAAATTTTTAAAAAGAAGAAAAAAAAAAAAACCTCTCAGGCAAACTAAAGTTCCTCAACCAATAAAGGGCATCTACAGAAAACCTACCGCTAACGTCATGCTTAATGGTAAAAGACTGATTCTTATCCCATAAGACTGGAAACATAGCAAGGATGCCCACTCTTAATCATTTCTATCCACCACTTTACTGGAGGTCCTAACCAGTGCAATAATGCAAGAAAAGAAAGAAAAGGCATACTTCTAGTCACATATGACATGACAACATAAACAGCAAATCCCAAAAAATCTACAATAAAGTGACTGGAACTAAACAGTGGGATTTGCAAGAGTACAGGATACAAGGTCAATATTAAAAAGCAATTGTATTTCTATATAATAACAAACGCAAAATTAAGTTTTAAAAAAATACCATTTACATTAGCATCAAAAGCATGAAATATTTAAAGACAAATTTACCAATATATGTGTAAGACTAACATCCTGAATACTAGAAAACACTGCTAAGAGAAATTAAGGAAGACCTAAATAAATGAAGAGATATATCATGTTCATGTATCTGAACATAAAATCAATATTGTTGTGATATTAACTCTCCCCAAATTGATCGATTCAATACAATCCCAATCAAAATCTCCAATAAGCATTCTTGTAGGAAGTGACAAGATAATACAAAATTCATAACATGGCCAAAACAATTTTGAAAAGAACAAACATGGAGGATTTACACTTCCTGATTTTAAGACTATTTAATACAGTGTGCTCTTGAAATAACAAAACAAAACAAAACAAAACAAAAAAACCATATCAATGAACCATAACAGAGAATCCAGAAATAAATTCACACACACATGGTCATTTGATTTTCAACAAGGGTGCCAAGATAATTCAATGGGGAAAGGAAAGCCTTACCAACATATGATAGTTGAACAAACAGATGAATTTTGACAATACTTCATATAATTCACAAAAATTAACTCAAAATGAATCACAGGCCTATATGTAAAAGCTAAACTATGAAACTTCCAAAAGTAACACAGGGCAAAAATTCCACTGCCCCAGGTGAAGCAAAGACTTAGGACACAAAAAGCAGTTACCATAAAGTAAAAAATTGACATCCAGAACTTCAAACATGAAACCATCTGCTCTTTGATAGACACCATTAAGGGATTAAGATATTCACAGAATGATTAAAATACACAGATTAAAATACAACCGAATGAAAAAAGACTTCTATGTAGAATGCACAAAGATATCTTACAGCTCAGTAATAAGAGGGCTAACAACCCAATTAAAAATGGACAAAAGATATGAACAGACATCTCACCAAAGAAGACACATGATAGCCAGTAAATAAATGAAATATATTTAACATCATTAGTCATCAGAGAAAAGCAAATTAAACTATAACGAGATAAAAATATTATGAGATTAAAACTATAATGTGATACAAGTACATATCTACTAAAATGGCTAAACTTAAAAAGACTGACAATACAAAGTGTTGGTGAAGATACAAACTGGAATTCTCATTTACTGCTGGTGGGACTATAAAATCACACAACTTCTTTGGAAAACAGTTTCATTGTTTCTTACAAAATAAAACACCATTTGACCCAGAAATCCCTCTTTGGTATTTACCCAAGAAAAATGAAAACATATGTCCACACAAAGTCTTGTACTCAAATGTTTATAGCAGCTTTATTCATAATAGCTTCAAAATAGAAAAAATCAAAATGTCCACAAAAGATGAAGAAATTGCAGTACAAACATAAATGGAAGACTGGTAAACAGTAAAATGGAAGAAACTACTGAAAGACACAAACGTGGATGAATTGCAAAAACATGGTGCTGAGGGAAAAAAGACAGACACTGAAGAATACATATAGTATGATTCCATTCAGGAATAAATTTGTGAAATTTTGAGCTTCCACCAAAGAACATAAAAAATCCACAATCCATACATTATAAAAGCTACTCTTCAACACTGGAAAGCTGTACATAATTAAAAGATTTTTCTGATTTCACAAGACCAGAACAATCAACCTTACTTTTTGAGTCTCAGTCTCCTCATATGTAAAATAGTATAGTAATATTATATACTTCATAAGTTAAGTTGTGAGACATAAGGAAGTAGTGTGCTTAGCACAGTGACTGGCATACAGTAAAAACTCCTTAAGTGCCAGCTGATTACTGTGGCTTTTTAAAATCATCATTATTATAATAATTACTTGGGGGAGGAGAAAGACAGATACATCCATAAAGAAATAACCAAGAAAACCAAGAGAATGGGCAAATAGAACAGATGGAGAATGCCACTGAAGTCAATTTCTTAACAACATTCCTACAAGTCTTCACTCTGTTCAAGACAAAAGAAAGGCAAATATTAATCAGCAAAAGCCAAATCAGAAGTTTTGTAATATATGTGGAATCATTAAATATCTGATACTAGGGCCGAGCCCGTGGCGCACTCGGGAGAGTGCGGCGCTGGGAGCGCAGCGACGCTCCCGCCGCGGGTTCGGATCCTATATAGGACTGGCCAGTGCACTCACTGGCTGAGTGCCGGCCACGAAAAAGACAAAAAAATAAATAAATAAATATCTGATACTAGAACGGAAAAAAATACTACTAAAGCCTTAAAAGGACAGATTTATAAACATATAGAAACTAATGCACAGAAGCAAGACTTTAAGTCACTAAAATTTCACAGAAGCAAGCATTTAATAGAGAAAGTGTATACACACATAAAACTAGGAACTGTTCCAATTACAGGAGGTAAAAAAGAAAGATGACACAAACTTAAATAGGTGTGAACAAAAAGTGCAAAGCAGAGTATAGGACAGACATGGGTGGAACACAATTGTGTACAACCTTGAAAATAGAAAAGAATTTGAATTTAATATGAAAAAAATAGAAAGATAAGGGAATAGCAACATTAATCCTGTCAACTGGAATAATGCACAATTCCAGCATTTAAAAGTAAGGTTAAAAAAGACGTGTTCTTATACAATCCCCACTAAAACATAACCTATTACATTCTTAGCTAGTGGATTATCATATGTGACAATGCCAAAAAAAAAAAAATGCCCATTTTCCCCACACCATTCCACCTCCATCTACATCCCCTAAACCACTGGAGGCCCAAAACAGCTCTTTGCACAGCTTCTGTTCTTTTTTAAAAAATAAAAAAGAAAGCAGCTTTACTGAGATTATTCCCATACCATACAATTCACCCATTTCAAGTATAAACATGAATTTTTTTTTATATTCTCAGGGACGTGGAACCATCATCACTATCTAACTCCAGAACGTTTTCATCCCCCCTAAAAAAAAAACCCCAGCACCCATTAGCAGTCACTCTCCATTCCCCACTTCCACCCCCACACTCCCCACTCCCCAGCCCTAGGCAGTGGCTTACCTACTTTCTGTCTCTACAGATTTGCCTATTCCAGGCATTTCATATAAATAGAATATACAATACTCATATGTGGTCTTTTGTGACTGGCTTTTTTCACTTAACATGTTTTCAAGATTCATCCATGTTGTAGCATACTTCATTCCATACTATCCGTACTTCATTCCTTTTTATTGCTAAATAATATTCCATTGTATGGAAATACCACATTTTATTTATTCATTCACTGACTGATGGGACATTCAGGTTGTTTCCACTTGCTGCCTATTATGAATAATGCTGCTATGAACACTGATACACAAGTTTTCATGCGGAAATATGTGTTCATTTCTAGCTTCTGTTCTAATAGTCAAAAACCTAGAGTGTCTTCAGATTTTCTTCTCTATAATACCACTTCTTTATCATACTAACACCTTCCCCATAGTGAAATGCCTATCTGTTGTTATGCCACAAGTTAATTAGGCACTTCACATATATTACTAGTACTTATTTTATTCTCCCAAATAATTTATCATCCCAGCTCTATGTCTATAATCAACACCCATATTGAAAGTTTCCACATTAAAGCTTAATATTTATTATATGTTCTGATGATGCTGTAATTCTTCAAGTGGACTGTGACTTTCCAAATGCTAAAGTTCCATTTGCTCTACCACTCAACCTGACCTCTTGGGCTAATGCTCACACTATTCCTCCTTTTGAGGCATATAGTTACTGTAATCCATTACCTTTACAGTCCTAACCAACCACACACCTATAACAAAAAGCACATTTTGTCCACACACACACAAGGTGTAAAAATGAGCATACTTTAAAATATAACACTACATACTTAACATAACAGCCAAATACACATCACTTTGGTTAAACAATCTGACTGGTAAACTGCTCAAGTCTGTCAAACAGATTTCCATATTAATAAGGCCAGAATCCAGAAAAAAAAATGTGCACACTCTATTCATGATAGTTACCAGCTTCCTAAAGTTTTGAACTGGAAGAAGCCTCAGAGGTTGTTTTAGGTAAGCAAACTCTAAAGCTCACAGAAATGAAATGGAAGCCAGAAGTAAAATCCAGACTACCAATCTAATCCACATTAAAGTAAGGTTCTACCTACTTAAAACAAGCAAACAACAACAACAAAACACTTAAATTAATAAAAAATAAGAATTCCAAAAGGTCTTAAAACTATCTTGAAAGATACACACCATAATAATTTGGGAGTTCTCTCACAATATTTTGATATTCCCTCACAGCATCCCCTCTTCTTATGCTCCGATATGCCTTCTCCCATGGAAGAGAACTGGGAGATTTATGGCTACTGCCCTAGGAAATGCACATTACATACTATCTGTTACATCTGTAACATACCCCAGGATAGTTGTGGCAATTATAAATTACTATAATACTTTACTTCTCTGCTATAAAAGTCCATGGGAGTGCATCATGTGTGTCAAAAGTTCATTTACTGTATCTCACCAGAGAAAAAATGTTGAGAACTAGTGATCTAGATCAGCAGAGCTATAGAAATGACTTAAAAATTCATCATTTCAAAATCTCAGTTGAGGTCAAATCCTACATCAGTAACAACTTTGCAAAGTGCAAAATCTAGGGTCATTTGTAAGACAGCAATTTAAAAGATTTGTCTGCTGAGAATCTACACACAAAAAATGTTAAGAAGAAATAAGACTCAAGCATTAACACCTTCAATGCAGTATCTATACGTCTATTACCTTAGTATATAAAGTCAAACATGATAAATACAATAAGACAGATAAAATACTATAGAATTTCAAAAGAAAAAAACTGTTTTTGGAAGGAATCAATTCTTCACAATAGCACAATGTTTGGTCTGGCCTGGGAAAAGAGATCAAGAAAAAAGTAGGAAATAGTGAAAAATAAGACGACGACAATCTATCCTTACCCATGTCTTCTACTTGAAAGGCAAGTATTCCCACCAAATCCCTTCAAACAATCAAATTAAGGAATGACCTAGCACTATGCTTTCTAAAAAGGGGTCCTCAGTATTATTCTTTAAGGAACCAAGTTTTAAAAAGAAAGGACATACACATTATCATCATTATTTTATATGGGCATATTAAAGAAGGCTCTGGTCACTTCTAAGCTTAAAAATTTTAATACTTGAAGAACAAAATCCAAACTGCTCAACATTCAAGATGCACTGCAATTTGGCCTCAAGCTTTCTTTCCCATCTTACCATCTTCTACTTATGAAAAGCCCTTGAATCTAACCAAACTGTATCCAATATAACACCTATCATTCTCCTATTTTGGCTCTTTTGCTCAAACTGTTTCTCTGTATGGAATATCTTTTCCACATATAATTTCTGACAATAAAATCTGATATCCAGCTCAAATATCAATTCTTCCATGAAGCATCCCCAATCACCTCTCATCTGCTACCAAATGCAAAACTTTGGTTTAAAAAACCCCTTCAAAAATTTTTTCAAATGTCTTAGGAATTATAAATCACAGAATTTTATCATTAATATCTTGTCTAAAAACCACATCCCCACTCTTTTGGATGTAGCAAGGGAGAGCGCTGTCTCTACCATCCCTTCCCCTCACTTTTTGTATCTTAATGTCTAAATCTCTGTTCTGGTACAAAAAGTCAGGTAGTCAGGGAGCTGGAAGAGAAACAAGTAAGGGAAAAGTACAACCTGGTGTAAAAGCAAAAGGCCAGAAAAGAGCTTGGTTACAACTCCACACTCCCCAATCCAGAGTGCACATAGCACACCAAAAAAGTTCTCTCTTTAGACAGATGACTATTAGGGAATAAAGAAATTACGTCATGGGAAATCATGTGCTGTGTGAAATTGGACAAAATATACCATCATCATAAGACTAGGTAATGTAAAAACATTCTTTAACGGGGCTCTGCCCTGATACTGGGGTAAAAATAAGCTGCAAAAACTACAAGTCATATAATGCACTCTATTCTCTTCTCAGTGATTTTCCTGGAAAACACTGACAAAAAACCTGTTAACTCTAGAGAAAGAAATGTTCAAAGGTAATAAATATTTTAAGTAACTGAATTCTAAAAACCAAGCATAAAGAACTTCTACGCATAATGCCAAACTTATGTTAAATTTCTCACGTTTAAAAAACAGTTCTGGCACCCTAGGATAACAATAGTGAATAATATTGTATATTTTAAGAGAGCCAGAAAAGAGGATCTCGAATGTTGTAAACACAAAGAAATGATAAATGTTTAGGTGACAGACATGCTAACTATTCTGATCAGAACATTATACAATACATGCATGCATTGAAACAAACTGCACCCCACAAACATGTACAATAAAAAATTAATTTAAATTTAAAAATTTTTAAATAAAAATAAAATAAAGAGCTTAAAAGACAGAGAACTAATTAACTTTAGCTACAATAAACAGATTGAGTGTCATCTTATTAAACACAATCATGAATGGAGAGTCAAGGAATAAGTTCACACCTACCATTTATTAGAAGCAAGAGACAGTTGTCAAGACCATAAAATAAAACTGAGAAAACCAGAAGCAAGTAGAAAAAAAAAAAGAATACAAAGAGGAAATGTAGTTTAATTTTCAAAGACCTTAACATCTATCAAACCAATTCACAAGTTTAGAAGTTAACCTTTACAGAAAATTTCACATATTGGATTACCATTGGCATAAAAAAAGTACAAAAGGAAGCCCTTGGCTGAATACAGGCCTATAATTCATTCACGTATAATAAAACCAAGGCATTTCCAATTTACATTATAGACACGAACCCTTGAATTAAGAATCTTGCTTTTCAAAAAAAGCATTTAAGACTCTTGCAATAACCTAGAATCAACATTTGCATGCTATCAGAATAAAGTAAGAGCACTGAAATTTAATTAGTTCATTTCTTCTCCAAGATACTTTCTGGGGTCTCTGGCTCACCAGTGGAACTTAACTGCCTATGTCTTTTCCTAACCAAAAGCTTTATAGCACTGACAGCATTAAGCCAATAGATTCTTCTCCCTCATCTCAAAAGTAGAGACTTCAGAGAGTGAGGACAACGGTGGTAGTATATCTAGGTAACTCAAAATACTCTCCCTATACCATAAGGAAAACAAGAAAGAAAGGAAAAGGAAAGACTACACAAAAACACATTTTCAGCACAGCTTGAAGACAAGGAATGCTGATACTGCAAAACAACTGTGAGTGAAAACAGAAAAATCACCAAATCCCAGCACCTGATCTCTCAAACTGTCACCTACGTCCACTCTGCCACAAGGCTTTGTAGCAAAGAGGGTTAACAAAGCCCTAAGGGTCATTTGGAAAGACCACCAAAAATATTAAATCTACTCAAAATCTGAAAATACTGGAAAAGTGTCTAGGTAGCTCAGAAAACAGACTACAAGGAAGAATTTTCAAAATTCTGGTGATTTAAAGGGCCATGTACCATATAAGAAGACAGGTACCATGTAAAGAGCCATTCTGAAACACACAACTTCTGGGGCGACAAAAAGGGCAAAAGGAAGGGAAAAATATCTTTTGTCAATTATATGGTTAAAAAAAAAAAAAAGAAAGAAAGAAAATTTAATGTCCCAAGAGACAAAAGAGAATCTATCTCACATCCTTCTCCAACAAACATAAAAACCACTGAAGTAATAGTACTGTTCTATACTGACAGAAAAGGGAATCATTAAACTAGGAATACCACGAAACACCCCAATACCATAAAAATTAACAAAAGAGAAGTTAAATCCAGAAAATCAGGAAACAGAATTTAAAACATATCAACTGGAACCCCCCCCCCAAAAAAACCTCAAAGCATAACAAATATTACAAGCCAATACTTCAAACAAAATTAAATATATTCAAACAAGTATTTGAGGATATGAAAACCACCTTGAATCAGAAATCTAAAAACTAAAAACAGAAATGGACAAAATACAAAGAGAAATTAAAATAGCTAACTGAATTCAGACAAGAAATGGAAGAAAAATACAAAATTATTAGACAAATGAAGAATAAGTTGCAAGGCACTCAAAGGGGAGAATTGACTCATATGAAAATAAGCTACCACAATCCACCGCATGTGTTATGAGCCATGTCCATCCACATCTGGTGTTATGTTTCCTCTGATTTCTGATGACTGTCTTCCACCATTTCACTCACAAGCCACAATGCTTAGGACACTCACTCACATAAGCAAACTGCCTTTTCATAGTAAAGTGCCATATCTATTATGTATTTATGTATTACTTAACAATTTAACATGTCTAAAACCATGCTACCATTTTAAGTAGGTGTACTAGGCTCCTATCCTTTCTTTTAATGCATCACTGGCAAAGTTTTTGAATGTTGTTTCCCTAACTCCATTGATCCCATGACACTCTGGTTTCACTGCAAGATTCTGCATAGCACAATAATTTTTAGAAACATATACCACATTCTACCAGAACTGACTATAAACATGTGTATATGTTTGGGTTAGTATATATACATATTTATGTGTTTAGCTCTGTCTGCTGAGAGGGCCTAGAAAAAAATGACACCCTAGAGGCAATAAGCAATCCTACTATCCAGATCTTGGTTTTTAAACTGCCATCCTCCAATAAAAGGAGCCAAGGCTCTTTGGAAAAGAGAATGATTCCAGGGTTGGGGCAGGTAAAATACAAGATGAGCCTGAAGTATCTCGTAGCACCAGAAAGTAAGGAAATGCTTGAAAAAGAAAGGGAGCATGTCAAAAGGACACCGGAGCTAACCAGAAGGAGCTCTCAATGGCCAAAGCAGGACAATCTAAGCAATAAATGATAGCATCAGATTATAACCTACAAAATAAAATAAACATCTTTGAGTCTATACTAATATAAGTAAATGAATGAATGAATGAGAGAGAAGGGACATCTCTTCATTAGAGAAGAATTTCAATTAATAAATGAGAAAGGAACAAAAAAACTGTAAAATCACCATTAGGTAAATATTATAGTAATAATTGCTGTAGATAAGTTCCACTGACGAATGCTAAAATGAATGAGAGAAGTTTGAAGAGAAAGCAAAAATTAGCATAGTCCCAAAGTAATTCCCCAAAGATATTTATCAATTAAAGAGGAACACTGTGACTTCAAGAGACACCAGCAGATGCCCCTTTAATTAAGTGAACAAAATTAACATCACCAATAACGAGATGTTGACATCACATACCTCTGATATAAAACATACCTCTTGATATGATATCATTACTTCAGCGGTATTATTGCCAAAAATGCATAATCCTAAATTAATCATAAGAAAGCATCAGAGAAACCCAAATTGAAAGACATTCTTAGAGTTATGAGCCACAGCCCCCTCCATCCGGAAGCAAGCAAGAGAGCACACCCAGGGTCCTAGGCAAGGAGCCATGGGCCACAGCCCCCTCTACCCAGAAGCAGGCTAGAGAGCACAGCCAGGGTCCTGGTCAAGGAGCCATGGGCCACAGCCCCCTCTGCCTGGATGCAGGCAAGAGAGCATGCCTGGGGTCCTAAACAGGGGGCCATGTACCACAGTCCCCTCCACCCAGAAGAAGGCAAGAGAGCACACCCGGGGTCCTAGGCAAGGAGCCGTGGGCCTTAGCCCCCTCCACCCAGAAGCAGGCAAGACAGCATGCCCATGTTCTAGGCAAGGAGCCATAGGCCACAGACCCCTTTGCCCAGAAGCAGGCAAGCAAGCAGCCTGAGGACTTAGGCAAGGAGGCGAGGGCAGTAACTCCTGCCCCAAAACAGGCAAGAGAGCATGCCAAAAACACCACTTCCAAGTGGGTAGCCCACCACAGCCACAGCTGCTGAAAAAGCAGCTCAACACCATTTCTCTGAAATGACAGAGAAGGAATTCAGAGCAACAATCTTAAGGAAACTCACTAAGATACGAGAAGACTCATACAACATAATGAAATAAGAAAAAAAATCCAGGATATAAAGAAAGAAATTTACAAAGAGATTAATACCTTAAACAAGAATGTAGCAGAACTCATGGAACTGAAAGATTCATTCAACAAAATAAAAAACAGCTGACAGATTAAGCAGCAGGCTAAAACAAGCAGAACAAAGAATTTCTGATCTTGAAGACAATATTTTATAAGTTATAAAAGACTGAGTTATAGTCTGCAAGAAGAAAATCTAAGAGAGCTAGCAGACAACCTTGAGCACATGAACATTCAATCATGGATGTTCCAGAAGGGGAGGAGAAAGACAGGAAAACCTATTCAATGAAATAACAAGCCAAAACTTCCCAAATATAGGGAGAAACATGGATCTTCAAATCCAGGAGGTTCAAAGATCCCCAAACAGATTCAACCCAAAAAGATACTCTCTAAGACGCATTATAGTCCAACTGGCAAAGTTCAAAGATAAAGAGAGAATCTTAAGAGAAAAGTGTCAAGTCATCTATAAGGGAGTCCTCATCAGACTAACAGCAGACTTTTCAAAAGAAACTCTACAGGCCAGAAGAAAATGGGATAATATATTAAAAGTACTAAAAGAAAAAACTGTTGGCCAATAATACTATATCCAATAAAATTATCCTTCAGAAATGAGGGGAAAATATTATATCTTCCAGACAAAAAAGGTGCAGGAGTTAACCACCACATGACTAGCCCTATAAGAAATCCTCAAGGAAGTTTTGCATCTGGAATCTGAGAAACAATAATCACTACCATGAATGCACAAGAAAGAATAAAACCCACTCAGAGAACAAAAATGCAAATGAGAAAAAGACACTAAATCTTACCCCACAAAAAGCCACAGTGACAATATATTGATGCCCCAACGTTATTTCTGATTTTAATAATTTCAGTCTTCTCTCTTTTTTCTTGGTCAGTCTAGATAAAGGTTTGCAAATTTTGTTAATCTTTTTAAAGAATCAATTTTTGGTTTTGTTTATTTCTCTATTGTTTTTTAATTACTTGTTTCATATATTTCTGTTGCAATCTTTGTTATTTCCTACTTATATTTGCTTTTGGTTTAGTTTGCTCTGCTTTTTCTATTTTCTTAAGGTGGAAGATTAAAGTACTGATTTGAGATTTTTCTTATTTTTAATATAGGTGTTTAAGAGTTTAAATTTTCCTCTAAGCACTGCATGAGCCCTGCATCCTATAAATTTTGATATGTTGCACCTTGATCTTTATCTCAAAGTACTCTCTAATTTCCCTGATTTTTTTTACCCATTGTTTATGAGAATGATATTTAATTTCCACACATTTGTGAGTTTTCTAAATTTCATTCTCTTATTGTGGTCAGAGAACATATTTTCTATGATTTAAGTCTTTTTAAAAAAAATAAAAGGAAAATTTAAAACAAAACAAAAAAAAGTCATGGAAAGATTTCCATTATCTTTCAATTCTATTTTTCCAGGAATTTTTAAAGCCCCCTTGTGTTTATATTCTGTTTCATTGGTTTTTTATGCAATTTATCTTGCTAAACTTAGATATTTAATTTCTGTTCTTGATTTCTTTTTATTAAGTAGCCTCATTGATATGCTTAAAAATTAATTTGCCTTTGAAAAATTTATTCAGCTTCCTCTGTTGAAATTAATTTGATATTTGCATGCTTCTGGAAGACTTTAGAGAGCTATTTCAAATAATTGGAGAGATTATAAAATGAAATATGCAAATTTTAACGTTTTACATCTCCAGTTTTGTGAAAAATTGAAGCGCTACTTCCTAGAGTATTTTGCTATTCATGTCATTCAGTTTATGTATTTGTTATTTGAACAAATAAATGTGCATATCCTTAAAAATGTAAATTAAAAAAAAGACATTCTACAAAATGATGACTAGTACTCTTCAAAAGCATCAAGATCATAAAGACAAGGAAATAATGAGTTAATATCATAGATGTGAGGACACTAAAGAGATACAACAAGTAAATGCAATGTGGGATCCTGGATTGGAATCCTAGAACAGAAAAAGATCATCAAAAACTGATGAAATTCAAAATCAGGACTTTAATAGTATACCAATATTACTTTCCTGGTTTTGATATTTATACTATGGTTACACAAGCTATCCAACAGTAGAGGAAGCTAGGTGAAGAGCACATGCAAACGCTCTTTACTATTTTTGCAACTTTTCTCGAAGACTAACATCATTCCACAATAAAAATTTTTTAATTGTTTTAATGTTTTTTTACTAAAGAGAATATTTTTAAAAAGGAATACTCGTGATATTAGTCTAGTTTATACAAAAACTTACTAAGTAAATTATGGCAATTCAAAATAACTCATCAATGACATAGTATCCCATCACTCTGTTCCAATGTTAATATCCAACTTATTATACTGAAAAAAACCCGATAAATGTTATCAGTATGATTATTTGCTGAGACATAAATCACAGAAGGTATTGCAGAGTTCAGTACCATTTTATACATTTTTAAACATGCAAAATACTCAGCTATAAAAAAAAAAAAATGAAATCCTCATTTGCAGCAACATGAATGAAAATGGAGACCACCATGTTAAGTGAACTTAGCCAGGCACAGAAAGACAAGTACTGCATGATCCCACTCAAATGTGGAGTCTTAAATTAAAAAAAAAAAAAAAAAAAGTGGTTCTCATAGAAATAGAGAGTAAAACAGTAGTTACCAGAGGATAGGAAGTGAAAGGGTGAGGGGAAGAGGTTGGTCAAAGGGTACAAAGTTAGAGATAAATAGGAAGAATAAGTTCTGGTATTCCAGGGTGACTACAGCTAAAAATATTGTACTGTTAACACTTATATTACAATAATACAACACTATGTAATTGTTCAGCAATATGTACATCATTTAAAAAATAAATGAATAAAAAAGGTTGAATCCAAATTTAAGATGATTACCTCTGAAGAAGGAAAAAGGACAATGTTGATTGAGAGAGATCTAATTTTTTGTATGCCTGATATGTTTCATAATTTTTAGCCAATACTGAGGAGCATTATTAATATCTGGGGCAATTAAGTATTCTCCTGCTTTGTCTAGAAAAAACATTCTTATTTTTGTGGAGATTTCTGCTTTTTTGTTTGTTTGTTTTACCTTAAGACTATCTTATTGACAGTATTTAATTTTTAATTTCTATTTTCTAAGACCACAAACCAAACCTTGAGGTCACCTAAAACAGGATCCTCTGCCCTAGTGAAGACATGTTCTTAGGCTTTTTTATAGATAAGTCCTCTCAGTTCCCTGACCACTTCTTACCTTCATTTCCACTCCTCTTCAAACACCCATTCAATGCTCAAATCCCTAGGCCTTGTCATTACCAGGAAGTGTTTCACTTTTAATAGTAAATTAATACATCTCACTCTCTGATTATACCTCTTTATCCTCCAGGGCACTCTCTCACAAGTAAAATCATCATCATCTCTTAAACCTGTTCTTCCTTTTGTGCTTCCTATTTCAATACATTCATTCCCCCAATTGTCCAAGCCATAAATCTAATCATTACTCTTCTTTCTCTTTCAACTTCAACATACTCTCCATTACTGAGTCCTTTCATTCTACCTCCTGTGTCAAATCCACCTCTCTCTCTCTAATCCATCCATTTTGTCAACCTTCCTCCCACTGCCATAGTCCAAGCCACCTTACCCTTTTCAAGTAATTTGTTATAACACTCTTCTAATCATTCACTCTGCCTACCAGTCTTAATCTCTCCAAATATTCTCTACAGTGCAACCAGCATTATTTTTTTTAACCAATTTCCTTTCAGGTTTAAGATGCTTCTATTTTTCCTTAGAATAAAGTCCAAATCCCTTAACATAGTTTACAGGCTCTTCATAATCTGGCCCCTATTTACCTCTTCAGCCTCATCTTTCACTACTTCTTTGGTGTCTGCCCTTTCCTGCACTTCCTGTCTACTCTTTGAGTTTCTCCAAAGCAATCTGAGCTCTCAAAGTATATCTCTTGTCCTTAACACAGGTCTGGTAAACTTTATCCTCCCTCTTCACAAAGCTATGTCCTATTCACTCTTTGGGCTTCAACCTAGGTGTGTGTCACTTTCTCAGGGCTAAATTTTCCTGGCTTCCCTGAAACTGGGTTAATTGCCCCTGTTATGTGCTCCCATAAAACTGCACTGTACATATCAAATCCAAGCACAAATCAAAGTGAACTACAAACACGTATATGTCCATACTCCCAACTGACTATGAAAGCAAATCTTGTTCACTGGTGTTCCCTAGCACCTAGCCCAGTGGACTGACTAATAAGGTAATGAAGACTAAAGTGAGAAATAAATTGCCAAAGTAACCCAATGGTTACAAAGAATGTGAATCCAATGACTCCTGGCTCAGGAGCACAATACTCTTTCCACTTTACTTTGTAGCACTTAATTTTACTTTCATAAACAATTTAATGTTAATTAGATATAGAACATGCAACACAAAGTTAAAAAGAACCTAGATACCATCTCATTTTATAATTAAACTGATACCAAGAAAGGTAATTACTTGCTTAAGGACTAAATACTATAAAACAAAAATGCCAAGAATAAGCATTTTGATTTTCTTTCATTCTACCCTTTAACCTCAGGAATTAGGTTTTTAAAATGTCAAAGTTGAAAGTTTTTAGTTTTTCATTTCTCCTAGGATAGCAAAGTTATTAGAATATATGAATCACTGATTCGCTTAAAAGATTTCTACAAAATTAGCTAAAATGTTATAACAAACATAAGAATATTTAATTATGGCATAAGAGTAATAAAGATAATATTGAGTCATTATAATTACATGTTATAAACAACATAAGGGTATCAACCATGTTTAAGGCACTATGGAACATATTCACTGAGTATGTAAAGAGGTATAAAACAGGATTCTTAGTCCCCAAACACTTAAAATATGTTTGGGAAAACAAGACACAACCATTCAGAATTAAATAAAAGAATTAAGTGAAAGTAGTTAAACCGTTAACACTTTCAAAGGAAAAGACTTTCTTCTAAGGAGTTTTGGGAGTGTAAAAAGAAATTACAATCTACTGCCTGAGGAATCGACGTATATTCAAATTTTCTTAGCTTCATAAGGTGAAAGGGCTCAAAAACAAAAAAAACTCGAGTATTAACAGCATACTTACTGCCCAGTTCTTGATTTCTAAATACTCTTACCCAATAAAAGAAACCTTGATATAATGGCTGATTCTAGGACAGGAGCTGGAAAAGCATAAAATGAACCTGGAATATTTTATTGTTACAGAAAGCAAGGAAGTGCTCCAAAAATGATAGGGACGTATCAAAACAACCAATCAGTTAAGTTGAAGGAGTTCCCACTGAGCAAATATGGGTTAATTTGGAACATCAAAATCAATACTGACAGAAAATAACCTTATTAAAGAGAATCTATGAATTCCTATTTGTATCAAATAAGCAAATGAGAAGTAAAAGCTCTTTACAACAAAATAGAATGCCAACTAATAAATGTGGAAGGAATGACAGTTAGAAAATCACCCTGTTGCAACCACTGCGTAATAACTGATTCAGGCAAGAATCATCAATGAATGCTAAAACCATTGTGTGAATGTTTTGGGGAAGACAGATATTTACACAGTCTCAAAGCATCTCCTATAGATTATTCAATAATAACAAAGGGGATGATGATACCTTTCATAACACAGAAAACCGGCAAGCAAAACCTTAACTAAGTGATCCAAATAAACACTACCAACATGGTCAACCTGACATCTCACTGCCTCCTGATGTGATGCACTGAGGATATATCATCACTTACAAGGGATTCCTGCCAGAAATGCATAATAACCTGAATCTAATTACAAAAAAAAAAGCAATAGGACAAACCCAAACTGATGGACATCATACAAAACAAAGGGCCTACACTCTTTAAACTATTAACGTCAGGGCAGACCAAAAGAGATTGAACTGTTTCAGATTAAAGAATACGAGAGAGATGACGTTTTTTTGATGATTGCATTTTAACGAAAATGTAATGTATCATATTGGAATGGAAAAAATGCTATTAAAAGATATTATCAGCACAACTGAAGAAATCTCAACATGAACTACATATTATTAGCATCAATATTAAATTTCCTGAATCCACCATACTGTGATTATGTAAGGATAACTTGTTCTTAGGAGATATTAGCTGAAGCACTTAGGGGTAAAGGATCATGATGTGTGCAACCTACTTTCAAATGATTCAATAATGAAAATAATTATAATAGGAAAAGGAAGAAAAAGAAGAGGGGGAAAAAGAGAGAGAAAAAGGAGTTCTACGTAGTAGATACCTGATATTACATTATAATACATGATATGTTCGATGACATTATATGTTTAATATGTGGTTTCCTTGTTAGCAATATACACAGTGCACTAATGTAGCATTATCCCTGTACTTGCATCTGTGATGTTTTGCCTTAGGTGATATATGCCTCTGACTTTGAATAAACTTGCCTCTTTGGCATACTCCAGAAGATGTAATGAAGGAGCTTCAAACTGTAAACAAAATAAAGTAATAATATCTGTTTCCAGATTCTGTGGCCACTCTACAAATACGAGTGATAAAGCAAATGTAGAAAATGTTAACAATTGGTGGATCTAGGTAATAGATACATGGAAGTTCAATGTACTACTCTTGTAAGTTTTCTCTAAGTTTAAAATTTTTTTTCAAAATAAACAGTTAAAAAAACCTTCTGGCAATACTAAAACTTTACTTTGTTGAGCTGGTAGGTTGGCTGAAATAGTTACAGTGCTGTGTTGATAACACCGAGGTCAAGTGTTCGGATCCCTGTACCGGCCAGCCACAAAAGATAAAAAAATAAAATAAAAATAAAACTTTACCTTGGGGAAATTAAGCCATTTCTGGAAAAAACAAAAGCAAAAAACCTTAACTCCTACATTCTTCTCTCTTTTCCTTCATAATTCATGTCATAAAATTAGATTAACACCATTAAGAAATAGGTTTTCAGTACCAAAATAAACATTTTGCTAACATAGTTCCAGACTTGCAAATGGGGTATGTTCCAAAAGCCCATTTCTAAGTCAGCCATTTAGAATGCAGAAAGATTTTCACCATTACAAGTGGTGATTAGGTTCCTAACGTTGGCTACAAAAGCTCTTTGATAAATCTCTGTTAGCAATACAGCTGAATTAGTAGTGTATTTCATTTACATTGTGTTATATTGTACAAGGTTTCCCTCCCAATTGAGCCTTTCTGAAATAACATGTGAAATTAGTTGGATAAATTGGAGGGAGGGAATGCAACCACAGAGCACACTGGTTAGTAAAGAACAAGAGGGATATGCATTTCCAACTGGAAATACAATACAGCCTTCAGACAAGATCGCTACTCAATGCCCAGCAAGAAGACAAAATGGAATCTCAAGAAACAGTATTTGTGCTCAAAAGCTCTTGGATTCCTGCTCTTAGAACGCTGATAATATGAGGTGCTTCAAAGAGTTCACGGAAAGATTCACATTACCTTTCAATTCTATTTTTCCATGTACTTTTTGAAGTACCCTCATCTGTTCATATGTATAGAAAATGCATAAGGTAGGACATATAACCTGGAAAGTACCTTTATAATTTTTAAAGTCTGATTTGGGAAAACTGGTCTGTGGTTGGTTACTCCAGTTGATTAAGACAGCCTCCACTCAATTTACTGAGAATTCACTATGTACTATGATAGGTTACTATTAAAGGATACATAAAAGCATACAAAAAGGGGAAGCTGATCCTTGACATAGGAACTTGGCCTAGCAGAAGAGAGTGCCATCAATTATAACACTCTAAAATGGGATTTACTCTACAAACAGGGCATGTATCAAAGGCTTTGGAAGCACACAAGAGTAAGAGAGAAAAACTTTGTCTAGAGAGATTAAAACTGGTATCACAGATGAAATGACATTTGAGCTACGACTTAAAGGATAAGTAGTCCAGTAAGTATATGAGAAAGGGAGCACTCCATTTATCGGCAAAACCATAAAAAAGATACAGAAGCAATCATTCAAACAGGTACTGTCTTCCAAGTGTCAGGCAGTGTGCTAATGCCTGGGGATACGTCTGTGAACAAGACAAGGCGTCTGCCTTCATGGAGTTTATATTCAGGTAATGGAGAAAGACCATAAATAAGCAATAACTAAACAAACCCAGTATGTACACATTATAATAAGTGTCTTGAAGGAAATAATGTGTGTGAGAGTAAACTGATGAAGTTTAACATTAAATAGGATGGTGAGAGTAGGTCTCTGAGTAAGGAAGTGAGATTTGGGCCAAGTTCCAAAGGGTTTCTCCAAGCCAGCCATATAAACAGCATCCCAAGCAGGTAGTAGAAAAAGTACAAAAGGCCCTAAATGAGGAAAGGGTGTGGAGTGTTTAAGGAACATCAATAAATGAGGGGGAAAAGGAGGAGAAAGATCATTCAGGGCCATTTAGGACATGAAAAGAAGTATAGGCTTTATTTTGAGAGGAATGGGAAGTCATTGGAAGATTTTAAGCAGCAAAATGATATGAACTGATTTAGGCTCTCAAAATGATCCCTACGGCTGCTGTGTGAAGAAAGAATGGAGCAAGAAAAGAAATGAGAAGCCCACTTATGAGGCTACTGCAATAATTCATGTGAGAGTTAATGATGGCTTAGAATAAAGAAGTGGCAGTGAAGATTAAGAGCAGTGGGTTGGCTCAAGGTAAACTCTGAAGGAACAACAGGACTTGTGGACAGACTGGACATGAGAGAAAAGGAAAGAACTAAGAATGATATCTTAAGTTTTTGGCTTCAATACTGCCATTAACTGGGATGGGGAAGGCCAGTAGAGATACCAGAGTTTGGGGTAGGAAGGCTGGAGGGAAGAAAAAAATAGCTATATCTTAGCCATATGGCTAATATTACATTTGAGATTCCAACCAGATTTCCAGTTGGATATCAAGCTCAAGAGAATTCTGGGTTAGAGAAATAAACATGGGAGTCATCAGCATGAAAATACATGGCCTTTTCAGGGAAGAGCAAAGAGCTGGACCAGGGCACAAAAACTGAAGAGCAGTGGCTGACAAGGAGCCTGGAAAGATGCGATGGAATTATATTATGAAGTAAGCCATGACTAATAATTGCAATAGCAGTAGTAGTAATGGTAATAACAGCAGGGGAAAAAAATTACTGGATGATATGTACCAGGCATTGTCTTGTACACATCTCATTTAATCATCTCAACAACTCTATGAGGTAGATAATGTTATAATCACTATTTTATACACTGAGCCTCCAAAAGACTGTGAACTTGCCAAAGAATACACAAAGAACACAAAGTAGAGTGGGTGTTCTAACTTAGTCTGATTTTGGAGGCCAACCTATTATCCCTTACATTACTGCCTCTTTATTGAACTTACATGCCTTCAAAGTCTGTTTTTAAGAAATGACATGTAGATACAAATTTTAGAAATATAATTCTAACCTCTGAGTAGAAGATGAATTGTTGGGGATGAGGATGAGAGGTGAGACAGGATTAATGCAAGAGCACCTTGTTTTAATACATCCAAAAGTTACAAGTTATCTTACCAGCTCAAATTGGAAGCAAGCCCTTTGTTCCAAGGGTCACAAATCATACCTCAAACAAATTCAAGTCAACCTGCATATGCATGCTGCTGGTCACAAAAATAACCATGTAAAGGTCCAGCTCATGCAGTATAAATTTACCATTCACTACTGAAAACATTTTTCCAAGCATATAACTTTATTGACGGTGAGTTTTAAAAAAGATCCATAGATAACAGTTTACATTTTTGTGTAAGAAAATAAAATCAGTATTAATTCAAGACAATCATAAAAAAAAGATGTGTCTTGGTTGATATTTATTAGAAGCTTGATAAATTAATGTCTGTTTCTCACCTATGTTAACAATTTCTCTGTCTTACAACATTGTTAAAACTCATGAATAAGTAAATTATCTGCCACCATATATCAATATTCAAGTGTTATTCCACCTCACAAATGAGCTAATTTTTTTTTTAACTCAGATGCTATGATTTCATCTCAAGTAACAAAAACAATTAATATTAAACAAAGTTTTTAAATTCTGCAAATGCAATTATTAAAATCTGTAACAAAACATCTATATTAAAAATAATCTTTATTAAACAAGTGCCAACGTATATCCTATGCTATCCATAAGACTCACTAATTAACAAATGAGTTTATACTCAATTATAAAAAAATGGGACACAAAGACACATTTACTATAGCATACACAGATAAAGACACACAGAAAAAAATCACTTAGTTTCACTAACCAGATAAAATGAAATATAAAAAATTATAGATTACCTACTAAACTTATTTTTAAATATACCCCTCCCAGGTAAGTTACAAAACTTTTTTCCTCGTTTCAAATTTTAAATACCATATCTTGAAGACAACTCCCATAGATAATTCCTAAAAGACATAATTCACTTAAGAGTAGGGACACTGCTTATGTCTAACTCTAATTTAAAAAAAAAAAAAAAAACATCAGGGGAGATTATTCAGATTAGAAGCAAACTATGACTGCAGATCAAAAACCTAACAAAGAACAGCCAACTAAAAAAACATTTTATGTATAATCTGACAATGAGTCTAAAACACTGGAATATTTTATCTGAAACAAATACATAGGCATTCTCCAGTATATGAAGTCCTTTTGGTCACAAACACTAAACATACAGGTACTAGGCCAGATACTTTTATAATCTTCATAGGAAGAAAGATACGAAAACAGGAAGGAATAGAGGGAGATCAGACAATAATACACTTTTGTACATTAAGCCTCAGGCAGTGTGCTAGGAACTTTTATACCCATTATCCCATTTAATTCTAGTAACTCCACAGGGCAGGTAGTGTAATTCTTTCCCATTTTATGGAAGATATCTCATAACTTTGTCAGTAGTAGAGCTGAGATCTGAATCAATATCTGACTAAAAAGTCAACCGGCCTTCCTTCATGAGAGCTTGCAAATCAGCACATGTTAAAGCATTCTACTGCATGAGGTTATCTAGCTGAAAGATTGATTTGATTTCCATATTTACACTTCTCTTATTACTTAAACACTAAGAATGCACTCACTTCTCACTTTACTAAGAATATTCACAGATTTTCTTTTTACTCTAGAAAAAAGCAATAGTGATCATTTTCAATCCACAGAACAATATTCTCATTACCCTATCAGTGACAAAAGAAAACTTCAGCTGGACTTCATAAGATTCATATCTACCATGAATTATGTCTTTCAAAACAAAAAATAGGGCCAGGGTCTGATTACAAAACAGAATATTTGAAATCAGAAATGCCCCCAGAAAATTCAAGACCATCATCGTTATATGTTACACTACATTCCTTTTGCCTGACTACAAGCAGCAAAGGGAGGAAAAAAGATGGCTTTCCAAAACTGACTGACAAGCATGCTACTTCCAATAATAAATTTGCTTATGGCTTACTCCTCTTAAATCAGAACGAAAGTCTACTCAGAAGATTGAATTGGACCATTTCAAATTTCGAAATAATGTTCTAATAAACATTTTCATAATTACTTAACCACCTTCCCAATATAGTTCAATATTTCTCTTTGGCAGCCAAACAATTAATGGGTGACACTGCTATTGCTTGAATGTTAATAAAATAATATTAACCGCACTGCATTCTAAATGGAAAATACAAAGTTGTAAAGAAAATTGCTTTGGAAAAATATAACATCACCATTTGAAACAACTCAACATTTTAAAAAGATTATTTCTAATTACATTTACAAAAAAGAAAAAAATCTGTCACACACACCCACTATGGAAACATAAAAACTCTAAGAATAGAAAAGGAAATTATTCTCAAACCATAATTCGACACAGTGACATTACAGTTATTTTTCAAGCCTCAATGAGCTATTTTCCTTTCCCTGAACACCCTCAATATTTTAATTTAAAAAGAAACTTTTGATGGGAAATAAAGCATTAAATGTAATTTTAACACCTTTGTTCCGAAATAGACAAAACCAAATATATAAAATATACAAAATATATCCAAAGTATATAAAAATAATTTTATATATAACTATAGTGTGAATTAAATGAAATAGGTAAGCAAATAATTGTGTTTAATGAGGTCACTATTACTTCACAATCATTAACTGCTTTAATAAATATCTATTGAAAGTACTCTTCCAACAGAATTGTTAATCTAGAATCCACAAACATTCAAATCACTAGTTTCAGATCTTCAGAGTACTTTTATTTTTATAACACCATTATCACAACTTTTTGCAAACAATGCTCATTGAGAATTAAAATAAAGGTGATTCCAGTGTCAATTAATGCATCAACATGTACAAACACTAATCTTAATTTTTATATGAGATATGAACATATGGTTATTACATTTAATATAAACTCATTAAATCGGTATTTGCTTTAGTGAAAACATGTTTGACTCTCCCTAAAACAAAGATTGTCATTTACAGGAAAAGAAATAAAAATAAAGACTGAGCTCTCCAAAACTATACAAAAACAAAACAAAACAAAATGTACATACAAAAGCCATAATGACACAATAGTTATTTTTATTCTCACTTCCTAAATTCATATTAAAAGAAATGTCATTTTTGTATGTTTAAAAAAACTATTTTGTTTACCTTTTCCACAGACTGTTCAAGTTCTGCCAAGGTAACACAGATTTTAAAACTGACAACTAGAGCACTTAGCAGTTGCCAAAACAACACAGCTGGATTTTTAAAGGGAAAGCACTCTTCTGTAACGCACCCCTAATTAAGGCTTTAGAGAATCTTCTCTTCCTATAATAATAAATGATAAAGGACAAAAGGGAAACATGCGCTAAAAATTTTTTAAATGTTAGACAATATTTGTTTTAAAATACATATACTGCTGTTAACATATCACAGCAGGCCTTTCTAACAGCACATTTACTGGCATTCCAATCTCACTGTAGACTAAAACGCAGGTTAACACTGTTGTATTCAATCTACACACGGGTTCCCTACTGGAACATGACAAGAGGCTCGGCTTCATAGCTCAGGAATTGTATTTCAGGTCTGAGCAACAATTTTATAGTTACACTTTCATGGAAAAAAAATTTTTCTAATCCAAAAATGCTCACCTTTTCCAAACTTGTTTGCACTATCTCACCTACTTTAACCCTCACTGTTCAAAAACAGACGAAATAGAAACAAATGGTAAAGTTTCTTCCACACAAAACCTTCCCCGAGTGCTGGTATCTACTTGGATAGCAGGGGCAACTAGCGGTTCCCTCTGCGCCCCTGGGTCCCCGCGATGTCCCCCTGCAGGGTCAAGCGCCCGCGCCAGCAGGTGCCCCCGGCCTGCCCCAAATACCCACCCCGCCACTGCCGTCTACACGCACACACACTTCGAACCTAAATCGTCCGCCCCGTTAGACCAACCTTTTCCCAAAGCAGAAGTGGGGGAACTTCTTCAAGTCCAACAACAGGGCAGAATGCCCCCCACTAGGGTTCAATCCCTCGGGGATACCTCCGGCCTCGGAGGACAACGGGAAAGGAAGGGCCCTTGGGCGTTCCACCCGAGAGACGCTCCGGCGCCCCCGGGGAACTCCTTCAACTTTCAAGAAGGCGGCGTCCACCACCGTCCCCCGGCCCCAAACCAAACGCGGGGCGCCCACTCGTAGGTTGCTCGCGACAAGCCCGCGCAGCAGAGCCTCCCTCCGCCCGGCCCGCTGCGCCCGGTCAGACCCCCGGGCCCGCCCTTGGGCACCCCGCCCCCACCTCCGCTGGCACCTCGCCCCTCGGCGTCGACCCCGACCCCACCACCCCTCGCTGCCTCCCGGCACCCCACCCGCCCCGCCGCCGAGAGCCGGCGACCCTGGCCCCCTCCCAGCCATGGCCTCGCCCTGGGTTCCCCGTAGCCTCGCGGGCGCCCCTCCTCGGCCGCGCCGCCCCCCGCCCCTACCTCAGCCCCTACCCGGCCCCTCGCCGAGACACCGCCCCCTCCAGCACTGCCGGCCCTGAGGAATGAGCCCCGCCGCCTGAGGCCCTTACCGCGTCTCCGGCGCAGCTGGCGGGCGCGCACACACCGCAGACCGGGCCCGCCACCAGCGCTCAGCGCCGCCCGGAGCCGCCTCCTTCAGCCCGGGACTCGCCGGGACATCCGCGCACGAATCCCCACACCGGGGCTATTTTTAGGAGACAGGCCCCGGTCAGACCGGAACTCGTTCCTGGCGGCGCGCGTGCGCACTACGCGGACTGAATCAGTGTTCCTCCGCCAACCTTGCCTTTCCCTTACTTTCCTTTGGCTTCCTTTCTCGCTTCTCCCATAAGGTTTCTTTTCAGGGCCGACTTATCCTCTTGGTGGGTCCTAGAGTGCTTGGAATGAGAAAGAAAAAGATGCGGACAAAGAGAGTCGCACTGCGTGGAAGCGAGCGCTATTCCACAAGGACGTGAGGGACGGACTATGTTTTTCCGGGTGGGTGAGGAGACGATCACCCGGCACAGGAAGGAGATGACGGCGGTTTGGCGCCGGCGCCACAGGCTGGAAGCTTGCTTCCCTCTGAAGGACCGTGTTCTCCTGGAAGGGATACTGGTCACTTGATGAGGGCCTAGGCGCCTCCCAGGGTGGGGCGGCCAGTGGCGTCGCGCCCTACCGCCCCCGCCTCCCCCGCCGCTGCCTCCCTGACGGGCCCGCCGGAGCCGGGAGCGGCTGTAGTGACGCGGCGCGTGGCAAATCGCCGCGCGTGGCCCGCGGCTCCAGCCAACCCGGGGCGCCTGGGGCGGGCCTGGGCCCCGGGGCACAATTCGGGCAGTTGCCGGGAGCGCGGTGCCAGGCGGCCTCCTTCGAGATGGGCCAGCCTCCCCCTTGCTGCGCTCCCGGGGCCGCGGCCAGGCCCCCGCCCTCGGAGCGCACTTGACCTCTCCAGACGTCGGCTCGCCACGCCCACGCCCTCATCGCGGTTAGGGCAGCACCTGTGCTCGCGCCTGGGCGGCCGCAAGATGCCCCCCACTGACCAAGTGCGATGGGACCCCGGCCCCTGGCGCGCTGCGGGGGCTTGGACCCGGCCGTTTGAGAATAGGATTTGAAGAGGCTTAGATGGTGGGGAGACCTGGCCACGCTCCCCATGTCCCAGGAGAGCTGCAACTTTCGTATCTTGACGAGTAGTAATAGCTACTGTGCCTTGAGCGCTAAACTATGTGCAGAACATTTTGAGTATAATTGCTTATGTAATCCCTACAACATCCCCATGAAATAGATTCAATTTCTGTTCCCATTTTACAGATAAGAAAAGGGAAGCTAAGAGTAAAGTGACGTGTCAGGGTCACAGAGCTTAAGAGGACTGAAGACTTGATTTTCTAACCACTCTACAAACTGCCTTTTCTGAGAGAGGTGCAAAGGAGATGTTCTTGGAACAACTGTGGTGTTTTGTAGGGCTGTTGATTTTGTTGACAAAGGACATTAGGAGGTGAGCTCTTGTTGGTCCTCTTATCCTGAAGGCCCCTTACCTCTGAAGAGTTTCTCAGGGTCACATTGCTTGCACCCAGAGGTTCCTATGCAGTGGACACAAAGCCAAATGGTTATTTTCATTTGAGGATGAGAAATTCAGTCCCACATCTCTTTACGACAAAGTGATTGGGGTGGATGAGCAGATGAGCAGCGGCTGTGAGCAGAAGAACTTGGAAGTTACAAAGGAAGCCAGAGGCTGGGTGGCTTCCTCCCTCAAGGACAAAGAGGCGATGTGATGGGGACAGCCCAACACAAAAGCTGCACATAAATACCAGACACTGGAAAATCAACCAGGGGCTCTGCTCAGAGCCCCACAACACACATCAGTGTTCAGAACAGCCAGCAACAGGGACTACTGGGAGGTTTTTAAAACACATTTAAAATTTGGTATAAATCAGTAAGTCGTGTGGAAATGCATGCTATTTAGCCTGCCAGAAACTGCAAAGCCAATTGGATTTGGCTCCTCTGCTCCAGGAAAACAGCGAGAGTTTGATACTTTCTCTTTAAGTTTAGGGTCTGAGTTGGAGGGACAGTGATCAATGGCTCCCTCCCTCATACCTGCCTTCACCCTGGAAGGAGAAGAAAGGCAATGAGAACAGCCTGTTCCAAAAGAGGTTTTCACCCTCTCATTGCCCCACACCCCAGGTCCCGCCCTTGCAGAAGCTGAGCTTCCTGGGGCACAGAAGATTCAGCTCAGACTTTCGACGCACTATGCACTCCAGTGCTGTTGGTAACCCCAGAAAGTCAGTCAGAAAACTTGGCTATTAGTTCAGACAAAGCAAAAATGAAAAAAAAGCATTTGCATCACCTTAGAGAGCACCTCTCTCCCTACCGTTCTCTGCATGTCAAAGCCGTTGTCTAAGAATTGCAGGGAGTGGTAAGAAGGAAGGAAGGAAAGTAGGGAGAGAGGAAAGAGGGGAGGGTTAAGTTTAAGAATTATAGAGCACAGCTATTGTAAAGTACATTAGCAGAACAGCACAATCACTGTTATTTGTAGTTAAAGTAATCAATCATCACGTCTCTGTTCAGATCTCAAAAACCTGTCCCTGAAATCCAGTGTCTCCAGGTACTTTCCAGTGCTCAGCTTGGTCTAGATCATGGTTGCTGGCTTGGGTGTAACTTCAGAGGAGCAGCATCTGTCAGTCTTCCCACTCTGGACTTAAAGGCACTCGGGTGTCCAGGTGCATCTGAACTGCAGGGATTCAGTATTGTACTAGGCACTGTGGTATACCAGGGTACTTCAAAAGTTCACAGAAAATAGAATTACAAGATAGTACAAATCTTTCCATGATCTTTTTGAAGTACCCTTGTAGAGGCGAAGAAGAGCAGCCCTTCCTTCAAAGGGGCTGGCAGGCCATGGGTGAAGATACACCTTCCAACAATCCAGCTTGATAACCACCAGGACAGGGCTTTCCTAAGGTGCTAGAAGAGCACCAATAATGAGAATTTAAGGAGGGACAAGAGCTAGGGAAGGCTTCTTGGAGGAGGTAATGACCACAATGAACCTAGAAAGCCTCTTAGAAGGATGAAAACGAGGCCCTCGCTTATGTCTTAAGAGGGAGGATAAAGCCCAAGCTCCCCAGGAGACAGGGGTCCCTGACCACCTGGCCAGCCTCTTTCGCATCTCTCCCCTCACTGTCCCCATTCAGAAATCTGAGAAGCTTCTCTGTACACACCAGCCTGTTTCCTCCTGTCCGCAGGATAAACCCATTTGTATCCATCAGGTCTCCACTTAGGCATCATTGTTTCTAAGCACCTTTCTTTCTCTAGTATAGTGCTTTAGTGGAAGTATAAGCATTTTTTTTATATATGTCTCCTCCCTTTAGAGAGTGAGCTCCTTGTAGATGAGAACTGTGGTTTGTTCCTTACTATATTCACAGTGTCTAGCACAGTGCCTGGCATATAGCAGGCAATCAAGTAAATGTTGGTCAAATATTTATGAGAAGCCTTTAGGCAAAGGGACTGCTGTGTGCAGGGACCTCCTGACTGGCTCAAGAGAAAACCTACAGCTAGCATCGTGTGGATGGAGTGCTGAGAGGTGGTAGAAGATGAGGCTAGAAGAGTGGTGAGGAGTGAGATAGTGCAGAGCCTTAGCAGTCAAGCCAGGCTATTTGGGTTTTATTCTGAAGGCAATGAGAAGCCACAGACAGATTGTAAGCAGGTGAGTAGCTTGATATATTTGTCATTTTAGAAGGGTCACTTAGGGAGCACTAGTTGGGAATGGATGGGACGGAGCAAGATTTGGGGCAGGACAACCATTAGGAGGCACTGATGGTGTAGCCACTGCTGTTGAAGACACACACACACACACACACACACACACACACACACACACACACACACACACACACACACACACACACACACTAGGAGGCACTGATGGTGTAGCCACTGCTGTTGAAGACACACTCACACACACACAACCATTAGGAGGCACTGATGGTGTAGCCACTGCTGTTGAAGACACACACACACACACACACAAACACACACACACATTAGGAGGCACTGATGGTGTAGCCAATGCTGTTGAAGACACACACACACACACACACACACACACACACACACACACACACACACTAGGAGGCACTGATGGTGTAGCCACTGCTGTTGAAGACACACTCACACACACACAACCATTAGGAGGCACTGATGGTGTAGCCACTGCTGTTGAAGACACACACACACACACACACACACACTAGGAGGCACTGATGGTGTAGCCACTGCTGTTGAAGACACACTCACACACACACAACCATTAGGAGGCACTGATGGTGTAGCCACTGCTGTTGAAGACACACACACACACACACACAAACACACACACACATTAGGAGGCACTGATGGTGTAGCCAATGCTGTTGAAGACACACACACACACACACACACACACACACACACACACACACACACACACACACACACACACACACACACACACTAGGAGGCACTGATGGTGTAGCCACTGCTGTTGAAGACACACACACACACACAACCATTAGGAGGCACTGATGGTGTAGCCACTGCTGTTGAAGACACACACACACACACACACACACACACACAAACACACACACACATTAGGAGGCACTGATGGTGTAGCCACTGCTGTTGAAGACACACACACACACACACACACACACACACACACACCCATTAGGAGGCACTGATGGTGTAGCCACTGCTGTTGAAGACACACACACACACCCCCATTAGGAGGCACTGATGGTGTAGCCACTGCTGTTGAAGACACACACACACACACACAGAGATCACTGTGGAGTTCTCACACATGCTGATAGCTTTGATAGCTTCCTGCATGTCCGAGGGCATGCTCTGGCCCCAGGAGATGGCTGGGCGTAGTAGAGAAATACCCCAGCTTCCCTACATCAGTAAGACAATTCTGAGGCATGTTCCCTGAAGTTTCTTGTGGGGAAGAGGGGTTCCAGTGAATTGGGCTCCAGTTGCCTGCAGTGGTGACTGCCCCATTAGCACAGTTGTATTGTCTCTCCTTCTTTCCTGTCTCACTTCCCTACTCCCTCACAGCTACTCCTGGGATCACCTCCCAAGCTACCTGCACCAAAATCCTTGTTTTGGTGTCTGCTTTTCAGGCCACCTATTTAAGGCCAATGGTAACAGAGATAAGGAAGGAAGAGGACATGAATGAAGACAGTTGCCTGATGGAAAAGAGAAAGCAGGGGCAAAACAGAGAGCTGTTTAGAAGTTTTAACTCGCTGGCTTGCTGACCATTGAACCTGGGGTTAGGGAAGGGAAAGGAGTCTCAGTTCCTCCCTGGGTTTCTGATTTGGGCTCCTGGGTGGACAGTAGCAGCATCGTTTGAGTGGGGACCACTGGAGGAAGATGAGAAGGAGGAGGCAGGACGAAGAGGAGTAGGATGAGTTCCATTCTGCTCACATTAAATTTGAGGTGCCTGTGGGACATAATATTTCCTTTAGCCTCAGGGGCTGACGAAAGATACAATTCAATAAGACTGGTCATTTTTAGGGAGGGCTTCTTGGTGGAGGAGAAATTTAAGTAGAATTTTGAAGTTGAGGTATATAGGCTGGAGGAAAAGGGAAATGACTTATGGAGCAGAAGAATGATGAGGAGGGGGATGGACAGTAAAAAGAACAGATTCATGGAGGAAAAGAGTAAGTTTACCTGAACCAGGAAAAACTAGAGCAAATAAGTGATTGGGGTAAAAAGAGCTTGTAAGGAGTTCTAATCTGTGAGCTGCTTGAAGACAGGGACTATACCATGTTCAGTCTCGTGTCCCCAAGATTTACACAAAGTTGATATTTATTAAATATGGTGTGAACCAGAAACAGTGTCTTAGTAAATTTTTTCATGATGTCCCAATCTCATAAGAGTGTGAATAATTAAAAATTGAAGGTTTTAAATGTGTTACCCCAAATTAGCAAATCCTTCAAATAATTTTGTGTAAGAATTTATATCTTATTGACAGATACCACATATAAGAGAAACTACATCTTACTTGTAAAGTTAAATCTGAAACATGCTCTAATGACTTGTAAATATTTCAGAAAATCAAAATTCCACATATTAAATTCAACCTAAAGATAAAAACATAATGATCTTAAGACTGTACATTGCAAGTTTAAGTTTTTAGAGTAAAAATCACTAATGTCTGTGTGCAAGAGAGAGAATGATGTGCACTCCTCTTCTATTGCAAGTTCTATGACAAACACCCAGATCTAAATGCCATTTTCCAAAAAAAGGAACCAGGGATTGGAGGAATGGTTGATTTCAGCACGGGGACAGGAAAATAACAAGATAAACCTATGGTGCCAGAAGACAAGGAAGTGCTCCAAAAATGATGGGGGTTTGTCAAAAGGACATGGGAGCTAACCACAAAGAGCTACCAATGGCCAACACTGGAACAATTTGAGCAACAAAATATATAACGCTGGTATGAGTATAACCTATAGAATGAAATAAATATCCATGAGCCCATACTGATATAAATAAATATTGACTGAATAAATAAATGGGAGCGAAGGTGCAGATATTCCTTGCAGGAGAATTCCAATTAAAAAATGTAGAAGGAATGAGGATAATACAAAGCCACCATTAGGCAAACACCACTGTTAATAATTGTTGCAGTGGGTGAAGAATGATGAGAAATGTAACATTCGCATCATCTCAAATGTGAGGAGCTGCCCGAAATCGCCATTACAAGATGGCGCTGATTTCCGGTGGAGGGCAGGGCTGCTCGGTAACACGCCTGGGCCGATTAGGCAGCCACCAATAAGGTAGGAGCACGTCCTAGGCGAGGAGCAGTCTCTATATAAAGGGCGCGGGTTCCCTCGCTCGGGGTCTCCATTTTTGGCAAGCTTATGCTCTCCCTCTCAAGATGCATTAAAGCTGATCTGCAGAAGGATCCTTTGTGTGCCGCGTCGTTCCTGCTGGCGAGACGGTAGCGCGGGACACTCAAAGTAGCTCCTTACAAAATATTAATTACAAAGAGAAAAATAGTAACTTTACAGAAGAGAAACCCAGCAGACACCACCTTGACCAAGTGAACAAGGCTAGCATCATTGGTAATAAAGTACTGGAATATCATGTACCTCACAGTATGAGGCTATGAGAAGAGCACATCCCTTCTTTGGTACCCTTGCTGAAAATGTATAACGTGAATTTAATCATGAGAAAACATCAGATGAACCCCAGTTGAAGGGACATTCTACAGAAAAACTGACCAGTACTCATCAAAAGTGTCCAGACCATGAAAGATAAAGAAATACTGAGGAACTGTCACCAATTAGAGCAGATCAAGGAGACTTGACAACTAAATGCAGAATAGGATCCTGGATTGGCTACTAGTACAAAAAAAGATACATAAGTGGGAAAACTGGTGAAATTTGAATGAGGTCTATAGTTTATAATTATATGATATAATAGTGCTATATATAATAGTGCTATATCGATGTTAATTTCATGGTTTTGATAATGGTACTATCTTTATGTAAGATGATGACATTTGAGGAAAAATTCAATATATTTTCTATACCATTTTTTAAACTTTTGGTAAGTCTAAAATTATTTTAAGATAATTTTAAGTGATTTAGTGTTCTGTAAAATTTTAAGTGATTTAGTATTCTATAATTTACTCAACTCTCCAGTTATAACCCTCATGTAGAGTTAATATAGCTGGTATAAAGAATTTTTATAATACTTTACAATAGTAAATTCAAATTCAGTCTAAGCAATATTAAAGCCATTGGTAAAATGTTTATAAGTATGAATGTTTTGAGGTGACCAGTGTTCTGAATAGAGGGGGAAAAAACATAGAAAATAAAATGTTACTACACAAAGCAGTAGAGTTCCATGTCTGCCACATGGCTGCTCCTAAATATCAGAAGTTGACACATATACATGTGTAACTTCTAACATTGCCTATTACATCCTTTTCAGGCATTAAAAGTGGTGTTTTCACTTTTCTTATTTTAATATCACATTGGCTTTTATTCTTGAATGCCTGATGATGAAAGGGATGAATTCTTGTTCTCAAAGAAAGAGATAAAAGAGCTTTCCTTTGCTCAGTTTATGTTCTTACATGTTAAAGTCTACATAAAGATTAAATCAACTTTAAAATATAAGAAATCAAGTCTCTGACAGCTGGATGTTTTACACAATTGAACTTCAAATAAGTCTTTCAATTTCCATTATGTGTTGTCATTTTGTTATATTTTATTTTTTCTTCTGCACGGAGTTTATTCAGACTTTGTAATTCTCTCCAGCAACCAACAATATATTCACATGTCAATTATAATAATTCTAAACCCTGAGTTTGTTTTCTTTTCACATTTTGTACTCCATCCAAAGAGGGGCTGCATTCCACACATCCCCCCAACATCCCACCCACATCAACCCTTGCAATATGAAACCATCATGATCTCTCTCTACTGTTCTCTTTGCCTGTGTATTTTTGTCATAAATATTTCTTCTAAATGCTGGAACTGTCCTACCAAGTACCCGTTAGTTTCCCCTCAATAATTTCTTTTGAAATGCATTTCAAGCATGACCAGTCTCTGCCATGTCTATTAAGATAACCATTTAGACCCATTCTGGTTCTGTATGTCCCTGAAGATCTCACACAGAGAGAATGGTTAGATCTCTCTATGATGGTCACATTATACAAATCATTCCCAAATTGCAACTCATGGTCTAGCAAGGATTTTTTCTGCTAGAATTTTAGAATGCTGAGATTTGAGACAAATCTGAGAGTCACTGAAAAAGTAAGACCACAAATTTCGGAGTCAAATGGTCATTTGTTTAAATCACACCTCTATCATTTCCCTAATGTGTAACATTGAGCAATTGCTCAACCCCTCCAAACCTCAATTTCCCTACATAAGAGATGATAGTAATCCTTACTTTAGGTTATTCCAAGGATTGAGTAATCCACATAAAGTGCCTACATAAACTATATGTACCTACATAAATTATAGCTACATTTGTGGTTGCTCGTTAATTAATTCCACAAACTTCTACTGAGCCCCTGCTATGTGTCAGGCACTGTTCTAAGCACTGGGAAGACAGAAAAGATCCATGTTCTCATGGAGCTTGTAGTCTTGCGGGTAGACAGACAATAAAAAACACATAAATGAGAGAATGTCAGATGGCGGTAAGGGCTATAATGAAATAACACAAGACTATGAGATAGAGTAATTGAGCCCATACCTTAGCTATGGATTCAGAGAAGGCTTCTCTGAGGCAGTGACATTTAAGCTGAGTGGTCAAAAGAGCCTGCCAGATGATGACATGGGGAAGAGTGTGATGACATTCAGGACAAGGGAAGAGCAAAGCTCCTGAGGTGGGACCAAGGTTATTTTGTTCAAGGAACAGAAGTCCCAAGTATGGCTGGATCATGGTTGAGGGGCAGGGGTGGGATTTTAAGCCATTGAAGAGTTGTCATAGCATTGTTAACAGAAGAAGCAACAGATGAAATCATCAGCGTGTTAGTACAATTTAGCAATCTCCACCAAAAAAAAGGAGCTTTCTTTAAAATTTTTATTAGCAAAGTCCCAGAGTTGAGCTTGGCCTGGGTCACATGTCTCTCTCTGAACGAGTCACTATGGCCAGGATGATAGAATGCTCTGATTGGTCACATGCAGGTCACTAGCCCACCAGAGGGGACTCAAATTCACCAAGACCCCCAGAACACCTAGACTGAGAGTGGGGGGAGTAGTTCTCCCCAAATTGGAATGCTATTATCAGAAGAAAGGGGCCTGTGTACCAGACAGACAAAAAGAAAACAGGCATCACAACACTTATTCAGCAGGTGTTGATCATATGCTTGTATTTAGGCTGCAAGTGGCAGAAATATGGTCTATACCCTCAAAGCTAACCCTGGACTCCTGTTGGAAAAGAGACACAGAAGGAAATAAGAAATCTAACATTCTGTATTGTAAGGCCTGAAATTCTGTGTGCTGCCTTGACATCTTTGACCCTCCCAGGGTCCGAAAGGCTGATCTATGAATTCCCCTGCTTTTCCCAGATACGTTCCTTTCTACCCAGCTAGTTCCCCTATCAGCCAGGCCAGTGGCACACCACTTAGCCCCAAACTCAATAGGTTTCACCTTCCTGCCACCCTGCAAAATTATTCAGACAATTCAATCACATCTTCTTTCAGGAACCAGGGGGCATTCCACCCTCTTGATACTACAAAGCCTGCCTCTCACAGCCCCTGCTGGTTCACTCTGCTCCTGAGTGCAACCCCCATGGGGTACTATATTGCATGCAGTGTCCTACTCCCCCAGACTATGAGTATATGCGACTAATAAACTGCAGCCAATCTCATCTACCCAGTGTCAGGTGTCAAGTATTTTGTTATTTCATATTAATTTGGGCAGCGGATCCCTCCTTCACCAATGGGGTGAATAAGAGGTGATCAGAAAGACTACAATTGCTTTTCTAAGAGTAGCCGAGCCCTTTGTGCTGGTTAATTAATTTGATCCCCAACCATACTATGATAAAACCCAAGAGCTCCTGCTGGTGGGACTAGGGCTGCCACACATGCTGGCAAAGCTCCTCCAACCCCCTGGTCCACAGCCCCTTTACTCAGATTGTCCTCTCTCACTGAGGTCTGGCCAGTAGCCACGGAGGCTTACTCTTTAGAATTTTCACCAGAGTCTAGCAAGGACCTGAGGACACAACACGCTTCCAATAAATATTCCCTGAGTGAAAGAATAGATCTTTGTCTTCAATCAGGCAATGGCAAAGTGTGGAACACTCTGGTCTGATTCAAAAACTTGGTTTATGTTAGAGCCAAAGTGACCTACCCAGAAAATCCAGGAATGGAAAATCTATTTCATTCTGGGCTTTACAGAGGAAATAAATACCAGAGATCAGGAGCCATGGTTTTTAATGTTCACGTTAGCAAAGTATAAAAATTGACTTTTTAAAGAAATGAGCCTTCATTTTATGCTTACATTTTCAATGAGGTCCCTGTTTTTGTCAGAAATTTCAACCTCTGCTGGGTAATTGCACAACTCCTGGCTTCACTTGGCCTGCGTAGCCTTGGCACAACTGACTTTTTTGGGTACATGCTGTAGGCAAGACTTTTATGAGGCTTGATTCTTGTCTTGACTTTATTTGATTGTGTATATCTGTAATTCAGCACATAGATTAAAGCAGACAGCACCTCTCAGCACCACCGTGATGTGCCACAGAAAATGATAACAAAGTATTTATCATATACAGATCTACAGGAATGCAAAAAGCCTTTCCAGAAATCATGCTCTGGCACGTAGCATGAATTAAGTACACAGTTTTAAGGGGCTGGAGCCTCTCCTTGAGAATCATTGCAATTTCCTGCTGCTTGGATTCAGCCTGCCCTTGGAAAAAAAAAATTGCTGAAAATCTTTACAATTCTTCACCAGAGTTCTCTGTCCTGGTCTTTGGATTTATGAAAAAGTGCATTTCTGAGCAACTTCTCTTTAGAATACCTGTTCTAGAACTGAACACAGTGGCAGGGCTGAGGATACTGAAGGACTCCATTTTTCACCTTTTAGATTAAAAAAGATGAAAAGTTTTGTTAACATGCTGAGTTGGCAAGGGTGTATAGAAACAGGCATTCTTATACATTGTTAGTGAGAGTGAAAATTGGTACAATCTTCTTGGAAAGCAATTTGGTTAATATCTCTCACAATTTTAAACATTCATACCCTTGACCCAGCAATTCCACATCTAAAAATTTACTCCATAGAGATACCTGAATATATTCATTGAAGAATTACTTATAGTAACACAATAATTCAAAAAAGAAACAAATATCTATCAAAGTGAGATTGGGTAAATAATTTATAGTACAAACATACAAGAAAGTACTATTCGGCTATTATATATGTATGACAGCTCAATGTGCATGTGTGCGTGTGCATGTGTGTCCTTAGGCCACTGGTTTTCAACAGAAGAGATAGCTGGTAATGTCTGAAGACAACTGGGGGTGGGAATGGGGTGGGGGTGCTATCGGCATCTAGAGGGTAGAGGCTAAACATCCTAGAGCACACAGAACAGCCCCTCCCCATCGATAACAAAGAATTATCCAGCACAAAAGGTCAATAGTGCCAAGGTTTAGAAATCCTTCTCCTAGACAAATCTCTGAAAGTTTTCATAAGTAACAGTAGTAGCTGCCTCTGATAAAGGAAACTGAAAGACTGGCTGCAACTCTTTTGTCTTGATGGAAATTTTATATGTACATGTATTCTACATTTCCTTTTAAAGAGTCTGTGTTAAGCAGTTTTCAACTGTGCAATTCTCAGGCTAATTCAGGCAGGGTATCAGACAGCAGCAGGTTCCACAGCAGTCATTTGTCTACCTTCTTTTGCCTTGACCTCTTCTTACAGCAAATGGGCAGACACAGTGAGTGAGCTTGAGGTTGAGAAAAACTGCTTGGAATTCACAAGTTCCTGAGCCATTTCTGGTCATCCAGGGACAACAACATCAGTGATGTATTGGCTCTAAAAGTAAAGTGTGTAGCTTTCTTTGACTGCTTGCCTCTGTTCATGTTGACTCCAGAAGTTGGAGGTGTAGAAAAGCAAACTGCTTTTTCTCCTCCCCAAATGTATTGATAAGATAGATAGCCTCAGGGCTTATAACCCCTCTGATGGTTTGAATGTGCGGTTTTTATAATTCAAATTATAAATTATCCCTTGAAATTTTTAAACACCAATTCTGGTTCAACATATGAAAATTTATCCACAGAAGTTTGCCAAGATAGTTCTTACAAGGATATTCATTACAGTGTTTTTTATAATCTGAAAGTAAGAGCCCAGGAGAAAATTGCTATATAACCTAGATCATAGTCATTCTATAGAATATTCTGCTCTATTAAAAAATGAGGTGGATCCATACATGTTGATATGGAATGATCTCTAAGATACATTACTTGAAAAAACAAGTTACGAACACTTGGCTTCTTTCTAAGTAAATTACAAATATGTGTATGTACTATATGAGTGTGTACATATATGTATACGTATATGTGTTTGAAATTCTGTCTTGGTATATGGACATTTTGCTTTCTGGAAAGAATGATAAGAAACTCTTAGCAGTAGCTTCTTTGGGGAAAGGGACTGCAGGCAGGGTATGGGTGAGTGTCAGATAGCTTGCCCTTGGCACTTTGTACTCTTACATTCTGTTTAAACGTTCTAACCATGTACATGTGCATGCATTATATTTTTTAAGATTTTCAACATATGTTATCCGGATAATCAGAGTATGAATCATTTGAAATGTTTTTCTTCATATTCCTTTTTATTTATAAAAATGCACATGACATATAAATACTATAAAAGAAAAATTGGAAAATATCAGAATATAAAAGAGGGTATGTTAAAACTATGTAATTAAATAGACAAATAAAAACTGTTTTTTAAAGTTATAGCCAAACCCATCTACAGTAAAAATGTCATACATATGAGCCTTCAAATATGAGCAATGCCATGGAACAAGTATGAGTAGAACACGTCGTTATTTTTGTTGTTACTATTATACTTTAATCTGTTAGTATTTTTGAGTCCACTATAAGCAAAACACATTGTGGTTAATTCCATGAAGGAAGCAAAGATGATTCAGATGTGGACACAGGCATATCCCCCTTGAGTCACTTGCTAGCTGAAGTGATATGTTTACACTGAATTACGTCTGCAAGCTAGCTAACCAGCATTAAGAACTTGGGCAACTCCTTGGTAAGGATCAGATGCATGAACTGGACCAAGCTGGTTTGAGCATCAATTGTCCAAAATCTCTCTTTCATGGATAAAATGAAACCATTTGTACCAATGCCATGGGTCCTAGAGGCTGTTTTAAAATAAAGTGCTCATGATTAAAATGCACTCAAGCAGGTACATGTTTCTCAAGCCATGTAACCCAGCATCACAATAATATCATTTTCTTATTCCTCTTGATAGCAGAGAATGTAAATCTTAGCAAATAAGGGGCAAAATGGGTTATTTCAAATTGAATCTCAACCAATTCAGGAAACTTCCCCTTTTTCCTCTCTATGTTGGGGTGGAGACACTGGTTCATGGCCATTCTTTGTAACCAGCTGGCACATGCCGAGATCTCCAGTCCACTCTGGTTCTTAAGCACAGTCACCCCCTGAGTTGGTATTTGTCCAGCTGGGATACAGTGTTCCTTCTCCCAATTGTGGGCTCCTCCAGGTGCCCTGTTGGTCATAAAATGTATGTAAAACCCCATTGGACATAAATCCATAAATTAGATTCCCTAGGTTTTCATCCTAGTTTTGTGGTTCTCAACTTTGGCTGCATGTTGGAATCAACTGAGGAGATTTTTTAAAAAGTCTGGACTTCACCTTTCCCCCAGATCTTGTAATTTAATTGGCCTTGGGCGCAGCCTGGGCGTTTCTGTTTTTAGGAGAGGAGTCCTCAGGTGATTTTCATGTGCAGCCAGGGCTGAGAACCACTGTGCTCATTCCTCCAGGCAGTCCAGTCAGCTGTCTCAAGTTTCAGTTGAAGAGATGGGCCCCTTGCTGCTCTCTGATCCATTAGTTCCCACCCCTTCTCATCCTCTGACAAAACCTATTGCTGCACTAGTTAGGGCAGGCATGGCTTTGGTAACAAATATACACCTAAATGTGGAATGGCTTGACAGAAGAGAAGTTAATTTCTAGCTCACGTAACAATCTAGGCAGTTCCAGGTAAGGTAAGCATGAGTGTGGTGTTGGAATGGCATACTTTACACAGGCCGCAGGAACACGAGCTGACTGTAACTCTGTCATCTTCGGCAGTAGCTTCTATAGTTCCCCTAGAGGTCACCAAAACAGCTAAATGGGGATAAGAGCATGGAAAAACACATATGGAAGGTTTTGAAGGGTCAGGCTTAGAAGTGGCCCTCAGAATTTCTGTCCATTCCATTGGCTAGAACCAGTCACATGGTCACACCCTCCTGCAAGGGAATCTAAGAAATGTAGTCCAGCTATGTTTCCAAGGAGAGGAAAATGGATTTTGGTGAGTTTCCATTGCAATCACTATAGGTATGACCTGCAAACAGCCTCAATTCCCTTGCCCCTCTCTGCCTTCATCATAATTAGGGGCAACACCTGCTATGGTTTGGAAGTGGCTTGTCCCCACCAAAACTCATGGTGAAATTTGATCCCCAATGTGGCAGTGTTGGGAGGTGGGGTATGGGGGGTGAATCCCTTATGAACAGGTGAATGCTGTCCCGTGGGGTGAATTCTTGCTCTCACACAAGAGCAGGTTGTTAGAGTCTGGCTTCCTCCATTTCTCTCTCTTTCTTCTTCTGTCACAATGTGATCTCTTTGCACACACCTGCTTCTCTTCTGCTTCCCACCATGAGTGGAAGCAGCCTGTAGCCCTCACCAAGTGCAACTGCCCAATCTCAGACTTTTCAGCCACCAGAATCATGAGCCCAGCAAACCTTTGTTTTGTAAAATACCCAGTCTCAGGTTTTCTGTGACAGCAATACTAAACAGACTAAGACAGCACCCTAACTTTGCTATGAGCTCATCATCTGCCCTCTTGTTCACTGCACTTGGGTAGCTGAACATGGCTAGACAAGGTTTGACATTTAATTCATGCTTTTAAACCTTAAATGAACACTCAACACTTGTGGTGATCCTTTACCCAGTGTGACCATTTTATACCTGAACCTCTCATCAGTCTTAATATGTTGAAAACTGAACTTGATTTACCTTTTAATGCAAACCTGACCCTTCCCTAGGCTTCTGCATCTCAGGAAACAGCACCACCCAGCCAGTTGCTCAACCCAGAAAAGTGGTCATCATCCTGATTCCTCCTTTTCTCTCTCCATCAAGTCTCATTAATTTTTCCTCTAAAATATATCCTAACTCTACCCTCTTTTTCAATCTCCTCTCCCACCGCTCTAGGCCAAGTCACCATTATCTCTCAGCTGGAGTGTGTTCTCTCGGTTCCTGCCTCTCTTACAGCCTGTTCTCCACAGACAGGTGTAAGGAAAATGGACAAATGGTCAGGATCCCTCCGATGTTCCAAATCTTGCTGAGCATGACCTAGCCTGTTTGATGTAAATATAACTGTGAGTGTGTGCCCAGGTGTTCCTTGGCTGATGTCTAATGTAGACACATTAACTGCACATGTATTCCCAGGTGTTTCTTGGTTATCTGACTTGCACCCAGGTGTTCCTGAGTTATCTGACTTAAGTTTAAAGGACAAATGGCTCTGATCCATGGTGCCCCGGTGATGCACCCCTGGGAGACCACTAGGGCTGCTGGAGGTTGCTGTAATCTGCTGCTGAGGAGGCTGGGGACTGAGCTCATGTTGGGGAATAAAGCATGCCTACTTTGCCCAGGATCTTTACCAGTTACCTAGCTTGTGACCTGCATATGAGAGGTCTGTGACCCAGTTTGCATGGCATATGAGGGGTCTGTGACCCAGACTGCACAGAATGGGTTTGAGGGGTCTGTGACCCAGCCCGACAGGGGTTTGTGACCCAGTCTGTACAATGGGTTTGAAGAGTCTGAGCCCTAGCCTGACCATAGGCACAGGATATTCCTGAAACATGAGCACTATCACATCCTCCCCTGCCTAATCCCCTAAAGTGGCTTTCATTGCACTTTGAAAAATTCTAGCCTGGTGACCATGGTTTACGTGGTATGCACTGCATAACCCCACTCCTCCAATCCCATCCAGCTTCACCGTCTCCCTCATCCTCCAGCCCTCTACTCCTCCAGCCTCAAGTCTCTTCCTTTCTCAAGATTTTTGCACTTGCTTTTCTTCTGGCTTTTCAGGGCTGGCTCCTAAATATCATTTAGGTCTCTATTTAAACCTCAGTGGATGGGACTTCCCCAATCCCACTTCTAAACAGGTCCCCATTATCCTCTATCCTGTCGCTCTGCTTTCCTCACAGTACTCATTACTATTTGTAATTAATTGTGCATGCTTACTTGTTTATTGTTCCACCCCACCAGATTCTTGGCTACATTAGGGTAGGGCTATGTCTACTTTGTTAGTGGCTGTCCCCGATGCCTGATTTATTCTATCTATATTGGTATCTGTATTGGTTGAATGTCTTACCAGGTGGCAGTTCCAGGTTCTTGAACAATCCATGAAAAAAAAATCTTTCACAGGACCAGTGAAAGGAAAGGAAGAGAGGGATGGAGAAACGGAACATAATAAAGCTTTATTACAAAGCAAAAGTACGCACAGAAATAGGGCGAGGGTGTCTCTGCAAGGGAGAACCGCACTTGTGCGCCTAGATTCTTAGAAGGATGATTTATATGCTATTCTAGGATGGAGGTGTTTCTCTGTCCTAAGGGGAAGAATATTCAGCTGTAGGGGAGGATCTAAAGTAATTAAGTCCTAATAGGCTGATATGAGGTTGCATCAGCTTCCTGTCATGCATCCCTGAGTTTCTGAAAGTTTTGGGGCATTGTATTAGTCCATTTCTGTTGCTTATAACAAAATACATGGAACTGGGTGATTTATAAAGTAAATGAAATTTATTGCTTACAGTTTCTGAGGGTGGGAAGTCCAAAGTCCAAGGAACATAGCTGGTGAAGGCCTTGGTCGTGGTGACAGTGATGATAGGGTATCACATTGCAAAATGGCAGAGCAGAGAGAGACTAACCTGCTCATTCACTCTCCTTTCAAAGCCCTCCAAATCACCTCTTCAAGGCTCCACCTTTCAATTACCATAATAGGATTTCCCACCCTCCTAATGGTCACAGTGCAGGCCAATTTTCTAATACACAAAACTTGGAGACACAATTCAAGCTTCAGTGAGTTTTGGGGGACATAATTCAATCCACTACAGGCATGCACAGTGGAGTCACTTTCCCATATCTTTGTCCATCCTGGTTTGGTGTCACGGGTGGAAGGTTGTGTTGGTCTTCTGCACTTTTGTTTGCACAGGCACTGGCCTATTCAGTCTGAATATTTACGAGCAGCCTCCCTGGGGCGTGTCCCTATTCTGTCCTGCCTCAAATGCAGTATAGATTAATGAATGCAATGCAATGAATGAATGCAGTAAGTCAATGGTTCTTAACGAACATACATATTCATACATTTATCTCTTTCTATCTGTCTGAAGCTCTTAAGAACCTGATGAAAGCTCTGGGCCTTTTCCTCTGAGAAATCATGTTCACAGTGTTCCCAAACTAACATTTCAATTGTTTCTGGTGATCCCTGGGCCTCCAGAATTCCATTCCCTCAGAAATCAGATTAATAATTCTGGACTAAATAGTACTTTTAGCTCTAAAATTCTCATGGTAACACATAAACTACTCTGCTACCCATGAAAGTAAAAACAATGAAAACAGTAAAGTCTTAATAAGATGGCACCCTGGAACAGTAAGTTTTTATGGGATAGTGAGAAGCAGGAAATACCAGGAGAATAGGCTGTTGCCTTCAAAAATCAGCTGCAAAAAGACACACCCAACTGGGATCCCAGGGTATCCAAGAACCACCTTGGAAGGAGTCAATCCTAACACAATCCAGGGATACCTGGAGTGGGCCCTTGGAGCCAGGTTCCAGGCCAGGAAACCTCCCTGGACTGCCTTATGCCTGGCACAGCTGGGAAGGTGCAGGGAAGAAGAAGCCACTTGCAAGGCCATTGATGTGAGTTCCCCAAAGGCACTCCAAAGATGTTGGAGCAGAACCCATATTTTGTTATCTTGGCAGCCTTAGCTGATGGGGGTTTGGAGATAACAGAACCAGCTCATCAAGGTACTCTTCCAAAGTTGCAGTTGTGAGAGCACTAGCAGTAAGTCTCCTCCTGTCTGAATTCCTTCAGCACTTCCACATTCCTGCGTGCTGGAGATACCTGTTCCCATTGTTTCTGTCCTCCTGGACAGCAGGGTTCATGCAATCCAACAGCAGCTACTGCAGGGTTTGCACACAGAACTCCCTAAGAAATGATTATGTAGGGAGTGAACGGATCTTGTGCTGCAGCCAGGGCATTCATAAGCCCTAGGAGAGTCGTTACAGGGGCTGGAGGTAGGGGCTAACTCAGAGGAGACACTCCAACAAGGCAGGAATCCACATTATAGAGGAAGCTTTAGGAATGGTGTAACTCATCATTTCAAATGCCAGGTGAAATTGATAGCCCAGTCGTTGGCCCAACAAGTGCTGGGGCACCTGTCAGCATAGGTGCTACAAACTCCTGGGTATGTCACAAAAAGAGCCCAGGGTCAACCATCTGAAGAAGAGGCTTGAGGAACCACAGGGTCTTCACCTGCAGGTCACAGCTGTCCCTGGCCTCAGGCAAGCAGGCCAACAGCCACTAGCAGGTGCCACGCACAACTGCTATAGCCCAGAAATTGACACCTTGATCATTCAGCTGTTGGACATTCCGTGAAGCATATGTTGTGGTGAATGATGCTAGCACTTAAAATTGAGATTAGTTTATAGATGGGCTGTGGTCCAAGTAATTTATTTATACAGAAAGTGGGTTTCTATGCAGGGCAGAAACTATCCTGCATGTGAATCGTGTCCCTTGATTCTACCCTATCTCCCTGGAAAGGATATTTCCTTGTTTCAAGAGGCTTTTTTTCCTTTGCTTATTAAAGACATTTATAAAAAGGCTATCATCAAGTTTGTACATTATTTTAACTTTCAATTAACAGGTTAAAAAATTAAGTCAGGGCTCTATACTGTTTAGTAGATGCATTTAGAGTAAAAGTGGTGATGGCATTTACTAACTTCAGGAGAATAAAATCCCCCGGAGTTGAGAAGGAAAGGGGGAGGGGAGAAGGATGGAGTCTTAGTTGTTTCTCTCTACTTAAAAAAAAAATAAGATTTGAAGGAAATATAGCAAAAGATCAACACCTGTTAAGTCTGGGAGATAGAGGCTCTGTGGACATGTGTAATATTTTGTTTACTTTTTCGTACCTTTAAAATTTTGTGATAAAAATTAAAAAGTTTTAGATGATGGGGTGTAGAAAGGAAATGAACTTTATGAAACTTCAGTGTGTACTGGTGCTTCCTAAAGTTCTCCACGTGATTATTTTGCCTTGAAAATGAGACAAGAGAGATACATGTCAAGTTCGGATATGTATGGCATAATAATAAAGCAAACACGTGTGCTTAGTATGTGCCAGGCACAATCCTGGACACTTTATACTCATTAACCCATTGAGCTGGGTACCAGGACAAATCTCCATCTGGGGACCTGCTTACCTGACAACAAAATGGTTTCAGTTGTTGGGGTTTCCAACTCAGCCTCACTAAATGAAATTAAGCAAGGAAGCGTAGAGCCAGACAAGATTAAGCTTCTATTTCTCAATGCATGAGTCTCAGGAGTAAGTGAGTCAGGGAGAAATAAACCTCTACCTCTAATGTAGCATCCCACATGAGATGGATCTGTGAAAAACAGGCCCCGCTTCTATGAAGTGACTAGACACCATAAGGGGACTGAGCCTCGCTGGGACGACTGTCACTCATAACCATGCTCCCTTCCCTTAAAGGTAACCATTATCCTGACTGCCAACACCATAGATTGCCTTTGCTTGTTTGTGAAGTTTATATAAATGGGATCATTTGGAATGCATTCTTATGTCTTGCTTGTTGCACTCAACTTTATGTTTGTGAAATTTATGTAATTGCATATATCAATATTTCACTTGTTTTCATTATTGTTGAGCTTTCCGTTGCATGAATAGATTATAATTCATCAATCCGTGATACTATTGATGGACATTTAGGGAGCTTCCAGTTGAGGCTATTATGAATGGCACTGCTGGTGCCAATATCTATGCATTTCTGTTTAATATATCCTTAGAGTTTAAAATGTTCAGCTTTTGTAGACATTGCCAAACAGCTTTCTATTAGCACCGCACTCTCCGGAGTGAGCAACGGGCCGGCCCCAAACAGCTTTCTAAAGTGATTGTACCAATGTACATTCCCTTAAGCAGTGTGTGAGTACATGTTGTGCTGTAACATCATCACAACGTGAATTTGTCTGTGTTTTTAATGAATATCTAATCTTTGCGTCTATGTTCGTACTTAGTATTTCTCTAGGATAGAGATTTCTGGAGGGGACAAGAGCCTCCTCCCCACATTATTTTCTTTTTCAAAAAATTTCTTGTTTTCTCTCACATGTTCTCTATTCTAGGTGAATTTTAGGATGAATTTATTACATCCCATAAAAATGGTAATTGCTAGGTTAAGGTTACACATATTTAAAGTTTTAATAGATACTGCAAAACTGCCCATCAAAAAGACTGTGCCCATATATAGTCCTACCAACAGTGAAAAAGAGTAACTATTTCCCCTCACCTTCACCAACCCTGCATATTAACAAACTCTAAAATTTTTACCCAAAAAGGATATTGTGTTTAAATTTGTTAAAAAGGAGGGGGTTGAATTTTTTTTTTACAGATTTGTTGGCCATTTGCATTTCTTCTGAGATTTGCATGTTCACATTCTTGGCTAGTTTGTCCACTGTTTATCTTCCTTCTATTTCTATCTGCAAGAGTTCTTTGTCCATTCTAGATCTGCACTGTCCAATATGGGTCACTGCTAGTCATATCTGTCTACTTAAATTAATTAAATAAAATTTAAAATTTAGTTCCTCCATCACTCAGGCTGCATTTCAAATAATCAATAGCCACATGTAGCTAGTGGTTATGCTGTTGTGTGTGCACAGAGAGAGAACATTTTCATCATTATAGAAAGTTCTATCAGACAGGGTTGGTCTAGATTGTAATCCTTTTACATTCTAAGATGTTGCAGAGCAGTTGGGCGGGGAGGAGAGAGGAGTAGGGAGAGATAAGGAGGAAGGAGGGAGGGGGGCATGGTCAAGGCGCATAGCACCCCCCTCAACCCAGCAGGGGAGTACAGGTGGCTTCTGGTGGTGGCCCTGTGTTTGTCACTGGGCTAGATGTAGATGTCAGACAGGGTTAGTCTAGATTGTAATCCTTTTTCTGTATTTCTGTTGAAATATTTTTCTCTCAGTCTATCCTTTGTTATTAATATTATTTTTAATTGGCAGATCACAATTTTATGTATTTATAGGGTACAATGTGATGTTTTGGTATTTGTACACAATGTGGAATGATTAAATCAAGCTAATTAGTCTATCTATCACTTCATTAATCGTTTTTTGTGATGATGAGACATTTAAAATGAGCTCTCTTAGCAATTTAGAAATATACAGTATGTTTTTATTAACTATAATCACCCTGCTGTGCAATAGATCTCAAAAACTTATTCCTCTTGTCTAACTGAAACTTTGTACCATTTGGCCAATTTCCCATTCCCTCTCTTACCCCAAAATCTATTCTTATATTTTGACTTTTGAAGACTTTCTTTTGTGGTGCAGAAAAAATATATTTTTATGTGGCCAACTATATTAATAATTTTTGTATGAATCTTGAGCATGGATTTTCCTTAAGAAATCTTAAGAAGTTATAAACATATTTTTCCCATACTTTTTTCTAATTATTTACTAGTTATTTTTGTTCTTTAATCTGTTTAAAATTAATTTTTTATTATGCTGCAAGATAAGAGCCTAATTTTTTTTGCAATGGATAGCCAATCTTTCTAGTACCATGTATTGTGTTTAAAAGGGGGAAAACCAGAAATATTGAGAAGCACTAAGAAATATATACTTTTAATCAAGTTAATAAAAATTTCCTTCTGATTATAGTTTGCTAAGCAGTTTTAGCAAGAATGGCCATGAAATTTTGTCAACTGCTTTTTCTGTGCCTCTCAAGAGTATCTTTTGTTTTTTTCTTCTTTAATTGAGACAAATCCTACCCTTGGGTGGGGTAATATATTATTTTTAATTCACTAATGGATTTGATATGTTAATATTTTATTAGGATTGTTGTACATATTTAGAAACAAGATTGGCATTTTTTGATACATAGTATCCCATTGTATGGATGTATTATATTTTATTTAGCCATCTCCCTACTAATGGACATTTGCATTTTCCCAATATTTTTCTAATCTAAACAAAGCACTGCTGCTGCAACTTCGTACATGTGCCATTTCTGAAAAATGGATTCTTATTTATGTCATTCAATATTTCAATTCAATTGAAAATTTTGAGCATGTTGTTTTTATAATTTTTTTTATAACATATAGTAGAATGATAAGATAATTAGTAAAAGAGTAAAATATACACCAATCGGGATGGCAGTCTCTCAGTGGTTCCTTCTTTTGGAATTGGCACCAATATTTAGGGGAAGGCCTTATCTCTGTTCCTCTGACAACAACTCTTTGATACAGTAATACAAATGATCAGTAGGAAATATCATAATCAATGGTTCAGAAGAATTCATAATTGCCAGTTTAGAAATTTATCCCTTATCTTCTTTCTACTTTCTTCTAGAAAGAAAATGGGAATGCATTATTTTATTTATTGCCCCTATATCTTGGGATAATTGCTATTATTATCCTCATTTAACAGATAATGTAATACAGCTCAAAGATATTCATTTCCCACAATCTCACATCCAAAAAGGTGCGGAGATAGGATTTAAATCCAAGACCACCTAACTCTGAAGTCCACATTCATTTTACTATACTATATTACCAATACTATGCACCATACTGTATTATACACCATGCTGAACTATACTATATCATACTGTACTATGCAGCCTCCTTACTTTCTGGGGTGAATTTCCATTTCTTGATAATATACATACTATAAAGGTTCATACACTTTACTAGGAAACTATTATTAGTGAAGTCTTTAGGTTGCTAGTAATACCTATTTTTCTCTTACTTTTATTTTTTAAATGATAATCAAAAATAGTTTTTTTGTGAGAAGGAGCCTTTTGTTTTTCCTCAAATTTTAAACTTCCCCATAGAGAATGAAAATTTTAAAGATGTCAAATAGTTCCCTAACTCAAGAGCAAATTTCCTATTCAGTAAGCTTGGGAAGTCATCTACATTTCATCTTGACCAAGAGGCAGAGAGGCCAGAGCCCTTTCAGCACTGGTCCAATGACGAACACAGGCAGAACGTGGGCAGGGCACGAGGCAGCAGGATGCTGAGACAAAAGTCCAGGATTCCGTTCCTGACTCTGTGGCTCCTGAGCTGAAGAGCCTTGGGCAAATTACATACCCTGTTAGGATTTCAATTTTCTCATTTTTAGAAAGCATGTGTTGGATGAGATGGTCTTATATAAGATCTCCTCTAGGGCAAAAATGATATAATTTTATGCTTTTTGTAATGTAGACTGTGTGTGTTATACTGTTACAGTTTTAAAAAACACTACTTACAAAAGTATTGTATACACTATAATCCAAATAGCATCTGAAAGGAAATGCAACACATTTTAAAAATCTATATAGCTCTGGGTGGTAGAGTTTTCTTCTGTGTGTTTTTTTGCCTTTTTCAATTTCTGTACGATGAATATGTATTCTTTTTGCAATCTGAAAAAAATGTATTTTGTGTTTTTTTAAAACACATTGGAAACTGCAAGGGAACCAAAAATAGAATAAAACAACCTAAATTTCAATGTAACCAGGATACCAGACAGAAGGCCCAACACAGCCCACATATTACGGAACGTTTTAAGATGTCAGGGGGTCAGGATCTCATCTGACAGATGGATTCGCCAGCAGCCCAGTCCTCTCAGCAGCATCCGGAGACAGTGTTTCCATAATGACTCATGGGGACTGTGCCAGCCAGCCCCAGATCACAGCCTTTTCCATTTACAGCCACAGAGTTGTGGCGGCCTGACACTGTGGTTCTCATGGAATTCTGAAACAAGCCTGGCTTCATAATAATGACTGCCTATTCAAGGCAGAAATGGGAAGGAGGATATGACTAATGATATTTGGAGGGAGTATGGGAATCAAACCAAAAATTACAGTGACTTTCTGGTTGGGACACACTGGATAGGAACAGAACTGTGTATTCACAAGTCCAAGAGCGTGTGGCCTGGCCAAAGGACCAGAGGCAAAAATAAACAGCAGACCTGCCCCATTTGTCAGTTGTGAGTGATGAGTCTTAAGATTCAGACTGGGAGTTGGGAGGTGGAGAGAAGCTATTTGACAGGTGGACTCCTCAGCACTGTCAAAGTTTGGGGGCCAACTTCTTTGGTCTGTGAACCACAGAGGGAATATGCATCTTGGCATAAAGGACACTCCCAGTTGTTCTGTAACCACTACTTTTCCCCCTCTGCACAAAAACTATACCCATTGCACCTCACATTCTCGTGCTAGATTCAAATTAAATCATTGTCAGTTCACAGACTTAGCCAACTGTGTAAAATTCACAACTCCCAGGCACTCCAGTTTCCATTCATTAAAATAGGGGTTCTTAGCCTAGATCCACAGCCCTCCAAGGGGTCTGTGGATAGAATTCAGGGGTCCTTGACTCGGATGAGAGAAAAATTGCATGTTTATTTTTACTAATCTCTCACTGAAATTTAGCATTTCCTTTCGTAATGTTTGTTGGCAACAAACCAGAGTAGTATCTTGACACTGTCACCAGTAGAAAGTATGAATATATTCAAATCACAGTAGCATTGATGCACATATCTCAGAATACTGTTTATACTGCTTGAAAGTTACAGAACTTATTAAACCCACTGCTAGATATTGTTATTTAATTCATTAATTAAGAAACACATCTATTATTACAATACAAATTCACTTAGAAAAAATTCTAACCATATCCACTGTAATAGTTTCCTCTGTAGTCCTCTGTATTTTATTTTGTTCAATTCTGAACATTCTGAGAAGGCATCCGTAGGTTTCACAAAATGGCCAGAGGGTCCAGGATGTAAAGACATTCAGGAATGACTGCACTAAAACAGACAATATGGTACTTTCTTTTTCATCTACATTCAAATGAGGCTAAATCTTCAGCATTTCATTACCTCTGAAGACCCAGCTGCAGGTAAGATGGAAAAAAGGGCTAAAACTCTGCCACTATGACTTAAAAACTGTAGAAAATATATATAACAACCATTTTCAAGACATTAGACATTAGGCAATAAAGGATAGTGATCCTTGGGAGATGGGATACGAATGAGGTGAACCCTACAATTGCCAAAGCATGCTGTCAGAAGAGACTTTGCAGGTATCAGTTCAGGGAAAAAAAAAAACCCAGGTGGAGCCCACTGGTCTCCCTGGGTTGAGGAGATGGAGCTGGAAGTCTAAGAGACAAGGTGAAAAGTGTTTGCAGGGTAGAGTATTAGAAAATGTTGGAGTGAGCAGGACTGAAGCGATGCTGGGACCTGAAACTGCCTGGGCTGTAGAAAAATTTAAAAGACAGTTTTTTTCCTTAGCATGCATTTCTCTGAGTTCCCTCTTCTCCCATGGTTATTTGATGTTTTGAACCTTTGTTACGGGGCAAGATGACATTATTTACATAAATGTAAAGTTGTTTTCCAGTTAGCCTGGAGCTGCAGACGTGCCACAGTCAGGTGCTATCCAGAGAAACCAAGGAAGATATCAATAAAGCTGTGCTGATTCCACCCTCCAGCAGGACCCTGAGATAACAGGGTCCCATCCCAAGGATGGGAACAGAAAGCAAGGATGGAAGCCTTGGTGAGACCTTGCACCTGGTTCCTTGCATGGAGCCCCCACAACTCATGTCCCTCTCCCTCCTGCTTTTCTCTTCCCACCTTCCATTCCTTCAATCGCCTCTTTAAAAACCCCTCAGTAAAACTGAGTTGGGGAGCTGGTTTTATCTGCACCACACTCTCCCGAGTGAGCCACGGGCCGGCCCTGGGGAGCTGGTTTTGGTCTGGCTATTTTCCTTCAGGTTTACTGGAGAGATGGTTTAGCCTAACATCTCTCCTTAGGTCACTGGTATTTCTGAATTAAAGCTGACTTCCATTTTTACCAACATTTGACTTTTGGGTTGTTTGTTTCTCTTTGGGGGAAGGCAGCTAGACTTGAGTCCAGTAGCAAGATTTTGACAAGCCTAAGCCAGAAGCTGAATGTCCTGGGGTAACAGATTTTGGCAAGTCAAGCCAGGGTTTTTGTTTGAGGCAGGCAATCAGACTTGGGCCCAGTAACAAGAAGAAAGAACTGAGATGAGAAAGAAGTCTGGAAATCTTCAAAGGATCCCCTGCAAATCTGCTGAGGACAGGCCAGCACATTTGTTGGGAAAATAGAATAGTTTGGTCAGGGCCCTCGCCTTGAGTCCAGTTGGGTGTGGTGTTAGCACATCCTTTGTAAGCAAATTGTGTGTGTGTGTGTGTGTGTGTGTATGTGTGTGTGTGTGGAGTTAGTGCGCATGCACACCAATGTATCCTTTTAGTTTTGTTGCTATTCTTGTGTTCTTCAGAGAGAGAGAGAGAGAGGAGTTTTAGTGAAGCAGGTGGGCAGGCACCTGCCTCAGTCATCTGCCCTGCATGGCCATGCTTTCTAACCTATGACTCCAAGGACCTTTTGGCCAGTTACCTAGCCCATAGACCTGTGTGTGAGGGGTCTGGTGACCCAGCCTGGTATGTGAGGAGTCTGGGGACCCAGTCTGGCATATGAAGGGTTTGTGACCCAGTCTGTGAATGGGCTTGAGGGATCTGTGAGCTCCGGACCCAGCCCTAGCCCTGATTGGCCCGGTTGGTACAGGATTACCAGCAGGTAAAAGAGCCCAACAACTAGTGTGGTCGTGTAGCTAGACAACATGTGTGAGAGAAAACTACCCAAGGCTGAGGAAAGAAGCACTTGAAAGTATTGGCAGGAACAATCCCTGGAGCTCACACTGAGCAGGGAAGAGTTCATAATTTATTGAGCATTGGTTTTGCCTCAGTAAAAGGAAAAAAGTTAGCCCTAAACTAAACTCTACTCTGATACCTTCTATCAAAGCTTAAAAGTAAACCCTGAAAGAATCAAACCGTTCCCAAGTACCTTAAGTAAATTTCAGAGCAAAACTCAATAATTTTAATAGGAATAAGAATACACAATTGTTCTGCACCCCCAAAAATGTAAAATTCACAATGCTGGTATTCTAGAAAAGAAGTTACCAGGCATGCAAAAGATCTGAAAAATATGACCCATAATGAGAAAAAAATTAATCAATAGAAACTGACCCCAAAATGACACAGATGATATAATTAGTAACCAAGTACAAAAAGGCAGTAATTATTACTGTATTTCATATGTTCAAGAGGATGAAGATTAAGCATGTTAAGAAAATACATGGTAGATATAAAAACATGTACATACATCAGAATTGAAGACATGAAAACTACCATGTCTGAGATGAAAAATACACTGTGTAGGATTAATGCTGTGGGAGAAAAGCTTAGCAAACTTGAAGACAAAGCAACAGAAACTACCCCAAATGAAACACCAAGAGAAAAAAAAGAACTAAAAACCAGAGAATCAGTGGGCTGTGGAACAATTTCAAATGGCCTAAAATATGTGTAATTGGAATCTCTGAAGGAGGAGGGTCAAATTTAATTAATTAATTAATTTAAGATGAGTGAATGAATGAATGAATTTTAAAAATTAATTTGAATTAAAAATACCCCCAATTTTTTCAACGTTGATGAAAATGATAAATCCACAAAATAATTCCGAGACACTCAATAAACCCCAAGCACAATAAACAGGAAGAGAAACAAGTCATATTATAATCAAATTGCTTAAAAGCAGTGGTAAAGAGAAACTCTTAAAGCAACCAGAGAAAAAGACACCTTATGTACAGAAACAAAGGTGAGGATTATAGCACATTTCTCATCTGAAACAGCGCGAGTGGAAAGATGGTAGAGAAGCATCTTCAAAGTACCAAAACAGCAGAAGAAAACAAAGCAAAAAAACCTGTCAGCAAAGACTTCTTTTTTCTCTTGTGTTAAATTCTTTTTTAAAAGAAGAAATTTAGTATTAGTATATATTTAATAAGCAAGCATTTACATAATGTGTACAAACATTTCTAAAATCTATGATGTAAATCAATAGATTTGTTAATGTATTTGAACAATATTAAACAACATTAGTCTTTTCTTAGTTTTCTACTTTTAACTTTTCCCAACTTTAATGAGGTATAATTAATCAATTAAATAAGAATTGCATATATTTAAGTTGTACAATGTGATTTTTTGATACATGTGTACGTTGTGAAATAATTATCACAATCAAACTAATTAACATGTTTATTACCTTACATAGTTACCTTATTTTCGTGGTGAGAACATTTAAAGTCTATTCTCTTAGCAAATTTCAAGCATACAATACAGTATTATTAGAGTCGTCATGCTGTACATTAGATCTCCAGAATTTATTCATCCTGCATAACTGAAATTTGCATCCTTGGACCAACATTTCCCCAATTTCCCCACCCTCCAGCCCCTGGCAACCACCATTCTACTCTCTGCTTCTATAAAGTCAATTTTTTTAGATTCCACATATAAGTGAGATCATGCAGTGTTTTTCTTTCTGCGTCTGGCTTATTTCACTTAGCATAATGTCCTCCAGGTTTATCCAAGCTGTTAAGCAGGATTTCCTTCATTTTTAAGGCTGAATAATATTCCGTTGTGCACACACACATACACACAAGAGGGTATGTCAAAAAGTTTGTGGAAAAATAGAATTTAAAGATAATATGTATCTTTCTATGAACTTTTTGAAGTACCCTCATATACATACCATGTTTTCTTTATCTAGTCATCTGTTGATGGACACTTAGGTCGCTTCCATGTCTTGGCTGTTGTGAACAATGCTGCAGTGAACATGGGAGTGCAGGTATCTCTTCCATATATGGAATCATTTCCTTTGGATATATACTCAGAAATAGGACTGCTGGATCAAATGGTAGTTCTATTTTTAATTTTTTGAGGAAGCCCCATGCTATTTTCCATAATGGGTGTACCAATTTACATTTCCACCAACAGAGTATTCCCTTTTCTCCACATCCTCACCAACACTTATCTTTCGTCTTTTTGGTAATTTTCATTCTAACTGGTGTAAGGTGATATCTCACTGCAATTTTGATTTGCGTTTCCCTGATGATTAGTGATGAGCTTTTTTCCATATATTTGTCAGCCTTTCATATATCTTCTTCTGAGAAACATCTAGGCAGTTCCTTTGCCCATTTTGAGATCAGGTGATTTGTTTTCTTGCTATTGAGTTGTTGTCTGAGTTCCTTACACATTTTATGTATTAACCCCTTATCAGATGTATGGTTTGCAAATATTTTCTCCCATCCTATAGGTCGTCTCTTCCTTCCGTTACCTTTGCTATGCAGAAGTTTTCAGCTTGATACAATCCCACTTGCCTATATTTGCATTTGTCACCTGTGCTTGTAGAATCATATCAAAAAAATCATTGTCCAAACCAATGTCATGGAGCGTTACCCCTATGTTTTCTTCTAGTAATTTTATAGTTTGGGGTATTATGTTTAAGCCTTAATCCATTTTGAGTTGATTTTTTTTGCATATGGTATGAGATAAGGGTCCAATTTTATTCTTCTGCATGTGGATATGTGGGTTTTCCAACAGCATTTATTGAAAAGACTATTTTTTTCCCAGTGGTGTTATTGGCACTTGGTCCAATTGACCATAAATAAATTTATTTCTGGGTTCTGTATTCTGTTCCATTGGTCTATATGTCTTTTTTTTTAATGCCAGTACCATACTGTTTTGATTACTATAGCTTTGTAGTAGATTTTGAAATTGGGTAGTGTGATGTCTTCAGCTTTGTTCTTCTTGTACAAGACTGCTTTGGCTATTCAGGGCCTTTTCTGATTTGATACGGATTTTAGAATGACCTTTTCTATTTCTGTGAAAAATGCCATTGAAATTTTGATAGAGATTGCAGTGAATCTGTAGATCATTTTGGGTAGTATGGACACTTTAACAATTTTAATCTTTCTAACTCATGAATATAGGATATCTTTCCATATATTTGTGTTGTCTTCAGTTTCTCTCATCAGTGTTTTATAGGCTCAGTGTACAGGTCTTTCCCCTCCTTTGTTAAATTTATTCCTAAATATTTGTAATGCTATTGTAAATGGGATTTTTTTCCTTAATTTCTTTTTTCAGATAGTTCATTGTGTATTAAAATGCAACACATTTTGGTTTATTGATTTTAAGTCCTGCAACTTTACTGCATTCTTTTATTAATTCTAACAGGTTTTTCTGGTGGCATCTTTAGGATTTTCTATACATAAGATCATATCATCTGCAAACAGAGACAATTTTACTCTTCCTTTCTGATTTAAATGCCTTTCTTTTCTTTTTCATGCCTAATTTACCTGCCTAGGACTTTTAGTACAAGGATACTTCAAAAAGCTCATGGAAAATTTTGTACTATCTGTTTATTCTATTTTTCCACATACTATATTGAATAGAAGTGGTGAGAGTGGGCATCCTTGTCTTGCTCCTGATCCTAGAAGAAAAGCTTTTAGCTTTTTGTCATTAACTATGTTACTTGTGGACTTGTCATATATGGTCTTTGTTATGTTTAGGTATATTCCTTCTACCCCTAATTTGTTGAAAGTTTATTTTTTTATTTTATCATGAAAGGATATTAAATTTTGTCAAATACATTTTCTGCATCTACTGAGATGACCATGTGGTTTTAATCCTTTCTTCTGTTAATGTGGCGTATCACATTTATTGATTTGTATATGTTGAATTATTCTTGCATCCCAGGGATAAATCCTACTTTATCATGGTGTATGATCCTTTTAATGTGCTGTTGAATTTGGTTTGCTAGTATTTTACTGATAATTTTTGCATCTATTTTCATCAGATATATTGGCCTTTACTTTTCTTTTTTTGTAGTATCCTCATCTGGCTTTTGTATCAGGGTAATGCTGGCATCATAAAATGTGTTTGGAAGTGTTCCCTCCTCTTCAATTTTCCAGAAGAGTTAGAAAAGAATTGGCTTTAATTATTCTTTAAATGTTTGGTAGAAATTACCAGTGAAGCCATCAGGTTTTGGGCTTTTCTTTGTTGGGGGGTTTTTGATGAACAGATTCAATCTTCCTACTCATTTCCAGTCTGTTCATATTTTTCTATTTCTTCCTGATTTAATCTTGGTCAGCTGTATGTTTCCAGGAATTTAACCATTTCTTCTAGACTATCCAATTTGTTGTCATATAATTGTTCATGATAATCACTTATAATGCTTTGTATTTCTGTGGTTTCAATTGTAATGTTTTCTATTTCCAAAAGAGAGCAGGAGTGGCCATGCTAATATCACACAAAAATATACTTTAAGTCAAAAACTGTCACAAGAGGCAAAGAAGGCCACTATGTAATGATAATGGGATCAATTCAACAAGAGGATATACCAATTGAAAATATATATGCACCCAACATCAGAGCACCTAAATACATAAAGCAAATATTAAGAGAACTAAAGGAAGAAATAGACAGCTATACAATAATAGCAGGGAACTTCAGTACACTTTCAACAATGGATAGATCACCCAGACAGAAAATCAATATAGAAAGAGCAGACTTGAGCAACATTATAGACCAAATGGACCTAACAGACATATACAGAATATTCCATCAAACAGCAGCAGAATACATATTCTTTTCAAGTGCATGTGGAACAGTTTCCAGGGTAGATCATGTTAGACCATGAAACAAATCTTAACAAATTGAAGAAGACAGAAATTATAACAGGTATCTTTCCTGACCACAATGATATGAAACTAAAAGTCAATAAGAGGAGGAAATTGGAAAATTCACAAATACTGTATGTGAAAATCAAATGACACACTCCTAGATAACAAATGGGCCAAAGAAGAAATCAAAGGGGAATTTTAAAAAATCTTGAGATAAACAAGAATGGAAACACAACATATCAGAACATATGGGATATAGCAAAAGCAGCTCTAAGAGAGAAGTTTACAGTGATAAACATCTGCATTAAAAAAATAAAGATTTCAAATAAACAAGCTAACTTCACACCTCAAAAAATTAGAAAAAAAAGAACAAACTAAGCCTAATACAGCAGAAGGAAGGAAATAAGAAAGACCAGAGCAGATATAAACTAAATAAAGCATAGAAAAACAATAGAAAAGGTTGATAAAACTGAGTTGGTGTTCTGAAAAGATACTCAAATTGGCAAACCTTTAGGTACGCTAAATAATAAAAAAGAGAGAAGATTCAAATAAATAAAATTATAAACATAGAATTATTTATCCAGAAAGATATCTCTCCAAAATGAAAGCAAAATAAAGACTTTCTCAAACATACAAATCCTGAAAGAATTCATCACCAGCAGACTTGCACTACAAAAAAAATGTTAGAGGAACTCTTTCAGACAGATGGAAAATCAGACTAGTTGTAATCAAGGTGTACACAAAAGAATTAAGGGCACTAAAAACAATAACCACATGTGTAAATATAAACTAAGTTTTCTTGTAATTTAAATCTCTTTTAAAAAAAGATGTGACTGCTTAAAGCAAAAGTCAAAACAGTGTATTGTGGGGCTTAAACATATGTAGAAGTAAAATATATAACAACATAGGACAAAGCCTGGAAAGGGAGAAATGAAAGGGTACTTTTGTGAGATTCTTATACTATATATGGAGTGATATAACATCACTTGCAAATAACTGTGATACATTTAAAACTATATTATAAACCCTATGGTAACCACTAAAATAGCCCAAAGAGTTTGAACTAATAAACAACAAAGGAGGTAAAATGGAATAATAAGAGATACTCAAATGATCCGCAAGAACAGGACAAAGAAAAATGAGAACATAAAATAGATGAGGCAAATAGAGAACAAATATTTAAACCTAACCATTTTAATATTCACATTAAATGTAAGTGGCCTAAATGCCCTAAATACAAGGCAGAGATTGTCAGATTGGATGAAAAAGCAAGACCCAAGCATAGGCTGCCTATAAGAAACACACTTTATTATTATCACATTTTTACTACAAAAAAATTTTTTTCTTTTAAGAAACACTCTTTAAATATGAAAACTAAATAGGATAAAAGTAAAAGGATGGAAAAAGACATATTATGCTGCCATTAATTAAAAGAAAACTAAAATAGTTAAAATTAATTAAAATTAAAATTAATTTTAGACAAAATAGACTTCAAAGCTAAGAATATGGTCATGCAAAAAAAAGAGGGTTGTTTTATAATGATAAAGGGGTCAGTTTATCAAGAAGACATAGCAATCCTAAACATGAATGCATCTAATAATAGAACTTCAAAATACATAAAACAAAGACTGGATAGAAATAAAAGTAGAAAAAGAAAAAGTACAATCAGAGATTTTAATAATCCTTTCTCAATAATTGATAAAACACATAGAGCATTGATAAGGACAGAAGACGTGAACAGCACTACCATGCATCTTAAGTTGACTAACATTTATAGAACTCAAAACTCAATTTGACCCAATGACAGCAGAATACACATTCTTTTCAAGTGCTCACAGATTATTTACCAAAGGAGACCTATCCTGGGCCATAACAAGTCTCAATAAATTTAAGAGAATTCAAGTCATACCAAGTAAAGTATATGGCTACAAGGAATTAAGTTAAAAATCAATAATTGGAAGGCATCTGGAAAACCTTCAAGTATCTGGAAACTAAACAACACCTCTATATAACACATGGATCAAAGAAGAAATCAAAAGGGACATTGGGAAGTCTTTTGAACTGAATAAAATTAAAAGCACACTATGTCAAAATTTGTGAGATAAAGCTAAAGCAGTACTGAGAGGGAAATTTATTGCACTAAAATTAGAAGAAAAGAAAAGTCTAAAATCATTCATTTCAGCTTCCACCTTAAGAAACTGTAAAAAGAGGAGCAAATAAAACCCAAAATAATAAGAAAGGAAATAATAAAGATCAAAAGGACATTAATGATATATAAAGTAATTGAAAAAAATCAATAAAACCAAAAGCTGTTTCTTTGAGATGACAAATAAATTAATGTTTCTCAATAGACTGATAAGAAAAAAAGATATAAATTACCAACATCACAAATTACCAATAAAATTTGATGCTGCTATAGATTCCACAGATATTAAGAGGATAATATGAATATCAGAGCAATTTTATGCCAATAAATTCAACAACTTAGATGAAATGAACAAATTTCTTGAAAGATAAAAATGACCACAGGTCACTCAAGAAAAAAATGGATACCCTAAATAGCTCTATATCTATCAAAGAACAAATTTATAATCAAAAATCTTTCCACACACACATGTGCATGCAAACACACAGATGCACAAATCTAAGGGCCCAGATGGTTTCACTGTTGTATTCTACTAATCATTTGAGGAAGAAATAATCCAAATTTACAAGATATTACGGAACATTGAAGAGATGGGACTACTTCCCAACTTATTCTATGAGGTCAGGATTACCCTCATGCCCAGAGCAGTACAGGAAAGAAACTATAGACCCAAATGCCTCATGAACATAGATGCAAAAAACTTAACAAAATTTTAGCAAATCAAATCAATTCCTCTGAAGAGTCTAAACTTTCCCAGTTCGTTACACATTCTTCATTAATAAGAGTAATATCTTCATTTTAGTTCCTGTTTACTGAACCTTCTCTATAATGCCAACCTACAATGGGGACTGCTTTATATATACTATTTCCAAACCTTATGAAAGTACATATTATTAATCCCATTTTATAGATGAGGCACATGAAGATCAGAGAGGTTAAATCCTCAAGGTCACATAACTGCTGAATGGATTTGAATCTAGGTCTTCTATAATACTCCTTGCTAAGAAGTATAAGACCTTTTCCTCAATGAGTGTTCCAACTGTACTTTCAGCACGAAATGCCTCCATTTTTCAGCTCCCATCAAAGCATTAGACATAAGTTTCTGATAAAAACCACTTTCTCTATGAAACTTTGCTCAAGCCATTCACTCCAGCATATCTCTCACCAGAATAAAAGGTCCTTTGGTGGCACTGTCACAGTTGTTTTGCTTACCTGGATTTCTTCTAACGTTCTTACTGCTTTGCATGTTAGCTGTCTGCATGTCATCCTTCCTTACCATATTAAGAACAGGCTTGAGTCCCGTTCATTTCTAAATATCCTTAACACCATCCAGAGGGTTTTATACATAGTAGATGCTCAACATGCACATGTGGAATGGACTAAAATGAAAATAAGGACAAACCCAAGGTAAATGGCAAAGCTTTCAAAAAAAGCAAGAAGGGCTCATTTCTCTTCCAAGCAACAACTTGTAGCTCCATGTCACAAGTAAAATAAGGAGAACCCTAAAGAGCACACATTTTTGGAGAATGATGTGGCTATAGAAACATTCTTATATGAAACTGGAAATAGGAGGGGGACAGACCTTTTCATACATATGGATTTATGAACATTGTTTTGCTCCAGAGCCAAATCTCTGAGGATAAAACTGAAAGGGGGAAAAAAGTGCTTCTCAGATAAAAACCACATTCATATTTTATTTCAATTATACCAACTGACTTTTCCAGGTGATTTCCTGTCCATTCAAGTTGACAAGGATGGCTTAGGCCTCATTACAAAAAGGAGTGTACAGGGCACACACCTGCCTGTTATAATTTGGTAACAGGCTTGGACAATTAAAATAAACACATTATTGTAAGATAAAATATACAGAATAAAACAGTTTTACTTTGCAGAGTAGCAGTTCCTATGGTGGCTACAGAATAAATGTCACTGTGGCCAAATAATTTTTAGTTGGGTAAGATGTGAGAAACCGGGAGCTTCAGGTCTCTAAAGCTGACTGAACTTTCTAGTTTTTGGTTTCCATGCTATACCAGAGAAAGACATGACTGTCTTTTACTCTCATTGGAAAAATTTCAAGTACATTAAAATACTTCCCAATGGCAACAGGTAGGGAAGCTGAATGCCCCAATTTTCTGTTCATGGAGTAATCATTTATTGTTATTAATTAAAGTAATCGGTATTAAATATGCAGTTCTACTTCTGGCCATGATGGTGTGCAGACACTGTATCTATCCTTGTACCTAAAATCAGACAGAATATATGAAACAATGGTTTGGGACATCAACAACAGGCAGCACAGGACTGTGATTCTTAAGAGAGGAGAAATAAATCAGATAAGCCCTATGATTTCCCCAGCTTACATCCTGGAGGCAGGTTTCAGGCTGCAGTGAAGGGAGGGAGAATCCACACAGAGCCCAGAGGCCTCACTGAGTTAAAGAGACCACAGGCCAGAGCTTGGGAGGTCAAGACCACTAGAATTTTAGGAGCAGAATAACAGACAGAAGAGAAATGCACAGAGAAAAGTTGCTGGAGATATACAGAGGGGTGCTCTGGAGCCTTGGCTAAGTATTCATCTGCATGTGTATGAAAAAGGACTACTCAAAATCAGAGAAAGAATCAGTAGAAAGTAGTTGTTCTGAAATGAATTTTTCTGTCCCCTTCAAATTTATATATCGAAGCCCTAATCACCAAAATGGCTATGGTTAAAGAAAAGAAGTAGTTAAGGTTAAACGAGGCCATAACGGTGAGGCCATGACGGTGAGGCCCTGATCCCATAGGATTAGTGTCCTTATAAGAAGAAACACAAGAAAGCACTCTCTCTCTCTCTTCCCCTACCTCCCTTCTGGCCCCTTGCACACACCAAGAAAAGGCCATGTGAGGACATAGCAAGAAGGTAGCCATCTGCAAGCCAGGAAGTGAGCCCTCACTGGAAACAGAACCCTATCAGACCTTGATCTGGGACTTCTAGCCTCCAGATCTGTGAGAAATACATTTTTGTTGTTTAAGCCACCCAGCCTGTAGTATTTTGTTATGGGTAGCAGCAAGCAGACTAATATAGTGGCTGAACAGACAATTCCTAGAGATAAAACAGTCCAGGGACTAGTTCATGTTCCCCCAACCACTATGAAAATACCATTATTATAATATACAGGGCACTGGAGCTAAATTTAATCCCAAGACTAAAGTCCATTTTGGACTTACATAAGAAATCTTAAATGCAAAATTTGAAAGGATCAACCTGATTTCAAGTAACTTAACTGCATGTCACAAAAAAGGTTAACACTATCTCAAAGATATAACAAAATCTATTACCAAGCAACATAAAATTCACAGTGTTCAGCACCCAAATAAAAAGTATCAGTTATGGCAAGAACCAGGAAAATATGTTCCATAACTAGAAGAAAATTTAGTCAATGAAAACAAACCTTAGAATTAATAAAGATGATAGAATTATTAGAAAAGGACATTAAAACAGTCATTATAAATATGATCCATTTGTTCAAGAAGACAGATAAAATGTGATGAAGAGAGAAACGAGAGATTTAAAATGACCCAAATGGAACTTCTAGAGATTAAAAAACATATATCTGAAGTACAAAAAGGGGGGATATGAAATAAGATTAAGAACAAATTAGACATTTCAGGAAAACAAATCAATAAACTTAGAGACATAGCAGTAGAAACAACCCAAAATTAGGCACAGAGAAAAAAAGCCTGAAATAAAAATGAACATGTCATCAGTGACCTGTGGGACAAAACAAATAGTCTCATCAGCACACAGTTTGTGTCTCAGAAAAAGGGGGAGGAAGAAAAAAAATTGAAAAAATAATGGCCAAACATTTTCCAAATTTGATGAAAAATATAAACCCATAATAGAAGAAGCCCAGCAAACCTCAAACAGAATAAGCATTAAGGAAACCACACCAAGTACTTCATAATCAAACTGCAAAATCAGACAAAAACACAACAAAAAGAAAAAGCTATAGGTCAATATCTCTGATGAATATAGATGCAAAAATCTTCAACGAAATATTAGCAATCAGAATACAGCAACAAATCAAAAAAATTATACACCATGATCAAATGGGATTCATCCCAGGGATGCAAGGATAGTTCAACATATGCAAGTGAATAAATGTGATGAACCACATCAACAAAATCAAGAACAAAATCAGATGATTATTTCAATAGACTCAGAAAAAGCATTTGACAGAATCCAACATCCCTTCATGATAAAGACTCTCAGCAAATTGGGTATAGAGGGAAAGTATCTCAACACGATAAAAGCCAGATATGACAAACCCATCACTAACATTTTCCTGAATGGGGAAAAGCTGAAAGCTTTCCCTTTAAGGACAGGAACAAGACCAGGATACCCACTCTCACCATTCCTATTTAACATAATATTGGAAGTACTAGCCAAAGCAACCAGGCTAGAGAAAGAAAGAAAGGGCATCCAAATTGGAAAAGCTGACAACAAACTGTCCCTGTTTGCAGATGACATGATCCTATATATAGAAAGACCTAAAACCTCTACCAGAAAACTCCTAGAGCTGATAAATGAATTCACTAAAGTTGCAGGATACAATATCAATATACAAAAATCAGTAGTGTTCTTATACACCAACAACAAAGTAGAAAAAGAAATCAAGAAAGGAAGCCCATTTACAGTAGCTGCAATAGCTGCTCAAAACTAATGATAAGGAGAAAAATCTGATAAGCAGCTAGAAGGGGAAAAAAACCACACTACGTACAGAGAAACAGTGATAAAAAGGACAGCAAAAATTTAGTCACAAACTATGCAAGCTATGAGAAAATGGGCAACAGTACTGAATGAAAAAAACCTGTCAATATAGAATGTTATACCCAGCAAAATGATTTTTCAAAACATAAAGGCAAAAAAATGACAGACAAAAGTTGAGAAAATGTATTCCCAGTAGACTTGCAGCACAAGAAGCTTAAAGGTAATTCTTCATGGAAAAGGAAAATGATACCAGGTAGAAATATGTAGCTACACTAAATAAGAAGTAGTACTGGAAATGGTAAATATGTGGGCAAATAGAAAATACATTTTAAAAGTCTGTCCTGCAGATTGACCATGATTCTGTCTGTCTCCATGTGGTAGGTTGAATGGATTTATGGGTACTTGTGGAAGACAGGATTCTGGGCACCATCAGGAGACTTTTCATGAGCCAAACTTGGGTTCTGAGAATTCATCTTGAAGACCGAGAAGGTGCAGTGGCCTTGGTTGTAGATGCAAGTAGAAAGCTACAAACTATTCATGCTGGATGATGTGCTGTGTGTTCTTGAGGTGCCACTCTAGAATATATGCATATTCACACACATACATATGTGCTTATTTTTGCAATTAGAAACACAGAAGCTAATAAAAACGATTACCTAGGAGGGATGGACAGGAGTGTCTTAAAGAGAACATGAATGGCAAAATTCCCTCCCCTTTTTTAACAGCTTTGAGTTTTGATCTACATAAATGTTTTATGTATTCAGAAAATAACATTGAAAAGAAATGCAAAAAAGGAAAAACTAAAGCTGAACATAAAGTAATGAACACTATATCAAATTGATAACCTATTCATGCAGAGAAAATAATTATTTCAAGTAACATAAACTCGCAGTCTTTTGACTACATCCTTAGAAGTGAATTAATAGTTTATATTAGTAACATCAATGTTGTAAAGAGAAGGAAAGCAACAAATTATACCACAATAATAAACATAATGGAAAAGTTCGTGAGCAGAGTTCTATATCTGTTCTGTTTCTTCATGGACAGAGAGCTTCCTCTATGACTCTCAACTTCCTGTGTAAACCAAAAAGCTTGAACTTAACCGTAAAAAAAAATATGAGGTGTCATTTTGATGACCATTCCCTGAAGAGAGAAAATATAATAACATAGCACCAATGAAAATGTTGAAAAGATAATTCAATTAATTTAAAGAGCTGATTGACACAGTTTGGAGGAAGATATTCCAATACAGCTGCTGCTGTGGTTGGTAAATAAGAATTAAAGCTGTTTAAATTCTATAATTTCTTGCACTGAAACTAGAGAATTTTCAGAGAAACCAGTAAAGGACAAGAGTCCGATTTGCAGTGTTGGGTATTTATAGTATGTGAGTTGCAATTTGGTGTAAAAAAAATCTGAGGGACATGATGGTGCCAGATTGGTAGATAACAGTATTAAAAGCAATTGGGAAAAAAAAACCTTTTTGTGGGAAAGAAATGTTCATACGCTGCATACTTGCCATAATCTCTCTATATATTTAGTGGATGAAAACAAAGCCGGTTGCGGTGAGTACTAAACAATGCCTGTTATTATTTAGCACTCACCGTTCCCCATGAACATGGCTCTATTAAATGATAGAGACTTTCCTTATAGCTAAATCAAAATGACCAGGAGTTTTTGAACTTTGACATTTGCTATAGTCAGATGTGAATATTTTATTTTCCAGAACTTTGAATAAAGTGAATTATTACAGAAAAAAGGAATGTTTCTTATTTTTAATATTTTTTTAAAAGATGTTTTATAGCAAAAATAAAAACAATGTATCATGGGTTTCATAACATATGCATGTGTTGCTTAGTGATGGGGATATGTTCTGAGAAAAAAGTGTTGTTAGGCAATTTTGTTGTTGTGCAGGCCACAGAGTGTACTTACACAAACCTAGGTTCTGTAGCTTACTACACACCTAGGCTATATGGTGTAGCCTATTGCTCCAAGGCTACAAACTGGTACAGCATGTTACTGTACAGAATACTGCAGGCAATTATAACACAATGGTAAGTATTCGTGCATCTAAACATATCTGAACAGTAAAAATATAGTATAAAAGATAAAAAATGGTTCACCTGTGTAGGGCACTTTCCATGAATGGATCTTGCAGGACTGGAAGTTGCTCTGGGTAAGTCAGTGAGTGAGAGGTAAGAGAATGTGAAGGCCTAGAACATTACTGTACACTACAGTAGACTTTATAAGCACTGTACACTTAGGCTACACTAAATTTATAAAAAGATAAAGACACTGCACTACAACATTATGATAGCTATGACATCACTAGGCAATAAGAGTTTTCCAGCTTCCTTGAAATTTTACAGGGCCACCATCCTATAGGTTTTAGGTGAAACATCATTATGAGCTGTGTGACTGTATAAAGGTAAAATGTATGACAACCACAGCACGAAGGTCAGGAGGGTAGAAATGGAACTAGACTGTTGTAAGTTTCATACACTATATAAGCTGTATAATATTATTTGAAATAAAATGAAGATAATTTAAATATACAAATATATATATATAGATATATAAAATACACACACATATACATATACTGTAAACCCTAGAGTAACCACTGAAAAAATAAAATAAAGAGGTATAACTGATAAACTGAGAGTAGAGATATAATGGGGTTATAAAAAAAAATTCAATCCAAAAGAAAGCAGGAAAAGAGAAAAAAGGAGCAAAGATGAGATGGACTCAATAGTAAAAATATAGCGAGATAGACTTAAACTCAATGATATTAATAATTACATTAAATGTAAATGATTTAAACGCTCCTATTAAAGGTAGAGATTGTCAAATTAGATAAAAGAGCAAGATCCAAATATATATGCCACTTATAAGAAAGCCACTTTAAATATAAAGTCAAAGAAAAGAGTTAACATAGATGGCTTAAGACTGCTATTTTTAGACAGGCCTTAAGGCTGGCCTTCGACTGGTGTGTGGGACCTTAGACTTTGGAAATGTTACTTACCATTTCCTTAACTCATAACAATGGCTCACTGCGCCTAAACCGTACAGTGCGGTTTATGGTGAAGAACCGCTTACCTTCCAGGAGTCTGGAATTTTGATACCTGCTAGGCAGAGAGTGCCTATGTGACCACTCTCCTACACCTCCCACCAAAAAACACGTTGGACACTGAGTCTTTTATTTTTTTTAATTGATGTATATTTATTGAACACCTACTACATACCACTGGGACCCTGAGTCTTTAATGAGCCTCCCTGGCAAACAGCATTCTACACGTGTTGAGATAATTTGTTGCTGGAGGAGTTAAGAGAGTCCTGTGTCCTGATTTACCTTTGTATTTTTTCAATTTAATAAATTTTAGCTATGAAGATGACTCTATGCTGAATTGTTTGAGTCCTTCTAGTGAATCATTGAAACTAGGAGTTGTCTTGGGGGATACAACATGAAAACACTAATCAAAAGAAAGTTGGTGTGGCTATTTTAATATCAAAGTAGACATCAGGACCACTAATATCACAAGGAATAAAGAAGGACATTTTGTAACTATAGAAGGGTCAACTAGTAAAGAGGACATAACAATCCCAAATGTGTATGCAATTAATAACAGAGCTTCAAAACACATAAAGCAAAAATTGCAGTAATTGAAAAGAAAAATAGACAAATTCATAATTATAGTTGAATACTTCAACATTTCTCTATCTGTAATTAATAGACAAAACTAGATAGAAAATCAGTACGGATACAGAAGACCTATCTGACTACAAAATTAAAGTAGAAATCAATAACAAAAAGATATTTGAGAAATGCTCAATTATTTAGAAATTAAACAAAACACTTAGAAATTCGTGAAGGAGCACTCACAAAGGAAATTGGAAAGTATTCAGAATTGGATGAAAGTAAAATACCACATATTAGCACATGGGAAATGTAGCTAAATCAGTGTTTACAAGGAAATTAATAGCATTAAATAATTACATTAGAAAAAAAGAGAAATTATCAAATTATAAGTTACCAGGTAATTCAATGAGGAAAAGATTGACTTTTCAATAAATGCTGAGGAAACAACTGGCTATCCATATACACATTCCATAGTGAAATAAAATAAGTATAGGATTATGAGTGCTTTACTCATTCTTTATTCTTTTTCATAATTTCCAATTTTTCAAAAATAAGTGTACATTACTTTTAATATTTTTTAAAAGTTATAACAAAAGTTCTTGTCCAGATGACATGGTGGAGCAAAAACATGGCTATTTAAGAGTAAAATAAAATACAAAAAAATTATTTTTAACATCATTTCTGATCTAAAATTCTATGATTCTCTATTCCTATGACTTAGCTACAACTCAGACCAAATGAAGTACAGCTCTGTCTCTGGGTATGGCCTCCGTCACCAAATCCTGATGGCCCTGTACTCCTTGCCGCAACACCAGCCACTCTGCCTCTCTCCAACCCATGTCTCTATCTTGGATAAAGATCCAGTCTATGATTAGGCCATTTTGGTAGATGGACCTTGCTCACACAATCTTTATGGACTCTAGGCCATTGTCTTCTTTTGGGTCTTGAGATGATGTTTTAAAATATTTGGGAGACATTTTCTTAATTGACTGAAACCATAAAAAATATAAAAGATTCTGCAAAATCATGATGTAAATAATATTATACACAGAATTATCTAGATCAGACATCTTGAATTGTCTTTACAGATATCTTTAAAAATATTACAAGGTAAAAGGTATGTAATGTTTATATATGCTGTCTCTTCTTTCAGGAATGTTCTTTTCCCTTTCACCTAGCTAACTCTGCTTTATCCTTCAAAATTCAACCGAACCATCACTATCTCAGGAAAGTCGTTCTGGACTTCCCAGACTAGATTTTGGTCCCCTTATATGTTCCTCTAGATCTTGGGTCTCCCTTGTATTGCAGAAGGCAGCTGTTTACTTATAACTAGATAATGTCTACCTACCCCTCTGGAATGTATGTTCCATGGGGGCAGGGATTGTGTCTGATTGATCACCTGGGCATCCCTACTTCCTTCTTCACTGCTTGACACATACCCAGAATTCAACACATATTTTTTGAATGAGTTCATGAATTTTCCATCAAAACCAAAGAGTTGACTTCAAACCAAGGTTTCTACTAGTAAGATTGAGTTGACCATGATATAACAACGTATTTGTTTGACCCTAAGTAAGAGATATTTGTGATATTTTTCTTCAAAAAGTGCTAGCTTTAGACCCATATTTATTAACACCAAAGTATGTCACCAGAATTCCACCTCCTCTGGATTCATTTCTTCCACGTGAATTCTGTTCTTCGTTGAACATCCTCAGTTTTGACATGTTCACTCTGAATTACATCTAGTTACAATTGTCCTAAGTGTTCTGAAGGTTTAACTTTTTGTCTCCTAGACTCAGTCAACAGCTCCTTGAGACCACGGAATGTTTTTATTTCTTTCAAATCCCCACAAAGTATTTTGCTTAATAGACAGTAGATGAATTTTTGTGGTTGATTGCCACTAACTTATCTAACACACTTAAGTATCTGCAAAGTAAAAAAGAACTTGACCATCTGATAATTGCATCAACTAGTGAATTGACTTTGCCTAAGGTGGTTGGTTGTTTCTAAACTTTGGAGATTGCAATCTCTTTTTAAAATGATGACAGCTGTGTGCTTCCTGGAAAAATGCATATTCGCAGACTGTAGGTTCAGTAACCCTGGACTAAGGTTTATATTGAGCAGAATGCGTAGGATGTAGTATAAAATACATTTGTTTAATCCAAGCTAGTGATGTCTGTGATGTGTTATTTTATGATTTCATATTTGTGAAATGCTATGTAGAATCTATGTCCCTAGTGGCAATTATTGGAATAATTTGGGAAATTAGGAGAATAATTTTGGAGAAGCAAATTAACACTAAGCGCCTACCATGTGACTATGTTGTGCTGGGCCCTGTATACACATGATGACATTTTGTGACACAGCAACCCTGGAGACAGCTGTCCTTGACTCCATTCTATAATTGAGGAAACTGAGGCTCAGAGGGTTAAACAGCTAGTCTGAGATAATGCAGTTACCATGGAGCAGAGTCAGGATTCAAACAAGGTCTGTCTAGCACATAAGCCTCAGAACTTGCTGTTATATTCCACGCCTCTCAAACACTATCCAGACTTTGTAGATAATTACAGCTGCATAAACCTTGCTTTTGGGTTGCTCTGTAGATGTTTTACTGGCAAGTCCTGTAATGCACCTTTTACTTTGAACCAGTGATACTTTTGAGTGCACAAAATATTAAAAGCATATGTGAAAAGGAGCATTTTGACAATAAGAATAAGAAAGTTAGACCTAGGATAAAAATAAGAAGGATCTTGTTTCCTTTACCATTTACCTCAAACAAACCAGTAACATTCCATTATTATTATTATTATTACTAAAAGAAAGAGAGCATCTAATACAGCAGTTCTAATGCCTATTAGACTCAATACCTTCCTTTAAAACAAAAATTTTGTTTTTCTAAGATCCTGTAATAAAATTCATAAATGGCCTACTTATAGACACAACTTCAAAATAATTAATATAATGCTTTAAATATAATATAAAGAAGAAAGCAAGAAGAATTTAATTTACAATAAAATAATATGTATTCCAATATGTACATACTCAGGCATGTCTAGACTAGAAGACATAAGGAACTAATCAGCTTTTTGCACCAAGATGTAGAATCACACTTACAAATACAACCTGATCCAGGAGTGTTATACTGAGGATTCAAATACCGTGAGCAGTGTTGCTAATGGGGATGTGATTTTTCTGAAAAGGTGAACAGCTCTCAGTGGAGTTTCAAACAAAGTGCAGTACAATCTTTTCTAAATTTATCTGAGTGTTGCATTCATGGAAAATTCAGTGCATATTAAAACTATGCAAATGTTGCTTTCTGTTTATATGTGAAATAGAGTATTATAAATGCAGATCATTACAAACAGATTTTCCCTTTACATCAATGTATCATAGGATTATCTGAAATTGCATGAGATGTGGGACAATTCTTTGCATTGCAGGGTCAATCCATAGGCGTTGTCTAGTGTTCCTGGCTCTGCTGTCTAAATACCAGCACAGACATGGCTTGACTTATGATTTTTTTATTTTATGATGGTGCAAAAGCAATATCCATTCATTAGAAACTGTACTTAGAGTACTCATACAACTATTCTGTTTTTCCACTCTCAATAGAGTATTCAACACATTACATGAAGTATTCAACACTTTATTTTAAAATAGGCTTTGTGTTAGATGATTTTGCCCAACTGTAGGCTAATGTAAGCATTCTGAACACTTTTAATGTAGGCTAGGTTGAGCTATGATGTGTGGTAGGTTGAGTGTATTAAATGCATTTTGACTTAAGATATTTTCAACTTATAATGGGTTTATTGGGATGTAACCCCATTATAAGTCAAGGAGCATCTGTATTGTCTTCCCAATTATTATAACAACAAACACACACATCCCACCCTACCACATTTCCAAAATTTCCCATTATGAACCGCGAATCTAATACACGCCAGGCACTGAGCTAAGTTTGCTACAAATATTATTTAATAATTTATTAATTTTTTCCCATTCAACCAACATTATCTCACACCCTCTAGAAGCCAGATGCAGTGCTAGGCTCTGGATATACAGTTATGGACAAGATAGCTAATCGTTCCTGACCACAAAGTGGGGATGATATAGAAGAGGAGACAGATGACAAAAACTTACAAACAAATGAATACATAATTACAAACTGTGTCATGTGCTATGAAGGAAAAAAATGGCTACTGTGAAATGGAGTAAGAGGTCAATCTATTTTAAAGAAGAGTATCAAGAAATTCTGTCTGAGCTAATCAGTTTCAACCCAGACCTGAAGGCTGTCAAGGAGTTATTGTGAAGTTATTCTATGCTTTTCTCAGAGAAAGAGAACAAAGTCTGGAGAAATCATGAGTCCAGGTCATCCTACTTCTAAATAGTCGAACCTATTTGAACTCAAGCCTCTCCAGTTCCTAAGTCCATTAACCTTCCAGATCAAAAATGGTTGGATAATTTTTTCAAGGAAGATAAACAAATGGTCAAGAACCATATCATTAGTCATTAGGGAGATGTAGATTAAAACCAACTCACATGATAATGGCTATAATAAAAAAAAAAAGGAAAGTAACAAGTATGGAGAGGGTGTAGAGAAATAGGAGCCCTTGTGTAGTACTGGGGACTCTAAAATGGTTCAGCCATGGTGGAAAACAGTATGGCAGTTCCTCAAAAAGTCAAACATAGGGTTACCATATGATCCAGCAATTCCAGTCCTAGGTATTTACCCCCCAAAACTGAAAACAGGTATTCCTACCTTTTGCACAAATGTTCATAGCAGCACTATTCACAATAGTCAAAAAGTAGAAAAAAAAAAAAACCCCACAAATATCTGTCAATAATGAATGGATGAATAAATTGTGGTATACACATATAATGGAATATTATTCAGTCATAAAAAGGAATGAAGTTTTGATATATAGCACAATGTGGATGAACCTTGAAAACATTATGCAGGTGAAAGAAGCCAGACACAAAAGATGACATATTATATGATTCCATTTATATGAAATATCCATAATAAGTAAATCCACAGAAACAGAAAACAGATTGGTAGTTGCCAGCTTTGGGGGAGATAGGAGAAGTGGGGGTAATTGCTTAAGGGGGTTTTTACTTTGGAATGATGAAAATGTTTTGTAAGTAGGTAAAAGTGATGTTTGTACAACATTGTGAGTCCTAAATTCCACTGAATTGTTCACTTTAAAATGGTTAATTTTATACTTTGTGAATTTCACCTAAATTTTAAAGAAATGAATGGATAGATACATCTTCTTACCTTCTTAGATTTATATCCATTTGCTAGGAAAAGGCCTGACTTTTTAAAATGTATTTTCTGTAGTGTAAAGGTATATGGGCAGATGGAGAATGTTATTCACCCGCAGTTTTCTCATGAGAAAAGCAGTCAGAGTGATCGGGGAACTCCACTCAAGCTGAGGGCTTTTCCAAACTCCTCTGACTGGGAGGCCAAGGAGGAGCAGGGGGGATGGTGTTACAGGGTCCCCAGCCACCTGCAGGATGGTGAGCAGATAAAGCAGACATCTTTGTGGGAACCTCCTAGAGGAGAGCACTGTGGAGGGGAGGAGGAAGGGGCAGGGGCTGCGTGGTGGGAAGCAGGGAGATGCTGCTGCCTGGGGTGGCTGGGGGAAAAGGGTCTGAATGGGATTTGAGGGAAGCTACTTGTGGTGTTTGCTGCCTAAGACCCCTAAGACCCACCCGATAGGAATACCAAAAGTAAAGCTCTACATTATTTATACAGATTTCTGGTGATGCACTTGTTTTTGCTTAGAAAATAAAAGAATGTATAGGGACATGAAACTCATTCATTTCCAGGTATAAACTAAAAGTTGAAGGAGTTAATCCCCAATTTCCTCTATGAAGGTAGAGGCTATGATATTAGCAGCAAGGGAGTAGGATAGGGCCAAGGGAGAGATTTGGCAGGGGGGCAACCTGTCCCACCTGGTGAGTGTACAGCTGAGACTAGAATCTAATTTTCTGTAGCTCCACGGCCCTACTTTCTAAGTCAGGGTTCACTTGTAGACATCAGAAGATACACTGGCTATTTTGAACAGAAAAGGATTCCATACAAGGAATTGTATGCTTCAAAAATAATTGGATGGCGCCAGGCACAGGCCTCAGGATGGAGCTTGAGGAACAAGTAACATGACCGGTATGCTGGGAGCTGCCACAACCAGAGGAAGGGGAGCTCTAGACACAATGCCTGCAGGACGCATTCCCTTAGCTGCAATCCAGGGATCAGAAAGCCACTGCAGAAACATTGGCTTTCAAGCCAAGCAGTGATTCTCAACCCATGACAGCAAAATATGAGTGCTCTGTGCCCTGTCCCTGGAGGAAGAGATTGAAACTGGGCCAGCTAAGGCTACTGCACAATCCAACACAGCCTCAGGGGCGTTTGTCAGCAAAAACCACAAAAGTTTGGCTTGTGTCTTCCTTCCACCTTCCCAACTTTGAGCAAGGGTATTCAACAGGCCAAGCAGTCCTATCCAAAAGTTGAGATGCAAGGGATTCTGGATAAAGCAGTTGTAGCCTTCCAGCCTTGCAGTACACAATGGCCCACTAGGAAGGTGAAAGAGACTGTGTGTTGATGCACAGTATCCTTCTCATCTTAGCCTCCATTCGACTTTTTCTCAACCTTAAAAGTATTGTAAAATGACAGTAGATCAGGGTTTGTGTAGAAATCTAGAAGCATAACTCTGTCCCCAGTATTCTGTAGACTGCAAATCTAAGTAACGGGGCTCTGGATACTATTGATTTCTCACTGATTTTATCGAGACTGGAGAGAATCTGGAATTTTGGAGTGGGGAGGGAAATCGTTGGTGCTCGTATTGCAGTTGGAGAGAGAAAAGCTCGGAGAAGTCCAAGCCCTTGATGCTTATATTCTAAATTGAGCACTCAGGTACAAAACAATCCCCTCTTAGGAAATAGTTGTTATTCTAGAAGAAGCTCCTAAAATATATTTTCATAGGCTTTGAAAGAGTTCACAGACTACACAGTTGGAGTGTAACTAAGCAGTCTTTTTATGCCTGGGGCAAGTTCCAAGTGTCCCTCCAATTTGCCCCCCTAATTTGCCAAACCATGGGACGGCAGGCCTGCAATTAGAGTTGTATTTTTAAATCATCTGAGTTTTATGTGGCGATTTTTCCCCTACACACAGTCTCACCAAAATGCTATTATTTTCACAGAGGAAATACAAAGAGTGGGCTTAAAATTACAAGTCACATACTAAGTCAGGAAAAGGAAGTGGGTTCCCTGGGGCAACCTCCCAGATGGACTTGAGGCAGTTGTCCCAACCTCATGACACCACGACGTCCAGCTCCTGGGACAGCCATGGCCTGCCCCTGAAATGTGAAGGCTCCAGCTTCCATTTTTCCTTGGCAGACTCGTGGTACCTTATGGGCCACTAGATGAGTGCAGGACGCGTACATGCTTTTGCTTGGGGTGGATGAGGAGGAAGTTTGGCCACCAGGCCCATGTCACTTAAATGTCAGATATGTTCTCATCACCCCCATTGGCAAAATGTTCTTGCCCCATCCCCCACTGAGGCTCATGACATTTTATCTGCTCTAGAAATGACAGAAGACAGGTCCCTCTGGGATTCACGCGCCTCTGCTGGGATTTTCACACCATTCGCCATGTTAACATGAAGCAACAGCTGGGTTGAAAAGAGCCGTTAAAAATAGCAACATCTCGCTGCAAGCCAGCTGCGTGGAAAAGAAGGGGGGTCAAGTATTTAATGCAGGCTGGCACTGATGTCTTTTTTCTGCGTCCAGAGCCACATTTCTTGGAACACCCACTTTTTCAGAAAGAGCAAAGCAAGTCTCTTCTCCATGTTAGTGCTGGCTTGGAGGACGTGGGAAGGGGCAGGCTGCTTCTGCTCTCCCACTCCTCCTCACTTGCAGGCACCTGGGACTACACTCCTAACAATCTGGATTGTTAACTGGAAGATCGGGCACCCGACGGTGTAGCCCCGAACACGTGAATTCAGCCAACTTAGGGAACTTGGTTTTCAAGGTTGCTGTGTGTTGCTGCAGAAACTTCCTGCTGTTACCCTGTCTTTCCATTCATTAAAGCATAGCTTGCAATTGAACATTCTGACATAACATAGCTGAGATTTTTGGCAGCAATGTTAACCCTATTCAAGAGTTCCCTTCAGACGACGTTAAATTTTCATATCCTCATGAATGCTGGCCACCTTCCTTTAATAACTTGAAAAAACAAGCTTCTCTCAGGAACTTCATTGTTCCAATATTTCCCCAGCACACATTTACTCCTTTTAGAAGTATGTTAGGTGTGTATATATTTATAGACTCTGGGTGTACTTAGGTCGGTTACAATTCAACAACTTATAAAAAGTCAGCAATCTGAATGGCTCTCAGAGAAAAATTATTAGAAGTCTAGTATTTTCTTCATAAGATAGTATTTTTCTTCTTTTAAACTGTTTGGTCATTTCACCACAAAATTATATTTTGGCAAAAAAAGACGTATTTACGAACTCTCAGCCTTGGGGCTTGAAAATAGCCTTTTACATTTCTAAGGCAAAAATCTGTAGAAAAGTTAAAAAGAGAGGTGGTAAAATGAGGGTTTCCTTCCCTTCACCTACAGTGAAAAATTGAGTCTTGCTATTTGCAGTTATCTTAGCAGATTTTTTAAATGGAAAATCAATTGGTTTAAATTTTAACTACTTAGACAACTGGACATCGTTTAAAACCCATTCCCATTAAATGCAAAGTAATGGAGTACAAAATGCAATGGAAAGCCAAAAAAATGTGTAATTTTTAAGTGCCCACCCAAATGGGAAGTTTGTACTCTCCTTGGGTGGCAAATAGCTTAGTAATTTCTCTAATTCAAATGCAGTTATTGTTTGTAAGTTGAATCATAGCAGTAGAGTTACTATTCCCCAAAACTTTAAAAAGCATTATATAATATAAACACAGTATGGTTAACTGAGGTTTTAACCCAAGTTATGACATTATTGAACCCAATAAGCTCCAGTTAAGTTTGGAAATTGAGATATGGCTGTGTGTGGTTCTGCATCCCTGATCTACCCTCAGTGCGAACACACAAGGTGCAAGCCAGCCTGAAGCCATAGGGCAACAATATTGCTTACTTCATCTTGAGTTCACACAGCAAACCTTAGTATCCACTGTTTTCCTTGAGAAAGTGATGCTAAGGGAGGTTAAGGAAACTGCCTGAGCTGATATAACTAAATGGGACTTGAACCCTGGCTCGCTGACTCCAGAACTGACATCACAGCCATTCACATGAGTTTGCATTTGTCACCTGAACCTCTTGGATTTATATTATGTCTCCTGCTGGTTTTTCTTGTCTTTCTGTGAATTAAAATTAAATTTTGGTGATTTTATTGACTTCTCCTCCAGAACATGTGCAAAACCAAACAGAAAATAAAAAATCACAGATGGGATTCTGGAATATGATTTCTCCAACAAATGATTTTATAAATGTCTTAGGACCAACTTGCTTGGTTGGCCAGATGCTAAAATTGTATCGCAGAAGTTTGGGCAGCTCTGAGGAAATGGGGCTGCTTCCTGTGTGCATTTGAAAAGGCTGCTGTGGCTTTAGTCCACCCACCCACCCAAGTGCATCTGGCCAGAGCATGTGCCTCGGACAGACAGGCCAGGTCCCGCAGGTCCAGCAGCCCAAGAGCACAGAGCTAGGGAGCACTCACAGAGCCTCAAGAGTAGAGGAATGTAGGCACCCTGATTGTCCAGAGGAAAAATACTGCAGGAAGCATGAACTTAAGAGTCAGAAGCCTGTATGGACAAAAGGATGCAGTGAAAAAGAGAACAAGGGGAGGTGTGGGAATGGAAAGACTAAGAGGGACTGAAAGAGGCAGAGAGAGGAAGTGAGACAAAGGCATGAAGAGGCAGAGGAAGAAAACCATGGCTGAGCATGGAAGGGTCAGTGCAAATGAACTGGCACTGAGAGAGAACCACCTCCACATCTAGGAATGTTGTGGAACCCTCTCTCCCGTGCTCCTTGTTTTTGGTTAGGCCACTCTCAGTTGGAGGTGTGGGGAAAACCTTAACCGAACAATTTTTAGCCAAAGTAAGAGAATGTACGACCTCCTGCAGCCACTCTGTGGGGAGGGCACGTGGGCACTAACCATGGGGACAGATGGAGCCAGGACTCGGATGAGAGCACACTGCTCTCTGCTGCTCTCTACTTCTCATCTTGACCTTTCTTTGTGAGTGGGCTTCACTCTCAGACCACGCCTCCATGAAGCAGGTGTGGTGCCTGGATTTGGGGCTGTTCCAATCCTCCCAGCCTCAGCTTCCAGACCAGAGATGAGAGGCCTCACCTCTCCTTAACCACCCTCTCCCTACAATTTGAAAAGTCCTGGGAAGATTAGGTCATGTGATAATACTCCCTAACCAATCCCTGCAGCCTGAGGCAGGTTAAGTAGTATGATTGGCCCAGCTGTGGTCATGTGCCCCCCCCCCCCCCCCACAGGCCAATCACTGCCTCCAGGGGCAGGTGAGGTACCATGATTGGCCCAGCTTTGTCCATGTGCCCATCTGTGGGGGAGGAGAAGCAAGTCTTTTACCAGGTGCAGTGTAGTCAGGGGTGCTGGGCAGGTGAGAACAGTAGAAGTCTGTTTTACTATCCACATGTTTTCATCATGTTCTGGTAATGGCTTGATCAATCAGGACTCAACTGAGAGCAGCCAGGCTATCCTTGTTGGAAGGGCCATATTAGGATTTCAGGATGTGGGGATAGTTGCATAAAATATATTAAACTATAGAATTTATTTGCTTTGCTTTGAACCACAATATTTCATTTCATTTGAAATTTCAAAAATATTGAAGAAGGGTACACGATGTTTACTTTTATCAAAATGGGGCATGTAATAAAAATATTTGAGAAACAGCATTGTAAGGGGAGCTTCTCCAACTGTCTTGCCAGTAGCAGGAGCCACTCCTGCTTGGACAGAGGCCGAGTTGGTTTCTTCAGTTCTCCACCAGTGAATGGAGGAAATGGTCCAAAAGGCTCAGCCACGTTCAGGGGAGTGGGGGGAGGGAAGGAACCTCCAAACTCCGTGTGCTGAGCACCTACCATGCATCAGGCACATCGTGGGCACTCTCTCCAAGTGACCCCAATTCATCCTTCCAGCATCTTGGCAAGGAGCAGTGGCCCGGGCTATCTGTCCCAGATGCACCAGGCCTTAAGTTGGAGTCCCAGCAACTTGCTTAGATGCTCTTTCCAGGTGCTTCCAAGTTTGCCACGTGGATAACAATCCATCATGTCTGTATCAAAGCACAGAGAGGATTGATGAGATGGTGTTGGCAAAGCGGAGGGTGGTGGAGACACTCCTTTCTGTTCTGAAACCTTATTAGGATACCAAGACTTTTTTCGATCAGCATCCACTAGGGCTTTGGTCATGCTGCAGCCTTGAAAACAAAGAGCTTGTTTCCCTTTCCTGCCTAGAGCCGCTCTCAGCTCTCAGCAGAAAGCGGTGGGGGTGAGTGGAAGGCTGGGTGACCTCAAGCAAGACACCACTCAAGCCATGTCGCCCTCACTGTGAAATGGAGGTGACAGTGGCAACCTGCAGGGGTTTTCGCAAGGGATAGAGGCCACAAAACCGGGCACATAGGCTGTGCCAGATATGTGCAGCTAGTGTTACGAAGGAAGCATAAACATCTGGCAACTTATTTTTGTTTTATTTATTTATTTTTACCCTGAGCTTGGAGGCCTATCTTTGCTCAGCTTTCTGGAAGCCAACCAAGCTAAATTAACACTCTTATCTTCTGGTCCCGGCAGCTGGCAGCCTCCCCATAGGTCCTTGCAGCATTCTCTTTGGGCTCAGCCATGTGCCCTGGGAAGCCATCCTGGGCCATTCCAGGCTGTCCTCTGCCCTGGGCTCCTTTGCCCACTTGCAGGTGAGACCACCCTGGGCTGTGTCTCTAGGGCCAGCTGAGCCTGTGCTTCTGTGCAGACAAACAAAGGCCAATGGGGCAGCTCTGAGCCCTGCACACAGTGGAAACATGAAACATCTTGCTGTGAGAGTGAAAAGGGGGCCACGGATATTCAAAATAATTGCATCTGCTGGCCAAAACTTCACCCAGTTAACCAGAGGGGATTCTGCTAGATGTATTAGATTCACGCAGCATCATCAGCAGTACTATGAGATGCTGCCCCAGGGTTTTCTTAAGCCTAAGAAATTCTTCTCAGACTCTAAAGTGCATGCTAATCCCTTAGGGACTCAGTTAATATGCAGATTTTGATTGAGGAAGTCTGGGGTGGGGCCAGAGATTCCAAAATTCCAACGAGCTCCTAGATGATAACCACAATCTGTCCGACAGCCACTTTCTGAGGAGCTAGGCTCAAAGACATTATTTAGCAAACTTTAGTCATGGCTTTTGCCACGTGTCATCTTTTTTTATTTAGTTTTTATTTTAAATTTTATTTTTTAATTTGCTTTTTATTTATTATTAATTTTCTTTCAATTGACGTACCTTTTAACTTAAATATATGTATATTGCCATGAAATCACAGCTTTGATGAGTAATTTTTGTTTTAATACACCTTAAAAAGGACACAGTCTCGGGCCGAGCCCGTGGCGCACTTGGTAGAGTGCTGCGCTGGGAGCGCGGCGACGCTCCCGCCGCGGGTTTGGATCCTATATAAGAATGACCAGTGCACTCACTGGCTGAGTGCCGGTCACGAAAAAAAAAATGACAAAAAAAAAAAAAAAAAAAAAAAAAAAGGACACAGTCTTTAAAATAAGAAATATATGTGTGTGATAATCTTATGTTCCATCAATGGAATGGCATCATGTTCTAAGAAACACTGATTTCAGGGGTTCTGGAGGAAACCATTAGCCTGGACTGCCCAGATCATGTTTTTTGGACTCTGATTTCAGCAGAGTCAATTGTTTCTGCAGGAGCACTGGGGATTCTGGAAGGGATCCAGGTGATTTTTGAACAATGTATTAATGCAGCAAAGAGTGCCTTCCTGTGCCCAGAAGGCTGCATGAGAGCAGAGCCCTCCTATCAAAAGCCAGGGTATCTAAAAGGGTGACGAGCAGCAGTGGACTCTCCCTCCAAAGCTCCATTCAAATTGCTTCTTATGCTTGGCTACAATTTTGTGAAAACCTGTGTGGTGACTAGAGAATAGGAAAAAAAAAAAAAAAAAAAAATTCCAAATTCCCTGCTGACTCCAAGGTGCTTGTTTACAACGTAAAAAGTCCCTGGTGAGTTGTTTCATTTATAATTAAATCTAATAATAAGCCATTGTGGCTAAATTAATTTTGAGCTAATTCCACAGGAACTCCATGTCTTGTGTCACTTCTGAACAAAAGAGCGTGGTGTCAAGCAACGTGACTCATTCTGAGTCCAGGCCTCCAGGGACAAGCTCCAGGAGGTGGATGAATCAATACCATGTTAAGAGAGCTAATGCTCAGGATCCCCGGAGGCTAGAGACACCTGCGTGATGGCTTCAGGAAGTTCCTGTAGGCTGTGCGTGGGTTGCTCACCAGAGACTGGCTTTCTGCACAGAACACCATCCTCTGAACAGCCCTTGACTGAGGCACAGTCTTCCACTAGAACCCAGCTGCTCTGCCCACACAGCATGGAGGTACCAGCGTCCCCACCACACATGCTTCTGCACAGGCTCTTTAGTCCTATGCACACTTTGATGTGCCAAAAACCCTTCACAGATAGTATCTCACTTCTTCCCTGGCTGAGAGGTCTGCCCAGGTCTCCTCGTTTTATGGATGCAATATGTAAGTGCAGAACCATCGCAAGTGATCACCCAAGGCCAGGTAAGAAGGAAGGTTCAGAGTGAGAGTTTCCACCCAGACCCAGTGAGCCCAGTCATTCTGTTCCTTCACAGAATCGGTGACCATGAAATACCCCTACCCAACCCAGGTTGGTCCCCCAAATCTCCCAGTGAGGATCACTGTGGTTTTTCTGGGATCTTCTTCCTTTGAGATTGAGATCTGATTCTGGTTCCAGTTTGGCTGATATTGGTTACTCACACTTGAATGTCAGTGATTCTGAGAACAGACTTTGGGACACTCTGCTCCATGGTGGTGGGGGAGGCCAAGGGAACCCTGAAGAGGGAAAGCTCAGAAAGGGGAGCAGAGGCTGCTGAGGACAAGCCCGGTGGGATTCCTTTATCCTTGGAAGAAATGGCCACACTCAGACTTCCTTCCTCGTGCTGGTTTGTGCAAAGGACAGATCCGTGGACAACCTACTGGCTCTGGAATTGAGGTTCTAGTGATGTGTGGGTCTTAATTTTCACCAGCAGTCAGCACCTGCCTGTGGGGATTTTCAACCACATTAGAGTAGAATTCTTTCCCAGTTGTACAACTGGTTTGGATTTTTAGGATGACCTTTGAAAGAATTCACAGAGCTTGTCCTTTACAGGGTCTCTGAAGTGATGCATTTTAATTGGGATTGTTTTGAGGAATGAAAAGATTAGGTTAATGTGATCTCTCTTGAGTTTCCTGTTTGCTTGCTGACTCCTTGGTCTCCTGAGTATCTCGGCCTTCCTAACTAGGACAGGCTGTGTCTGAGGGCAAGAACAGAGGCATTGGTTGGAAACTTTGGGGTCCTGGGGAACAAACAGTATATGGTGGTTTGCCTGTGTCGGGGCCTGGGAGTGTGACATTTATGTTCCTGAGTGGGATGTCATTTTCAGCAGAACAGCCTGGGCACTTACCCAGCTTTTAGTTTGGCCCCAACTGCTTGGTAAGTGCAACCAACTTCTCTTTTAAAAGCTCCTAACAACAACTTGAATTAATACAGCTGTTTTGTTTCTAACCAAAGGAAGTCAGTGGCATCAGCAAGGAGGGTGACCCCAGTGCACAGTGACTGTAATTACTAAACAAAAAGGCAGGGGCCAGATCCCTGGCCAGAGATGAGGAACAGCAAGAACAGAGCCCTGAAGAGCTTGTATCTCTTCTTGCCGTGTTCCCTCATGTCATCGATGGTGGGCTCTCTGACCTTCCCGACAGGCTGCCCGGCGGAGGTGACCTTTAAGTGAAAATACTATCCTTGTGGACAAGAGGTCACAGGCAAAAGTCCACCATGGGGACCAACAGGGAGCTGCCTTGTTTCCCCTCCTGGAGACGTGACCTTCACTAAGCCTTGGGTTTCCTGCCCCTCCCCCAAGTGGATGGATGGGAGGTGGTCACTGACATTCAGACCTCAAGGTTGAGTTGTCCCCTCTCCTCCTCGCCCTGACCTAATTTCAGCAGAATCTGGTTTCATCTCAGTGTCTGTCCCTAGTAATGGGAGGGAGGGTGCTGTCGCCCATTAGTGAATAATGTTGCTGTTGGCCAGTCAAGTGCCGCTGGCCACAATGACCCTTTCCCTCAGGTTAGTCAGATCCTCCAGCAGTCACAGGGGACAGGCTCCAAGCCTCTGTACCTCGCCCCTGGCTCCTCAGCAGGGGACAGCCTTTCACTGTGGCCTCATCTCTGTCATCTCACTCCCCCTCACAGCCCCTTGATCCTCGTCACGCCTCTGCTGTTCTTCCCTGAGGCCGGTCTCCCTGTCCCCTCAGCCTCCTACCTGCTGCTCATTTGGACCCTTGGGTGCAGCATCTTGGAGACTATCTAAGAACCTTCTCAGCCCACCCCAGTGTGCTCCTCATGTGAAAAGAGGTCCCTTGTCATTTGTTTTGGTTTCCCAGCATCTGAAGCTTGATTTTTATTTAGAGAATTGTTATCTTGATGAGTCTTTGTGAAGAGCAAAACCACCTCTTTGAAGATATTTGATGGTCAGATACTTCCTTTTTCCCAGCCTGCCTTGCAGCTGAGGCTCAAAGTACCAGCCTCATCTCCACCAGGCAAATGCACCAACGCCAGACTCAGAGCAAGTGACACAGGAGGAAAGAGCTGGTGGTGGCTGCTGGGGTGGTGGCAGCCAAGCATAGCTCCTGGGACAGAGATGGGAGGGTGCACAGTGGCAGTGGCTGGGCTTCACCATCAGCCCAGTTTTGTCGTGCAGTTTGACTCATTGATCCTCAAAGATCAGCTTTGAATGTGTCCTCTGACCCTCCACATGATTCTGTTAGACCCGATATCCTTTTAAGAGGCCCCCTTTCTTCTAATTTAGCCAGAATTGGTTTCTGTTGCTTGCTACTAAGAACTTTGTTGCAAAGAGCATTTGTCTCCCTCCACCCTAAAGCACATCACCATCCCTGTCACTGAGATTTCTTTATCCTATTTTCCTTGTTGACCACAGCCTGTACACAAGGAAAGGGAGGGAAAGTCATTTGGATTTCTGACTAGATATTTTAAAAACTATACTCTTTAAAAAACCAAGGCTTTGGCTTTTCAACAAATAGATGGAAGGTAAGGAAGAGAGACAAAGGGGAAGCAAATCTCTTGGAGAAGCCCATGTGCACCTGGCACCAGAGTGGAAGCAACCAGATCACAGAGGGACCTCAGCAGATGGGCTACAGTTGGTCTCCCAGAGTCCCCAGCATCCCAGGGTGGATAACAATGTTTCTGTGCCATGGAGGTAGCATAGCTGTGCCGGAGAGCAGGTGGGGAGTCTTGATAGTGGGATAAAGAGGACACAGAAGCACCTGCCTGGGTCTGGCATGTGGAGAGTGGAAGGGCCACAGATACACTGGAAGGTGCCAATGTCCTGGGGCCAGCGAGTACCGGATATCTTCATCACAGGCACACAGTGCCTCCTAACCCTTGATGCAGCCTACTCAAACTTAACTCCGGGAGACAAGGGGAGAAAAGAGAAAGGGGAAAAAAAATAACCAATTCAGTTTTTACCCAAAGGACACTGAAAAGCATCTGGTAATGACTGAATCTGGTAAATAAAAGCTTGAGAGCTAAGTTGGGTTCAATCACAAAAATAGAGTAAGTTATTTGCCTGTATTAATCTGTACAATTTATACCCTGGAGTTACCCTGGCTTTGTTATGTGCTAGGTTCTGGAAGAGGGTGGAGATTGGGGAGAGAAAACCATCCATCTTCCAACTCATCTTTTTGTTTCTCTTTAAGAATTCTAGGCTTTCTGAACTCGATGTGGTTCCATCCCAGAACTCATCGGCAAGAAGTATATGTCTGCAAATTGGTGTTGAAAAGTGGTGCCTACAAGAGGGTCATATAGAAGGGCCAGGACCCTTATTCTTGGAAATTCTCTGCTTTCCTGGGAAGAAAAATGCTGCAATGAATGAAAATGAGGTGAAACAAAACCAAAGGAATCAATACGTTTCCATCTACCTTTGTTGCTTCATCTCTGTTATTGGAAGCTCAGACTCAGAGGTTTTTGAGAGCCCACTGAGAAAGTTTTCCAAAATCGTCAGCATTCTTGGGTCATCTAGGCTAGCCTCAGAGCCCTAGTCCCACCACTGCAGGGCCCCTCCTCGGTGCCCTCAGCCTCATGTTGTTCTAGAAATATCTCCTCTGATCAGCTATGCGTAAACGATGGACCCTGTTCTGCCTCTTGCTTTTACAGCAGCCATCCTTAGATTCCATGATACTCAGGCTGATGTCACATGCCCTCCCATACATATTTGTTGCTTGGTGTTCTCCAGCTTGTGAGCTCGAGGTAGGGCTTTCAAAGCATGCCTTTGGCAGTCTCAGTCTGCTCCAGGTGCCATCACTTTATACCATATTCAAGACACGCTCTCAATGTGGCCCCGGCCTTCCTTTGCAGTGGGCAACTTGCTCCTCTCCAAAAATGTCACACCCTTTCATACCTCTGTGCCTTTAGCCACATTGTCTCCTCAACCCAGACTTCCCATTAGCTTGGACCCTCCCACTCCCCCAATTTCCTGCCCACCACAATAAGATGTCCTGGACTCTTCTAACGACCAAGCTCCAGAGGATGGAGAAGCCTGGTCACAGGAAACATTAATAGTGAAGTCTGAAAAACCACCATGAGCTGAAGATCAATCCATCAGTCTAAAATGGGACGTGAGCCAAGGTGTGGATTGGGCATTGACCAGCTGTGTGACGGTGAGAGATCACCCAGCTGCTCTGGGTTCTGCTTCCTCATCTGAGAGATGACGGGGCTGGATGGATGAGTCCCGCCTACTATGTTAGCCTGCCACTGTGATTCAAGGCATGCTCCAAGATGGTTCACTCACATGGCTTTGGAAAGGAGGTCTCAGTTCCTCTCCACGGGACTGCCCGAGTGTCCTCACAACATGGCAGGTGGCTTTCCCCAGAACGGGTATTTTGAGAGAGACAAGGGCAGAAGCCACAATGTCTTTGACAACCCTACCATCACTCTGCCTTATTCTGTTGTTCACATACGGCAACCCTGATACAATGTGGGAGGGATGACACAAGAGCAGGAGTGCTGGGAGGGGATCATTGCTGATGGCCCTCTTGGAGGCCAGCTGTCACAGAGCCCCCAGTCCAGATCTAGTTAGGCTCACCTGTGTTTTGGAGAAACCTGTTTGGTGGGATTTCTTAGGAGTGGCTGGCCCTCAGGGTCTCTATCCCGCCCCTGTGTTGCCCAGGAGTAGTGGGTCTTATGGAGCTGGTACTAGAGAACATTCTTGCAATGCTGGACGAGCAGGAGCTAAGAAGGAGATTTGAGAGACTAAGACTTTGGCAGGTCCAGAGGCCCATCCAATGTAGGAGGGCTCAGCAGCAGGCAAAGGTAGCGCTGACTGCAGGAATACTTTTTTTTGAAGAAGTGAATAAGTCCTTCTTAGTTACTACTGAAGTAGGTGTGTTCAGATTAATACTTTGAGTTACATTAATGTGCTTTCTTTTTTCACTCCCCCTTCACGGTGATTTCCCCCCATGTAGCCACAGTTTCCATTAGCTTCGTGAGGGATGGCTGGAATGAGGAGAGAAAGGGGAAACCGGAATGAAGAGAGTGTGCTCAGCTACAGACATGCAAACCAGCTCGGGAACAGTGGGATTGAAAGCCAAGTTTTCAAGGGCAGGATCCAGGCCCTTGAGAAGGAAAGGCTTTTCTATTTTCCCCCTAACTTTTTGCAGTATCCCTGTACTTAGGGTGCAGGGAGAGATAAGGAGATTTCAGACGGTCTAAGGAAGGATCCAAAAGCTTGTGCTCCGCTTTCCCTTTAGGATTCCAGGTGGAGACCACCTGGCAGGGTTAACCACACTCACGTGGAGGGGCTTTAGAGGAGAAATATTGGTTTGGCACATTTAGACAGGGAGTCTGAGATACCATAGACTAGGTTCCCTAGGTCTTTGTGGCTTGGGTGAGATCTAGAACTTTCAATATGGGTTGGAGGTGGGGAGCAATAGCGCTAAGAGGGTTGGTGTAGAGGAAAAGGTGGTGCCTGGTAGGAAACAAGACCCTACAATTGGAGGTAAAGATGGGATCACAACTGGCAGAGCCCACACCCAGGGATGGGGCTGACCTCCACACATCAGGAGGGCAACCCCACCTGCCTCCCACACAGTCTGACTTGAAACTGGAGGACAGAGGCTGACCAGGTGTGTCTCCTTTGCTGCTATGAGGAGCATGAACAACTTCTTGACCATCTTTTGGGGGGACAGGAAGACTTTTGAGAGGGTATAATTCTGCAAAGGACTTTACACTTTGATCAACTAAATTAAATCCTCAGTTGCCTGAGTAATTATACAAAGGAGGTTAGGTTTTTTAAAGGGAAAGAATTGACCTTGAAGCAGTAAGATTAGTTGCTTTTATTTGTTCATTTGTTTTGTTTTCTGCTTTCAGTGGAAATAGAGCCTCATGAGACAGTTGAGTTTGATTAAGTAGGATTTAGCATTTCAGCCATCTGTGTCACCGTGGGTGCATTTTAAACCCAAAGGGATGGGATATAAGGTGGGATGAGAGGGGCAGCAGTTATTTAGCTTAAAGAAGAGAAGGAACATGATCACTGGCTGTCATTTTACTTTTAAAGACCTTCTTTTTATGGGTCTAGAATATATAAAGAATGCCTACGAAACAACAACAAAAAGACAGGCTAATTTTTTAAATGGACGAAGGAGTTCAATAGGCATCTCACAAAGAAGATAAATGAATTGTCAGTAAGCACACAAAAGGATGCTCAGCATCATTAGTCATGGGGAAATGCAAATTAAAACCACAATGAGGTACCGCTTCATTTACTGGAATGGCTAAAATGAAATACAGTGAGTGTTGGCAGCAAGGACGTGGAGCAATGGACCCTTGATCATTGTGGATGGAGAACTGCTTAGCAGTCACTCAGAGTGGTAAACATACATCTAGATGACCTATGACCCAGCAATTCCACTCTTACTTGTTAACCCCAAAGAACTAGAAACATGTCCACACAGAGACAAGCACGGGAATGTTTATAGTACTCATATTCATAAGAGGCAAACCCTGGAAACAACTCAAATGCCTGTCAACAGAACAGATAAACAAAGTGTTGAATATCCATTTAATGGAATATTACCCAGCAATACAAAGAACCATCTACCATTATACCCACAACATAGATAAATCTCAAAAAACATTATGCTGAGTGAAAGAAGCCAGATACTCAAAAGTAGTTCCTGTATGATGGATTCCATTTATACAAATTTCTAGAACAAGCAAAGTTGATCTATGTTGATACTAGTCAAAAGGGGGTCAGGGGCATGAGGGAACTTTCTGGGGGGATGGATATGGTCTCTATTTTGTTTCTGTTGGTTGTCACATAAGCGTGGACACTTGTCAAACCTCATCAAATTGAACACTGGAAAGCTGTGCATTTCATTGTACATAGATTATACCTTAATTTTTTTTAAAAGAATATTTAAAAAAAAATTAAAAAACCTCTTCCTAGAGTTTTGACTCAAGTTCTTACAGCAGATTAGGTTAGCAAATAGGATTTACGTGCAAGTCCCAGAAGGCTCTGCATCTCTGAGGCTCTGCATGTTTGGGGGTGTACCCTCCCTTCGTTCCTTGATTTTTTCCAAGTGTACACACACACACACACACACACACACACACACACACACACACACACACGCACGCTCCTCCATACCTAGAGGGTGACCCCCTCTCAGCTCTCTCACGCAGAGCCTGCAGGAATACCCCACCCTGCCTCCCTGTCCCTCGGCCCATCCTGCCCACACCCTCATCCTCCCTCCCGTGGTCTTTAACTGCACTAGAGTCATCTCCGGTTCTAAACCTCAGCACACTCTAAATCATAGTTTGTGTGTATTTTTTTCAGCAAAATACGGATGCTTTGGAAACCACTTTCCCCTCTAAAGGCCTCCTCCTTCCTTCTTAACTCCGGCCTCAGCCGTTTCATAAATAATGCAGCTCCCTCTCTCATCTCAATTACAAATGTGAACATCTCTCCCTCTGTTGTAAAGGGTCAGACTGGCCTCTGTCAAGTTGCTTTCTTGTTTCTCCAGTCTGGCCAGCAGTCACCCTTACCCGCCACTGGGATGAAGGGGTCGCCCTTTGTCCCAAAGGAGGCTTTGTCTTGGGGCTCAGTCACATTGTTAGAAGTGTGTTAATTCCCCTTTGCCTTGCTTTTGCCTAAAGTACGCAGCCAGGCTCCCTCCTTCCAGCCTGTGGGCCTGCCTGGGAGGTCCCTTTGTGTACACAGTTCCAGGGACAGCAGCCCTTTCCACAGATCCCTGCACACACCATGTCACAGCCCCAAGGCACAAATGCATCCAACATCAGTATCCAAATCTCCATGGTTCTGAGACCCTGCCCACTTTACTGTAGGAATTCTGAGGCTCACTGTCCACTTATTTACCCACCCAACCCCAGCCAGACCTGAGGGTTGCTCACAGCTAGCAAAGCCAGAAGTCCATAAAGCCAGGCCCTGTCCCCGTGAGGCTGGAGCCCCGAGGGGCTGGAGGCCGGGCTTCCCACCCTCCTGCAGGTGCTCCTCTGGGCCCCACTTGGAAGTAAATGGCATCCCTGATCCATCTGCTGAGCCGCATCCTCAGGCTGTCCCCTGCCAGTGACCAAGGCTGTCCATCCTGGAGTCCAGCCCTCATCCTTGGAATTCATGAGCTTTGTGTTTTTCACCCCAAGTTTCCCGGGTGCCCCCGCCTTCCCAGGCATCCCACCTGAGCTGTCCTGTCTGCTGACGGCAGCAGAAGGGCCCCCTCCTTAGGAGAAGCTGGCCTGCAGGTGGCCAGTGGTGAAGCCCCCACCACTGAGGTCTTGCTCAGGCTCCTGACAGTGAATGGGCTTCCAAGAAATTGGTGCTGTGAGGTGAGGCCCTTCAAGTACCCTGGTTCCCAGAGCTCCTGGCCACAGAACTGACAGTCACCTCATCATAGGGCCAGGGTCTGCAGAGGAGCGACACCCCTGGGCACCATGATGGCCCTGCAGGGACAATAGTAGCTGTGAAAGGCCAACACAGTGGCTTCTCGGTGGAAGACAAGGGGCCCGTGGGGAGGAGGTGGGCGTCTTTCCACTGAAGGATTTGGGCCACCTGCAGGGTGGAGCACACCTGGGTTGGCGGTGCTGCCTCCGCAGGTCCAACCCAAACCTAGGTCATTGAGATTGCTTGGGGGAAGCGATAAGTCTCATGTAGCAAACAACATGTCTTTAAAATCTGCCCTGCCTTTTGATACTTTTCATTTCTGAATTTACAAAACTAAATAAATACATTTCCCTGATCCCTGGCACTTCAGATGGGCCCACTTCATGTTCTCTGAGATGGTGAAATGCACATCTAAGCTCGGGCACCTGGGAGGCAGTTGACAAGTGCTGCAGGCATGGCAAGTCCCAGCAGGCCTCCAAGGCTGGGCTGGCCCACTGAGTGCCGGGAGGGCTCTCCCAAGGGCCCCAGGACAGAGTGAAGGGGGGTGACCTCAGAGGGCATGGAGGCCTGTGGTGGTCCCATCTGTGGTCCAGGCTGGGTGGCAAGCCTCATCTGGAAGGGATGCTGTGGGGCGTCATTCCATGTGCACAGACTCCCCTGCTTTTTTCTGTTCTGTTCACTCCCACTCCCAAATCTCTCTCTGGGCTAAAAGCCTGCATCCTCCCTTCTACATATTGCTTGGAATATGGCTCAGCCTGGCATCCCAGGACCAACCCCCAGGTGGATCCCCTGCCAGGCCTGACCTTCCCAGGAGCTGCCGGCCTTGGTCTGCCCTCCCTCCTTGGCCCTAGAGGATCAAAGGAGAGTCCTGAAGTGAAGCCAAAGGCAGCATGGGGACAAGGTGGAGTGATGCAAAACGAGGCTGGAAGAGCAGGTAGGGTTACAGAGAGGGGCCCGGGAAGTCATGCCCAGGACATCATCCTTTTCCTTGAAGATGGTGAAGAGATGCCTAAAGCTGTTGACCGGGGACTGAGGCCATGGCCATGGCCATGGGCAAGCAGGACTGAAAACTCAGGGCCTACTTTCCCAGAAGTTGGCTGCCCTCCACCTCTCCCTGCCCCACTCCCCCCCAACCCCAACCCCGTGCCTGAAGGCCGACCTTCCCTCCAGCCCCTGCTTAGCTCTGAGGGCTCCTCCAGCCTCCACCTTCCCTTCCCCTTCCAGGTTTCTTGTCCTCTTCTGCTTTCCTTCATGTCTGTCCTGCCACCTCTCAATGTACCATCTCTCTCCAAAATCCCTCCAGATTCACCCCAGTGGGGCCATCCTCCTGGCTTGATATTTCCTGCCTCTCCATCCTCTTGCTTGGCGCCTCCTGGGGACTCTACCCTTCCCCTGGAATCTCTCTGGAATGGCTACTTTGGAAGTGGAAACTGAGCATGCACCCCCGCCTTATCTCGCTGGGGTGGCTGCCTATAGAAAGCATGTGGTCTTGATCACGCCCTCCATGGCTACCTCTGTCAGAGGGGCCTACTCCATATCCTATGCTTGCTAACTGTGGAGCTGAGTTTAGTGTTAGCTTAAAATGTGGTTCTAGTATGGAGCCCATGGCCCACAGATAAAAGCCTTGTCCTTTAACCTAGCATTGTGTTATGGACTGAACATTTGTGTCCCCCCAAATTTATATGTTGAAATCCTAACCCCCAAGGTATTGATATCAGGAGGTGGATCCTTTGGGAGGTGATTAGTCATAAGGGTGAAGCCCTCATGAATGGGATTAGCACCTTTATAAAAGGGACCCCGGAGAGCTTTCTTGCCCTCTTTCTGCCATGTGAGGACACAGAGAACAGGTGGCTCTCTGTAATCAGAAGAGAGCCCTCACCAGACACCAACCATGGTGGCACCCTTATCTTAGACTTCCAACCTTCAGGACTGTAAGAAATAAAATTCTGTTGTTTGTAATATACTCAGTCTATGGTACTTTGTTATAGCAGCCTGAGCTGAGACACCTTGCCAGTAACAAAGGTGCTATTTCTACCTGTCTTACTGCTTATTTCTCACTTGCTGCAGAACGTGTATAAGGAAGAAGAGAGTGCTATTTAATGGAGCCTCTGAAGGACTCCAAAATAGAGGGTCTCCACTTTTATTAACCACCGCCTATTTCTTCATTTATTTACTTACTGTCTTTGCTACCTTCTTATTCTGTAGATGTTTTTGCCTGTTGCTGTTTTGAAATGTAGGAGTGAAAGCATCATGCAATGCTACTGCTGCAACAAGTAGAGAAAAGCCAAATAAATTAGGAAAATTATATTTATCAAGACTTAGAGAGCTGTTGATGCAATGTAAAGACTGGAGAAACTAAAAAAGGAAAGAAGGAAGACCTCTTCCTTGGGCTAAGGAGACAGAGACCTGCTAGGCTTTCAGTAAAAGGTCTGGGCGGACCTCACCTGAGGAACAGGAATGAAGCAGGAATGCATCTAACTAAATCTGCAGCCCAGCCCTCAGCCCAGCTCGGAACATCATGGATTGAGGTGATCAGCCTTCTCTGCACTGATTGGGCAGAGAAAAGTGTAAACCTTCTTCTACATCCTCTAGAGATTTTTTATACACAATGTCCAGCATACATTAATACTTTTTGAGACACAGGAAGAGGCAGGAAAATGTAACCAAAAAATTTTTTTAAAAGACTATAGAGGTGGTCAAGAACTTCACAGTTAGCAGTCAAGGACTTTAAAATAACTATGAGAATTTCGCTAAATAGAGGAAAAGATGAAGAAAATGGATAGAAATAAAATTTAATAAAAAATTAGAATCTACAAAATAATTAAATGGACACTCTAGAATTGAAGATATGGTATCTGAAATCAAGAACTCTGGGATGGATTTAACAGCAACTGGACACAGCAAAAGACTGGATAAGTGAACTCAAAAGCCAATAGAAAATTTTCAAACTGAAGTTCAGAGAAAAGAGAATGGAAAGAGCAAAACAGTGTGAAAAGCACATGGGAACCATCAAATATCTAATGTAATTGGAGACCCAGAAGAAGAAGAGAGAGAATGGGGTGGAAGCAATATCTGAAGAGACAGCAGCTGAGAATTTCCCCAGATCAATAAAAAAACATCAACCCATTCATTTAAAAATCTCTGCAAACCCCAAGCAGGATAAATACAAAGAAAACCACACTTAGGCACATCATAGTCAAACTGCTGAAAACCCCAACCAAAGATAAAATCTCAAAACCATTTATTAGAAAAAGGCCATTATCTGCAAAAGAGCATCTACAAGGTATAGGACTGACTTTTCGATAGAAACCATAGACGGTGGGTGGAATAATGGTCCCTTAAAAGATGTCCCTGCCCACACCCCTAGAATCTGTCAATATGTTACCTTACCTGGCAAAGGGACACTGCAGACATGATTAAGTTAAGGATCTTTGGATAGGGAGATTATCCTGGACTATCCAGGTAGGCTTAATGTAGTCATAAGGGTCCCTATAAGGGGAGGCAGGAGAGTCAGAAAAGGAGAAGTGAGGATGGCAGCAGAGGTCAGAGTGATGCTGTTACTGGTGAAGGGACCACAAGCCAAAGAATGAGGCAGCCCTTAGAAGCTCGAAAAGACAAGGAAACAGATTCTCCCCTAGAACACCCAGAAAGAACACAGCCCTGCTGACACCTTGATTTTAGCCCAGTGAGACCCATTTCAGACTTTTGCCCTACAGAATTTAAGGCAATAAACATGTGCTCTTTTAAGCCACTAAGTTTGTGGTAATTTGTTACAGCAGCAGAAGGAAAATAATACACTATAGAAGTCAGCAGACTATGGAATGGCATCTTTCTAGTGCTGAATATAGTAAAGAACAAGGTGCTATAAATATGTAAGTGAATATATTAGCTACCACTCTGGTCACCAGATCCCATACCTCTCTCCACATTCTTAAAGTTCAGGGATCCCTTCAGCTAATCACAGTGAGACCCTCTGACACACACTCTGATACCTCAACCAGTCTTACAGATATTAAACTCAAATCCCTCAACAAACCCAGCACTTTTAATGCATGGTGATTGAAAATAGGAGAAAATATTTAAAACTCATTAATGAGCTTTTTTTTTTTTTCACTCTTCCTTGTCAGTGATCTTCTACTGGTTTAGCTCAGGAGGATTAAGATTAGTACAGCTGGATTAAAAAGAGAAAGCTACAATGCTCATTTCTTAACATCCAGGATAAGCTCCCAAAACTCATTTCAGAAACAAGAGTGCTTCTTTTTTGAAAGAGCGTCTTTCTTTTTTGAGAGTGTCTTTCAATTGTAGGAGCCAAGTACTTGAGAAAGAAAAGTCTTCTAAATTCCAGGAGCATCCCTTTACATATCAAGGACCAAAACCAGGAGGTTCGAACACGGAGTTTTGTTTTGTTTTTTTGTGGTAAAATACACAAAACATAAAATTTACCATTTTAACCATTTTTAAGTATACAGTTCAAGGGCATTAAGTACATTCACGTTGTCATGCAACTACCCACCTCCATCCAGAATTTTTTAATTTTCCCAAACTGAAATTGTAGCCATTAAACACTAACTCCTCATTCCACCCTCCTCCAGCCACCAGCACCCACCATTCCACTTTCCCTCTCTGTGAACTTGACCACTCCAGGGACCTTAAGAGTGGAGAGCTTTGCTTGTCAGCTATAGAATGGAAAGGGAGCAGGATAGAACACGTGAGCAATTTCCTGCCACGCAGGAATGCAATGCTTCCCATTTTCTTGGGCGGGAGGAAGAGTATGAAGAGAGAGGGAGAGAACAGAATTGAGGCTTGAGTTGTGTGGCCTCCATACCCATCCGTGGCGGGAAGGAGGACAGGTACCCAGCACATTAAAGAGTCCCAGAGCTGAGAGAGCTTGTCTTGCATCCCGCCAGCGTGCTAACCACAGGTCCAGCCCCTTTCACAAGATCGTCCAAGGATGTCCCCATGCTCCTATGGGAAGTGTGGGAAGACTGAGATCTGGGAAGACCAAGCATTTCTCCAAAGAGACTGGGTGCACCCAGAATGGGTTAAATTGTCAACTCAGTGTGACGACATTCTCCAGGATAGATGAGGTTAATCTTTTCCCACTGCTGAGTAGAAATGAAACTCAGCAACAAATTGAGTTCAATTGTAAAAATTAAGGCAAGTTACATTTCTGCTCATCTGAATCTTAATTGTAAATTTTATAACTGCTGCAATACCCTGGCCCAGGAGATTCCTTCCTGTCCCCTTGGGGGTTCAAGGCCAGCGTCCCTTGGCTTCCCGAGCTGTTTGGCTCAGAGCTGGGTGGGGCCCGCACGCAGGAGCAGCAGCTCCATGTAGAAAGCTGTTTCGGATTTCTCCCCTGGGCAGGGTGCCACACGCACATGTTGTAGTCACTGCCGACAGCCATGCCCAGCGCCTGGCAAGCTGCTCCCTCCCAGACTGCTCAGACCGTGCAGACGCCCTCCCTCTCCTCCCCCATCCCCCCCACCCTCCACCTCTCTCCTGCTCCAGGAAAAATACTTGGACATTGCACGTCCCTCCTGTCACGAAATACACACAGACAGAGGATAAAGGCGGGGTCTGTAGGAGCCCAGGTGACCTCAGAATAGTTCACTGGCACAGCCAGCCCTTGGGGACGTGGGCCGCGTGTCTGCTGCCAGTCAGTCTGGGGAAAGCGGCCCAGGGAGCACAGCCGAGGGGCTGGCTGGTGGCGCCAGGGATCCGAGGGCTCAGAGAATCTGTAGGACTTGCATCTGTTTTTCCAACATTTCTCTCACCTCTACCAGACATGAGCTCCTTGAAGTCAGGGCCAGGCTTGGTTATTTTCAGTCCCTCCATCTCATCTGTCCTTGCTGGACAGACCCCTTCCTCATGGAGCATCTCGCCTCCTCCCCTCCTCCACCCCAGCAATGTCCCCACCAGCATCCCCAGCTGTGGCCTCAGGGCCAGCTTGGACATCCTGGGCTCCCAGGAATGCTCTTCCCCCAAAGCTGCAGGAAGCACAGCAGATGTTCCCAGGATGAGGGGGGTCAGTCAGAGGGGTCTTTCAGCGAAGGTCAGAAAACTCTGAGTGTTTGGTCTGAAGAGCTACTCCTCTGTTACCAGAGGTGACAAGAAGCTGCCCAGTGAGCTGAGGAGGGGAGACCTGGACGACATCTGCCTTTCAGGCTTTGTGCCTTGTTGCTGGGGGCTTTTGTTTGTTGGTTTATTTTGGCTTTAGTTTAGTTTAGTATTGTTTTGTTTTAAATCTTCACCCCATTGAAGTGTATGTTATTAGAGAAGCCCTGGCCCCCTCTTACCATGGCACTGCAGCCAACGTTTCTACTCTAATTAGCTTCATCTTTTAACTCCTTGAAACAGCGAGGACAAAGAGCAAGCATTTTCTTTCCTTTTCTTGAGCTCAAATCTATACTCTCACACCATGTGTATGCAAAAGTGCCGAACAGAAACCCGCCTCTTAGACCTGGGGTGGGCTGCAGAGACCCTCACCCAGCAAGGACGCCCAAGGCAGCTGGACCTGTTCCTGCCTCAGTTCCTGACCTCTGAGGCAGGCATTATGGTGCCATTCTAGGCAGGCTCTTAAGTGTTTATAGAAACTTCAGACAATGACAGCTAAACTACAGGCGATTGTTACCATTTGGGAAAGCAGGCTCAGTGTATCAGACACTCCAGTTTTTCAAGAGAAGCCGGAGATCTGGATATTTATGTGAAATTCCCAATTTAAAAATGTCATCAGCTAAATCAAACCTTCTGTAAGGAAAACAAACAACAAAATATTTCATTTCCAGGTCACATCCAGCTCTTGGGTCACCAGCCCAAGGCCCCTGGCTCAGGCCAAGGAAAACAGACTGGTTTAATCACCTGTTAACTGCATTCCGTTGGTAGTGGCTGCCTGGAGAGCAACGTCAAGAAGGATTCTGGGTGTTAGTCTGGCCTCAGTGAGAAAGAGTGCTGCAATCCACTGATAATGTCTGCCACGGGCACAGCCTGGAAGAATGGCAGCATCTATGCCATGAGCTTGCACTGACTGGGTAGATACCACATAGAATGAATGGACTTAGCCTTCAGTCCTTATTTTTCCCGAACCTAATCCAGATACTAAGTACCCACATTCTTAACCCTCACACCAATCTTGCCAGAGAGATGAGGTCACATGCATTTGACTGTTCCAGCTCCACTCCAGCCAGGAATTGGACGTCCTGCGTCCTTCACTCTTACCATGAAAAATCCAACCTGTCCAGGCATTTTGTGATCTCACTGAGGCTTCTGTGGTGCTTGGTGAAGGGACATCATACAATGCACATTATTTTCACTCAGAAAAAGCCTCTTCTCCAAAGTGCCTTCTTCATCATCTCACTGTGGGGCTTTTGACGTGCCCCTTCCATCTCGCTATGGTTTGAATGCTTGTCCTTTCCAAAACTCAGGTTGAGATTTAACTGCCATTGTGATGGTATTGGGAGGTGTTTAGGTCACAAGGGTTCCACCTTCATGAATGGACTAAGACAGTTATGGCGGAGCGGGTTTGTTATCTCAGGAGGGGGTACATCCCCTCTTGCTCACTCTCTCTGCCCTCCCACCAGGTGATGCCTTCCAATGATGCAGCGAGAAGACCCTCACCAGATCGCACCCCTCAATCTTAGACTTCCCAGCCTCAAGAACCATGGGCCAATAAATTTATGTTCATTTATTAATTACCCAGTCTGCCAAATTCTGTCACAGCAGCACAAAATAGACTAAGACAGGGCCGACCCCGTGGCGCACTCAGGAGAGTGCGGCGCTGGGAGCGCAGCAGTGCTCCTGCCGCGGGTTCGGATCCTATGTAAGGATGGCCGGTGCGCTCACTGGCTGAGCGCGGTGCGGCCAGTCACAAAAAAAGACAAAAAAAAAAAAAAAAAACCAGACTAAGACACATTTCTTTCAGGATCTGACCCTACTGCTCTTCACCCACCAGGGTTTCCTCGTGGAAATTTCCAATCCCTGTCGCTTTCTGAAGCTGCTGTCTTTTGCAGCTTGAGCTCACCCTTTAGACTTCCTCTTTATCCCAATTTGCTTAAAAACATATTTTCCCAACAAAGTGAATCTCCCCTTAAGAGAAATTCTCACACCAGCGCTCATAGAAAATGGACTTCCCAGTACATCACAACTTCTCTAAGAGGCAACCCTTGAGCCACCTCAGAAGTGTGATGCAGATGGGAGATGTTTATGATATCCAGGTGGTCTCACTCACAGAATTATATTTTTTCTTCATTGAATCATATTTGCTTAGAGTTACTTTTGTCTGGTTTAGCACTTAATCTGCTCTTCTATTTTCCCTCTTTGTGAAACTGGTTTTCTCAGCTGAAGGATGAGGCATCTGAGAGCAGATCCTACTTCTTACTTAATTCACTCATTTGAGAAATACCATTTGAGCCCTTGCTGTGGAAAAGATGCTGCTCTGGAACCCAGGGAAACGGCACCGACAAGAGCAAAGTGTGTCCTCTTTTGGAGCTTACCTTTCTCTTTCTTTGAAGCCTGTAGCTGTGGATGCCCATAACCATCCCAGTTTTGACGATTCTTGAGGTTTTGCTGGGCACAGTCACACACTTGGAGCTTGCCCCAGCTTGTACTGGCTCCAGGCAGTTGGCTTTGGTTTCTCCTTCTTTTTCTAGCTGTGTCGACACATGTCCTGAAGAAAGACCACCCTCCCCAGGGCTAGGCATTGCTACTTGATCCTGGGCAAGCCACCGAATTTCCTTATCCCCTTTAGCCACCTGTAAAAAGATAGGTAATTTCTATACGACAGGGCTGTTGTGAATTGTAAGTGGGGTAAAGCACATCAGCATAATGCAAATGTTTTTACTATTGCAGCACAGTCATATTCAGAGATAAACATTCAGGATCTTCCTTCCACCCCTCTCAATATTTCCTTATTCTTATTCCCTGATTTTTCCAGAGGTCTCCTTTCTCTGGGAAAGAAAAGATGCAGCAAAATACAAATATCAAGGACTTTTAAAATATGTAGAAGAGAAAATAATCATATGAACCAAGGATTTTGCTGTGTAAGAGGGAGGCTTTTTGAGAAAGAAAAGGTTCACTGAGTTTCAAAGAGAAACTAAAGAATTCTGAAGAAATTGGAGCATAAAGTTTATTTCTCAGGCAGTAGAATGGGAAGAGGACAGGAGAAGAGGCCGTATAAGCCACCTGCCATGCAGACCAAGAAACCCCTAGATGAATTTGGGGAGATCTAAGGGTAGGGAAACCTTTACCAGCCTCCTGATAGGAGAGCAGTTGAGAAGAGATGGCTGTGGGGACAGCAGAGTGAGAAAGCCTAGACTGTGTCTCCAGCAGTCCTACAGAGATTGGGAGAACAGCCAAGACCTCTTATGCTCCTGAGATGGATATGACAGTAAGCAGAGAATGGAAACCAGTGGCCCGGGCTAGTGGCTAATTTCCACATGACAAGAAGACATAGTCATCAGTGGCAGAGTGGGCTGTTCAAGCCAGGGAACAGATGGGGATATGTGCAGTCCCATAGACAATGACACGAGGAAATGCTGGTTATTTCAACAGATACCAGTGGAAATAAATGTTGATAGTTAATGCTGAACATTGTACATCTCATGAGGGGCCAGCACAGGACAAATTTTGTTATAGTCAGCATAGGATAGGCTTTGCTGTTGTAACAAACAACCCCCTGAACAGCAGTTGATACATGAAAGTCTGTTTCTCTTCCATTGTGGTCCAATCCATTGCATGTCTGGAGGGTCTCCTGAGTAGCTCCCTTCCAAGCCATGACTCAGGGATCCAATCCATGACTCAGGGATCCAATCCACTCCATTTTAGTCTTGACCTCTAGGCTGGCCTCAGCAGAGAAAGAGAGGACTGGAAGGTCACCCAGAGAGCTTCTCACTGCCTTAGCAAGACATGACATACATTCTCTCTCCCTTTATCCCCTGGGCCAGAACTAATCACATGACTCTAACCTAACTGCAAAGGAGGCTGGGAAATGCAGTCTTCCATGTACTCAAGAGGAAGAAAATGGCATGGGACTTGGGAAAACCTAGTAGTATCTACTATCATCATGAACCAGGCATGTCTCAGACATGATTATCTGTAAATCCCATGTAGAACCGAGATGTGGTCTCAGGGAGAAAACCCTAAATTTCAACAAGCTCTAACCCAAATTGAGAAATCCCTGAATTCACCTGGGTTTTCAAGAAAATGACTAGATTACATTTTTTTGTAATCATCAGGGAGAAATGCGGACTAAAGATAGGAAGCAGGTTTAGATAGAAAAGAAATGAAGTTGAATCCTCCACATGTGAGAACAAGGGCCGTGGCATTTGTGCCTGCTGCATTATTATGAGTTATATGTTGTTATAGCTGAAAAAACCTTACAGATTGTGGGTCAGAGGTGGGATGGCATGGAGATTCAGTGCAAAGGCTCATGGATTCGAATCTGAGTTCTACCCTTTGCTAGCTGGTGTGAATTTGAAATGGGATCAAATGTGAAAATTTCCACCTGCGTACCAGACACATCATACACCTTCAATAAATGTTAGCAGTTGTCAGCATACACAGCTCAAGTTAAGATCCAGAGATTTTGACTTACCATCTTGTGCTTTTCCATTATTCCTACCCTCAAAATCTCTTGTCATCGTGTCTCATGTCAGGCTAAAGTTAATGAGAAGAAGAGTTAACTACCATTGATTGACCTCCTGCAGTGTGTCAGGCATTTTATATAGCTTACTTCATTCAATGCTTAACTCTGTGAATTGAGTACATTATCACCATTTCATAGATGAGGCAATCAAAGCTCACAGTGATTAAATAACTTGCACAATATCCTTGGGGATGTTTTAAAACATAGCCACATTGAGATCCAACCCTGGCCCTGCCAGCCACTAACTGTTGGACTCTGGGTTACCTGATCACTCTAAGATTTGCTTTCTCAAAAAAAGAAAAAAAAATTCACAAATTTGACATTTCTCCAACCAAGAGGTGGGATCTCTGTCCCCTCCCCTTGAATCTGGGCTAATCTTAGTGACTTTCTTGAAATCAAGTAGAATGAGGCTCAACTTTTCAGGATACTCAGAAAAGGCCATGTGGTTTCTGCCTGGTTCTCTTGGAACACTTGCCTTTGGAGCCCTGAGTTGTTGATACAGGTTAAATTGTGTCACCTCACTAAATCCACACGTTGGAGTGCTAACTGTCAGTATCTCAGAGGGGGCATTACTTGGAGGTAGGGTCTTTACAGAGGTAATCAAGTTAAAATGAGGTCATTAGGATCGGCCCTAATCCAACATGACTAGTGTCCTTATAAAAAGAGAAAATTTGGACACAGAGATACATATAGAGGGACAACCATGCGGAGACACAGAGAGAAAACAGCCATCTACAAGCCAAGGGGAGAGGCCTGGAACTGATCTTCCCTCATAGTCTCAGAAGGAACGAACCCTGCAGACACTTTGATCTTGGATTTCTAGCCTCCAGAACTGTAAGACAATAAATTTCTGTTGTTCTAAGCCACCCAATTTGTGGTATGTCATTTGGGCATCCCTAACAAACCAATACAATGGTTATGTAAGAAATCTGACTACCCTGAGACCTCCATGCTGTGAGGAAGCCCAGGCCACATGGGGAGCCACATGTATGTATTCTGGTGACAGCTCCAGCTGAGGTCCTGACGACAGCCAGCATCAACCACCAGACATGTGAGTAAAGGCATCTCCAAGTGATTCTAGTCCCCAGCTATGGAGTCAACAATACCCACCTCCTCATCTTCGCATGTCCCAGATGAGGCCCCAGACACCAGGAGGCAAATAGATCCTGCTGTGCCCTGTTGGGCTTCCGGACCCACAGAATCTGTGAGCGTAATAAATAGGAATCTTATGCCACCAAGTTTTGGGACTTTGTGCAGCAACAGTAACAGGAGTAGTCTCACAGCTAGTGAGTGTAGCCAGGTTCTGAGCCAGGGCTCTGTGACTCTGGAAGGCAGAACTTTTCTCTGCTCCCTGACACAAGCTCAGCAGCCTTGCTGTCTCAGAGGGTGCCCGGGTAGCAAGGTCTTTGCTGAGCCTCATCTCCAAGGAAGCAGGGCTTGCTCACATGGGCTAGTCACTGGTTAACCTGCTAGAACTGCCTGGCCTCTGAAGAAGCCAACACCCTGCAGCCTTCCTCAAGCTTGGAGAGAGGGCCAGGTCCCAAAGGCAACCATCGAATCTGGCCTCATCAATGTCTGAGCACTTGTGAAGGGCTAGAAACTGTAGGTATTGCTTAAACCTGTTGGGAGGCAGAATATAAGCTGGATGTCTGACTGTGTGGGTTTCAATGCAGGCTGTGCAACTTGCTGGCCTTGTGGCCCTAGGAAGTTATATAAGCTCCCGAGACTGTTTCTACATCTGCAAGATGGAAAAATCATAGTATCCACCTCATAGAGATTCTCATGAGGCTCAGTCAAGACATTTTCATGTGAAGCACTGACCAGGTGCCCACCTGGTCAGTCTACAGCACGTGTGAGCTACTGTTGCTATTCATCGACATGCACCGTTTACTTGTATGGATTTGTTTGTTTGTTTCCATGCAGACTATTTTAGTGCCTGGAAGCTTCCCTGAAAGGGAAGAAGTAGCTTAAAATAAACCCCAAAATGTTGAGCGCTTTCAAAAGTTAATTTAAAAAAAAAAAAGATTCCAGACAAACCTAAGGTAGCATTGTTATTACTGGTTTTATTGTTCTGGACAGCCTTGAAAAACTTCTAGCTTTGAAGATCCAAAGGGTAGCAATTATGCGTCTGGTAAAAGTCATCGAAGCAGTAAAGCCTTGCCGGGGGACTCAGGGCTTCACTTCCTTCCCCATTTTGTGGCCACCACGACTGCTGCATCCCCCACCAGGGCCAGCAGGAGAGGTGGGAGTGCCACGTGGCTTCCTCACTGCTGCAGGAAATGCTGCCTGATGACTCCCAGAAAGAGAAGGTGGATGGGGTGACTCAAAGAGAACCATCTCCTCCCCCCACCCACACCCCTCACCCTGCGCTCCATACCCTGACAAGCCCCCTCTGCTGAGCACAAGACTGAATCACAGCTCGGGGCCCTGGGATGCTCTTGGGCCCCTTTCGCTGGTGCTGGCCACAAACGAGATGCAACTGCAGGGCGCCTTTATGGATCCAAGCTAATTCCCTTTGAAGCAGCAGCCTGCCCTCTGGGCTTGCTGCTAGCAGGCTGCTTACTGGCTGCTAAATCTCCATCCTGCTGCATGCGGGGCAAGGCTTGTCCAAATATTTGGCTTGATCCTGCTTTCTGATTCATCATGTGCAGAAACCTCTATAATTTCATCTACTGTGTGACTCAGACAGGGTGAAGCACAAGTGTGGTGCACCGGGGGCCAGGAGCCTGCGCAGAGGCCAGGCCTGCAGCCAGCGCCCGCTGCTCTGGGCAGCCTCCCGGGCTGGGGAAGAGACGCGGGCACTCTCCAGACCAGCTAGCCTGAGATTAAATCTCTTTTGTCTGAGATGATTAATGGAGCCCCAAACATGCCTCAGTATAGGGTGTGAGGTGCACTTTGTACTTTTTCCAAGTTTTTTTTTTTTTTTCTTATTTAATGCTAAATCCATTTGCATCTCATAAATTATATTGGCTCCAAAATGAAGTGTTCCTGACAGCAGCAGGCAGAGTGTGGGTTCCATTGAAATATTTTTCCTTGTTGTTCCCTCTCTTTCTCCAAAACCCTAGGAGAAATTCTGCTTGTCTTCTAAAGGAGGAGGGGAGGCAGTGAGTGACCTAGATTCCAAATCTGAAAGACAGGTAGAGCTGGCTTGCCTGTCTTCAAAAGGCTGCCCATGCTTGGGCTCCAGGTTTTCTAGAGGCACCAGCAGGAGGAGGCCCCCTTGAGCTCCTGCTTGGATGCTCCAGCCTATAGGTGACATGGTCATTTTCTTCTTCACCAGGTTTGCTTAAGAAAGACCACAAGTTGGGCTGTCAAGGCCCCTGGGCCCCCTGGTGCCCCTAGGTGATGCTAGCTGGATGGGGGTGGGGGAATACAGGGTGATTGACAGCAGAGGTAAGGCATGTGGGCCAAAGAAAAGGGACGTCTGAACAGGGGGTAGGTAGTGGGTATGGCACTTCAAATACCAGGGTCTCCAGGAGTCAGAGCCAATGGGGTCTAAGCCCTCCTCTCACCACTTTCCAGCTCTGTGGCTTTGGACAAATTACTTGTCCTCTCTGAGCCTCTGTGTCCTCATCCATTCATTCGTTCAATACCCATTTCCTGAGCACTCCTCTGTGTCAGGCCTGGTCTGCCCACTGCCTCCTAAGTTCTAGACACAGCACAATGACACACATCCATTGCATGGCAGGTGGTGGCAGGTGCCACGCAGGAGACAGAGTTGGGGCAGGCAAGAGAGCAACTGGGCCAGCCACAAGCCAGGTCGAGGCTGGGAAGATGAGGGGTTCAGCCCAAGAGACTGGGGAGGCACAGCCAGTGAGGCAGGAGAGACCCGGAGAGAGTGATGGTGAAGGGGGAGCTCAGGAAATGTCACTGCTGCCGCCGCCACTGCTGCCACCTGACTGCCGGCCATGGGCAAGGCAATGTGCTTGGGGGTGAGGATGCTGAAGGGGAGGGCAAAGAAAAGCTGGGAGGAAGCCGGGGTAGATGGCACAGCCATGTGGTCCTGTCATTTCCTGCCACTGCAAGGGCCCGCCCTCCCCGGCCTCCAAGGCACAGGCAAGCTTCACTTAACACCGTGCCCAAAAGGTCAGCAGTCTGGGGTTTCATGAGCGGGCATTCCAGGCCTGAGGCCCACATGGGGAGCACTCAGCTCGTGATCAGGCCTTCAAGTTCCCATCCGGGATAAGCTGAAGACCTCAGGCCTGTCCCAAGGGGCCTCAGCTGCTGCCAGACTGGGGTAGGGCGGGCGAGGGAGGAAAGAGGCTGGCCCCACCATGGGTAGCTGTCCCTGCCATGGGGACATGAGCTACGCTTGGGCCAGGGAGCCAGAGTCAGAAGCACTCCGGCTCTGCAGGGAGGAAATGCAGAGGGAATGCAGCGTATCTACACATAGATGTATATGTCAACATATGTGTGTTATTTACATATTTTTTATTTTATTCCATTTAATTCCCAAATCCTAGGCAGTGGCTATTGTTTATCAACATTATTTTAAATAAGAGAAAATGAGACCAAGAGAGGTCCAAGGAAACTAAGCCAAGAAGCATATGGAAGAAGAAAAGTGTGAAGCCCATGTTCTGTGCCTTCAGGTGATGGCCATGAGACAGGAGCACAGCCACGGGATGGCTCCAGCCCCTCCTCGTCGCAGATTTCACCATGCTCCATTGACAGTGACAAAAGGAAACTTTTCTGTGTTTTGTTTTTCAGGTTGAAAGAGAGTCAGTAGAAGGGGATGGAGTTTAAAGAAAGTCCCCTCTGGCCTCTCTCCTGTGTGGGTGATGCCAGCACAGGGCTCCTGGAGGAACCCTGAAGATAGAGGGCTCCCTGCAAAGCCCACACTCAGTACTTTTTACCCCTTCTCTTCCCCTTTCACTTCTAGACACTATTTGGGGCTGTGTCTGCCTCGTGAGGGCACAAAGTGCTTTGCTTATCTGGGCACCACGGTGCCAGGCACAATGGCCCGTGATGCAGTTCAGTCTGGTTTTTCACCTTTTTTTCCATGAGGGAGATGAGAAAGCTCCATGAGCTGGGGCCAGGGCACAGCTTGGATAATCTGTCACCAGTATGCAGACTCAGCCAAGAAACACAATCCTACCCAGGCTTTCTGCAGCCACAGCCAGGAGACTACAGGTAGCCATGCAGAAGGCTGTCGAATGACAGCACAAAAGCCAGCCACAGCCTCAGCTGCAGTCCAGCCTGCAACCGAACAATTCCCCTAAGTGGGAACTGGCCCTCCAAGCCCAGTCACAAGGAAGGGGGCTGCCTTTCAGATGGAGCTGGAGGAGCTTAGCAGAAATAAAGGAAAGTAGCCCTTACATCTTGGGGAAGTTTAAAGACATCCAGAGAATGAAATCTTAGATTGTACCTTCCTGAAAGGCTGAGGCTGGCATAGTTCTCTACCTTTGTTCCCCTCCTTTGTCTTGGTTAAATGTTCCTGGCCATACTGTACCTGTGGTTTTATTGTCATCTTTTCGGGAAATGAGCAGAATATAAATCAGTTGTTGAAATTTAAAAATGTAGCTCTTCGGTCTAGCATCTAAGTAGACAAAGAAGAAACAGGCACTTAATAAGCGCCTCTGGAGGCTTGTGATTTGCGTGGGGCTTCCAATAAAAGGCAAAGTCTTTGCTTTGAGGTTACATATACTGAACCCAGGGTGGTCCTCAGGCCTCTAGTCACAGTGCGAGCCTTGATCTGCAACCCTGATGCACACAGCCACTGGGGACCATCTTGCCCCATGGCCACCTCTGAGACTTAACAGAAAGGGGAAAGAGCAGCTGGCAATGAACATGCTCCCTTGATCACTCCTATAGAAAAGGGTGTATGTGCAACTCAGAACAGCCCCCCACCAACTTCTTGCCACTGTTGGCTTCCTTGGGTCTTCCCTGGGTTCCAAGCAGGGGTCTGACAACCCTGGGAGTCACGGCTCTTGGGAGAGTTCTCCCATGAGGACAGGCGAAGACTTGTTTGCCTGTCCCCATACTGAGCACACAAGTGGTTCAGCCATGGGCGGGCGTGACTGCAGAAGGAAGGTAAGATGTATTGCTGCTGTGGTAGAGGGCTTGCTAGAGCCAGCTCCTGAGTTGGTGGGTTCCATGACTTATGGAGAGGATCCAAGGAAGGATTGTAAAATACCAGCCAAGGGATAATACAGAATGCTTTAAATACTTGAGTCAAGTTGTGGAGGGAAATAAGTGTTATGATAAGCCACCCCCTTGCAATCCCTACTCTTTATTTGGGAAGGCAGTCATGATGAAAACTTTCAAGTGAAGTCAAGGTCAACATGCCGTCCTGAGTCATTAGCCATACATAGATTAGTAGGTTAATACAGAACAGTCTCGACAGATGAATTACACCCAGAAGCTGTGTATGAGTCCTTGGGGTTGACATTGAAAGGTTCAGTTATCATAGGGAGAGTGATGCCTGCTTAATTTTGATAGAACTTAATTATTGTGACAAATGTCGTTGCAGTTTAACTCTTTCACTTCACCTCATGTGATGGACTGCATGTTTGCATTCCCCCAAAATGCAAATGTTGAAACCCTAACTCCCAGTGGAATGTTATTAGGAGGCAGGGCCGTTAGGTGTTGGAAGGGGGGACTTAGGTGAGGAGGTCATGAGTTGGAGCCCCTGTGATGCAATTAGTGTCATTATAAGAAGAGAAAGGGACTAGCGCTCTCTCTCTCCACTATATGAGGATACAATGAGAAGACAGCCATCTGCAAACTAGGAAGCTGGTCCTCACCAGACACTGAATTTGCTAGTACCTTGATCTTGGACTTCTAGCCTCTGTGAGAAATAAATGTGTGTGGTTTAAGCCACCCAGTTCAAAGTATCTTGTTACAGCATCTCAAATTGACCAAGATGATGTATTAGAGTACTCCAGAAAAACAAAACCAATATGATATATAAATATATATAAGACGAAATTTATGGGAATTGGCTTGCATGGTTTTGGAGGCTGAAAAGTCCCACAATCTCTCATTTGGAAGCTGGAGAAACAGGAAAGCTGGTGATAGAATTTAGTCCAAGTCCAAAGGCCTGAGAACCAGGAGGCTTTATGTCCAACAGCAGAAGAAAATGGATGTTCCAGCTTAAGGAGAGAGAAAAGATTCATCCTTCCTGCACCTTTTTGTTCTCTCCAGGCCCTCCACAGATTGGATGATGCCCTTCCTCATAGGCGAGGGTGGATTTTCTCTACTCTGTCACTGATTTAAAGGCTAATGTCTTCCAGAAACACCTTCACAGACACACCCAGAAATAATGTTTTATCAGATATCTGGACATCCCTTAGCCCAGGCAAGTTGACTCATAAAATTAACCATCATAGACACCTGGTGTCAGAGTGAAGCTATCAACCTCAATTGGTTATAAGAGGGCTGGCTCCTTCTCTCTCCAGCCCCTATGGGATCCTTGGGGAGAATCCTTGAGTAATAAAAATCTACTGTTTCAAAAGGATACATTCTCATCATCTCAGGTTGTCAGGACACTTTTGGTCAAAAGTGACAGAAGCCCACTTCAAACACACCTATGAAATTCATTGGGACGGAATTGAGTGCTCTTTTAGAACCAAGGTGAAACAACAATTGGGTCTCAAGAGAGGCGGGAACCAGGCCTAGAAGGTACCAGAAATAGAGGAAGCTATTCTCTGTCTCTTGTAAAAGCCACATATATTCTTGCCTTTGTTCCTCTCTACCAACTCATCTTCTGAGTTGCTCTGTGCATGTGGTAGTGGAAAGATGGTCATTGCACAGCTCCTAAGTTTATGTCTCCTCTCTTTATAGAACCAGCCAGATGCACCCACGCACTGACTGGTCCAGCCTGGGTTAGGTGTGCAGCCCTAAATCCAGTGATCTGGGGCTAGGTGGACAGGGTTTTATTGTACAGATGCCAGAAGCCCTCCTCTGCAGGTGGGTAGGCAGAGGGGCTCAGCACTCAGAGATCAGAGTCATTGTGAGCATGATGGATTCTCCAAAAGGAGATGTGTTCTACTTCTGAGATCAAAATGGTGCACAGCAAAGGCAACAATTAACATAGTGAAGAGATGACCCATGCAATGGGAGAAAATATTTACAAACCATCCAAACCATGATAAGGGGTTACTATCCAAAATATATAAGAAACTCAAACAACTTAATAGCTAGAAAACACACACACACACACACACACACACAAATGTGTTAAAAAATGGGCAAAGGTCTTGAACAGACATTTCTCAAAAGAAGATATACAAATAGCCAACAGATATATGCAAAGGTGCTCAACATCGCTAATCATCATGGAAATTCAAATCAAAACTGCAGCGAGATATCACCTTGCACCTGTTAGAATAGTTATTATCAAAAAGACGAAATCGACAGCAAGCATCGGTGAGGGTATGGAATAAAGGGAACTCTGCCCACTGTTTGTGGGAATGTAAATTAGTACAGCCATTATATAGGTTTTTCAAAAAATTAAAAGAACTCATTATGTGGAAGAGATATATGTACTCCCATGTTCATTATAGCATTATTCACAATAGCCAAGACATGTGTATTGTTAGGGGACTACACCAATTTTTGGTTTAGGGCCATAGCTAAATCCAAAACATTTCATTATTTTAGTTACACTAAATTTTCCATTTGTACTTTCAGGCCTAGGGCTCACAGACCCTTCAAACCCATTGTACAGACTGGGTCACCAGACCCCTCACATGCCAGGCTGAGTCACAGACCCCTCACATGCAGGTCCATGCTAGGTAATGGGGAAAGATTCCAGGAGCCATTGGCAAATGACACGAGCTCAGTCCTCAGCAGTAGCAGCAGCAGCAGCAGCGGTGGTGGTGGCCTCTCAGGGCATCCCGGAGGCACTGGCAGCAACATCTTGCAGCAACAGCCTCCAGCAGCAGCAGCAGCAGCCGCAGCAGCAGCCGCAGCAGCAGCCGCAGCAGCAGCCGCAGCCGCAGCAGCAGCAGGAGCAGGAGCGGTGGTGGCCTCCCTGTGGCCCACCCCCCCCCTTTAGGGGCATCCCGGGGTTGAGGGGCCCTGTGAATCAGAGCCACTCGTCCTTTATACTTAAGTCCATAAACCAGGACACCTGGGTGCCCCTATGCAATTACATCAGATAGTAACCAAGGAACACCTGGGTGCACATGGCTATTTACAGCGAATGCTCGGCAAGATTCTGAACACCTGAGGGGCCCTGAACATTTTCCTTCACTTTCCCTACAACATGGAATCAGCATAAGTGTCCATCTATGGATGTGTGGATAAAGAAAATGTGGTTTATGTACACAATGGAATACTACTCAGCCTTAAAAAAGAGGGAAATCTTGTCATTTAAGACAACATGGATGAACCTGGAGGACATTATGCTAAGTGAAATAAGCCAGGCACAGAAAGACAAATACTGCATGATCTCACTTATATGTGGAATCTAAAAACGTTGAACACGTAGAAGCAGAATGTGGTCACTGGGGACAGGGGAGGAGGGTGGATTGGGAAGATGTTTGTCAAAGGACATAAAATGTCAGTAAGATTGGAGGATAACTTCAAGAGATTTATTGTAAATCATGGTGATTGCAGTTAATAATAATGCACTGTTTACTTGAAAATTGCTAAGAGTAGATCTTTAAGTGTTGTCACCACACACACAAAAAAGTATGTGAGGTGATACATATGTTAATTAGCTTGATTTAGCCATTCCATAATGCATACATATATCAAAACGTTGTGTTGTACACCATTAATATATACAATTTTCATTTGTCAATTTTAAAAAATGAATTAAAGAACTCTGTTCCCACAGTATCCTGATACCAAGAACAGCTCCATGGAATCCTGGGAGGCAGGAGGCCGGGTCTCCCACCCCATCCTCTCTGGCTCTCAACCTCTTTATTAGAACTTGCTTTAGCATCTCGTAATAGTAGTTTTCAGCCTTATCACTTAACTGTGCAGCACAGAGCTTGATTCTCCCAGAGGTGCTTTAGACACTATGCCTGGGCTGGGCAGTGGGATTTGGGGAATTGAGATCACCTTCTCTCTTCTTGAACCCTCCTTTCAGGGAGTCCCTGTGACGTGGTGGAACGTTCATGAGTTGACATCAGACACACCTGCATTTCTTCCTTCAGTCTGCCACTTACTAGCATCTGGCCTTTCTGAATCTTGGTTTGCTTGTCTGTAAAATGGGGATAGTAAGTAACAGGTATCCCTCAGCGTTGTTGTGACAACTTGAGAGTCAGCACATCAAAGGTGCTCAACATTCCTCAGTCCACTTATATCCCCTCCCCACCACCTGAAGTCCTCTGAGGGTGACAACATTGTTCCTCCCGCCCCTTCCCCTCCAGGGCAGCTTTAGCCAAAGTCCTGAAGACAATTAGTGCCGTCCACAAGTACATTTAGGCACCACCACTCAGGTCCTCTGGTACTTGGGAGAATTAGGCATTTCATAAACATTTAAATGGGCCCGTGCACTCATGGTCAAGTAGGACATCTCAACCCAGTGCTTCAGAGTGGGACAGATACAACATTTCCTTGAAACCATCAGGGACACACTCTGGGAGGCTGGGTCACAGAAACTCTTTAATTTTTGAGTTATGTTTGTTGAGTTCGTTGGTGTTAACAGATGATTCAAATCTAACAGAAATCAGACCATGTGGAGACAATGCAGAGGAAGCCCATAAGGCCCAGGAGAATTTCTAAAGCATCTTCTAAGAGCAGTTAGGATGGAGAGCCAAGGGGATTCCTCCCTGTCTCCTACCCGCCACAGCCCACCTAACACCAAGGCCCTTTGGGAATAGCTGTGGGAAGGGGCTGCAGAGGAAGGGAGGGCATGGGCTTGAAGGGAATTCTGGAGAGGTAGCTTCAGGGCTCTGCAGCTGTGTGGGGGGGATTCCACCAGCTCTACTCACATTTGTTTCCTTCTCTAAGAGTCAGCGTCTCCGGGCAGAAGATAAAGAGCCTGGGTCATGGGCAGAGCTCCTCGGCTGAGAGCGCCTTCAAGATGTCATCAAAGGAAATCAAGGGATTGTGACCAGAGAGGGCGTCATGGCTGCTGGGTAACCAAAAATCAACAAAGGTGCCCCATACCACATCCTGTCCGATCTGCTTACAAAATATTCCTCAGATATATTTCAAATACATTTTCCAAAGTATTTCCCAAATCCATTCCTGCCTTTTTGTTCCCCAGGCCTCTGTCTTATCACAGGTTGCCTTAGCTGCACCTCCAACATTTCTCTGCCTTCTCCCCTTTCCCTTTCCCTCACCTGCTGCCAGAACTCATTCCAGAAACACACACCCACCTGTGACTTTCCCATGTGCACACCTCCCATGGCTCCCAAGAGCCTGCAGAACAAGGCAGCGTCAACACGGGAGCCCACTGGCTGCCTGGCTTCATGTCACACTTCTGGCCAGGCATACTGGTTTCAGCCACAAGTGACCCCTCTGCCTCTAAGCTCTGTCCATGCAAATTCAAGTCTACCTAGCACACCCTTCCTCATCCTTTTTCAGGGCCCTAGTTAAAGGTGGTTTCTTTGAGGCTCTTCCAGGCCTCCAGTAGAGGCAGGGGCTCAATCAGTTTTGATTTCAGGATCATACTGCACCCTGGTGACTTGACTGTGGTCTGTCTCCTGCCTAGATGGTGAGACCCAGGAAGACAGGGACTGTGGCTGCCCAGTGCACAGCCTGGTACAGTAGCTGGGCGTCTCCTGAAATCTAGACTCCCTGGCACCCTGCTCCTCTGCTGGGTTCCCAGTGCTGTCTGCACCAGAAGGCGGGGAAAACCCCAGCCAGCCCCGTTTCCTGTTCTCTGCTTCCCTGCAGGTCTTCTTTGTCCTAGGTTCTTCCTCTCCTGGGAGCTCTTTATCTGCAGCCTCTCAAGTACACAACAGCAGCAGGCCTGGAGGAGGCCCCCGCTGGTTTCCTGCCTCGGCATTCCAAGTCAGAAGGTCTGGGTTTGGAGCCAAGCTTTGAGCCTCTTCCCAGCTCGGTGACCTTGGCCATTGTTTTCACCTCTGTTAAGCCTCAGTTTCTTAATCTGTAAAATGAAGTGATTTTTGTTATTTGTTTAGCATGTTTGTTGGTACAACTTACAAGTGTGTGCTCCAACCAATCCCTTTCCTCTGAGGAATCCCTGTAAACACTTTACAGTTTACCTGCCCACATCTTTCTCTGTGTGAATGTACAAACATACTTCAAATCAATCTTGTTTCGTAGAGAATCACATGTCCATAGTCGTCTATGCCTGCTGTTTTTACCCAACCCTGATTCAAGGCCCTTCATGTAGACTTCTCTTAATATTGATAACAGTTGCTTGTCTTGCAGGGTATGGATGACCCACAATTTATTTAGCTGGGCTCCTAACAGTAGACATATAAACTGTTTTCCCAAAAAACATTTTTTATTAAAGTTTGTATTTCATGATTATTGTAGATTCACATACAGTTGTAAGAAATAATGCACAGAATTACCACATACCCTTTACCCAATTCCTGCCACTGCTAACATGTTTCAAAACTATAGTGCAGTATCACAACCAGGATACTGCCATTGATAGTCAAGACACAGAGCATTTCCAGCCCCACAAGGATCCCACATGTTGTCCTTTTTTAGCCCCTCACTCCCTGCACCCTCTCCTTTACCCCTGGCAATCACTAATCTGTTCTCTATTTCTATAATTTAGTCATTTCAAGAATGTTATATAAATGGAAGGATGCAGAATGTAACCTCTTGGGAATGTTTTTTCACTTAGCATCATTCCCTAAAGACTCATCCAGGTCATTTCATGTCTCAGCAGTTTGTTCCTTTTTATTGCTGTGTAGTGTTCCATGGGATGATGGATGGACCTGTTTGTTTAATCATTCACCATTGAAAGACATCTGGGTTGTTTACAGTTTGGGGATATTACCGATAAAGCTACTATAAACATTTGCTTACAGCGTTCTGTGGGAATATAAATTTCATTTCTCTAGGATTAATGACGAAGGGTGCAAATGCTGAGACATATGATAGTTGCATATTTAGTTTTATAAGGAACTGCTAAACTGCTTTCCAGAGTGGCCATGCCATTTTAAATTCCTACCAGCAATGTGTGAGAGATCCAGTGTCTCGATTAACATTTAGTGTTGTCCCTATTTTTCATCTCAGCCATTCTGACAGATACGTACTATATCATAGTTGTTATAATTTGAATTTCCCAAATGCCTAATGACGTTGAACATCTTTGGTGAAATATATTTTCATGCCATTTTCTAATTGGCTTTTTTGTTTGTTTGTTTACTGTTAAGTTTTGAGAGCTGTCTGTATATTCTAGATACCAGTCCTTTGTCAGATATGCAGCTTGCCAGTATTTTCTTGGGTATGTAGCTGTCTTTTCATCCCCTTAACAGAGTCTTTTTCAGAATGTTTTAAATTTTGATGAAGTCTCATTTATCAGTTTTCTTTGTATGGATTGAGCTGTTGGTGTCAAGTCTAGGAGCTCTTGGCTTAACCCTGAATCCCAAAGATTTCCTCCTATTTTTTTTTCCATAAAAGTTTTAGAGTTTCACTTCTTACATTTAAGTCCATGATCGTTTTGAATTAGGTGTGAGGTTGAGGTGAAAGTTCACTTTTTGTTATAGCACTGTTTGTGGCAAAAGCTATCCTTTCTCCACTGAATTGCTTTTGCACCTTTGTCAAAAATCAGTTGGGCATTTTTGTGTGGGTCTATTTCTGGGTTCTCTGTTCTGTTCTATTGATCTATGTGTCTCTCCCTCGGCCAGTGCTGCTGCACAGTCTCCATCACTATAACTAGATAATAAGTCTAGAAATCGGGTAGACTGATCTTCGCACTTTGCTCTTCTTTTTCAAAATTTTGTAGCTATTGTAGTTTATTTCCTATTTGATATAAATATTGGAATAATTTTTTCAATACCCACAAAAACCCTTGGTGGGGTTTTCATAGGAATTATGTTAAACCTATCTATTAAATTGGGGAAAATTAACATCAATAATATGTTGAGTTTCCCAATCCAGAATGCAGTCTGTCACTTTATTTTTTAGAGCTTTGATTTTTGTCAGTTTTGTAGTTTTCAGTATATAGTCCTTACATGTCTTGTTAAATTTGCATGTGTTTCTTTTTTGTTTTGAATAATTGTAAATTGTACTCTTTTTAATTGCTAGTGATCATGCTAGTATATAGAAAGACGATTTATTTTTGTGTGGTGTTTTGGACCCTGCAATCATGCTGAACTCACTTCGTTCTAGGACATTTTCTTTTTTTGATTCCTTGGGATTTTCTATGTAAAGTATTATGTCATTTGCAACTCAGGGCACTTTTATTTCTTCCTTTCCAAACTGTATGCCTTTTATATCCTTTTCTTGCCTTATTGCAGTGGTTAGAACTTCCAGAATGCTGAATAAGGTGAAGAAAGTGGACATTCTTGCTTTCTCCCAATCTTAGAGAGAAAGCATTTGGTCTTTCATGATTAAGTATGATATTAGCTGTAGGTTTTCTGTAGATGTGTTCTATCAAGCTGAAGAAGTTTTCCTCTATTCCTAATTTGTTGAGAGTTTTTAACATGAATGAGTATTTATTTTGTCAATGCTTTTTCTGAGCCTATTGATATGATCATACAATTTTTCTTGTTTAGCCTGATGATGGATTACATTGATTGATATTTGAATATTGAACCAATGTTGCATATCTGGAATAAATTCCATTTGGTATTCCATTTGGTTATGGTGTATAATTCTTTTTCCATATTGCTAAATTCTATATGCTCATATTTTGTTAAGGATTTTTGCATCGATATTCATAAATGATATTGGTCTATAGTTTTATTGTTTATACTATTGTTGTCTAGTTTTGGTATCACAGTAAGACTAGCTTCAGAAAATGAATTGGGAAGTTTTCATTCCTCTTCCATTTTCTGGAAGAGATTGTGTAGAATTGATGTTAATTCTTCTTAACAGGTTTGGTAGAATTCAGCAGTTAAACCTTCTGGGCCTGGAGACTTCTTTCTTGAGAATTTTGAAATTATGAATTTATGTTTCTTAATAGTTACAGAGCTATTCAAATTATCTATTTCACATAACGAGTTGTAGTAATTTGTACTTTTCAAGAAATTGGTCCTTTTCATCTAAGTTGTTCATGGTATTCTCTTTTTAGCCTTTTGATATCTGTAGGGACTGTAGTGATATTCTGTTCTGTTCTTGATAGTGTTAATTTGTCAATCTTACTGATCTTTTTGTTTCATCAAATTTTCTCTTTTGTTTTTGTGGTTTTGATGCCATTGATTTATGCTCTTAACTTAATTATTTCCTTTTTCTGCTTGATTTGGGTTTAATTTTATATTCTTTTCATATGTTCTTGAAATAGGAGCTTAGATTATTGACTTGAAACTTTTCCTTTTATCTAACATAAGCATTTAATGCTATAAATTTCCCTCTCAGCACTGCCCAAGCTATATCCCACAAATTTTGACGTATTGTATTTTCATTTTCAATTATTTCAATAGATATTTGTAAATTTTCCTTGAAACTTTCTCTTTGGCCCATGAATTACTTAGAAGTGTGTGTTTAATATTCAAACGTTTGGATATTTTCCTTTTATCTTCTGTGATTAATTACTAGTTTGATTCATTTGTGGTCAGAGTACAAACTTTGTATGAGTTTAATTATTTTAATTTTGTTAAGATTTGTGTTATGACCCAGGATACAGTCTATCTAGGTATACTTACCATGGGCACTTATAAAGAATGTGTGTTTTCTTGTTGTGGGATAAAATGCTTTGTAAATGTCAATGAGTTCCTGTTGGTTGATGGTGTTGTTGAGTTCTTTCATATCCTTGCTGAATTTTGCCTAGTTGTTCTATCAATTGTTGAGAAAGGAGTGTTAAAGTCCCCAACTATATAATTATGAATTTGTCTATTTCTCCATTCAGTTCTAACAGCTTTTTAAAAAAATTTAATTGGTCATGAATATTCATGGGGTACAAAGCTGATTGTCACCACTCGTGCACAAGATGTGATGGCCAGGTCCATACTGGCAGCATGCCCATTACCACAAATTGCAATTATACCCTGTGTCCCCTACCTAATTATCCCTGACCTCCCTCCCCAACCCCCTTTCCCCCACTCCACTTGGTATCCCTAGGTACACTCTCTCCCTATGCAAGTCTAACAGTTTTTGTTTTACATTTTTTGTAACTCTGTTGTTTGGCACATACACATTTAGGATTGTTATATCTTCTTCGTGGATTGACCCTTTTTTCATTATGTAATTCTCCTCTCTGTTTCTAATAATTTAGTTTGTTCTAAAGTTTTTCTAAATAGACTTTCTGTATCAGGATAGACTTCAAGTTATATAAAAGTTGTGAAGAGTGTTTCTATGTATCTCATGCCCAGTTGCCCTTACTATTAATATTTTACAATAGTATGGTACATTTGTCACAAGTAGTACACCAATACTGAAGCATTATTATTAAGTCTATATTCAGATTTCCTTTGTTTTTACCTAATGTCTTTTTTCTGTGCATGATTCCATTCAGGTTACTATACTACATTTGTTCATCATGTCTCCTTAGGATTCTCTTAGATGTGACAGTTTCTCACACCTTCCTTATTTTTCATGACCTTGACAGTTTGGAGGAGTACTGGCAAGATATCTTGTAGAACGTCTCTCAGTTTGGATATGTCTGATGTTTTTCTCATAATTAGACAAGGATGATGGGTTTTGGGGAGGAAGACCACAGAGTTAAAGTGCTATTCTCTTCACATATATTAACAGCACACACTATCAATATGACATATCACCGTTGATGTTAACCTTGATTACCAGGCTGAGATAGTGTTTGTCACAATAACTTAATCTCCACTCCACACCCTACCACCTCCACCCCTCCCACTCCCCTTTCACAGTGTACTCTTTGGAAAGGAAGTCACTGTGTGCAACCCACACTTAAAGAGTGGGGGAATCAAGTTTCCAGTCCTTGGGGGAAGATCATCTACATAAATTATTTGGAATTCTTCTACATGTGAGATTTGTCTATCTCCATTTATATATTCAATCATTTATTTATGGCAATATGGGCTCAAGGATATTTATTTTATACTCTAAGCTATAATCTAATACTAATTTATTTTGTTGCTCAAATTGTTCCAGCTTTAGTCCTTGGGAGCTCTTTCCATTGGCTCTTGTGTTCCTTTGACATACTCTCATTATCATGTTTTGTTTTGTGTGGGCTTGGTTTTGAGTACTTTCTTACTCTCTGGCATTAAAAATCATCCAGGATCATCTCATATATTCCCATCCCCAGCTGTAGAATCAGCCATTCCCCAGGGAACCCTGGTTTCTTTTGTTGGACAGTTGTACTGGAAATCAAGACCTGGGCACCAGGTGTGCTCCTGGGGTGGTATTGCTTCTAGTCTCTCTCAGCTGAGACAGCATGGAAATCTAAGTGAGTATTCTAGCCTGTGTATACACACATATCTATAAATATTCCTATATGTATTCATCTGTATCTATATTGGGCTAAACATGAGTTCATACTTATATCTACAACTCTAATCCATCATCCCATGGATCATTCTAGCTTTTTCCCCTTCCTTGTCTCTAACCTCCCATTCCAACAGTGAGAAACTTGGCTTCCAAAATTCACCATTCATTACTTAATTGTTTGATTCTAGTGTACATGTATATATGTGTCAGAATTATTAACCCATACCCCTGTAGAAAACAACTTTATCAACTAGAATACTGTGCTTATGTACAGTTCTTTTTGCCTTGAACCCTACGGTTTTCACTCATTTCCAAATTTACTTAGGTTAGCATCTTCTTCCCCAAGCCCTTCAGTGAGGTTGTTTCCTCACAAATGTATACTTTTGTAGTACAGTTAGATTGTACAGTTCAAATCCCATCCTGGGATCCTTTGACCTTCTAAATAGTTTTTAAAATTTTGCCTACATTAAGATTCACTTGTGCTATGAAGTTCACTGGATTTTGACAAATGCATAGTGTCACAGATCCTCCATTACAGTCTCATACATAATAGTTTCTTGGCCTTAAAAATAATTCCCAGCACTTCACCTCTTTAACCCTCCTCCTTCTCCAAACCCCTGGCAATCACTGATCTGTTTACTGTATCTGTACTTCTGCCATTTCCATATGTCGTAAATGGAATTATACAGTTTTCAGCCTCTTCAGACTGGCCTATTTCAGCAATGTTCATTTAGGATTTATCTGTGTTTTGGGTGGCTTGAGAGCTAATTCTTTTTTATCACTCAATAGCATGCCGTTGTATGAATGTACCACAGTCTGTTTATCCACTCACCTATTAAAGGACATAGCAATTATAAAAAACTCCTATAAACATTCACATGCATGTTTTTGTTTGGACAACATTTTTCAAATACAGTGGGTAAATACCTAGGAGCACAATAACTGGATTGTATGGCAAAACTGTGTAAGAAGCTCTGTAAGAAATTGTGTGTCTTCCAAACTGGCTATACTGTTTTGCATTTCTGCAAACAATGAATGAGAGCTCCTCTTTCTTAGTAGCTCACAGCAATTAGTATTAACCAGTTTTTACTCCTACTTTCTTTTAATTAATGTTTGCACAGTACATTTTTTCTATCCTTTTGCTTTCGACATACCTATATTATTATATCTGAAATGAACTTCTTGTAGACAGCAGGTAGTTTGGTCATGTCTTTAAACCCCTCTGTCAAATCTCTGTCTTTTAAATGGTATATTTAGAACTTTTACATTTAACATAATTATTGACCTGTTGGGGCTAAATCTGCCATTTTATTTTTTGTTTTCTGTTTGTTCTCTCCATTTTTTATTTCTTTGTTTTCCTTTTCCTGCCATCCTGTGGGTACTTCGAAAATTTTTAGAAGTTCACTTTAATTTATCTACAGTGTTTTTTGTGTACATCTCTTTGTGTAGCATTTTAAGTGGTTGCTCTAGTATTTCATTTTATCTACATAACTTATCACAGTCTTCTGGTGCTGACATTTTACCAGTTCAGGTGAAGTGTAGAAACCTTATCCCCCTTTACATTCCTTTATCCTTTCCCATTTATAACATAATTGTCAAATATTTCCTCTATATACATTTAGAACTACATCAGATAGTGCTATAATTTTTGCTTCAATCATCAAACATAATTTAGAAAATTCAACAGAAGGAAAATGTATCTGCCTATATTTTTGCTCTTCCTATTGTTCTTTCCTGGTTTCTGATGCTCCAAGATGCCTTCTTTTATCATTTCTTTTCTGTTTAGAGAACTTCCTTTAGCCATTTTATTAGGTTCCTGGTGACAAATTCTCTTAGTCTCCCATTCTCTTAGAGAATGTCTGGATTTCTTTTCCATTCCTGAAGGATATTTTCACTGGATATAGAATTCTTGGCTGAGGCTTATTTTCTTTCAGCATTTGGAATATGATGTAATACCTCTTTTTGGCTTGTTTTGTTTTTAATGAGAAATCCTCTGCTATTTGAATTGTTTTTCCCCTATAGGTAAGGTGTCATTTCTCTCTTGCTGCTTTCAAGACTTTTCCTTTGTCGTTAGTTTTCACTATGATGTGAGAGTTTCACAACAAGTTTCACTATGATGCATCTTGGTATAGACTTCTTTGAGTTTATCTCATTTGGGGTTCACTCAGTTTCCTGAATCTGTATATTTATGCCTTTTGCCGAATTTGGGAAATTTTCAGACATTATTTCTTTGAGTATTTTTTCAGCTCAGGCCATTTTCTCCTTTCCTTCCGGAAGTCTGACGACATGAAAGATTTTTTTGTTGTTGTTACAGTCCCACAGATCCCTGAGGCTGTGTTATTTCTCCTCCTCCTCCTCTACATCTTCCTCCCATCTATGTTCTCTCTAGTGTTCAGACTGGCTAATTTCTATTGTTCTGTCCTCAAATTTGCTGATTCTTCATCCACTCTGCTGTTAAGCCCATCATTGAGTTTTTAATTTCAGTTATTGTATTTTTCAGCTTTAAATTTTCTGTTTGTTTCTTCTTTATAGCTTCTATTTCTTTGCTTAGATTTTCTATCTTTCATTTGTTTCAAGTATGTTTATAATGGTTCATTGAAGTGTTTTTATGATGTTTGCTTTCAAACCTTTGTCAGATAGTTCTAACAGTTCTGTCATCTCAGTATTGGCATGTGTTGTCTTTTTTTATTCAAGTTGAAATATTCCTGGTTCTCAATAGAAGTAATTTTCAGTGGAAACCTAGACAATTTGGGTATGATGTTGACAGATTCTGGATCCTATTTAAGCCTTCTGTTTTAGCTGTCTTCTTCCGACATTGCTCTAGCAGCAAAAGAAGGGATGTTGCCTTGTTACTGTCAGATGGAGGTAGAAGTTCAGGTTCTCCACTTGGCCTCTATTAAGGCCTGCGGGGGGGACTCCTTTTTACTGCTGGTCCAGGGTGGCAACTCCAGCTCCCCACTAGGCCTCCACTGATTCTATCCCAGTAGGGTGGGCGAGGAGCACCTTATTACCGCTGAGTTTAGGCTCTGCATGTGTTCTCCATTGATGATGCAGGGGGCGGGAACTAAATTGCTTTCTTTTTTAAAACTTGCTGTCATAAAGGAAGCTGTGAGGAACATTTGTGCTCAGGCAGGAGGATCTAGAGTCTGGGAGGTAAAACTGCAGGTAAGAGAGACCGCTTGTGGCACTTTAAGAGCAATGCTTTCCAAACCAGGGGTTTCATGGAGTGCTGGTGACTTCATGGGGGAGCATAGAGAGCTTCCTGGGTGTCAGGCAGGTGGAACTTTGGGTTCTCCACCCTGATTCAACTGGAGATGTGCTTCTCTCTCTTGTTCATCAGCTTCTGGGTTGGACCTCATTTGAAGAAGTAGTTCCATTGCTAAAAAGAGAGAGAGTATTTGGAAACCACAAGGAATATGTCTGAATTTCCCTGTTTGTGAATTTCTGTGATGGTGTGAATGGTAACCTGTCCCAGCCATGTTTCTGAGGCTGCTTGGGGAAGGAGCCATGAACTTGAATATATCTGGCTGTGAGAACCTTTGAAAAAATAATTGGTCTTCAAATGATCTTAAAATGCAAACCATGTTGGTGCACTTAAAACAGCATTTAATTTATAACAAAGCTAATTAACACATAATTCTTTAGACACACATCAGCTATGTGAAGCAAGGTGCACCTGTACTAAAAATTCCTTGGTTCACCATTTTGGAGGAGAACATCTGTTTGGATGGGCCCTTTGAGAGCAACTATAGATTTCAAAGGAGGGACAAGTCAGGAGGTTGCCAGGGGAGGAGGATAGTTGCAAAACAGTTCTGAACTTATTATAAAGTTCCCTTGTAACAGAAATTTTCTCCAGACTACTCTCCTCCTGATCTCCCATCCACCACTTCCACCCAGCATGTGAATCTCATTTCCAGAGGCAGCCGCCTCATGTTCAGCTTGTGACACCTTCAGAAGCTTTGCTAATAAATGCATGTCGGAAAAGCATTCTGCCCATGGGGACCAATTTCTTTTTCCATCACCTGTAGCTTCTCCACATGAAATTAAAGGCAGAAGCAAGTAATTGCAGCTGGTAGCAGCTCCTGAGGTTCAGCTGCTGCCAAGGGACCTGGTCTTTGTGCCTTGTCCTCTTGGTCTCTCCCACCTACCATCCAGGGATGGAGCAAATGTGGGCTTGGCCTGCGAGGAGGTGGTCCTCCTGGCCAGAGCACAGGTCCCTGCATAGCCATTCTCAGGATACCTCTGGAGGTCGCCTGGCCTGAGCACTCCCCCAGGCCTTGCCCCAAGTGCAGAACTTGAAGAAGGATGTCACTAGCCCTATGTTTCAGCTCAGGACCATCAGTGACCCCACAGGTACCTCTACCCTGGAGGGAGAGGTTGGAGGACGATGCTCTCCTCCCAGGGGAGAAGCCTACTGACTGCAGGTACCTCTCTCTGCCTTGGGGGACAAGGCACGAGACAGGGAGGGCTTCTCACAGTGCCCATCTGGCCCTGGCCAGAGTCACTGGTGACATTTCACAGTCACCTGGTCAAACTCAGGTGTGCGAAAAAAGGATGAGTAGAATGTGCTGAAGCTTTGGATGTGAGCTGGGAGAGAAATACAGGAGCCAAAGGTATCATTATGACTTTTGGCCTGAGCTAAGAAAGGATGGAGTTGCTGAGCTGTCATGGGGGAAAATCAGGAGAGTGGGTTTGGGAAGGATGCAGCTGGATTTCTGAGTCTGGATTCTGGGGGACAGGGCTAGTCTGGAGATATAAATGTGGGAGGCACCAGCTGGTTTGGACATTCTTTCCCTAGTGACTTTTTATCTAGAGAAGGTCCTGCTCCCCCTGGCGGGTTAGAGGCCCTCTCCCCTGGGTGCCCTGCCCACCTGCCCTCTCTCCCTGTGGAGGAGCAAGCTCGTGGGCAGTGTGGGGCCTCTGCTCCTACCAGCTGGCCTCTGGGCTGGCGAGCTCTCTGTGTTCAGTCCCCAATCAGAACACCCTCTGATAAGATTCCCAGCTCATGGCTGCCCACTCACACCAGCCAAGTGTCACGGAAGGAATGTGGTGGCAGCTGGGCCCGAATCACAAGACAGAAACACCCAGGACACGTACGTCAGGCCGGGAAGTGCCTCATGAAAGGGAGAAGCCCGAACAGGCCATGGGGGAGGGGGGCAGGGGCTCAGAGGAAACCGGCGCTGGTGACTCAGCCCGCAGTTCTGCTGGATGGAGCGAGCATTGCCAGAGAAAACAAATTCCTCTAGCAGGTTTATCTCCCATGCGGAGGAGGCATCAGCAGCAGCATGAAGTGGCAGAGGAGGGGGGCCATGTGCCTGCCCTGGCCTAGCTGCCTGCCTGGGATCAGCCGGCCAAGCAGCATGGTCCCAGGACCAAGACTCACCTCCAGGGGTCCCATGCAGGGGAGAGGCCCCCACACCCTGCAAGGCAGATCCGTCCCAGCCCAAATCATCCCGGGGTTGGGGACCATGAGGGAGATGGAGTTCCTGCAGAAATGATGAGGGGAGACAAGTTAAAGCAGATGCAGGCACAGAATTTCTGAGGTGCCATGTGAAAATCTCCATGGTGACACGCTGAGCTTTCAGCGGGAAGCTTGTTAGCCTTGACAATTCGGGACATGGGGGGAGGCGGGGGCACAGTCCATGTCAATGTGAATGGTAGCTCCTGGATTTGCTCAGTGCACAATCTACCTAGTCATCCCCAGGGGCCCTGAATGCAAGGTCCCAATTCTCCATTTATATGGCTGCAATTATGTTAGAAGAGACATGTTCCCATCCTCAGCAGGTGCATTTGGGAAAACCTATACCTGAGAGCCATGTGTAACACTTACAAAAATAGGATCAGGTGGGCCCTGCTCAATAGAGAAAGTCACACCTTAGCGATGGCCACATGGAACCACTCTTAGCTTTTCCTCCGCCTCTCCTTTCTTCTACTCCAGTGGTTCTCAAAGTGTGGTCTCCAGTCCAGCAGCATCAGCATCACCTGGGAACTTGTTGGAAATGCAAATTATTGGGCCCTCCCAAGACTTGCTGAATCAGACACTGTGAGGTGGGTCCCAGTTATCAACAGCCCTCCAGGGCATTCTGATGCCTGCTGGTTTGAGAAGCTCTGTTCTCCCCCTACACAGCATGGGGACAGGTGGCTCTTGGCCTTACAGTCACCTGGAGAACTTTAAAAATGCTAATGTCTGGGTCCACCCCTAGAGGTTCGGATTTCCTTGGTCTGAGTTCCAGCCTGGGCATGAGGATTTTCAACTGCCTCCCAAGTGAGAACCTCTATTTTCTGGACTGCTTGGCTCAGTGCCACCATCTGGAACCTGGGGGTCAGTCCACAAGGTAGAAGCTGACCTGACACCTCACAGGTCTGCCCCTCACACCTGGAGAGACAGCTCAGCCGGGGAGGGGTTCTCGGGCTTCCGTGTATATCAGAGTTTTGCTTGGGCTGTGGGGGGATACTTGATGAGGCAGATTCCTGCACCTTCTCCAGAGATCCCAATTCAGCAGGTCTGGAGTAGGACATGGGAATGTGAGCAGTGTCCCTGGTGACTCTGCTGTGGGGTCAGGGAACCCCCTCTGAGAGCCACAGGTCAGGAAGAGACACCTCGTTCTGGTCCCAATTCCACCATATGCCCCCAACAAGTCAACTTATCAATCATTGCCTCATCTATGACTTGGGACGGTCACCTCAGCGCTGTCCTGAGACCACATAGAGATGGTCAAGACTGACCATTGTGAACAGCGGGACAGACATAAGGAATTGCTGGACCATCCTCCCATCCATCTACAGTTGAGCTTGTGCGGAATTTGAACTTACTAAGAGCGCCCAGCAGAGGTGGGGAGAGTCCTGGCTCAAAGACAGGCCCAGAGTGGGTGGATGCCACTCACAGCTCCAGGCTTGGGGGGGTGTGTGGGGGGCAAGGGGCAGGCCCCGAGGTCCCGTGGGCCCAATCTGAGACTGAGAGGCTGCGGGCAACCAGAGGTTCCTCTTTTCTGATGGGCTCCAGGACTTTGAGACTTCAGCTTCTATTGAGCTGCCCTGACCATAACCAACCCTGGCCACTTAACCCGATAGGAGCTTTGTTTTCTTACAGAACAAGGCCAGGAGCAGGGAGGGCTGATGGAGCTGTGTGATGATGCATGGGGGACCCAGGACCCTTTGAGCTCCTGACTGTGCCATCCTTAGCATAGCTCCATCCTCCAATCCTCAGAGTCACCAGATGGCCACCCCCCGCCAACTCAGCTTCTGCATTTGGGCAGGAAGCAGAGCGGGGAGACAGGGCGGTGACTGTCTGGAACACCACACTTCCCCAGGCGTCCCGGCACCCTGCCACGGGCACTCACTGGTTGCACTGGATCCCATCCAGGTCCTGGCTTCAGGGGAAGCTGAGAAATGGGGTGGCCTAGAACAAAATCCAGGTGGGGAGGTGGGAGCAGAGGGGGCTCTGGCTGGTCACGGTGGACTCAGATACCTCTGGGCCCCCCTCTCCTTGGGCACCCTGTAGCAGAGTCACAGGGTCCCCAACTCACAAATGGCCATGGGGCAGAACGGGACCTCCTGCTCTTCTGCCCCATGCCCTGGGCCCATGAAGCCCAGAACATATCCAAAAAGGCTGTGCCATTGAGAGGAAAGACCCTGCCTGGGGAGAGCTCTCTTAGATTGACACTGATGAGCCATGTGGCCTGGGACTCATCTCTGTGCCCGAGAGCCTTGGTTTCTGTGATATTCCCCAACTACCCACGGGGGCTTGTAAGAATCAAAGGAGGACGTGATTGTGGGGACAGCTGGAGGGTTAAAAGTCTGGTAAAATACAAGGCGTGAAGCCCTGACTTGCTTACCCACCATGCCCTGGTTTTTTTTTTTTTATCATCTCTCAGTTCAGAGTGTCTCTGCTCAGGTAGGATTTGCATCTTGCCCCCCCTACTCTTGTCGCTTCCAGTGGGCGCCGGGGTCTCCCTCCATCTGGGGTCTCTGTGCCCTGCACGCCCCAGGCTCCGTGCTCAGGTGGCGAGCTTCATCCCGCCGCGTCCGGGGCTGCGTGGGTGTTTGACCTTGGCCGGCCTTGCAGCCTTTCTCGGTCAGCACTTCTTCACCCGTAAAGAGGAGATAATAGTGTTGCCAGGACTCAGGCGAAGGCTGGGAGGAAAGGCAGACAAAAGACCCAGCACTTAGCAAACCTAAAGGGCCCTGGAAATGCTTCATAATCAAAATGCTTCCCCCTCTTTTGAAAACAGAAATGGAGGGAGAGTGTAAAGCGTTGAGAGAGGGGAGCAGGGTCACAGCTTCGGTGGGCAGGAGAGAGGGGGAGGGAAAGAGGGCATTTGCTGAAGGCAGGTTGGGAGGGGGCTGGGAGGCCGAGAGGCACAGCTGAGGGCATGGGGTGGCCGAGGGACCCTGCCACTTCGCTCAGCAGATGTGTGGTCCAAGGCTTTGTGTTACTACATGATTTGCAGGATACCAAGGGTGAGATGTCACTCTCTGGGCCCTGCATTGTGGCCACCAGTCTCACCTGGACACCTACAGGGAGGGGACTGTGGGCATGACTCTGTCCTACTATGTAGGCCAGGGAGGGCAGAGTGCCCAGAGCCTCTGAGCAGGGAATCTGGGTCACCACAACAATTGGAGTCCCCACTGCTGAGGCCTCCTCCTGGTGTGACCCAGAGGCTGTCCCGGGGACCCTGACTTTACCATCACAGCCAAGTGGTCCCAAATGATGGTCATGAAACAGAACAAGCCTTCCAAAGGACCGCCCCATCTTCCTCATTAAACGTGGCATTCCCTTGCAAGCGCATCTCCTCCCAACATGCGATTTTGCCATCAGTTTTGTAAAGGCAAGTCTCTAGGTGCACAGGCTCCCAGAAGTCAGGCTCTGGGCTTTCTGGCTCGTCACAGGGAAGTCGTAACCTTTCCATGGAGACGGTGTTGGCTGCTCCTTGTGTGCTTGCCTCTAACTTAGGGGGGAGAGTGGGCAAGCTGAGCCTGGGATTGACGATTACACAACCAGAAAAGGGCGGCTCTGACATTGAAGGAGTTTGGAGCTTTGATCTTAGAGAGGAGAAGGCTCAAGGGGCGGAGGTCTGGTCATTGTCTTCCAGCGGGTGGGAGCTTTGTTCCCAGTGTGGCTTTCGTTTCCTGTGAGTAGCTGACCTCATTGCAGAGAGGGGGCGGGCAGACCAAAGCAGGAGAGACTGGGCTTGGATACAGGGAGTGGCTTCCCCACTGGGGAGGCGAAAACAACAAATCCTTGGTGTGGGTTGTAGAGAAGAGGTGCAGGCCAGCCCTGGTCCTGGGCCAGGGATTATTTTTATAAATTATTTATAAAAAAAAAATAGGAAATCAACACCTGCACATGGTGCCAACATTCAAACACTGTAGCAGTGCTTCCCAAAGTGGGGTCCCCAGATGAACAGCAGCACTACCACCTGGGAATGTGCTAGAAATACACAACCTCCCCTGCTCCCCCAACCTGCTGAATAGACATTCTGGGGGTAGGTCCAGCAGTCTGTGTTTGGACAAGACCCTCCAGAGGGACCTGATGTGCCATAGAGTCTGAGAACCCTAGAACACACAAAAAGACCATAGAAGGCAAACTTCTCGCTCTCAGGGCTGCTCTCCCAAGGGAAGCTTTCTTTATTCATATTGTCACACACATGGGATCACATCCTGCTATACACTGTCAGCACTTCACCTTTTCACCTCATAAATACATCCCAGATTCCAACCCCCACACCACCTCCTGCCCAATGCCAGAACTTACGAATTTGCCCCATTCCTTCCTTCTGAACAGTTGTGTAGAACCCCCTTGCAGGGACAGAGGAATAATTCATGCAACCATCACCCTATCGGTGGCATTTAGGCTGCTACATGGTTTTTACTATTTTGATGGCTGGTGCAATGAGCATTCTTGTGAGACTCTGTTTGTGGGGCAGATACCTGGTGGTGGCATTGCCCGGTGGCATGGTGTTTGCAGTGCCGATTTTGTTTAGATACTGCCAGATCCTAGATAGCTCTAAAACAGGTTCCATCCATTTATACTCCCTCCAAAAATATTTTTTAAAAACTTTCCTTTTCTTATCCTCCCATCAGTGCTAGAATTGTGAGTCTTTTCCATTTTGCCACTCTCATGGGTGAAACGGAGAGTCAGCATTTTGATTTGCATTTCTTTAACTGTCAGTGTCCTCGGATGACTTTTCACATGTAAGTAGCCACTTACGTTTCTTCCATGAACTGTCTGTTCGTAGCTTTTCTCTCCCCGTTCCCCACCTCGTTTCCTTTGGTTCGTTGGACTTTTTCTTATTGATTTGGAAGAGCGTATTGTATATTAAAGAAAGAGGTAATTGTCATAGGTTACAAGCAGTTTTCACTGGCATTTCCTTGTCTTTTATCTGAGTTGTGGTCATTGTCGTTATTATTGTTATTACAGGCCATGAAGGGGTTTCTTTGTATGATGTTAAATTTGTCAGTCTTTTACTTAATGCTTCTGGATTTATATCATGCTTTAAAAAGCCTTTTCCACCTTAATATTTTTTTAAATTCCCTATTCTCTTCAGGTTCTTGGTTAAGAGCATGAGCTCCAGGACTGGACAGGCTGGGTTCACATCCCAGCTCTCCTACTTCCTGGGTGACCTGTGCCTCACTTTTCCACTCTGAAAAGTGGGGATAAGGGCACCTGCTTCGTGAAATCGGGTTGGGAGTGCCCTTCTCTCAGGGGTGCCTCCTCTGATTCTCACCCCAAAGAAGGTTAACAGCTCCAGATTAACTGGAAAGTTTAACTGTGGCTCACTGGAGCTGGAACCCCGGCCAGTAGGCCTTTAACAATTGTTTCCAGAATGTCCTGACTCCAAGAACGAGGGGCATTCTCTGAGCCTGGACACGTGCTTGCTTCCTTCACCATCCCAGGAAAGGGGTGCAGGTTCTGCCCTGGAGGTTGGCAAGCCCCAGAGGAATTGTGGGGTCACTGGGATGTTGTTATGGGCTGAATTGTGTCCTCTCTCAAAATTCATGTGTGAGTGTCTTTACCCCCAGTGCCTCAGAATGTTACCATGTTCAGAGATATGGTCTTTAAAGATAGGGTCATTAGGGGATAACTAATCCAATCTGACTGATGTCATAAGAAGAGGAATTGAACACAGACACAGACAAAGGGAAGATGGTGTGAAGACGCAGGGAGAAGACAGCCATCTACAAACCAAGGAGAGAGGACTCAGAAGTAACCAGGCCTGCTGACACCTTCATCTCAGCCCTCCAGCTGTCAGAACTGTAAGCCACCCAGTCTGTGTAGACTAATCCAGACGTCCGATAGGACCTGCTCTGGGTGGTCCAGTTTAGGCCTCCCTGCCTCTCTCTAGGCCCCACGTTGGGGTGGGGCTGTGTGCATTATCTGGGCCTCTCCTCTACCTCTTACCTGATGCTGAAGACCATGACCCGGGTGTAGACAACTTTCCCCTGCTTTCTCCTTCTCCCCCTCACTTAGCTCCTTCCCCACCGAATAATTTGAAAGACAATATGTGACGCTTTGGGTTTGGACTAAGATCAAAGCCAAAGGACAGGTGCTCGGGCAGAGTGTGAGGGCCCTTCCTTCACCAGGCGTGCACAGGGACATCCACGTGGACTTCCAGAAAGTCCCACCAGATCCCCAGAGGCCCGCAGACAGCTGCGCGAGAACAGGTGTGGGGGCCACAGGGGGCTGGCAGTGCCACAGGCCCCACGCTGGGATGGGCAGCACAGAAGAGTGGATGGAGGTCCGTGTGGGGGAAGAGTGACGGGGAAAAGGCCGTGAGAGATCCGGTTCTGAGATCTCCGGTCCTCCCTGCGGGCCTGCGGCTCCCGAGGTCGGTGGGCGGGGCCTCCGGGGGGCGATGGGCGTGTCTAGGCTCTGCTAGCACCTTCCTGGCCTCCCCTTCCTCTGTCCCTGCAAGGTGGCCACCCTGAACCCAGAATGCAAGGAAACCAAAGCAAGGGAACATACAGGGAGGGGCAGGAAAATCTGGGAAGCAGAATTGCCGTTTCAAGGCTCTTCCTGACCTTCAGGGACAGTGATTTGAGTCCACATGCTGGAGGAGCAACAGACCCGAGTGGAGGACAAAATGCTGACCAAATTCAGGAGACAGCCCTGCTGGGAGAGACTGTTGGTGCCTCCCTTCACAGTCCTGAGAGCCTTGAGGAAGGTTCTCCATGCAGGGCAGGGCAGGGGCCTCAGGGGCCTTCCAGAAAATGAGAGCCCTGCCTCTCGAAGACGGCCAGACCTCTGCGTGGGTAGAGAGTCCCCTCCCGCCACTCCAGGGCTGAGCTGGGTTGGGAGCAGCATGGTGGGGATGCACCGCCCCTCCTGCAGTCTGCGCCTGAGACCCAGACAGGCCCGCGTGAGGTCCCCCACCCGGCTCTGGCCTCCGGGGAGGCCGTGTCGGCTAAGGAGCCGGCTGACAAGGAGTGGCTCCCAGCAGCCGCCCTGGCCCGACCAGGAGTGCGCGGCCCGGGGCGGGCAGACAGCTGGGCAGGCCAAGCGCCACTTGTAAAGGGTAATATCCTGGTGCCACAGGATAATCGCCCCTGCTGGCAGGCAGACATGATCTCATTAGCGATCATGCAGAAGGTCGGGGGAGGGCTCCCGCTCCCCCGGGCTGGGAGAGGCGCTCAAGTCGGAGAAGGTGCGCCACCTGCTCCAGAGGCAAATGAAACCAAGCCCCAGGTTTCACTGGGGAAAATGGAGGAAAAGAAGGGGAGACTGCGCATACGTAAAGGAGGAGACCATACTGCGCCCTCGCCTTGCTAACTCCCACCTTGGGCTCAGCCTGAGTATCCAGCCAGAATGCCTTCCTCTGTGGACTCCTCTGCTGGGAAGTGCTCTCCTCCAGGCCATCCCTTTGTCCTCTCTCTCTCTCTCCTCTGAGCTCCTGTGGGGCTGTCACCTGCAGTTCTTGCCAACACCTCACTGCTCTGGAGACATCTCTAAACCTCAGTTTCCATGATTTGCCCTGAGTTATACCGTGGCCAGCATCTGCTGATTTGCCAAATTCCATTCTCCTAATCTCTTTCCTCTATCCTAAGCTAATTAATCTTTTTTTAGAGCATGGACACTTTTTGAGAACCTGGTGGAAGCTATGGACCTCTTCCCAGAAAAAAAAAAAAAAATGTACATTAAAAAAAAGTGCAAGATATCTGGGAGTCTGTGGGTTCTCTGAAGTCTATCTGTGGACCCTCCAAGCCAGTGCTTTTCAGACTTCAGTGTGCCTCAGAATCATCGGAGGCTTGTCAAAAATACAGATGTTTAGGCCTTACCAGCTGGTCTTGGGTGTGACTGGGGAATCTGCACTTTGGCCACTGTTCCAGGTTGTTCAGGTGCAGTTTCTAGAACTGGATTTCAAGAAACACTGCTGGAGGAGGCCATGCAGCCTAGTGAGGACCCTGCTCCAAACCCATCTCCACATGTGCAGGTCTTGACATCCCAAAGGAAGCTGTAAGCTCCTTAACAGAAGGGACCACACCTTAAATCTCTGAATCCAACCCCAGTGCCCCAAGATCTCATCCATAAGTATTCATTGCTTGTTAAAACTCCTTAAGATTCCCTAAGGAGGAGTCTGGAGAAAATCTACAATCCAATGTGGCAGACTGTTTCTTCTATGGGTGACGGGGCCAAACAATGTTGCCTTGTTGTGATGGGATGGGACTCCGTCCCTTCTCCTCCATTTGTCCACCATCGGGCGCACTTGGAAGGGTCTTTGCAAAGGTAGAAATAATCTCCACGGCTTTCCTGCCCAGTTCCTTCAGCTGTGCATAAGCTGCTGGCTGGGGGAACTGTGTCGGCATTATTATGCCTCTTTGCTAGCTAGTTTGAATTTGGAATTCTAATCTGATCGACTAAGTAACTTTTACTCTAATTAGAACAGTAGGGTTTGTTCTTAATCTGCAACCATTTAATCTTTCCTCTCGTTAATTGTGCAAAGGTCTTTATGAATATGTAGATTGAGAAGGGAATAAAAGATTATTTGACCTTGAAGAAATACATACAAAATAGGTGTACACTCTTCTCAGCCTCCTGTTTCCTTTTATTATGCAGATGCAAAAATTGGTACAGCTCCAAATCAGGCTATTGTGGATTATGGGCAATCTCATAGCCAATTAGGATTCAACATTCTGATGAGCCACACAAGTTTAATAATTAGTATAATATTTCCATGCAAGCTGCTTTCTGAGAATTTGCATGTAAATAAAAATGTGGCTGTCAAAACCAGTCAGAAACAGCCCATGAAAAATGTCAAAAGGGTTCAAAGTAAAAAAGGAAAATGCTTGTGAAGAAAAGGGTTAAATGTCTCCAGCCTTAAGTTGAATCCTTTTATGAACACTCATTTTAAGGGTAAATGGCCTTTGGAACATATTTCATCTTCCTTTATAGAGATATTGGTGACTTGTCCTCGGAAAAGCTTGGAACATGAAGTCAGACAAGCTGGTTAGCTGGTTAAAACCCTTACCCCACCTCCACCAGCCAGGACCTCTCTGAGTCTCAATTTCTTCCTCTATAAAATGGGGGAAATCCCACCTTCCCCATAGGCCTGTGAGGCTTAAGTTAAATGAGATTGAACGTGGAGCTCCTGGTACACAAGGACAGCCCATAAAATGTCCATTTATTTCCTTTCTTCCTTCTGACAACGTACTTGGAAGTCGAGGGAGAAAGTATATTCACAGCAGCTAAGTTGACCCATAGGGAGAAATCTGTTCTTGTCTCCAAGAAGAATGTTTGGGGGAAAATAAAGTCTCCCTATTTAGAAAACCACTGGCTTTTCTTGTGCCGAGGGGGTTTATAAGAGCTAGGGAGACAAAGTTTGGGGTTTCCTGGGGTCAGAGCTGGTGGGATCATTAATAGTCCCCTTTGTACTTTCAGAGGGCCCAGTGTGAGCCATAACTGATACAGTCACCTCTGTCGGAGCTGAGCTGCTCAGGACAACTGGCAAGGTCTTCAGGGGCTGCTTGGGAGGGGAGGCCAGGGCAGCTGAGGTGTCTGGTTGGTGAAAAGTGGGCCTGGCTCCTGAGGAATTGTTAGGCTTCTACTCTAGGCTGGATGACAATCTCTCCTGTCTCCTTTATTATTAACCTGCTGTGGACTTGGATCTCTGCGGGATATAAGGATCGCTGTGGATGGCTGCAGAGTAGGTGCATAGAAAGAAGGAGGGGCCACCATGGGTGCCCCATGCTTCTGGGTACACCTGGCTGAGTGTTTAGCCAGTGCTCCCAGCGACAGCTGTAGTGGTCATGAGAAACCTGCCATTGTTCCAGACCATGGCCCAGTAACCACTTTGGGTGTCCCCACTGTTTGCTGCCCCAGCCCTTTTCAGGGCCCCTGCTGGGGACCCAGCATCTCAAGGACTAAAAGCCCCCTCGACCATGGGGTGGGCTGCAGAACCCAGCACCAGCCCCTCCACTGCAGTGTCTTGTGACTGGGTGATGCCCGTCCAGCACCAGTGGTTCCGTGCTGTGAGATCCCATCTCTGGTCACCTGTGTCTGCACCAAGCTCAAGATTTATCTTTCAGGTAAAATTCCCAATGTCAGTCCTGTCTCTAAGAAGACTCAGCCTTGTCATACTCCAAAGGGGACCCTATGAACTCTTTTCCAATTTGTCACAGTCAGTATTTCAGTGAATGTTGTGAAGGGGACAGTTAGCCACCAAAGCACCCACTCTCTGCTCCATGATTTTATAGCCAGTGTCTGCAGGGTGGGAGCTGGACGGAACAGTGCATGGCTGGGGAGGAGAGTGTTTTCCTGGCTAGCGCAGGGCGTGATTTTTGGCTTCTGGCCTTTGACATAGTTTACTAATCCTTTCCACTGCCAAGAGCCTGCGAGGAAGGGCACATGTGACGGAGACGAGGTGGGAGGGGCGATCCTGCCCTTGTCGTTCTCTGAAGCAGAGGAAGAGGATACGTGACTACTATTGCTTTTAATCTTCACATGTAGTTCAATGAGAGCTGAGACATTTTAATGGTTAATCAGCAGTTTTCAGATGACAAGTTTCACATTCCTTTTTGTATTCAAACACCAGTGAGAGAACTCTGGCAAAAAGATCAACTCCATAGATGCTTGAGTGATGGAAAAAAAATAGTGACGCAGTTTTTCCATTGCAAATCAAAAAGATATGATCTTGTGTTAGTGCAGGGAAACGTTTGGGAGCAGAAACATTAAAGGGGGGCAAAACAAAAGTTGGCATGTATACCCTAATTAAAAGTGTGTAGAAACAGCTCTAAGCACATCAACAAAGATAAGATGGAATCTCAAAGCTATGCCCCTGGTATAGCACTGGACTCTCTTTTGAATGCAAAGTTAAGTTTTAAATTGTTTTGTAAATATTAATCATCAAGCTAGACCAACAGTTCCAGGAGGAGGCTGGCATTCCCAGGGGCTATCCTAGTGTTTCATGAATGTTTGGTACCAGGCCCTCTCCCTGAATCTGGCACAGATGCTGAGGCCACCCCCCCACTGCCTGCAGCAACCTACCTCAAGGCAGAGGGGACAAGTGTGGAATGCACTCCAGGATAGAAGAGTGAGGAAAGGAAGCAGGATGCAGGATAGTGCACAGTGTATAGCGACGGTCTGTGCATAAAACACATCCAAACACAAAGGGACAAGTACGACCAAGGACGCACACTCTGTGTCTGCCTGGACCAGAGGCACTGGCCGTCAAGTAAAGAAGTCTTGGGAATGGGGCAGGAGTAAGTCATTCCGTTTTGCACTGTTGGAGTAAAAGAATAACATACAAGCATTTCCTACTCCAAAAAATAAAAAAAATTGCTAATTATTTTAAATATTTAAATGGACCTCATTAATGCACACAGCTGGGCTCCAAACAAGATTCCCTTAGGATGGGTAAACGCGGTTCACCCCCTTGGGTTCCCAGCGCGACTCCCTCCCGGCCCCACTTCACCCCACAGTAATGGCAGCCCCATCTGTTCCCCATGTGGGGAGACTGTGTCTGAAAACAGTCATCCCTGAGCTTTTCCTTCCCTGAAGTCCTCACACTTGACCTCTTCCCTCGTGGTCAGTCAGAGGTGGCCACACCCTCATTGCTTTCAGAAGAAAGTGAGTTATTAGTGGGAATAAAAAAAAGCAAGAAACAGGCAATGTGCTTAGGAAAAAAAAAAAAAAATCCAAGAGAGCTTCTTGCAAATCAGAAAGGAAGCCAGAGATAAGCATAGAGATTGTATCTTAATAATAGCGTAGAGAGGAGACAGAACATCTTCTTCCCCAGCTGAGGAGGGGCACCTGGGTTGAGGTGGGAGGCTGGGGGTGGGAGACCAAAGAGAGCATGGGGTGGGGGGAGGGTTGCCACAGAAAACAGAGGACGCCCAGTTATAACTGAATTCTACAGGAACAATGAATACTTTTTAAGTAAGTCCCAAATATTGCACGGCATTGCTGTAGAAGAGGCTTCGAAGCCACCACATAGGTTTTAGGTGGGGCTGGATCAGGATGAAGACCACCCAGCTACAATATATTCCAGACCCTTGTCCTACAGGAGACTCTGTCGTCCCACCTGGCATTAAGCTGGTGTCCTTAGAAACCATCATCTCAATGTTCTCATTTTACACATGAAAAGCCTGAGACCCAGAGGGCTTAAATGAGTTGTCCGGTGTCTTTGTAGTTGTCCACCCAGTAGGTGGTAGATCTGGATTCTCGCTGAGACCAAGGGCGCCTCCTGCAGCCCTCGGGCAGCTAGGGTGGGCAGCAGAGAGGGTGCTGAAGGCTGATGCAGCTGCGGTCGCCTGTGCTGGCCGTACACACAAGTCCTCACACTGGTCGCTGCTCCGATGCCCTGCCTGGCAGATCACAGTGTCAGGTTCATTGTCACTTTTCCAGCTTTGGAAGTATTGCCTATGGAGTCATGTGAACCCTGGCTGGAACTGAGGTTTATCCTATGACACGTCAGTGTGACCACCACTAATGGCATCTGAGTCACAACCTCACCCCTCAGGAGGTTGAAGCCCCGAGTCAAAAAGGCACCTGCCTGGAACCGTATCCATCGTGGGCCTGCTTACACCCTGAATCACAAGAAAGCGGAGAGGAGGAACAGACGAGTCTGGGAGCTGGCACTGTTGTGAGCCCCATTTTACCAGCGAGGAGAAGTTAGGAGTGCAGAGGGTGAGTAGCTGGCCTAGAGTATCCAGAAGAGCCAAGAGTTGCACCCAGGGCATCTGCCTGCAGACCCTGGGTGCTGAATAACTCTGTTACCCATCTTTCTGGATGATACCCATGGTCTCCATGAGACACCACAGTCCGCAGCTGTCGCTCTGTGCCCCAGCTGCTAGGAGGCTGTAGATGATGAAGTTCCCCAGCAGCCTTCCCTCCCTACCCTCAGCTACCCCAAGTGGCGGCATTTGAAGAGAGACCTGTGCACCCTTCCACCTGCTCAGGTCTGGAAGGAACCTTTGAACCAAGTAGACGTGGTGGTATTGTAAGAAAGACGGGGGAAATCAGAGCAAGACTGGATACAAAGATGCTTTGATAAGACTGTGAGAGTGACGGGAAAACCCAGGGCAAGTAGGCTTAAGCAAAAAAAAAAGAAAAGAAACTTTGTTTCCATAATACATTTCCATGAGGTGGGAACTGTTCAAACCTCTATTTTACAGATGAGAAAATGGAGGTGAAATGTTGCAGAGCTTTTCCAGGCTGATAGCAGATGACAGAGCTGGCATGGAACACAGACAGCCAGGTGCTATGACCAGCAGCATGGCACCGCCTGGGAGCACATCAGCATTTCGGAGCCCCTGGCCCTGATTTGGACTCCTCATCAGATGCTGCTTTTAAAGTCCCAGGAGATTTCTCTGCTTGGTCCAGTTTGAGAAGTGCAGCCCCAGGGAACAGTCATGTAGTCCTGGGTTTGTGGACCATGCAGCTGAGGTGTCCAGGAATCTTTATTTTTTTGACTGCTGGATCTCCAGCACCTAAAACAATGCTGCATATAGTACGTGCTCAATGAATGTTTATGGAATGAATGAACTGAATTGAATTGAATGTGGGCATGGCTGGGTTTTGAGTCTCAGCTCAGAACTACCTTGAAGACCTTCCCCTGGGGTTCTGCCTGGGCTGGGCTTCCTCATCCCCAGCCATCTTGTTGGAAGGAGGGAAAGGGGAAAGGTTGGCTTGGGGATTAGTCATGTTTGGGATTATCTGCTTCCCTCATTAGTGGAGATAATCAGCTACAGCAACATTGGTTCCATGTTGGAAAAGTCATACAAACCTGTGAAATCCCTGGAAGCAGCCTCTCTCCCAGCCACGTTCCTCATTCCTTCCATCCGTTCATCAAACCCTCCCCACCTCGGGCACCGGGGCTGTTGTTCTGCCGCTCACAGATCTCAGCTGAATTTCACATACCTGGGAGTTATTTCAGCAGCATCTCTCCAATGTCTGCGAAGGGTTTTATTTTTGTTCCATGAAAAGGCTTCAAAGCCCTCTCTCTGAGCTTTGAGTTTGGTCTGGGCAATTTGAAACATTTAATGGGAATTGTTATGTTTTTTTCAAGGAGGAATTATTCTCAGCAAAGTCTGGGACTGGCCGGAAGGAGACAGCCAGACATCTCCAGGTAGAACGAGCTCCCTGCTGTTCTTGGGTAAATCAAAGAGAAACCAGCAGCCCCCACCACCCACCCCCATGAAGGGCCTGACCCCAGCCTTTCATGTACAGCAGCCACAGGGAGGAGAGAAAGTACAAAACCAGAACAAACCCCCCAAGTAAAGGCTTAAAATGAAACCATTTCATAATGACAATACTCTGTTCTTCTTTAAACTTTACCCAAGAACAAATGGAAGTTTTTTTTTTTTTTTTCAATGGAAAGACGGGATTCGAGCTTTCATCCTCCAAGGCCTTTATTTTGGGTACCTTCCCCCTTACCTCCTTTCATTATATCAAAACTTCTTAGGGGCTGGGATTGGGGGGCGAGAAAACAGGGGACACCATCCTGCCCCAGCTGGGGCACCCATGGCCTGGGCTGGGGACACTTGGTCTTGGGCCTGCTCAGGTTTAGGGGATAACAACAGGTCTGCTTTTATCCTGGCGGTAGGTCCAGGGAAATAATGGTTCTGTCGCCATGGCCAAAGCAGGGAGCAGCCTGCCACCTTGTTTTCAACCCGCATTAACAGAGAGGGTCATAACACAGCTGGGGCAGCTGGTTGGAAGTCTGGATCTTAAAATAAAATATTGTCATCCAGCCCACTTGGCCAGTGTGACTCTTGGTCCCTGCACAGTGCATTGAGCAGGCTCTGCAGGAGGGTGGCACAAAATGCCATGTTAGCTACAGGGCTCTTCCAGGAAGTCTGAGGCCCAGGATGACTCAGGAAAAGGCCTCAGGGTTTCAGGGTTAGATTCTGCTAATCATTCTGACCATGAAACAGCATTCACACTCAGCTAAAGGTACACAGGGAGGTGAGAGGAAGCCGAGCCCTGTTTCCAGTAAAAGGTTGATGTTTCCCCAGGCACGAGACTTTACAAGCAGGGACAGGTGGACAGGCCACTGTGACCCTTGCTTGTGTTCTTCCACCCAGCACTGAGCCCACTCCTGGTCCAGGCCTCCGCATCTCCTGACTGCAGACCTCAGGGAAACTTCCACGTGGAAAGCCATCCCAGCTGGAGGAGGCAGGAAAGTCCAGTAGAGGGGGCCTATGCGGGTGGGGGTAGTGATTAGAACCAGTGATCAGAAGGGAGTCCACTGGGGAGGGGAGACCCTGGGAAACCTACAAACAGCCCAGCCATTCCCCCCTTGGGTCACCAATGGCTCTCTGTCAGGTCTTTCTGCCACTAAGGACACCCTCCTTCCTTGTGTTGTGGGACATTGTGCGGCATTGATCTCTCCATTCCTGGGTCTTGGGTCCCTAGAGAGAGGGACCCCCAGCACACTTGGCCCTGATCCTCCCAGGCTAGAGCAGAGGGTTCCCCAGGCAGGAATGGAGCTGATCCCCCAGCCCAGAGGCCCCTCTCCCCTGGCCAGCAGGTCTTACCGATGCTCAGGCCACACTCCACACTGGTCCCTGGAGTGGGGCTGGGTACTTGAGGTGGTCAACACAGGAAAAGCCAGTGGCTGCCACTCTCCCGACCAGGCAGTCAGCCATCCTGGGAAGATGCAGAGAGGAGGGATGTGGGGAGAGGTCGGGGGGCCACATGGGGCTCAGGGCCATGCTGTCTTGCAGGGGCTGGACTCCATCTATCAGCACCACTCCTGTCTGCATGGGCCTCACCTTCTTGCTCTCCCTGGCCTGGGGTAGACTTGGGAGGCAGGTTGCCCTGGGCTTCTGGTACCCACGGTCCTGGCCTAGTGCCAGGTACAAAATCCCAGGGAAGGACTCCATTCGTACGTGTCCACCTTGCACAGGGGCAGGGAGGGCAGCTGGGATTGGCAGACACTCTGAAACACACGGGGACAGAAGGCAGGGGTGCTAGCACGGAAAGGTGAAGGGTTGCTGAGCTGACCTTAGTGCCCATGTGGCCACTTGGTCTATGACCAGACTATCTCTACGAAGGTGGCCCTGGCCCACGTTCCTGGAACACCAGGCACAGCCCCCCTCCCTACTACCCTGTGTCAAGTGCAGCGTTGTTCACCTTGTTGCTGAGAAATGCTGGTGGACCCCTGGACAGGAGGGGGAGCACTGGGTCGCAGAGGTCAGGCTGGGGTCTCTGAGACACCTTCCGGTGTTAACTCTCCTTTCTACACCCGAGGAAAGGGAGGCCCAGGGGAGTTACATGTGTCCCCAAGGTCGCACTCCAATTAGTCTCAGAGCTCGTCCTACCACAGCTTGACACCACAAGGGACTGTGGGGCCTCCGGTGTGCAGGGCATGGGGGTGTGGGGCAGGGGCAGGAGAGCCCCTCTCTACAGGCAGGGCGAGGTCCTGCCCACAGCAGCGGCTGGTTGGCAGTGGATGGGGCACAGCTGAGGAGAGAGCCGGAAGAGCTGGCAGGGGTTGGTGGCCAACACACTGGGCTTCCGATGGCCCGAAGGCGCGTCTGTGCCCCGTGCTCCCTGCAGATCCAGGGCCCAAGCCCAGCTCACCTCTAACATCTGCACGTCCTCGGGGGAGTTAATTACACTAGCTGATACTCAGCTTCCTCATCTCTTTTTTAGGGCAATCAAAATGGCCAGACTCTGGGAATCTGCCCAAGGAGACACGTCCTCACTAAACGTGAGGTTTCCTTCTCGGAGGCCACAAAGCAGAAGAGGAGGACAGAACGTACCTCTTCGTACCCACGTCACTTCGGACATCCACTTACCTTCCGTCTGTGAAATGAGACGGCATGTGGGCTCGGTACATTCGCCTCCTCCCTCTTTTTTAAAGTAGTGGGAACTCATTGCTGAAGTGAAGCTTTATTCAGAATTCCAACATAAAACACACAGACGTGCAGCTGCTGGGTTGAAGTTGGGGTGCGTGGGATCGAGGGATTGGCCAAGGGGCAGGAAGCCCACCAGGTTGGCCTCCACACCCCTCCATGGAGCCCCAGGGGCCAGGGCACCCCAGTTGGAAATTCACTCTGAAGGCCTAGAACTCTCTGGAGCCAATTTTTCCCCCCTCTGTTTGCATCTGCAGCAAACAGAGGAAAGCAGTTTGGCCCCAGGAAGCCCCACCCTCCAGCCACCGAGAAGCCACGTGCAGGCCTCTGCGGACCCCAGGCAGCGTCTGTGGGTGTCATCACTGAGGGCGGGGGTGGCAGGGGCAGCGAGTGGGCCCCAGGCCGCCAGGCTCATGCCTTTCCTGGCATCCCTGTCACCCGCCTCCTCCCCTGCCATCCGCCATGGGTCCCCACCCCGTGTGTCCCCGCTGCTGGCACACCCTGCAATTACGGCTGCTGCCGTTCCCCTGCCTGCCATTGTGCCCGCCTTACCGCCCCAGCTCCACGGCTAATTGCCGGGTCTGCCCTTCACCTCTTCCGCGTGCGGCAGCGCTGAGGCCCGTCCCCGTCAGCTGCCAGCACTGACTCTTTCAGTAGCTGCAGGGAAAAAGAACCAAGGCGGCTTCAACAAAGCATTCCCCTAGGCCTGGAAGAAGGGAGCATTTGTGGGCAGGCCAGCTTCTCAAACTGAAATGTGCACCTGTTTGACCCAGTGATTTAGTTAAATGCAGACCCTGGGCCTATGGGTCTGCATTTAACTAACTGTGGGGCTGAAGATTTTGCAGGTCTAACTGACCAGCTCCCAGGTGATGGTCTGCAGCCCTCAGTGTGAGGGTGGGGTTACAGGGACGAACAGAGAGGAAGTCAGGGGACCTGGACAGGTGAGGGTGGCTTGCCCAGGACTTGATGGGCAGCTTGGGGCAGGTTCCCCCCCCCCCATCTGCCACCGATCTGGGGGTCCAGGCTCGGGGCCTCCTGGGTTGCAGTGAGGACCAGCAGGGAGGTGCCTCCGATTCTAGCCCAGGCTAGGTCCTACCAGGAGGTCTCCCAGGAGCCATGGGGACCCCAAGTTCCCCTCTTCTGGTTCTGCTAAGAAAGCATCACTCTCTTCTGAAGAAAGAGTCCTTTTTATGCACTCCAGAAGTATTTATTGACTGTGGCATGTCAGGAACAGTTTTAGTTCTGAGGATATAGATTAAACAACACGGACAGCATCCCTCCTGGAGCTTTTATTCCACTGGGAGTGGGGGTGGGAAGAGATGCTAAACAAGGTAAATAAATCAAATACAGAGTGTATTGCAGGCAATAAACGCGAGGGAGAAAAAGAAAGCAGGAGAGACAGACAGTGAGTCTGGGTGGGTGATGGGGCGTTGCTGATTTAAACAGGGTGGCCATGAGGATACCTAGGGGATCCCAGGTAGATTTATAAAAGATGGATTGTTTATAAAAGCCCAAAGGTGTAGGCTCTTAAAAAAGAAAAAAAAAGAATTTCTGAATGTGTGACAAGAACATGAATTCTTCCCAGGCTCAGCAGCTGGGGTCTGTGTCGTGGCCGCTGCAGGGTGTGGGCAGTGGTCAGGCCATGCCAGGCTGGCTGACTGTCCTTCCGAACACTGGCCAGTTGTGGGGTGGGAGGCCAGCTCTGCAGGGTGCTTTGAATCTGCTGCATCTTTAATCCTTCCCACAGTGCTCTACGGGGCTGTCCCCTTGGCGATGGGATGCCCTCCTGGTCCTTAGCCCTGCTCTAGGGGAAGATGAGGCTGTCATGGTCTCCTGCCTCCTCCAGCCAAGGGGAGCAGCGACACATGACCATCTGCCCCTGTGGCTCTGTGGTGTCCCTGCCATGGAAGAAGTTAACAAGAAGCCCCCAGACCCCCGCGGGGAGCTGGGCTGGAGCCCCAGCGGGTTCTGCTCCATGGATGGAGTCACAACAGCTCAGAATTTCCAAATTTTTCACCTTAACTGGAATGCCAGGGGTTAACTAGCCATCAACAACAGCCTCCACAAGGGGGCTTGGTCCTGCCCAGGCCCTGCCCTGCAGTGACTCTCAGGCCTGCTCCCCTCAGGTCTGCTCCCCTCAGGTCTACCCGGATGGGAGCGGGGGCGGAGCGAGAGGAACCAGGCCAGGGAGCTGTGGAAATGGCTTTCAGGAGGCGGGAGGGCGTGGTGCTCCCTGCAGCCCAACACCCTGGAGGGGCGGGCAGCGGGCGCGGCTCCTCACCCAGCAAGGCCAAGGGGATTTCTCAGACGCAGGCACTTTCCCTGGAGTTAGGCCTGTGTCCCTGTCAGTGCCCCGCCTCATCCCAGCCTGTTTCCTCTCACTGTTCTCCACCCAACGCTGGGGGACAGCAAGGTCCTGCTGGCCGTGGCCCCTTGGGAGGGGGGCCTGGCCAGAGTGACCCTGTGCTGAGCGTATGTCCACCAGGGTCCCTGGCCAGCGTCGGGACTCTGTCTGACCCCACCCCCAACCAGCACAAGCCAGCTCCAAGCATGAGGGAGGTCTGTCCTCAGCGTCCCCTCCTGGTCTTGATGGCCTTCTCATGTGCTGGACCCACCCAAAGGGGCCATTCCTGACCCACAAAGACTTTGTGAATTGAGGCTGCAAGGGGCTGGGTGCCCACCTCGGGGCAGCTGGGAGGCAGGAGGAATACACAGCAGGTGGCCGAGGACCCAGCAGCAGAAGTGACCTGACAGAGATGACAGCCTGTTCGGGGCTCCACAGACAGATGGGCTGGGAGGCTGGAGGAAAAGGGGGCTGGAGGAAAAGGGGGCCCCAAAAACCACTGGGGAGTGTGTGACCCATGGGATCTCCTTTCACAAGAGAACCTGCTGGATGGAGCAGGGAGCCGCTGCCCACTGCCATCTCCATGGGAGTCACTGCTCACATCAAGGCCACACCCTACCGGGCTGCTCCAACCAGTGACCAACGTGGCGCAGTCAGTAAGCTGCCCCACCGACGGCACTATGCGCAGGCCCCGCTCTGGGGCTTCCATCTGCCCGGCAGCAGGGGCTTTCTCAGGGTGGCACTGAGGACGAGGCTCCTCCTGCCCGATCCCCCTTCCCTCTCTCCCTTCCCCAGTGTCACGCCTGAGTCCTGAGGCTCCCTCTGCCTCACCCTGCTCCATCTCCTCGTCGCCACAGGCATCCTCCCAAGGAACCTCAGAACTTCTCATTCTGGCTTGGTGTCTGCTCTCTGGTGGACCCGGGCAGACACAGCAGGATGCAGACAGGACTCCGGAGGAACCGTGAGCTCTTAACCAGGGCCCAGGAGTCAGATCTGGGACAGCCAGTCTGTAGGGACAGGGAGAGGGGGGTTCCATCCTCACCATCCCCTGCTCAGCCTCCTTCCTGCCGTGTGGGCCCCTCCACTTCTCCACCCTCTGCCAGGCACAGATTGGCCAGACACCTTCCCAGCTCCAGGCCCCAGTCCAATTCCAAGGGAAGACTCTGGAGAGGACTGCCTTGAGTGAGGGTCCCCAGTCCAGGCCAAGCCAATGCTACTAGAGTCTTTGGTTGGGTCTCAATATTAGCCCATAGGGGGCAAGAGAGAGGGACCCCCAAGAGCTAGGCAAGACCCCTGTCCCACACACACTCTCCTGGGCAGGGCACTCGCTGGGTCCTGAGTACCAGTCCAGGGCCTCCCACAGCTTCCTCCTAGACCCACCAGGTCCCTGACCCCTCCCCCAGTTTGTTGCTCTTGCTTGGCCCAGACCCCTGGGGTTCCAGCACCCAGTGCTCACTATACTCTTTGGAGCTGCTGTGCAGGGTCATGTCAGTACTGGGATTCGCTGTGCCCCCCTCAGGTGGGCCAAGAGCCCTCTGCACCCCTGCTGTCCTGTCCCCCTTGCCAGCTCCTGCGAGGTCTCAGCTCAGGCCTCCACATGGCTATGGGCACAGCCAGCCACCAGCACCCCTTGTGCTGTTCCCGTTGGGGAGCAAAAGGGGGTGACACGACCATAAAGGCCAAGGGCAAACTGGCCCCAAGCAGGACAAGCAGGAGAAAGTACCCCTTAGTAAAGGGGCGTCTTGGCAATGCACGTGTGGATGGCCAGTTCCCCAGCGGTGGGCACCGGGCCAGCATTTTCCCTCGTCCCATGCCACCAGCTGTTGCATGGCTTAACCTCTTGTGCCTCAGTTGCCTTGTCTGAAAGAACGGGACTGGGGGAGAGTCCGCCTACCCAGGGCACCATGTGAGACTTGGCGCTGCTTCCTGTGAGGCACTGAAGACAGTGTCCGGCCCTTGGGAGGCTTCAGTCAATGTGGGTGATGACACAATGACAGGGATGAGGGAGCAGCTGAGAGCTGGGGGAGGGGACGTGGCAAGGTCACGCAGCCAGCAGGAGCTGGCAGGAAATAGATGTGGACAGAGCAGCATCAGTTTTCAGCCTCTCTCCGCAAGGAGCGGGCTGAAGTCCCCTCACCGCAGGGAGATCGATAGGCAGGAGGTTGTTAAAAACCACCTCCTCATCGAGCCCGCAGCCACCGGGAACTGAGAGCTGCTGTGTCGAGGCCTGTGCTGCCCGGGCACTCAGGGCCAGTCACACACCAGCTGGTGTGCGGGTGGGCGAGGGGGCAGGGCTGGGCCTCTCAGCTCCCTGCTGGCCACGGTGCCACCGGGGAGACACACTGCTCCTGGCTGCCTCACAGCCAGACCATAAGCTCTCAGCAGAAACTAAGGCAAGTGTGAAAACAGCTTTCAAGGCCAACTGGGGCCCCACCTCTAGGGAGGCCATCCCTGGTAGCCAGCTGCTGACTGTAGTTCCTCTGCCGGGCTGGGAGTCACCCTCCCATCAGGGGATGTTACAGCTGGAGCTGTACCCCAGAGCACCGGGGTTGGGGGGCTTTCCAAGGGAGGCTGGGGGTGGGGAAGGGTGGGGGAGGTGCTGAAACACTTCAGGTGGAAAGGAGTGGCCAGGAAACCTAGATCGGCACACCAAGAGCCAGCATGTCCCACCTGTGGCTAGAAGGAAAACCAGGTGATTGTTCTGGGAATATTGACAGTACAGTCAGCTCTCTGTATCCATGGGTTCTGCATCTGTGGATTCAACCAAACATGGATGGAAAATTGTTCTTTTTAAATTGTGTCTATGCTGAACATGTACAGACTTTTTTTTCTTGTCAGTATTCCCTAAACAATACAGTATAACAACTATTTACATAGCATTTATACTGTATTAAGTATTATAAGTAACCTAGAGATGATTATAGTCTATGGCAGGATGTGCATAGGTTATAAGCAAATGCTATGCTTTTATATCAGGGACTTGGAGCATCTGCAGGTTTTGGTATCCGAGGAAGGTCCTGGAACCAATCACCTGCGGATACTGAGGGACAACTGTATTCGGCCTTGAACCTGTCAGGATAGGTTAGGAGATGCTGCTGTAACAACCTCCAAATCTTTGTGGCCAGTAGCAACAAAAGTTTCTTTCTTGCTCATGACAAGTGTCCTGGCAGGGACAGGTCATTGCTGTCCCTCCAGGACCAGATTGATGTGGCAGTCACCATCTTGAACTTTGCCGGGTTCCATTTATTTCAGAGGAAAGGAAGGTCTCACACTGGTTCTCAGAAGCTTCTGCCTGGAAGGGTCACTTCCACTCATTGGTCAGGACTAGTTGCATGACCCCGCCCAAACACTTAGGGGCTAGGAAGGCAGTGCCACTTGCCGATCACCACCAGACTGCTCCAGTCTTCGGGCTCCAGACAACAGTCAAGCAGGAAACCCCCTCCTCAGCTCTCCTGCTACCACGAAAGCCACAAAACAGCCAGTGATGAGTTTATGGAGCTCAGGCCCGGCCTGCTCAGAGTCCCTCTGGTTAGGCCACCGCTGTGAGCTTCGTGTTTCAGATGGTTACTTTATTTTATTTTATTTTTGTTTTTTAATTGTAAATTGACAAATTATAGTTGGATATATGTATGGGGTACAAAGTGATGTTATGATTTGTGAATACAGTACGGAATTATTGAATCAAGCTAATGAACATATCCACTACCTCAAATTCTTATTTTTTGTGAGAACGTTTGAAATTTAGTCGTAGCATTTTGAAATGTACAATACTTTATTATTTACTATATTCATGACGATGTGCAATGTATCTTAAAGGAAAAAAAACTTACTCCTCCTGTCTAATTGAGTCCCTGTGCCCTGTGACCATCACCCCCAGCCTCTGGTAACCACCATTCTACCCTCTGTTTGTTTGAGTTTGATTGTTTTAGATTCCACTAAATGGAACTGTTTAGGTAAGAGCTGCATATTTGTCTTTCTTGACGTTATTTGTCGTTATTGGTCTTTCCAGAGCCTGGCTTGTTAACTTAGCTAAGGTTCTTCAATTCCATCCATGTTACCACAAATGGCATTTTTTTCTTTTTTAAAGCTGAACAGTATTCCGTTGTGTATATATACCGCCCATCTGTTGACGAACACCTAGGTTGATTCCATAACCTGGCTATTGTGAATAGTGCTGTAGTGAACGTGGGCGTGCAGGCCAGATGTTCACTTCTGATCTTCCGAGTGTGGAGTCAGATCTCAAGTGATTGAAACACTTTCTTGTTCTAAAATATATATATACACACATACACCTACATAAAAATTATATAGGAGGGCACTCCAAAAAGTTCATGGAAAGATTCATATTATCTTTCAATTCTATTTTTCCACAAACTTTTTGAAGTACTCCTGTATGCACGTGTACAATGGATGCATATATTACATAGAAGAGGTAAAACAGCCAACAAGAACTTGTTCCCACCTGTCTCCAATCCGAGGGGACATTTTCAGTTGATTTTCCACCTGGGAGAGCCTTTACACATTCTCACCCACGCATTCATCCATCCGTGCATGCATCCAGCCAGTCAAAAAACTTTTTCCTTTTCTTCTAGTTTACTGAGTATCTACTATAGGCCAGGTGCTGTGCTCACCAACTGTGGGTAGAATGATGACCAAGTTGAAATGTCGGCCCTAAAGGAAAATAAGTAATTGCCCTCTGATCCTTCAGGGAGCTGATTTGGATCTGAGAAAGGGGCCCAAGTAGGAAAAGAAGCAGAAAAGAGGGGAAGGACACAGAACAGTGAAGCTAAGGCTGCAGAGGGTGAGGAGGTGGCTGCTAAACAGCGTACTCACAACTCACAGAGCAAAACTGACCACCAGCCACACCCCATCCAGAGAGGGGTCTGGGAGCAGAGACCCCCAAACAGCCCGTGAGGGCAGGTTGCTCATTGCTTGTGCAGGGTGAGGACCTGCTGACCCTGGGCACGGGAGGTGAGGAGCCTCCACTCGAGATGGTAAAATCGTTTCCCTTAGGTGCAGGAGGAGAAAACAATTTGAGGTCCGTGGAGACCTTTGCTGTGCAGAATGGGTTATTATTATAAGTCAGACGTGCCACACTCATTACTGAATCATCTGGTTAACTCCAAGTTTTAAAATGCAATTTACAGGCCCTTGTTGCCTTGCATACGGGTAACAGCAGTTGCTCTAACTGGAGACCCTTCCCCTTCACCACCTCCCCAGGCTACTCTAGACTGGACGTATTCAGGAGGCCACCTCCCAGGTCAAAACTTGCTGTGATATCATCACCCCTCAGCTCAGATCACACTCCTCAACCTCCCACCTGCTGTGGGAATGACACCCTCTGCATATCTGTGCACTGTCCACACTGCACCATCCTGCCTCCCGGGCTGTCCCTGGCCATCTCCTCTCACCTGCACCTGCTGGGGCCCTCAACCTCCTCTCCATAGAGACCCTCCGCTATGTGATCCTTGAGAATGCCTGTGGTATGATAATGCTTGAATGGTTATGTGCCGGTTTCAGTGGCTCAAAAGAGCTCTTTCCTGGGCCATTTTGTCACTAAAATTCAGCAATAAATTCCTTAAGAAAAGAGGGAGGCCACTCAGCATTATGGAAAAGATGATGGCTTCAAAATGGCTGGATTCTAATCCCACCTTTACCACAGTTATGTGACTTTGAAAATGCGTTCATTTCCTCATCTGTAAAATGGGACATTTCCTGGACTCTGTATGCCTCGAGGTGACCATGAGGATCAAGTGAATGTATCTTGAACTACAAATGTTTTCAGATGCTGGTCCATGACCAGAGGCCTGACTCATACCTCTGTTCCATTTTCATGGGACACAGCCATGGGTATACAGTGGGTGCTTAATCAATGCAGGTGACCATGAAGCAGGGCTGTGGCCAGTGGAGGACAGGCTGTACCGTGGGGAGGCTGAGGGAATAGCAGACACAGGACAGGCAGGCCCTCCTCTTGGGGAGCTGCATGGGGAGCCACACCCCCTCTTTCACCACTCGTCGTGGGAGAACCAGGAGCACTGAGGAGGACTGGCTCAGGTGTCCCACCTGAGGACGTTTGGAGGGGACAGGAGGCCTGAGGGGCACTGGCAGGGCCTAAAAGTGGCACCATAGCCTCCCCCCAGCAGAGATGTGGCTGGGCAGCATGTCTTGACATGAAATAGACAGACAGCCTGGGGTGAGGATGAGCTGAGACCCCTGACAGCACACACATGGAGCAGACATGTCTGCCCCTGAGATCACCCGGGGGCCACTACTCCGGTCCTCAAAGTACACGTGGGACATGTATGGAAAGAAGAAAGTTTAGAGAGGGCCCCAGTGATGAGCTAGCTGCCCAGGGGGTCCACACACACTGGCCCAGTCCTGGATATAGGATGGAGACCTGGGAAGTGGGTTCTGGGGTCCTGGCCATCCCTCCTCTGCCTTCACACACCGGCCAGGAGGATCTGAAAGGGCTTCCACTGGCCTTTTGGAATTAATCCCAGCTCCCAAAACCTTCTTCCTCCTGGCTCCATGGTGGGACAGGTTGTATTATCCCTGTCCAAGAGGGACCGCCACCTTCCCCTCTGGCTAAAACAAAGCAAGGTCCAGGCTGGGGTCCAGATCCTCCTGCCAACTTGGCACTTGGCCTGAGCTACAAAATCAGAGCTCAGCTGCAGGCGGGAGGTGCTGCTAAAGCATTCTGGGCCCAGATGGGCCAGGGAAAGCCTCCGCCCTCCACCCCAGCCCCCACCGTCCATCCAAGGGCCCCATTACGGGTGTTGGTGACTTAGAGGAGGTTCTGGTTTCTGTCAGATTCTTGAGTCTCAGGCAACCTGATCCTGAAACAATGACATGACTTGGAACAATAGTTCCAGGCTCTCCCAGGGAAGTGTTTCAGGCCTGGCCAAAAATGCAGCAGAACGGAAAATGACGTTGGGAGGGAAAGGTCAGGCAGCCTGGCCTCCCGCGGCAGGGAGCAGGTGGCTGCTCAGACCAAAGGGCCAAATGGTGCGGCCTGTGGGCACAGGTGGGGGGCTGAGACCCCACAGATCAAGCCTGTTCCTGGCTGCTGATGCTGGGCAGGTGGCAACCTGGCCTGTCCTGGCTGGGACACCTGAGGACAGTGCCTTGGCCTCTTGGCCAGCAGGCCAGCTCTGTGTGTTAAAGTCAAATTTGCCTTGAGCCCCAGGCAGCTGGTGGGTGCAGGAGGAGGGAGTGGGGCGGAGGTGGCAGAGGGAGAGCAGAGCCCTGTCACACACAACTTCCACACCATAGCTGCCTTGGGCTCTGGGCCCCCTTGTGGAGCCAGCACTTATGGAACCAGCACTGACGGGGCTCCACTGTACGCCAGGAAGTGCATCTGTTGTTGTGTCCCTTCACGTGGGCCCTGCCCTGTGAGTACCACACACTAGCCTCATTTCACAGATCAGGATACTGAGGCTTCTACAACTGAGCACAGCTGTGATGCCCCACCCGGAGCCCCAGCCACCCAGCTCATTGGCAGGACAGGAGATACCTGCTGGCCCGCTTCTCCATTCTTTTCTTCTCTGCCACCGTGGGAATGTGCTCCCTCCCCTGCGGGCACAGCTCAGAAGGACCTGCCAGGGGAGGGGGGTCTGTGTATAAATGCCCAATTCGCCCTCTCTGGTGGAGACATCGGGGGCCTGTGTCCCATGGCCCCTCTCTCAGCCCAGTGAGTTGAGCTTGTTGCTGGCAGTGGAAACCCCTTATTCGTGGACTCTTTAGGGACCTCCCTCCTTTCTCTGCCTCCCTTTTCCACCTCCATCCTGTGCTTCCTGGGATCACCTCAAAAATAAATCACCTGCATCTACATCTTTGTTGCTGTCTGCTTTAGGGGGAGCCCAAATGTAGCCACCCCCTTCAGGCAGAGAGAAGTACAGCACCCCTGCCAGGTACCCGGGGTAAAGATGCATGCAGGCGGCCTGTATCAGTTTAGGGGGAGAGGTTGGGGAGGCCTGCAGTAGCCAGGATGCTCTGGCTGTAAGTAACAGAAAATCAGCTCACACTTGTTCAAGCAGAGGTGAGGGGCTGCAGGATGGCCTTCACCGTGGCTCCCGCTCTGTCGCTCCGGTGGCTGAGTGGTGCTCTCACCCCCAAGGAGCATAGCTGGAGGGCCGTATTTGCCCATGACCATGTCTGGAGACCTCCACCCCTGGGGGCTTTTCCTGGGGCCCCCAACCAAGAAAGAGCACTGGGGTGACCATAACAAAAAAATCTGGGTTCTTGAGATAGCAGGGGGGCTGGTGGAAGCTGGATGAGTAACTTAATAGTGTTCACTAGAAATTTTTTCTCAAATTTAAGTGTCTCTCTGGTGAGTTATCCTTAAACCTCTGATGACTGGAAGCAGAGGCTTGCCCACTGGCAAATGCTAGCAAGTTGTCCCAAGCTGGGGTGAGGGGACCAAGCTTTACACCCGAGCTGATTAGCAATTAGATGTAGGCTGCCTGCAGGTGAGCAGACTGTGCTGCTCAACCAACACAGTGGCCCAGAGGGCAGACAGAGAGCTGGTGTCTCTGAGACACAGGCCCTGAGTTCCCAGCCTTCAGCCCTTCCAGCCTCTAGTTCCTGGGAGTTGGAGGGGTGGAGGAGGGAGCGGGGACTGCAGCCACCGTGCAACAGCAGGGACCTGCCTGTCCCTGGGCATGGTGGCCCCAGACCCAGCATGGCCCCTCAGCCCTTCATGTCTTGCCCCTCCTTGTCTACCACTCCCTGTGCACTCCAGGGGGTGGCTGGCGACCTTGGTTTTAAGGACCACCCACTTCCTCAACCTCTGTGCCAGCTGCTACTAGCTCCTTCCTGACAAGAGTTGACAGCTCATGGCACCGTGTAGCAGTGACTATTGCCACAATAACGCTGTGTGAGGGGTCACCCTGGACCTCAATGGCTTAACTCAATAAGCAAGTACCTAGCTCTTGAGTCTGCAGCGCGACCGAGGCTGTGCTCGCCCGGGCAGTTGCCCTGGTGGTCAGCTGGTCTAGGGTGGCCTCAGCTGGGGCAACTAGGGACACTATTTCTGTCCAGTGTCTCTCTCATCAACCAGGAGGCCAAGCCAGGCGTGTTCTCACGTGTGGCAGAGGAGCAGAGCAAGCGAGCCCCATTGCCGGCGCTTTTAAGCCTCTACTTGCGTCCCACTTGCTAACATCCCCTTGGCCAAAGCAGGTCATGTGACTGACACAGGGTCCGAATGGGAAGGCCCCGCGATGGACCGATGATGGGCGTGGACACAGGGAGGGTGAGACCGACAGCTCCTGCCCTGCAGCGAAGGCCAGCAAAGAAACCCCCAGAGGCACAATCATAAAGCCAGGCTCCTGAGGACTGTCATGGGCTGGACTGGAACGGCCCCGTCAGCATCACCATGTGGGCTGTGGAATCCAGCACAAGCAAAATGCCGAAGGAGACTGGTTAGCCCTGAGTGGAGGTGACTTACGGGCTGGCTAAGGGGCTAAGTTCCGGCTAAGGGTCTGCTCTGCACTTGCGTGGTGCTGGAGCTTGTCCCTGATCCTCGCCATACAGGCTGCCCTGGATCCTGCGGCTGGAGAGGGGAGAGAGACACAGGAGAGGGACAGCCAGCCTGAGGTGGACCCTTTGTGGGTGTGTGGCAGCGCAGTACAGTACATAGGAACTTGTCAGACTGGATCAAACAATCCAGTTCCTTCCAGCGGCCAAAGCCTGTGGCCTTTCCCAGCCTGAGGTCCCCAGCTGCCTTCTCCAGCCTGATGCAGCTCTGCCCCCGCCATGCCTCTGTGGCTTTCTTCTTCTGGAGTACACCCCCCCACCACCTTCTTTGTGCTGGAATGAGATGAAACTCTCTGCAAACTACCTAGAAAGGGGATTCAGAACATGGAACAAACATGGGTCCTCAGGGAATGAAGCCCCTCTGTGAGTACCAGTGGTGTGACTCTCACACATTATGGCCATGAATACAACGTGGAAGGAAGATTCACTTTCTTAGTTTCTGTTGATTAATTTACCTTCAGCTTTGGGCCTCATCATGCTGGGCTGGAGGGAATTTGACCTCAGTCATCCCTGGGCTTCTCTCTTGGGAAGAGCAGAGCTCCCAGCCCTTCTGCAGGGTCAAGGAGCCGGGGGCCCTGGTCACTGGTCTGGCTTGGGTCTGGGGACAAACTGGTTCCCAGCCTGCTCTGCCCTTCAGGTATGCCCCCAGATTGGTGTGAGAATCTTGACAAGTCTGGAAGTTCTGGAAGCCTCCTACCTCCCAATGCTGCTGGGAAACACTGCCTAAGACTTTCAGACCTCATTCCCCAAGGAAAAAATAAAATAAAATCACACAAAAAAAGAAAAAGAAAATAAAATCACAAAAAATGAAAAATAAAATTCCAGAAACTAACTCAACTGATTCTCTATTTCTTACAAATAATAATGAGAATAATATTAATAATAATAGCTAAGTTTGATTGTGTGCTTACTATGTGTCTAGCATTGTTCTGTTTCTTAGGAATAATTAACTCATATGATCCTCACAACAACCCTATGAGGCCCATATTACTCCCATTTTACAGATGAGGAACAGAAGTGCTCAGTAATTTGCCCAAAGTCAAACAGCTAACAAGTGGTAGAGCTAGGATTTGGACACAGGTACCCTTGCACTCTGTATCTCTATGCCCTCCTGCCTCTTCAAAGAGAAGCACAGTCATCAACAGGATTGCCAAGTAGTGGATCTGGTCTCCCTTTCTATAAACAGAGAGCTGCTCTCACCAGGATACCTCCTGGCCTTGGAGGTGTCCACATGGCTTCACTCTTCTCTTCTGGTCTCAAAGCCCATTGTCCTTAGTCCTTCTTCTGAAGGTGGCAGGGGCATGCGGGGTGGGGGGCACTGCAGAGAGGAGCACTTGGAAAGGGATCCAGGAGAGACAGAGCCAAGGCTGCAGGTACCTCTGACTTGCCTGTTAATCCAAACAAATGGTCCTACAGCATCAATTGCAATATTAATCCTTATGTCACAGTGACTAGTCTCAGAGGAGGTGTTTTTGCCAAAAAGAGAGTTTCAGGGGGTGGTGATGGTGGCGGTATAGGTTAAATGTGTCCCCCAAAAGTTCATGTATCAGAAACTTGGCCCCCATTGTAACAGTGTTAAGACGGTGGGAAATCCAAGTATGGGATTTGAAAGATGGGGCCTGTAAGAGGTGATTAGATTGTGAGGACTGTGCCTTTGTGAATGGATTCATGGAGTAATGGGAGTCATTCTGATGGCTTTATAAGGAGAGCAAGTGAGAAAGCTCTTGCCCAGGCCATGCGCCACATGATACCCTGTGTTGCTGTAGAGTCACTGCCTACAAGAAGGCCCTCACCAGATATGTTCCCTGGACTTTGGACTTCTCAGCCTCCAAACCAGGCACACCACACCAGCACCTTGGGGCCTGACCAGGGACATGGGGCATGGAGAAGAGCACCAGACCACCCTCCCACAAGCAAGCACACTACACCAGTGCCTCGGGCTTGCCTGGGGACCCAGAACATGGAGAAGGGGACCAGACACACCCCACAACCAGGCACACAGCCAGCACCAAGGAGCATGCCAAAAACATCACCTCCATGTGGGTGGCCCACCACAGCCACAATAACCGTGGCTGCCTCAAAAGCAGCTAGATACCACAACCACCACGTAGATGGTCCGCCAGCCACTGGAGTGCATTGACACAAGGAGAGTCACCAGCAGAGATAAAGAAAAGAAGAGGATGTCTCTCTCCACAAAGCCCATTTCAGAGTGACAGAAGAAGCATCTGCTCTATGATAATATTGGGGGACCTGATCACACCTCTCAGCATTGGACAGATCATCTAGGCAACAAATCAACAGAGTAACCACTATTCTTTCAGAAGGAGAGAAGAAATCTAGGGTAATTAGAGGGGGGAGGAGGGAGGGAGAGGGGGAAGGGGAGAGAATGGACAAGGGGCACAAAGAATAATTATGATTTGTAAAAACACATATGCCAGTAATATTGATTTGACCAACATATCTCAATGTTCAACCCCCAATATATGTATAATTGATTTTGATTCAATAAATAAAATAAATTTTAAAAAAATAAAAGAAAGAAATTTCATTTCTTTATAAATACCCAGTTTCAGGTATTCTGCTATAAGCAACAGAAGTGGAATAATACAGGGGATTTCCTGAGGAAGCCTCCCCAGCCCTTGCTCACCTAAGTTCAGAGAAACTGCCTCCACTAAGATACCAAACCGATGGAAGTCTGTTCTCACGTAAGTAGATGCCCAGGTTAGGGTGGGCTTCAGGGCGGGCTCAGTCCAGGGGCTCCCGCCTCGTCTCTCAGTCATGTTCTCTGCTTTCCCCTCCCTAACTGTGCTGACTTCGTCTTCAGTCTGGCTTACTTCAGGGTGGTAGCTGTTTCAAACCTCACACCCACATGCCCAGATGTGCAGAAAAAAGGGAGGTGTTTCTTCCCCTGGTTCACTTGTAAAAGCGAGGAACTGTTTTCACATCTCAGTATCTCCAATGGGGTCACACGTCCATCACCAAGCCATTGGAGCATCAGCTCTGGGGCCAGGGTAATGCTATGTGCTGATTGGCTTAGGCCTGGCATCCTCAACCAATCACAGTGCCCAAGACAACGGCGTGCCACTTGGACCAATCAGGCTGAGCCCTGCCTGGAGAAGAGGGAATAGAGCTGCTGGGCAGCAAGCAAATGAACCCAAGGTCTAAAAGAGAGGAAATTGGTCAAAAAAGGAGGCAAACCCCAGAAAATCGGTCTCCAGCACAGAGTGGTCCTTTGCCTCAGGGGCTGGGCCACTAGGCTATCACCTGTGTCCTGACATGGATCCTTCCTTTATGATGTTTCCTGCTTGGCCTGGAAGCCAAACCCAGAAAGACAGAGAGAGGCTGGCGACTGCCTGGCCTTCACTCGGCACCTTACCTGCTGCAGAGTGACAAAGGTGGGAGATGGAATCCTTCTGTTGTGGGCCACCTGCCAAGGTTGCCCAGGTCTTCAGGGGCTCTTGGGAACTCTTGGCTTTTTTAAGAAACATGAAGCCATCTGAGGGTAGGTTTGACTCTAATCTCAGCAAAACAGAAGAAAGGCCTCTGTCATAGGAGGTGGGGGCTGGCACCTGGCCCACCCCTGACCCCATGGGCATGGGAGCCTCTTACACAGCACCGAGGCAGGCGCTGAGGGACCCCCTTCCAATAACCCCCCCCGGCTTTCAGGGACATTTACAATAGAGGTGTTCTAGAAGGGTTTCCTGTCAAGTGGGACCCTACTTATCAGGTGGCTGATGGTGTGAAATCCAAGCTGTGTATCAGACCCATGTTCTCAGTGATGCTTTTGAGAGCACAGATTAAAGGTGCGTTTAACAAGGCAGCAGCTTCCTGCATGCAGCTGGGGACACAGAAGAAGCAGGCGGAGCAGCAACCTCCAGCCCAGCCCGAGCTCCTGCGCTCCCTCTACTCCTGCCAGGGTTAGGTGCTGAGAACTCTTCAGGGTGCCAGGGTTGCCACCACGACCCAGACTGAAACAGTGTTGTTTATGTGTCAGCCGGCACTGAAAGCCTTTGTGCAGCCCTAAGCCAGCATGCAGAACCCACTCTCAACTTAAAATCAGGCACACGCATCTTGTTTTTTATTTATTTAAGTGATATTATCACCAAAGTGATCATGCTGTGCTGTGGAAGGAAAAGGACTCCTTGGCCAGACACAGCCTCAGAGCCAGCAAATGCTGGTCATTTCTGGGGAGTGTAGGCGGCAGCCAGGAGCTCAGGAGAACCATACGCAAAGCTTATCCACAGGGCTCCATTTTAGCAATGCCAAGGTAGTGACCAGTCGAAAAACAATATTATCCATGCAGTGTCCACAAAGCAACACTATACAGGATGTGCAACTGTTGTGCATGCAAACATATAGAAAACAGAGAGACACTGGACCACAATCAACATGAGAGGTTGCATCTGATGAATGCGCTGGCATCCCGGGTGGGTACAACGCTAACTCCACTGCGGGCACTCTTATTCTTTCCAAGTCCGTCCTGGGGTTGCTGGGAGTGGAGGCTGGGCTGCACAGGGAGATGTGGTTTGATGTATGACCTTGTTTTGGGTTTAAAGGCATCCAAATAACTTGTCTTAGCACTTACAAGTGCATTAGAGCCAAATGTCTCCAAAACTGGGCCTTGAGCCATAAGGAGAGGAAAGGAGGCCACAGGCTTGGCAGGAGTGTGATACGAGTGGAGGCTGGAATCAGGTCCCTCTAGGGACAGGAGAAGGGCTTTCCTACACTGCCTCCCGTCCCTCAACCTAATTCAGCTCCAGGGACACAAAGATAAATCCTGAGCTGAGGGAGTGGGCAGGAGAGGAGTAGAGATGGGCTGGGGCTGGTGAATGGGGAGAAGGTTTTCTTTTGAGGTCTCTTAACATACCAGGCATTTCATTGTTCCTTAAAAAAATCCTACAAGTCTGTCTTCATTGTCCCCCTTTATAAGACAAGGAAATGAGGCTTCGAGAGGCCGAGGGGCACAGACAGGCTGGGCATGCACATGCACCTTCTGACCTCAGAGCCATGCCACGTCCAGGGCAAAGGGTGCCTCTGGACTTTGGGGACCGCAGATGTGGGGGTGCCGATGGGTAGGACTTGGGGAGCACCAACTCCAGAGTCGGCCCCACCAGGCCCACAGGACAGCTCAGCCCTCACTTCAGCAGCTTCCTCAATTCTCTGGCTCCTGGGCCAGGCCCTGGAAGCCCAGGGGAGCCCTTGTGGACCTGGGTCCAGGGCCCGAGTGGTCAGCAAAGGGGAGACAGGGCTGGGAAGCATCATATGGAGGCAAACATGTGCCCCAGCCCAGGCCAAGCACACCCGCCTCAGTGCGATTTACAGCAACCCAGAGACTGCTCATCTTGACCGGAGATTCTGCTGAAAAACACATATGCTTTGATTATCAGGAAAAATCGAACAATAGTGTAGCTGTTACTTAATAAATGTAGGTTTCCAAGGCAGATAAAATCTTTCAGGCATGTTGGGCCCATAGTGGGTCTGGATTGGGGGCAGATATCAAGGGGTCCTGGCAGAGCTCCTTGGTGGAGTCCCTCTGCTCCACCTCCTTCTTTGGCCTGTGGCTGGAAGGACTCTCCTCTCAAGCTTCTCACCATCCGCCCTCATGCTGCCTGAGGGCCCAGCACAGCCAAGTGGTGACCGACCCAGGTAAGGTATCAGCAAAGGATAGATTTCTCTGAAGACCTGTTGATTTTCTAGCACCCAGGCAAGGACCCAGACAGCACCCCTGCGTGGGACAGGAGGAGCAAGCCCAGGCTGCACCTCATTCAGCCAGTCCTAGAGCATCTAACTGTGCAGGTGTCCTTGTCTGTCAGGTCCCAACTGTCCACTTAGAGGGGCTGAAAGCTCCCTGAGAGCAACATGCAGTACCGTGCTGGGCACAAGGTGGGGACACACCTGATTTGAGGCTGTGGGGTGGACACTGAGAGGCTGAGAAGGGCAACTTGAGTTCATGGAAACATCTAGCTGTCTAGCTTGGGTCAGGGTAATAATCAGGACCCACTTTGTAGAGAATCTGCTCTTTTTCTCTTTCTCATTTGAAGAACTCTCACCAAGTCTGTTTCTGATCGTCAGCTGAAAGGAGTCTTTATTTTTAAGATGCTAACCCTGGCACATTCAAGCCACGGAACGGCAGCTGTAGAGAACCCGGGATACCTGGGTGTTTGTCCATTGTTTGTAGAGCAAGAATGAAAATTCTTGCCAGAAACCTCTGGCCCTGTAAAGCCAATCAAATGCCTCAGAACAAAGAAAGCTTTTTTGTTGTTTTGTTTGAAGCATTTTTTAGGTGTAAAAATTACGTTCACGAGCAAGAAGACACCGTGATGCTATCATCCCACATCTGCAGGAGTCCTTTAGCCCAGAAGGTGCTTGGTCGTCATTCTGACAACTTCATACTTAGTCATTTCTCATAATGAACACAGGTGCCCTGTGCCCCGACCATGTCATGTTTGGTTTCTTCAACCACAGCCTGCCCAGGGTGCCTTGGTTGGAAATGATGATGTTTACTAAAGAGCAGAGAATGAGGCTCCTGGGGAATTTCCTCTCTTCTGGAGCCACATCCATCCTCTTGCCCTGTAAGAAAGGGACACTGTGGACAGCCAGAAGCTCACGCCCATGCCCATGCATTTTACTTTACTTGACTTGCTATCCCATTCATTTGCCTCACTCATTCATTCATTTTAGAGGTATCTTCTCTGGTCTTTGGAGTCACCCAGGAATGTTGTCTCCTTGTGTGGGGGTCCCTTTCCCAAGGCTCTGTTTCCCAGAAGAGCCTCTTTCTTCTCCCCATTATGGTAGGACCATAAGAGTCCACAGAGCAGTGGCAGTTTGGGTTTCCCTCTGCCACTGCTCTGCTCTGCCACTGCAGTCCAGAAGTATCATCACATCTAAGAAAGTGGAAAGTGGGGACCCCAGGGATTCTCATGGATCCCACCTGTTCCTGCGCAGGTGAACTGCTTTCTCCAATCCAGCAGCAGAGGGAAGTATTGAGAGGACATTCAAGTGGGAACCAACCACGCCTGGAAGGGGGAAGTTCCTGGGGAAGATTGCTTGGCTAGTTCCTGGGCTCCCAGGCTCAAGTCACCGTGTCACAGTGTCCCTAAACTGGAGCAAATAGTAGATTTGCATAGGACAGCATTTATCCTTATTTAATTATAAATGTGGCCTCTTTCCCCCTCCCTTCCCCTTCTTTACTAATGTCCTTTTCTTCAAAAGCTAAAAGTGAACACATTATGAACTTCTCAAAGGCACGGACTATGCTCCTTAGCATGGACTGACGAGGATTCTTTCCTCGACCAAGCTTTAGTCAGGCTCCTCAACTCTCTCCTAGGCCCGTCTGTGCAGTTCCTCGTAAATTCAAGTTTTAATAAGAATCCTGATGAGTCAGTTTAGCAAGAACCTACCCCACCCCCCCTTTGATATCTGGTCACCTTCATTATCTGACCAGGTTCCTCATTTTCCATCAACCCCAGGTGATGTCTGATCACCTGGGCCTGTCTTCAGCAAGAATCTTGTTGGGTCAATTTAGCCCGATCCCCCCTTACTCCTGATGATTCCTCTTAGTAATTCTCCAGCCACTGACCCCCGCCCTGCTCCTTGACTATAAATTCCCACTTGCCCAGTCAGAGTTGGCCCAATCTCTCTCCCCCACTGCCAGATTCTGTTGCAGTGGTCCCTGCACCTATGGCGATGGTCCTGAATAAAGTCTACCTTACTGTGCTAATAATTTTTCCTTCCCAGTATCTCTGCTGAGCCTAGACTAGAATCTTGAAGATCATGGGTACTCAGTAATATTTCTAGAACCTACCTTCACTCCTGCATTCACTGGGCACAGATCACATGGGAAGTGCTGCCATAGGAGCAATGGGGCCTCACAGATGAAGAAGGAAGCAATCTATATCATCAGAGAACCACGAACAGAATGTGAGAAAAGTGAGAGGGGTTTGCCCGCTGCTGGCCAGCAGGGATGAGCAGAGATGCCTCCCCTGGGGCATCTGACCCATAAGAAAGGATGGTCGTGTGTGTTCTCAGGGCTCAGGCTGGATTCCACACTGTCGTGGGCATGTGTGAGAACCAGGATTTATGGGGGGACATAGGCCCTTCCAAAGCCAAGATCAGCAAGAGAGGTGGAGGCAGGATCCTCATCCTCCTGCAACCCCCAGAGAGCAGGAGAGGGCCTGGCAAGCTCCCCACTTCTGTTATTCTCCCTTTTTGCAGGGGCCACATGAGAAAGCAGTCCTGGCATGGGGGGAATGCCCAGGCTGCTTGGTGCCAGCAAGTCTGATCTGTGGTGCCAGCTGTTTGCAGGGGTTGTCTGGGAATGCCAGCTGTCTGATAGCAGGAGAATGTGGCCTAGGAAAGTTACAGAAAAACCACCTGTCCCAGGGTAGCCTCTCTCACTGGAGAAAGGGGGCCCAGGTCCCAGCTAACTCATGGCCCAAGAAATGCGGTGATCCCTTGTGTCCATAGACTATCCTGTTCCTTCACCATTAATACATGATGAAGGAATCAGTTGCTGACATCTAGAGAGAAGGAGTCATTTTGAATTTAAGAAAATAAGAGGATCAGAAGCCATTCTGTGTAAGAAATTCTGGAAAACAAAGAGCAGAGAAATAGGTGGATACAAGATAAAGTAGTATCACAATAAGTAATAGCAGACCAGACTGATCTGAGTATTGGAGAAAATGGCTGGGACATCCTAAAGTCCTGCAGGGCAGGGGCCAGTTGTGGTATGAAGTCCTCCTGCGTCCTTTCCCACTCATGAACGCTGGCAGTGCCCTAGAACCACGTGACAACCCCGAGCATCCTCTCAAGGGTCCAAATGCTTCCTCAGTGGTGGCGCCCATGCTGTGAACCACTGATGAGAGAGCTCTGAGAGGGTTGGTGGGTCGATGGTGGGGGCTGAGGTGGGTGGTTGTAGAAACTCTCGTGGGCAAGAGTTGGCCAACACTGGAAGCTCTCTGGACCTGGGAAGTTAGTCAGAGGGAAGAGTCAGGCGTGACTCATGTGGGAGGCAGGTGGTGGCTCCCTGGTGACAAGAACGCGGATGTGGAGGTTGGGGCTGGGGATGGAGAGGACAGCTATTGGGCCTTTTGATTCACATCTGCTTGTTTTGTTTCTTAAGGCTTCCTTGAAGTATAATTTTAAGTGTAGAATTCAATGGTAGAATACTAGTGTATTTACAAAGGTGGGCAACCATCACCCCAGTCTTATCCTAGATGCCTGGTTGAGCTTTTGTGAGGCTGGGGATGCAGGCCAGGCCTCAGGGCTGTGGTCAGGACTGGATGTGGCTTAAGAAGGCCTCTCCATCCGGGCCATCGTGGGAGCTACAGGCAGAGGTTGACTGCAAGAGGCAGATCTTCATGTAGACCTGTCGTCCAGCATCTAGGGACTTGCTGGCTTAGCGGGTAGAAGCAGAGGGAGGAGCCAGAGACCCAGACTGAGAGGTGGGAGGAGGCCAGGAGCCTAGGGCCTAGGTTCAAGGAGTGGAGGGTGGTTGGGATGGAGCCCGCTGGACGTGCAGGAGGAAGACGGCAGGTTGGGGGTGTGGAGGCATGACGCATAAGGGGACAGGAGGACGTGGGAGCAGGAAGAGAGGCAACAGGGATAGATGGTCCTCTCTGGGCCCAGAACATGCCAGGTGCCTCCCTGCCACCGTGGCACCCCGTCGCAGACTCCCTGGCCACCTCTGCCCCACTTAGCCCTCTCCTGGCACTTTCTCTTTCCCTTCCTAGCACTCACCATTATTTGTAGCTATCTCTATATTTGGGAGTATTTTGTTTCTGTCTGCTTTCTTACCCTGAAGGCAGAACCCAGCTCTGTGTCATTCACGGTTGAGTCCCCAGAGCCTAGCACAGTACCTGCCCCTTTGAAGGCATGAATGAATGAACAAATGGACGGAGGCTTAGCCTCAATGCTTTTACAATCAGGCTGTGCAACCCCACACACCTTCTACATCTCTTTTGGCATCACTTTTCTCTTGTAACAAGTGTGGGCAAAAATGTCTGCCCTGCCAATCTCTCAGGACTGCTGAGGAGGACAAGAGTTTTTTGCAGCATCCTTATGGGGCTCTGGCTGGTTGCTTAGATTAAGAGAAAGACTTGGTTTTCTTCTGACGTTGGGACTGTTTGTCATTGAGGACTGGTCCTGTGCAGGCTGGCTCACCAGCTGTGCCCTGCACAGGGTGCTGTTCCTGGCTGCACCTCCTGGGGCACTGCTTTTGAATCTCCTCCAGCATCAGCCTGGCTCTGCCTGTGGGTCTCTTTCCACAGAGCCCCCAAATAATGCTCTTCTTTCCTGTCTTGTGTGGCCTTTTGGCAGATTGGATATTTTCACTTATGGTGCCCAGAAAAGGAAGTCAAATTTCTCTCTGCCCCCTGCTACTTTCTGCTGCTTCTGCGGGCTCTGGGACATGTTGCCAATCTGTAAATGATGTTTTAGCTTTTTCTTTGTTGTTGTTTTGGTGCTGTGAAGCCTGCCTTGTTAATACCAGGTGCTGAAAATTTAAAACTTATCATCCATCACCATCATCAAAGCAAGGTGGGGTAGGATGGTTTCAACTAGTTCCAAATTTCCTGAAGGAATCTGGCCCCTTGTCAATTCCTCTCTCCCCAAGGCTGATTTTACTAGCAGAACAAAGTTCTCTCCAGCTGCCTGTCTTGGGTTTACTCAGTTAAAAATCCTATATAATGGGCTCAGTGCTAAGCACAAGAAAGGAACCAACATTTCTTGACTGATAATATATTAGTTGTTTCTTGCAGTTTGACTGTGGGACTCTAAGAATAGTATATTTTTCTGGAAGCAGAGTTTTAACAACCTAGAAAGCTTAATTAAGCTTTCCTGCTGTATTTTTTAATTGAATTAGTAGCAGGAAAGTATTTTTAGAACTGAAGTGATTATTTCATGTAACAGATACATGTTTTAATATTCTTAAACCTTTATATAGGCCAAAATATAGCTAAAGCATTGACTTCATAAGTCTAAAATTGTGACCGGTTGCTTTTGCACATGTTATCACTATCATATCTATTTATTCTGTTCATTCATTATTTATACCACAAAGTGAGGTGGGGGCAGAAGGAGAATTTTTAATAACACTCTACAAATGTGGTAGGTATTACGTGTTTTCTGCATTCCCTCTGGGTTTGCTGGTCTGGGTGGGCTCCCTCCTAGATTTGTCTCATTTGGGTTTTTCTCTTATTTAGAGGAACTAGGATATCACTTAGTGGTGAATGCTCTGTATATTACTTTGGATAGTAAAAGGAGCAATTAAAAAGTTTTATGAGGAAGCTGCAGGTTAAAAAACAAAGCAGCCATTTTAACTAAAGCTTTGAAGTGTGCATTGCCTCAGCAACTATGGTGACGACTAAAAGTGAGGTACCAGATGGCATGTTTTCAAATGAATGCTTTAGCTAGAATAGATCTTTAAGATTCTAGTGAAAAACATGACATAAAAGTGGTCCAAATGCAACTCTCATATTTTTCTAGAAGGATCTTTCTATACAATAGAAGATAAAGATTATTTTAATATTAGTAATGTGGAAAATACAGTTTGCAAATTATGGCTGACACAACTCCTGGTCCAGATCACTAAAATATTGATATAGGAATAGTGGGAATCATCTAATAAAAGTACAGGAAGGGATCTGAAGTGGATATTATCTACGTTAGCACGCTACATGTTTGGCAAGGGGGCTGAGAGGGATCCTGCGAGAACATGAGGGTGAGGTGGGGTGCGGCATGATGAGTTCTATTTGAGGAATTTTCCACATCCTCAAAAGTAGGTTTGCCAATTCAGATACATCAGCGAGATCCATGCAAAGATATCAGACTGGGCAAGACTGTCCCAAAGGAAGGTGGCGTGTGAAGACAACTCCTTGAGGTGGCCACAGGCACAGGCACAAATCAAGTCATTTCTTGCTTTCTTTTGATATTTGTGATATCAAATGATTCTGCTCTTTAATCTCACGTTTTCATGTTTACCCTTAGAATGAATTTCAGTATTTCTCCCTGTCTCTTCCTCTGCCAAACACTGCAAATCTAGGGACTTTTTATAAGGAGTCACGCACAATTTTGTCTGAAATGATATGGTATCTCCTTTGATTAGGCCTTGTCTACTGACCTGCAAAACCTCAGGCCTCCCATCTTAGCCTTGCCTCCTAGAGGGTAAACAGAGGTGGGCTCACTTACAGTCTAGGTTTTCTAAATACTGAACCTAAGTCCTTCTTCAGAAGGACCATCATCACCACACTCACAGAGACATAGTACAGGCCACCCCTGTGCCACCCACTATAAGCAGTCTCAGCTGCTGGCAGGTGAGCAAGCACCTGGTCCCCACAAAATCAGGCCACTGCGAGTTGTAGGACTGTGGTTCGGTAGAGGCAGAGAATACTGATGGTACCAATTCATAACATTTCTTTCCTTAAATTTGGATTTTCTTTCAGTAATCGGGGTGTTAAAGCAAAAGAAGATGGAGGGAAAGCATCAGCACTGGTAAAATTATGCTCATTTTCATTTTAAGTAATACCTTCTTCCTGAAGCGGTGATATTTTTCATCATCCCCCTTCCCTTTCTTCTTACTCTGATCTCTTTATTCTTCACACTTCCTAAGTGCAGATTCCTCAGCCCTGAGAACTCCCTGCAGGGTGCAGGGTGCCAGGGTGCTCTCTGCGGCTTTTTGCTCTCTGCATTTGCTCTCTGCAGCTGACACGTGTCCCTTCTGCTGCCACCTCTTCTTTCCCATGCCATTTTCTCATGGGTGCATGAACACGGCTTTCTGTGAGCTACTCGTTTAAACTAAAGCTGAATCCCATATCGTTTTTTTTTTTTTTAAGATGACCTGTAAGGGGATCTTAACCCTTGACTTGGTGTTGTCAGCACCAGGCTCTCCCAAGTGAGCTAACTGGCCATCCCTATATAGGGATCTGAACCCTTGGCCTTGGTGTTATCAGCACCACACTCTCCCAAGTGAGCCATGGGCCAGCTCCCATATCATATTTTTGCAGTGACCTCAGATTAATATGCAAACTCCTAATATTTTGGCCATAAACCTGATGTAAATCAATGCTGTGCATTTACTATTCAACAAAAGCCTAATTGATCAAACCTCAGCTCATTCTTGCTGTTGTTATTAAACAATATGCCAAATGAAAATGTTTTGGGGAAACTTCTTACTGAAAACTGGATGTGGCCGTGACACAAATAAAAATACATTTTGAATTAAATCGTATTTCAAGGCTCCAGACACAAATAAATATGATATTACATTTAAAAATTTTTCCAAGATTGCTCTGGTTGAAGAGAGAAAAACTCACCATGTGTGTTTATAAAAGTAGTAGCAATCCAATACTTGCTTATAAAAGAATTAATCTCCCATCTGCTTTCTCAAATAAATTGGTACTAAATAGAGGAAGAAACTGGAGGAAACTGATATTTTCAAATACGGTAAAAACAAAAAATTTTTTTGGTTTAAAAATATATGAAATATACATATAAATATCAACTGTATTAAATAATATTGGTAGAAATGTAATACTATGTAGTCACTGATTAGGTACATCTATATTTATTTATAAATAAATAATATCTTTTCACAATATATTAGGTGAAAAAAGCAGGTTATAAAACTGTGCATAGTAAGATGCCACTTAAGTAAATCCACATGTGTATGTAGGATTCATACAAAAGAGTGAAAAATACTCAAATACTCATCAAAAGATGGGGGATTCATGGAATTTTAAGCCTTTTCTTCATGGTTTCCTCTAGCCTGCAGTATTGCTTTTGTAATTAAAAAAAAGGCTACTTTAATATTAATTAGAAACAATTAAAAATACTACATGGATAGAGAATTCTTGTAAGGAGCCTGGGCTTAAAGTATAGTCCCACACTAAATAAAGAAGATCAGGTTTTCCCTTTCTACCAAGTGCTTTTCTGAATGATTGGATTATATAATCAATGAACAGGACTCAATAGTAATAACTAAAACACAACTTACCCAGATCCTTTCAAATAGTAAAATCATATAACAATATCACAACTGGATTTTATATTTTTCTTAAAATTCTTTACCAGCTCAATCAACTATAAATAAAGAATACATACTTGAAGAGAGCAAGATATAACTATTTCTTACATACAATTTTAAAATCCCTATCGTTTAAATCTAGACATATAGTTTTCATCTACTAACTTAGACTGCACACCACCAAATAGGGTGTAATTCTTTGACCAATAAATCTAACAGAAACTTTTTTTTATCAGGTTCAGAGAATTAAGGAGTAAGGTATTTTTAGAACATATGTTTTAAAAAATATTTAATAATTATGCTGAAAAGATAGACCTTTAGTAAATAATTCCTCCCTGTACATGTATGTTCTAAAAGAATGGTATCAAAAGAGTGTTGGAAACCTAGGAAAAAAGCAAACATGACTTCTAACTGCTTTATAGAAGAGTACGTCCTAGTATTTTACAGAATTTTCCACTTTTATATGTTCAAACACATTAATTTCATGGTGTTTTATTTTCAGCGGGTTTTGGTCCTTGAGGAGCCCTCCCTGGAATGGTAACAGCTTGATCAATGGATTAGGTGAATTGGAAGGCTCGCCAATGGGAATTTTAAAATTACTGCAGTATTGGCCAGACGCTGGTGTTAACCAGTGAGAACAGAATATGAAACTAGATGAGCTGTGTGGTGTGAAGCAAAGGTCCAATTTCATTCTGCGATGCATGTGGCTATCACGCCAGCACCATTTGTTAAAAAGACAATGCATTTCCACATGATTTGTCTTGGCAACCTTGTCAAAAATAAGTTGACCATGAATGTGATGGTTGATTTCTGGATTCTCAATTCTATTCCAATGACTTATATAGGTCTACCCTTATGCCAGTACCATAGTCTCAATTACTGTAGCTTTGTAGTAAGTTTTGAAATTGGGAAGTGTAAACCCTACAATTTTTTCTTCTTTTCATGATTATTTGGCTATTCTGGGTTCTTTGCATTTTGATATAAATTTTAGGATCAGCTTGTCCATTTCTGCAAAAAGTATAGCTGGTATTTTGATAGGGATTGTATTGGAGCTGATTAATTTGGGGAATAATGTTATCTTAACAATATTAAGTCTTCCAATCCATAGACATGGGATTTTTAAAAACATTTATTCAAGTTATCTTCAATTTTTTCAATGATGTTTTGTGATTTTCAGTGTTTAAGTCCTGAATCCTTTTGTTAGATTTATTCCTAGGTATTTTTTTCTTTTTGATGTTATAGTAAAGAGAATTGTTTTCTTAATTTCCTTTTTTGGGTTGTTTGTTACTAACGTTATCAAAAGCAATTGATTATTATAAATCTTGTATCCTGCAATCCTGTGTAACTTGTTTATTAGCTCTAATAGTTTCTTTTGTGGATCCCTTAATCTTTCCTAGATGCAAAATCATGTCATTTGCAAATACAGTTTTACTTTTTCCCTTCCAATCTGGATGCCTTTTATTTCTTCATCTTGCCTATTGGTGTGGCTAGACCCTTCAGTACAAAGGTTGAATAGAACGGGTGAGAGAGGTCATCCTCATTTTATTCCTGATCTTAGGGAGCAAAGCTTCCAGTATTTTGTCACCAATGTTTTAACTATGGGTTTCTCATATGTGTCCTTTATCAGGCTGAGGAAGTCCTATTTTTAGTTTTTGAATGTTTTTATCAAGAAAGGATGTTGAATTCTGTCAAATGTTAAATGCTTTTTCTGTATCTATTGAGATGATCATGTTGGTTTTGTTTTGTCCTTTATTCTAATAAAGCATTAGTACTTTATTCTGATAAAGTATTCTAAGAAACGTATTGCATTGATTGATTTTTGTATGTTGAATTAACTTTGTATTCCCTAGATAAATTCCTCTTGGTTATGGTGTGTAATCTTTTCTATATGTTGCTGATTCAGTTTTGTTAGTATTTTGTTGAGGATTTTTGCATCTATATTAAGGGATATTGGTCTGTAATTATCTTTTCTTTGCTTGATTTTGGTATGTGGGTAATACTGGCTCCATAGAATGAGTTGGCAAGTGTACCCTCTTCTGTTTTTTGGAAGAAACTTTGTGAATACTTGGTGTTAATTATTCTTTAAATGTTTGGTAGAATTCAACAGTGAGGACATCTGTTCCTGGACTTTTCTTTGTGGGAAGTTTTTTGATTATTAATTCAATCTCTTATTTATGTCTATTTAAATTTATTTCTTCAGTTGGTTTTGGTAGTATATAGATTTCCATGAATTTGTACATTTCATTTCCAGGTTCTCTAACTTGTTGACATACAAATTTCCTTATGATTCTTGTATTTGTGTAAGGATGGTAGTAATCATTCATTCCAGATTTTAGTAATTTGAGTCCCCTCTGTTTTTTCTTTAGTCTGGCTAAGGGTGTGTCAACTTTGTTGAGTTTTTTCCCAAGAACCAGCTTTTGGTTTTATTGATTTTTTTCCCATTATTTTATATTCTCTATTTCATTTATTTTTATTGTAATCTGTATTATTCCTTAGATCTGTTTGCTTTAGGTTTAATTTACTGTTCTTTTCTAGTTTCTTAAGTTTGAAAGCTAGGTTACTGATTTGAGATCTTTTTAAAAATAGGCACTTACAGATATATATTACCTTTTAAGTACTGTTTTAGCTGCATCTCATAAGTTCTGGTATGTTGTAGCTTGATTTTCCTTAATCTCAAGGAACTTTCTAATTTCCTTGTGATTTTTTTTTTTGACCCATTTGTTAGGAGTGTATCGTTTAATTTCAATATATTTGTGAATTTCCCAAATTTCCTTGTTACTGATTTCTAATTTCATTCCATTTTGGTCAGAGAACATTTTTTTTTTTTGTATGTCTTCAATCCTAATAAAAGTATTAGAATTTGTTTAATAACCTATGGTATACCTCAGGGAATGTTTCATGTGCACTTTTGAGGAACAGGCATTCTGCTGTTTGGGGGTGGAGTGTTCTGTAGATGTCTTTTAGGTATACTTGGCTTAAAGTGTTGTTCTTCTATTTCTTTGTTGACCTTCTGTCTAGTTGTTCTATCCATTATCACAAGTGAGGAACTGAAGTCACCATTATTGTTGTATCATCTATTCCTCCTTTCAGTTCTGTCAGTTTTTGCTTCATGCATTTGGGGCTCTATTATTAGGTGTATATATGTACATAATTATGTCTTCTTGATAGACTGATCCTTTTATTGTTATGTAATGTCTTTGTCTCCAGTAATTTTTATTATAAAGTCTATTTCATCTGATATTATATTTATTTCAGCTTCCTTCTTGTTACTCTTTGCATGGTATATCTTTTTTCATCCTTTTGCTTTCAACCTATTTGCATCATTGAATCTAAAGTGTCTCCCCTGTAGGCAGCATACAGCTGGATCATGATTTCGACCCATTCTAGATCTCTACCTTTTAATTAGAGTGTTTAATCCACTTACATTTAATGCAATTATTAATAAGGTGGGATTTAATTTGCCATTTTTTTATGTTTTCTATGTCTCTGTCTTTCTATTCCTACATTACTTTCATGGCTTCCTTTGTTAGTAGATATTTTTTAATGTACTACTTTAATTCCTTTGTTGTACCTTTTACCATATATTCTTTAGTTATTTTCTTAGTGAAGATTGTAATTAACATCTTAATTTATAACAACCTAGTTTGAATTAATACCAACTTAAATAGTATACAAAAATTTTGTTCCTTTATGTCTGTTCTCTTCCCCCTCCTCTCTGTTATTGCCATACACATTGTGTTTTTCACTTTGTGCCCAGCAACACATTTGTAATTACTGTTTTATGCAGTTGACTCAAATCAGATAGGAGGAAAAAAGAGTTGTGAACAAAAAATACATTTATACTATCTTTTATATTTACCTATACAGTTACCTTTACCAGTGCTTTTTATTTCTTCCTGTGAATTTGAGTTACTATCTACTGTCCTTTCATTTCAACCTAAGTGACTCTGTTTATTATCTCTTGTAGGGCAGACTTGCTAATGACAGATTCTGTTTCTGTTTATCTCAGAATGTCCTAATTTCTTCTTCATTTTTGAAGGACAGTTTTGCTGGATACAGAATACTTCTTTATAGCTTTACTTTCAGCACTTTGAATATGTGATTCATATGCCTTCTAGCCTCCATGGTTTCTGATGAGGATCCCTTGGATATGTCACTTTTCTCTGGCTTCCAAGATTCTCCCTTTGGCTTCTGACAGTGTGATTATGTGTTCAGACAGGGGTTTCTTTGAGTTTATCTTACTTGGGGTTCATTGAGCTTCTTGGGTGTGTAAATCAATTTTTTTCATCAAATTTCAGTCTTCAGCCATTACTTTTTCAAATATCCCTTCTGTCTCTTTCTCTCCTCCCCTTCTTGGACTCCAGTTATGCATATGCTGGCATGTTTGATGGTGTCCCACTGGTCTCTGAGGCTCTATCCCTTTTTCTTTATTCTTTTTTCTTTTTGTTCCTCAGGCTGGATAATCTCAATTGACCTAAATTCAAGTTTGCTGATTCTTTCTTCTCCCTGTTCAAATCTGCTATTGAGCACCTCTCATGAATTTTTCATTTTAGTTATTGTATTTTCAACTTCAGGATTTATATTTGGTTGTTGGGTTTTTTTTTCAATTTCTATCTTTTTATCAATATTTCTTATTTGATGAGACATCATTTTCATACTTTTCTTTAGTTCTTTAGACATGGTCTTTCTTTAGTTCTTTGAACACATTTAAAATAGCTGATTAAAAGTCTTTGTCTAAAAGTCCAATGTCTGGACTTCTTCAGGTGCTGTTTCTATTGTTGGTTTTTTCCCCACGTATGGAACATGCTTTCTTGTTTCTTTGCATGTCTCATAAATTTTTTTGTGGAAAACTGGACATTTTAAAGAATAACTCTGGAAATCATATTTATTTACCTCTCTGCCAAGGGTTTGATGTACTTGCTGTTTATTTATTGAATTACTCTTCTGAACTAATTCAGCAAAGTCTATATTCTTTGTAATGCATGAACACTCAAGTCTCTGCTCAGGTAGTTTAGTGGTCAGCTAATAATTGGGCAGAGATTTTCCTAAACAACTGTTAACCAGTAAGTGTCCCAATCTGTGCAGAGGGTTCTGAGTGCATGTTAGGCCACCCCTTTAACACTCAGCCAGGAAGATGACAGCTCTGCCTTTGGCTTCACTTTCTGCTTGTGCAGAACCTCTAGGTTAACCTAAGGTGAAAGCCTAGTATGTTCTCAGGTCGTTTCTTTTTTTTTTTTTTTTATTTTGTCGATATACATTGTGGCTGATTATTGCTCCCCATCACCAAAACCTCCCTCCCTTCTCCCTCCCCCCTCCCCCCCAACAATGTCCTTTCTGTTTGCTTGTCGTATCAACTTCAAATAATTGTGGTTGTTATATCTTCTTCCCCCCCCCCCCGGTTTGTGTGTGTGTGTGTGTGTGTGTGTGTGTGTGTGTGTGTGTGTGTGTGTGTGAATTTATATATTAATTTTTAGCTCCCACCAATAAGTGAGAACATGTGGTATTTCTCTTTCTGTGCTTGACTTGTTTCACTTAATATAATTCTCTCAAGGTCCATCCATGTTTCTCAGGTCGTTTCTGAGCAGGAGTACAACCCTTGGAATGTGCAAAGCCCTATTCAAAGAAACCCCTATGAACAAAACATCACATGCCCCAGTAAGTTTTTGATTAGCCTTTTGTTTGCTCCAGGGGTTATTAACTGCTTTAGACAGCCACAAAGTTAATCAATTGCCTCTAGTCTTTTTTGACAAATGTCCATGAGAAAAGGCTTTTCACATCTGGCAAGCTCCAAACCAGTAAAATAAAGACAGTCTTGCAAGTGACATCTTTCAGGGAACTGCCAGACAAGTCAAATAATGGCAAGTCTCTGGAAATGAGACTTTGAAGAAGTTCCAACTCCACTCTGCTGCCCTCTCTGGTGGGTTTCAGGCTGCTGCTTTTCACCTTCATTATGTACTTACTGTTGGTTTTCAAGGATACAGCAGATGTGGAAGGGGAGGACAGAAATAGGGCAAGTTAAAACACCACAAAACTCACTGTTCATACCAAGATTCAGCCATTTCTCTTGAATAAATACTCCTTGGATTGCTGCAGTCTGGTAATTTCCAGAGTTCTGAAAAAAGTAGACTGACATTTTTTTTTGCCAATTTTCTCCTTGCTTTTATGGAGGAGACAATTTTTAGAGGCCCTTCCTTGCTCCACCACTTTCACTGGCTTTGATTTAAATATTTAATGTCCCCCTTTCTTTATTAACAATTTGGTTAAAACAGTGGAGACACCATTGTTGAAATTTCTAAGCACTAGCATGGTTCAATCTCAATTATTCTATAAACAGCAGTAGCTGTGAGATACAACCGAACTGGATACAGTATGTTTTAGAAAATGGCTACACTCCAAAGGAATTTTGCCATAATTTTTCAGAAGGCAGACTCAGAGTCTTAGAAAATCCTCTCTCCCTCTCTGTATAATTTTGGATCATTATAGACTCAAAAGTCACTATGAGAAACAAAAGCTGTTAGTCTTTATAACACAGGTAGCAAAGATAAGCCACACTCTATTCTAAGGTAAGTAGAAAAAACCCTGGCCAACCCTTGCAAATCTCTTAATTACATATAGAAATGACCTCCAAATGCACCACCTTCTGCCCAGCCACCTCATTGGGCTGCCATTACTTTTCTGTCTCTGAAGTACAAGGGACCATATAGTCATGCTTCAAAAAGAATATCCTAAGGTGTGAAGCAATCTCTTTTCCTGACAAGGGTAACAGTCATTCAGCTATGATCAATCCCTTTCCTAGAGACACCTGCATCACTTTCAGATCTCTTAGCTGATGACACAGGGAGGTACTTCCTGGGTAGGGACAATGAGATGAGATTTGAATGATTTTTAGACAAACATAAAGCTATTTTCAAAAATAGAGACTTTATAAAAATCTCCTGTATTTGAAGAAAAGGCAAGATATTTACTGAGTTTCTGAAGAAATGTAGGAGAGCCTCATTAGAAGCAAGCAGGAGAAAATGGAAACTACAAAAATAAAAGCATAATAAAAAGGCCAGAGTTATGTAAGGATATATTTAAATACGATTTTTTTTTTTTTTTTGACTGGTGAGGGGATCGCAACCCTCAGCACAGTGTGGCCTGCACCACGCTCAGCCAGTGAGCGCACCGGCCATCCCCATATAGAATCCGAACCCACGGCCGTGGCGCTACCAGCACCGCACTCTCCCGAGTGAGCCACAGGGCTGGCCCTTAAATATGATTCTTAAAGAAAGTGTATTTGTGAGTCTGTGAAATGGATTTACATCTCAATATTTAATTACATGAGGTTAAATTAGTCTTGGTCCAGTTAGGAATCCATGTTCATAAATCATCTGAATAAAAATGTTTTGAGTTATGCTGAAGCAATGTACTGTGTTTAAGTTTTATATGGTAAAGATAAGAATGTCTGATTTTTCAGTTCAGGAAGAAAAACCTAATTTTACTATTAATAATTTTAAAAACTGGCTTTGAAAGTCCCCAGAGATTACAAAATAGGTATATATTTTCAACAAAACTACATGCAGAGCCTCATAAGCCAACTGATGTTGATTCCATTCTTTGTAGACCATAAACATTTTAATTTGTAATGCTCAATGTGAAATAAAAGTAAGATGTACGTTAAACTAGTTAGACAAGTTAGAGTGTGAAAGGTTTTAGTGAGTGTTGAGTATGTTGACCAAAAGAGGTTTATTGTATACCTCACTCTTCCAGAAGAGGAGGCCAGAGAGCAACAAAGAAGTTCACTACTCTATTAGCCAGAGTGGATCCTCCACCAGCCGGGGCTCTTCTGTGTATTAATCATTTAGAAACTTTTGGAGGTGTACTCACAATATATATTAATTGAAGATGCAATATCTCATCTACACATGGTATGTAATCAAGGTTTTCGGTAAAACAATTAGACACACTGAATAACAATGACAGGGCAATCCACTAAAATGGGCCCCTTTGCACTACATCATAGGAAGGCCTATGATCATGAGGCGATCTTGGATTTTAAAATTTACCACTATTCACATGTGAGCTCATTGATATAAACTTACCCAAATAGACTATACTCATACTTTGCAAGTAGCTCATTTTCTTTTGCATTACTATTATTGTGCAGAATATTTTTCTACCTAGCATAGTTGTTGCTCAAGAAAACAACATGTATAATAACTTCAGATTTGTTTTTCTGCAAAGCTTTAGACACAATTCATATACACAGCATGTAGGCAAAATTTATCCAGTTGACAACCCTCCTTTATAATATCAAAAGCGTAAGAATGACATCAGTGAATCCAGCACAACATTTCCAGAATGAACAGCACCAGGGAAACTACATTATAAGTTCCATTTCTCATCAATTAGGCTCCGGGATTGCACCTGATAAAGGTTGAGACTACCTTTATAGCTGTCTGCCCAGCCCACCACTGGTGTTTAATACACTGTAGTTTACAACAGGTAGAAAGAGGAAGCTTGATTGTAAGCAACTTTGTAAAACTTCAAACAAGTTAAAACAAAAGTATTACATACCTATTCTCAATAAGAATCCTGAATATCAGGTTAGCACATTTCATAGCTCCATTTAAAGACACATGATTGTGGAGGGTAAAATAGAAACATGTAGCAATATATTTACTGTCACTGAAATGATAGCTAACAGTGACTTAGGCATGAAGCTCATTTGTGAAGTTTCATGTCTCATTTTTCACCTGGCAACTTATATACATGTAGAAGTTATGCTAAAACTTCAATTATTCCAAATATGAAAGCAGTATTACATTTTGATATAGATCTTCAATTCCTATTATACTATAAGCCTTTGAAATGTTAAGGCTGAACAAACCAAGTTTTGAAGGGACAAGGGGAAGTAAGAACAGTGCGAATGCAGATGGAACACATGGTAGCTTTCTGCCTTCACCATTCTACGTGGACAGGCTGCTTTCCGGGCAGCAGGTGGTGTGGCTGTAAAAAGATCACACATTTGTCAGTAACTATGTAGGATTTTTGGCACTGCTAGAGCCTAGCATTACAGAGATAGGGCAGCAAATAAAATTCCATCAAGCAAAGTTTTGACAAGTCTGAAATTTTTTGAAAATGATTTTTCAAACAAGCAAACTTTCTTGGTTCTTTCAGTCTTGCCTTGTGGAAAACTCTGCATCATTAAAATAAAAAAACCTTTTTTTAAAGAATCACTTCACAGCAACCAGATGAACATCTGGCAGCAAAGTAACATTAAAATGCCATCCTTTCAAAGGAAGAGCAAATACGTGCCTCCTCCATTAGGAGCATTTCTTTTTGGCAGGGTGTAGGCTCACAAACTTTCCTTTTATGGACTTTTTTTTTTGCAAAAGTTCCAAGGCTGAATTTGGACCTGCTTTTCCTGTATTTTCTCAGTGGTATATGGACAAGAGTATGCTAAATCTATGAGAAATCTAGGGTCAAAATGATTTTCTCATGCACCAGGTACATAAGTAAATGTGCACAGGCTGTGGTTAGAATCCCCCTGCTAAAAACTAGTAGTAGATGAAGACTGTTTTTCACATGTAACAAAAATATTTCAAAGTCAGTATAAATGTAATCATAAACAAGAACACTGGAGGTCTTATTTTGATGTGTGTTTTCTCCCCCTTTTTCATTATGTTTACATCTAGAAATAAAAGGATCAGATCTTTTAAAGCTTCAAATATTCCTTAAACTCTTCTCATATTAAACAAATCTTATCAGGAAATTCAAAAATTTCCAAAATTATTTTTCTGTAAATAGTCTTTTAAAATAAGAGTGTATTTCATTATGATCTACATTTTTGTTTTCAAACTCCCTCATAAAAGTTTCTCAATACATTGCAAAACTTATAAGTAAGGTTGTAACTTTCCAGAGGGTGTGTGCTCTGGGATCCCTGCTGAGCCTCCACAGGAGTCTAACTTTGGCACCAACTCAGGCACCCCACGCTGCTATCCAAGACCAGAGAGGCCGTGGGGTTTGCTGAAATGCTTTAAAAACTGACAAGTTTCCCTTGGAGAAACCATGGAGAATAACCTGTCAGGGCTATAACTCTCTGGGGAAAGAAAGAGAGAGAAGTAGTATTGCTGAAGGTATTATGCATGTTCAAAAGTTAATTTGGCTGTATTATCAGAGTTCCTCAGAGAACTGAAATTTGAGTTGAATTATATTTGGGTAGGCTGATCAAACTAAACAGTTTGATTATGAGACACTCACGTAAAAAGAAGAAACACAGAAGACAAAGTGTCCTTAATTTGGGGTAGTATGTATTCCAGCTTGGGGGAAGGGTGAAGGCATTTTAGCTCTGGAGCTCAATCATGACATTTCCAGAGAGTTCTACAGTGCCCCCACATTTGACAGGACAGGATGGATGGGCCTGTTCGGGCTTGGCCTGGCTTGGCTGGACTCTCTTGCCCCTGCCGCACACAGCACGTGACACACAGGCAGCTGCAGTGTCAATCTGGCAGCTCTCCTGGGGCTCTTGAGTGTTTATCAACTCAGCAGGTCAAAAGTCTGCAGACACTGGGTGGAGCAGCAGTAAGCCACAAAACTAATAGCTGTCCTCCTGGAAGGGGAAAAAAGGGAAAGAAGAACACTGTTAGTTCAAGATGAAAGACTCTGGACTTTTTCCGAGACAGTCTTTTTCCTCTGTTAAAAAAAAAAAAGAATTAAGCATGGTCAACAAACTGCATTATATAAACTCAAATTTCCTAAATCTGAGCACTGGAATTAGATGAGGTATGTGTGTTCATGTGCGTGCCCATTTTATTCATGTTCAGATGACATAGTATCCTTAAGTTATCAGCTAAGGAAAAAGAAGCCTTTTGCATATTATCTTCTGAACTCTGCTTACTAGAACCAATAGTGCAAATGTAGAATTTGAAGTACATTATAAAAATCACATAACAGAAAATGTCAACAATTTAGCTAGAACACATACATATCACAGAACTTAAACAATACCATTTGAAGGAATTTATCCTAAAAATACATCACATTGATTGCTTGAAAAGAAAATTTCAGAATCTGAATGATACAGTTTGAGGATCTTCCCACATAACAGAGGAATCCCTTCTCAGACTCCCATCTGGGCACATTTTGCAGTGAGTCACAAGCCCTGTGGGGGCCTCTGGTCCATTCCGGAGAGCTCCAGCTGCTAGAGGCCATGTTTCCCACCAGAAGTGCTATCCACTGGTGAGGGGAGAACAGTCTACTGTTGTTTTCACAAGACCCCCTGTGCCAATGGTTTTCTATTTCCCCACCCCTTAATGCAGTCTCTGCCTTTCTCTATGGCCCAGGAAGGTGACATCTACAGACCCTACCAGCAAAGCCGCCTGATCTCTGGCTTCCGGTGAGGCCAGTGGGAGGCACCAGTGGGAGGCTGAAGGGCAGGAAGAGAAGAGGGCTGACTATTTCCACCCCACTCCCTCTCGGCTGTGGGGCTAGTGCTCCTGCTGGGCAGGCCCCCTTTGACAGCCCTGGTTCTCATCGGGCTCCCCATCTCCCTTTGCCCTCTAGGCCTAAAGATGAAGGATGGTGACGGCTTCCTAGTGTTGCAAGTCTCAAGGGCCTCATCGTCCTTGTGGGTGCTCTGAAACCTGCAGATAGCTCAGTAATCTGTCCCTCTTCATTAATTTCTCTTCGAAACCCCAGCTGAATGCGCACTTTGTCTTCCAGCTGCTACCCTGGCTGGTACAATATGTGTCACAAGGGTGGCCCAGGGAAACAGCCCATCAAAACGGGACTCTGGGGTTGGGCTGATGAGTGCATGAATGGCTTCCTTTCTAGGGAGAAGTGGGACACTGCTAACCTGCAGCATGCTGTGGCATCATGACTACTCAAAATATCACTCAAACAGAATGCCAGTGGGGGCTCAGGCACTGGGAGACCAAGTGGCTATGGTACTTGATTGCTATGGCATCATGGTGAATTCAAAGTTTGTGGGGTGAGATGGCTTCTTTTGACTGTGCTGAAGAAATTTCCTAAAGAAAAAGATAAGCTTAATGTCTTGAAATCTCAATTCAAGGTATGGGTAGAGAATCAGAAACTTTCTATGGTAGCCTTAAAGGAGTCCTTATTTTATAAAGCTGTGAGGGACATGGCTGAGGCCTAAATGTAGAGGCTGCAGAATCACATGCCACATAAAGGTATATTTATGCCAAGTCTCTCACACTAAGGTACATGTACTGGTTAAGAAGGAACAGGAACTTGAGATTTGAGATGGAAGCCTTTGGACAGGCACAAATCTAAGACCTTGAACCTCTAACATTTCCAAACATTTCTTTGCATCAGAAATAGACCTTTCCTCCTTTTAAGAAAACTAGCATTCCCTTGCATAAAAATATTTAAACGGCTTCGTCTAGGGTAGCTACCTGAAAAAGAACTGCCTACTCTTTTCAGAACTCACCACTACCAACACTCATTGCCTCTAGGGCCATAAAGAGAGTAAAATCCTAGCATGATCCAGAGAGATCACTGCAAGATCTGCTCCCGGAGGAAATAACATACGTACTGAAGGAGCTGCAGGATCTTGCCAAATTGTATTAGCAGGAACCTGGAAAGCACACATGGAAATTGATTCTAAGTATAGCAAACAGGAATAAATAAAAGGGTGGATCAGGCCAACAGGGGTACTTTACATAGGCCTCAGGATTTAACGTGTTGCTCAAGCACCTGGGAATGGTTAACAGAAGCCTTGCCTGAGTGGAGGCCTACAGTCAATAAGACAGAGATGCTAGAACTCCCTCTGCGGACTCTAGGAGATCAAAGGCTTAGAGAAATGGGAACATTCGAGAAAAGGACCCAGTGTGGTATGTATGCCCTGCTCAGCCACCTCCTGAAAATCTCCAGGAGAGCCAGGAAGACATTCCCTTCACTATGGCATTAAGATACGTATTGGCAAGGGGAATACAAACTGGAAGTAGCAAGCATCTTGATGCCTTAATAAGACACATGCCTACTAGAGGTGAGAGAGAAACCCTGCAAAAATTCAGATGCCTGCTACATCAGTGAAGTTTCAAATGGGAAAGAAGAGCTGTATCCAGAACTGTCCACCATGAAGAAACAGATATACATCTGGCTTTGGATTTTGTAGGCAAAATATATTTGGGTGGGGTCTTTTGGTTCTGCCAAGATAGAATAGCCCATTCCTTCTAGGTCCTCCCTCTTACAACTAAAACACTCTGGTCATAACATAACAACCAACCATAGGAAGACTCTGAAAGGCAGAATGAAGGCAGGCAGCCTAGGGACCTTGGGACTTGAGAAACAACACAGTGGTGGTGAGTTCACTGGGTTACTTTATTGCCTCTTGTATCTTAGGATGCCATAGAAGCCTCCAACCCATAAGCACCAACAAGCACAGACAAAAAAATCTGCAAGAAAAGCCTGTTTTCCTGAGCCAGAGGACTGGGGCAGGGACATCTACAGAAACAGTGGACAGTTCTGGTGTTTGCTACTTCCAGTTTGTACTCCCCTCAATAATCTCCTGGAGATTTTCAGGAAGTGGCTGAGCAGGGTGTTCCACATTGGGTCCACTCTAATGTTCCCATTTTTCTAAGCCTTTGATCTCCTAGAGTCTGCAGAGGGAGTTCTAGCATCTCTGTCTCATTGACTGTAGGCCTCTACTCAGGCAAGGCTTCTGTTAACCATTCCCAGGTGCTTGAGCAACACATTAAATCCTGAGGCCTATGTAAAGTTTCCAAAAATTCAAATTATAAATATGTGCGTATATTTTTATATAAATATATATAATATTATACATTTATATAAATATACATATTTCAAAATATAAATATATAAATATATATATAAAATATTTTTAATAAAATATATTAAATGTATTATTCTGATACCAATAATACCAGAATGTTATGCATCAATAGCAACAGTTTTTTCAGGCTCTGCAGTCATTTGAACTAAATTATAGACATCTAGCACATTAAAAAGAAGAAAAAAAAGGTAAAAAAACAAAACCCCAGAGAACTGTCGTGGTACCTGGCACCATTTTTTTTTTTTTTTTTGAGACAACTTTTTTATTCAATCATCATCTGGAAAGAAAACATTCTAGAATAACATCATTAAAAACAAGTATCTATTGAGTTTTTTAAAATAAAGCTTCCAAGCAAAAGAACCGAACTCCATAAAGATATAGGATTTATAGTCACTGAAGCATAATGGCCATTGGACCATCGTTAACATCTTATGATGCTCAAGGAGGAGGGATGAATACCTGGAGGTGTCATATTTGTGCTACAGAGAAATCCCAAGGCTGTGCATTTATTTGCTTATGGGAGACTTAGCTAATAACATATTGTATCTGCTTGTTGTTTTAAAGATCTGAGTTGTTATGAGTATACCAACAAATCCGCTGCCTTTGTATTGGTTAAGTCCTTAAAAATTCAGAAATGTGGCACCTGAAACATGACAATTTTAGGGGAGGAAATTTGACGTCTTTTCGTGACCAGCACTCAGCCAGTGAGTGCACCGGTCAGTCCTATGTAGGATCCGAACCTGCGGCGGGAGCGTCGCCACGCTCCCAGTGCAGCACTCTACCAAGTGCGCCACGGGCTCGGCCCTAGGGGAGGAAATTTGAGCTAAGCAATAAGCTCTATAGTTAAGAAAAAGATGCTGATAAATTCTACAAAGAACATCAGACATAACATTCATTGTTTTAGAATCTCTGAGCATATTCGGAGGCACAGCAGAAGAAAGAGCATTTCAGCATGGTTTTAAAATACAGAAATACCACTATTCCTTAAAAGAACAAATCACAATGCTGTTGGCACATACTGGAGCCCACAAAAATCATAAGAAACGTGGGATTTTCTCTGCAAACGTGTTTCCTGATTAAAAACGAAAAGCATATCTTTGACTCATACAAAAATTCAAGCCAAAAGAAAAATATTTATAAGACAGTTGATCAGATGAAATCCTGAGCCTGTGTACACATTAATTTACAGAAGAATCAACTAATAACATATTGTATCTGCTTGTTACATTTATGTTAATAGTGACTGTCTCTCATGTGAAGAACCTGTGTGCAAAATCAGAAGCTTAAATGTCACATACTTGTTTCTTTCTTGATTGGTCCTTGCCATAGCCTTTGGAAGTAAGATATGTACATGAAAAGCATTGGTGGTTTGGTCATAGAATTCCCAGTATGCAGTATAGAGCATGGCACATAGCAGATGGTCAATAAATAATTTTTGAATGATACAACAAGGAAGAAACAGTTAAAAAAAATCACTTAAATTTGTTGAAGAATATTTTACTTGTGGGAAATTTCATAAGTCACCCTAAGAGGGTGCCAATGAAAAGGCTTCTGCTGAAAAAAAATCCCCAAAATGGGGATTGCAAATAATGTCAGCATTGCTGATATTACTTGGTTTCACAGAAGAAAGTAATATTCACAAAGAGAAAGGGTAAGGAAATGTAAAACATTTCACAAGTGACAAACCAGATAAGAATTATATAGGAGAGATTATTAAAAAAATAAACCACTAGTGAGTGGGAGAAGGGAGTATTAAGTTGTTCTGAAAGATGAAGGGAAATCACAAGACAAAGACAGTTCCGCATGCCCTCTAACAAATGGGTCTCCATCCCAAGGCGCAATAATAACCCAGACACTTGGCACTTTCACTCCTGAAAGACCAAGAACTCCTGAAAGAACCAACCTATGTAAACCCGAGCTTGACTGTGGCCTGCCTGAAGCCACAGTGCTGTCCCCTTCACGGCACCCTGATGCAGCAGATGCTAAACCACATCTGTGGACTCACTGGATACATGAATAAACCAGAGGATGAGTTCTTCTGAGCTCTTTGGAAGTAACTTGAAAGTATTTTTTATAATAAACCACTGGCCTACCAATGTTTCAATAATTAAAAATATTTTTAATTTCTAAAGCAATACCAGTTGGTTGCGAAAATTCAATATTACTCAAAGGAAACTGTTACTTCGGTGCATGAGTCCTTCAGGACTTTTTCTACATATATACAATTGTTTAAGTATGTGTGTATGTGCAGGTATATATATACATGTGCACATATATACATGTACATATGTTCATATCCATAACTGATGAAAATTGGATCACACTATGCATTCTTTCATCAACTTGTTTAAATAAATTTTTAATTTAACAAAAAAATTTTGCTTTAATAATCTTTCCTTTTATTTGTTTAACCTGTATAAAGTTTTAGGCAGATAACTTTTAAAAAATCCCTCTAGATATAATTTTTTTCCAAATTATTGTTTTGTAAATTTGTTAAAATACATTCTGAGTATGTAGAATTGAAAATTAAAGTTCCACCATCCCCACCATTTCATAATTCCACATTCTTCCCTCCCAAGATAACCATAGTAAAGAGTTTACTCTACATCCTTCTGCATTTTTAGTGCATATACTAAAACTACACACACACACACACACACACACACACACAAACATGAATATATATACATGTCAGGGGCAGCAAACCCCACACCCTGACCTTGTGCAGTAGAAAAATCTACTAATTTTCCCTGGTCATGGGGGTGAGAAGGGACGGACATCATTATTTAAGTAGCAGTAAAGTACTCAACTACTTAACTACTATTAGGTAAGCTACTCAACTGGTTTATCCAATATATTTATTGAAAAAATGTTTCCAATACATTTATTGAAAAAACCTGCATATATGTGGACCTGTTCAAACCTGTGTTGTCCAAGGGTTGATATATATGAGGGGTCTTCAAAAGGTTCGCAGAAAAATAGAATTAAAAGATAATACAAATCTTTCCATGAACTTTCTGAAGTATCCTCGTGTGTGTGTGTGTGTGTGTATATATATATATATATATATACACACACACACATATACATAGTTCAAAATATCTTGTCAGAATATCAGAGAATATTTAAGTTCGTATTGATGAATACTATTTTAAAATTTCTTCATGTTATTTAGTGATCCACACAGTAGCTGAAACACAGATACGGAACCAGACTGCAAGAGTTCAAATCCCAGCTCTGCTATGAGAACTTGGCCCAGTTTCTAATCTTCCTGTACCTCAGTTTCCCCTATAAAATGGGGATTATATTAGGTTGGACCATATGGAAATGCTAAGCCATGTGACTCACATGATTCAACTTAACAACAGTATCTATCTCACAGTGCTAAAATAACAGGTAATACAGTTCAGCTTCCAAGCTGGATCTCCTGACACCTAGACCAGTGAGTTCTTTCCTTTGCATCCCAAGGTCTGATTGCGCGACAGCCGAGATGTCACCACTACAAAACCTGAGTGCACAGTGTAGTGCCTGCTATGGCTAAAACTTAACTCAGCAATATGGGAAGAACCACTAGGATACTGGAACATGTGAAGTTCCTGACTCAAAATACCCTGCTGAATTAACCTTTTGAATGCTTGTGATGGTTAATTTTATGTGTCAAATTGGTTAGTCTACGGTGCCCAATTGTTTGGTCAAATACCAGTCTAGATGTTGCTGTGACGATATTTTTTCAAGATGTGATTAACATTTAAATCAGTAAACTTTGAGTAAAGCAGATTACCCTCCATAATGTAGGTGAGCCTCATCCAATTAGTTGAAGGTCTTAAGAGCAAGGAAGTAGAAAACATTCTCCTCAACACTGCAACATAGAAATTCTGCCTAAGTTTCCAGCCTGCTGTCCTGCAGAATTTGGACACAACACGCAACATCAACTCTTACCTGAATCTCCACCCTACCAATCTGCCCTACAGTGTTTCGAACTTGTCAGCCCCACAATCGTGTGAGCCAATTCCCTAAAATCAATCAGTCTCTCTCTCTCCCATTCTCTTAACCTGAGAGAAAAGTCCCTGAGAGATTCGGCTACTGGCAAGTGCAGTGCTGCTGTAACAGATATCTACACATGTGGAAGTGGCTTTGAAATTGGGTAATGGGTAGAGGATGGAAGAGTTTTGAGATGCATGATAGAAAAAGCGTACACTGCTTGAAGAGACTGTTGGTCCAAGGAGATTCTGGTGAGGGTTCACCAAGGGAAGAGGGGAGCTGTAGAGAAAGTTTCTATTGTATAAGAGAATACATAGAAGGGTACTTCAAAAAGTTCATGTAAACACAGAGTCAAAAGATGATACAAATCTTTCTATGAACTTTTTGAAGTACCCTTGTATATAGGTAACAATCCACTACTTGGCAATTGGCACCTCAAGTGGGGGAAATCTTGTTGGGCTGAGGCCTTAATCTGTGGGATCTGGTGCCATCTCCAGGTAGATAGGTCAGAATTCAATTGAGTTATAGGATACCCAGCTGGTATCTGCTGGAGAACTGACTGGTTGCTGGTGGGGAGTAATCCCCACAAATTTTGGTGACCAGAGGTGAAGTATTCAGTATTGTATTTAGAGACTATGTATACGAGAGGAAAAAACACTTTGGTTTTTTCCTTATCTCAGAGGAGACCAGAGGGGAGACTATTATGGGTTGTATTACCCCCTCAAATTCATATGTTGAAATCCTAACCCCTAGTACCTCAGAATGTGACTACTCTAAATTGAACTGTGTTCTCACAAATTCATATGTTGAAATTCTAATCCCCAATATGATGATATTTGGAGATGGGGCCTTTAGGAGATAATTAGGCTCAAATGAGGTCATGAGGATAGGACCTTCATGATGGAATTAGTGCCCTTATAAGAAGAGACACCAGAGAGTTCTCTCTTCTCTCTCTCTCTCTCTCTCTCCGCCATATAATGACATAGTGAGAAGATGGCTGTCTGCAAGCCAGGAACACAGCACTCACCAGAACCTAACAATGCTGGGACCCTGATTTCATACTTCCATCCTCCAGAACTGTGAGAAAATACTTTCTGTTGTTTAAGCCATTCAGTCTATAGTATTTTGTTATGACAGCCTGAGCTGACTAACATGGAGACTTTATTTGGAAGAGAACACAACGTAATAGTTATGATAAGTTCATCAGGGTGGACCCTAATCCAATATGATTGGTATCCTCATAAAAAAGGGAAATTTGGACATAGAGACAAACATACATAGAGGAAAGATGATGTAAAGAGACGCAGGGTAAAGATGGCCATTTACAAGCCGAGGGGAGAGGCCTGGAACAGATCCTTCCCTCACAGCCTCAGAAGGAACCAAACTTGCTCATTCCTTGCCTCCAGAACTGTAAGACAACACATTTCCATTGTTTAAGCCAACTTGTTTGTGGTACTTTGTTGTGGCAGCCCTAGCAAACTAATACAATGCTCCTGAAAAACTTTGGGTAGCCTGATTTACTAATTGGGAAATATAGAACTTGTGAGATCCATACATGCCTGGAAAAGGCCAGACATGTTATTTTACTAATAAATAATCCTGTGAGTTTAATTTTTCCACTTTAATAAATAATCAGGAAGTTTTGGGAATGAAAATTTGCTATGCCTGTAGGATCACAACTCATGGATTTACTAGTCATTCTTCCTGCTATATATATTTGAAGGTTTGGGTATTTACTGTTTCTTTTTTTTTTTTTAATTTTTATTTTGTCGATATACAATGTGGTTGATTATTGTGGCCCATCGCCGAAACCTCCCTCCCTCCTCTCTCCCCTCCCTCCCACCCAACAATGTCCTTTCTGTTTGCTTGTTGTATCAACTTCAAGGAATTGTAGTTGTTATATCTTCTTCTCCGCCCCTGGTTTTTTTTTTTTTTTTTGTGTGTGTGTGTGTTTGTGTGATTTTATTTATTTATTTTTAGCTCCCACCAATAAGTGAGAACATGTGGTATTTCTCTTTCTGTGCCTGACTTGTTTCACTTAATATAATTCTCTCAAGGTCCATCCATGTTGTTGCAAATGGCAGTATTTCATTCGTTTTTATAGCTGAGTAGTATTCCATTGTGTAGATATACCACATTTTCCGTATCCACTCATCCGATGATGGACATTTGGGCTGGTTCCAACTCTTGGCTATTGTAAAGAGTGCTGTAATGAACATTGGAGAACAGGTATACCTTCGACTTGATGATTCCATTCCTCTGGGTATATTCCCAGCAGTGGGATAGCTGGGTCATATGGTAGATCTATCTGCAATTGTTTGAGGGACCTCCATACCATTTTCCATAGAGGCTGCACCATTTTGCAGTCCCACCAGCAATGTATGAGAGTTCCTTTTTCTCCGCAACCTCGCCAGCATTTATCGTTCAGAGTCTTTTGGATTTCAGCCATCCTAACAGGGGTGAGATGGTATCTCAGTGTACTTTGGATTTGCATTTCCCAGATGCTGAGTGATGTTGAGCATTTTTTCATATGACTGTTGGCCATTTGTATATCTTCCTTAGAGAAATGCCTACTTAGCTCTTTTGCCCATTTTTTAATTGGGTTGCTTGTTTTTTTCTTGTAAAGTTGTTTGAGTTCCTTATATATTCTGGATATTAATCCTTTGTCAGACGTATATTTTGCAAATATTTTCTCCCACTCTGTTGGTTGTCTTTTAACTCTGTTAATTGTTTCTTTTGCTGTGCAGAAGCTTTTTAGTTTGATATAATCCCATTTGTTTATTTTTCTTTGGTTGCCCGTGCTTTTGGGGTTGCATTCATGAAGTCTGTGTCCAGTCCTATTTCCTGAAGTGTTTCTCCCATGTTTTCTTTAAGAAGTTTTATTGTTTCAGGGTGTATATTTAAATCCTTAATCCATTTTGAGTTGATTTTAGTATATGGTGAGAGGTATGGGTCTAGTTTCATTCTCCTGCATATAGATATCCAGTTATCCCAGCACCATTTGCTGAAGAGGCAGTCCCTTCCACAGTGAATAGGCTTGGTACCTTTGACAAAGATCAGATGGCAGTAAGTGTGTGGGTTGATTTCTGGATTCTCTATTCCATTGATCAATGTGTCTGTTTTTATGCCAGTACCATACTGTTTTGGTTATTATAGCTTTGTAGTATAGCTTAAAGTCAGGTAGTGTTATGCCTTCAGCTTTATTTTTTTTACTCAGCATTGCTTTGGCTATGCGTGGTCTTTTATTATTCCATATAAATGTCTGGATAGTTCTTTCCATTTCTGAGAAAAATGTCATTGGAATTTTGATGGGGATTGCACTGAATTTGTATATCACTTTGGGTAGTATGGACATTTTCACTATGTTGATTCTTCCAATCCAAGAGCATGGGATATCTTTCCATCTTCTTTTATCCTCTCTAATTTCTCTCAGTAGTGGTTTGTAGTTCTCATTATAGAGATTTTTCACCTCCTTGGTTAACTCAATTCCTAAGTATTTTATTTTTTTGGTGGCTATTGTAAATGGGCAGGCTTTCTTGATTTCTCGTTCTGCATGTTCACTATTGGAGAAAAGAAATGCTACTGATTTTTGTGTGTTGATTTTGTATCCTGCTACTGTGCTGAAATCATTTATCAACTCCAAGAGTTTTTTTGTAGAGGTTTTAGGCTGTTCGATATATAGGATCATGTCATCTGTAAACAGGGACAGTTTGACTTCATCTTTTCCAATCTGGATGCCCTTTATTTCCTTCTCTTCTCTGATTGCTCTGGCTAGTACTTCCAACACTAGGTTGAATAGGAGTGGTGAGAGTGGGCATCCTTCTCTGCTTCCTGTTCTCAAAGGAAAAGCTTTCAGCTTTTCCCCATTCAGGATGATATTAGCAGTGGGTTTGTCATATATGGCTTTATTATGTTGAGATACTTTCCATCTATACCTAACTTATAGAGGTTCTTTGTCATGAATGAGTGCTGAACTTTATCAAATGCTTTTTCAGCACCTATAGAGATGATCATATGGTCCTTGTGTTTGAGTTTATTAATATGGTGTATCACATTTATTGATTTGCGTATGTTGAACCAACCTTGCATCCCTGGGATTAATCCCACTTGATCGTGGTGAATAATTTTACGTATGTGTTGCTGTATTCTGTTTCCTAGTATTTTAGTGAGGATTTTTGCATCTATATTCATCAAGGATATTGGCCTGTAGTTTTCTTTTTTGGTTATATCCTTACCTGGTTTTGGTATCAGGATGATGTTTGCTTCATAGAATGAGTTTGGGAGATTTGCCTCAGTTTCAATCTTTTGGAATAGTTTGTAAAGAATCGGTGTCAATTCCTCTTTGAATGTTTGGTAAAATTCTGCTGTGAATCCATCTGGTCCTGGGCTTTTCTTTGTTGGGAGCCTTCTGATAACAGCTTCAATCTCCTTTATTGTTATTGGTCTGTTCAAATTTTCTACGTCTTCATGGTTCAGTTGTGGGAGCTTGTGTGTGTCCAGAAATTTATCCATTTCCTCCAGACTTTCAAATATGTTGGCGTATAGTTGTTTATAGTAGTCTCGAATGATTCCTTGTATTTCAGATGAATCAGTTGTAATATCGCCTTTTTCATTTCTAATTTTTGTTATTTGGGTCTTCTCTCTTCTTTTTTTTGTTAGCCATGCTAATGGTTTGTCAATTTTATTTATCTTTTCAAAAAACCAACTTTTTGATTCGTTGATCTTTTGTATCGTTTTTTGGGTTTCAATTTTATTCAGTTCTGCTCTGATCTTAAGGATTTCTTTCCATCTGCTAACTTTAGGTTTAGATTGTTCTTGTTTTTCTAGTTCTTTAAGGTGAAGTGTTAGGTTGTTCACTTGCCATCTTTCCATTCTTCTGAAGTGAGCATTTAATGCAATAAATTTCCACCTTAATACTGCTTTTGCAGTATCCCACAGGTTTTGGTATGATGTATCATTATTTTCATTAGTTTCAATAAATTTTTTGATTTCCTGCTTGATTTCTTCTTGGACCCATATGTCATTAAGTAGAATGTTGTTTAATTTCCATGTGTTTGTATAGTTTCCAGAGTTTCGTTTGTTATTGATTTCTAGTTTTAATCCATTGTGGTTTGAGAAAATACATGGGATAATTCCAATTTTTTTGAATTTGTTGAGACTTGATTTGTGACCTAATATGTGATCTATCCTGGAGAATGATCCATGTGCTGATGAGAAAAATGAATATTCTGAGGTTGTTGGATGGAATGTTCTGTAGATATCTGCCGAGTCCAATTGGTCTAGAGTATTGTTTAGATATTGTGTTTCTTTGCTGATTCTTTGCCTAGATGATCTGTCCAATATTGACAGTGGGGTGTTCAGGTCCCCTGCTATTATGGTATTAGTGTCTATTTCCTTCTTTAGGTCTAATAAAGTTTGTTTTATAAATCTGGCTGCTCCAACATTGGGTGCGTACATATTTATCATTGTTATGTCTTCTTGATGCATCAGTCCTTTTATCATTATGTAGTGTCCCTCATTGTCTCTTTTTATGGTTTTTAGTTTAAAGTCTATTTTGTCAGATATAAGAATAACTACTCCAGCTCATTTTTCATTTCTGTTTGCATGGTAAATCTTTTTCCATCCTTTCACTCTTAGTCTATGTGAGTCTTTATGGGTGAGGTGGGTCTCTTGTAGGCAGCATATAGTTGGGTCCTCCTTTTTAATCCAGTCAGCCAGTCTGTGTCTTTTGGTTGGGGAATTTAAGCCTTTTACATTAAGAGTTATTATTGAAAGGTGTTGATTTATTCCTAGCATTTTATTGGTTGTTTGTCTTAGGTGTCTTTTGTTCCTTGCTCTCTGATTTACTGTTTGTTTTTTGTGTTTGTTGGTTCCTTAGGCTGTAGATAGCATTTTCGTTTGTTTGTTTTCTCTTCATGAATGCTATTTTTTATTATACTAGTGGGTTTTGATTTTTCTTGGGTTTTTATGGCAGTGGTAGTTATTTTTCAGGAACCAAACCCAGTACTCCCTTGAGAATTTCTTGTAAGGGTGGTCGTGTGGTGGTAAACTCCCGCAGTTTTTGTTTGTCTGAGAAATATATTTGCCCTTCATTTCAGAAGGATAGCCTTGCAGGGTAGAGTATTCTTGGCTGGCAATCTTTGTCTTTTAGTATTTTGAATATATCGTCCCATTCCTTTCTGGTTTTTAGGGTTTGTGATGAAAAGTCTGATGTTAGCCTGATTGGGGCTCCCTTATAGGTGATTTGACGCTTCTCTCTTGCAGCTTTTAAGATTCTCTCTTCTCTTTGAGTTTTGCCAATTTGACTATAACATGTCTTGGAGAAGACCTTTTTCGGTTGAATACGTTTGGAGATCGTTGAGCTTCCTGGATCTGAAGATCTGTGATTTTTCCTATACCTGGGAAGTTTTCTGCCACTATTTTGTTGAATATGTTTTCAATGCAATCACCTTTTTCCTCCCCTTCTGGAATACCCATGACTCGGATATTTGAGCGCTTAAGGTTGTCTGATATCTCTCTCAGATTTTCTTCAATGTCTTTGATTCTTTTTTCTTTTTTTTTGTCTGCTTGTGTTATTTCAAACAGCCCATCTTCAAGTTTAAAGTTTCTCTCTTCAACTTCTGCAAGCCTGTTGGTTCAACTCTCCATTGTGTTTTTTATTTCGCTGAATAACTTCTTCAGTTCAGCAAGTTCTGCTACCTTTTTTTTCAGGACATTGATTTCCTTGTACATTTCCTCTTTCAGGTCCTGTATACTTTTCCTCATTTCATCATGATGTCTAGCTGAGTTTTCTTGTATTTCATTCAGTTTCCTTAGAATTATCACTCGAAATTCCTTGTCAGTCATTTCAAGGGCTTCTTGTTCTATAGGATCTAGAGTTTGAGATTTATTAACTTTTGGTGGTGTACTTTCTTGGTTTTTTGTATTTCTGGTATCTTTTTTATGATGTTTATTCATTGTGGCAGGGGGTTTCACAGTCCACAGGTTTGACACTATTGACTAACTAAGGTGATGCTGTGGTTGCCAATTTGGTATGACTACCTCCGTGACTGCTTTGTTGGCCTCTAGTGCCTTGTGTGTGTGGTTGCCTCGGGTCTTGGGCCTCTCCGGGGAGCCACCTCTCTAGTCAGTTTGGACTCTGCTGGGCTGCTGGATCACAGGGCGGTACCGCAGGGTGTGTGGTCTCTGCTGAGCTTCCACTTCCTGTGCCGGACTTCTCCCTGTTCCGTGCGCTCTGGCCCGGACTGCTGGGATGCACCGTGGCACCGCAGAGCATGTGGTCTCTGCAGAGCTTCCCCTACCCCTACAGGATTTCTCCCTGCTCTGTGTGCACTAGGCCAGGCTTGGGATGGAGCCAGGTGGCGGCAGTGAAGCCTACCTGCTGCTAGATCGCGTGGTGGCGGCCCCCCCACAGAGTGTGTGGACTCTACAGAGCTTCTATTTCCCTTGCTGGATGTCTCTGTGCTCCGTGCACATTGGGCCGGGCTGCTGGTTCGTGCGGCAGCAGTGTGGTCCCCGTGGAGTTCCCGCCTCCCCTGCCGGACTTCTCCCTTCTCCGAGCGCACTAGGCGGGGCTGGGGATGAAGCCAGGTGCCTGCGGTGAAGCCTACCTGCTGGATCACGCATTGGCGGCCCCACAGGGTGTGTGGTTTCTGCCAAGTCTCTGCCTCCCTAGCCAGATGTCTCCCCACTTTGTGAGCATTGGGCTGGGCTGGGAATGGAGCTGGGTGGCGGCAGTGAAGCCTACCTGCTGGATCTCGCAGTGGCGGCCCCACAAGGTTTGTGTTTTACATCGAGTCTCTGCCTCCCTAGCTGGATGTCTCCCCGCTCTGTGCGCACTGGGCTGGGCTGGGAATGGAGCTGGGTGGTGGCAGTGAAGCCTACCTGCTGGATCTCGCCATGGAGGCCCCGCAGGGTGTGTGTTTTCTGCCGAGTCTCCACCTCCCTAGCCAGACGTGTCCCCGCTCTGTGAGCTCTGGGCTGGGCTGCTGGATCTCGCAGTGGCGGCCCTGCAGGGTGTGTGTCTCCTGCCGAGCCTCCGCCTCCTTTGCCGGATGTCTCTCCGCTCTGAGCGCACTGGGCTGGGCTGGGAATGGAGCCAGGCGGCAGCAGTGAAGCCTATCTGCCGGATTGTGCGATGGCGGCCCTGCAGGGTATGTGGTCTCCGCGGAGCCTCTGCCTCCTCTGCTGGATGTCTCCCTGTTCCATATGCATCTGTTGTTGTGTTTTTATAGTTTTAATCAGTTGATTTGTGGGAGAGAGTGACGCCAGGGACCGTCTATTCTGCCATCTTGACCCCAAGTCCTGGGTATTTACTGTTTCTGCAAAATACTGTAATTTCTTTTTACTTCACTCTATATTAAATTTAGGTTGAAACTAACACTTCCAGGGAACTTGGTATTTTAGAAGAATATTCAATATGTTCCATTTTAAAATAATGCCAGATGTCCACATTAATTTAGATATGGGCTGATACAACGTATTATTTTATGAGAAGCAACACAAACTGAACTGAATATATTCGAAAACTTTAAAATAATATTATCAAGACCTTTTAGAGTATATAATATTAAAAAGTATTGATTTTACTTTCAGCAACAAGCTACTGTAGATTCAAGTATTTGGTTTTCAGTTACGAAAGGAAGTACTTTAAGGACTGTGATAGACACTGAAGTCAGAGCTTTTAATACAATCTCCATGGTAACATGGGAAGGAGCACAGTCTGGTGGACCAAATGAAAGCTGCAAACTCAAAATTCATACCCTCACATTAACCGACCACAGAAAGCCACATTCTATCTTGGCATTTCCTCTCTACTATAAACACAGGCACTCTGGCTTTGTTCAACAAAAGGGCATTGCCTGAGTCCTATGAACTTGATATACTAAATTAGTTGATTTTACTAAATTAATACTATTATCGTTATGTTCTTAAATACAGATTATTCACATTAAACTTCTATGTTGTAGAAGGGAAATAAGTAGCAGTAAATTAAAAATGCAAGTACTGAATAAGTTCCCCAAATTTCATATAAAGATAACACAAAAATGACCTCATTTGAAGGATCTACCATATTTTCATAAATGAATTACCATGATAAAAAGGTTTATTTTTTTAAAATAGGCATTTAGAATCTGATTGGCTACTAACTGAGCATCCTGACCATATTGTTTTGCTTACAATTTCATATTTTCAATAAGGAAATGTCTTCTATAGGAAATTGTACAATAACAATGCATAGGGATTTTAACTGCAGTTTAATGAATTAGTTAAGATTTCTTATGATGATATCTTGCTAATCTGTATACCATTTGCACACAATGATAAGAAATTATGAAGTCCCCGAGCTAGAAAAATAGATAATAGTAGCTAAAATTTACTTAGTATTTATTACATGTCAGGCACCATCCTGGGCTCTTCCACAGATGATCTCATTTAATCCTCTCAATGACCTTATTTAGTAGACGTTATCATTATCCCCATTTTATTGATGAAAAGACTAAGCTCAGAGATGTTCAGTAATTTGCCCTAGGTCTCTCAGTGGAGGAATCAAATTCAAGGCTTTAGTACTTGACCACTATGTGCTACTGCTTCTCAAAGATGTCTGTTTCATTTGTTAATTTTATTCATGTAAATAACACACTGGGAACCTGACTCAGTTCATTTTACTCTAATTTAAATGCAATTCCACCAGATTTGGTTATCTGAACACCTAAGATTAGAGGTAGCAAATTAGAAAGGTTTGGAGCAGGGCTTCTCCAAGCAGGAAACATTAAAAATAAAGTTGAAACAGGAACAGACAGTACAACAATATGGGATTACTCACAGCAAGAAAAAGACATACACAGTTTTGAGAGGGAGTGGGTGGAGATATGGAAAAGGTATCTGCCATTTGTGGAACACCTGTTATGGGCCAGGTGTTTGCCTTTGTCGTCTGCTAATCCTCACAATGGTCCTGCCATGTAGGTTGTTCTGTTCCCATCTCAAGGCTCACAGAAGTTCAGCAGTGTGCCCAAGCTCTCACAGCACAAGAGCCAGGCTTACTGGGTGCCAGGTCCATGCTCTGAACACTGCACCACACTGCCTATCCTGAATGGATTAAGAAATGAAGGAAGGAAACAAAATCTTGGAAAGGTTTCTATAAAAATGATTATAATAGAAACATTTTGTGGCATTGAAGAGGGGTAACAAGCCTCAGTTATCTGGAAAATTTGCTTGTCCCCCCACATTTGATGGAGAAGACATTATAGCACTTTAACTTTAAAAAATTCAAACGTAAAAAATCCTAAATTTAGAAAATCCACAAGTTAAGATTGTACAAATGGAGGATTTTTCATTTGATGTCCTGTCTTTAATAGTCTGGTTTTTTTTTTTTTTTTGAACTACCATTATTGGGGTTTTATTTAGTGAACATTCTTAGCAAATTCAAGGCATTGTGCCAAAAAATAATGAAGAGGGGCATGAGAATGCCATTTGGAAGGGTTAGAAATTCAGAACAGAAACACACATACACACACACACACAGAATTCAGTCCACACTTTCAGTCAGCAACACCAGTTAAATAGAAGGGCTGGGCTAGTCCCATTAGCCAGCAAATTTTTTTCTTGCATCCCTTATTGCCTAAAGACTATTGTGAATAAGGGAATAGCAGGAAAACATTCCCACAAAGAATGAGCTACTCTAAATAACAGATACAATCAAACTACTCTGTATATGAGTAAAAAATTAACTGGTAAAGGCAAGTCTAGTTTTCTTGTGACGTTGAAAATGTGTATTCATTTCATTTGGCTGTATCTCAGGAAGCATATTATGCCCCTTTAGAGCTGCTGACTTAACAATGCTTTTGTGCATGGCTTCCTCCTCCCCACATCGCACCCCTCCCAGGTTTAAACCCTGGTGCCCATTTAGGCATGATTACCCTTGGTGCAGCCCTGCCATTGGTGTCTCTCTCAAGGGAAAGAGCTTGGGGTAGACAATCGTAAACATGGGCTCACTACATCGGTGGCAGTGTCCCAGGGGGCAGTGCAGCAGCTCCAGGAGACTTCTGGGTAATGAGATTGGAGACAGAAAGTTCAAATCTGGAACACAAAAGAAAATCATGCACATGAGTAAAAAATCAGATTTCCTTAAACTATTTCTCTGTTACCAAGTAAGTTCAGTTAGTTAAAAGTACTTCATGTTGAATATTCTGTTATCTGATAGGCACTGAATAAAAATCTAACATTACTGGGAAATAAAAGATGTTTTTTACATTTTTGATACTAAAAGAAAACATAACTCCACTCTTTTAAGAGCAACCAGAAGCTGTCCTGAGGTAGAGGCAAGGAAAGAATAGGATCAAATATTCTTTAAGAACAAAGATCAAAAAGGCATCAATTTACCCAGAGGGGGTTTTGTAAGCTTTTATGAGTTGGAGAATTTAAAAAGACTGCGACTAAAGAGTAACACTGACTTCTATTAAGTTCTCCCTAAATCTGCTGGGCATTTAGTATCAATCAAGCATCAATCAAGGCTAAATCATATTTATTGAAGAAAGTAAAAAGCAGGAAATCAAAGAGAATGAAAAAATAATGAAACCAAGATTTTCCCTGCCTCACTCCCATGAGCTGTCATTAATAAAAATAGGGAGTTTCATTCCCAACTTAGTATAAGCTACACAAAAGAGAGGTTTAAAGCAAAACATCCCAGTGGCTGAGGCAATCTTGAGCACATATTCGCCCTGGGTTTCTACTGAGGACAAACATACAGTAGAGAGAGAAATGGTCAGAATGAAATGAAATCTAAAAATTATCAACTCATTTTTGGGAATGAAATGCAAATTATCTTCTTACCTTTTATATTTGTCCAGACTCATCAATAAACACTTAGAAAAATGTAATTTAGTCATAGGTAAATAACTACAATTTTGTTTAGTTTTATAAAACAACTTAACTTTATACTAGACATTCCTGGAAGGTTAATATTAGATGTTTTGTATAAACTTTTTTTTTTTTTGCAAAGACAAAACATTTAGCAGCTTTAAAAACACTCAAAATGTGCTTTTCTTATTAATATTGCCTCATGCTTTCTTAAAGCATTTCAGGTGCACATCCCACAATACCTATGAAATCTATGCACTGCCAAATCCTTTCTAAAATCAGTCGGCATGCTGTGATAGTGCTGCCAACGTCTCCTGGTATTTCTTCTCCTGTAGGTGTACACATTTCTCAGATGTGAGGAAGCAGTGAGGCAAAAACCTGCTGTGTGGAAAGAGGTACCCAACTTTGCTTTCAGGATAAGTTCTTTCCAAATTTTTCCTACTGTCAGCCTTTCAACTTTGACCAAATACACATTCCCAAAACACCAATTTCCTTCATTCAAACCACCTAGATTCTTTTAACCATATTAATAAATGCTTCTGGGATTGGTGTTGATAAAATATTAAAACTTTTTCTTATAAGAAAAGTCCATTCCACAACAATGTGAATTACTTAATGCCACTGAACTGTACACTTAAAGATAGTTGAAATGGTAAATTTTGTGTTATGTGTGTTTTACCACAAAAGAAACTTTTTTTAGAAGATTAAAGCCAAAACCGGCAGCCTAAAACACAGTTTTTATGTTCACCGAGAGACAAAAAAAAAAAAAGGAAAGGAAAAGAGAAGTCCCAGGTACCTTTCAGAAAACTGTGGTAGGTGTGATACAGACTTCTCATGGCCAGTTCTTGCAGGGGCAAGACGTGATCATTCTCTGTCCCTATGGCCTTCACCTCGGCTGGGAGGAAGACGGTTAGCTGCCCTGATGAAAAGGAAAGCAGCTTTACCTCGGAAACTTGAATAGGAGCACCACAGCTGCAAAAAGACACAGGTTCACAGGGGTATTAACAAAAGGAAAAGAATATGGGTGCCAATAAAGTGTGTTAATCAAGATACACATTTGAAAATTTACAACACTGCTGAATTGCCAGAATTCTTTGCAAAGTGAACAGATGTGATCCTGGGTTCCTTAATAAAACCTGTCTTACACATCTAAACTCATCAGTTGGAACACAGCTAAAGTATTGCTGAGACAATACTCACCTCGAGGAAGGACAAGCTTTAGAGGAACTTTTTAGGATCCACACAATTTGCTGTGTAAGCTCTACTGCTCATTTTATTACCCTCTCCAAGTTTATGTTTATTGAAACTTCCAAAATTTTTTTTAAAAAGAGTACTTTGTTGAGTTATAGTATCTTGTTTAACAGAGTTTTTGTGTAGAAAAACTTAAACCCACAAAGCAAACAGATTTTAATGGCAGAAGATAACTTTATTGGATCTTTCCATAAACTTGTGGGGAAAATATTAGCATACTGAATAAGCCAAGTCACGCCACGCAGCCAGAAGGCAGAGATGCCCTTCTTCCTTTAACTGTGGGGTTACCAAAACTCAGGAGTCCAATCTCATTCTACCTCCTGTCTGAGAACTTTTGGTTACTTAAAAGCCTCAATAGTTTTCTCCTCTAAATAGGAAACAAGTGCCAACAAACGTTGGCTCTCCAAACACGAGATGATACTTCTAACCTCAACCAGAAAAAGGCAATGAAGCATACGACACAGGACTGGAAAGCAGGAGACTTTGCTTCATTTATTCATTAGAAGTTCTTTCATTTGTTCATTCTGTCCCTTCATCAGAAAACATTTCCAGAGCATCCACTACACACCAGTCAATCATGATATTTAGGTTAAAAAAACCAAGATGACCCCTTTCCCTCGGGAGAACAATGTAGAGGTAGAGAAAGAGTGGCTGACCCTGTCCAGAAATTAGGAAAGATTTAGCAGAGTAGTCAGTATCTCACAGCACTCAACCAATTCACCAGGAATAAATGCAGGGATATACGTACTAGTATTCCAGGCAGAGGGAACATGTGCAGCAGTATGGACAACTGAAGAATATGGCTGTGTTTATGGTTTCAGGGGGAATGGAAAAAGGAATGCAGGATATGAAAGGGTGGGAGGAGGAAGCCAGGGATATTAACTGAATAAGTTAGATGGTTTTAATTCATGGGGAAATTGTTAGATGGTTTTCACAAAACTATCTGGGTACACTATGGTGAACAGGGAAAAGACTGGTAGCAAGGAGGTAAAGGAAACTACAGTCATACAAGGAACTAGGAATGGGGACACTGTTAGGTCCTAAAAGTGTGAGCTTGAGATAAATAGAAGAGGTATGGTATAGCCATTGCAGGGAAGAGCCTGTGGCTTTCTCTGCAAGTTCCTAAAGCAAATAATTTGTACTTTCAGACAATTGATAATTTGGAGGATTTGACCTGTTTTAAATAGAAATGTTATGGGGCTGGACAAATTCCACTTCATGACTTCTTTTTCACATATAACTATTTTTATCGATTTGGTCACAAGAGTTCTGGTTTTTGGCCAGGAGTATGCTTTTAAATAGGTTATTTTGAAATAGTCTAATATTGTAAATTTAAATTACAAAAATAATGCATGATCATTGTCATAAGCCAATCAATATAGAAAATGAAGAGAAAGTGAACAATTTTCCCTAACTTTTCCTCTTCAAACCCTTTTTCTACCTTCCCCAAAGTAACCTCTATTACCAGTTTGGTATTTATCATTCCACTCTTTTCTCTATGCTTAGACAAAAAATAGAGAGAGATAGATCCTCTCCTCCCACCTTTTTTTTTTTTTTTTTAATCAGATGGGATCAACAATTCTGTAATATGCTTTTATTCATGTAATCCTTCAGGACAATCAGGATAGATTTAGACAATCTTTTTAATAGCTACATAATACTACATAGTATGAATGAACCATAACTTACTAACCTATTCACTATGTTCAGCCCATTTTTTTTCAAAGTTATCCTCCTGCTACACAAACACCATCACAATAAATTTTACATACAATAATAGAAAATCTGTACATAGGAATGTAAGATAAAATTCTCAAACTGGGATGGCTGGCCCTGAAGGCTGAAAATTTTAAATGCCTGAGAACTCTCCAAAAAGGCTGTATGAGAGTATCCATTTCCCCACCTCATCATCAAACTAGATGTTATCAATCATTTTAGCATTTTGCCAGTCTGGGTTAATTAAAATAGTCTTCTTGGTTACTAATGAGTTTTATCACCTTCTGATATGTTTACTGGCCATTTATATTTCCTCTTCTGTGAAATGTCTACTCACATCCTTTGCCTCAATTTGTAGGAACTTCCATATTGACAGTCATAATCCTTTGTCATATGCACTAAAATATTTATTTTTGAAATATTTTTGTATTCTAACTTTGCATATGGTACCTTCTGTCATTCAGCAGTCATTTTTTTCTGATGTGAAATCTATCCATTTATATCTTTCATGGCATTTAGATTTTCTGATTTTCTTAAGAGGTTTGCCCTAATTTGAAGACTGCATATATTATCCTATAGTTTCTTCTAATATGTTTATTGTATTATTTTTACATGTATATATTTTATTTATTTATTTTTTTGGTGTATGATATGAAACAGGACTCAACTTTTTTCTTCCAAATAGACAAACAGTATTGGTAGCATTATTAACTAAAACTATCATTTACCTCTGAATTGAAATGCTCTCTTTACCATATTAAGCTCTCATATACCCTTGCATTAATTTCTGAAGTCTTTGATCTGTTCCAGTGATGTACTTGTTTAACCCTGTGCCAATTCTACATTGTCTTGATTATAATAACTTTATAGAAGAATCTATTATCTGATAAGTCTGCCCTAACTATCCTGGTTCAATTTTTTTCTTGCAATTCTCAGTTCTTTATTATTCCATTTAAACTTTATAATCATTTTATCTAGATCTTCCAAAAACCTTCTTGGGATTTAGATTAGAGTTAACACCAATTTATATGCGAATCTGGGTAAGACAGGTAATTTGATTTTAATAAAAATTTCACAACAGACACTATGCCAAAGAAGATATATAGATGGCAAATAAGACATGAAAAGATGCTCATCCCCTAGTCACTGGGAAAATGCAATATAAAACCATAATGAAATACCACTACACAGCAATTAGAATGGATAAAATGTGAAAGACTGATCATTCCAAGTGTTGACAAAGGTACATGAGAACTGAAAATCTTATATTGCCAGTGGGAATGGAAAATTGTAGTTATTTTCAGAAAGTTTGGCAATTTCTTTAAAAAATTAAACTCATATCTACTGTATACTCCAGCCATTCCACCCTTATCCTATTTCCTTATCGTATTTCATCCAAGAAAATGAAAGTACAGCTCCACTAAAAGACTGTTCATAGCAGTTTTATTTGCAATAAAGCCCAAAACTAGCACCAACAGAAATGCCTATTAACAAGTGAATGGAGACAATCTATGGTATATCCATACAATAGAACACTACCTAGCAATAAAAAGATATGAACTATTGATATGTGCTGCACAATGGATAAATACTCAAGTCATTAGCTGAATGATAGAAGACAGATCAAAAACGAGTATATACTGTTTGATTCCACTCACGTAAAATTCTAGAAAATGAAAATTAATCTACAGTGACAGAACACAGATGAGTGGTTGCCTGGAAATGGGATGAGGCATAGAAGGGAAGGATTACCAAAGAGCACAAGGAAGCTCTGGGGGTGATGGCTGTGTTTATCATCTTAATTGTAGTGATAGTTGTGGAGGTATATACATATGTCAAAACTTACCAAATTTTATACTTTTAAATATGAGGAGGTCTTCAAAAAGTTCATGGAAAGATTCCTATTATCTCTCAATTCTATTTTTCCACAACTTTTTGAAGGGTCTCATATGTACAATTAATTATACATCAGCAAAGTTCTTTCTGAAAAATACTAGAAAAAGCAAAGCAAATAGAAAAAGCAGGATACTGAAAAAGGTTAAGTGCTGAAACTGATGGAAAAAAAAAACAACAGAGTACAAAGATAAATAAAATAAAAAATTGGTTCTGTGAAATAAAAATACATACCTGGCATGTCCTGATTAAAGATATAAAATAGAAATTTAAAATATATAACATTAGGACAAAAAGGAATAATACAACAGTTATGGAAGAGATTAAACAGTTATGAAAGAGGACCGGCCTGTGGCTCACTCGGTAGAGTGCGGTGCTGATAACACCAAGGCCCCGGGTTCAGATCCCATATAGGGATGGCCGGTTCGCTCACTGGCTGAGCGTGGTGCTGACAACACCAAGACAAGGGTTAAGATCCCCTTACCGGTCATCTTTTTAAAAAAAAAAAAAAAAAAAAAAACAGTTATGAAAGAGATTCCACTTCTTGTGATGGCAAACCAGGTAATAGTAACCAACTGAGGACAATATAAAAAGCTGGATGAAATACCTGCTTTACTGCCTCAGAGAGCATTCTGGAAAAATTATGGAGCCAAGATCCAAGAAAGCAGAAACCCAAGGGATATTGAGTAGTATCTGGGGATGCTTCTTTCCTAAGATGTTTGGCAGTTACTGAAAAGACTGTTTAGAAGCTGAGAAGATTCTGACAGCTTAATGGAGCTTGAGAGACAATATTGGTGTCCAGAGCCCATTAAGGAAGGTTGAAGAAAGATAAATTCCCCCCACAAAGGAGGATTTATCCCCGTTCAAGTAAGTAGGAATTGAAAGTAGAGGCCATCTGAAGGACTAAAGCCTAAGTTTGAATCATCTCAATTTGCAAAATTGGTTTAGTAATTGCCAGCAACTGCAAACTAACCTAGCAAACAGCCAGAAGGTTATTGTATCCGTCAAGACCCAGCCAGGAGACAGAAACCACATCAGTAATTTGAACAGGAAAAGTTGTAAGTGTAAACCAGTAAAAAAGGCTAAAAGGATATTGAAATAACAGCAGCAGAAAGCAGCTACTCCCTCTAGAATGTAAGGAATATGAAAAAGGAAGTTACTTAGAAACTTGAAAACTCCTGGGGAGCTCTTTGGGGTCCATAGTCTTATGCCTGGGAGATATGTTACAGAGCTGAGCATTTCAAATATCTGCATGTGGTTACCCAACAGGATGGGCACATTTAAGGTAACAGTTATTTAGGAGAATGACAGTCATCTCTCAAATGGAATTTTGGCAAATGTTTTACTTTTGTGTCTGTGTCAACTTAGCAATGCCAGCCACAGTGCACAGATATTTGCTCAAACAGCAGTCTAAATGTCACTGTGAAGGTTATTTTTTTAGATGCGATTAACACTTAAATCAGTAGACGTTGAGTAAAGCAGACTGCCCTCCAATCAGTTGAAGGCCTTAAGAGCAAATATTGAGGTCTTCCAAGGAAGGAAGAATTCTGTCTTCAGACTGCCTTTGGACTTACGCTAAAACATCAGCTCTTCTCTGGGTCTCCAACCTGCTTGCCTGCCCTGCAGATTTTGGATTTGCCAGCCCCCACAGTCATGTGACTGAACCCTGACTAATATGCATGGTAAGATAATATTATCCAAACTTTATAGTCATACTGTAGTATGAGAAACCTGAGCAAAAATCATAAAACAATTAAAATGCAGTGTGAAAAATCAAGTAAGTCCTTCATGCATTTCTATTTCACATTGTTATTGCCTTTAAAAGCTTCTGCTTCTTAACCAAATTGTGGATGAACTCTACATGGACACTGCCCCCAAAATGTAACAGTATAGAATAACAAATAAAAATTTAGAAAATAGAAAGCCAGATTTTTCCTACTGCTTTCCTTGTCTCCAATAATTGAAAAGACAGGTGTGTGACTAAACAATTGAAGAGGCTCACATTAACAAGTAAGTGGATCCTCATTTTACATAAAGCCTAATTTCCCTTTAACAATTCTTTTAGCAGAATTCCTACTCTTCACCACTGGATATAAGAAGCTAATTAAATTAATTTTAGGATACATTTATTAAATGACTTCTGTGCTTAACCCTGGAGAATGTGCTGCAGCTATATAGAAATCAGGCTGCAAAGGAAGAATTCACACAAATTAGGAAGATTTCCACGATCCATGGCCAACTTCTCTTGAGCTGCATCAGAGACTAAATATCCACCCTGTGTCTGCTCTCAGGGAGCTAGTAGAAGGGCTCAAATGTACATATAGTCATGGCTGTTGACAAAAGAGAAGACGGAAGCAGTGTGCATAGTACAGTGGTTGAGTATGATGCAAATGATAAGATTACTGCCACCTCGCTTTGTGACCTCAGGCAATTTCTTTAATCTCTCTGAGCTTCAGTTTCTTCATTTCTAAAATGGGGATAATAACACAAGGGTTGCTAGGATGATATTGTGCAATGATGGAGATAAATCAATGAGCACAGTGCCTGGTACACAGCAAACGTTAAGCAATGTTTATTTACAGTCATGCTTTCTTTTTATTATTATCTATTGTTACAAACTAAGATTAGAGTGATGATGTTCCAGGAAAAGGGAACAATAAGAGCAGGGATTCAACTCTGTGAACACACAGGACACATGGAGTTACATAGTTCCCACTGGTCCTAGTGCTGGGTTCATGGAAGAGAATGCCAAGTGAGAGAGAAGGCTAGAAAGGTACCTGCCTTGAGAAGTGAATGTCATTCATCTAAAAAAGAAGTAATAATGAAGCAAATTATCAGTAAGGAGGGATGGAAGCCCCATGACATGCTTCAGTTCACAATGAAATGATTATTAATTGGCAATTATTAAGCCTTGGTATCTTTGATCTATAACTCAATAATTATGATTTTAGATTAAAAGCCAAGGTGGTTACAAAAAAGATTTGTACATTGAACCCTTAAGTGAATTATTAAAATGAGTTGAAATCCATTACAAATGTTAGTGCCTTTGGCTTAGTAATATAATTTATAACAATTATTAGCAATTTCCTTTCAACTCAATGCTTTCATAGCTGCCATTCAACATCTAGCCCCAAAGAAGCTAAATGAATAGTAACATCATCTTGCCACTGAGACTCTGCCACATACAAGTATATGCTCCAAAACATGTATGTAATTCAGCAAATTAATTCTTATGTATTTTCACACACACTATTCCACCTAACAATGTGTTAAAAGTAAAGATTTAATTTAAACTTCCTTATCAAAAGCATCCAAAAACTATCTGTTATCTTTCAGAAAGTATACTATGTCATCCAAATGCCCATTATTGTGGGAACTTCTACAGATTTACCCTCCTCCTTTTCAGCAAAAAGTTTTTCTTCAGCTTAAAGTATGAGGAAAAGGAAAGGAGAGAAGTGGATTTGGAGAAGAAAAGAAACTATGACTCCCAGAAAGAATAAACATTAGCCTGGATAATTAGTATGACTGTCACCTTTGCAGAGGTATTTAAGACTAAGTTTTGTTTTACCTGAGAATGTGATTTTATAATTCTGAGTAGACTTTTTTCTTTAGCACTTTAAAAATGCTGTTCCATTGTTTTCGGGCCTTCAAAGTTTCTGATGAGAAGTTTAACAGTCTTGAATTATTCCTTTGTACATAATGTGTCATTTTTCTCTTGAAAATTTTTCTTTTTATCTTTGGACGTCAGCAGTTTTGCCTAGGCATGGTTTTCTTTGTATTTATACTGCTTAGGGTTCACTGAGCTTCCTGAAAATGTAAATTTGTGTTTTTCATCAAATTTGAATATTTTTTGGACATTATTTCTTCAGACATTTTTGTTGTTGCCTACTCTCTCCCTATTCTCCTTCTAGGATGCCAATTATACATATATCAGGCTTTTTTGTATTGTCTGGAAGGTCCCTGATGCTTCATTCATTTACATTTTCAATCTTTTTTCTATGTGCTCTTCAGATTGGATCATTTCTACTAATCTACCTCCAAGTTCACTGACTTTTCCTCTAGTATACCCATTCTGCCATTAAGCCCATAAAGCAAAAATTTTATTTCAGACATTATATTTTCAATTCCAGAATTTTCATTTGATTCTTTTTTTATAGTTTCTACTTTTCTGGTCTTTTCATTCATTAGAAACCTATTTTTCTTGACTCACTGAGAATAGTTACAATAGTTGCTTTAAAATCCTTGTCTTTCAGTTCAACATTTTGGGTCATCTTACATTGATCTCTGCTGATTCCCTTTCTCTTGAGGATAGGTCACATTTTCCTGATTCTTCATATGTCACGTAATTTTGGAATGTATCTTGGACATTGTGCAAGTTATATTATGGAGACTCCGGATTCTGTTATATTCCTCTAATACTTAAATGGAGTATTAATATTTTTGTTATAGTAAACAGTTAACTTCATGGGAGCCAAACTGCAAAGTCTGTCTCTTGAGTGACATCTCAAAACCACACTTTAGTACTTTCACCTGCTGCCATGCCGTTTAGGGTCAGCCCTATGAAGGCATGGTTCAGGCACCCAACATTGGTTGTCTGTGGTATACAGGCAGCCCCACACAAAAATGAACTATTTTTAGTTCATTAGTTTAATTCATAACTCAGAATGCATTTCTTATACAAATAACTCTATTACCATAGGTGGTTATATTAACAACCATCAGAAGGTCATTTAACCAATTTGCACACAAATCCAGCTATAATTGCTTATTTACATAAAAAAAAGTAGAGAGTGGCTTGGTTTTCTTTTTTTCATATGATAAAACAACTGGAAAAATAACCTTCACATAGAATCACTTTTACTGTTAAGTTCTCCTAAGAAAATAAATGTGCCAATTTCCACTCTCCAAAATTCTATCATGGGACTTCTCTTTCTGGGTACAATGTAGACCAACTGAAGACATTTACTTCTGCATTAACAATAAGAAAATCCCAGGAAAATTAAAATCATACTATTCCATGAGGCTAGCATGGAAGAGCATGGATGCAATGAAGCTGTGATCGTCTCTCCACGTGGGCTCGCAGTGGTTGTCCCTTTCCATCAGTCACTCCCCATGAAATCTCCTCCTACCATAAATAGGTGTGATATATAATCAATAGAATATAACAAAATTAACCATATGTGGCTTTGAGACTAGGTCATAAAACACAGTTCCATGCTTTATAATTCCATCACTTTCTCTCTTAGGTGTTTATTATTTGACTTACAGTTATTTTTGTATATTGAGATAAATGTCTAAATTGTCTTCATCTTTCCCACAATTCCTAGCATGGTGCCAAATTGCTAGTTAAAGCTCAATAATGATTTGAAAAACAAACATATGATAAGAAGGAGCTAACTTTGTTCACATTTCCATGAATATCAAAGATAATTTTGTGAGACTTCAGAGATTTTTTGAAAGTGTGCAACCTTTGTTATTTGCTATTTTTATTCCTGTTTATAAGTTTTATACCCCATTCTCTCTATTCTCTCTCTGAGCTGTGAATTATATACACATATGAGACCTTTTTTTATATTGCCCCACTGGTCTCTAAAACTGTGTTCATTTTGCTCTGTTGTTGCTCTAATCCTCTCAGACTTAATCTAAAAGAGTACTGCAGTTGTTTCAGAGATAGTGCTGTAGAGCAGAAACTACTGTGTTCTTATATTCCAGGCATACATCTGGGCAGAAGCAACATATGATAGCAGGGGAGAGCCAAGTGGGCTGATCCTTCAGATCTCAGCTTAAATATCATCTCCCTAAAGAGAACTAGCACCAAGTTTGCTCAATTATTTACTGTTCATTTGGCTCCCTGGCTATTTTATAAGGTCCGTGAGGGCAGTTTCTGCATAGTTTTGCTCATTGCTGTATAGTCATTATCTAGACAGTGACTGAACAGAGTTGTTGCTCAATAAATGCTCATTCAATGAACAACTGAACCAAGGTTCTTGTTCAGAATCAGGAAGCACACTTTCTAGGCCTCAAATACATTCATGCCTTTTATATTAGATTTTTCTCAGAATCTTGTTCTGCCCCTTCCCCTCCTTTTCTCTAGGCTAAGGCCACTCTGACTCGGAATGGGGGAGTCCCTTTTCACATATTCAACAGAATAAAGAGACAGAAAAAAGGAGACCCTTAATTCTGTTGTCAAGGCTTCAGCAGTTACCATCTATTAAGATTCTGAATACATTTTGCCATAGAAATATTGTGTAAGTAAGTATAATTTTTGAGGTGCAAAACAGTTTAAGTGACCTTTTAATGAGCTGGCTTAGGAATATAATGACCGGAATTGTTCCTATAAAAAATGCATTATGAGTTTTGATTTAAACCAACAGACTAAGAATGCCTTTTGGATCACAGTCCATTTGTAAGTGGGACTGCTTATACCCCCAATACTACTAATATTAGAAAACTGGTTGTTTGATGTATGTGGGTTAGCAGCAAGAAGATTCTGAACATAAAGTGGGCATTCAACATATACTTCCTGGTTCATTCATTCATTGGTCATTCTCATGACAAATAGCAAGTGAGCACCTAGGTGAGTGAAAGAGACATGGTCCCTGCCTTCATGGAGCTTTTGACAGTGTATGAATTATTACTGACAATTTCTGAAATTTATCTGTGGATTTTGTTCACTTATGATAGTTCTGTGCCTACCATCCTCCTCTTTTTATTGATAATGATAAGTGTTTAATTCTTAGTAATCAGTCTGATTCACACAGACTGATCAGTTGTGATTATATAGTTGATATTAGCAGTTCATATCATATGGCAAAAATTCAGCTGGTAACTTACAGAGATGAAGCTAAGATATATGTCAATAACAGTTACATATTGTAACATGCTCACTGTAAGGGCCTGGCATGGGCTGGGGATCAAGGGCTGGGGGCTGCTAGGAAGATAGTGTGGATGAGTAACAATGAGTGGAAGCCATGAACAAGCTTCTCCTAAATTGTATGATCAAAGTAATGCAATTATGGTCAAAATCAAACACATTTTTTATCATATGTCTTCAGCTGATGAATTGGGTAATTTTTTGGACTCATGTTCAGGTAAACATAATTTGTTCTTCAAAAGAAAATCTGGTTGATAGTATCCTATTAATAATAATTTTCTTTATTTCTTTATTATTACTAACAAGAAACTTTAATTTAAAAAAATGTAGACTATTAGCTAATGATACGTCTATTTTTCCCTAACATTTATTATCTCAAAGATTTGAAGCTCTCATAAAATTCACTACCACTGCTACCAGATACCAAGTCAAAGGTTAAAAAGTATATCTCTATGCAGCACAAATAGAACTTTCTGGCAGTTAATAATCTCCATATCTAAACATCAAAGTAGAAAGCTCTTTATCGTCAATAAAAACTATTCCTTAATCGTGGTAGAGACTTAGATCACATTTCAGTGCAGTCTCTAAAGGTTTTGGTGAGAGAAAAAGTGCCTTCAGCTTTGCAGCTTGCTTGTGTCATTCTATGTATCAAGGTGATTGGGGACATTTTACTCACCACTTGGAAGAATTAGGCTGCATTAAAGATCCTTTAAGAACTCGTTAGGATTAACGACTGCATAGTATCATAGTCATGACATAATCAGTTGTAGAAAAATCACTAGGCTGAAAACTCTACCACACATTCTATTATCTCTGCTTCACAGAAGGTTCTGGAATACATCTCTCAGCTTGGATTTCATCAGCCTGTATAAGAAAGCCTAGGGCTTTCCTGAGATAACAACTGTACAACTTTTCCTAAGGGAAGGCCACTACTCCTAGGACTGCCCTCTCTAGAGCAAATGCAGCTCACTGTCCATCCCTGGAGCCATGCCAACGGGGAATGGCTGTCCTCTGCATATAAGCTTATTGTCATCCCTCTTCTTGACAAAACTACATAGAGTATGAGCCAGGTTATGCAGGATGTTGGGAATTAGAAGGGGAGAGTCAAACACGGTGGATAGGTAGTTTCAAAGGTGTTCCTTTGGCTGCTTTAGTGGGGAAACTAAGGCCAGTCAAAAGTGGGTTCTGGTAGTCAAGTGGTCCTATCTTAACTCCAGACCACTTTGGAAACACTTTAAGGTGGTTCTGTCCCAGTGTTATGAAAGCAGCAGCTGAAACCATCTTTCTAGAAGCCTGACAGAGAAGCAGATTATTGCTGCTCTGAAAACAAAAGCCTGTCACTTCCCATTAACTGAAATATCCATTTTAGTGGCTAGAATCACAATTTGTATTGAAGAACTATTTCAAATGTTGAGTTCTAAACATTCCCAATTAGTAAAATCCTAGATACTAGGGCCGTTACTGTAGTAAAGTTGTCATTGCAATGGAGTTCAAAGAAAACCTTTTAAATTAATGCTGGTTCCTCCATTCCCTGTGACTGGAACCACTGAATTTATAATAATACATGTGGCAATGTATACATATATCAAATCATCACATTGTACACATTAAATATATATAATTTAAAAAAATATATATATAATTTTATATGTTAATTACTACTCAGTAAAGCTGGGGAAAAAATAAAGTTGTTTACTTCCATAGCAAAACAAAAAAGGTACATGTGGATTCATTTTTCTTCTGACTGAAAGACAATAAACAACTTACTGACTGAACACATTGCTTATGAATTAAACCCAACATGCAATACTCTACATTGCTTACCCAACATTCATCACTCTTAAGGATATTTGGCTTACTATTTTAAGGTCAAAGACAAAACTGAGCATAATTATCAAAAGTAGTCCACCTCTTTTTGAGTCCAAAATGTGAAGTCCGCCTTACCCACTGCACCCGATGACTTTATTGTACAGGTAAGATGGCAAGCCTTTCAGGTGAATGTTGTTATCCACATACACATATTGGAGTTCTCGAGATCTCCCTAAATCTGGATTAGAAAGAAAAGTGCTATCATTCCTGTAAATAGGCACCATTATAATGTGAAATATAAAATTTAATACATAATATTAGAAATACTCAAAAATGTCTATCCTGGAAGAAACAATGTTGTAGGTTTAACTCTGAGTGTGAAATTATGTCGGCTGCAATATTAGATTCCGCATCAGAAAACATGAGTGTAGAAAAATTACTTAACTAATCTAGACCTTGATTTCTTAAAGTGTAAAATGAGATAAGTAGGACTAGAAAAACATTAAATTTCCTTCCCACATAAAAATTCTATGATGTTTTACAGACTATTTCAACTTAAGTTTGCTGTGGATCATTTATTTTCATTTTTCCCCACAGAAAATGTTACACAGAGTAAGCTGACAGGTATAGTTCGCCTCTTGACAAAGATTCTTTGCTTGGCCAAACTTTAGACAGACTCCTGAAACTTCTCCTAGGCTCATCTGTGTATTTTCTTGTATAGTCCAGCTTTAGCAAAGAACCTTGCTAAGTGAGTTTAGCAAGAACTCCACACCCTCAATATCTGATCAGATTCTTCATCCTTCACTATTCCCTAGGTGATGTTTGATCACCCTGGCCTGTCTGCTGTTAGGACAGTTTGGCCAGAATCTCTCCTTACTCCTGATGTTTCCTCTTAGAGATCTATCCACTGACCCCCACCCTGCTCCTTGACTATAAATTTCCACTTGCCCATGCTGTGGTCAGAGTTGGCTCAATCTCTTTCCCCCACTGCAAGACCCCATTGCAGTGGTCCCTGTACCTACAGTGATGGTCCTGAATAAAGTCAGTCTTACAGTGCTGTAACAAGTGCCATTGAATAATTTTTTTTAACACCCTATATCAAGTCCCTTGACATAGGAAAATCCTTGGCAGAAAGATGGAAGGTGGGTGAGGGAGGGCTAGGGATCAGCGTCTGGCTGTGCTGGGGTCTAAGGAGCCAGGCAGATGTGGGAATGGACAGAACTGCCCCATGGCTGCAGGGTGAGAAAGAAGTGAAGCAGAACACAAATCCTAGTCCCCAGTGAGGTGAGAAGTGGAGTAAACAAGCCCTGTGGGGCAGTGAGCAGGGGCTAGAACGGGTATGTACCTGGAATGGAAGAATGAGAAAGGGGACCCGAAAAGAAGGGTCTACAACAGGAACAGGAACACAAGAGGCAGAAGTCAGATTATTTCCCATTATAGAAATAGCAGGGCAATGGGGGCAGCAAAGACTGGAAGAGGATTCAGTGAGGAAATAAGGCTCAGCTCAGAGTACCGAGGGCGATCTCCAGCCAGTACAGCAGCAGGGACACTTCCAAGTGTGCAGCCATCCCTTCCTTCCCAGAAGCCCAGGAATGTTCCACTAGTCTTCTTTCTTCTCCTAGCACTCACTGAGTAGGGCTATATTTGTCTTTATAGTCATAGAGTCACACAACAGAGCTTCAGGAGCCATGCTAGCCCTCTCCTCCCTAAAGTGAGAACATCATCTTTGAAAGGTTTCCTAGGGTTCTGCTTGTGGAAACAGGAAATAGGTCTAAGGAGATCTTTCTTCAGTTTAGGAAAGACAAAGGCTCAGATAGCTAAATTAGGAAGTTCTAAGATTCATTTACATTTCAAAAGATAACCCATTTACCCATTAAGGACCTTTTAGGCAGTGTGCTAGGCCTTGGGGATATAGATATGAATACTGCATTAATAGATGTGAACACAGACATGAAAAATGATAACTGTAATACAATATGATCACTGCTAGTAGAGAGGCCTGTGTGAAGTCTTATGGCTCACAGATGGGTTCTGGACAATTTGATACAGAATTAACTGAAATTCTTCTGTAAGGAAGAGTTGTCGCTTCTCTCCCATTTATTTGTTTAATTTTTATGTTAGTCTGGATTCATGAATATTTATTTTTTGTAAGGGGTAAAAACCCAATACCATTATAATTTATTTTTGTTGGTCAAAATATTTCAGTTTTGGTAATTAGAAGCAATTGTGCAATTTTGAGTTGACGCTTATGTTCTTTCAACAATTCTTCATCCTTTTTTGAGCACTTCTGGACATTCTGGCACCAGGAGATATTTCAGGCTCAGAAATAAATTTAACTAAGGAGATGAAAGATTTATACACTGAAAACTACAGAACACTGATGAAAGAAACTAAAGAAGACACAAATATTCAGTGTTCATGGGTGGGAAGAGTTAATATTGTTAAAATGTCCATACTACATACTATAATACACAGGTTTAATGCAATCTCTATCAAAATTCTGACAGCATTCTTCACAGAAATAGAAAAAGCAATCTTAAAATTCATGAGGAACCACAAATAAAACCAAGTAGCCAAAGCAATACTGAGAAAGAAAAACAAAGTTGGAGGCATCATACTTCCTGACTTAAAATTATATTACAAAGCAATAGTAATCAAAACAGCATTACGGTGGCATAAAAACAGACTCATAGACCAATGGAACAGAATACAGAGCCTGGAAATAAATCCAAACATATATGGTCAACTAATTTTTCACAAGTGCATCAAGAGAACACAATGGGGAATGGATAGTCTCTTCAATAAATGGTGCTGGAAAAACTGGATTTCCACATCCAAAAGATGAAATTGGACTCTTATCTTACACCATACACAAAAATTAACTCAAAATGGATAAAAGACCTAAATGTAAGACCTGAAACCATAAAACTCCTAGAAGAGAACATAGGAGGAAAGCTCCTTGACACTGGCCTTGGCAATGATTTTTTGGATATCATGCCAAAGGCTCAGACTCCAAAAACAAAAATAAATAAATGGGACTACATCAAACTAAAAGCTTCTGCACAGCAAAGAAAACAGTCAACAAAATGAAAAAGGCAGCCTATGGAGTGAGAAAAAAATAATCGAATACCACATATCTGATAAGGAGTTAATATCCAAAATCTATAAAGAACTCTTACAACTCAATAAAAGAAAAACAAATAACCCAATTTTAAAATGGGCAAAGCACCTAACAAACATTTCTCCAAAGAAGATATAAAAATAGCCAACAGATGTATGAAAAAGGTGCTCAACACTATTAATGATAAGGAAAATTCAAATTAAAACCACTATGACATATTACCGCATACCTGTGAGGACAGCAATTATCAAAATGACAAGAGATAACAAATATTGGCAAGGGTATGGAGAAAAGGGAACCCTACCTAGTACACTGTTGGTGGGAATGTAGAATGGTATGGCCACTGTGGAAAACAGCATGGAAATTCCTAAAGAAATTAAAAATAGAATTACCATATGACCCAGCAATCCCTCTTCTGGGTATATACCCAAAGGAGATGAAATCATCACCCCATAAAGGAATCTACACACCCATGTTCACTGCAGCATTATTCACAATATCCAGGATTAAGAAAAAACCTAAATGCCCATCAACAGGTGAATGGATAAAGAAAAATATATATACACACACATATATACATACACACAATGGAATATTATTCAGCCTTAAAAAGAAAGGAGATCCTGCCATTTGCCACAACATGGACGGACCTGAAGGACATTATGCTAAGTGAAATAAGCTAGACACAGAAAGAAAAATATTGTATGATCACATATATATGGAGTATTTTTTAAAAATAGCTTAAATAAAGAGACAGATAATGAAACAGTAGTTACCATGGGGGACGAGGGAAATTGGGCCACGTAGGTCAAAAGATATAAAATAGAAGATATGTGAACAATGAACAACTCTGGAGATCTAATGTAAAATATGAGGACTAAAGTTAATAAAATTGTATTGTATTAGAGATTTTTGTTAAATAAGATTTTATCTGCTCTTGTCCCAAAAACGTAACTATGTGAGATGACAGATATGTTAATCTGCTTCACTATGGTAACCATATTACAATCTATATGTATCCCATAACATCACATTGTAAACCTCAAATACATACTGTAAGATGTATTTTTAAAATTATATAAAACCTTCTGCAATGGAAAATAACACTGCTCTGGACAGAAATCATACAGTCTGAAAAGGAAAAAATGTGTACCCCATATACAGGTTTTTATGTATTCTTTAATTGGTAATGGTTTTAATGAAAATATTTTTGGTGAGTTTGCTTCTATTAAAGACAGAAAAGTAAACTTATAATAAGTTCTACCTTTGGTATAAATAAAATATTTAAACTTAGGATGGTGTAAAGTTTTAATATGCCTACTTTCAATTTTTGATATTTTTCAAGTACTTTAATGCTCTAAAAAAAATTAATGTTCTAGAAAAAAAATCATGGGAGTGCAGTTTTCCTTTTGCCTGAGGCCCCAAATGTCTCAACACGGCACTGCCAGATCTTGTCTTCAATCAAAATTTTAATATTTTGTTTGCCACAGATTTCTCTGCATTAATTTGTATCTCTGAAACTATTGTATTAAAATATGATTTATCTTAAGAAAATAATAAAAGAGAGCACTAATACAGAAGAGGTGTGTCACTGAAAAATTAGCACACTATGGGGGGTGGGCGATAAAAAGGCCAAGTGTCTATTCTTTCACCTACTATCCATGTGAGTGAGCAAAGCCTCAGTTTGTGTATATGTTAAACGGCCTAACAGTATGTGGTCCTTCAACCTTATCTGGTTGCAAGGATTTCTGAATGTGAAAGAAATCTGTGAAATTTAAATCACTATGTTTTTTAAGCACCAGGATATAGAATTACCAAAATGTTGTATACTTCTACTTTAGTAAACATATATAGACATATAAAACATAGATGGGAAAAATATAAACACCAGAATCCATTTGCAACGCAAAAGGCCTCAAAATTATACTAAGAATTCCTATTTTGAATTTCTTTGCTACTTCCCTGATATGCATATGAATGCTTCAATCACAAACAGAAATTTGCAGACTAAATGCATATAGAAAACTTAGGAATACATTTTTTAAAAATGAAACTGCATTGATAAAATGCAAATGATCTCTGGTCTCAGGTTTGCCTTTCAAAGCCCCTATGGGGCTCAAGGAAAGATTCCTTACTGGGATTTCTGCAGTAGGAAAGGAGGGGTAGCATGCTAATAAAAAGAACAAGAGCACAGTCTGGGAGTCAGACAACCTGGGTCTGAATGCTCATTCTACTTACAAGGTGTGTGGCCTTAGTTTACTCATCTGTATAATGAAAAAAATAATGTCCCTTTAGTGAGAATTACTAACAAAGTTTATAAGCTATCAAGCAGAATTCTTGGCACACAGCCTTCTCCAATACATGGCAGTTACAGTAATATATTTGGAAGTGCAGCCTACAGTAGAAGGCCAATTAAGAGAGAATTCTCTTTGGCATGCAGCAAATGGTACTAGCACTTTTCTATTCTTTAATTGCACAGAAAAGAGTTATAGGTAACAGCTTCTAGAGTCAGTGATTTATCCCCTCAAGCCAAGGACACAAAATGGGACATGACAGAGGAAGCATCTCTCTCCTCTAATACATTGCAAAAGAGCCTGCACACATTAAATGAAGTGACACACAAAGATCATATTACAAAGTTAAATGAAAGTTGACACTTGCTACGTACATAGTTTAGTCTTCTTTCCCATCCTAGTTTTATAGGAAAAAAATGAAGAGTCAATGATTTAAAAGTACTACGTGGTTTGGATCTTATTTTAGGTTTTCAATATTCTACAGAATTTGGTTTGCACTTCCTCCTGACCACTTTGTCTGGTGAATGTAATAATTTTTTGTGTACGTTCATAATGGTATGAACCATTTCATGTTAAAGCTAAAGAAAACCAGTATCAACTGTGTTCAAATCTGTTACATTAGCCAGTATAATGCCATATCACCATGAGTATTTAATACAGGCACTTAAACCTTCCAAATAACACGATCTGATACATAGAGTGGCAAAAGGCAGCACTGAAATTACATGATGCAGCGGGCTTTACAGTCAGAACTGAGTCTGAATCCTGACTCTCCTTACTAACTGCTTCCTGACACGAGGAGAAACAAAACGCTCTGAGGCTGTTTCCTCTGCTGTAAAATGGGGATAATAATAACTATCTCATAGACATGTTATGGAGATTAAACAATGTACAAGGTACATTAAACAGTTCACGGAAAAACAGAATTAGAAGATAGTACAAATCCTTCCATGAACTGTTTGACGTTCCCTCGTATATAGTGCCAAGCTTGATTCCTTGCAAAATAAGTGGTGCTCAATATACCTCCCTCTTCTGAATATAAAGAGAAGATCACCAAACAGAGTGCAGAATTGCGAAGAGAACCAGGCAGCTCTGTTGTTTTAGCTGACACAGCACAGCCTGCTGGTGAGGCTGAGACACTTAACTCTGGGCAAGGTCACAGGCTGCAGGCGGTGCTGTGACAGCCTCAGGGGAGCATGCTCTCAATCAGAGAGCAGTCTGCTGGCAAAAAACCCAAGCACAATGGAATAGCATTTTTAATCATAATGAGGCTGAAATATGAGTATTTTCTGCATGAAAAAGCATTGAGATATTTCTTATATTCTTAAAACAGAAAATCTACACTCAATAATTAACTTTGAGAGAGATCATTCATCTGCTAGCTAATAAGGTAGTTTGTTTCCATCTATTCACTTTAATGCACTAATATCTTTCAATAAATATATTATGCAGTAAATTTTTTTGAAGTTCTTGTGCAAAAATGCTCAGTACTTAAAATGTATAAAGCAAGGAAGTTGTCTATCTGCATAGATGCAAAATCCATAAAGAACTTTTTCATGTGGCCTTTTAAAGTACTATACTGTGTCTAAAATATTTCTTGTTTTTTCTTCCAGACTCACAGATCAAAGTTTGTTACTTAAGAAATTAGCAAAACTAGGAGTCCTGCAGAACTCCAGTTCCTTTTTTTCCCTCAACTTCAAGGTTCTGGCATATATAGTCCACATGGCTGAAGACAGAACAAAATCTCTGGTGTGTTTAGGCTACTGCTCTTCTAACCATACTCTAAAAGCAAGCATGGAGTGATAGCACAGGCCAGAACAGGGTAAAATCTGAGTTTACTGCACACTGGCCGGTATGAGACTTATTTTATCAAAAGGTGAATAATGTGTTCTCTTCAACAAAATGATGGGGCAATAGAAATCCACAACATTAAAGCAATAGACCAAAATAGGTTGTTTGGAATGCTCTATCAATGTTAAACCAAATATCATCATTCAATAAGTCAGAGATATTATTTGTCATAATTACAACATTTCTAATTACTATAAAATGTGAGTTTCTTCACAATAAATTCAGATTAATTTACGGTGTATTCCACAGTAATTTTTAAAACTAATGTAAATTACATACATGACGCTTTTTACAGAGAACACTTCAACCTCTTTTTCAGAACAGTGAACTTTAAGTGCTACCTTCTTAACACACACAGACATGTATACATAGAATCTTTTAAATCGTATAGACTCTTTTAAATCATTTACATAGTCATAGTGTTTCCGATCTATTCAGCTGTTACAAAGTAAGATTTCACAGTGAATTATAAATTAATAAGACACTTTATACACAGCCGATAATCAACAACTGTTAAATTAAAATAAATTGATTTTAATGAATTTGAATGACTGAAGGCTTCCTTTGCTATTGGTTTAAATATTTACGCTTCAACACCTCTATTTCTGTTGCATAGTTGAGGTAACAAAGAAATAGTAATAAGCAATGAGCCAAGCACTGTGCTAGATGTTTGGGATACAAAAATGAAGATACATAGTCCCTACCCTTTCTTACAGTCTGGTGAAAGAATAAAAATAGTGCCTTTGATTGAGTGCTTATATAGCATTTATGAGTGACGTGAGTTTTAAGTGGCTCTTATTTAATCCTCACAATCATGCTACGAGGTAGATGTTAACACTACTGAGACTCAGACAGATTAAATATCCTTCCTACGGTCACCATCACACAGTCATTAAACGGTAGAGCTGGGACTTAAAAGTATGTCTGCCTGCTTCACCATGATATGAGTTAGCCTCCCCCAACACATCATTACATTATAAGCAGGGCACTCCAACCTAAGGGACAGAGTGGGACTATCTAGCAGGGTCCACAGGCACTGGGGGTACAAGAGGGCTGGCACCGTGCCAAGGCACAAGATGAGATGTCAGAACTGGGTCCTGAATGAGACATTGTCAAGGAGACAAGTGATGAGCAAACATATCTCTTTGCTTCCTTAAAGACATGAGAAAACTGGTGGGCTAATTCTGATTTGCAGATTTAGGGCAGAAATACCAAGAATTGCTTGAGAGAAGCTCCTAGAGAAGGAGACTTCACACTGGTTGTCCAGCATGGGCTTGGGAAACACAATAGCACCATGACAGCCAGCACCGGGAGCAAAATGTCTTCACACTGTGTTGCACCTTGAATGTCTGTTTTTTTGTTTTGTTTTGAACTTAAGAACTTTACTGGAAACTATGACTGATGGAAACTCCAGCTTCTTGTTTTTAAGTCAATTGACATCTTCCAGACTTCGCTAGTACTGCACATTCTCACCACTATTTAAAAAGCTATAAGTTCCAGAACCAGAATTACAAAAAAACTTTGCTGGTGAACATGCTGCTCATGGTTCTTGCCCTCATACTACTTATTTTCCTAAACTTCACATCTGTACCTTTTTAGTGAGAAGCAGTTCTTTCTTTGTAATTGATTTTTGGGAGAACAGAGCTCATTCTCTTCATATTAATCACTTCCCACCCCCAAATCTTACCCCCAAACTTAGAGAAAAACACACATTTGCCCATTTAAAGCTCACCTAATCTAGGTGCGTGTTCCTCTTGACACATTAGCATAGGAAGTCACTGTCTGACCCATACTCCACAATCCTGTTAACTCCCTAAGAAAACCTATGGTAAGATCAAAAGCTTTATGCAATAAAAGTAAAATAAAGCACTGTCATAAGACAGTGGGAAAGGCTCAGATAAGTAGACAGCACAAGATAATTTTTGTTACAAATACTTACAAAAAGACAGAGCTTAAAAAGGAACACTGAACATCCATTTTCTTAAAGAAATTTGCATTCCAGAGCTGTAACTTTACCCCTGAAACAAGATCTGTATGGATTTTAATTAATACACTAATTCTCTACCATTTCTTCCCACTAACTAGTTTTTGAACCTTGTTTTCAAGACTTTATCTCCTTTCTCATTATGCCTTTGATTACAGATCTGTCCAAGAATTCCTACAGAACACAATTTTAGTTGCATGTTTGGGTCCCCCTTTCGAAAGCAGCTATCATACCTTCTACACAATCATAGGACTAACTCCAACTTCTGGGACTTCTTGTTTATACTAGAACTTTCAGCACTGAAACTTATTTAAGGCATGAACTTTGCAAACGAGTCCCATTAAACAATGACCTCAAAGCAGTAGTTCTTCAAACTGTAGATCAAATACATTCACATTTTAGTACAGTACAGTATACACTCTTTCTAAGTCTGAGATTAAGAAATTATTAACTGGTTTCCATCAGTTTCAATACCAGTCCGAAGTTTGAATAGTTTTACCATGTGGACTTACAGTTTTTATTTAAAAAATTGTAGATAGCAATTCTTTTCCTGACTTTCTAAGCAAATATAGAGAAAACACGAACAAGAAGTAACAGAAAAAACAAGTACAGTTAACAGATTTGTGGTTTATATGCCATTTACAGGAAGAAAAGGGATTTCAGCATGTGTTTGAAAATGTCTGGGAGCTAGCTTCTAAAACTGCACCACTACTTGCCATAAATTATTTTTTTTCCTACACAAGGTATCCAATTCCTACAAAGGAAAAACAACTACTGCCCTACAAAAAACTGTAGTGTTCTCCTGTTATGTGATAAATGGCCAGTTTTACACCCTTGTCAAAATCATAGTGTATGATCTGTAGCAGAAAAGGAGCTGTCATTTCATTGTATCATAAGTCTTTGACACACACAGAATAACTCTTCCTGAGAAAATAAACATTTCACTACTACAATATCCAAGGGATAACTCTGGGAATGGGTTAGAAACTCAGATAATTTCTCATTAGCAGGAAATTATTCTCTATTAACTTTTGGGCTTACTACATGGTAGTTTATGCACAGGTTATTCTGTCAATCTCAATGTCATGTGCCAAATATTCTTGGCTAATAATTCATTCACTGCTTTCTAAATTAATATTCACTAAAAATTCCACCTGTTAATGTGGGTGCAAATTTTGTTTTCCTGTTTTCTGAAACTACAGGAGTTACTGGCATTGAGTTTAGCTGACCTAGCACTACCTGGGGGTTAACTAAAGCATGCTCTTCCATAGCTAATGTGTGCATGGGCAACTTCATAATCCTTAAATCTATTATTCAAAGTTAAATAAATTGTAAACATTCCTGAATAATCAGGCTTATTAATTATGCAAGGGAAACCAACAGGACCCAGTCAAAAAGCCTTAGAGGAAAAAAACCCTTTTTTGCATTTCCCTATACTCTCAGAAGCCAAGAGGTAAGTCACAATTCTACAAGCTATTTGGTCAACAGAGCTGTACTGAACTATAACAAATACTCAAGTTTCAAAGCCTCTTTTAAATTTCACAGCACTAGGCTCAAATGACTTCTTCTCTCCTGTCCCCCGTGAGCAAAGCTTCTGTCCAGAGACTCATCTGTCACTCAACTGTTAAGGAACAATAATCATAGGAGCGTCTTCTTTTTGATGCATCTTTCCATCTTAAGAAGATTACAGTCAAAGGGTCCTAAGGGTTTTAACAGCATCACAAGTGACTTAAGAAGAATATACTCAAAGACTACTAATGGGTTAGACAGTATTACAAGTGATTTAAGTCATCTTTACATATTTGAGAGTACTTCAAAAGTTTGTGGAAAAATAGATCTAGGAGATAATACGAATTTGTCCATGAACTTTCTGAAGTACCCTTGTAGCATCTATGGTTGCCTTTTGAAGAGGCTATAATCTGACACTCCTTTAATAAGCCCGTAAAAACTGGTTTTCTCCTAAGTCAAACTTCTTTGGCAAAAAAATCTAATTTAGTAAGTGGCTCCCCAAAATAAGATGCTCAACTCCCATCACAACTGGAGATACCAAAGCACCTACAAGGGGTCTTCAAAAAGTTTATGGAAATAGTCACATTATCATCTAATTCCGTTTTCCACAAACTTTTTGAAATACCCCCATACCTCATAAAACTTTCTAATTCCTGTATTATGCTCATAGAATCATGGTTAAACAAACACAGGAGCCTTGTAATATCTGAAAAGTTTAAGTGTGTGTGTGTGTGTGTGTGTGTGTGTGTGTGTGTGTGTGTGTGTGTGTGTGTAGAGTATCTCCAAACTATTGTAAAGAAGTCCACTTATTTGCTACGTTTCCAAGAACACTTCAGTTCCCTTATAAAAGGCAGTGCCAGCTACTGCAGTTCTTAGCATTAGATGGCTTTGGCTTATCAGAAAAGAGTCCAAGGAAAAATTTCACATGCACAAACAATTATGTCCTTCCTAAAGACTTAATTGAAGTCCTTTCAAAACCATTTTTCATGGTGGAAAAAAAAAAAGAAAGAAAAAGAAAAAGAAAACAAAAACAAAAAGCAGACTGAGGAAACTGTTGATATTTCAGTCAGCTCCATTTCTGCATCCTCATGGATTAACCTGTCTCCAGTCTCCTGAAGCCTTCTTTGGGTGACCTCACACTGCAGTGCTCTAGCTGACTTGTCATTTCTTTACAAAGAACACCCAACATACTAAATAAAGAAAGGCCACCAGTGCTTGTATTTGCTCCCTGGACCTTTTCCTCCTGCTATTCTCAAAGAATCCAGTTTCAGACCAGGGCAGAGCATTGCTTCAGGTAGCCTGTTTCTTATTTTACTGGACAATATTCATTGACACTCTCTTGCATCTATGTTTTTCTATGGTAAAGTAAAACCTATTCACAGGCCTGTGTCCTGCCAGGGCTGTGAGCCTTGTGAAACAGGATGGTGTGGATGCTGCTTCCATACCCTGGGCTCTTGCCCCTCTTGCCTTTAATGCTCTTTGACACCATATTAACAAGTTCACAAAGGAAAACCTCTTCTGACACAGAGGTAAAGCTTTGGGAGGGGGACAAGAGACCTAGAGAGAGAAACTGCTCTGTAAGGGTTGTACTCACCATCCCACACCAGTATTTTTAGCATAGTGCATACAGATGATGCCCCAGTAAGCAGCTGAGATGCCAAGGCAGAGGAGCTGCCAGGCAATGTGTAGCAGTCTACCCTCTACCCAACAGCCACTTAACCACTTCTAGCACCTTGCACCGGCCAGTGCAAGTCAGGTCCTCTGTTGCTGTAAGCATTCAGCATGATACACAGTGTCAGACACTGACACCCCAAACAGAAACAGTGGTCAGGTCCTATGGGATTGGCTTCTCTCTTCTCCCATCTCCACTGCCACCACAGCACATGCTCAGCTGTGTCACTGCTGAAACAACAGGCAAGAATGAGGAGCCAGGGCTGAGGACCTACAGTGAGGTAGGGAGAGCAGGTAAGGCAAAGGGCATGGAAACTGGCTACAGAAAACAAAAGTCACTCAATGTAAACAATCCAATTGTATGTGGGATTCTAGGGAGAGCTAGGACTCTAGAACTAGGTGGCATTCTGAGAAGAGGACATCTGGGTACCAGACATGAGAACGGGGCTGTGGATCAGATTCTGGCAGGCTGGATGGAGACAGTAATTGTATGAACGGTCTAGAGTTGAGACAAAGAGTATGTAATGAAGAACCAAGGCAAGAAGACAAGGAAAAACCAGTTGTTAGAAGCACAACTTCAAAATTAAGGGACCAGGAGTTCTGTTGAATTTAAAGGGGACAGGAAAGTAATACGAGAAGGAGTTACTTGCACACAGGAAGGTCTAGATAACAGGTCTCTGGCCTAGGATTTTATAAAAATTTCTGTTGCTGTAGGAGCTGCTGAAGCTAGACCAGGTGGAAACAAGTAATTGGGAGCACCCGGTAGAACCTGGTTGATTAGAGTGGGTTAGTGAGAGAAAGCAATAGCCTCTGGCAGGCAGACTCTCCTACAGAATGCAGAGATGGATTGAATGAAGCCAACTAGAGCACCCACAGGAGTGTTTGAGCCCAAAATGACAGAGCCAAATCTGACATTGGAGATGGCCACACAACAACTAGAAAGATGCTCAGTATGGTTCAGCACTAATCCCAAATGGAGTCCCCTTGCAGAGAGACCATGCCTGGAATATGGAGATAGCATGTCAAAGTGGAAAGGACATGGGGTTAAAAATTAGACAGTCAGAAACTCAATTCTATCTCTCACTAGCTGTGACTCCAGGCAGGTTATTTAACTTCTCTGAACTTCAATTTCCTCATCTGTAAAATCAGGGGGTCAATAAGTTTTGTAATAATAGGTGTTGTCATAAGATTTTATAATAATTAAATTAGAGAGCATTAAACAGATATCTGGCCAAAGAGTAGGTGCTTGATAAATATCAGCTATTGTTATTCCTATAAATAGTCATATTTAGATACATAATACCATTATTACACATGGAAACACTCCTTACATATACAATCTATAATAATAACAATAATGATAATAATACTATGAATAATCTTTTAGGCAGCCCCAGACTTAACAAGCTAATCTGTTTCTAGTAACATCTGAAAGTCAAACCATGATAAGTTAAAGACTGCTTATAATGGAATTTGCAGCTTTACCCTGAACTCTGATGTTATGCCAGTAAGTTGGGTTTTCTCCCACACAGATCAAACCGTGACATCTTTTCCTCCCCTGCCTCCCTCCCTCTCTTCCTTTCTCCTTTCCTTCCTTCATTTATTACCAGCATTGACTGCACCATCCTGGAAATCACGTGGCAGGGAGTCAGTACTGGTACAGGTCATACATTTCCATTTCCATTAGGAAGTGGTTAGTACAGGTTTCAGTGGTTACTATGGGGGTGAGGGGTGGGGTCTTAAAAATGAGAAGGAGGGTAAAAAAAATTTTAAAGACAGATATGGTAATCGAAAAGTTGTATCTTTGCATTGGAGAGTTACCTATATTTGTACAGTGCTTTAGAATTTGTATACATAAACTATTGCATTTGACTTAAAAATATCTTTAAAGTAAGCAGAATAAATACTATCATCTCTGGCTTATATATAAGGAGACTAGAGCTCACAGAATTTCTGGTGATTTACTCCAGGTCACGCACTGTGAAGTAGTGGAACCAGGCTAGAAAGAACACAGATCTCTGGATTTGTAACTTGGTGCTTGTCCACTATAATTGTTCTATAAACTGTGGGTTACTGTAGCAGGTACATTTATTTTTTAAAATCTATTTATATTTGATATTTTTCTCACTTGAAAGAAAGCTCTGATTTCTTAGAAATGTAGTTTGCTTCTGAAATGGTTTTCTTTCATTTCGTTAATTATATAAGTAAGAAATCTAATTATATTTATGGAAAAGTAATCTCCTTAAATTTGATAATTTATTATTACTTGAATTGATTTTAAAGTTTCCAGTATTTTAAAGTTTTCTTGAAGAGATTTTAAATTGAAAATAAAATGCACACTGTATTATATTGGAAAATATTTCTTTTCAGGGACTAGTAAATTATTTACTTCATCACCCTTGGAGATAAATTATTCATTATAAAAAATATTTTTATGAGTAAAATCATATGATGCTTATTGTGACAGTTTAGGATTCTATGGGGCTTCATTTTTTTTAATGGCACTTTTGTTTCTTACAAGTTAAGAAAATCAGTTCTCTGTGAAATAAATGTACTGTTTTATTAAAGGCCTATGTTCTTTGACATATAGTATGTCAGTATGGGCCAGCTACAGAGATCTACAGTGGATAATACGTTACTTATTTCTAAGGTGACATTTCTAGCTCAGTAGGCAATTCAGCCAATTTTAAAGTCTTTAAAGTTTTGTAGTTTGGTTATCTGGCAATACTAATTACTAGGATAACTTATACCAATTTTTCTAGGTAGAAGTCAACATCTAAACAGATGCATCTGTACCAGTAGTTATCCTTTCATATTGCTCGGTACCCTCTGTCAAATTTATAGTTATGCACACACACATTTTAATTCCTCTCTCACAGTACATTATCTCACATCTCATATATTATATTCCTCAACAAATTTTTAGCACATGTCTGTTTTTTTTTTTAAATATGAAATCCCTAACTGAAATAAATTTGATTTGTTAACTGGGAGTGATGCTTTGTTCCCTGTAAACGCAGATCAAGACTTACAGAGGCAATCTTCAAGATAAACAGAAAGAAGGAAGCTAGTCCATCCTAGACAAGGAAACAAAGGCTTTCCATCTTATTCTTTGGCTGTCTTACTTTACCGTTTGAAGATGATCACTTACCAAGTGGTAAAAATGCAAGGCGGTTTCCAGCCATGGAGAGCTCATTGAGGCTGGGCAGCTGGCAGAGGTGGCGTGGCACATACCACAGACGATTTCGGTCCACAGTGAGGTACTGCAGAGAAAGGCACAGGTGAAGCCTCTCGGGTAAAGTTAGCAAACGATTGGTAGAAATGTCTAGTGTTTGCAGCTCCTTCAAATCGCCAACCTCTACAATCAAAATCAAAATTAAGATAAATCACATCCTGATTAGCTTAATGAAATAAATGAATCAATACTGTAACAGTTCAACCAAATAAACCCAATAGCTGCAACTATTTCCATAGACATGATGCTGAAGCACAGGACTTAGGGCTAGTATGCTAATAATCCAACCTAGGTTGGTGTCTTTAAATTAGCCTGCCAGAATTTCTTAAACAGAGAAAAATGCTGGCATAGCAAAAGGAGAGACACAAAGTGGTGAATCCAAACCAGAAGTCTATTACTATAGCTTCTGCTTCTGGATGAATCAAAAGTTGTTGCTAAGGTGAGATAAGAAAGATTATTGTCACTTCAAGGTACCTGGTGTTTGCTACTGTGTGATTTACTTTACATCTAAGTAGATAATAGATTTAAAAATTATAGCATCCAAGTAAGTGCAACTTATTCACATGAACTAAATAAAAGATTTCTGGACCCCAAATTAGGATGTCTTTTGGAGATTTTCACCATGGTAAAGATTATAATAATAAAATGAAATTATTGTTAGGTAACATTTTTAGATATTGTCCAGCCATGTAGCTCCTTTCACAAAACCCACTCAAAGTGTAAGCATCCTATGAAGATTTACTTTAATTCCACCCAAAATAAAACCTTCCTTTACTCCAGTATTCCCTCATCATTGATGTCCACAGTTGTAACCTGTTCCATGGTGAGTACAATTACGTTCTGCCATACACAAAATCACTGTCTGGAGTAAAGATTGGGAAGTTCTTTACGAGGAACTTAGTTCTTCTCAGGAGAAATTACCCTTTTAGGGAAGGACATTTACCCTGTCTCAGGACAGCATATTCCACTCAAGGCACTATGCAGGACAAGTCTTCTCCTTCTGCATCAGGGATACTTACATATTCAGATGGCAATGATGTCATCTCTTGCCCTTCTCTAATCCTGGTTCTACTCTTGAGCCATTCCTCTTAGGCTAAGGTTTCCCATGCTCTACCATATGCCTGACTACTCTGGGCACATTCCAATTTGTTTAGGATTTGGATTAGTACTAGCGACGTCTTCTCTAATGGATAATAAAGTCTTCTGCCCTCTTGGATGCTAGATTAAATAGATTAGCCTTTCTCATTACTACAGACCAGGGGTCAGCAAACTGTGGCTCGGAGGTCAAATCTAGCCTATGGCTTGCTTTTGTACTACCTGCAAGCTAAAATTGGTTTTTACATTTTTTAAGGGTGGCAAACAACTACAACAAAAACAAAGAACGTGTGACAGAGACCATACATGGTCTGCAAAGCCTAAAAATATTATCTGGCCATTTACTGAAAAAGTTTGCCAGTCTTACTGTTAATGGTAGTGTTTTTAATAACATTTTTCTTTATGAAAGGAACACAAGTTCAAAATATACTAATTTCTAGTTATCTTTCTAATATTTACAAATTTATGCTAGAGAGTTCACACATTATTGCTCCACTTCCCCCCAATACTGAACAAAATACATATTTGAAGATGGGTAGGCAGGATTCAGTCTACAGCCCGTGACTCTGAATGGTAGTTCTGTTCTACTTGAACTTAACTGATGCGCATGGGAATCAATTTCACTCGTGGATCCCTCGGCACAGTATTCCACCTAGCTAAGCCGGTCTATCTATTTCACAATACAAAAATGTTTCTGATTTGTGGTGTGTGGGGATGAGAAAGTTGGGGGAAGAACTATCAGGTTTTAGAAGTAAATAAAAAGAACAAAGAAAAAGAAGAAAAAGAAAGAAACCTTTCTGACCTAACTTCACAAAATGATTAGGAGTGAAGTGAGACAGAAGTGCAGTCAATCTGCTACACACCACGGGGCCAGGTTCCAAGAGAAGAATGACTGAAGGTCTCTGCCACTGAGAATCACATCACATACTAGAGACAAGGTGCAAGAGGAGCTCAGAGAAAGAAGAGTGAGATGTGGGGCTGGAGCAGCTTTTGCAAAATTTATTAGACACTTGAATAGGTCAAATGGATACAGCACTCCCAGCAGGGCACGTGGGTACAGTTGAAAGCTTGAGGAAAGTCATGGAAGTGAAAAAACAAATACAGCATGCACAACAGGCTCTTTGGGGCCCAACAAGTGCTAAAGACACCAATGGGAAAAGAGCAGAGAATAAATTCAATACAGAGGCCTTGGTAGAGACATGGATGATAATGAATATAGGATAAATAAGTCTGGACTTAATGGAGTGAGTATACAACATCTCCTGAAGATTCTGAAAGGATGAAAGAACTCTTTTGGAAAGGTTAGACTGCTAAATACGCAGAAAGCAATGACATGGCAAAAGATTCTAGGCTGAGAAAACAAGTAAACATTTGACTAAAACAGAGGCAGTATGATAGAATTTGAAGGTCGGGCTGGCCGGTTATCTCAATTGGTTAGAACGTGGTGCTGATAACACCACAGCCCAGGGTTCAATTCCTGTACTGGCCAGCTGCCTGCCGCCTCCCCACCTCCCAAATTTTTTTGAAGATAAATTCCAGAGATACTTTAAGAAAGGCATGAGGATTGGATATGGAAAATAATGAAATAGGAAAAAAATCAATGATAATTTTAAGCTTCTAGACTATTACACTCTTAAGTATGGTGATAACAATGCTAAAAACTTATTTTTGTAGGAAAAAATATTAGAATTTCATTAATATTTCTGAATTACACTATCTATAAACCACTTATTTAAATGTATTTTTTTAAAAGTCTGTCAAAATTCACATGGCAGCAAGGAAAACAGATGATTTTCATCATTCTTTCAAAAATAATTAAGTGTGCAAAGAATTCTTTTAATTTTAATTTAATGGCTGCAAAAATTACTAAGGCCTGCAACTGTCCTCCACTTTAAATCGGTTTGCCTTACTGCATTGTGAATATATAATTATGAATTTAAATGTTCCATAATTTGAAGATTGACTTTTTGCAGTAGTGGCAGACCAATATTTATACTTTGCTTTGGCAGATATGTACACCTATCAGATATTAAAATGAGTAACACTTTGAGAAAGAAAGAGAAAACACAGACTATCAGAACCTAAAGTCAAGGTAATGAGGAATGGGAAAAGGAGAAAGAAACTACATTTCTTATTTCCTATAAGTGATGAATAAAAAAATTCTACTAAATCTGAAACATGCAGGATTGCACACAGTAAATGAACAAATGCAAAAAAAGAACACTTTTCTAAGTAGCTTAATATGTAGGCCTTTTAATTTGCTAGAAAAGACTTGATTTAATTGTCATTTGAATTATAATACTGAGTTGAATATTACATAGAATATGGTTGAAAAAATTGATGACTTTGTCATACTATGAAAGTACTTGGGAAAAAAGAGAAATAAAAGTAAATGGTTTCTCAGGTGGACTGAAATAAACACAATTTTCCTAATTATAACAGGCCAAAAATCTGGGATTACATATGGCATTGCTGTTTCAATAATCAATTCAAAAATATACTTGCTAATCTCAGCTACTGGAAAGTACATTTTTAGGAAGCAATACAATCAAACTTTACCTAAGATTCTATCTGAAACACAAAAAAACATGAAATTAACCTGGAGTAGCAACATCTGGCAGAAATAAAGAAACAGAATCCAAAGTGTGGCCTCAAGTTAAAAACTGAAAAACTATCAGCTAAACATAAATCCAGCAAATTTGGTCAAGTTTGGAAACTGCACCAAGGCCAGGACAACAGATTTCTCTTAAATAACTTTGTTGCTCTTCCATCATTCCTAAAGATCCAGGTTTCCTGCATGTATCATTTCCCTTCAGCCTGAAGAGCTTCTTTTAGCATTTCTTTTAGAGCAAGTATGCTGGCAACAAATTCTCTTAGTTTCCTTTTACCTGGGAATGTCTTAAATCATTTTAATTCCTAAAGATTATTTTCATTAGATACAGAATTCTGGGTTGACCATTCTTTTCTTTCTTTAAAGATGTTGATCTATTGTCTTCCAGCCTGCACAGACATTATCTTCCTATATGTAATATGTCATTTTCCTTTAGGTGCTTTCAAGATACTGTCTTTATCTTTAGTCATTGGCAGATTGATTATGATGTGTCTGCAAATGGCTTTCTTTGAATTTATCCTGTTTGGGGTCTGCTGAGCTTTTTCAATCTGTGAATTTATGTCTTTTACCAAATTTTGGAAGTTTCAGCCATTGTGTCTTCAAATTTAAGAGTTATTATATCTGGGTAAATATAATACACTATTACTTCTCTCTTTTTAGGTATGCATGATATGCATAGCTGCTGAAAGCAAAAATTATAGCACTGTCTGGTGTGATTTCCAATATATGAAGGTGTACTACTTATGACAGGTAGAACACACAGGTGAGTGAGGAAAATAAAAGGAGTTTCAAAGTAGATTTTGAAAGGTATCTATAATGTAATCCCTAAAGTGACCATTAAAAATAATATAAATACAAAAAATATGAATCCAAAAGCCAATAAATGAATTAAAATTGAATACAGTAGTCCCCTCTTATCCTCAGAGGATATGTTCCAAGTCCGCTAATGGATGCCTGAAACCCCAATAGTACTGCACACTATATATATAATGTTTTTCCTATACATACATACCTATGATGAAGTTTAACTTATAAATTAGGCATATAAGAGATTAACAACAATTAGTAATAATAAATAGAACAGTTATAACAATATACTGCAATAAAAGTTATGTGACTGTGGTCTCTCAAAACATCTTATTGTATTATACTGCAGATAACTGAAATCATAGATAAAGGGGTACTACTGTACTAAAAAAAATTCAAATAATACAAAAAAAAATCAGGAGAGAATAGAGAAACAAAACCAGAGGTTGCAAAACAGAAAACAAATAATAAAATGGTAGGCCGAAATCTAACAAGATCAGTACTTATATTAAATGTAAATAGCCTCAAGATACCAATTAAAAGACAGACAGGTTGTATTAAAGAAAGAAGACCCTAGTATATTCTATCTAAATGGAATCCATTTTAAATCTGAATACATAGATATATTAAACATAAGATAAAAAATGTACATGCTATGCAAACAATGACAAAAAAAAAGGTGGAACTTTCAGTATTGTGGAATAAGGAGATTGCCAAATCCTCTGCCCAAAAGGCAACTATAAAATTAGACAAAATTATCAAAAGCAACCATTTTAGCCTTCTGGAAACTGACCAAATATTTCAACAAATAAAGAAGCACTTACCATGAAAAGTATTTTGGATAAGAAAAGCTGAAATCTGTGACACTTGCCTGGGGAACCTCCCATTGCTCCACCCAGCTTGGCTAGTACAAGAGTGGTGAGGTAGGCTGCAAACAGCCAGCAGCTTCACTGCCAGGGGGGCTGACTTGATTTGCAATAAAAGGTGAAAAATCCACACCCAGTGGTGTTGTCAGCCATCCTGGTCATAAGCAAACATGGAGGCCAGCAATTTTACCAGGCTGAGGTATCGTTGTGGTTGGAGCAAACAATGGAAGAGGCAGATGAGCCAGAAATTTAACAAGGAGCTTCGGGATGTGAAACAGCCCTAAAAGCACTTTATATGCTTTCCACACATCCCAGGCTGAGTGGATGAGGTAAAAGCAAGCACAGGGGAGACCAGAGAAGGCTCAAGCTATTTACACAGCCCAGGCCTACAGGGAGGAGCCTGCACACAGGCACAGAAGAGAAAAGAGAGCTCAGCAGAAAGAAAAGCTGAGGCAAACTTGAAAACTGCTTGAACTTTAAATGTGTTCCTGAATCTGCAAACAGATACGTCAGCTAAAAGTAGAAATCTTACCATCTCAAAGTGTTAAACTGCTAATCTATGCAGACACAAGGACAAATCCTAAAAAGTCAAGCTTAAAAATTGAAATAAAAACAAGTAAAAAAGAAAAAAAAAAAAAAACACAAAGCAGAGTCATCAGTGATCACACACTGTTGGGAAAATGGACTTTCAATTTTCAGTCTGAGAAAAAAAAAATCAAAGAAATGAAATAAATAGCAATAACAACAATCCTAAAATAGAAAAAAAAAAATCAGAATCCAGAGTCACTACAATATATTATTTAAAGTGTCCATTTTCAAAAAAAATTATAAGACATGCAATAAAACAGAAAAGTGTAACCCATATTCAGGAAAAAATAAGTAAACAGAAACTAATTCTAAGTGGATCCACATGTTGAATTTAGTTGTATGTTTAAAGAACTTAAAGAAAATAGGTTTAAAGAATCAAAGGAAAATGTGATGACAATGACTCACAAAATAGAAAACATCATAAAGAACAAGTATTAAAAAATAGAAATTCTGGAGTTGAAAAGTGCAAAGAAAAATTCATTAAAGAGGCTCAACAGCAGATTTAAATAGGCAGAGAAAAGAAGTAGTGGTAGATTATAGAAATTATCCAATTAGAAAACCAGAAAGAAGACTGAAAAAATGAACAGAGGCTCATATAACTGCAGGAAAAAAACAATTGTACAAATATATGAGTAATGGAATTCCAATTAAAAGAGAATGAGGAAAAAAGGGCAGGAAAAAATGTGAAGAAAGTGGTTACAAAATTTCAAAAAAGACTGATGAAAAATATTATTCTAAAGATCCAAGAAGCTCGGAAAAGACCAAATAGGATAAATATAAAGAGATTCACACCCATACACATCATAATCAAATGGTGAAAGACAAATAGAAACTCTCGAAAGCAACAAGAGAAAAATGACTCATTATGTTTAGGGGAACAACAAGAAGATAACTAAAAAACGCATAGTAAAAGTCAACACAGGAATTAAAGTCACTCACTAAAAATATTTATCTAACATAAAATAAGGCAATTAAAGGAGGTACAGAGGAATAAAAAAGACATACATAGAATACAAATGGCCAAACGGCTGATGTAAATACAACCGTATCAATAATTATGCTAAACGTGAACAGACTAAACCCAATCAAATGAGAGAAGATGTCAGACTGCAAAAAAATACCCAATATGCTATCTATAAGAATTTTACACACTTTAGATTAAAAGGCACAAATAGGGAAAATAAAAGATTGGAAAAAATATATACCATGCAAACAATGACCATAAGAGAGACAGAGTAGCTATATTCATGTCAGAAAAAATAGACATTAAGACAAGACATACTATAAGAGATAAGAGGACTACTTCACAATAGGAAAATAGTCAATACATGTATTAGTCCACTTCTGTGGCTTCTTACAGAATACCCAAAACTGGGTGACTTATAAAGAAATGAAATTTATTTCTTACAGTTTGGAGGCTGGGAAGTCCACAGTCCAGGTGGCACATCTGGCGTGGTGACTCTACAGTGACACAGGGTATCACATGGTGAGAATGGGCTGAGTAAGAGAGCTAAACATCTCACTCGCTCTTCTTATAAAGCCATCAGAATCACGCCCATGACCACTCATTAAACCATCAACTCATTACTCCAGGAATGGACTGATCCACTCACAAGGGCATGATCTTCACAGTCCAATCACCTCTTAAAGGCCCCACCTTCTATCACCATATTGGGGGTTAAGTTTCAACATGAGGTTGGGGGGACATTCAAACTACAGCAATACTTTAGCAATACAATTATGAGTATATACACAACTAACAAGAGAGTCTAAAACTACATAAAGCAAAAAACTGACAGAATTGACAAGAAGAGTAGACACTTCAACAATGATACACAGATTTCAACACACTACCCTCAATATCTGATAGAACTAGACAGAAAATCAGCAAGGAGACAGAAGACTTGAACTACACAATTAGCCACATTGACCTAATCTGACATGTAAGAACACTACCACAGAATACACATTCTTTTCAAATGCAAACAGTATGTTCTCTAGGATAGACCACACACTAGAACATTAAAGTCTCACATTTAAAAGGATTAAAATCATACAAATATGTTCTCTGACTAAAAGGTAATTAAAGTAGAAATCAACAACAGAAAGATATCTGGGAAATCTCCAAATACTTGGAAATTAAACAGCACACTTCTAAATAACCCACAAATATAAGAAATCACAAGGAAAATTAGAAAATATTTTTGACCAAATGAAAATAACCAACACAAGATCCTACTAAAATGTATGGAATGCAGCCCAAAAAGTGATGAGTGGGAGATGTAATGCTTTAAATGCCTATATTTGAAAAGAAAGTTCTCAAAACCATTTCCTGAGCTTCTACCTTTAGAAAGGAGAGAGAAAAAAGTGAAAACTAAACCTGAAGTAAGCAGAAGAAAGGAAATAATAAAAATTATAGTAGAGATCAAAGAAACAGAAATCAGAAAAACAGCATCAATGAAAACAAAAGTTTAAAAAGATAACAAACTTGACAAACCTTTAGTTAGACTGACCAAAATAAATAAATACTAAAAAGAGAAAAAAGACACAAATTACCAAAATTGGGAACAAAAGATGGACATCTCTATCAACTCTATAGAAATTAAAAGGTTACAAGGGAATACTATGAACAAATTTATTCCAACAAATTAGCAACTTAGATGAAATGAACATATATCTAGAAACACACAAATTACCAAACTAATTCAAGAAGTCATTAAAAATCTGAATAGATGTATCACAAATTTAAAAAATTGAATTAGTAATTTTATTTTATTTTCCTTTTCTTTTTCTTTTTATAAAGGAATTTATTTTTTAATCGACATGTACTATTTGTGAGGTACAGAGTTATATTTCAATGTATACAACGTATGATGATCAAATCAGGATAACTAGAAAATTCATCACAAAAATTTATTATTTCTTTGTGATGAGAATATATGAGCTCCTCTCTTCTAGCCATTTGTGAACATACAATAAATAATTGTTAATTATAGATGCCTAGCACTACTATACACTACTAGTATTTTTCCTATCTAGCTGTAATTTTGTGTCCATTTTCCCACAAAGAAAAGCCCACACCCAGATGATTTTTCCATGCTATTAAACATTCAAAGAAGAAATAATATCAACTCTTCACAAACTCTTTCAGAAAATAGGCAGAAAAACTTCCCAACTCATTTTATGAAGACAGTATTACCCTGATACTAAAGCCTAACAAAAACATCATTAGAAAGAAATCTACAGACCAGTATTCCTCATGAACATAAGTGAAAAAATTCTTAACAAAATATTAGCAAACAAAAGCTAGCAATACATAAAAATGATTATACATCACAAAGAAGTGAGATTGATGCCAGGAATATAAGGATGGTCTAACACCTGAACAGTCAATCAATGTAATACACATGTTCATAGAACAAGAACAAAAACCACACAATCATCTCAATAGATGAAGAAAAAGCATTTCACAAAACCCAAAATGCACTAATGACAAAAACTCTCAACAAACTGGGAACAAAATGTAACTCCTTCAACACAATAAAAGGTATAGACAAAACACCTAGAGCTAAGATCATATTTAATGGTGAGAGACTGAATGCTTTCCCCCCTAGGTCAGGAACAAGGCAAGGGGGCTGGCTCTCTCAATTGCTACCCATCAATGTACTGGAGGTTCTAGCAAATGCAACAAGGCAAAAACCAACCAGACAAAAAGTATCAAGAACAAAAAAGAAGTAAAACTTTATTTGTTCACAGATGACATGATCCTCAGTAGAAAATACTAAGGGATCCACAAAAACTATTAGAACAAATAACCTAGTTTAACAAGGTTGCCAGATACAAGATCAACATTTCAATATTTCAGTTGTAATTCTATGTACCTGGAGGAACAATCCAAAAATTATACTAAGAAAATAATTCCATTCACAATAGCACCAAAAAATGAAATACTTAGGAATAAACTGAACAAAAGAAACGCAAAATTTCTGTGCTAAAAACTACAAAATATTGTTGGAAGAAATTAAGGAAAACCAAAATAAACAGAAAAGCATTTCATGTTTAGGGATTTGAAGACTTCACACTGGTAAGATGACATGCTCCCCAAATTGATCTATAGGCTCAACACAATCCCTATCAAAATCCCAGGAGGCTTTTTTTTGGTAGAAATTGACAGGCTCATTTCAAATTTTATATTTAAATGCAAAGGACCTAGAATAGCTGAAACCATTTTGAAAAAGAAGTATAAATTTTCAGGTGAAGGAACAAACTCTGGTATGTTGATACAATGAAATACAGGCACTACTCAACAATGAAAGGAAATAAGCTCTGGATACATACAACAACACGTTTGAATCTCAAATGCATTATGCTAAGTGAATGAAGCACGATTCAAAGGGTACATAATGTACAATTCCATTTATGTATACAATATTCTGAAAGAGGCAAAACTATAGACCTATAAAACAGAACAGTGATTATGAGGGCCTGGGGGATGGTCGAAGGTTGGTGTAAAGGAACATAGGCAAATCTTCTGGGGTGTTGGAACTCTTATGCATCTTGATTGCAGTGGTAGTTATACAACTGCACACCAAAAGGGTGAATTTTCCTGTATGTTAAAATAAAAACAGTAACTCAAAAATTATTTAAAAAATAAAATTCTTTCTAAATACTAAAAATAGCTATATTAAAACAAAATTTTAAAAATTTCATATATTATCTGAATGTTATAAATAAGCAGAATAGTTATTCTGGGAATAATGCACATAATTTAATCAGTTTCTTAAAGTCTTTTTTCGATATGGTTTTATTGTGTTTCTTTTTAATAGAAGTGTCTATAATTAATTTTAGCATTAATAAACTTAACATTATTGACATTTTTGAAAGTATTTATTGCAATGACACCTAGAAATTCATGTAGTATTTATTACTGATATAGAGTTATAATGCATTCTTTTCAGAATCCTGGCAGAATCCTACTCTTTTCAGCTGGTCTCCCCCGATCACCACACCACTCCTAAGCCCCTCCATCCTTTCTCTGGGAGTAAACATCTGTTTGCATACCTTATTTCCTTAGTGTCCCTGGAATAATTCTAACTTCACAGTTTTTCACATTGTTTACTTTTATGGTAAATACACAACACCTTAAAACTTTACAGCTACTTGCAGTATCCTGAAAATGATTTCATTACTGCCACATAGTAATTACTTACACTAAGCATAAAAATAACATTAGGGTCTTTATTTCAAAATAAAAAACAATAAATCCCCTTTAAATTATGATTCTCTGCATATGCACACTGACCTAACCTAAAATTTAAAAGGGAATGGGAAGGAAGTCATCCACTCCATGCCAAGCCAGTGACCACAGAGAGTCAGTAACAAGGCTTACTATTTTCAAGCACTGGCTTTTTCCTGTACTGCTAAAAAGAGCTCTAATTTGAACTACAAAGCACACCAGGCTAAGAAGAACATACAAAGAAAGAAAAGACAATATTTCAATGCTAAATTTCATTCTCTATACAGTAAGTCTCCCTCTTTATATTCATTTTCTTTCTCTTGATTGGGCTGTGGAAGGCACATGGTACAGAGAAAAAGGTCCAAACCATAATCTTATTACTTATCGGCTATCCAAATTGGGTTATTTACTCAACTATTTAGATCATTGGTTTGTTGTAAAAAGAAAAAAGCACCTGTAAAAAAAAAAGAGAGAGAATAACAACTACCAATGTGATTAAAAGAAATATCAAATATAATCCAATAATACATGGCAGAAAAAAAATCAATAAATATTTATTTCTAATTTTCAGTTCATTATACTACAAAATATTCTAATTGTAAACTCTGGATATAAATACTTCTGTAATTGATGTCATTTTATCAGGGTAACAACGACAAACACATATGTATACGTTTGTTAAGCCTAACATAGAGAAAGGGGCCCTTGGGAGATAGATATCTTTCTGAAACTGGGTAAGACTATCTACTTGGTCAAATAAGAAAATTACAACCAACTCAGATTCAACTAAAATATCAGTCCATTTTGAAGGAGGACAGAGAACAGCATTCAGGATGTCACATATCCTTGAGTTAACTGCAACTATCCAAACAATGCAACCTCTTAGACATTATTTGTGACACCTGGGATAAAATCCTAGACATGTGTATATTCTAAAGTCATTTTTAAAAAGCAGAATTCATATTTAAGAAGGAGTTTAACCTTCTTCTCTGAAATGAGAACTAAATTCCCTTAACACTGAATTATTTAACTTGCATTTGTAGATCCAGACTGATCACTCTGCAAATAAGCAGCCTGTTTAGAAATGGCCTGGTATCTATGTGTGGGCTGAAACATGCTCACAGACCAAATAGGGCATCAAAATCAAACTGTGGTAAATGATGCTTAATAGTAAAGTTTGATACTTCAGTCCTGAGTTTTTACTCAGGACTAGTTGTTAAAAAAAGAGAGAGAATCTTTAAATGCGGTGAAAAAAATACAGGAACACTTTGTTTTATTGCGTTTGGCCTAACTGAGCTTTGAAGATACTGTGCTTCTCTCTCTCTCTCTCGCTCTGTTCTCTCTGCTTCCACCATCTTGCAATGTGAGACCCTTGGGTCACTGTCGCCACCACCAAATGGACTTTGAACTTCCCAGCCTCAGAAACTAAATATACTGATCAAGTTTCAAGATGGCGGCGGCTGCGGCGGCTGGCGCGGAGTAGCTGAGGTGGAAAAGGTGGCCACTGGGCCTCAGGCAGCCGGGAAACTTGTGGACCTTCCTCTGGCCATCTCTTAAGGGAGGACTGCTGCTGCTGGCCGGTCGTGGGGGCTCAACGCCACTTTGCCCCCGGCAGGAGAGGCTGCCTCATTTACAGGCAACAGCTTTGAAGTGTGGAGCAGGAAAAGAACTGATTCTTAGCTGCAAAAGTGAGTCTTGAAACAGGGAACACGGCGCCAGGGCTGCTGTGGATGCAGCCAGGATCCCGGAGGCTGGGGCCGCACTGAAGGCGGCCAGCTGCCCTATTCAGGATTCGAGGTTTCAGGCCGGCATTAAAGAAGATTCCTGGGGGCCGAGCCCGTGGCCACTTGGTAGAGTGCTGCGCTGGCAGCGCGGCAACGCTCCCGCCGCGGGTTCGGATCCTATATAGGACTGACCGGTGCACTCACTGGCTGAGTGCCGGTCACAAAAAAAAAAAAAAAAAAAAGAAGATTCCTGGGAGCGCCCGAGCGGCGCCGCGACTGAACAGCCCGAGGCGGCAGCGCCGAGAACACGGAAGGCAACAAACCAGAGACAGAGCGAGCGCCCGACCTGGCACAGCACTGTGAGTGATCCCTGGCACAGCTCTGTTCGGGGGGTGGATGCCCACGCGGCTCCCGCCTGCACCACCAGGCCACTCACTGCCACGGTGCTGCCTCCATTTTCCCAGGTGCGGGCAGCTCCGCCCTGCTCGGCCATCACTGAGCCCATTTGCTTGGCCTGGCGCGGGGCTTTCCGGACCCTGCGGGCCGACCTCCTCTCCCACTCCCGCCGCGGTTCTCTGGCAGGGCTGGGGGTGTGGGGCGTCCCGACCAGTTTTGGGAGGGCTAGGAAGTACGGGCGGGCCGACTGTCACTCCACCACACCCTGGACTCCGGCCCCGGTAAACTTCCTGTTACTGGGAGGCAGATACCATCTCTGCGACCACCAGTTTGGAAAAAAGCAGAACGAATTTCTGGTTGGGAATAGTGTGGTAGGAGAGTTCCCAGGTCCGCTTGAACCTGCCGGAGAGCAGGCTGCAGGCGGGCACTAGACTCGGTTTATACCGGGGGGATACAAAGGTGAACAAGACCCGAGAAAGATCTACACAGTGCTACAAAGGCACCCAGAGAGACCGGTCGTCTGTGCCTAGCAGAAACCTGGTAGACTTCCTGGGCGAGGCGGTGCTGAGCAGGGTCTTGAAGGCCCAGCTGATAGACGAGGGGTGCAGAAGACACGCCCCAGCCCAGCACAGTGTGCACAGAGGGGGGAGACGTGCGGCCAGGGAGGCGGAGACTCGTCAGAAACCACACACCCGGTGGGGTCGCCACTGCACGATCTAACAGCCTGGGCCAGAGCACACGGAACGGGGAGAAGTCCTGTACAGAAAGTGAAAGCTCAACAGAGATCACACACCCTGTGGTACGTGATCCACCAGCCCAGCAGAGTACAAGCTGACTAGAAAGGTGGATCCCTGGAGAAGCCCAAGACCCGAGGCAACCACACACACAAGACACTAGAGGCCAACTGAGCAGTCACGGCAGGAGCCATACCAAATTGGCAACCACAGCAACATCCTAGTTAGTCATTAGTCTTAAACCGGTGGACTGTGAAACCCCCTGCCACAATGAATAAACACCAAAAAAAAGACACCAGAAATACAAAAAATCAAGAAAGTACACCACCAAAAGTTAATAAATCTCATACTCTAGATCCTATAGAACAAGAAGCCCTTGAAATAACTGACAAGGAATTTCGAGTGATAATTCTAAGGAAACTGAATGAGATACAAGAAAACTCAGCTAGACATCATGATGAAATGAGGAAAAGTATACAGGATCTGAAAGAGGAAATATACAAGGAAATCAATGTCCTGAAAAAAAATGTAGCAGAACTTGCTGAACTGAAGAAGTTATTCAGCGAAATAAAAAACACAACGGAGAGTTTAACCAGCAGGCTTGTCGAAGTTGAAGAGAGAACCTCTAAACTTGAAGATGGGCTGTTTGAAATAACACAAGCAGACAAAAAGAAAGAAAAAAGAATCAAGGACATGGAAGAAAATCTGAGAGAGATATCAGACAACCTCAAGCGCTCAAATATCCGAGTCATGGGTATTCCAGAAGGGGAGGAAAATGGAGATTCCATTGAAAACATATTCAACAAAATAGTGGCAGAAAACTTCCCAGGTATAGGAAAAATCACAGATCTTCAGATCCAGGAAGCTCAACGATCTCCAAACGTGTTCAACCCAAAAAGGCCTTCTCCAAGACATGTCATAGTCAAATTGGCAAAACTCAGAGACAAAGAGAGAATCTTAAAAGCTGCAAGAGAGAAGCGTCAAATCACCTATAAGGGAGCCCCAATCAGGTTAACATCAGACTTTTCATCACAAACCCTAAAAGCTAGAAAGGAATGGGATGATATTTTCAAAATACTAAAAGACAAAGATTGCCAGCCAAGAATACTCTACCCTGCAAGGCTATCCTTCCGAAATGAGGGGCAAATAGTATATTTCTCAGACAAACAAAAACTGCGGGAGTTCACTACCACAAGACCACCCTTACAAGAAATCCTCAAGGGAGTACTGGGTTTGGTTCCTGAAAAATAACTACCACTGCCATAAAAACCTAAGAAAAATCTAAACCCGCTAGTACAATAAAAATGGCATTCATGAAGAGAAAACAAGCTAACAAAAACACTATCTACAACCTAAGGAACCAACAAACAAAGAAACCAAACAGTAAATCAGAAAGCAAGGAACAAAAGACACCTAAGACAACCAAACAACCAATAAAATGCTAGGAATAAATCAACACCTTTCAATAACAACTCTTAATGTTAAAGGCTTAAATTCCCCAATTAAAAGACACAGACTGGCTGACTGGATAAAAAAGCAGGACCCAACTATATGCTGCCTACAAGAGACCCACCTCACCCATAAAGATTCACACAGACTAAGAGTGAAAGGATGGAAAAAGATTTACCATGCAAACAGAAAAGAAAAACGAGCTGGAGTGGCTATTCTTATATCTGACAAAATAGACTTTAAACTAAAAACCATAAAAAGAGACAATGAGGGACACTACTTAATGATAAAAGGACTGATCCATCAAGAAGACATAACAATCATAAATATGTACGCACCCAATGTTGGAGCAGCCAGATTTATAAAACAAACTCTATTAGACCTAAAGAAGGAAATAGATACTAATACCATAATAGCAGGGGACCTGAACACTCCACTGTCAATATTAGACAGATCATCTAGGCAAAGAATCAGTAGAGAAACACAAGATCTAAACAAGACTCTAGACCAATTGGAATTGGCAGATATCTACAGAACATTCCACCCAACAACCTCAGAATATTCATTCTTCTCATCAGCACATGGATCATTCTCCAGGATAGATCACATATTAGGTCACAAATCAAGTCTCAATAAATTCAAAAAAATTGGAATTATCCCATGTATCTTCTCAGACCACAATGGATTAAAACTAGAAATTAATAACAAACAAAACTCTGGAAACTATACAAACACATGGAAATTAAACAGCATTCTACTTAATGACATATGGGTCCAAGAAGAAATCAAGCAGGAAATCAAAAAGTTTATTGAAACTAATGAAAACAATGATACATCATACCAAAACCTGTGGGATACTGCAAAAGCAGTATTGAGGGGAAAATTTATTGCATTAAATGCTCACTTCAGAAGAATGGAAAGATGGCAAGTGAACAACCTAACACTTCACCTTAAAGAACTAGAAAAACAAGAACAATCCAATCCTAAAGTTAGCAGACGGAAAGAAATCATTAAGATCAGAGCAGAACTGAATGAAATTGAAAACCAAAAAACAATTCAAAAGATCAACGAATCAAAAAGTTGGTTTTTTGAAAAGATAAATAAAATTGACAAACCATTAGCATGGCTAACAAAAAAAAGAAGAGAGAAGACTCAAATAACAAAAATTAGAAATGGAAAAGGCGATATTACAACTGATTCATCTGAAATACAAGGAATCATTCGAGACTACTATAAACAACTATACGCCAACAAATTTGAAAATCTGGAGGAAATGGATAAATTTCTGGACACACACAAGCTCCCAAAACTGAACCGTGAAGACGTAGAAAATTTGAACAGACCAATAACAATAAAGGAGATTGAAGCTGTTATCAGAAGGCTCCCAACAAAGAAAAGCCCAGGACCAGATGGATTCACAGCAGAATTTTACCAAACATTCAAAGAGGAATTGACACCGATTCTTTACAAACTATTCCAAAAGATTGAAACGGACGCAAATCTCCCAAACTCATTCTATGAAGCAAACATCATCCTGATACCAAAACCAGGTAAAGATATAACCAAAAAAGAAAACTACAGGCCGATATCCTTGATGAATATAGATGCAAAAATCCTCACTAAAATACTAGCAAACAGAATACAGCAACACATACGAAAAATTATTCATCACGATCAAGTGGGATTCATCCCAGGGATGCAAGGTTGGTTCAACATACGCAAATCAATAAATGTGATACACCATATTAATAAACTCAAACACAAGGACCATATGATCATCTCTATACATGCTGAAAAAGCATTTGATAAAGTTCAGCACTCATTCATGACAAAGACCCTCTATAACTTAGGTATAGAGGGAAAGTATCTCAACATAATTAAAGCCATATATGACAAACCCACTGCCAATATCATCCTGAATGGGGAAAAGCTGAAAGCTTTTCCTTTAAGAACAGGCACTAGACAAGGATGCCCACTCTCACCACTTCTATTCAACATAGTGTTGGAAGTACTAGCCAGAGCAATCAGAGAAGAGAAGGAAATAAAGGGCATCCAGATTGGAAAAGATGAAGTCAAACTGTCCCTGTTTGCAGATGACATGATCCTATATATCGGACAGCCTAAAACCTCTACAAAAAAACTGTTGGAATTGATAAATGATTTCAGCACAGTAGCAGGATACAAAATCAACACACAAAAATCAGTAGCATTTCTTTTCTCCAATAGTGAACATGCAGAACGAGAAATCAAGAAAGCCTGCCCATTTACAATAGCCACCAAAAAAATAAAATACTTAGGAATTGAGTTAACCAAGGAGGTGAAAAATCTCTATAATGAGAACTACAAACCACTGCTGAGAGAAATTAGAGAGGATACAAGAAGATGGAAAGATATTCCATGCTCTTGAATTGGAAGAATCAACATAGTGAAAATGTCCATACTACCCAAAGTGATCTACAAATTCAATGCAATCCCCATCAAAATTCCAAAGACATTTTTCTCAGAAATGGAAAAAACTATTCAGACATTTATATGGAACAATAAAAGACCACGCATAGCCAAAGCAATGCTCAGCAAAAAAAATAAAGCTGGAGGCATAACACTACCTGACTTTAAGCTATACTACAAAGCTATAATAACCAAAACAGTATGGTACTGGCATAAAAACAGACACACTGACCAATGGAATAGAATAGAGAATCCAGAAATCAACCCACACACTTACTGCCATCTGATCTTTGACAAAGGCACCAAGCCTATTCACTGGGGAAGGGACTGCCTCTTCAGCAAGTGGTGCTGGGATAACTGGATATCTATATGCAGGAGAATGAAACTAGATCCATACCTCTCACCGTATACTAAAATCAACTCAAAATGGATTAAGGATTTAAATATACACCCTGAGACAATAAAACTTCTTAAAGAAAACATAGGGGAACCACTTCAGGAAATAGGACTGGGCACAGATTTCATGAATACAACCCCAAAAGCACGGGCAACCAAAGGAAAAATAAACAAATGGGATTATATCAAACTAAAAAGCTTCTGCACAGCAAAAGAAACAATTAACAGAGTTAAAAGACAACCAACAGAGTGGGAGAAAATATTTGCAAAATATACATCTGACAAAGGATTAATATCCAGAATATATAAGGAACTCAAACAACTTTACAAGAAGAAAACAAGCAACCCAATTAAAAAATGGGCAAAAGAGCTAAGTAGGCATTTCTCTAAGGAAGATATCCAAATGGCCAACAGACATATGAAAAAATGCTCAACATCACTCAGCATCCGGGAAATGCAAATCAAAACCACATTGAGATACCATCTAACCCCAGTTAGGATGGCTAAAATCCAAAAGACTATGAACAATAAATGCTGGCGAGGCTGCGGAGAAAAAGGAACTCTCATACATTGTTGGTGGGACTGCAAAATGGTGCAGCCTCTATGGAAAATGGTATGGAGGTTCCTTAAACAATTGCAAATAGATCTACCATACGACCCAGCCATCCCACTGTTGGGAATATACCCAGAGGAATGGAAATCATCAAGTCGAAGGTATACCTGTTCCCCAATGTTCATCGCAGCACTCTTTACAATAGCCAAGAGTTGGAACCAGCCCAAATGCCCATCATCAGATGAGTGGATACGGAAAATGTGGTACATCTACACAATGGAATACTACTCAGCTATAAAAACGAATGAAATACTGCCATTTGCAACAACATGGATGGACCTCGAGAGAATTATATTAAGTGAAACAAGTCAGGCACAGAAAGAGAAATACCACATGTTCTCACTTATTGGAGGGAGCTAAAAATTAATATATAAATTCACACACACATACACACATACACACACAAACCGGGGGGGGGGAGGGAAGAAGATATAACAACCACAATTATTTGAAGTTGATACAACAAACAAACAGAAAGGACATGGTTGGGGGGGGGGGAGGGAGAAGGGAGGGAGGTTTTGGTGATGGGGAGCATTAATCAGCTACAATGTATATCGACAAAATAAAATTTTAAAAAAAAAAAAAAAAATGAAGATACTGTGCTTCTTACAAATTGAAGGTTTCAACCCTGCATTGAGCAAGTCTACCATTTTTCCAACAGCATTGCTCACTTCACATCTGTGTCACGTTTGGTAATTCTCACAATATTTCAAGATTTTTCATTATTATTACACCTGTTATGGTGATCTGTAATCAGTGATCTTTGAGATTACTGTTGTAATTATTTTGGGGAGCCACAAACTACACCCATATAAGACGACAAACTTAATCAATAAATGCTGTGTGTGTTCTGACTGCACACTAGTTGGCTGTTCCCGTTCCCCGTCTCTCTTCCTCTCCTCAGGCCTTCCTATTCCTGGACACACAACATATTAAAATTAAGCCAATTAATAATTGTAATATGGCCTCTAAGTGTTCAAGTGAAAGGAAGAGTCACATGTCTCTCACTTTAAATCAAAAGCTAGAAATAATTAAGCTTTAGTGAGGAAGGCAGTTGAAAGCCAAGATGAGCCAAAAGCTAGGTCTCTTGTGCCAAACAGCCAAGTGTGAATGCAAAGGAAAAGTTCTTTAAGGAAATTAAAAGTGATGCTCCAGTGAACACACGATAATAAGAAAGTGAAACAGCCTTATTGCTGATACAGTTTTAGTGGTCTGGATAGATCAAGCCAGCCACAACATTCTCTTAAGCCAAAGCCTAATCCAGAGCAAGGCCTGACTCTTCAATTCTGTAAAGGCGAGGAAGATGCAGAAGAAAAGTGTGAAGCGAGCTGAGGTTGGTTCATGAGGCTTAAGGAAAGAAGCTGTCTGCATAAAATAAAAGTGTCAGGTGAAGCAGCAAGTACTTACATAAAAGCTGCAACAAGTTTTCTAGAAGATCTAGCCAAGATAACTAAGGAAGAAGGCTACAATGAACAACAAATTTTCCATGTAGACCAAACAGCTTTATATTGGAAGAAGATGCCATCTAGGACTTTCACAGCTAGAGAGAAGTCACTGCCTAGTTTCAAAGATTCAAAAGACAGCCTGATTCTCTTGATAGAGAGATGCAGCTGATGACTTAAGTTGAAGTTAAAGCTCATCGACCATTCCAAAAATCCTAGGCCCCTTAAGAAATATGCTAAATCTACTCTGCCTATGTTCTATAAATGAACAACAAAGCCTGGATAACAGCACATCTCTTTACAGCATGATTTACTAAATACTTTAAACCTACTGTTGAGACCTCCTATTCAAAAAAAAAAAAAAAGATTCCTTGCAAAATATTACTGTTCATTAACAAAGCACTTTGTCACCCAAGAGCTCTGATGGATATATACAAGGAGATTAATGTTGTTTTCATGCCTGCTAACAGAACATCTACTCTGTAGTTCATGAACCAAGGAGCAACTTTTCCTTTAAGTCTTATTATTTAAGAAATACATTCTGTAAGGCTATTGCTTCCATAGATAGTGATTCCTCTGACGGATGTGGGCAAAATAAATTGAACACTTTCTAGAAAGGATTCACCATGCTAGACACCATTATGAATATTTACGATTCATGGGAGGAGGTTAAAATATCAACATTAACAGGAGTTTGGAAGAAGGTGAGACTGAGGGGTGACTATTGGTTGAGCTCAGACAGCACAATCATATTTCTCCCATTTTCACTGTTATCATACTACACTGTAGCTGTATGCTTACTTGCATGGTCCCCTCCTATAATCAAGTGCATCATGCGTTTCAAGGAAACCATGAGTTAAATAGGTGTTAGGAGACTTACTTTGGAACCTATGCCCCAATTATATTGGCTCTAAGGGATAAGGGTCTACAAATTTAAACATAAACTTATGATTAACACTTTTAGTACCCTTAGAAATACCTTTAGGATCTGTCAGAATAGGACACAACTGTCCACAATCATAAGAGGCTTGCTATATATTCATAACTTTTAATGTGTGGCAGATTATACTTAATAACAAAGGATTACAACTGAGAATAAAATTAACAATACCAGAAAGCACATTAAGAAAATCTATCAACTATGCATTTGTTTAATATAAGCAACATACAAGAAGAACTTTTTTTAAGTTCAGAAAATCAAATTAGCCATTAAGAAACCCTCTTAACAGAATATCTATATTTGTAAATGGTAATTATTATTTGGGAGCTTTAAAATAAAATGCTCCTAAACAATGACACAAGAGAAACTGATGTGACAAATATTTATGTCTAGATGTCGTTTGCTGATTAATTCCTAATAGAAATTTTTAAATGTTAAAGATATTACTTCAAAAAAGAAAATCAAATTGTTTTGACATTGTATCTGGTGCTTTGTGTATGATTAAACTATGCACTAGAATCTCATTCCATAGTGTTCAAAATAAGTTAGCTCCCAGGTGTTTACTGTGTATCTAACCAATTAGTCAATTTGGTATTTGAGACACCCAGCAAAATGTCACTGAGAACACTGCAGAAGACAAGAAAAAATAACTAGAAAGTATTCTTGTTAAGTGGCAATTATAACTATCTGCTAGAGAGATATGACACATATTTCTTCAAATATATTATCTTCAATTTTTAAGAACATTTATTCTAAAACTTAGCACTTTATTATTCCTTTGTGTTGGTGCGTGGATTTCTACTTGGAAAAATACTTTATTTTCTTCATTCTGCAATATTCATCACACAGATTTTCATTTTCTGTTTTATTTTAGTGATTGTTTATTTTACAGATTTCTCCTGCGTAGGCTTTTTCCCTCTTTACTGAGAAAGCACAATAGAGTTTTTAGGCTTTGACCTGAATAAGACCAGTAGGTGTCCACTGCTGGCATAAAACTATTAAAAGTACTGCCTCAAGAAATATCACAGCATCATAGTCCAGAATCAAAATTAATTTTTTTATTTTACATTATACTTGGCAGAAAATAAAAGCAATCCATATTTTATTCTCCGGGAAGAATGATATTATAATGATGACAACTTTCATCTCACTTTCTAAAGTCAAAGCAAAGAAGTTTTTAAAATTTTTTACCGTATATACATTTCAACTTATCAAATTGATTCATTCCAGCTTATTTCTTTGAAATTCCCATTTTAAAAAGTTACTACCTTGAAAAATAGAAAGCAGTTGATGACCTCCACTGTGAAATCACTGGATAAACACACTATGCACAACACACAAATCACAGTTTTAAAAATTTTTCCCATTAATTAAAAGAATTCCACAGCAAGTTCAAAATATAACTGATTTCTAAATTAACACCCTTTGTAAGAAACAATAAGAAACTCACATTATCACTATCTCCATTTAAAAAATTTGTATTAGAGATTCCTGAATTTGCATGTATTAGTTATCAATCTTAATGCAAAAGCAACAAGTCTCTAGATTTATTATCTGCTATTGTTCGGCGTTATAGAGGTAATTACCTGCACAAAAAGTACTCAAAAACTATTAATATCAAGGGTAGGAATGAAATAGAGCACAGAAAGATGTTAACTTTTCATTTTAAACTTTCCAATGCTGTTTAAATTTTTATTTCTATTCCCATGTATTATTTTCATGATGACAAAAGCTAAAATAATTACATGCTAATATGGTACCTCATCACACACTTTGGGATTCCTTAGAACAAGAAATGCAACAATTCTAAACACCTTTTACATAGTTTTTAAAATTTATTAGTTATATTTATGATCACACAGAAATCTGTGATTAAAATTCTAAGAATTTGGATTTCCTAATGATATGCTAGTTCACTGAAATACAATGTAATAGAAAACAAAATTTTAATACATGTGCATATACAGTGCTTCTATGCAAATCTACATTGCTGTGGGTCTCACAAGTTCTATTATTATAAAATTTTAAAAACCTCAAAGTTTATGTAGTTTCTGCAAATATAAGTTATTACAGATCACTGTATAGTGCTGCTAATGAGAACACATAAAAATATATTTCTTCAGATTTCTATTTATTCTCCAAAAATACTACAAAGAGGACTACTGCTTTGCTGAAAGCCAGTCAATATATACCGGAGTTCAAAATCTTTTATTGTGCTCTATAAATCTTTTGTTGTACATTACATTGACAAAGCTTTCAAATGCTCAATAAAAGGAAGTTACAGAACAGTGGAATGAAAAGAACAATAAAAACTTGTAAGCATATAAAGAATAGCAAACACAGAAGACTTGTGCCCTATAAGTCATATTTTTTTCAGAAATGCTTTAGTTGCAGAATAAAATTACCAAGAATATTAACATTTTCCAAATTAATTTTAAGCTCTACTTATCCTACTATTTGAATTGGCAGTTTAGTAAAACATAAGAAATTATGTCAAAACAACACCCAAAAAGCAACTTAAAAAAAAGTACTAAAATAAAGCCCATATTTAATTTTTACATTAATTTTGTCAAAATCAAATGTTTGCAATAATAGTTACTACAGAGCTTATGGAACAGCACTCATCATGAGTAGTATATGCTCCAACTATGTTCACAGGAACACCAGTTCAGAGCGATGTTCCCATGGCCTAATAAGTTTAGGAAAAACAATATGCTACAATGTTTATCATAATAAATATTAGCATATTAAAGAGCAGTTATCTAGTCAGGAAACTCATTTAATTGTGATTCACCAGCAGGTTCCCATTCATTTGTCCACGACACACTTTTTTAACAGGGCATGTAAAGATAGTTTGGAAACTGCTATAATCAATGTTTTATGACACATTTTCCCTATGTACTCCATAAGAAAGGCCTAACACTCTAAACAGTAGTTCTAATCCTTTTTCCTTTTATACAGGAAAAGTAAAAAGAAATTATTTTTGTACTCTGCTCAAGGGAAAGGAAATGAAAACGGGATACTAAGTCTTAGTTTATTTTAATACTCATGGTCATTGTAATACGTCTGTATACGCAACATTTGTGAGGCTCCAGGAATTTTAACTTTAGCCTGCCAGCTTAAAAAAACCTTCCCTGATGTTCAATCTTGTAACAGCCATTCAACATAATTTTGCACATATTTTTGTTTTATTCTTGCAGTCCCTCTGAAAAATTTCCAGAGTTTTCAAATTAAATCTTATTTCAAATGTGTCCTTACAATCCTCTCTCATAACCACCAACTTTCCACTTTCTTCCCTCTAGGCAAACAGGCACTCATCCCCATATGGCCCATGTTCCCAACACAATAGTAGTAATTTAAACATTTTTTATATGGAATGAGCCAGATCTGTAATCCTCTTCAAATCTTTGCACAAAAATATGACTTTCATTATGCCCAGACAAGTGGCTTCTACCACAGAAATTCTTCACAAAAAAAAGGTCCCAGATAGAAGACTAGTAAATAAAACTAAAAGAAAAAAAAGCCCATTCTGGTTTGAAGTGACTCAACAAAAATATGAGTATAATTATTGCTCAAATAATTGTTAATACTTCCCTTGTATCCACTTTCATTAACAGACAAAAATAGTATATATGACATAAATTGTATTTTATGAGAAGAAAGTATGAGTATGAGTGAAATAATTTTATACAACCTAAAATTTAGAAATACTACCAACACAGATGCTACAAACTTTATAAACGGCTTCCTTGTTGAGCCAATGTAGCATTAAAACTTACACATTTGATTTAAGTTAAAATTTACAGAAAACATGAACTCACTTCATTATTGGCACACAGAAGTTGCTAATTTGATGTTTTATTCAACTTTTTTATGTGTGATACTTTTTATTATAAATTTATATTTTAAAATGAGGGTTTCTTGGGCGGGAAACAGGCTACTACTAGGCAAAGATGATGTTTCTGATACCTTATCTTAATTATGACCATTATCAGTTGGTGCTTAACAAAATTGCTGTCACAGTTTCAGTCAACTTCAGAACTTTCTACATGGCCCCTCTTATTACCCACAAAGTAAGAAATAGCTAATTTGTGCAAAACTAGTTAGTAATCAGAAAAAATTAAAAAGGAAAATATATAATTGGTTTAAAGAATATGGGCTTATAACTGCATGTGAATCTACAATTATCTCAAAATTAAGTCTAATAAACAAGCAAACAAGCATATGAACTGCCAATGTCACTGCTGGGATAGGATTCTGGAATTCCCTGTTTCCCACCATAAACATTTTAGGATAGTAGCAACTTTCCACTGGAAGTTCATTTTAAGCCTGTAATTAGAGAGAAGAAAGTTTTAAGCTAGCGGTTCAAAACACCAAGATACTCTCAGCATCACAGAAACAACTGATATAGGAACAGCAGCACCTAAAAGAATAAAATGAATTAATTTACTTTTCTGTTGCCTAGATATTGTTGTCTGTTGATCTGCTGTTGTCCTCAACAACTCAATTATGTTTCACGTTTTAAATAAATAATCAACATTGAAATTATACTATGCTCCTCTGGGAATTGTTGCAAGAATTGCATACTTAGTTGTTTGAATCCAACTTATGATAAAATCTCATTTTTTCATCCTGAAAAAATCTCATTTTTTCATTTTGTCAAAAATCTACAAAAACCATTTTCTAGGTTTCATTATTTAATTCCTTTATAGTAAAGATAATAAAAAAATCATGTTAATGTCCTAAGTAAATAAAATCCAAGATCTGAAGTTGAATACACATCTTATTGCTTTCTGAGAAAACTATAATCAAAGATTTACATTTGTTTTTGATTATATATTTAGACATGAATCTCCAAGAATGGAAGGAATGCCATTATCCTTAATGAGCCATACTTCAGAAAAATGCTAAGGTTACCAAAGGATTCCTAAAGCTATACTCGAACTAAGAATAATTAGCTAACAAATGACAAGTAAAAGGCTTCCATCTTCTCCACTGGAGAGACTGATGTTCAGACATCTTAGAGAGGAAGTTAAATCCTAGGTTAGGTAAAGGCAATAAGGCTTTCACACACTTTAAAGCAGTTTTCATACCCAAATACCATCCCAGTAACTGAAAAACATTTTTAAAATTCTTGATATTTTTGCCAATAATTGTGGGCTCAGGAACTTGCAATAATTTTAGGAGATGTGCAGGAGAGCCAGGGATGGGAAGATACTGTCACAGAATTTATGGATTCTACAGCTCCATGAGCTCCTTAAATATTTTTAAATAGCTAATTAAATAAATGGCTTGAACATATTTTAAAAGAATAGCATCCTAGAACAGTGTGAAGAGCTTGGTGAAGTCTCTCCACCAAAAATAAGCATAATACTGAGCAAAACTATAAAAATGAACCATTTCAGGACTCTGGAAATCAACCAAAGGCAGACAAGAAATTCAGAAATGTTTGTTCTTAAAAACCTGTAAAGCTTCATTCAAGAATAGTGGGAGTCCATAGCCTTTTCTTGGAGTGGCTCCTAACCCATCCTACTCCCCAGCTCAGTCTGCAAGAATGGTTGTTTACTAAGGCAGGACTGACTACAAAAAACAGCAGCCTGGCTGCCAGAGAAGGTATTCCTTGATTTGGGGTAGGGGACAAAATCCTACAGTTCTGTCACTTAAAAGTAACAAATTCTGTAGGAAGAGGAAAACATGTCAACCAAGAAATCTGGCAAAATTATCCTTCAAGAATAAAGTCAAAATAAAGACATTCCTAGAAGGACAAGAAATGAGAAGATTAGTTGCCAGCAGACCTGTCCTATAAGAAGTATTAAAAGGGCAAAAAGAAAATATCAGATGGTAACTGAAAACAACAGGAAGGAATCATGTGCTTTTAAATTTATTGGGACTTGTATGGGCTAGCATATGGTTTATCCTGGAGAATGTGCTACATGTTCTGGAAAAGAGTATATATTCTGTTCCTGGTAAATGGAGAGTTAAGTTAGTTCAAGTTGGTCAACAGTGTTGTTCAAATTTTTTTATGTCCTTGATTGTTCTATCAGATGCCAAGAGAGGAGTGTTAAAATCTTCAACTATAATTGAGTTGCTAATTTCTCCTTTCAAATGCTGTCATTTTCTGCTTCATGTATTTTGGGCCTCTTTTGTTAAGTGCACAGACATCTATAATTGTTATATCTTCCTAATATATATTGACCCTTTTATCATTATGAATTGTCCTTCTTTATCTCCAATAATATTTCTTGTCTATTTTGTCTGTTCTTAAAATAGCTATTGCAGCTAATAGTGTTTGCATGGTATATTTTTCCCTTCTTATTTTTGGCCCTATCTTTGAATCTAAAGTGTGTCTCTTTTGACAGGATACAGTTTGAATCTTGCTTTATTATCAAGTTGGAATATCTCTGCCTTTTGATTGCATTATTTAGACTATTTACATTTCATGTAATTATTGATAAAGTTATATTTACATCTGTGATTTTGCTATTTTTTAATTGTCTTGTCTTTTTGTTTCTCTCATTTCATTATTATTTTTATATATAAGTATTTTTATGTACTTTAAAATTTCCTTTATTAATTTTTTAGCTATGCTTCTTGAGTTATTTTCTCAGTGGTTATTCTAGGAGTCACATTAATCACAATATATTTCAGATCAATACTAGCTTAATTCTGGTAAAACACAGCAACTTTATATCTGTTCCCCAACGTTCATTGCAGCACTCTGCAATAGCTAAGAGTTGGAACCAGCCCAAATGTCCATCATCAGATGAGTGGATACGGAAAATATGGTATATCTGCACAATGGAATACTATTCAGCTATAAAAAAGAATGAAATACTGCCATTTGCAACGATATGGATGGACCTAGAGAGAATTATATATTTTTTTATTTATTATTTTTATTCCTATATTTATCATTATACAATATAATCATTTTTGTGTGGCTATTTACCAATTTCTTGTTAATACACCTTCTGCCTCCCCCTTTACCACTTCTGGTGGCCTCAGTTCTATTCTCTCCTTTTGAAGGTTCAATGAATTGTTGTTATTGTTGTATTTTTCTTTTTTTGTTTCTCTGTTTATTTTTAATTTTTTCAGCTCCTAGTTATGAGTGAGGACTAGAGAGAATTATATTAAGTGAAATAAGTCAGGCACAGAAAGAGAAATATCACATGTTCTCACTTATTTGTGGGAGCTAAAAATAAATAAATAAATAAATACACAAAAAAACCGGGAAGGGGGGGGAGGGAAGAAGACGTAACAATTACAATTCCTTGAAATTGATGTGACAAGCAAACAGAAAGGACATTGTTGGGAGGGAGGGGGGAGAGGGAAGAGGGAGGGAGGTTTCGGTAATAGGCCATAATAATCAACCACATTGTATACTGACAAAATAAAAAAATAAATAAAATAAAAAAATAAAGTACTCTTTAAAACGTAAAAACCATTCATAACTTTCAGGCCACCAATAACAACAGAAAAAAACACTAGCTAGATTTGCCCTGTGGGCCAGTTTGCCCACCCATGTTAGGCTACAAGTCTTGTTAAGTTTTAAAAAAACCTGAAAACATACAAATATATTCTATGACCACAACAGAATTAAATTGGAAGTCAACAACACAGAAAAATTTGAGAAATTCCCAAACACTTGGAAACTGAACATACTTCTCAACAATTCATTGTTCAAGGAAGAAATTATAAAGAAAGTCAGAAAGTATCTTGAAATGAATGAAAACAAACAGTCAACATATCAAAATTCATAAGAAGCAACTAAAGCAAGGAAAAAATTATACTTTTAAATGCTTGCACGAGTAAAAAAAAATTTTTAATGAATAATATAAGCTTCTACCTCAAGAAACTAGAATAGGGCTGGCTGGTTAGCTCAGTTGGTTAGACTGTGGCCTTGTAACACCAAGGTTAAGGGTTCAGATCCCTGTACCAGCCAGCCACCTCCTCCCCTACCAAAGAAAAAGCTAGAATAAAATCTAACTAAATAAGTAGAGGAAAGAAAATAATAAAGACGAGCACAAAAATCAGTAAAAGATAAAACAGAAAAATTACAGAGAAAACAAATCAAACCAAAAATCTGTTCTTTAAAAAGATCAATAAAATTGGAAAACATTTAGTTAGATTGACCAAAGAGAGCAAGAGCAAGCGAGCAAAAGAGAGAGAGAGAACACACATTACCAAAATTAGGAATAACCCTCCATAAATTGAAACAATTATATGGGAATATTATGAATAACTTTATGCCAAAAGTCAGACATGGAGATGAAATGAACAAATTCCTAAAATATTATCAGAGTGACTAATGAAGAAATAGAAAGTCTTAATAGAAGTATAACAAGTAAAAAGTTGAGTTAGTGATTAAAAATCTTAACTCAAGGAAAAAACCAGGCACATATTGCTTCATAAGTGAATTTTACAATACATTTCAAAATAAATTCCAATCCTAAAGGAAAATGACAAGCAATTCCAAACACTTATATGGAAATGAAATGACCCAGAATAGCCAAAATCTGAAAAGAAAGAAAAAGTTAGAGGATGGATACTACCTGAGTTCAAGACTTACTATAAAGCTACGGTAGACAGTGCAATACTGACATAAGGGCAGAACATAGAGTATAAAAATAAATCCTCATAATTACAGTCCATCAATTTTTGCAAAGGTGCCAAGGCAATGAACAAAAAATAGTCTTTCAACAAATGGTACTGAAATAGTTGGATATCCATATGCAAAAATGCAGACCATTATCTCACACCACACCAGACTAAATGTAAGAGATTCTATGAAAATTCTTTGAGAGAATACAGGAGAAAATCTTTGTTACCTTGGGTTAGGCAAAGATTTCTTAGATATGACCAAAAAAATTCATTAAAAAGTTGACACACTGGGCTTCATAAAAATTCAAAACCTTTGCTATTCAAAAGAAACTACTATGAAAATGAAAAGGCAAGCCACACAGTGGGAGAAAGTATCTGAGAATCAAATATCCGATAAAAGATCCATATCCAAAAGATATTTTAAAACTTTCAAAACTCAGTAAGAACAGTATGAACAACACAGTCAAAAAATGGGTACTTCATCAAAGAAGATACATAAATGGAAAATTATCATAATTAAAAGATAAGCAACATCATGAGTGACTAGGGAAATGCAACTTAAAACTACAATGAGACATCACTAATCACTCACTAGAAAGACTAATCAAAAAGACGGACAATACCAAATGTTGGTCAGGATGTGGCAAAACAGAACCTCACACATTGCTGGTAGGAATGGAAAATGGTACAGCCACTTCGGAAAAGAATCCGGCAGTTTTTTAAAAAGGTAAATGCACACATACACTCAGAAATTCCACTCCTAGGTATGTATGCAAGAAAAATGAAGACGTATGTCTATACCAAGACTTTCACACAAACATTCCTATCAGCACTATTCATAACTGTCCAAAACTGGAAGCAATGTAAATGTTCATCAACTGGCAAATAAAGAAAATGTGGTATATCCATACAGCGAAATATAGATCAACCCCATAAAAAGGAATAAACTGTCAATGCATGCAACTACATGAATTAATCTCAAAAACATTGCACTAAGTGAAAGTACCCAAACACAAAATATTGTATATTATATGATTACACTTATATGAAATCTCTACAAAAAGCAAAACTAGAGAGAGAGAAAACAGATCAGAAGCTATCCGTGTCTTAGAGTGGGGGTAGAGACTGTCCACAACTGGGGTGAGGGATGTGCAATAAAACCGGATCATGGTGATGGTGCATAACTATAAATTTACTGAACACTTTGAATTCACAGTTGAATTTTAAATGCATCGACTCTTCATACATGAATTTTATGGTATGTAGTAAATTATATCTCAGCAACCTGTTAAGAAATGTTTTTAAAAAGGAAGGTGAGGGCTGGCTGCCAGTTCACTTCGTTGGAGCGTGGTACTGATAACACCAAAGTCAGGTTCATATCCCTGTATTGGCCAGCCACCAGAAAAAAAAAAAAAAAGGATGTGCGAATGTGGTGTCAATTTGGAATCAGCATAGACTGAGTTATTAAAAACAAACTAAAATAATCTAACTTCATTTGCTTTTGACAAGGTTACTAGATTAGGAGAAAGCCATAATCACAGTACATCAAGATTTCAGCATTAAAACTACTGATGTAAAGGTAAAGTATTAAAGGGTTCCTGTGTTTGTCTCTATACCGTTAGATATTTCTATCAGTTACTTGTATAAAGACACAGAGACTTACTTTCAAAATGGGTATGTGATATGAAAGTGTGAGGAATAGCTAATTTGACTGCTGACAGAATAATGACTGAAAATGATTTTATACCCATTTATTGGCAAAAAAGGTATAGTTTCACAATACCAAGTACTAGAAAAAATGTTAGTTGCGAAAACAATAAGTCATAGATGGGAGTGTAATTTGCTATAACCCCTATGGAGAGCTAGCTATACATATTCTCTGTAGCCAGCAATTCTACCCTGATGAATCAACCTTAGGTCAGAACTTCTCTCGAGCCCCACAAGTGGTTTGAGGGAAGTCACCTCTAACCTGAGCATCTTCAAACTAAGCACGCTGCTGTCACCACTCTGGGGCCCAGCTGGGGTCCTGAGATATGCAGCCAGGAGAAGCCAAACTCAACCGCAACCAGGTAAAGAGCACACCAAAAACACATTTCCAAGCAGGCTGTCTACCATAGCCACCGCAATTGCCATGGCTGCTGCAAAAGCAGATAGTCTCTTTAGCAGCAGTCACAGCTACTGTGCAGATGGCATGCCAGACTCTCACTCATCTGCACTGACATAAAGAGAGGCACAAGCGAGATGGGAAAAGAAAAAAAAAAAAAAAAAAAAAGAGGTCCTCTCTCTCCATAAAGCACACTGTAGAGTAATAGAACAAGCATCTGCTTTACGATAATAGGGGAGGACTTGATCACACCTGTCTCAGTACTGGACAAATCATCTAGGCAACAAATCAACACAGGAACAGTTAATCTGACAGATGGAGTGAACAAATCGATGTTTATAAGAGGGGAAGAGGGGGAAGGCGAGAGACTGGATAAAGGGCTTAAAGAATAAGTATGATTTGTAATAAAGGATATGCTAAAAAAATAAAATAATAAAATAACCTGAGCAGCTTCATCCAGGGCTCCAAATCTCCTTCAGTTTACCTCAGCATGTGGTAAAAACATCATTTTCAAGGTGTACCGTGACATGAAAAAGATTGGGAAGCACTGCCTTAGAAAAGCTCTCACACACAAGCACCAGTAAATACATACAAACAGTGTTACATCCACTACCACCCCCAAATAAAAAATGCATCATCACTGTCCATCACCTCAACATGAAAGAGCACACCTAGCACCAGATCTTAGTTTCTAAATACCACTCTCCAATAAAAGAAATCAGGGTAGAGGCACAGAAAATGCAAAATGAGCCTGAAACATCTTGTGATGGCAGAAAATAAGGAAGTGCTCAAAAACGATGGGAATATGTCAAAAAGGCACAGGAAACAACCAGAAGGAGAGCCCAATGGCCAAAACTGGAGCAGCAAAATGATAATATAGGATTATAACATATAGAACAAAATAAATATTCATGAGTTCTTACTGGCATAAATAAAGGAGAGATAATACACAGATTTTTTTTTCCTACAGAATTCTAATTAATAAATGTGTAAAGAATGAAGGAAATACAGAAGTTACATCAGGCAAACATCATAGTAATGATTGTTGCAGGTAAGATCCACCAATGGACTCTAAAATCACAGCACGCTAAAGGCTGAGGAGAAACAGCATACATAGTTACACAAAAGGCTGAGGAGAAATACACAAAAGGCTGAGGAGAAACAGCACACATAGTTTCAAAGTATCTCCAAGATACTTATCCATTACAAAAGGAAAAACAAAGTGAAGAAATCTAGCGGGTACCAACTTAACCAAGGTTAACATCACTAGTAATAATACGTACCTCCTAATACAATGTACTGAGAAGGACACAAGATCACCTCTGTGATATTCTTGCCAACAAGGCATAACTTCAACGTAATCATGAGGAAATACCAGATTCTGTACAAGGTCTATTCCTATGCTAAGATTCTAGGGTTCTAAAGCTCCCCAAGGAATTTCATTATTTTAAAAAAAGCACAAAAGACAACAACAGGTGAACTACATAAGAAAGAAAAATTCAATTTCACAAACTTTATAAACAATGAGTATGCTTTAAGATACATATATCATATACACACATATCTAGTAGATGGCAAACAAGAGTATCAAATTCTTACAGCATATGGAACATGGAGGAAGAACAAGTCTCTTTCCCTCGTGTATCCAGATAATGTAGTAATTTCTCTTTAAGCTTTGACGACGGGGAGCAGCAAAAATTCATCCTCCATGTTCCATTCCAGGTTACGTGACTTCCTCTCCCTTTGTTTTCGCTCACTCAGTATTCATTGATTGCCCACGTAAGGGCAGGCCACCAAGTGCTGTGGCAGATACAAACATAAAGCTTAATCACCTCATGTCCTAAAATTGTTTCCACAGTTTCTGATGCCTTTAAAAATATGACCTTGGAACTTATCCGAAACAGGACTTCTGAAACTTCGTGTTGTTATTCCAGTAGAAGCACGGCTGCCTCAACTGACTCCATCCTCCCTGGAAGTTGGATTCCCTAAAAGAGGCTTTTCAATCCTGACTTTCATGAAAATGACCTGCTGTCTTTTTACTTTTACCACTCATTAAGCATCCCCGAAAACTATGATTTAACTTGTTTTAGAACGTTATATAATTGGAATCATGTAATATGCATTCTTTTGTGACTGACTTCTTTTACTCAAAGTTCTATTTGTGATATTCAAATATACTGCTGAATGCAGCTGCCTGTTCTTTTTCATTGCTGTATAATATTCCATTATATGAATTTACTACTTTCATCCATTCTACTATTAAAGGATATATGTGTTATTTCTCGCTTGGGCAATTACAAACATTATGAACTTAATGAACATTATCATACATGTCTTTTGGTTCATATATAGTAGTAGAACTGCTTGGTCACAAGTATGTATATATCATCAGCCTTACATGGTATAAGCCCCTGTTGCTCTATGTGCTCATAAATGCTTAGTTTTGTCAGTCTTTTTGAGTCACTCAAGTTGCTCTTTAATGGAATCATTTGTGTTTTTAATTTGCAGCCCCCTGATAACTAATAAAGCATATTAAAATATATTTATTGGCCATTTGCATTTCCTCTTTGGTAAAGTGTTTATTCCAGTCTCTTACCAATTTTTAAAGCTGGTCTTTTTCATTTTTTAAAAACTTTTTATTGAATCAAAATTGATTATACATATTTTTGGGGTTCAATGTTGAGATATGTTGATCAAATCAATATTACTAGCATATATATTGTTACAAATCATACTTATTTTTTATGCCCCTTGTCCAATCTCACCACATCCCCCTCTTCTTCCCCCCTCCACTCTCTAATTACCCTAGATTTCTTCTCTCCTTCTGAAAGAATGGTTACTCTGTTGATTTGTTGCCTAGATGATCTGTCCAATGCTGAGAGGTGTGATCAGGTCCCCCAATATTATCGTAGAGCAGATGCTTCTTCTGTCACTCTGGAATTGGCTTTGGAGAGAGACATCCTCTTCTTTTCTTTATCTCTGCTGGTGACTCTCTTTGTGTCAATGCACTCCATTGGCTGGCGGACCATCTGCGTGGTGGTTGTGGCGTCTAGCCGCTTTTGCAGCGGCCATGGTTATTGTGGTGGCTGTGGTGGGCCACCACATGGAGGTGATGTTTTTGGCATGCTCCTTGGTGCTGGTGGTGTGCCTGGTTGTGGGAGGGGGGGTCCGGTCCCTGGCTCTATCCCTTGGGTCTCCAGGAAGGCCCCAAGGTGCTGGCAGTGTGGCTGAGCCATAACTAATTTTTTTGTCCTTTGCTTACTTCTAAAGTGGGAGAACTTCCTGTTGGAACCAGTACTTGAGCTCTGTGGTTTAGCTAAATTGCTGCTTTGCTGCTGCTTCTCTAGGGAAGGCTTTTTGTGCAAGTTATAATGGCTGACTTTATAGGTACTTCCAGCTCTCCAGAGACACAGTGCACCGGGGTTGTGTAGAAACTCTGTTCTGGGCCTCAGTCTTTTCATCAAACTACACCCCATGCAATTCTATATTCCTGACCAGTCTCCTCTGAGTGGTCTTACACTGATTGGGGTGCAGACCAGCTGTCCTTGCTGTGCCCCAGTGTTCCCCTGGTGGGCCCATCTCTCCCACTGCCCAGGCTGCAAACACTTCCCATGTGGCACCAGTCGCTTGCGATGACTCACTGGCCTCTGAGTGGCTCCATTTTTTCAGCAGTTCTGGCTCCTCACTCCTATGTGGGTCCACAAGAACCCTATTAGTGGTCTTGCTGGCCTGGGGGCCACCAAAGCCCTCTTCTCCCCTGCTGCCTCCAAGCAACTCCATCCACAGGGCACAGCTGCGGCTTCTGCCAGCTCCTGCCCTGTGTGCTCAGCAGTTCCAGCCTTAAAGCAGCCGTGGCACAAAATGGTCAGAGCAGTTTTTTCTTTCTCTCATTGTGGCTTCTCCCGCCCTCATGCACTCCCTAGGTCTCTCCTCCTCTTCCCCTGAGCTCTAGCGGCCCCAGCTTGGCTGTTGCTGCTTTTTTATATAGTTGTAAATTGGTTGCTTTCTGGGAGAGAGTGACGCTGGGGATCATCTGTTTCACCATCTTGACCAGAACTTGGTCTTTCTCATTTTGATTTGCAGGTTTCATTATGGATATAAGCTCTTTGTCACCTGTATGCATTGCAAATATCTTTTCCAATGGTGGCTTACCTTTTCATTATTTACCTATGTCAGGGAGCTGCAAACTATGGCTGACATGCCAATTCTAGCCTACCACCTATTTTTGCATATTAAGTTATATTGAAACAACCACATAAATTCATTTAGGTACTGTCCGGGACCACTTTCATGCTACAACCTCAGAGTTGAGTAGCTGGGGCAAAGATCGTATTGCCTGAAATAACTGGCCCTTTTCAGAAAAAGTCTGCCAATCCCTGATCTTTGTGAATATGGTTTTCAAATACTAACACCAATTTTCTTAATCTTTTCCTTTATACCTATGCATTTTGTGTCCTGTTTAAGAAGTCTTTCCCTACCCCAAAGTCATGAGGAAGTACAAGTTAAATTTTTTAATTGATTTCTAGTTTAACTGTACTCTGGTAGGAGAACAGTATGATTTCAACTCATGGTGGATTTTTGTAAATATTCCTTGCAAGTAAAAAGAATGTGTATTTGTTGGGAAAATAGAATAGTTTAATCAGGGCCCCTTGCCTTGGGTCCGGTTGGGGGTGGTGTGGCGCATTCTTTGTAAATAAGTTGTGTGTGGGTAGAGTTAGTGCACATGCGCAGCGCTGCCACCTTGGCTGGTGTCTACTGCCTCAGGCGGCCACTGCCACGCACAGCCATGCTCTCAGACCTACAGCTCCAAGGACCTTTTGGCTGGTCAGCTAGCTCATAGACCCGCGTGTAAGTGGTCTGGTGACCCAGCCTGGCATGTGAGGGGTCTGTGACCTAGTCCAGACAATAGGCTTGAGGGGTCTCTGAGCTGCAGGACCCAGCCCTTGCTTGACAATTGGCTACGCTGACAGGATTCCAACATTAGCCTAGTGCTCCTACAATTGGCATAGTCTGTGACAGGATCCTGAACAGGTACAGGAGCTGAAAGCCCTTGGAAGAAGGAGAAAATGTGGCTATCCTTGAGCATGTGGTGCCCAGTGGCCACTTTTCTGCTGACCAGAGCCTGGCTGCTGCTCACAATGCTGCAAACTGATCAAGATTTGCAGCAGAAAGCAAAGTTTTTAGAAGCAAGGATGATTATCCTGGAGGATGATGTGCAGTGACTGGCCACTCCTGCCTCTCACACCAGGGAAGATGACCAACCCAGTGGTGAGTTGGGGGAAACTGTGCATCTCTAGGCACGACCTGTTGTGCAGAAGAAATTGAGATGCAAGCAGCCAATGGGACTGGATGAACAACCGGTGGGTGATCCACAGGTGACCCAGTTCACCACCTATGTCCCGTATACCCAGGTTGAACAGGTTGACTTGGGGAGACAGTTCAGACAGAAACATGGGGAGACCCTGACTGCTTGGCTGTTGTGGTTATGGGATGTAGGGTTGGATAGTGTGGTGTGCTCTGGTGAGGAGATGGAGAAATTGGCCTCCATTACCATACACCAGTCCCTGAGGCAGTGGCTGCAGAATAGCTGCAGATATGCACAAGGGCGAGATAATCACTCCTTGATGGACTGGGTGAATGCAGCTGCCTGAACCGTGTGGGCAAATGCTGGAAAACTGCCCAAGACTGTTAGTAAATGGCAAACATATGCTGAGCTGGTCCAAACAATTCAAGAGCTGGGGATGTAGCAGTCCATGTTTAATGTGGGCACCTGTGGCCCAGATGATGAAAACTTTACAGGCATCATGAGAGACATAGTGCTGCAAAATGCCCCATCAACGTCCTTTGGGTCACTGATGGCCATACTGGCTCCATACATTGGTCGTCCTATACATGAGGTAATGACCATGATAGCCAGCTTGAGTGAAGTAGAGGACAGGAGACAAGCATAAGGGGTCCAAAAGGTGGCTAAGACCAAACCCCCAAGAAATGCTCGGGACTTGTCCCGAGGGGACCAAGCAAGACTAGCCATAAGCAGATGTGTCTTGACTTGCTTGTAGCAGGGGATGATAAAAAGAAAATTGACCAGCAGCTGAATGCATTCCTGTTTGCTTTGTGGCAACAATTGTGCCCTGAACAGCATTTCACCAAACGTCTGGAAACAGGTAGCAAGGTATGCTCAGTGGATTTAAAGGACCTTTGGGTTGCTCCCAAGGAGGTGGATGAATTGTTCCATTTTGATTAGAGAGCAGACCAAGGTACTTGTCTTTTGGGGGCAGGTGAGGACCGGAAGCCTCATGCAGAATTGGCAATATATTGGTCAAGGACAAATGTAGAGTGTGTTTTGGCATTGGTGGATACAGGTGCAGAATGTAGCCTGATAAGTTTCAAGGGCCACAGTTCATATAGATGGCTATGGAGGACATACTACTGAGGTCAAAGCTGTGTCATTGCCATTGGGCATAGGAAGCTTACCTCCTTGTGTATATACTGTATATATATCCCCCATAGCTGAATACATCTTGGGTATAGATGTACTTTATAGTTTGCACCTGCAAATAACAGTTGGAGAGTTTCAGCTGTGAATATGGACAGTAAAGCTTGTGTTACGAGGATAGGCTAAACATGACCCACATGTGTTACCCAAGCCAAGATGTGTACTTAATGTAAAGCAGTAATGCCTATCAGGAGCACATGCAGAGGTAAGTGCCACTATATTGGAATTAGAGAAAGTTGGCATTATTCATCTGGCTCAGAGCCCATTTAATGCTCTGGTATGGCCAGTGAAAAAGCCTGATGGTACCTGGAGAATGACTGTAGATTACTGAGAACTGAACAAAGTAGCACCTCCTTTGCACGCAGCTGTGCCTTCAATTCATGACTTGATGGATCAGCTGACGACTCAGCTGGGGACTTATCACTATGTATTGGACCTTGCAAATACTTTTTTCTCTATTCCAATCTTGGTTGATAGCCAAGATCAGTTCGCCTTCAGCTGGGAAGGAAGACAGCAGACTTTTCAAGTATTGCCCCAAGGTTATCTGCATAGCCCAACCATCTGTCATAGTTTGGTGGCTGGGGACCTAGCCAGGTAGACTAGGCCCAGCATGGTTACAATGTTACACTGCACTGATGATGTGTTACTAACCTCTGATTCTCTTGCAGATTTAACCCAGGCAGCTCCAATGCTGTTAAGTCATTTGCAACAATGTGGGTGGGCCATGAACACAGCCAAAGTGCAAGGACCCGGGCTGTCAATCAATTCCTAGGAGTGGTCTGGTCAGGTAAGATGACAGTCATCCCAGAAGCTATTACAGAAAAGATACAGGCATACTCTCAACCCACAACTGTAGCTCAGCTACAGACATATTTGGGACTTCTGGGGTATTGGAGAGCTTTTGTACCCCATATGGTCCAAATGGCATGCCCACTATGTGCATTGACAAAGAAAAGAGCCCTCTGGGATTGGACTGAGGAAGTAGAACAAGCTTACCAGGCTACAAAAAGGGCAATACAGCAAGTACAGGCTTTACAAGTGATGGATCCCACTAAGCTGTTTGAGTTAGACGTACATATTACCCAGGAGGGGTTAGGATGGGGTTTGTGGCAGGGACAAGACCAATTCCAAACACCTGTAGGATTCTGCTCTGAGCTCTGTAAGGGCACTGAAGTGCGCTACACCCTAACAGAAAAACAATTAGCAGCTGTGTATTCTGCCTTGATGGCCACTGAAGTTATCACAGGAACTGCCAAAGCCCTAGTGAGGACGACATACCCCATAATAGGTTGGCTGCGCAGGTGGGCGACCTACACTAGAACAGGTGTAGCTCAGACTCCCACTCTGTCTAATGGGGAGGATATATAGAACAAAGGAGCACTGTGTCAATGAGTCCTCTGTCCTAAGAGTTACAAACTGTGCTAGGCCCAGTAGAGGTTGTGGAGGAAACTTTGACACAACCCTTATCCATGGAGGTGGAGGCTACACCTTTCCATGAGGGACAGGGACCTATCACAGAGCAAGCTTGGTATACAGATGGCCCTAGCACTGGACCTTCAGCATCATGGACAGCTGTTGCTGTCCAGCCCTTAACAAATACCATGTGGTATGAAAATGGCACAGGGCAAAGAAGTCAATGGGCTGAATTGAGAGCAGTATGGATGGTGATAAAAATGAGCCTGGGCCATTAACCATCTGTACTGACAGCTGGGTTGTATACAAAGGTTTAACCCTTTGATCTCTACTTGGAAACACCAGTGGTGGATGGTAGGCCACCAACCCCTGTAGGGACAAGTCATGTGGCTAGTTATGGGAATTGGGACATGAGAAAGAAGTAACTCTTTTCCATGTCACAGGATACTTTCCCTTACTCAGTCCAGGCAATGACAAAACTGATGCCTTGGCTAAGGTAAGATGGCTGGAGAGAGCCCCAGCTGTTGATGTAGCCCAGTGGTTACATCAACAAATGCAGCATGCTGGCAGTAAAACTATATGGATAGTGTCTCAAAGATGCGCCTTGCGTATAAAATGGGAAGATGTAGTGAATGCATGTCGTGCTTGTCCAGTATGTGTTCAAGAGAGTCCACACCCTCAGTGGGTACCCCATACAGATGGGCAAATAACTCGAGGAAGGGTGCCCCTGACTCCATGGCAAGTGGACTTTGTCGGACCACTGCCAAGGTCAGAGAATTTCAGATACTTCTTCACAGATGTTGATACAGCCACTGGTCTTCTGTTTGTATAGCCTTGTAAGGCCCCAGATGAGGCAAACACTGTGAAACCATTGAATAGGCTTACTGCTATGTATGGTTGGCCTGTAGTCATAGAGAGTGATAATGGAACCCACTTTACTGGACATGGGGTTCAGAGGTGGGTCTCCCAGTTGTCCATTCAGTGTAAGTCACATGTGCCATAATATCCCCAGGCAGCAGGAATGACTGAATGGTACAATGGTCTTTTAAAAAAGGGACTAAGACTATCTACCCAACCCCCATCCCTGAAGCGGTGGACATGGCGATTATGGCCGACAGTCAGAATTCTAAATGAGAGACCCCTCAAGGGCAGACCCTCTCCAGTGGAAGCTCTGTTGCATAGGGCAGCAGCACCTATACAGCTGCAAATCACTACTAAAGATAAGTTTTTGAAGCCAGGATATGGCAAGAATGGACATATTCTCTTACTGGCCCCAACCTGTTTGCGACAGGGGCAGACAGTACAATGGGAATGGCCTTGGAGAATAAAAGCACCCCATACACCCTGGGTAGGTTTAATAGGGCCTTGGGGAAAAGGATTAGAGGAAGGCTCGCAAGTTTCACCTTGGGTGACAAGTACCTGGCCTCCTCAACATGGCCTGGAACAGATAAGCACTCTATTCCAAAGGGCACATTTGTATTATCATTAGGGCCAATTATGAGTTCCCCTATACTGTTACATGTAGAACCTACAGATCCAACAGTGTTAGCAGATAAATTATGGTACCATAAGCCAGGTAAGATACCTATTCCTGTAACCATCCTTTCTCAGGATGGCAAACTGGCATGTATCTTACCAGAGGGGTGAGAACTTCCCCTTTTGGTACCAATAACTCTTCTGTCTTTTCACCCATAGTGTTCTGGCTGCAGGTACTGCACCAGAGTCATGTGATTGGCATGATCATCTACTGAATATGCATTGAACTGCCCATCAGTATGACTGCAGGATTCCCATGAAGGATCACACCAATGGTGACTACTAACTGGACATATGCAGCTAATAGTTAAAAGGACAGAACTACAAGCCTTAAGGCATATTGAATGGACAATAGGTTATGTAAATGTAAGGGTCATTTATCCTCACTAAGGGAACATTGCGGAAGATTCTGAATGTGTAGATTATACAGTGATGGAACCTGAAGAGGTGGATTGTTGGGAAAATAGAATAATTTAATTATGGCCCCTCACCTTGGGTCCATTTGGGGGTGGTGCAGCACATTCTTTGTAAATAAGTTCTGTGTGGATAGAGTTAGTGCGCATGCATGGTGCTGCCACCTTGGCTGGTGTCTACTGCCTCGGCCGGCCATGCTCTCAGACCTATGGCTCCAAGGACCTTTTGGCCAGTTACTTAGTTCACAGACCTGCGTGTGAGGGGTCTGGTGACCCAGCCTGGCGTATGACGGGTCTCTTACCTAGTCTGGACAACAGGCTTGAGGGGTCTCTGAGCTCTAGGACCCAGCCCTAGCTTGACAATTGGCTACGTTGGCAGGATCCCGACATTAGCCTAGCGCTCCTACAGTATTTATCAGTTGTAGAGTATGTTATTCTATGTATTCCATTAAATTAACTTAGTTATTCTATATATTCCATTAGGCTAACTTTGCAAAACTGGTTTTCAAGTAATTTTAGGCCTAGGATGTTTTCCTCTACCTGAGAAAATATGTATTTGCTACTGTCAGGCACTAGGGAGCATAAGTAATCCAAAATGCAATTTCAGAAATTTTCATGTCTTTGGCCACCCAGATGACTAAGAGATGGGTTGCAATCCATGTAAGGACTGTTTTATGTCATATTCACCTTACAAACTATTTCACCTGCAAAAATACTTCAGTATATGAGAGTACTTCAAATAGTTTGTGCAAAAATAGAATTAAAAGATAATACAAATCTCTCCATGAACTTTTTGAAGTACCCCAATATATTCTAACAGATAAGTATTTTTAAAAACAAACCTACGATACGATTATTGTATGTAATAAAATTAATAATAGTTCCTTAATGTTATTTAATACCCTGTCCATGTTCCATTTTCCCAGATATCCACATTGTGTTCTATGATTGATTTATTTAAATCAAAATCTAAACAATGTCAAGCAACTGTATTTGACTGATGTAATTCTTAAGACTCTTTTAATTCATCACAGTTTTCCTCCTTTTTTTCTTTCATTTATTTTAAAAACTGGATTTTTGTCTTACAGAATTTCCAACATCCTAAATTTGATTTATTGTGTCTCATGGTATCATTAAAAATGTTCATTTTCTTTGGCAAGATTACATTATAAGGTTAGGGCTATATACTTCCAATTGCATCACACTGGGTAGTAGGACATAATGTCTGTTTGTCTCTCTTTTAGTGAAGGTAAGATTAATTAGTGGATTCTGGTGTTATTAGCCCAATTCTATCAATACAAAGTTCCCTATCAACTTGTTACCTAATGGTTCACAAAGTTATTAATGATCTTTGCCAAGATATAGTATTTCATTAGAGTTTTAAAAATGTTGATTTTTCTAATCCCATCATTCCTTCTATATTTATTAACTATAATTATTCCATGTAGAAAAACTCTCCCTCATTCATCTATACAGTTAACCTGAAATACAGCTGGTTTAGAAAAGGCAGAAAAATATTCAATACTTTCCCTTTAAATATTTTTGAAGAACAAGTTAATACCCTAGCAACCTCCAAAGTTTACCAATAAGTTTTTTTTGAGAGTATCATTATGAACTCATAGATGTTTCTATATCTGATGTGTTTCAATACACTTCAGTCATTATTCTTTTTGATAGTCATATACTCCAATAGCCCAACTTTGGCTCTTGTACCATTTTCATGTAACCACAGTAATCTTTGATTGCTTGCCTGTTTTTTGGAACAAGATGTCCGAGGTGTATCTTCTTTGTGTTGTGCCTCAACTCAGCAACCCAGGTTCATTTTAGTGGGAAATGTTTTTTAAAGACTGCAATCTCTTTGGCCTAGGAATTCTTTCCACTCACCAGTGCTTTCAAAACAGATTTTCCCCCCAAGTTTTTCTAGGTGTCCTCAAGAAAGGGTTGGTCCAAATGATCAAGTCTGCCAATTCCATAAGCAGAAGTCCTAAGGTACAAAAATTTAAGATTATAAGTGAAATGGAAAGCATGAGGAAACAGGACAAGAGAAGAAATTGTGAGACACCTCCTCTCAGTTGTATGTCACCAAAAAGAAGATTAATTCAGAATAATCAACTAAGCTGGGGTACAATTCAGAAAAGCTGCAGGAGTACAGATGCAGATCACAGTTGAGAGTAGCTTTGTTTTTGGAACACAGCGATTGGTTCCACAACTAATTTTCTTAATTCAGCAGCCAAAGAACTGCAAAATATCGCCACAGTACTGGAATAAGAGCAAATGTATAACTAAATTAGAAAGTGAAATGAAAAAATAACCATTAACAAGCCTAATTAGTGTGCTTACTAGTGGCAGCAAAATGAAAATAACATCCAATGACACACAGTCTGGGTAGCAACATTGTTATAGAATGGAATGAACAAATTTTTACACTCCTCAGCTTAACCTCAGCTTTGGATACTAAGTTTATATACTAAGTTTATGTATCCAAAGCTGAGGTTAAGAAGGAAATGATACTGTAGAAAAAAAGACAAGGGCACAATTCTTTAACTCAATTAATTCTTTACCTTGGGTGGTCAAAACAATTAAGAATTCCTTTATTAGATGGCTAATATACTAAAACACACTAAATTTTGTTACAGGACTTCAACTATTTTTGTCCTAGGCTCAAGCACAAGAAACAGTATTAAGAAATTTGCAGTATAAACTAGATCCTTCAACAGTCAAGCCTCGGATGAGACTGCAGCCATGGCCAACCCAATCTTGACTGCAAGTATGTGAAGCCCTAAGCAGAATAGCTAACTAAGCTGTGCCTTGATTGCTGATCCACAGAAACTGAGATAATAAATGCATGTTGTTTTAATCCACTATGTTTGTGGTAATTTGTTATGCAGCAATAGACTACTAACATAATATTATAAGCTAGTGAATGATTTTAATTTCCTCAATCATATAAAATATTTGAATTAGATATTTTTTTAAAAGACTATGTATTTCTATTAACAGCTTGGAAAAAGCACTGGAATGAGAATCAGAAGACCTTGATTCTACCTTACTAAGTCACCTCATGTAAGGTTCATAACCTCTTTTTACCGAATAGTTCGGGAAGCTATTAATGATCTTTACCAAGATTAAGCCTTGAGAGTCCTTATTTGTAATCAGGGATAAAATCTGTCCTGTAGACAAAGAACAAACCAAAAACAAAAAAGAGTGAGACATTGTGAAAATTATAAAGCATTACATAAACCAAAATTCAACTGCTTCTCATCAACAGTTCCACTACCACTCTAGTGCAAGCCACCATCATCTCTTGCCTGGGTTATTTCAGTGGATTCCTAAGTCATCTCCCAGATTTTGTCCTTGCTCCTATGCTACACAGTTGCCTGAGTGATTCTTTTAAAGCTGTGAGATCATATTATTCTTCTGTTAAAAATCCTCCAGTGGCTTCCCTTCACATCCTGAATAAAGTCCATAATGACCAAAGTCACACATATTGTCTTCACTGACAAGTATAGTATATTGCACCTTGATAAGATCTTCAATTGCATATCTTTAATTTCCTTTTAAAATTGAGATGAGTGTTGGAAGTCAGAATGTGGTTACCCTTGAAAGGGAGATAATAGTGACTAGAAGGAAGCACAAAGGAGCTTCTGGAGTATTCTGGCAAAGTTTTATTTCTTGATCAAGGTGCTAGTTACAAAGATGCACTTATTTTGTGAAAATTCATTGAGTACACACTTTTGATCTGTTCATTGTTCTATGTGTAACAACTTTTACATTTCAAAAAATGAATGAACCGGATTAGAATCTTTGATTGCCCAATTTACTAGCTGTGTAACTTTTGGAAAGATAGTTCATCTTTCTAAGTTTCAGGTTCCTCATCTTTAAAAAAAAAAAGTAAGAAACAATAACACCTATCCCTTACTACTGTTGTGACAATTAACAGTGAAAATAGAGTTAAACACTTAATAGTATGTCTGGCTTAGTTTAAACACTTAATGAATGTATTACTAATAATAATCTATTGATTATCTGGAGAGGGAGTAACATTTACCACATTTTAGAGTAACTAAGAAATTATTATTATTACTAGCAATAATAATAACACACAATGCATTTAAAAAATTAAAATTACTAAGACACAGCAAAAACACCTACATACTTGATCTTTACTAATGGTAAGAATTACATAGTAACCAATTGATGTCAATTTGAGTCTTTGCCAATGGGGACTTACCCTCTTTCCATCCCTTAGTCAGCCAAAACCTTGTTATAACAATGACCTCTCTGTCAGGAAACCAAGCAAAGGCCAATGACAGAGGAACTAGGAGCCACTCCGTGGGATGTGGATTGTACGAGCACAGGAATAAATTGGGAGGCAGAAGAATGAGATGAGGAAGAGGGTAAATCCACTGAATATACACTACTGATCTGTGAACTTTTCTATAAGTAACAACTTTTAAGTTTTACAAAATGAAAGAACTGGATTAGAATCTTTGGTCTCTGATGCTAAGACTGGATATCAATCTGCTGTACTCAGATATTCACAAAATCAAGGAATAAGTCATTTTAAAAAATATTTTCATAGATTAGTAACTTCCTGACCACTTTTGGTCAAGAAATTTGTGATATCTAGCATTCTTTCATATTTATACATTTGGATGGCATTTATAAAATAGGAAACACTATTGATCCTAAAGTCAATGTGATTTGATGACTTCAGTTTATATTAAATCCATTTCATTCCATATTGTGACCAACACTACGTTAAGTGTGTTTTGGAGACTGTATTTTGTACTTTCCTCCATACCCCACTCATGGTACCCCAAGTCTTAGAATGAATTGTTCATTACTATTTGTCAAGTCTTTTAAGGGATGAGACAGACTATCTTTCTCTGTCAATGACAATATGCTTCAGAATTACTTGCCTACAGTGTTTACATACAGGCTGAGGCCAATTAAACAGACATCACTAGGGTGAACAGCTGGCCCTCTTCTGACAATAAAAGGCAGAGGTTAGAAGAAATACATAATGGTTTGAAGGAGAAAAGAAGCAAGCTAATCCTCACGGCTTCAAGGCTCTTGTCCAAATTCAGAGGCAGCGGACCTTAAGAAGATCAAGTATGTGCCTGACAAGATGCGTCAACAAGAAGGAAAAGTTTCAGCAGACAGGAAAGCAGCCTGTGCTTGAACACTGTGGAAAGAAACCACAGCAAACCAACCCAAAGTAAAGTGTTAGCATGACACAGAACACTAATGACACTCATGGTGTAGGAAAGACAATAGGCACCAAGGTCACCCAGCCAAGCTGGTGCCAGAGCCAGGGTGTAAAACCAGGCTTCTTTTTTTTTTTAATCTGTTAGAACTTTCTTTCATTTCCTCACACAGAAGCACACTACATATGTATATTATCAATTATTTTATATTATGCTATTTTAAAAGGTATTACAAATACATAAAATCATTGAATAAAATTAATAACTAATTTTCATGTATTATTTACCAAAAGAGAAAGAGCTTTTTTAAAAGCACTCTAAAAACATAAAATTAAAAACACAAATATGAAGGGTAATTTTCAAAGGAAAAGGAAACACCATATTTTGTGTATATGTGTGTTTAAACTGACTATTTAGGTGGCAGTGGGTTAGACAAGTTCCTTTAAATAGTTAGGGATTTGCGAAGTGCAAAACTCATGTAACCTAATCTGTGTTTTCCTCAAATCCCCACAGGTCCATTTACTTAAGAAACCCATGCTTCCTGGCTGGGAGCCGGCATACCAAACCTGCCCAGTCCTGCATAGTTTTATTCCTGTAACTAAATTAGGAAACAGAATCGGGCAATGTCTGGGCCAACAGCAAACAGAAAAGGCTCCTTAAAAGCCAGGTCATTACAAGATATTTAATTTTTCATTAAAGATTCCAAAGTAATTTCACCTAATAAGGAGCAATACTAAGAAATAATTACATGAAGACAAAAGAGAGAAATCCAAATGTTTAACAAAAGTATTCTGAATAGCCTCAATTATGATGTTGAAAAAAAATTTACTACCACTCAAGGCTTAATATCTAAATTACTGCTACTAACATACTGCTGTCTTTTTCTAAGCAATGAAAAAGAAATGTGAAATTATTCATCACAATTTTTACAAAGATATACTAACATACTTTAAGTAGAGTTCAGTTTAGAGAAACTATGTAGAACATTCAAGAAGACTTGAGGGGAGAAACACAAAGGATTTCAAGAAAACAAAGTCACTGTTTTTTTCAAATTAATTTATAAGTGACATAAAAATGTAGAAGGAAAATATATAATTTTCCTCTTTCCAAATTTTACTAATTAGCATATCATAGGGCTTTTAAAAAAAAGATAGTAATTAACATTCCTTAAAGTATTTTCAACATACTCTAATACTTTATCAAAAGCTACAGCCTGAATCCTGAAGGTACTGGGAGAATTTTAGTTCTAGCAATATCTGAATAATATTTTTCTTATAAACATTTTGTTAATATTAGTAAATTTCAAAGTAGCATTTATTTCACCTTAGTTCTATGAAAGAATACAAAATTAAGTGAACATTTGCTACAAAATCTACTTTTTATATGGATGATTTATGTATTTAAATACCAGAATTTAGAAATTATAGAAAAATTATATAACAAAGTTTGAGTGCTGTAATAGGCCCTGAAAGGCTTATCAACCATGACTTTAAAAAAAGATGTTCACAATGTTTTCTGGCCACCCTTTAGCAATATGGAAAATTCATTCATATTTGTAAAGAAGCCAGAGAGATGAACTCTTTCAATAACCACCCTGTTTAGCATGTTTTCATCTAGTCTCAGACATTGTATTTACAGGATCTCTATAGGATATCAAAAAGCACTTAGGTGATCTGCTGTGTGCAAAACACAGAGCCTTTCACTTCTTTTAATCAACTCCTACCACTAAGATATGGCCATCAGTGAAGAGAAGAAGCAGGTGCACAGGAACAGGGTGGCCAAGCAGTCTCAAGTCTGTCCCTGTCCGTTAGCTACTAGAATCACTATGAGACCATGTCATCTGGCCCCCTAGTCTGGTCCTTCACAGTCCCTATATTATTGGTAAAAGTCACACTGGTTTAGAGGCTCAACAAAATTAGAAAAGCAAGCTTAAAGCCATAAGTTACATAAATAAAAATAAAAGCAAGAAACAGACTGAGTGATTAGAAAGTACACTAAATAGTGTAATGATCCCCACAGATCACTTTGACAAAAGGTCCTTCAGACCCCCATCCTTATCTTCTTATTGCTACCCATACACACATAAGAAATATATGTAAATGGATGGAGTGACAGGAAAAGAGGAAAACTAAATTTCCTTTTATTGTAAAAAATCAATGAGGCCAAAAGAAATTTGAAAAAGAAGAACAAAGTTGAAGGACTTTCATTGCCTCATTCAAAACCTACCATAAAGCTACAAGTAATTGAGGCAATGTGGTATTGTCATAAGGACATAAACACTAAAGGAACAGAATGCAGTCTCCAGAAATAAACCCACATTTATGGTCAACTGCTTTTTTGACAAAGGTACCAAGCTACTCAACAAGAAGAGTGTTTTCAACAAATCGTGCTGGAACTGAATATCCCATTTGTTAAAATGCCTTGACCCTTACCTCACATTATACACAGCAATTAATTTGAAATAGATCATAGATATAAATGTAAGAGAAAACACTTTATATAAAACTTGTAGAAGAAAACATAGGAGAAAATCTTTGTGACCCTGGGTTTGACAAACAGTTCTTAAACATGACATCAATAGTGCAATCCATAAAATAAAAAACAGATCATTGAAATTTAAAACTTTTGCTCTTCAAAAGACACTATTAAGAAAATGCAAACACAAGTCACAGTCTGAGAGAAAACATTTGCAAATTATATATTTAATAAAAGACTTGAATCAAAACAAAAGCAGGGGTCAGCAAATTTGTTGTAAAGGGTCATTTAATAAATATTTTAGGTTTTGCAAACCATAGTCATTAACTACTTAACTACTAGTAGTCATAGTAACTACTACTATTAGTCACAAGTACTTAACTCTGCCACTACAGTACAAAAGCAGGCATATACAATATGTAAACAAATGAGCATGGCTGTGTTCCAACAAAACTTTATTTACAAAATCAGGTAGAGGGTCATAGTTGGCCCATAGGTCAGAGTTTTCCAAGCCTTGGCCTCTAGTACATCCTTCTCAGTTTATTCTGATTCTAGGAGAGCTATTTTACAACTCTGTAAGTTGTAGATAACTGATAGCAATGTAAAATAATCCTTGTTTATAAACATGTACATAAATTATGTCTGGTGGAGGGACAATCCTTTGCCCCTGTAAAGAAAACCAGCTTTGGCTCCATTTAAATGTTCATTTCAATATTCTTGATCTATACATGTGTCTGTTCTGTGGATTCTCCTTTAAATTGTTTATAACACCTTACCAATTTCCTTATTAATGAGTTAAATAAAAGCTTTACAACATTTAAAGTTTTTTATATCTGTATGGGAGTCACAATCTTAGCTTTTCTGTGGAAATTATCCTTTAACACCAGAATGTATAAAGAACTCTTACAGTGCAATAACAGCAACACAAACAACTCAATTTTAAAATGGTCAAAGGCTGTGAATAGATACCTCACCAAAGAAATGACAAGTAAACACATAAAAAGATGCTTAACCTTTAGTTATTAGCAAAATCCAAATTAAAACCATGCCACTACAAAAGGGTACTTCAAAAGTTTGTTGAAGAACAGAATTAGCTTTTCTTTCTGCTCTGCCATTTCACAATGTGATACTAGCCATCACTGAAGTCACCACCAAAGAAAGCCTTCACCAGATGTGTTCCCTGAACTTTGGATTTCCCAGTCTCCGAAACTGTAAGCAATAAATTTCATTTTCTTTATAAAATTTTTTTTAAATAGAAAAATAGAATTAAAAGATACTACAAATATTTCCATGAACTCTTTGAAGTACCCTCATGAAGCTACTAGAATAGCTACAATAAAGAAGACTGAAAATACCAAATGTTGGCAAGGATAAAGAGGAACGGGGACCCTCATACACTGCCAGTAGAAATGTTGATGATACAGTCAATTTGAAAAACAGTTTGGCAGTTTCTTTCAAAGTTAAAAATATACTTACTATGCAATCCAGCAATTCTACTCCTAGGTATTTACCCAAGAGAAAGGAAAACACATGCCCACAAAAAGCTTGTACACAAATGTTCATAGCAACATTATTCAAAACACCCCAAACTGGAAACAATCTAAATTATCTCCTGATGAATAAACAAAATATTGCATATCCATACAATAAAATATTATCCAGCAATAAAAAGAAACTACTAAAACATGAGACAACATATACGCAGAAATTTTATAATAAATAAAATAAGCCAGACTAGAAAAGACCACATATTACATGATGCCACTTATATAAAATTTCTGGAAAAGTCAAAACTACAAAGGCCTAAAACAGGTTCAGTGGTTGGCTAAAAGTGGGAACAGGGACTGGCAACAAACAGGCACTAGGGAACTTTTTGGGATGATGGAAGTATTTTAAAACTATGGTGAGGTTTAGAGTGAGGGTTCCTAAACTGTGCACATTTAATAAAATTCATCAACTGTACATGTAAAATGGTGAATTAAATGGTATGTAAATTGTACCTCAAAAAGCTGTTAAAAAAAAATCAGTGGCGAGTAGCTTAAACAAGTTATCAACTCATGCCAGGAACAAAATTACTGACAATGTCATAAAGTTTACAAGATATTAGGAAGACATTTAAAAGCAATGTGTAGGGGGAAAAGTGATATATAAATCACACATTGTAAATCAGTTATAGATAATGCCTTGGGAATAAGGAAATCAAGGTTTTAACATTTATATATCATAATTTTACATGTGTTTCTGATTTAGAAGTAGTTAGAAATTTAAACTATGGATAGGAAACAGACTTCTAATATATAAACCCTCATATCCTATCATGTTATGTTTTTTAGCAGCAGAAGCAAATTATCAAAGACATCATTTTATGTTCTTCATAAAGTCAAACCTGCTACAGTTAGTATAAATTTAAGGATGTTGAATTTTAGTGGCAGAAGAATATGAGAACCCATCAAAGTTAAAACCTACCCACTATATTGGCTAAGAAAATGGAGACACAGGTATAAAGTAACGTTAACTTTACAGGTTTTTGTGTTCAAAGCTCCGTGAAATTATGGTGTGGGAAACTTAAATGGCTTTATCTATAAAGTTCAAATGCAATGTCACAGGATATCATAAGTAAACAAAGAATATTCAAATAAAATATATATGGGGATTGACATTTTGGAAAAAAATTCTTAGAAGATGTACAGAATAGGTAAAATTATTACTAAGCATTGATTTATTTATGGAGTTGACTTGATCTAGTATATTAAGACCCTCAAAAGAACAAAAAAGATTAAAATGTTCACTTCTCACTTTTACTCAAAATCAACAGTATTCTGTAGCCTATATTTTTTTTACTATATCATTCACTAAAGAAAGTATAAATATTTGGTCCTTAGATTGCTAAATAATTTAGGGGTTAATCCGTGTAAAGTACATATTCAATTATGCCACTGGATCCTATCACCTAAAGTCAACAAATTAAGGAAATTTGTCTCTGAACAAGAGCAGCTCCTCTTGTGGATGTAAAGACTGCAAGACAACATCCCATGTATACAAGACAACAATAGTGATTCCTTCTTCACTGGTTATGCACAGAACCAGTACAGAACAATTGTCTCACATTCTCAGACATGTAGTTTTCAGCTTCCTAGTAATATCAGGTACTACAGAAACAGCACCACAGACATCACAATTTGGGCTCAGAGTATATACAGCAATGCATAATTGTGCATACCTTTAAAAAATGTTTTTGAATGTATGTTTGCTCTGTTTTAGATTAAAGATCATGTACACAGTGTGCAAAAAGAAAATTAAGAGTATTTCTTTGATTACTCAATTGAATATTTTAATAATTAAGCTTTTAATCTTATTTATGTATAAGAAACTTGTACTTTCCTTCATAAAAATATGCATTTATACTTTCCAAAGAGGTAAAAATGAATGAAGGAAAGAAAAATCCTAAGATCTATTACTTTAAATATCCATATATATCTTTCAGCTATTTTTTCCAAAAAAAACTTTTTAATTATCTCAACGTTTTTTGATAACGACTATAAAACTAAAGTAAAAGTTATCCCATTTAAGGAAAATGGATTTGTGTTAGAACCTAAATGTATATGACTTCTACAAAACCTGCTGTTATTTCTAAAGATATATATTCTAAAACACTAATATTGGTACTATAAATTCATATTAAAGTGATGAATACCAAACTTTTGAAATTAAAAGAAAAAGTCACAAAAACAGACCTTCCAGACTTTACTTCTCTTTCAGAATACGTCAGGAGCAGGAATGTCAGCAGATATAGCCAAGAAATAGAGGAGACATGGAACCAACTAGCGATATTTGTTATAAGCATATAAGGACCGTTTTTTGAACCCTTCCCCACTTCCACAGCCACAATTTTGACTTCAAGTTTTCTTACTACCTACAAACAAATACACAATGAAAACTAAAACAAACTGCTCTTAAAAAATCAAAGTACCTGCTAAAAATGTTGATTTTAAAAAAACAATAAAAAGGATTAAACAAAGAACTGTGATGCCAATTGTGTATGGTGGTATGGGGGTAACAAATGATCTCAAACTCCATTTTGATTGCTTCTCATTACATCAACCCCAGGCAAGTCATAAAGCTTTTCATTCATTAAAGCAATCACTAACTCTTAAGTTACTTGAAGAACAAACAATCTGATTTAAACTAAAACCTTTAACAAATTAAAACATAATTTACAATAATGTAAAGCAACAAGCATGTACAAATAACAAATGAAAAATAAAGCAAAATGTCTTATGTATAGAAAACATTAATTTTTAAAAAATGCCTGTTTTGGCACATAACCTATATCCTGCTAGTTAATTTTTCTTAACAGTTATAGGGGCTTCCAGTGAAGATGGCAGAACAGACAGTCCCCAGCATCACTCTCTCTCACAACCATCCAATTTACAACTATTAAAAAGCAACGACAGGGCCGAACCCATGGCTCACTCGGGAGAGTGTGGTGCTAGGAGCGCAGCGGCGCTGGGAGTGCTGAGGCCGCAGGTTCGGAACCTATATAGGGATGGCCGGTGCGCTCACTGGCTGAGCGCGGTGCGGGCGACACCAAGCCAAGGGTTCCGATCCCCTTACCGGTCACAAAAACAAAAAAAATAAAAATAAATAAAAATAAAAATAAAAAAAGCAATGACAGCCAAGCTGGTGTTGCTAGAGCTCAGGGGAAGAGGAGGACAGACCTACGGAGTGCATGAAGGCTGGAGAAGCCACGATGAGAGAAAGAAAGGACCGCTCCAACCATTTTGAGCCCTGGCCATTTCAAGGCTTCACAGAGCAAGAGCTGGAAAAAGCTGCAGCTGTTCCCTTCCTGTGAAGTTGCTTGGAGGCAGCAGGGGAGAAGAGCGCCTTGGTGGCTCCCAGGACAGCAAGACCACTAACGGAGTTCCAGTGGACCCACGTAGGAACGAGGAGCCACAGTCAACAGAAAAATGGAACCACTCAGAGGCTGGTGAGTCACCACAAGGGATCAGCACACAGCCCATCCTATGGGAAGTATTTGGAGTGTGAATGGTGGGGGAGGCAGGCCACCAGGGGAACACTGGGACACAACATGGACAGTTGATCTGCACTCCAGTCGGCACAGGACCACTCAGTGGAGACTGGTCAGGAATATAGAACTGCAGGGGTGCAGTTTGCTGAAAAGACTCAGGCTCAGACCAGAGTTTCCACACAACCCAGGTTTATGGGAACTCACAAGACCTGGAAGTACATACAAGGTCAACAATTAAAATCTGAGCTGCACAAAAAGCCTTCCCCAGGGAATCAGCAGCAAAGCAACAATTTAGCTCACCCACAGGGCTCAAGTGCTGGTCCCCACAGGAAGTTCCTGCATTTTAGAAGTAAGCAAAGGACAACAAATTAGTTCCAGTGCAGAGTTTAAATGGTGGGAACAGCCAATAATCCAACACAGAACTGAAAGAAAAAAACAAAATACCCATAGATCAGAGACAAAGTTTGATATTAACTAGTAAAGGTCTAACACCACCAAAGAACACCTATAAAACCTAGAAGGACTGGAAGCCCCCTGGGCTGCCAAGCCAGGGAGGGGGAAGAGTCGGGGGCCTTAGCCACACACCCCTAATGATCATACCCAGCCCAGTGACAACCACCAGGCCACTGCAGGAAGCACCCGAGGGTCCCGAGTGAGAGAAGTAGGGGGCCGAGGGCACGCTACCCCCAACATCTGCAACCAGCCCAGCGACAACCACTGAGCCACCACCAGAACCCCCCTGGTCTCCCCTGCCGGAATGAGGAGGGTGCCACAAGGCATCAACAAAGACCCCCCACCTTCCTACTCCTCCCACTCTATTTCCTTCCCCTTTTGCCTCTACTCCTCCCCTCCAACTGTTCCACAACATCTAAAAATGTCAAAAATAATATAATAAATTTTAAAAAACAATAAAAGTTATACAGTTTGCCATGAAACTACAATTTTCTGATCATGTCATATAACAACAGTATACTAAAATCAGGGTAGGAAAATCATCTGAAGCTACAAAATAACCATGAAAATATAAACTTTATTTATATATCTATCTAAAATTTGCTTTTTCCAAAGCTTGATTAATAAATGCAATATAACAAATCACTACTAATATAAGAAAAATGTGTTTACCACTTGGAAGTTCCTTTTAAAAATGAACCATGAACCCAAGTTTTGCCAAGATATCAAAAAATGATAGAAATTACTCCATGCTACTTCTAAAATACTGCAAGCTGACCTAGACACAAAAATAACAATTAAATATCTGAAGTCTCATTAATAGGCTGTGCCTAAAAAAATACATTTTATAAGTTCTCAAGAAAATTCCTTCCAAAACATTAAAAACATGTCTATATTCATGAGATTTTTAAAAAATATCCGTAATTCCTGGTATTCATCATAAACAAATGGTTATAAACTCAGTATAGCAACTTCAGTCATAGCAACCACCACACTTTTGGCAATTTATTTAAATGAAGGATTTTAATTGGGCAAATAGCTTATCAAATCTGTGTTTTGAAGAGATAATCCTGGAAGCCTGTGTATGACAGTCTACAAAATACATACGTTTCAGAGATAAATAATGGAAAATATTCAAATCCAAATCATTTGCTCCTGCATACCATTTACACCCCAGCTCGGCCCCTCACATCACACATGACTTCTCTTAACCCCTCTTTAACTGACCTCAGTACTGTCACCACTCTTCCCATACAGTGCCATGCTAGTAATACACCACGCTGTAATAAACTGTGATTAGAAAGGGAAGAAAGGTAGTGCTGCCTGTGAAGTGAATGTGGATTGCCCAGGTTATGATGTTAACTGCTCTTACACCTTTTCACAAAGGAATGATCCACAGAAAGGAGCTCAATGTGCCTCAGCCAGCAGCATGATTGATGGCAAAGACTTCCAGGTCAAGAGACCAACTTTTCTTCTTTGCCTTTTTTAAATTGTCACAACGAACTTTTGTTTTTCAGACTTTGGCAAGTTTTCTACCACTTCCTTCACATCTTTCCTAAAAAGGAGTATTTTCAGTATTTATTTGACACTGAGAAGAAACATGGTCCAGAAACAAAATGTTTTTTCTTTTAGAAGAATTTTAATGGTCATTTTTATTCTAAGATTTTTGCCAAATTTTCAAAGCTTTGTAAATAAAATTTAAAAGCCTTAGCTTCATTTGTAAGCACATTTTACAATACACAATAATATCTACAGTAAAAATATTTTTTCTAAGAAATCTATGTGTTGTTCAGCCTAGTATATCAAGATAATGTTGTGTAAAAATCTAAATAAAAAATCTATATGTTACTACAGAGTTACTAATATATATTTAGTTACTCTATAAAGTTATATTACTAATGAAGTACTCTGTGTACTACAAAGTTACTAATAAAGTTACTTTAGGACTATAAATGTCACTGAAAGAACAGGTGCTGAACATGAGTTTAGGACTCTGGTAGACATTTATTCATTTATTCATTCATGTACCTGACAAGAAGAGACAGATTGTTAGAATTTTTTCCCTGCACGCGTTAGTTGTCAAAATGAGTATGTGAACCTCCTGACACTGTACTGAGATAATGACTAACTATACTAATACACTCAATACTTCCTTCTCTCTCCTCTCTGTCTAGTCCCTTCTTTGGAAGTATACAGTTTAAAATATTAGACAATAAAATATGACAAACTCCTGTGAAGCCTGGGTCCAATTTTGTTCTTCATAGTTCCCACCTTCATAGTGTACTAGAGATAGTACATAGCATGATATGCTTTGAGACAATAAATATCTTTTTGTTAAGTTGATGAAATAGTATGTCCCCTGGACATGTAGATAACCCCACAAAACAAAGTCTATTCACCTATATTACTGACCACGCATATACAGCCTGGTGACACCAGAGGGGTGCTCTGTCTGAGGTTAATTTTTCAGATTCTTTTTTAGTGAGAGAAGTGCTAGCTATGTTACCAGCACTGATGTATAATCAGTGAAAAGTTGAGTCTCCCAGAAGAGTAAATCACCCAGAATTACTGGTGTTTGCCTATGGAAGGTAATATAAGGTGAACAGCCTTGATTATTTGGGGGCAGGAGGGACTTTGTGTTTTGAGGATTCAAAAAGAGAACTGTTCTGTTCTCCCTTTGAGTTGATCACTGAGGAGGCAGGCATAAAGGAAGATATAGCAATGGAACCAGGGCTGACCCACTGTTTCTGCGCCACCTAGCATCCCCAGGAATTCTCTGCATTAATTCTCTGTAATACAGAGAATTCAAATGATGAGCACCTGTAACCAGGCTTCTAACTACAGGTGGGATCAACACCTTTGAAGAATCACTACAGCCTGTGTTGCAGTATGGCCTCTGTCAGCCTATGCCAGTACAGCCTCAACAAACAGGGTAGTAAGCATCGTCGGAAGCTCTAGAGGGACTAGGCTCTGGTTCCTTCTATGTTTTCTATAGGGAAAAGGCTAATCTGTTCCTCCCTACCTCCACATTAGACCAGTAAGCACAGAGCTTTCAGAACAATTTAGGTGGCAATAGGACAGACCTAAGAAGAGATACTAACTTTCATTCCAATAAAGCAATAGAGGCTCAACTGGAGAAAAAATAAATTTTAAGAAAACAATAATAATAAACTTGACTATACCCAAAGCTTGAGATTTAGAAACAATTCATGCTAGTTACATGAAGTACATTTATCTTTGTTTGTGCATAGTTTTAGCTATTAAAGTACAACATGTTCATGTTTTGTAAACCCTTCCTTTTTTGGTATAAAAAACAACTTTTCAAGGATAAAACATTTCAAAAAAGTAGGCTGATTTATATGCCAGATGTAAGCAACATCTTTTCTGACTTCTGGTTACTTTTTGTTGTTTACTTGTTACCATAATCTGCTCTCATGGGGGTTCACAGAGAGTTTCTGGCAAATCACAAAAGTATCAGGCTTTTCTCAGCTATCAAAGATTAGCTGTTTTTTCTGTCTCCTCCAATACCCATTGACCTTTGTGGTCTTTACCAAGTGTGAATTACAAAGTGTTTAGCAAGCAGCCTTGCACAGATAAAAACCTTTCCCCAGTAATCCTTTGTTTGTAGGTGCGCAGTATTTCTCATCATAATAATCATAATTTTACTTAATCAGGTTAGAAAAAGCCTTTTGGTAATAGCTACTATCAAAAAGAGAACAACAAAAGCTGACAAAGATTTGAGAAAGGGGAACCCTACTACACTGTTGGTGGGACTGTAAATTGGTGCAGCCATTATGGAAAACAATATGGAGTTTCCTCAAACAACTACAGATAGAACTTCCATATGATCCAGCAATTCCACTGAAGCTATCCCTAAAGGAATGGAAATCATCATGTCAAAGGGATACCTGCACCCCATGTTTATCACAGCTCTATTTATAGTAGCCAAGAATTGCAACCAACCTAAATGTCCATTAGCAGATGACTGGATAAGGAAAAACGTGGTATATATACACAATGGAATAGTACTCTGCCATAAAGAATACTGCCATTCACAGCAACATGGACGAACTTCGAGGAAATCATGTTAAGTGAAATAAGCAAGGCACAGAAAGAGAAATACTGCATATCCTTACTCATAAGTGGGAGCTAAAAAATAAACAAATAAATTTTTTTTAAAAAGTGGAAGAAAGAAAGATACAATAATCACAATAATACATTGAACTTTCAAAAGGAGAGAACAGAACTGAGGTTACCAGAGGTGGGAAAGGTAGAGGGGGTAAGTGAGGAACTGATAAAGGGCCATGAAAAATGATTATATTATATAATATTGAATATACTAATTATCCTGATTTGAGTATCACATATTGCATACAAGTATTGATATTCAATGCTGTACCCCACAGATATGTACAATAAACTATGTTACAATAAAATAAATAAAATAAAATAAAACAAAAATACTTTTGAAGAAAATTAGTTTAAATTTGTTCTATAATAAATAATGTTATATTTTTGATATAGGGAGTAGGGAAAGGCAATATATATATGTTTAAGTGGTACATATTTCAGGAATATATATATACACACACACACATATATATAAAAGAGTACAGGTAAACAATCAGATAAGAAATCAAAGAACACATAATAGAACTTCCACTTGCAGTTATAATAAGTATCTGATACCAGACTTGCCACCCATAAAAATACAATAAAAGTAGTCAAAAACATATAAGGCAACTGTTTACAAGTAATGAACAGGCAACACAGAACTATGATCCTTGAAATAAGAGAAACACAAGAAGTGAGCCCTAAGTTGGATCTGGCTTTCTGCCAAGAGTCACATTCTGGGACATGGCACAGGACAGTGGAACCCAAACAGAGTTCTAGTCTCAGAGCTGAAGAGGTAGGGATCAGAGTTTGGGGTCACTAGAGCACCCAGAAAATGCAGGACAGAGCACCAAAGAGGAAAAAGCTGTGAGAGGGTGATAGAGTTTGGATGTGTTGTCCCCCTAAAACTCATGTGGAAATATGATCCCCAATGCGGCAGTGTTGGGAGCTGTTTGAATCATGGGGGCAAATTCCTAATGAACGGATTAATGCTCTCCCTGGGGGGTGGGTGTAGTGACTGAGCTCTCACTCTATTAGTTCCTGCGACAGCTGGTTGTTTAAAAGACCCTGGCACCTCCCCTCTCTTTCCTCCTTCCTCTCACTATGTGACCTGCTTGTACCTGCCGGCTGCCTGCCACTTTCCACCATGAGTAGAAGCAACCTGAGGCCCATGCCAGATGCAGCTGTACCAAATCATGAGCCAAATAAACCTCTGTCCTTTATAAATTACCTAGTCTCAGGTATTCTGTTATAGCAACACAAAAACAGACTACAGAGTGTAAAGAAGGTGCTATGATCTGAATGTGTCTCCCCAAAATTCATATGTTGATACCTAATCCCCAATATGATGGTATTAGGGGGTGGGACCACCAGGAGGTGATTAGTCATGAGGGTGGAGTCCTCATGAATGGGATTTGTGCCCTTATAAAACCCCAGAGAGCTCCCTTGTCCCCTCCACCACATGAGGACACAGTGAAAAGCACCATCTACGAATCAGGAAACAGGCTCTGATCTTGGACTTCCCAGCCTCCAGAACTGTGAGAAATAAATTTCCATTGTTTATGAAACCACTCAGTCTATTGTATTTTTTTTATAGTGGTCTGAATAAGACAAAGGGACATAAATAACATATTGAAAAGCACAAAAGAAGTAGAGTAGTAGAAGATAGATCAATAGGTATCCAATATTTAGATCAGGGGAAAAAAGATGAAAAAAAAAAAAAAGAAGAAGAAGAACAAAGTCTCACTCAGTGACCTGTAGAATAACACCAAATGATCTCACATGTGTAACTAGAGTTCCAGAAAGAGAGGAAACATGGGGCAGAAATATATTTGAAGAAATAATGACAGAAAACTTCTCAATTTGGGAATCAAAAAAATTTCAAGAAGGATAAATATAAAAAATTTTACATCAATACACATCATAGACAAACTGCTAATATCAAAAATAAAGAGAAAAATCTTAATGTAGTCACAGAAAAAGACATTACATACAGGGTAACAATGACAAATTATAACTGACTATTCATCAGAAACAATAGAGGCCAAGAGACAATGGAAGGTTACTTTTAAAGTAAAAAATCTTACTAAAAGGAAAAAATCTCGTCAACCCAGAATCCTATATCCAGAGAAAATATTCTTCAAAAATGAAGGTAAAATAAAGACATTTTTGCATAAAGAAAAACTGGGATGGATCACTGCCAGCAGAACTGCACTACGAGAAATACTAAAGAAGTACTCCAGGCTGAAGAGAAATGATAACAAAAGGAAAACAGATCTAGAGGATGAAGAGCACAGCAGTGGTGAATATATGGGTAAATACAAAGACTATCTTTTTTGTTCTCTTGATTTCTTTTAAAGACAACTGACTTTCAAAAATAAAATTATGCTGCAGGATTTATAACATATATAGAAATGAAATGTATACAACAGCACAAAGGAAGGAGGGTAAGTGGAAGTATACTATTGTAAGGTTCTAATGATTTGTACAAAGTGGTACAATATTCTAAGTGTAATAAGTTAAGGGTGCATATTGTGGACCCTAGAAAAAAGCCAACAAGATGAACTGAAATGGAACACTAAAACACACTCAAGTAATCCAAAAGAAGACAGAAAGGAGGCACAGAAGGATGAAAACCAAATTGTGGTAGACAATTTGGAGCAAGAAGAACTTAATTCCAATTTGAAGGTAGTAAGGCAAAAGAAATCATCACTTTCACTCTAACAAAAACAAGCTGTATAAGCTACATAGTCATCGTTTTTAAAACCTGTCAGAGACCAACTCCAAAGAGTGACAAGCCCATTTTAAAAGAGAAGAAATCTTCAGTTGTTATCATTCTTTACTGAAATAGAGCGAGAACAAGGAATCAGCCACAGGAAAGGGTTAAACAGAAATCAGTCTAACTTTGAAGGGCCATGTGTAGACTGGCATACCAGTGCAGAATCCAGAGGAGCCACCGATACAGAAAGAGACTGTGCTAAATCCGCCCATTCTGTGTATATACACACACACAGGCACACACACAAACTCTTTCCCACCAGTCTTCACCAAAAATGAGGGTAAGAAAAGAGAGCTGAGATAATCTCCCCCAACATATGTGAGGCTTTTAGCTAGGGAAGACTAGGGGGATGGAGGTAACAGGAAAGCGAACAGAAACTTCTCAGAGGCAATACCCACCTTCACAAAGTACAGGGCAACCATAGTCAACCTACACAGGCCGAGAATGGAACAGCAGGGCTGGGAGAGCTCTCAAAGCACAGAAAGCAAGGGGCAGAAACTGGAAAGCAAAGAGAATCCTCAGAAATCCAAAAGAAGTGGAAGCTGGTCTGTAAAGCAGAAAGATACCCCCTACAACTCAAAAAGAAGATTTGGAATAGCCCATAAATATATGGAAGGTGCTCAATACCATTAGTCAAGAAAGAAATGCACATTAAATTAAATTCAAAATAAAACAACACCACAATATTACTTCATACCCCCTACGTTGACTAAAATATAAAAACAAACTAACAAAAAAACACAGACGACACCAAATTTTGGCAAGGATGTGGAGTAACTGGACCTCTCATATATTGCTGGGAGAAGAGTGTAAAATGGAATAATCACTTTAAAAACTGCTGGGCAATATCTTATAAAGTTAAATATACACTACCCTATGAACCAAGATTTTTCACTCCAGGGTATGTACCCAAAAGAAATGAAAACATATGTCCATAAAAAAGCCTTATACAAGAATGTTTATATTAGTTTTATTCACAATAACAAAACAAGAAAAAATCCACATCCAGCAAGAGGAAAACATACATCTGTATACTTATACAGTGGAATGCTACTCCACAACAAAAAGAATGAACGACTGATCCATGCGAAAGCATGAATGCATCTCAAAACCATTATTTTGAGGGAAAGAAGCTAGACACAGAGATCATACTACATGGTTCCATTTATATTAATTTCAACAACAGATCAAATGAATCCATGGTGATAGAAATTAGAAGTGTTTGTCTATCATCTTCACACTCTCATGTCTTGTCACTACTCTATACCAGTGTTCTATGCACCTCTCCAAATACTACTCTATTACTTGTGCACGGGGGCAAACAGAATGAACCACTTCATACACAGACATAACTGCTGATCATGCTACTACTAGCCCTGGATTTCCTACTATTAACAACAGCTTTTGCAATTTCCAAGCATAACTGTTAACAGAAGAGTTCAACATACGTTACAGTACAGCAGTTAAGTAAATAGGAGAGTTCAATATACAATTAATCCTACTCCTCAGACAAGCTATTTTAAGCCTCTGGGGCAGCTTTGTTACATGGTGTTCTTTTGGATGCAATTCATAAAAGCCAACTAGAGCTAGCTTAAGCACAAGGCCAGTGGGTCTCAAAAACAGAACCAGTGATTGGGATATTAAAGAAAGTTTACGGGGAACTTTCTCTCTGCTTCATCTTTCTCTCTTTTTCTGTCTCCCAGTCCACATGGCTACTACCAGCATCTCACAAGATTACATAGTGTTGTGCAGTAGCCCAGACAGAAAGAGAAACTAATTTTTTTCCTGTCTTCTCTACTTTCTTTCCTTCTCCCTCACCAGCCTCTTCCAAAATTTCTAGAAAAGGACTGGTCCTGCTTTGGTCAGGTATCCACACCTGGACCAATCAAATGTGGAGAGAAAGCAATGGTATATGGCAGAAAAATGGCAGTAACCTGCAATCCAACAGAATAGGAGAAAGGGAAATTCCCAGAAAAATGGACACTGGCAAGCAACCTAATAGATATGAACCATATACATCATGGATCTGTTTGAGAGGCTGATGAAAACATTGGACCTTCTCCACGCATAGCAGTTATGTACATACAAACACCAACAGAGAAGAGAGTTCATGAAAGCCCTGTAATCTATTCGTATATCCTAATTCAAAAACTCTCTATATCTATCTCAACTTTTCTAATATTTTAATTTTTTCAAGTGTTGTTTTAAAATTTTTCAAATTTTACCAGCCAGCCACGAAAAAATAAAAATAAAAACAAAATTTTTCAAATTTCAAATATTGGATATGAAATTATATTCAAAGGTTTTTCAACCAAACAAATAAAGATGGTAAAATGTTAAGTCTTTTGAGGGAAGTAACATGTAAGAAGTCTGCATATAATAGCATGGCCCAGTAGCCGGGGCCATCAGTGAGCTATCGACTGGTGTTTACTGTTATCAAATGGAGACAACATGGCAGTCCCTCACCTTTCTTTTCTATAGTTAGGATACTTTTCCATAGCATGTCTCCAAACCCAATGAAACACTTGGGATACGTACACCTAGCTCCTTACCTGTTAAATCATAACATTCCTCATAATGAGATGTGCAAAGTGAGTCAAATTATTACTAAGGCCTAGTCTACTGCTACTCATGGTGGCCTAGAAAGAAAAAAAACTTATACACGGCTCAATCAAAAGTTCCTATTCAAAATACACAGCTACTGCTGTATATAATTTTACTCAAAACAAAACCAAAAACAGACAATAGAAATAAAACTAGGAAAATAAAATCAGAAGTATATGCCCCGAATCTCTTGTGTAATGGATGATTGATAAAAAAAAAAATTATATGAAAGTAGTCAGGAAACATATACCCTTCACTGGTTATTAGGAGGCAAAGATATTATAAGTACATCCTTAACCTCTGAGAATATATAATGGAAGAAAATGACCACATTCTTCCACAAAATGTTCTTATATTAGAGTAAAAGACAGAATAATAGAACACACAGAATCATGGTTTAACACAGAATTATATTTTTATGTTTTATATGTAAAAAGGGGTTTACAAATATAGCATTATATCCATGCATTTTGAGTCTGTAATATATCTTGCATAAGTTTCACATATGAAAATATTATGAAAGTTTAAAGTATTATCTTTACTAATACATTTTCCAGGCAATCCAAAAGAAAATCTAATTTTCTGGGTATATGATTATATAAACTTGATGAAAGCTAGAATGATGAAACTCCATTGAGCCTGATTACATACAATAAACTCTAAAGAATCATATTCTTACATTGTGTTGAAATTTTTGTATTAACTATACTTGGGAGAAATAACGAGGTTAAAAAATTATTCTTTTTAAGTAAAGTCACTGATATACTGGTACCAGTTTTGTAAAAAGTACTGCACCTATATATTAAGGCTGGTATATAAAGTCATAAAGTCTAAAAATTAATCAGTTACTATGTTTTCATTTAGAAATTTCTGTACTTGAAAAAACTTTGTAAATATTTTTAAAATCACAAAGAAATATCACAGACTTTTTCGTTCATGGATTTAACATGCATAGTTCTTAAATTTCTCATGAAGTTCTATAACAAGGAGTAATTTATAATTCTGTTTGAGTCATACATTTCACTTGGATACACTAAAAGGCTGGTTGGTAATCCTAAAAGAGTAACTAAGTAAAAATACTCCCACCAATGGACATCTGTATTTTTCTCTGTTCATTTTGAATACATAGTAACTTTCATGTAATACCTAAAGCATACTTTTTCTAGTTTTTAAACATGCTTTTTTTTTTTTTAATATGGGAAATGACATATGACAGTGGAATCTGAAAATGTTTGGATTCACAAAGGAAGGTCTCTGGATGCTTCTCTCAAGAAAGTTAAAGGGTATAATGGTGGCTCTCAAGAGAATGCAAGATTTTAGTACTGTTTATAGGTACATGATAATTTAATCAGATGTTCCACAGGCAGAACTGACAATTCTAAGACTCAAATACAAATTGTGCTACTAAATTCTAGTACGATTCCTCATTGAATCAAGGTTAATGTACACCAGTTACTTCACTGGAGAATGAGAGAAAACACTATATATCTGCCCTTTGGATATTAAAATGATATGCAAAGTTCACCTAAATTCTCTTGTGTGAAATTCAGAACCGAAGTAGCTCTTCGTACAAATATTTCACCAGGGCAGTGATTCGAAGGGGCATTAACTGCAATGTACGATTATAATATTTGCAGTCCGATCAAAAACATAAATGCTACCTTCTTATGTGTGCATCACAAGAAAGACTCAGTCTTATTTCACCCACATTCCTTAGTTTCATCTTCAAACAAATGAACAATCAAATGCTTACAAATATATTCATAGCCCATTGCCTAGACATACAGTGAGAAACATGAATAAAAAGAGACCTGTAATAGACAAGAAACTATTGTGTGCTATAGACTATGATTACCTGGAGGTAGGAATTGCAGTTGGTTATTAGCTAATCGAAGATGACGTAAAGCTCTCAGACGACCAATTTCTGGGCAAACAATTTCTAAGGCATTGTCACTAAGATCCAAACACTGGAGTTTTACAAGGGATCCAATGGCTTCAAAGAGAAAGGGAAAGGCAAAATGAATGTGACCCAAGTGTCAAGCCAAATCTCTAATGCAAGTATTCTGAGTTAAGATATTTTAATACTTAATATCCCAGTCTCAGATGCTCACAAAATAGTAAAAACATAGATCAAACTAAGTTTTATGAAAGTGATAAATACTTCTACTTTGAGATAAAATAACTTTAAAAACAACACAAATAAAAATGTTAAAACAATGTAAAATTGCCTGAGTAAATAAATAATTCCAGAAATGATACACAAGGTCTTTTCTACCTAACCCAAATTCTTAACTGGATTTATTAAATTTAGAATTTATTTTATTATTCACCTGACAACAATTTATCTAATAATAATTTACCTAACTATTATAATCATTTTAGATATAACTTATTTCATCATAATTCTTAACTGAACTTATTAGAGGGAAAAAATTTTTAAACTAGTAAATTAAAGGTGCTTTATAATTAAAATTCCCTAATAAACCAAGCAAAATAAGTTCAAAGAGAGAATTTGTTCTACTTATAAAGCAAAGCTTAAACTATATTATCTTCTAACTAAAAATTGTAAGTACACTTACCTTCTGGAACCACAACTATGTTATTTGAGTGAAGGTACCTGGAAGAAAAAAAGAAAAAAACAGCTGTTATCGTTCAGTACTTTTGCCAGGTAGTCAGTTTATAAAATGCTCACTTAGAAATTTATCGAATATAAATGGGCGAAAATTTTCATACCCTACTCTAATGCATCAACACAAATACACAGTTATCACAGCTAATTAATAATACTCTGAAAAAAATATTTTATGATAGAATGGTAAATATTAAATCTATATACTGATTTAGTTGCTATTTTAACATAAAAGCATATATAATAAATCAATTATGTAGTATTTTTTAACCTCACACAACAAATACTCCAGTTCATTTTAAATTATTCAGGGTTTCAGAAATACATATATTGTGTAAAGAAAAATCAATACCTGTTGTGTAAAGGGAGATGCAAATTTTAGTTTCTAAAGGATAACCTCAAAAAACAACCAGATCTTTCCAGCTGGCATGCTTATTGAGAACCAAGAATGGACAAGTTAAATATTCATCATTTACAGTATCTTCAGAAATACTCAACTGTCAAGTTACAGAATTTATTTCACGGGAAAAGGAATTTCATAAACAAGAAATCAAACTCTTCTCTAAAAAAAAAAAAAAAAAATTGCCAAGGCTGACAAGTTCAAGCAAGTATAATAACACTTTTCCCACTGAAGTATCTTTAGCACACTCTGGTGGAGACTATGCTATATTAGGAGCAAAACAAGAGCAACTGCTGGAGATCCTACAGTAATAATTTAAGAAAACAAGTTTATATCATTAGTTTTGAAACAATAGAACTAGATTTTAGTAAACTTTCTTTTCAAACCTATCATTTTATTCATTATATGTCAAAAATAAATCCTCATAAAGTACAGTCAGCCCTCTGTACCCACTAGGATGACTATAATCAAAAAGATGTAAAAATAACGTGTTGAGGATATTTAGGAATTAGAACCTTCACACACTATTGGTGGAACTGTAAAATGATCCAGCCACTTTGAAAAACAGTTTGGCAATTCCTCAAAGTTAAACATAGAGTTACCATAGCAATTCCATCCTTAGGTATAAACTCCAGAGAACTGAAAATTCACACATAAACTTCTACATAAATGTTCACAGTTGCATTGTGCATCATAGGCACAATGCGGAAACAACCCAAATATCCATCAACTGATGAATGGATAAACAAAATGTGGTATACCTAAGCAATATTACTCAGCCATAAAAAAGGAACAATTTCTGATAAACGTTGTAACACGGATGAACCTTGAAAACATTATGTTATGTTAATGCAGCCAGATACAAAAGACCACATACTGTATGATTCCATTAAGATGACATGTCTAGAATAGGCATGTCTGTAGAGACAAAAAGTAGATTAGTGATTACCAAGGGAATAGCAGAGATTGGGGGTAGGTGGGAATGACAGCTAATGGGTTTCTTTTGCGGTGAAGAAAATGTCCTGGAGTTAGACAGCAGTAATGGTTGCACAACCTTGTGAATATACTAAAAATCACTGAATCATACACTTTAAAAGGCTGAATTTTATGATATGTGAATTATATCTCAATTAAAAAAAACATGTAATTACAATATGACTCAGCAATTGCAATCTTGGCATTTATCCCAGAGAAATGAAAACATTTACAAAAAAGCATGTACATTAATGTTCACAGCTATTATATTCATAACAGCCCAAACCTGAAACAATCAATACGTCCTCAATGGGTGATGGTTAAACTTGAAGACAGCTCAACATAAATGATCTAATCTGAAGTACAGAGAAAAAAAAAGATTGAAGGAAATAAGAATAGAGCCTCAAATGTATGCGGGATAATATCAACAGGTCTAATATACATGTAAATGAAATATAAAAAGGAGAGAGGGAATGATACATGAAAAATATTTGAAAAAATAATGGTTGAAAATATCCCAAATTTGGTAAAAGACGTAAGTTCACAGATTCAAGAAGTTCAGTAAATTCCAAGAAAAGTATAAATAAAATCACACATGGCACATCACAGGTAAACTGCTGAAAACCACGAATAAAAAGAAAATCTTAAAAGCAGCCAGAGAAAAATGACATATTTCATACATGTGGAAAATGATTGAAATCCTACTGACTTTTCATGAGAATCTCTGGAGACCAAAAGACAGCTGAAAATACCTTTAAAAAGCTCAAAGGAAAAAACTGTCATGCCAAAATTCAACAGCCACTGTATACATAATTCAGTCTGGAATATTATGTTGCGGTCTTCATCTTTATGACTATTTCACCTTATTGCTTGAAGGCCCCAAGAACTTTTTCTTTAGCTTTAAAGTCTGAAAAAGCCTTTAACAAAATTCCACACCCATTACTAGTAAAATTCTTAGGAAAACAGTTATTAATGGTGTGGCAGGCAGCCCTAAGATGGTCCCCACTGATCTCTGCTACTTGGTATTCATGCTCTTGTGTAACAGCCTCCCCTCAAGTGTGATCTCTTACACAAGGAAATGAATACCAAGTGACTCTCTTCTGCCGAACAGAATATAGCAAAAGTGATGGGATGTCACTTCCAAGATTAGATTAGAAAGAGATTGTGGCTTCTGTCTTCCATGGCCTCTCTTGCTCTTTTATTGCTTGCTCTGATGGAAGCTAGTTGCTATGTTGTGAGCCACCCTATAAAGAGGCCAAGTGACAAGGAAATGAGAGGATTCTCTGGCCAACAGCCAGCAAGGAACTAAGTCCTTCAGGCCAGCAGCCTATAAGGAACTGAATCCTGCCAACAACCACATGAGTGAACATAAAAGACGATCCTTCTTCAGCCGAGTCTTCAAATGAGACCACGGCCCTGGCCAACAATCTTAACTACAGCCTTGTGAGAGACCTTGAGGCAAAGGCACTCAGCTAAGCCATGCCCAGATTCTGAAGCCACAGAAAATACAAGATAATAGTTTATTATTTTAAGCCACTATATTTTGGATTAATTTGTTAAGCAGCAATAGGTAATTAATACAGATGAATATCTGCTTAATAAAATAGACTAAATATACCTTAACTGTAAAGACAGCATCTTCCTTAATAGTGAAAATGCCCTAGAGGCATTCCAGCTAAAGTCAGAAAAAAGACAAGGATCTCCAGTATACCTTCATATAATTCTGGAGGGACTAGCCAATGCAATTAGACTAGAGAAAATAATTAAAGGCATAAGAGATGGAAAAGAAGAAATAATACTATCTGCATTTTCAGACATGAGACTATACCTGGAAAACCTTAGAGAATACATGGTAAAACTTACTAAAATAATAAAAGGTTTCAGTAAGACAGTAGGATATAAAATTAACATGAAAAAATCAATAGTGTTCATATATAGAAAAAAATAACCAGTTAGAAGACATAAGAAACGAGAAAACTCATAACAGAAAAAAAAAAAAATTAAATACTTAGAAATAGACTTTAGAAATTTTCAAAAGCTATATGAAGAAAATTATAAAGCACCCTAAAGGACACAACACAGACCTAAAAAAATGGAAAGACATCTTTGGTCTTAGAAATACACACCGAATTATTTAGAAGTAAAGAAAGAGCCATGAGTATGTAACTAACGCTCAAAAACTCAGAAAAGTACACATATGCGTATGTGCAAAGAGAATAAAAGCAATATGTGTGTGTGAAAGAGAGGAGTGGGGAAGAGGGAATGAGGGAATGGGGGAAAGAGGGAGAGGAGGAGAGAGGGAGAGGTGGAGGAGGGAAACAAAGCAAATGTGGTAAAATGTCACATTTGGTTAAATTAGGTGAAGGGTATATAGGTGTTCATTGTACTGGTACTGTTTTCAACTTTTCTGTTATTCTGAATTTTTCAAAATAAAAGGATGGGACAAAAGGAAATGGCAGAGACTGCAAGTGTGAAGATAGAACTGTAAGGTTAGCTTTTCTTCCCTTACCTCCTGAAAATCACGCCAAATAACAAAGTGAACAAGAAACAGCAATGCAAACCCTCCTACAACAAAACTAGGGGGCAGCTAGGAAGACACAGAAATATAAGATATCTAAATTTAGCTTTCTTAGTGGTAAATTAACAGATACTTGAAGTTGATGCATTAAAAAACAAAGGCATACGATATCCTTGATGAATATAGATGCAAAAATCCTCACTAAAATACTAGCAAACAGAATACAGCAACACATACGTAAAATTATTCATCACAATCAAGTGGGATTCATCCCAGGGATGCAAGGTTGGTTCAACATACGCAAATCAATAAATGTGATACACCATATTAATAAACTCAAACACAAGGACCATATGATCATCTCTATACATGCTGAAAAACCATTTGATAAAGTTCAGCACTCATTCATGACAAAGACCCTCTATAAGTTAGGTATAGAGGGAAAGTATCTCAACATAATTAAAGCCATATATGACAAACCCACTGCCAATATCATCCTGAATGGGGAAAAGCTGAAAGCTTTTCCTTTAAGAACAGGAACTAGACAAGGATGCCCACTCTCACCACTCCTATTCAACATAGTGTTGGAAGTACTAGCCAGAGCAATCAGAGAAGAGAAGGAAATAAAGGGCATCCAGATTGGAAAAGATGAAGTCAAACTGTCCCTGTTTGCAGATGACATGATCCTATATATCGAACAGCCTAAAACCTCTACAAAAAAACTGTTGGAATTGATAAATGATTTCAGCACAGTAGCAGGATACAAAATCAACACACAAAAATCAGTAGCATTTCTTTTCTCCAATAGTGAACATGCAGAACGAGAAATCAAGAAAGCCTGCCCATTTACAATAGCCACCAAAAAAATAAAATACTTAGGAATTGAGTTAACCAAGGAGGTGAAAAATCTCTATAATGAGAACTACAAACCACTGCTGAGAGAAATTAGAGAGGATACAAGAAGATGGAAAGATATCCCATGCTCTTGGATTGGAAGAATCAACATAGTGAAAATGTCCATACTACCCAAAGTGATATACAAATTCAATGCAATCCCCATCACAATTCCAAAGACATTTTTCTCAGAAATGGAAAAAACTATCCAGACATTTATATGGAACAATAAAAGACCACGCATAGCCAAAGCAATGCTGAGCAAAAAAAATAAAGCTGGAGGCATAACACTACCTGACTTTAAGCTATACTACAAAGCTATAATAACCAAAACAGTATGGTACTGGCATAAAAACAGACACACTGACCAATGGAATAGAATAGAGAATCCAGAAATCAACCCACACACTTACTGCCATCTGATCTTTGACAAAGGCACCAAGCCTATTCACTGGGGAAGGGACTGCCTCTTCAGCAAATGGTGCTGGGATAACTGGATATACATATGCAGGAGAATGAAACTAGATCCATACCTCTCACCGTATACTAAAATCAACTCAAAATGGATTAAGGATTTAAATATACACCCTGAAACAATAAAACTTCTTAAAGAAAACATAGGAGAAACACTTCAGGAAATAGGACTGGGCACAGACTTCATGAATACGACCCCAAAAGCACGGGCAACCAAAGGAAAAATAAACAAATGGGATTATATCAAACTAAAAAGCTTCTGCACAGCAAAAGAAACAATTAACAGAGTTAAAAGACAACCAACAGAGTGGGAGAAAATATTTGCAAAATATACATCTGACAAAGGATTAATATCCAGAATATATAAGGAACTCAAACAACTTTACAAGAAGAAAACAAGCAACCCAATTAAAAAATGGGCGAAAGAGCTAAGTAGGCATTTCTCTAAGGAAGATATACAAATGGCCAACAGACATATGAAAAAATGCTCAACATCACTCAGCATCCGGGAAATGCAAATCAAAACCACACTGAGATACCATCTAACCCCAGTTCGGATGGCTAAAATCCAAAAGACTATGAACGATAAATGCTGGCGAGGTTGTGGAGAAAAAGGAACTCTCATACATTGTTGGTGGGACTGCAAAATGGTGCAGCCTCTATGGAAAATGTTATGGAGGTTCCTCAAACAATTGCAGATAGATCTACCATACGACCCAGCCATCCCATTGCTGGGAATATACCCAGAGGAATGGAAATCATCAAGTCGAAGGTATACCTGTTCCCCAATGTTTATCGCAGCACTCTTTACAATAGCCAAGAGTTGGAACCAGCCCAAATGCCCATCATCAGATGAGTGGATACGGAAAATGTGGTACATCTACACAATGGAATGCTACTCAGCTATAAAAACGAATGAAATACTGCCATTTGCAACAACATGGATGGACCTTGAGAGAATTATATTAAGTGAAACAAGTCAGGCACAGAAAGAGAAATACCACATGTTCTCACTTATTGGTGGGAGCTAAAAATTAATATATAAATTCACACACACACACACACACACACACACACACACACACACAAACTGGGGGGGGGGAAGAAAATATAACAACCACAATTACTTGAAGTTGATACGACAAGCAAACAGAAAGGACACTGTTGGGGGGGAGAGGGGGAGGGAGAAGGGAGGGAGGTTTTGGTGATGGGGAGCAATAATCAGCCACAATGTATATCGACAAAATAAAATTTAAAATAAATAAATAAATAAAATAAAATAATAAAAATAAAAAATAAAGGCATAGACATATTATTTAGCATTATGGAAGTAATCATCAAAAGAACTAAAACAAATGAAGTGTGGAGGATGCAGGAAAAGAGATTTTTACTTCATATTTTAAATATTGTATACTGTCTGTTTATATCAAGTACCACATGTAGTAGGAGTAATAATAATAGATTTTCCCAATTACATGAACTATCGGAAAGATTCTGTGACAAAAGACACTACACCCAAAGAAAATCATCTTTCATCATCTTTACTACCTTGAGGTGAGATACTTAAAACACAAATTTAAATGGTAAAATACTTTAAAATACTACTTGGTTTAGTAGAACTACAGGTCCATGTACATGAGCACCATGACCACAATACCAAAAAATGTCAAATAAATACATTAAAATGATACATCCTGTTATTTCAAATAACTTAAAATTATTTTCATTTTTGTTTTTTAAAAATTTGAATAAACAGACTCACAGTTCCACAAGGTTTGGAAGCTTCTGAGCAAGGTTTTCTGGCTGAAAATTAAAAACTCAGAATTAAATTTTATTTTTGAAAAATGTATAAACACTTCTAATTAGCTTAAACACAAAGTACTATCTTTTTGAGGGTTGTAAATTTTGAGAAAATGTGAAAATACTCAATCAGCAGGTCTGGGTTTTATGCTTACATAGACCACATACTACAATTTAAATTTATAAATTTGAACACTTAAAATCAATGTTTCTTAGAGAAACCAGAAACCTCATAACCCATGGTCATGGCAGAAAAGAAAATGTGCTTAGTAGACACAGACAGAGGGAAGAACACCATGTGACAATGGAGCCAGAGATCGGAGTGATACAGCTATAAGCCAAGAGAAAGCAAAGATTGCTGGCAAGCCTCAGAAGCTGGGACAAAGGCATGGAACAGATTCTCCCGTAGAGCCCTGTGAAGGAACCAACCCTGACCACATCTTGATTTCAGACTTCTGGCCTTCAGAATTGTGAGAGAATACATTTCTGTTGCTTTAAGTCACCAAGTTTGTGGTAACTTGTTATGGCAGCCCTAAGAAACTAATACACTGCCCAAACTCCCAAACTGTACTCCTCTACAGAAAGTAAGGGAAATCCCTAGGGCCCCCAGTTACCAAACCTAACTAAGCTCAGAATTAACAGAGGAAGCCAGAGCTCATGTGGTTCACAGGAGTGTAAGACCTGCCAAAGGTCCTGAGATCAGAGTAGAGGTGTGGTGTGGCAGGGATCAGAAAGTGGCCACTGGGAGGAAAGAGAAAGGAAGCGAATCTTGGTCCCTTGAAAAGAATCCTAGAACAATTCCATTCACAAGGTCAAAGCAGGCTTCTCTCTGCTAGAGACACTTGGTGGGGGAAAGCCTCCTATAAATAACTGAAAGCCAGCCTGCATGCATATATCAAATACACACATATACACACACACAGTTCAAATACACAAAGATGTGAGTCATTAGGATTGAAGGACACTGAGTCAAGAGTAATTTGTTTTTCATTATACATTCAAACATACTATAGGGTAAGATAAATATCAATAACAAGGAATCAGGAATGGCTTTTTAGAAGAAATTAGGTTTGACTTGAGTTCTGAAAGACATACATAAAATACAAGAGGCTGATATGGGGTGGAGAGGAGGGTAATTCTGGTTAGCTTTTCTAGGCTTAGGAAGCAACACATGAAAAGGCAAAAGAGAACAAACTATATTTGGGAAATTGCAAATACAATCTATTCTTCTATAACTCCATAACGGTAATCCTGAAGAAGTCCTACATTTTCAAAAATCCTGTTATGAAAACAATTGTGTCAACAGAAAAGCTAAAGTGTTGGGGACTAGAAAGTTTTAGACTTGTAATAACAAAATAATTTTTCATACAGAAACTTAGTCACAGTGATTATCATTAGGAAAAGGACTAGGATTGCTCTTCTCCACCTATTCATGTCATTTGAATTTTTAACAATGAGCATATACGTCTTTTATAATTCAAAGAATAAAAATTTAAATTTAAAATATAATATGCACAGTATAAACTGTTACATATTTGATTAATCAATCATATTATATACAATTTGAGACCTAAACACTCAATAGAACAAGGGCCAATAGTTTGATATGTCTGGACCACTGGGTAGAAGATGTATAACAACTTTGCGAAGACTGGCAAGGAACAGATCATTAAGGGTTTGGTATTTTATACCTAGGAATAATTTTTTTTTTTAAATCCTCAACACAATGGAAATCCACTGGTTTATTTTAAACAAGGAAATGACATTAGTAATTTCATATTGGTATACTGATATATTTAAATAAATAGCAACAGTATCCCAAGCTGCTTACATACATATATCCTTAGCCTTTTTCAGTAACCAAATATTACTCAATATGAATATTGTTATGAAGTCAAAGAAGCATTTATGGAGTACCCACTCTTGACAGAACCACTTGTATTTAGTTTTAAAATGCTGAAAGCTGTGATTCTCCCCACCCCATGTTTTGATAAAAATACATGCAGTAACGTCCTTCAAGACAAGTCCTTCCTCAGATGTTACTAATGAATCTGTCCAAATCCTTGGAATGTTTCTTTTAGTACAGGTGCCTCTCCTAGTAAGGAGAATATACACTTCCATTTATGGGCATACATACAAAGCATCCTAGGAAAACTAGAGAACTGGAGGATGGGAGGTGGGGAGGAGACTGACTTACAGCTGTCCTTACAAAAAGGAAAGATTTGTCCAGAAAAGAAATGCTGTTAGATCCTCATCTAGTTTCACCTGCTACAATATCAATATCATATTTGGCTAAATCACACGACCTATGGTCATTTTTTCTAGATGCCTACTCAGCTCCATCAGATAGCATTCTAATCTTTCCATGACAAACCAGTTAGCTCTTTTGAGCTACAGCTATACACAGTTAAGCACTGAAATAATGTTTCTGCTGCCAATAGTGTACCACTATGTCTTCATTAACAAGTGCTACATTGTGTTTTTATTGAAAATAAGCACAATGACCTTGAGAAAACTGCAGTTCATTAGAACACTGCCTTTTAAAAAACAAAAAATTAAACCATGAATAGATGCCCAAACATCGTGGCAAATTGGCAGCCACACAGGCTGTGGCTGACACCTACTGGTGTTCTATAATATCATTCTCTGCTTTATAATACCACATTTTTAGCAATGTAGCTCAATAATATACAGGAAACACTAATATTTTAATTTTTACACCATACTTCTATAATTTAGGTACAGAGAGTAAGAGAATGGACAACTACAAATTAACGTCAAAAAATTTTTGTTACTCTGTGGGTTACTAAGCTGTAATGCTGGATTATGGATGTCACACAAGCTAGTTTATCCTAATCCACAGGATTTACAAGCTATTGTTTTTAATTTTAAAATCCTGATAAAAGCAATAGTCTCCAAGTGCTTCCTCAAATCAGTTATTACTATTACTTTCTTCTATTTTTTTCACAGTTTTGACACAGTAAAGTTTTTTTTTTTTTTTTAATCCTTAGTCTGGCCAGTATGGCACTGGTCCTTGATATTATGAACACCAGTCTAACCAACTGAGCTAACCAGCCAGCCCCTTGACACAGTAAAGTTTTAACAGATAAAATCCTTCAGCATAAATATCTCCTACAAAATTACTTAGAAATTGTTGTTTGTTTGTTTTTATCATTATACGATGTAACCAGTTTTTATGGTCCTGGTCACCCCCCTGCACCCTTTACACCTCCGGTAACCTCAGTTCTGTTCTCTTCTCTTAAAAAGTTCAACGAATGATTGTGATTGTTGTATCTTTGTTTGTAGTTTATTTTTACTAGCTCCTACACATAAGTGAGGACATGCAGTATTTCTCTTTCTATGCCTGGCTTATTTCACCTAACATAATTTTCTCTAAGTTCATCCATGTTGCTGTGAATGGCAGTATTTCATTCTTTTTTTATAACAGAGTAGTATTCCATTGTGTAGATATACCACATTTTCCTTTTCCACCTGTCCAATGATGGGCATTTTGGCTGGTTCCAACTCTTGGCTATTGTAAACAGAGCTGCAATAAACATGGGAGTACAGGAGTCCCTTCAACAGGAAATCGGTTTTTTTAGATTAAGCCAAAGATTCTCTTCACTAAATTTCACTTACATTACCATTGAGCTAAATAATTTTTCTTTATAAATAAAAGAAGTTTACTTGCAAAAGTAAACTTCAGAAAGCACAGTTAGTATAAAATATACTTCAAATTTTGAATCAATGATGCTTTACCATATACTTTTAAACACCCATACTTTTAAACATAGGAATGTTTCAAATTTTTTTATCCAGAAACAAATACTTCAAATATTTTGCAAACAACACGTTCAATGATGTTCTCTGGTAGGCACTGTGTATCACCTACTTCCTTTTCTTCTCCTTCTGGGCACCTAGTAGGACTGTACTACTCTTTTCAAGCTGGCCATGGCTAAGTGACTTGCTTTGGTCAGTGAAATGAAGTCAAAGTGGAAGCCTTGAAGAGGCTGACAGCAAAAGACCACACCCCTTCCACAGTGACCTCCAGATGGTAAAAGCTTTGTCAGTCTTCATCCTTGAGTAAGGACACCACAAACCAGAGTCCTCAAGCAATCTGAGAGAGTAGTACAGTTTGAACAAGAAATACCTGTGCTTTTATAAGCCACAAGAACTCAGGGTTCAGCAAAATTTACCCCATCCTGGCCTCTAACACCACATTTCAAAGACACAAATTAAATGAATTTTGGTTTTTAAAACAGTTATAAAAAGTAGAATGAAGTAGAATGAGTTTGGACCCCAATCTCACATCATATACAAAAATTAACTCAAAATGCATCAACAATTTAAGAGCTAAAACCATAACTCAGAGAGAAAAACATAGGAGTATATCTCCATGACCTTGGATTTGGCAATGGATTCATAAATATTACACCAAGAGAATAGGAAAAACCAATTGAATTTCACCAAAATTAAAAACTTTCGTGCATTAAAGGACATTACAAGAAAATAAAAAGACAACCTACAGAATGGAGGAAAATATTAGCAAATCATATATCTGATAAGGTCTAGCATCCAGAATGAACTCTTACAATTCAACAATAAAAAGACAAACAACTGAATTCTAAAAATGGTTAAAGTAGCTGAATAGACATTTCTTCAAACAAGAAATACAAATGGCCAAGAAGCACATGAAAAGATGTTCGTCTGCATCAGGAAACGTAAATCAAAACCACAATGACATACCACTTCAGATCCACTAGAACAACAATAAAAAACAAACTACAACAATTAAAAAAAACAAAAAAAAAACAAAAAAAGGGAAATAACAAGTGTTGGCAAGGCTGTGGAGAAACTGGAACCCTTGCACATTGCAGATGGTAATGTAAAATGGCTCAGCCACTATGAAAAACAGTGTGGCAGTTCCTCAAAAAGTTAAAGATAGAATTACCATATAATGTCACAATTCCTCTCCTATGTATATAATCAAAAGAATTGATTCAAACACATACGTATATACTTCATAGCAGCCCTATTCACAATAGCCAAAAGGTAGAAACAGCCCAAATGTCTGTCAGTGAATGAATGACTAAACAGATGGCAGTATATCTCTAATATGGAAGCTTATTGAGCCACAAAAAGGAATGAAGCACTGATACACGCTACACTGATACATGTTATGACTTGGATGAACCTTGAAAACATTTTGTTACATGAAAGAAGCCAGACTTCACTAGCTTCATTAACTTCATCACAAAAGTCACATATTGTATGATCCCATCTATATGAAATATCCAGAATAAATAAATCCATAGAGAAAGAACACAGATTGGCGGTTGCCAGGTCTGGGGGTGAGGGATGAGAATGGGGCACAGGAATGGAGAGAAACTGCTTAATGGGTAAGGGGGTTTGCTTTGGGGTGATGGAAATGTTCGGAAGTAGACGGGTGGTTGAATGTACTAAATGCTACTGAATTGTTCAGTTTTAAATAATTAATTTTCTATTATGTCAATTTCACCTCAATAAGTTATTTAAAAATTGTTTTAATTAAAAAAAAGTTAATGAAGTTTTGGTACTGAAGGAGAAAGCACTTTATTCAAAAACTACCACAACACACTCTACAGCTTTCTAGTTGGAGCAATAGTTTGACGTCATTGCTTGTGAGCAAAAGTTAAATACCATGTGTCTATATGAAAACAATGGTAGTAGACCTCTTTTCTTATCAACAATACTTGCCCATTTCTTCTCAGGGATTTCTCTCCATTTTCACATATGTTATAAAGCAGTATTTATCAAGAGAGGAATCAGAAACCCTAGCAAGCTAATGGGATCAGAAAGAAAGATAACCAGATTCTTGAGGGAGTTCCCATCAAGATGGCGGAATAGACGGTTCCCAGTGTCACTCTCTCCCACAAATCAACTAATTTACAACTATAAAAACGTAATATCAGCCAAGCTGGGGCTGCTGGAACTCAGGGGAAGAGGAGGAGAGACTGATAGAGTTCATGAAGGCAGGAGAAACTACGATGAGAGAAAGAAAAAAGCTGCTCTGAGAGTTTGGGGCCATGGCTGCTTTAAGGCTCAAACTGATGAGTGGCATGGAGCAAGAGCCAGCAAAAGCCACAGCTGTGCCCTTCAGATGGAGTTACTTGGAGGCAGCAGGAGAGAAGAGGGCCTTGGTGGCCCCCAGGACGGCAAGACCACTAATAGGGTTCCTGTGGACCCACGCAGGAGTGAGGAGCCAGAACAACTGAAAAAAGGGAGCCACTCAGAGGCCAGTGAGTCATTGCAAGGGACCTGCACAGGGCTGGGCCCATGGGAAGTGTTTGGAGCATGGATGGTGGGGGAGACGGGAACACCAGGAGAACACTGGGACACAGCAAGGACAGATGACCTGTCCTCCAATCAGCACAAGACCACTCAGAGGAGACTGGTCAGGAATCAAGTACTGGTTCTCACAGGAAGTTCCCCCGTGTTAGAAGCAAAAGACAAAGAATTAGTTCCAGCCCAGGCACACCACCAGCACCTTGGGGTCTGCCTGGGAAATAGAGGCTTGGATCTGGGGACCGGACCCCACTCCCACTTCCAGGCAAACTGCACCAGTGCCTTGGGGCCAGCCCAGGGACCCAAGGCACGGAGAAGGGGACCGGACCTCCCTCCCACAACCAGACACACCATGCCAGTGCCTCAGGGCCCGCCCAGTGAACTGAGGTATGGAGCCGGAGACCAGACCCTCCTCCCACAACCAGGCACACCATGTCAGCACCTCAGGGCCTGCCCAGGGACCCAAGGCAAGGAGAAGGGGACCAGACCTCTTTCCCACAACCAGGCACATCATGCCAGCACTTCGGGGCCCACCTGGGGACCCAGGGCATGAAGAAGGGTACCGGACCACCCTCCCACAACCAGGCACATGATGCCAGCACCTTTGGGCCCGCCCAGGGACCGGACCCTCCTCCTACAACCATGCACACTGCACCAGTGCTTCGGGGCCTGCCCAGAGACACAGGGCATGGAAAAGAAGACCAGACCGCCCTCCCTCAACCAGGAACACTGCGCCAGCACCAAAAGGTCCACCCAGGGACCCAGGGTGTGGGGAAGGGGACCAGACCCCCCTCCCACAACCAGGCACACCGAGCCAGCTCCTTGGGTCCCACCCAGTGACCTGAGGCATGGAGAAGGGGACCGTACACCCCTCCCACAACCAGGCACATGGCACCAGCACCTTAGGGCCTGCCCAGGGACCAGAGGCATGGATAAGGGGACCAGACACAGCCCACAACCAGGCATACCACCAGTGCCAAGGAGCATACGAAAAACAGCACCTCCATGTGGGTGGCACACCACAGCCACCACAATAACTATGGCTGCCATGAAAGTGGCTAGACGCTACAACCACCACGCAGATGGTCCGCCAACCACTGGAGTGCATTCACACAAGGAGAGTCATCAGCAGAGACAAAGAAAAGAAGAGGATGTCTCTTTCCACAAAACCCATTTCAGTGTGACAGAAGAAGTATCTGCTCTATGATAATATTGGGGGACCTGATCACATCTCTCAGCATTGGACAGATCACCTAGGCAATAAATTAACAGAGTAACCACTATTCTTTCAGAAGGAGAGAAGAAATCTAGGGTAATTAGAGGGGGGAGGAGGGAGGGAGAAGGGGATGGGGAGAGATTGGACAAGGGGCATAAAGAATAATTATGATTTGTAACAATATATATGTTAGTAATATTGATTTGATCAATATATCTCAATGTCCAACCCCCAAAATATGTATAATCGATTTTGATTCAATAAATAAAATAAATTAAAATAAATACATAAATAAAAAGAAAGAAAGAAAGATAACCAGCATGATCTTTCTTCTTCCGCAGCAACCTAAAACTCTCCAGAGTCCTAGGGACCACTTGCTCCCCGGTGTCCTTTACTATTTACCCCTTTGTCTCTTCGCTCACGTCCCATTAATTACTCTTTCTCCTGTCTTTTATTTCTCTCTGCCATGATGAAAATATTCTCTATCTGTGCTGTCCAATGTGGCAGCTACTACCCATGTGTGGCTGTTAACCGCTTAAAATGTTATGTGACTGAGGAACAAAATTTTTATTATTATTTCACTGTAATTTAATTTAAACATTAATAGCCACATGTGGCTGGCAGCTATCAGATTAGAAAGTGCAGAATTTATATCTTTATACTCACTACCAATTTTTCACTTAAGCTCAGCTCTTTTAAATGTAAAACATAAAAAAGAAAAACTGTGAATCATAAATTTTTTAGGTTATTTTTCTCAGCTATAAATGAAGTATTTGCTTAGCATTCACAGAGACTGATATTGCCATCTCAAGAAACATAAATTTAAAAAATTTAAGTATTTCAAAACTGCAAATGTTTTATCGTCAAAGATGTAAATCAAACTGCAAGGCTGATTATTTTTAACTTAGCAAAAACTTACAGAAAATATACTAAACATTAAAAACACTACATCAGTATATTTATAAAAATGAAATATGTATCTGAATTTGATAAAAATTTGATTACTGAGAAAGGATTTTTCAAAAGAAAAAACACAAGCATTAAAAATTGCTAAAATGCCTTGAAGTATTAATCTTAAAAAATTTGGCTAAAAATGAAAGTTACATAAATATCATAGACAAGGGTTGAAGGTTAGAGAATCACCTGCCCTTATCTAGCTTTCAATTTTTTTTAAAAAACTATTTGATATACATTGAATAAATATGATTTTTAAATTGGAATTTTCAAAGCAATAGAAAAATACAAAAAAATAAATACTAAACATTTATTCCCCTAAAGCCAGATGAACCATTTAAAATTACACCTAGGCTGAATAATTCTATAAGCTTATGACATAACTGTTTATTTTTGGGGAGAGCACGTTCTAAGCTCAATGTATGACATTTCAAGTGCCTCACCTACATAATGTATACATTTGTTGACTTATTTGATGTGAAACTGGTGCTCACTTTTAGTGCACAGGTGTCTCATTATAGCATAGTGGATGCTTGAAAATGAATTTAAACTTGTGGAAACATACAAGTAGCAATGGCTTTTGAGCCTTTTGCTTGCAAGTAATACCCTTGATGTGCTCAAGGAAATGCTCTAGTGTAAGGGAAACACTCCTATCCCTGCCTCTCTTTCTAAACCCTCCCTCCTAACTCCACAGGCAGAAACTACAAGTCACAAATAGGTTAAGTGAGGTTCTCTATATTTTATTTTAGGAAGTATAGAATGATACACGTTTTAAAAATATTTCTATTAAGTTAAGACTCTTAATCACAGTAAAACTCAGAGGTAAACTTTACAGAGGTTAACTAGGGAAATTCACTTAACATGCAACACCTCATTGCTCCACAGTGGATAAATTGTGGTTAAATTTTAACTACACGGTGCTAGGCTAGAAATAAGTCACTAATAAATACCTGCAGAATTAAAATGAAACCAAGACTAACTAGACTACAAATTAGAAGACCTCGTTTTTGCTCTAACTGACCATAAAGGTAACTTTTAGACCCATTCATTAACCTCTTCTAAGCTTAGTTTCTTCAAAAAGAAAAAATGTCTAAATTATTGATAAAGCTTCCTCTAGCTTTAAAATTCTATGATTGAATAAACAGAATTAATTATACGTCAGACGTTCATTTTCCTGAAACATGAGAGTCTTTAAATTTTGACATGGAAGAGGATTATCTACTGTTTGTTTTATGAGGAACCACTGTCAACCAAGTAATAATGAGGGAAATATTCCTAAATCTGAAAATTCAACAGGAAAAGAAGCTTTGACTTGTAATAACACTCTTAATTTTCATGAACACGTGTATTACCAAGACAGGTTACAGTTGTAATGATTGTTTTCCAGAACTATACCACATATTACACACGAACACTAAAACACAAATAGACCATCGGAATGCTTAACTGTTTGACATACCTATTTACACATATTACATTTAAGAAACAACTAAGAAGCCCTTAGAAAGAGCTAGCTCAAGAATAGAGCAATCATGGTGATTATAGAGGCCCTGCACCCTAGCAATGGTTGAAGCTGCATTGGTCCAACAGACTGGGGGAAAACATGAAGCCTTGTGCCAGAATTAAAAAGGAACCAAACTTAAAACTTAATTCCTTCTCCCTATTTCTCCTACCATGGTTGGTTACATGATGCTCTTTTATGCCATCTCCTTAACATACTGTTTTTCCCTTAAGGTGTTCGAATACTCATTTGATCCAGATCCTTCCATTACCAAATTCAAAGGGGGAAGGTGGATGTAGTTGTGTGACTTTCCTAGCCATCAACCTCTCACCCTCATACTAGCCACCACATGCAAAGGAGCATAATTATGTTAATACAGCATAAACCCAGGCATCACCATCACTACAAAGCAAAATATTTAGATTCATTGATCAGCAAAATTTGACAGTTGGATAAAACCTTAGTTATACTATCTTATTTTAGTTGATTCTTAATTATAACAATAATAAGTATTTATTTAAAAAGAATACAAATCGGGAGAGTGCGGTGCTGCTAAAAAGAATACAAACCAAACTTAGTAGAGCCTTTCCCTTTTACTATAAATACTTAAGTAAGGCTGTGTTTCTTTCAGCCTACACCTGCACCCTCACACTCTCCATCCATTCACAGCTATACTCACTACTAAGTTTGATGCATACCTTTTTTCCTGCCTTAGTTTATTCATATATAAATTAAAATAGAGATAATAATAGTGCCTACCTCACAGGATTGTCTTGAGGAATTAAATAACACATGTAAGTTGCTTAAAACAGTGCCTGGCACTTGGTAAAGACTCAAACGATGTTAGCTGCAATTAGATTTTAACCAAACCAAAACTGATGGACATTTAGTTTTAAGGATTTTTCATCATATACAATGCTGTGATGAACATCCTTGTTTACCTGACTTTTTTTCTGTTGGGTAAATTTGTGCAAGTGAAAATGTTGACTCAAACACATACTCAGGTAAAATTTTGCCACACATGGTCCAACCACCCACTAAAAATGTCGTCAATTTCCACTCCCTCCAACAGTTTGTGACAGTATCTTCTTCTAATTGTCTCCAACACTGGGTACTTGTAATCCTTAACACTAGGTATTAATCTTTTTAATCTTTGCCAATCTGATAGGTAAAAATGGTCAGTGTTTTATCACTTCTATTGGAAGTTGAACATCTTATTATGTGTTTTTACAATCTGTATTCTTTTATCATTCCCCTGTTTGTATTCAATGTGGAAAGTCAGGAATATTTTCTCCTGGGCCAAAAGGGAAGAAAAAATACATGTGCCTCATCCCCTAGCCCAATTCAGGAACACAACTGGCAGACCTCCTCTTCCCTTCAATCTCAGTAGAATATAATTCTTAAGTTAATTTCTCTCTTGTTGCATAGATTAATTGCTTAATCAGGATCCATCTGCTCTTATTGCTTAGCAATAAGCCAAACTCCCCTCTTTCATTAAAATTTAGATGCTTCTTTTTTGTCCATTCATATTTATGAATAAAATTAGCCCTCTGGTGATTTTATTATCACCAGTATTTGGGTAAGCACTCTTTCATTTTCCCAAGAAGACCTCATACCCCAATTAAAAGAGGTCGACAGATACATTAAGTGATTTTTGCTCCCAGACTGAGATTTTTTGTTTTCCTCCAAGTCTCCTGTGGCCTCTTATTTTTATACATGAGGGAACTGAGTTCCAAAGAGGTTAAGCACATGGAAGCTGGGTCTGTTACCTCTCAGTCCTAAGTTTTGCTACCAACAATAAACCACCCCCTTCCAGGGACTGTAGCCCTCAAATATTTCCATTTCTGATTCCCTCCCATGATGAATTCAGAGTTAGAAAGAAGTGGTGATCACTGCTTCTAAGCTATACTCCTTTTCTCTCTTACAGAGACCTCAGCTACTGATGGGGGGTGGGGTGGGGGTAGACTCCACCTCATCCTCCTCTGCCCTGCACACCCTGTCATCGTCAGAAACTTCTCTATAATCACTCTTTCCACAACCACAATATCTCATCCTCCAGATGGCTTATTCAATCAAGCCCAGCACAACATCGATGGGTCCTCGGGCCCCTTTCCCTTCTCCCTATTCATTCACTCCTCCCTTCTTTGCCTCTAAACCTGCTCAGATTTCATCTCCCATCATTTTAATCACTCTCTGGACAAAATCATAAACCTCCTTAGTCCCTCTGTACTTGTACTCAATCCACATGGCAAAAACCTTAACCTGTACAAACACAACAGGCTGTCTTCTTCATACCTCAGACAGCTGGGTACAGCAGGAGAAATTCCCCTAAACAAGGAGATTGTTCCACCCTAAGCCAAATCACCAACTACTTGCTGAATTACGCCCAATAATTCTACTACCTTTCTCCAGCCAAACTGCCATGTGACTCTTCAAAACATTAATTTCAAACTTGCACTCTCCAAAAATCTTCACTCCCCAAGCAGATGGCCTTCCCTGGTAAAGTCATCAGACAAGAACTCTCTCAACTGCCTCCCTCTCCCCTAATCCGTGTCTATGGATGCCCCTGAACTCTCTTTTACTTGTTATAGAGGAAGAAAGGACACTATTGCCAAGGTCAGTCCCTCCACATGTACTCTGGAGCCCATCCCCTCCTACCTTCTTAAGGAACCTTGGACTTTTAGTTACTCCTTTTTTCTGTATCTTCAACTCCTCTCTAATGAAGATTTCCCAACAGCATTTAGGCAGTCTCAACTCTTTCCTCTTATAGAAAGAGAAAGAGCAAAGAAAAAAAGGGAGAGAAGAAAAAGTATCTCCTTTGTTGCCAGAATCCTTCCAGCTATGCCCCTCCCTCAAATTACAGCCAGGCTTCCAGATCCATCCCCACTTGCTACCTATTTTTCTCACCTCTTTCTCACTATCTAACCTGTTCAAACTTGGATTCTAGTCCCCAGAGCTTCAACACAGTCACCAATACCTTGTCACTAATGTCCTTGGACACATATTGATCCTCATCTTATGTAATATATAAGCACCAATTATTCCTTGTTAAAACACCCTTTCCTCTGGCCTCATTAATATCAAACTCAGTTTTCCTTCTGCCTCTCTGACAGCTGCTGCTCTTCATCTTCTTAGAGCCAATTTTTAAATGTAGAACTTTTAATTTATAGGAATTCCTTTCTCAATTTTTAAACAATTTCAGTCTTGCCCTTGGCTTCTACGAGGGTACTTCAAAAAGTTCATGGAAAAACAGAATTAAAAGATAACATGGATTTTTCCATGAATTTTTTTAAGTACCCTTGAAGTATCATCAATATGCCACAGATTCCCATGTCTATATATATCTAGCTCAGAACTCTCAGGTGTCCTGAGAACACTGACTCTCCCAAACCTGCTTCATCTCTAGTATTCCCTAACCCAGTAAACCACCATGTTATTCAAACATGAAACTTAAAAGTCATATTATTTATCAGGGATTCTTTGGTTCAAAGAAAAAGAAAAAACACCTCAAACTAGTTTCAGCAAAACAAAGAACAAGGAGGAAGAGAAAGAGAAAGAAAATGTACCAAACCAGGTAACTACAATATTAACAGGCACTCCATATATGTGTTAAATGAATGAATGATGAATAAGTGAATGAATGAAAGGGAGACAGTGCAGGGGTAAATGTAATTCCAGGGATGCTGGATCTGTACTCAAAGTTTCCTCTCTGCTTGCTTCCTTCTCAGGCAGTAGCCAAGACAGCCTCTGGCAGCTTTAGATTTACATTCTATCAATTTAGCAAGCTCCATGGAATGTGTCTTTTCCCCAAAAGTCCCCGTTAAAATCTCCAGGCTGAGCCAACCACTGCAGCCAGGGGAATGGACTACTCAAATTGGCCAACACTGGCTTATTTTTTGCCACCTGAAATCTCTTCACTGCTATCGCCACCACCCTTGTCGACTTGCCTGTGTAGTATCTCCACTTGGGTCCCTTCGCTAGCCAAGATGAAGTGCCTAAACCTTAACCTGTTCAAGATTTTGTGTGGCCTGGCCCCTATCAGCCTCTTCAGCTGCCCAATTCACTCTCCGTGCTCATGCTGGCTCCCTCCAATAGCAGGGCCTTTGCCCATGCTCTTCGCTCTGTCACTAAAGTTCCTCATTCCTCCTCACCTAATTAATGCTTATTCATCCTCTCTGTCTCAGCTTAAGATCACCTCCTCTGGGACATTCTCCCTGATTCTTAAAGCAGGTTAAATAATCCTCGTCATAGACCAAACCAGCAGTCTGTACTTATCAGGAGACTAGTAATTACTATTTAATATCTATCTTCCCTGCAGATTAGAGTCTCCATGAGGACAGGGCCTATGTTTGTCTTGTTCACCAGCTTGGATCCTGGCATAAAGCCTGGTACATTGAGGTATTCCTTAAATATGTGTGAAATAAATGAATGAACACCATGCTTTGGCAGTCAGTTTAAAATTCATCTACTTGATTTTGTTTCAAACAATCAGTCAAGAAAAAGTGAGTTAGCCAATGAAATAAACTTACTGAATTTACAAAACTTTCCTCAAGAAAAGATCCCAAAGAATAAAATCTAAAGTTGCAGGCTTGTTACACTCATGGTCAAAAAACATTCAAAACAAAAATAAAACAAAAAAACATTCAGTGGCTCTCCACTGCCCATACAACCACAGTTCTAAGTGCTTAGGAATTATTTAAGGTATTTAAGATTCAACACGACCTAGCCATTATGAAGAGTTCCTATCTCAGCATTATCTCCTGCTCTTCCCCCGTCACAAACTGTGCTAAGTCAGTGATTTTCTACTCCACTCTGTGGATTTCTGGAGATTCTATTCAATTCTTTGGAAGGAGAGGAGCTGTACACTGAATGAGACTCCTGCCTATCTCCTTTCCTAAGAAAGAATAGCTTCAGAGCATCTATTTTACTTATTGAAATTTTTGAATAAATGGTTCCATTAAGTTGGGTGTGAAAAAGTTTCCTAGGGGACCTCTCTGCACATCCCATCCATGTGAGGATTTTGTGTAAACACCAACACATAAAACAAACCAAAGGAGAACTGCTCTGGCTGAAGTGGAGACACACTATTGCCTGGTTTCCAACTCATGCCTTCCCGTAACTCCTCACCTCGGTGCTGCTGCTCAGGAACCTAGAGGCTCTGAGGAACCCGTAAAACCACTGATCTAGACAAAACAGGCACCTAGACTTATCCCCAAACTTTTTTTCCATTGAGTCTTAGTTCATATTTTTTTCTTCAACTTGGGATGCCAACAAATAAAAATCCCATGAGTAAGAATCTGTCAGTGCTGTAAAGAGTGCCGGGTACATAGAAAGTACTCAATAAATACATGTTTAATAAATGAATGATGCTCTTCCTCCTAAACTCCTGTAAAAGTCACTCTTCAGTGTCATGCAAATAGAATCCTATTTTTAAAATCTTCTGCAATCCTGCTATATAGAATTAAATTATGTCCTACAAACGTTGGACAGTAGGCCAGGCTGGGGATACAGGACTCAAGACACAGCTCCTGCCCTCAAAGGCTCTCAGTCTGGAACTCGTACTTACAACATAGTCCTTATGCAGTTCTACTTTATCTTCATTTATATATTTTATCTTCACTTATTTATTCATTTATTTATTTATCTACAACTATGTAAATAACTATCAGATGACAAACACAGACCCTATATTACTCCTATTATCTTATTTATCTTATAAAAATCACAAAGATCAGAGACTTAATAATTCTCAAATTGCATTTAAAATAATTACAGAAAAATTCTTTAAAACATTTTCTAAGGTAAATGTTAGGAACCGAAATCATAATGCTTCCTAACTACTACTTATTCACCTATTAATTATGTAACTGGATTTCTACATAAACCAACTATGTTTTAAAAAGTCTTAAGGTTTCTCAACTACACAAATAAATATTGCATAATGAAATATTGCTTAGAAGTATTTTAAAATGTAAAATGTGTCTACCCTTTAACCAAGCAATCCTGTTTTAGAGACTAACCTAAATATAAACATACAGGCACATATAAATATACATGTATATCTACTGGCCTAGAGGTTAATGGAATGAGAATATCATGAAATAAAAAAAGAAATTTGCAGAGAAATATGAATAGTATGATTCTATTTTTGTTATTAAAAAAGCAAAAAATATATATAGAGAGTATATAATTACAAAAACACAAGCAAGGGAGTGAAAGGTACTATATGCCTGAGTGTTTGTGTTCCCCCAAAATTCATTCATTGACACGGTGGTGGTGTCAGGAGGTGGGGCCTTTGGGAGGTGATTAGGTCATGAGAGCGGAGCCCCCATGAATGGGATTAGTGCCCTTATAAAAGAGGCCCCAGATAGACCCCTTGACCCTCCCAACATGTGAGGACACAGAGAGAAGGTACCATCTATGAACCAGGAAGTAGGCCCTCACCAGACACCAAATCTGCCAGCACCCTGATCCTGAATTTCCCAGCCTCCAGAACTGTGAGAAATAATTTCTGTTGTTTATAAGCCATCCAGTTTATGGTATTTTGTTACAGTATCCAGAACGGATTACAACAGAAGGATACAACCAAATTATTAACGTTGTTTACTCCACAAATTGGACAAAAAGAAAGAGATGATTGCTTTCCAAATATTCCTCTATAATATTTGACATAAGGGCATATATCATTTTTTGTTTGTTTGTTTCGTTTTTTTGTGACCAGTAAGGGGATCGCAACCCTTGGCGTGGTGTCACCCACACCGTGCTCAGCCAGTGAGCGCACCGGCCATCCCTATATAGGATCCGAACCCGTGGCCTTGGCGCTCCCAGCGCCGCTGCGCTCCCAGTGCCGCATTCTCCCGAGTGAGCCACAGGGTCGGCGAAATATATCATTTTTGTAATTAAACAATGAAAAAGTTTATTTGTTTTAAGTGTAAGGCTTCCCGCCCCCCACACTTTGCTTTAGTTCTAAATATGAGCATTGCCCAAGTTCTATACATGTGACATATAATCATCCTAAAAATATAAGCCACTGTGCTATACCAAGCAATCTGAAAGGCAAAATGAGGAAGGGCAGAGGGTGTGCACTATTGACTACTTATCTTCTCACCAAAAGGCTTCATATGCAGAGGGGTAGGGAAGGAAAGAAGAACGTTCAGGAGAAGTCATTTAAAACAGTAAACAATGTTAACATGAAACAATAAAACAATATGAAAATGGAAATAATTGGCAGGTTCCCAAGCTTGTTAAAAATAAATAAAAGGCCAATTAACTCATAACATTTTTGAGATACTACAAATTTCCAATAATGTTTTCCCCTCCTTTGGACAGTATTACAGTTGTAAGTCAAATTCTACATACTAGATTTCCTTTTATATGAGGGATCTTCAAAATGTTCATGGAAAGGGCCGACCCCCTGGCGCACTCGGGAGAGTGCAGCGCTGGGAGCACAGCAGTGTTCCCACCGCGGGTTCGGATCCTATATAAGGATGGCCGGTGCACTCACTGGCTGAGCGCAGTGCGGCCGGTCACAAAAATGACAAAAAATAAAAATAAAAAAAGTTCATGGAAAGATAGATATTATCTTTTAATTCATTTTGTCTTTTAATTATTTTCCTCAAACATTGTGAAGTACCCTCGTATTTTATCTTTAACAACAGCAAATATTCTAAAAGCCCTAGGAGTTGCTTTAAAGCACTCTAGGAAAAGTACTGTTTTGTCTGCTTTCAAAAACTGTGCAGTAAGCTGTCTTACATCCAATATAATCAGGGAACGAAATGGCTTTGGGATGACTGCTACTATTCCCACCATCTCTATATCTGTACAGCACTTTATAGTTCTTTGACACACATGAATCAAATGTTCCAGCTAAGAGAAAGCAATTAAAATAAAATGCATACACCTATCATTATAAACATATGTAACAATTTAATCTTTGAAGATTAAAAAGGTAGCAAAGCATAAATTTGAAATGTATGTGATGAACCATTATGAACACCAATTTAAACTGTACTACAGACACTCAGATATTTTCATAAATAGAAAAGTGCAGCTGAGAAACTGCCACAAGTTTTGGAGGAAGGGAAGTCCAAGGTCCAGGGGGCACATCTGGTGAGGGCTTTCTTCTTGATGAGAACTATCTGAAGAGTCCAGAGATGGTGCAGGGAATCACATGGCAAAGGCTGAGCAAGAACATGTGTCCCAACTGTATTTGTGTGCTCTACTTATAAAGCTACCAGTCTATGCCCATGATTAACCCCTTAATCCATGAACAGATTAATCTGTTCATGAGATCCAATCACCTCTTAAAGGCCCCATCTTTCAAATATCATATTGGGGATTAAGTTCCAAGATGAGCTTTGGAGGAGACAAACATTCAACCCATAACAGCAGCTTAACACACAAAGAAAACACAAACCTGGATAGATGCACATGCTAAATGAAGAGGGGTTTTGAATGGGGACTAATTTTATAAGTGGTACATTAGTGAATATTTTGCTTTCCTACACAACTCCTCCAGTAACCTCATAACTGCAGGAAGTTGGATAATGAATTCACAGCTAATGAGAACTCCCTGTATATGAATTTTTATTCCTGTATATACAACAATAAGGGATATACATCTTGATCTGAATATTGTAGGATATGTAAAATATATCTTGCTTAGGACCACATTTATAAATGATGTTTTTAATGTAATGTAATACTGTACCAAGGTTGTAAGGGAGTTCCTTTTCATATAGAGTCTTTCCAAGTACTGCAGTCCCTCGTCTTTTAGTAACTCCAGTGGGAAATGATGCAGATTCCTATAATTTAAAAACAAATTCTTGTGCTTTTCCAGCCTTGCCACAGAGATCGTCTTACAAAGTTCGGATGCCATGACTGAAATCCCATGAGGCACACTGCAGCACTACATTTTGTCAAAATTGGTCCATTTCTACAGAGAAAACAAGAAAATTGAATAATCATAAGACTTCTCACAAGCACTGCCATATAAGCCAGTTAGCACATAGAGCTACTTATAGACACTAAAAAGATAATTATACATTCTATCCTATTTTTTTTTTCAAACAACTAAAATTGTCACACATATTTAGGAGATTAAAATTATTAACAATTTAGTAAAAATACTCTAAGCAATACTTACTACTTATTAGAAATAGTTCTAATGGAAAAAATAGTTTTTGGATTCAACATTAGGAATCTTTGTCTAAGACAACAGAGACAACTTTCATAAAACGCAAACAAAGGAAAAATTAGATGCAGCAAACCCATTTCCTTCTTGAACTACCTCATTTTGTATTTAGCTTAAAGTGTTTCAAAAATATTGATATATATTAAATACATGTATTTTTATATGTACATCACTAACAGGTTCATTTTCTTCACTTTCTAGTATCTAAAAACTGTCCTATGTTATAATTTTTTAAATTTTATCTCTTCATTCTTTTCTTTCTTTAGTTTTGAAGATTACTGTAAGTAACAAAGAAATAGGTCCAGTGTCAAGCTGCTTTATTATTTTAAATTATCTCAATGAAAGAAAAAACACTGTATTTGGAAACAATCACCCTGTATTATCTATTACAATCTCTCTGGGCCTCGGTTACCTAATATACCAAATGGAGATAACAATTAAAGTATTGGTTTAAAGGCCTGAATCCAAGACAGACTTTAAATTCTCTTCTAGTTCCAAAATTGACAAAAGCAGGAAGAGAAGTAACATTTGCCATCTTATCCACTAGGCACAAAGCTGAAACAAACTTCACCATCACTTTACACAAGAAGAAACAAACTCAGGGCTTCAATAATTTGTCCATGGTCAACCAGCTCACACAGGAGAAAAGCAAGGGTATGCTGCCAGGTCTAGAGAATTTCAAAGCCTGGGTTCTTTACAGACGATTACTCATAGGATTCCACAGGATACTAAGCGAATGCTAAAACTACAAAGGAAAAAAAAAGGATAAAACAACTCAAAGATTCCACTTTTTGTTTTCTTGAGCACCTTTTCCAAACTACCGGAAAGTACCTTTTAAAGAAAAAAGTTTTTCTAAATAAAAAAAAATGACCTTCACTGGGAATTTATATCGAACTAGTACCAAATGTAGCAAGGTAAGCTTTCAATAAGCAGTGTTTTGCTAACTTTTGGTTATTTTCTATTATTTCCAAACTCTAATTCCTAGCTACTTTTATATAAAAGGGCAAAGAATATGAAATACTCAATAATATACCCAATGTAACATAAGAATTCAATACTTTCCCATATTTATTCCACCTACTCACTGACCTATTTTATGAGGCATATTATGTGACTTTGTGCAAGATACTCAATTTTTCAACATCATAATTCTCTCACCTGTAAAGAAGGGGAACAAAACTACAAATAACATTGGTGATTCTGTGTGGAGAATGAAGCTTTCTAGATAATTACTCACTGAAGTAGTAAACTGGAAGCAGTTTAGATGTCTCACAAGCATCTCAAGTTTAACACACCCAAAGAGAGCTTTTGATTTTCAGCACCAATCCGAATCTCCCCAGTCTTCCAAATCTCCCCAGTCCTTCACATCTCAATAAATGGTGCAAGCCAGAAAGCTGGAACTCATGAATGATTCCATCTTCTCATTCACCAGCCACCTCCAATCTATCACAAGCCTAGAGGCTTCCATTACCAAAATATATCTCAAATCCATCCACATCTTTCCGTCTGCCAAAACCACAAGCCATTGTCATCTTCTGCCTGGGCACTGGTCTCCCTGCGTCCACTCTAGTCACTTCCAACACATTACTCACAGCAGTGAGCCTTTAAAAATGTAAATCCAATTCTCTCTCTCTCTCTCTCTCTCTCTCAGGTACACGTCTTACTAAAGCCTTCAGAAGCTTCTTATTTAGAAAATCAAACTCTTATCAGGGCTTCAGGGCCCTTCACCATCTGGCCGCACCCACATCTCCATCCTTATCTGCAGCACTCTGCTGGCTTCTCACCAAGCTCCTGGGCTCTTCTAGTCCTTGAAACTACCAAACTCCTCACAGCACTTGCTGCTCTCCCCTTATCCTGAAGCACTGTCCCATCATCCTTCAGATTTCAACTTAAAAATCACTTCCCTAACCCAAACTAAAGTACTTTCAGAGCAACCCTGCTGTTTGTTTTTTCTTTGTAGGACTTCTCACAATCTGTAATCTACGTGTTTATTGGTGCCCCTGTTTACTGTCAATCTAGCCAAAAGCCTGTAAATTCCTGAGGGCAGAGATTTTGCTGCTTTCTTCACACTTACACACCTGCATCTAGCACAATAACTAAAAGTAAGCCTTCAAACAGCTTGTGAATGGATGAAATCAAGACATGTGTAATAACATTGCAAGGTTGATTTGTCATCTACCCATCTCAAGACCACTTACACATTCTAAGGATCTCCAATCCTTACAATCCCACATTGCAATAGATATTATCTAGCCCATTTTATAGAGGAAACTGAGTTTCTCAGAGGGTGACCTGCCAGAATTCCCACACAGGTGGTCTGACTGCAAAGCCTGTGCACCACACTACAATGCAGCCTTTCATGCACGTCAGTGTGGCCAGGGTTTCTTTCATTCATGTGGTAGGCAAAGCTTACACAAGTAGATGACTTGCTTTGTAAAGTAAAACTGTATCCAAAATCCATACTCACTGATGGAATGCTGTGGCTGGGACTGGCTGCCTCTATAAAACATCATTACACCCTGTTAAAATGCATCTTGATATAAAGGCAGTTTGGGAGATAAAATTGATACAAATGAAACCCGAAAGCTGCTAATAATCAACAATGCTCATGGTTTTCCAATACGCATTCATTGGCAATATACAGCCTTTAACAGGATAACTTTCTTACCCATTTCACTTCACTACCTCTTATCCACGGTTTAAATAAATGGCATATTTAATATTAACTGCTCGTAGCTGCACCTCCACCCGAGTTTTCTGACAGGTGAACACCAATCTATACTGTTTATTTTAGTAGAAAAAGAAAAAACTAAAAAAATAAAAAATAAAAAAATAAATCCCAATTTAAGAAAATTCCACACATCTTAAGCAATATTTTATAGGAAAGGAATCCCTTAGACTGGCTTCCCAAACTTAATTTAGTAGAACAGTCATTCCAATTTCTTAACATTGGAGATTAGAGGATTATAAACTACATATTAAAAGCATTTGTTAAAGGTTGTTTTCCGCTGGCAGAAGTCAGGCAAAACACGCCCTTTTGCCCGAGTTAGCCAAACGCTGAGGTCGTTACAGTTTGGTAGCAGCGAGCCCAGTGGCAGGGATTTCACAGACCCAGTATGGGGATTCTCCGGTTCGAACGGCCGCGGGCCGCGAAGGGCGACAAGAACACAGCAGCTGTGGCGACCCAAGGCCTGGACGGCCCTTCGTTCACACTAGCTGCGACCCATACGCTTTTGCGGGACCCGGGTCAGGGGTGTCCCCGCCCGGGGCCGGGCCAGGGGAACCTTACCACGTGAGCCACCCGACGTGGCGGATGTCAACACTCACCCCGGCGCCTAGCGGAGCCAGCGCTCCGGAGTCCAGGCGGCGCTGGACAGCAAGCCTAGGGACAGCGGACGGGGGAGGGGGCGGGGGGCTCCGGGGGCGGGGCGAGGCTCTGGGGGCGGGGCGGAAGCCTCACTACCGAGAGTTGGGGAAGAGGGAGTCGCGGAGAGGAGGACGAAACCTCGCGAGAATTCGCCTCGTGGTTTTACGATAGGTAAGACGAGATGTTCATTTTCCAAGACATGTGCCTATTGGTCGAGAGCGCGGCTTCCTCCAGACTGGCGCCGCCTGCTGCCTTATTCTTGCTTCCGGCTCCAGCAGAGGGTAGATGTCAGGGTAGCCGCTTCTTGCTTAGCGTTTTGAAGGAGTGTCTTAGCTGACTCCAACTTAAGAAACCGGCAGTAACTGACTTGTTCTTTCATTCATGCATTCATTCAGGCACCCGGGCTTTCATTCAGTGCATATGATAAGGGATTACAACAATGACAACCGACGTAACCCTAACCCAACCTGGCAGCGTTCTAAGAGTTGTGCACAGGTTATCTCATTTAACTCTTAGCGGCAATCCTATAGTACAGGTACCATTTTTATACCAGCCTGAAGGATGAAAAACTGAGGCCGGTGGGTTTATGTAACGTAGCCAAATAGTAAAGAGTCTAAGCACCGGATTTAAGGGCTCACTGTGCTCACTGATAGGTTCCAAAGATGAGGTAACCTTGGTCTCTACCCTTGAAACACACAAGGTCTATTGTGAGAAACGGTTGTTAAAAAGGACAATTTAGTCAGTTAAACATTATGGCACTTCCTAGCATGACTGAGTAGACCATCAATAAATATTCAAGACGAAAATTCCTATGTCAGCGAGAAAAGACATCGAAGGAAGAGGGTTTTACGCAGGTAAAAAAGAAAAAAAGAAAAAAATGCCAAGCATTGTTCGGGAACATTTTGTAAAAACACATTTTTTAAAGAAATGAAGGGTTTTTTTGTTTCCTTAAACTACTGTTGGTTTTCTGTCCTTTGAAAAGCTTCATGTCTATTAATTTGCTAGAGGCTCATTGTCAAGCAACCTTAACTTTATAATGAGCTAGTTTTATGTTGGCTTTTATTCTTAGAAATGAATAACCTAGAAAGCAGAGTTATATTAAATAAAATTAACACCGGTTCCAAAATAAGGCATGAGATAATAAAATATGTATAAGTTATTTGTTTATTAAATCTGGTCTTCAGGAGTTACTGAAATATAGACATGGTATATGTCGTGTATTTCCAAGACCTTTTATATAGTTTCATAATACCTAAGAATTTGCGGTACTCAGAAACATTTTGCTAGACTTAAAATGGAAACCTACAGTTTGTGTAGAAACAAAAATCCTTAGGGCATTGAGATCAACCCAAATAAGACTTGCTGCTAATATTGGAAGAGTCGCCGAAAAAAAAAGAAAAAAAGGATTAACAATGAACAATTTTTAAAAAGTAATCAATGTTAGCCTCTTAGTTTCATTTCTTTTTTTAAAAAAAGGAAATATTGTTTTTTAATGCATTAATTTACCATCTGGTATTTGATCGTGAAAAATGAATCTTATTAAAATAACTTACCATCTCCCCAAACTTTCACAAAGTTGCCAAGGGATTACAGTATATGTGACAGTATAGTATCCTGTGACTACTCATAGAAGCTCTCTCGATTTGTAAAAGGTCAACTTGCACTTTTTGTCTCACTTAAAACAAAGGGGATGAACTCTCCAGTTTAAGCTGGTCATTTTACAGTCTTTGACAAAGTGTGACATCAACAGGCAGCGATACCGCTTTAAGAAAATTCCAAGGAAAAGGCAACCCCACTTTAAAATTCCCACCTCTGGCTCCCAAGGATTGGGTTGCAAACTTCGGCAAAATACTCTTCTCCACTCCCTATTGGTGAATGTTCTATCATTCATTTTTCTGCCTGGAGTTTTGTCGGTACCCAGTTGCGTTACGGGAAGAGGCTGCTCTAATTTAGCCCGGACCTGCCCTACTTGAGGCTTTTTCATGGTTATCAATTTGTACAAAGAATCACAGCACTAAATACAGCGGAAACCAAGACAAATCGGGCTGCCAAGACAACTGTGTAATTCGCTCAAAAGAGAAACGGAGAAACTCTCAGACTGGGTAAACTGACAAAGGATTTTACGACCTAGTTAGACATTTAAGAGTTAAAGAAACTTTTCTGGGTTTTCGATAGTTTTAAAGGAGTAAATGTCAAAGGAAAACCCGAGAAATGCAGGCACAAGCTAAGGGTGGCAGGAATAAGAGTTTTCAGAGGGGGTGGTTTCTCTTTACGGTGAGATTGGAAAGCATCATCCCCAGATTATCAGTGGATTTTTGAAAGGTAAAGGAAACAAGATAATAAGATTTATCATAGATTATTTTCTACTTTACGAAACTGTGCTTTGTATTTATTGTTGCTTAAATATGGATTTAGAAGGACACTTAATAGTATTGTAATTTTAAATGAAATGGATATTTTTGTTTGTATGTTATCATACCTGGCATAATAGACAATTCAATTATTAAAAGATATGAGAAAATTAGAATTGGCTTTGGACCCAAATTTTGTGTATATTTGTAGATTAGGAAATCCAGGGATGGATCTGCTAATGACTAAACAAAACATGACAATGGTATCTGAAGCAGAATCAGCAGGTAATTAATGTAAGGATATGTTCTCAAAAAAGAAATCCAGCATTTATGTTTTCAAAAAATTATACTTTTTATTAAAACTAAAATATGAAAGTTCAGGAAATATTGACAAACAAGAATATTTCTTGAGTGGCCTCTGTTAACCCACATATGGGGATATAAAATAAGAAAATACAGTCTCTCAAGAAGATCATTCTCTAGTTCAGAGACAAGTGAGGCTCAAACGCGGCTCAAGCACTTAAATTAAAACTTCCGGACAGTTCTTGATGCCCAGATGACTGCTATAAACCGTAGGTGCTTCAGGAGCTCAGATCAGTGTGAACTAAATAATTCAGAGAGGGCTTCACAATACGGATAATTCCCAATTTGGGCCTGAGCAATGGGCAAAATTGCAGTAGAGAGAAAACAAGGGCAGTGGCATCCCAAGGAATGGGTGACTTGTTAGCAAATGCATGCAGCCTGAAGAAGAGTTGGCTCTGACTGCAGCAGAAGGTTCTTTTGGGAACCTTGGTTTAAAAAAAAAAAAAAAGAATTATGTGAATAGCAAAAATTGCCAGAATTAAGGAGTTTGGTTGGTCCTGGGTTATCTGAGTTATGAACAGAATAGCTTATGAAAGAAATGTTTGAAGACAATAAAACTGATTGCTGTTCAAGATGGCTCAAAGGGCAGAGACTGGAAAGCTAAGGGGCTTGGTAACTTAACTTCTCAAGACATTTTATCCAAATACTTTCACTTTACCATTGTAGAGTAACATAAATCTTGGTGCATTGCTTTATAGTCTTTGAAAGCGTTGAGTTCATTTTTTGTTTGGCACTATAAATGTACATTTTATCCGGTGTAGAGTTGGTTGTGGTTTGATTAAAACAGAAAAGGTGATCTTATTGACACTGAATTGGTTCTGTCTCCTTTTCCCTCTGAATTTAAGTGAGTTTTCTCGATTCTGTTTAACTGAATTAAAGGAATTTACACACACAAAAAAAACAAAACAACCTTATGACACCACGGGAGGTCTTCTTATTCAGACTGCAGGTTTTCACCTGAGCTGTTTCTCGAGTCCTGGCATACTCAGTGAGCTGCTACAACGTACTAGACACTATGTTCAGTGTTGGGAAAGCCAAGGTGAATCAAGGACCATTTCCCCCAAAACTGCAAAGTGCTTCAGTGACACCGAGCTGTGTGTATTTCTCCTGCTTATTTTCTTCCCTGCAACAGAACTTGCTTCGAAGAATCCAGGGCTCCTAACTTGTCAATCAGTGGTTTTTAAATAGAAAGAGGGAGAGAAGGAGGAATCATTGGCTGTGGAAAAGACCCTGAGACGAGGCCCCCTGCTACAGATGGCTGATGTAGCTGACTGCAGTTCTCACTGAATGTTACCCAAGTAGTCCCCTGGATATCCCAGGCCTCTTGAAGTTAGGGGAGCAAATAAAATGTTAACAGAAGTGACCTGTGTCACCTCTGGGTAATGGCGAGGAAAAGCCCTTCCACAGTTTCCTAATCTTTCTCATATTCTGCCATGTCTACCATTTATGTATAGTTAAGCCTTGGTCAGCCTGAGTCTCTTAATGACTCTGTGGATCTGAAATTCCCTGCCCCTACTCTCCAACCCTAAACCGAATGGGCCTGAAGCATGAAGGAGTTGATATGTTACCTCATCATAGCCTATCCAATCCTGACTACCTCAAGTGTTAACAGGTTTTCCCCTGGAGATATTGGCTTTTTTTTTTTTAAGTTTTCTTCAGTTAAGAAAAATAAATAAATAAAAGCCCCAATCAACTGAGTTTCAGGTGTCAGGTGGATGAGATGTTTGGAAAGAAAAATCACACTGTAAGGATGATTTAATTGCTCATCCAACTAGCTTTTATTGTTTCTGTTTCCTGTTTAGGTGCCAGACATTGATACCAAGTGATCCATCTATTTGGAGAGAGCAAGAATAAGATTGGTTTTCAAGATTTTGGGGGCCTCTGACACATTGTCTTGAGGAATCAGGACTGCCCTAACTTATGAAAGTCTTGTAGTCATAAGATGCATGAAAGCCATAATTACACATAAAACTGCATTGTGGTTTCATAGCTATTTTTTAACAGCTTTAGTAAAATATAAGTTATGTACCATAAAATTTAATTTTTTAAAGATACAACTCAAAAATTGTTTTAGAAAATTTAGAGTTGTGCAACCATCACCACATTCCAATTTTAGAAAATTTCCATCATCCTAAAAAGATGCCTTGTGCACACTTGCAGGCAACTCCTCATTCCAATCTCCAGCTCCAGACAGTCACTAACAAACTTTCTGTCTCTATAGATTTACCTTTCCTAGACATTTCGTATAAATGGAATTATACAACATGTGGTCTTTTGCATCTGGCTTTTTCACTTAGTGTAATGTTTTTGAGGTTTATCCATGTTTTTGTACATATCATTATTTCATTCCTTTTTATTGCCAAATAGTAATTCATTACATAGCAATACCACATTTTGTTTATGACATTTGGATTGCTTTCAGTATTTAATTGTATTAATTGTAATTGTATAATAGTATTGACTAGTAGATGACAGTAAATACAATATTTAGCTAATAAGAATAATGCAGAATGAAGATGAGTAAAAGTTTTTGTGAATATGCGTTTCGGTTCTCTTGGGTATGTACCTAGGAGTGTAGGAAAATTGCTGAGTCATATGGTAGCTCTGTGTTTAAGTTTTGAGGAATTGCCCAACTGCTTTCCAAGGTGAATTTCCATTTGCACTTCTACCAATAGTGTATGAGGGTTCAGTGTTCTCCACATCCTCGTCAACACTTCTTATTGTCTGTCTTTTTTATTATAGTCATTCTGGTGGGTGTGAAGTAGTGTCTCGTCGTAGTTTTGATTTCCATTTTCCTAATGACTAATGATATTGAGCATCTTTTCATCTGCTTGTTGGCCATCTGTGTATCTTCTTTTGTTAAATGTCTATTCAAATATTTTGCCTATTTTTTAATTGGGTTAGTTGTCATTTTATTACTGAGTTGTAAGTGTTCTTTGTATGTTCTGGATAGAAGTCCTTCATCAGATATATGATTTGCAATATTTTGTTTCATTCTGTGGGTTGTCTTTTAACTTTATTGTCTTTCAAAGCAAAGTTTTTTGATTGTGAAGTCCAATTTATCTGTTTTTTCAGTTATCAGACTTGTGTCTTTGGTGTTTTATCTAAGAAATCTTTGCCTAACCCAGGCTCAGGAAGATTTACCCCTATGCTTGCTAAGAGTTTTATAATTTTAGATATTGCTGTTAGGTCTTTTGTCCATTTGGAATTAATTTGCAATATGGTATGAGATAGAAGTCCAACTTTATACTTTTGCATGTGTGTATTCAGTTGTTCATCGTCATTTATTGAAAAAACTATTCTTTCCCCCATTGAATTATCATGCACCCTAGTCAAAAAATACTTGACTGTATATTAAGGGTTTATTTTTGGACACTCAACTCTATCCCATTGTTCTATATGTCAGCCCTTATGCCAGTACCACACTGTTTTGTTGGGGTTTCTTCCCCAGCTTTATGAAGATATGGTTGATGAGTAAAAAACTGTATATATTTAAGGTGTACAATGTAGTATTTTTATATAAGTATACCCACAAGTAATGATTCCCACAATCAAGCTAACTCACAAATTCATCACCTGACATAATTATTATTTTTGTGTGTGGTGAGAACACTTAAGATCTATTCTCTTGGCAAATTTTAATTACATATTATTTTTAACTATAGTTTCCATGCTGGACACTATATCTCTAGAACTTATTCATCTTATAACTAAAAATGTGTGAGTACAACACTGTTTTGATGACTGTAGTTTTATAGTAAGTTTTTAAATTGGGAAGTATGAGTCCTCCAACTTTCTTTTTCTTTTTCAAGATTATTTTATCTATTCTGGGTGTATTCATTTCTATATGAATTTAAAAATCAGTTTGTCAATATCTGCTAAAAAAAAGACAGCTGGGATTTTGATAAGAATTGCATTAAATTTATAGATCAATTTGAGGAGTATTACTATCTTAATAATATTAAGGCTTCTAATTCATGAACATAAAAAGTCTCTCCATGTATTTAGATCTTCTTTAATTTCTTTTAGCAGTGTTGTGTAATTTTCAGTACATAAGTCTTGTACTTTTATGCTAAATTTATTTCTAAATATTTTATTCTTTTTGATACTAGTGTGAATGGAAATGTTTTCTTAATTTCATTTTCAGGTTATTTATTGCTAGTGTATAGAAATACATTTTTGTTTATTTATTTTGTATCCTATGGCCTTGCTGAACTTTTTAGTAGTTCTAGTAGAGAATTGATTGATGGATGGATTGATTGTGGATTCCTTAGGATGTTCTACATAAAGGATCATGTCATCTGACGATAAAGTTTCATTTCTTCCTTTCTAATTTATATGCCTTAATTTCTTTTTCTTGCCTTATTCCTCTGGCTGGAATATTCATTACAATCTTGAATACAACTGGTGGGAGCAAACGTCCTTGCCTTGTTTCCAATCTTAGAAGGAAAGCATTCAAACATCCAACATTAAGTATGATGTTAGTTTTGGGTTTCTTAAATCAGGTTTTTATCAGCCCTTTATCAGATTGGGGAAGTTTTTATCACAAGTGGGTGCTGGATTTTGACAAATGTTTTTTTCTGCTTCTATCAAGACATGGTATTTGTTCTCTATTCCATTAATATAATGTGTTAGATTAATGATTTCAGATGTCAAACCAACCTTATGTTGCTGGAATAAATCCCCCTTGGTCATAGTTTATAATCCTTTTTATATGTTGCTAGCTATGGTTTGCTAATATTTTATTGAGCATTTGTGTGTCCATATTCATGAAGGATAGTAGTTGGTTGTTTTTTTCTGATGTCTTTGTCTGGATTTAGTATTAGGGTAATACTGGCCTCATAGAATAAGTTGAAAAGAGTTCCTTTATTTTCTGATGAAGTTTATAAAAGATTCATATTATTTCTTCTTTAATGGTTTGGTAGAATTCATCACTGAAGCTATCTGGGCCTGGACTTAATTTTGTGTAAACATTTTTAATTACTAACTTCATTTTATTTCTTTACTTGTTTTAGGTCTATTCAGATTTTCTATTCCTTTTTTTATTCACTTTTAGTATTTTGTATCTTTCTAGGATGTTTTCCCAATGACTTAGCTTACATATAGGCAAGGTTGTTTTTTAATGAATACACTCTCATACAGTCGTAATGGTTGTTATTTCCTAAGACCTACTGCCCTAATGGCCCTTGCCCCTCACTCAGCCCTCCTACATCTCCCCACAAGCCAGCACCCAAAGGTTAACACCTGAAACAGCAGGGACCTTTAGAACCCAGCTCCAGCATAGTTGCCATCCATACAGATTGGTTGGCCCCCTTGCTATTCCAGTTATTAAATATTTTAAACATCACCCCTTGGAAACGGAAGTCAGAGACCCCACTTCAGACCTCTTCTTCCTCTTACCTTGATCTGGGGCTGATCATGTGCTTCAGCATTCTACTGGGTACGTCTGGCATGAGGAAAAGCATCAATTGATTGGGTAAGTCTGAATGGCAGTTGTAGGTAACTGACTAGAGAGGCCTGGGAGACTGAAACCAAGGCTGGCAGGGAGAGGGTGGTGTGTGAAGCCTGGGCTAGTTTCTAATGAAATTTTAAGCCCCAGTTTTGTCTATTATGGAAAAAAGAAAAGTGGCTGATGATAAGCATGTAGCTCAAAGTAAGTGAATTGAAGAGAATGTCTTTATGCCAGAGGTGTTTCTATATGACGCAACACAGGTTGAGACTGGCATATATTTAAGGCAAGGTCACTGATTCAAAGGCCTGCCAAAGCCAGGCAGGTAACATGCCTCCTTTTACTGATTCAGAGACACGTGTTTCCTTTGACATTTAAACATCTCTGAAATTGGAATGCACATTGCAATTGCAAGTCATTAACAATGTACAAAATAGCAGTGTCTTATAATCAATGAAGCTTTAGATTAGATGAAATTTAGGAAATGAGTGGCATGGGCCAGGAAAATCACATCCTTCTATGTCAGCCTTTCACTTTGAAAGAGAGAGATGGCTACAGAGACCCACTCTTGTACAATAAGAAAAATAACAAGGAGCCATGACAAATGACAGCTACTTTACAGCCTTCATGTCCAGGAGCCAGTAGAGGGAGTGGTGGCAACTGGAGGACTGGAGAGTGCCCTTGCCTCCTGTGATGACATAGCCCATTGTTGACAAGTGTTCTGAGTTTTCAAAAAAAAATCAGAAATCCAGAAATCTACATCTTTATGTGAAAATCCTAATTCTTAAATAATGGCTCAATTTTTTAAAACTGGCATAAGTATGCACAAGTTTGATCTGGCCTGTGAGTGCTCAGATTATACAGGGGTACTTCAAAAAGTTCATAGAAAAATAGAATTAAAAGGCAATACAAATCATTCCATGAACTATTTGAAGACCCCTTATATATAACCTCTGTTTTAAGGATGCAATATTAAGAGGCAGCATGAGACAAACCCCTTTTTATAGTAAAGCCAAAAAAGAAAACTTAAATCTATTTCAAAGTTTAACACTACTTCAGAGGCCCAGAATAACAAATATTGCAGGGCATATTACTTATGTCATTTTTACACTTTTGTCTCTGCCTCCCCCTAAATAGAAGATAAGAAAATGTGGTTAAATCTATTGAAAATGTTGCATTTCTGATTATAAAAATATATGATTGCTTTAAAAAGTATAGGTTTAGATTTCCAAAGCAACAGCATTTACTTCCCACCGCTGTAAACTCTGGTCAATGAAAGACAGGATAATGTGGTAGAAAATCACCACATTATTAAAAGACCAAGGTCCTGGTCTTTGGCCGTGTGATGTTGTGCAAGTAATTCAGTTTGTCTCAGCTTCATTGTCCTCATTTATAAAATAGGGATTGTAATCCCTGCCCTCTGTTACCTTATGTGGTTGTAGCAAGGACCATATGAGACAAAATATGTGGAAGTATAAAATGTTATGTAAATATCAGTTGTTGGTATTGCCCAAATCACATGGGTAGTTGAGACAGCACAGGTTCTTGAATCTCAGATTCCCCATCCCAGTCTACTGCTCTTTCTCTAGACCACAGCAACTATTGAAAAGGTCATCTCATCAGCCAATGGGTTGAATAGATGAGGAAGTATAAGGCAAAAAGTTAATTGAAAAAAGTCAACCACCTTCTTGGGATCTGAAATAGCACAGAGTGTCTGTACTGTGAAGTTTATGCAAAACATAGATGTTAAACCTGAAGGACTGGCCTTTCACATTTTAAAGAGCTACCCAGGAATGAGCAAGTCACCTGAATTGTAAGTCAGCCTCCATAGATTTCTCATGGTTTGAGTTTTGGCTGCTTCCTCCCCTCTCTGTTTTATGTTTTCATTCTATGTTGCTTTATGAGAAAAAGAAAAACTCTTACTTTCTTCTCAGTGAACATTGTCTTTGTTGAAAATGTAAAGCTCTATTTTGGATTCTTAGGGAGTTGACACACTTTACCTTGGTAACAATATCCAGTCTGTTTCAACACTTATCTCTAGCCATCTCAGATCCTATTTGGAAGTAAGCATGGAATAAGTCATACATGTCTTTTTTTAAAAGGAAAAGAAAAACCTGTCTTTAGAAAGATGTTACTCCGAACTAGTGACATGTTTCAGACTTCTAAGATGAATATTTTCTTCTACAACCTCAAATTCAATAAGGTTGAAACTAAATTGATTATCTTATCAAGATGACCACTTTATCTTGCTACTTCTGTTTATGTCATCACTGTTTTTAGGAGTTGGTAAACTTTTTCTGTAAAGGACCAGAGAGTGAATATTTTAGGCTTTGAGGACCACAAGGTTTTCGTCACAACTATTCACATCTGCTGTTGTAGTGCAAAAGCAGCCATAGACAATATGTAAGTAAATGTACGTAGTTGTGTTCCAATAAAACTGTATTTTATAAAAACAGTGGGCAGGATTTGGTCAATGACCTTAGTGTGCCAGCCTACAGGCAGCACTCTAGAATACTAGAGTCCCAGGATGAAAATGTCAGAGTCAGTCTTGACTGTCCTCCTTCTTTAATTTATACATCCAAGCAGCTCTCAAGTTTCCATAATTATTTCTCGTAGTAATTCCTGTCATCACTTTTCCCATCCCTTCCCTTCCCACTGCTACTGTGAACCTGAATTCATTCTGTTCAATCACAGTAACATACTCAGTAGTTTTTTTCAACCGCAGGTAAAGGAATGGCTGCAGGACCATACCCACTTACTGAAGAAGTATCAGAATTTCTTGGGGCAAGTTTTAAAAGGCATAAGGAATATTATAATTTAATTTTTAGGGAAAATGCTTACTTTGTCAGAATGTAAACTACAGAATGAAATTTTCTTGATGGGTCATGGTTAAAAATGGTTGTGCATTATTGCTCAAATTTAGAATTCCCTAACATATGCAATGCTTGCAATTGGGATGTTAGGTGTAATACAGACAAACTTTTAAAATATTAATGCCTATGTTTTTGTTTTAATGTGTATTAGGGGGAAACATAGCTAGCACATCAAACCCATAATGCTACTTATGATTTATTAGGGTTAGGCTGAAGTAAGTATTTAAGTTTTTTTAAAGTGTGTGGTTTTAAATAAAAAGTTAGCAATAGTGAGTACAGGCAGAGTACAGGTAGAGCAAAAGTCATCAGGTGGTACTACAATATCTGAAGTTTGAAAATCAGTGGCCACTTTGCCTCCTGTAGTTGGATTATAATATATTTGCCTACTAATTATGGATCACTCTCATGGGAGCATTATCATTTCTCTTTCCTGATGAAAACCTTCAGTGGCTCACTACTTGTGCCCAAGAAAGTCAATGCCTTCTTAACCTAAAGTTCAGCCTTCAACTTTTCCCCTGTCTCAGGGTTCCCCAAGCTAAGCTTAAAAAATGCTAGTTCCATAAGATTAATAGGCACTCCAGAAAAAAGAGAATTTCATGGTTTAAAAAGTTTGGGAAAGTGCTGCATACAACACCCCTATCTGGGATATTCACAAGGTGTTATAACATATTAAAAGTTTTGAGAAGACCTGAGGTAAAGAAACTGGTTCATGTTTACCTATTCATTTGATCACAGAATCCTCCTTTTGTGGAACCAATATTTGTATTTACCAACTCATTTGACCACTTTTGTCAATAACCCTCTTTTGTGAAACGTGCATTGTCTTGTGGTTCCAGTGCACCACAGAAGTTGGCTTGGAAAATGAAGTTCTATATCCATGGCTCCCACCTCACACACACCACACTGAACTACCAGCAATTAGCCATATATTCATTTCACTTTTCCACTTCCTGGCCTTTGCTAATTATTCACTGTACTAGAGATGCTTTCTCTGCTCTGTCTTTGCTTGCTGAAATCATTTCAACCAAGCAAGCTGAGTCAATGGTTGCTATATCTGAAGTCTTACCACCTGCCACTCTTCCAGCATTTGTGCCACCTACTATCGTACTATTGTGTACCCGATCTTTCACATTTCTTGGGGTTACTCTTTACCTCATAGTATCTGGTGCTTTGCTTATAGTCAGAAGTGAATAAATAGTTGTTGAGCTCATAAATAGATGAATGATAATAGGATGAAATTTAAACTATCTGTCGTGAATAGCAAAATTGGAGTTTGAAGTAAATGGGCAGGAAGAGGGGGAATGGGGAAGGATCTGTGAAACACTGATCTATCTATACATGAACAGCTTTATGAATTGGCATTAAAGTGTAAGATTTGTAAATTTTAACATATGTGTACATCCATGAAACCACCACCACAATCAAGATAATGAACATATCAATCATCCCAAAAAGTTCCCTCATGCCCCTTTGCAATCCCTCCCTTCAACCCTTTCCCACTTTTTCCCTCCTCATCTCTTCTCTCCCCTTCATGCCTCCTCCCCCCCACTCCAGTTCAAGGCAACCACTGATCTGCTTTGGTCACTATACATTGGTTTAAGTTTCCTCGAAATTTACATAAATCGAATCATACAGTATGTACTCCCTTTTGTCTGACTTCTTTTACTCAGCATAACTATTTTTAGATTTATTCATATTGTAGCATATTCCTTTGTATTGCTGAGTAGTATTTCATTGTATAGCTATACCACAGTTTACTCACTTACCTATTAATAGACACGTGGGTCATTTCTAGTTTTGGGCTATTAAAAATAAAACTGCTATGAAAATTTGCACATAAGTCTTTGTGTGTACATATGCTTTCATTTCTCTTAGCCTAGAGTTAGGACTTCACATTTATCTCTACCCCTAGGAGTGAAATGGATGGATCCTGGACTAGGCATCCGTTTAATTTATTAAGAAACTGCCAGATATGACACCAAAAGCACAGACAACAGAAAAGAAAATAGATAAATTGGACTAAGTCAGTATTTTAAACTTTTGTGCGTCAAAGGACACTATTAACAGAGTGAAAAGGCAGTCCATGGAATGGGAGGAAATATCTGCAAATCATGTATCTGATAAGGGGTCAAAATCCAGAATATATAAAGAATTCCTACAAGTCAACCACAATAAAGCAAACAGCTCTACTAAAAAATGGGAAAAGGACTGGAATAGACATTTCTTCAAAGAAGATATGCAAATGGTTAATAAATACATATGATGTTCAACATCACTAATCATTAGGGAAATGCAGATCAAAGCCACCATCCATGAGATATCACTTCACACCCATTAGGATAGCTATTATTTGAAAAACAAAAAAAGTTTTGGCAAGGATATGGAGAAACTGGAACCGTTGTGCACTGTTTGTGGGAATGTAAAATGGTATAGCCATTATGGAGAATAGTGTGATGTTTCCTCAGAAAATTAAAAATGTAATTACCATATGAGCCAGCAATTCCACTTCTTGGTGTATACCCCAAAAAACTGAAAGGAGAAATCCGAGATATTTGTACACCTATATTCCTAGCAGCATTATTCACAGTGGCCAAAAGCGATAGCAACCAAGTTTCCATTGATGGATAAATGGATAAACAAAATATGGTATTTAATATTCTGCCTTAAAAAGAAAGGAAATTCTGATACATGCTACAGCATTGATGAACCTTGAAGACATTACTAAGCGAAATAAACCAGTCACAAAAAGACGAATAGTACACGATTCCACTTATATGAAGTACCTAGCATAGTCAAATTCATACAGACAGAAAGTAGAATAGTGGCTGCCAGGGACTGGGAATAGTGAGGAATGTTATTATTTACTGGGGACAGAGCTTCACTTTGGGAAGATGAAAAAGTGCTGGAGATGGACGGAGGTGATGGTTGCACAGCAGTGTGAATGTACTTAGTGCTACTGAACTGTACAGTTAAAAATGGTTGAAGTGGGAAGATGTGTATGTATATTTTACCACTATTTAAAAAAACAGAACAAAACTGCCAAACTGTTTTCCAAAGTGGTTGTATCATTTTACATTCCTTCCAACAGTATATGAGATTTGCAGTTATTCCTCTCCCACCAACATCTAGTACAGTCAGTCTTTTTAATTTTACTCATTCTGATTGGTGTAAGTGATGTCTTTCTGTGGTTTTAACTTGCATTTCCCTGATGCCTAATGATGTTGAACATAAAGCATGTGCTTATTTTTTCTTGGTATATCTTCTTGTATGAAGTTTCTGTTAAAATATATTGCCCATTTTTATAGTGAGTTGTTTTCTTATTGAGTGTTGTGAGTTCTTTATATTGTTAAGATACAAACCCTTTATCAGATACATATTTTTAAAAATATCTTCTCCCAGCCTGTGGCTTGTCTTTTTGTTCTCTTAACAGTTCTTTTGAAGAGCAGAAATTTTAAATTTTGATGGAGTCTAATTTGTCATTTTGTTCTTTTTATGACTCTTTTTGGTGGTCATGCCTAGGAAAGCTTTGCTTAACCCAGGGTCACAAAGGTTTTCTTATAGAAGTTTTTATAGTTTTAGGTTTTAAATTTAGATTTAGGTTCCATTTTGAGTTAATTTCTGTATATAATGTTAGGTGTGGACCAAAGCGTGTTTTTTTTGTTTTGTTTTATTTTGTTTTTACATGTGAGTATCCAGTTGTTCTAGCATCATTTGTTGAACAGACTGTTCTTTTCTAATGAATTACCTTCACACCTTTGTCAATCAGTTGTTTATGTATGTGTGGGTCCATTTCTGGACTCTCCATTTTGTTACATTGATCTGTTTGTCTATCTTAACAGCTGTACAAACTGCCTTGCCTACTGTAGCTTTCGAATCTTGGGGGAAAGTCATGTTAATCTTCTGCTTTTACAAAGTTATTTTGGTGTTCTAGGTCCTTTGCATTTTCCTACGAACTTTAGAAATCATTTGTCAGTTTCTACCAAACACAAGGCAAAACAAAAGCCTGTGCAAGTATTTGAATTGAGATGGCTTTAAATCTGTAGATCAATCTGGGAGAATTAACATCTTAGTAAGATTAGGTCTTCCAACCCATGAATATGGTGTATGTCTCCCTTTATTTAGGTCTTTAATTTCTCTCAGTGGTGCTCTATAGTTTTAACTTTTTTGCAGCTCTTACTCATCTTTTGATAGACTTAATCCTATTTCCTATTTTTGATGCTATTGGACATGTTATCATATTTTAATTTCATTTTGATTGTTCATTGCTGATATTTAGAAATATTATTTTGTATGGTGATCTTGTATCCTACAGCTTTGCTAAACTCAGTTATTACTGTTAGTAGATTTTTCGCATATTCCATCAGATTTTCTACATGGACAATAGCAGAGATACGCTTTGTGAATAAAGGCAGTTTTACTTCTTTCTGATCCGTGTGCCTTTTATTTCTTTTTCTGCATTGATTGCACTGATTAGAAGCTTCAATACAATGTTGAATAGAAGTGTTGAGAGCAAACCTCCTTGTCTTGTTTCTGATCTTAGAGGTGAAGCACTTAGTCTTTCATCATTAAGTCTGACGTTAGGCTGTAAGTTCTTCATAGATGCCTTTCATCAGGTTGAGGAAATATAATTCTATTTCCACATTGCTAAAAGATTTTATCAGGAATGGATATTAGATATTAGATTTTGTCAAATGCTTTTTCCGGGTTGAGATGATCAGGCAGTTTTTCTTTTTTATTAATATTATGTATTACATTGACTGATTTTTTGTTAATGTTAAACCAATCTTGCATTCCTGAGATAAACCCCACTTGGTTGTAATGTATTTTTTTTCCCTTTTATATATTGTTGGATTTGATTTGCTAAACTTTTGCTTTGAATTATTGCATTTTTGTTTCTGAGGCATATTTATCTGAAATTTTTTTCTTGTAATATATTTGTCTTGTTTTGGTATCAAGGTCCCATAGAAAGAGTCAGGATATTTTCTCTCCTCAATTTTCTAGAAGAGGTTGTGCGGAATTGGTATTATAGCTTCCTTAAATATCTAATAGGATTCAATAGTAAAGCCATCTAAGCCTGGAGTTTTCTTTTTTAGAAGATTTTTAAAACACAAATTCAGTTTCTTTAATATGTATAGGGATATTCAGATACCTATTTCTTCTTGGGTGAGCTTTGGTAGTTTCTGTCTTTAAAGGAATTTGTCTATTCATCATGTTGTCAAATTTATTGGCATAAGGGTATTCATAGTATTCTTTTGTTAACCTTTTAATATTTGTAGAATCTGTAGTAATGTCATTTCTTTCATTCCTGATATTGGTTATTTGTGTTTTTTCTCCATTTTTCGTGATTACTCAGAGGTCAATGTTACTGATTTCAAAGAACTTACTTTTGGTTTCATTGATTTTTATTCTCTATTGTTTTTCCATTTTTATTTTGTTGATTTGTGAGTTTAGCTTTATTCTTTACTTTATTAATTATTTTCTTCTGTTTACTTTGAGGTGCTTTTCTTTTTCTACTTTTTGAAGGTAAAAGCTGAAAGGACGAGTCGACACCAGTTGACGATCCACCTGAGAGAGCTTGTTTATTAGGCAGCACACACACATATATAGGGCTTTAAGGGAAAACTGATTGGTTTAAAATACAATCCCTACTTAGCATACCGCATGGGGCTTGGGGGGGGGAGCTGATTGGCGTGCGATTCGCGCTGGTGGGAAGGAGAATGCAGAAGAGAAGGGCAACCAGAGCCATGATGGGGTGCGGCCGAGAAGGGCTTATGTGATCAGGGTGTGATCTCTTGGGGCATTTGGGTTCTTACATTCCTCCCTTTTTCTTGTTTTAGGAAAGGGGACGTTGAAGTCATCGAGCTACTTCCTGCTGAACTGGGGCGTTGTGGGGGGGGGGCAAAAGGAGGAAGGTACATAAATACCCATTATGAAACCCCAAAGGAGGGTGGAGAAACAAGTAATTTCAAAAGGGGAAAAGTCCATAAACGTTCCTTGAAGCCACAAGTCGCACATGCACTGGTTCCATTGTTTGTAGTCGGAGACTGGAGGGGGCAACCAGGCGTCAGTGGCGAGGGCGTGTAGGAATGCATTTCCTCTGTAAGGTGGTACCTCTTCAGCATCGGCTGAGGCGCTCATGAGATGAGGCGAGGGGTTCATCGGTATCTAGGAGCTGGTAGTTTCTAAGTAAAAGCTGGTTAAAGGCCTGATTAGAAATTTTTCCCACTTGGGCTTGAAGAATGATGCAGGGCAAGAGAAGGCAGGTTATGAGGATAATGATTAGAGGTCCCAAAATGGGCCAAATCCAAGTTAGGATAGGGCTTAAGATAAAGGAAGAAAAGGGGTTAGAACTGGATGTGGTTCGTAGGCTGGAAGCCAAGTCGGTGAGTTTGATGATGTTTGTTTCTACTAGACCAGATTCATTGATATAATAACAGCATTCTTCCCCAAGGAAGATGCAAGTACCTCCTTTTTCTGCAGTGAGGAGGTCTAGTGCTCTACGGTTTTGGAGGGTGACCTGAGCTAAAGAGGTGATTTGTCTCTGTAGAGAGGAAAGAGATTTGGCAGTGGAGGTCAGAGCCCCTTCAAGTTTAGTAATGATGTCTTTGACCGCCCATATACTGTGTCCTAAGGCTCCTCCCGACAGGCCGGCTCCAACCGCTGATGTTGTTAGGGAAATACCAACCATGATTGGGAGGAAGGCAGCCCCTTTTTGTTTTGAGGGTGGATGAAGAAGATAGAACAGTTCTGAATTGGAGTACAGAGTGAGTTGAGGGACAATGGTGACAAGAAGGCATGGAACAGTAAGATTAGGCAGGATGGAGGTAGAGAGGGTTCCATTGCACCAGAAGAAAGAGCCTGGTGGGGCGAAGGTGTGGTTATAAATGGTTGAGGAAGGGAAGCGTTTAAGGGGACGGCCGCCAGGAGCAGTCGCATGAGAGAAAACAATTTCCGGGAGAGAGAGAGAAAGATGAGGGTTTCAAAAATGATCTGTTGCCAGGTGTAAATGGGTGACCCTGGGGAGCTAGCAGAGGGGCCTGAAAGCTCCCTGGGTGAAATGAAAAGAACAGGAGAAGGCCAAGGAGAAGGTTCATGTCTCCGGAATTGGGGGTAAGGCTGAGGTCCGGGATAGGCGGAGTTTGAAAGGGTCGGTAGGATGAGGGATACACTTAAAAGAATGGTGTGTTAAGTTCTTTTGCAGCTTGTTATTGGAGTTCTCGGTGGCCGAGGGTGGATCCTGAGTGTAAGGCTTCATCCTGGAAATATGAATCCATGGAGTAACATGATTACCTGGCAGGGCAAGTTTAGCAGCAGTTGGAGTGCAAAGGATGACAGGACATGGGCCTTCCCACTTAGGGGTTAGGGGGGGTTTTGGGTTCCGGGGAAGTGTAGAATACTAATTGGCCTGGGCTGAGTGAAAGGTTATTTTTGGAAAGTGACGGATCTGGAAGTAGCCAGTCCTGGTACTTCCATAATTCGTTGCGAAGGTGGGAGAGCAAGGGTAAGGCCATGGTGGATGGTATGGGTCCTTCAGTTGCTGTGATCCCCGGGGGTAGGAGGGGCCTACCATCCATGACTTCAAAAGGGGAAAGATTGGAGGGCCTTTTTGGGAGAGCTCTGGTCTTGAGTAGAGCGAGAGGTAGAAGACGGACCCAATCAAGGTGTAATTCCAGAGACAATTTAGTTAGTATGTCCTTTAAGGTTCTGTTGGTTCTCTCTACCTTTCCAGATGCCTGAGGTCGGTAAGGGCAATGTAGGTGCCAGGGGAGAGAGAGTGACTGGGAGAGTTTTTGTATTATCTAGGTGGTAAATTCAGTTCCATTGTCAGATTGAATGGAAGTGGGCATCCCAAATCGTGGGATGATTTGGGAAAGGAGAGTCTGGGCTACGGTGGAGGCCTTTTTATTGGATGTTGGGAATGCCTCTACCCATCCTGAAAAGGTATCAACAAACACCAAGAGGTATTTGAGGCGCTGGACAGAAGGCATGTGTGTAAAATCGACTTGCCAGTCGGCCGTGGGTGTGAGACCTCTGGCCTGGTGAGAGGGGTATGGCCCAGGTTTGAGAGGGGTGTTAGGATTGGTACACTGGCAGATTGTGCATGAGGAGGAAATTTTTTGTAAGAGGGCTTTGTCAGATGGGGTGATTGAGAAGAAGGCTTGTAAAAACTGGGATAAAGCTTGGGGGCTAGAGTGAAGCAGGTCATGGAGCAAGCAAAAGAGAGAGGACTTATCATCATTAGGTGGTTGAGGCTGAGAGGGTGTCTGTGAACCTTGGGAGCTGTATGGAAGAATGGGAAGTTGGTTTTGTGTCTGTGGGTGCATTGCCGCAGTGTGTGCGGCGAGGTCAGCCTTACAATTCCCGTGAGTGATTGGGGAATCGTCCCTCTGGTGGGCTCTGCAATGAATGATTCCTAATTCACAAGGTAAATGGGATGCCTCAATTCATGTGGAGATTAAAGCTGAGTTGGTGATTGTGTTACCCTTGGTGTTAAGCAGACCGCGTTCTTTCCATATGGTGGCATGAGAGAGAATATTTGGAGTCAGTGTATAAGTTAAGAATTCTTCCTTCAGCTAGAACGCAGGCTCGCATGGTGGCGATAAGTTCGGCCTGCTGGTTGGTAGTACCCTTGTGTAAAGGTTGGGCCTCTATAACCGAATCAAGGGAGACTATGGCATACCCTGCGTAATGAGTGTTTCCTTCCTTGAATGAGGACCCATCCGTGAACCATGTGAGATCAGCGTGAGATAGGGGTCCCTCAGTGATGGAAGAGCGGTAAGGTATAAAATTTTGAAGGCTTTCTATGCAGCTACGCAAAGGGGTGTTGAAGGAATCTGGTATAGGCAGTAGGGTAGCCGGATTTAGGGGTGGGCAGGTAGTGAAGGATAGGGCAGGATTTTCCAGAAACGAGGATAGGAGGGTTAGGATTCTGGAAGTTGGGAGGGATTGGAGAGCCTTATAGGTAAGGAGGTCTTTGAGGTGATGTGGTGAGAGAATGCTGAGAGGTGCCCCAAATGTTAATTTGGATGCCTCCTTATGCAGCAACTGCCCCGCTGCTAGGGCTCTTAGACAGGGTGCCCAGCCTCGTACAGTGGGGTCCAACTGTTTTGATAGGTATGCTATGGGGGCAAAGGAGGGGCCATAATTCTGTCCTAGGACGCCTAGAGCTTGTCCCGTATTTTCATGAACATAGAGGAAAAAGGGTTTAGTTAGATCAGGGAGATGAAGTGCAGGGGCTGTTAGAAGGGCCTGCCGAAGCTTGAGAAAAGGGTGCTGAGGTGAGGAGAGTAAAGGTTCTTCAGGAGGACCCTTACTCATATTATAGAGAGGTCGGGCTAGCAAAGAGAAATTGGGGATCCATGCTCTGAAATATCCGGCTAGACCCAGGAAAGATAGGATCTCTGTTTTGGTTTTGGGGATGGGCAGATCAGTAAGAAACTGTTTTCTGTCCAGGGTGATTTCCTTCTTTCCCAGGGAGAGGAGAAAACCAAGGTAGGTTACAGACGGTAAGGAGATTTGGGCTTTGGCAGGGGACACTCGATATCCCTTACCCACTAGGAAGTTAAGCAAATGGGCAGTGTCAGCTTGGGATTGTTCCCACGAAGGACTGCATCGAAGGAGATCGTCCACATATTGTAATAAGGTGGACTCTGGATGGTTTAAGTGAAAAGATTTGAGGTCCTGTGCTAGGGTCTGCCCGAAAATATGAGGGCTATCCCGAAATCCCTGTGGCAGGACCGTCCAAGTGAGTTGTTCGGAGTGACGGGAGTGGGGGTCGGTCCATGTGGAGGCAAAAATGTCCTGAGTATCGATTTCCAGGGGTATGGAAAAGAAGGCATCCTTTAAGTCCAGAACCGAGAAATCAGTAGAGGTTGCTGGGACCTTGGAAAGAAGAGTGTATGGATTTGATACAAGGGGGGTGAATGGGAATAACAGCAGCGTTAATAAGGTGGAGATCTTGGACGAGACGAAAGGCGCCATTGGGTTTTTTCACAGCGAGTATGGGAGTATTGAAAGGGGAGTGAGTGGGATGGAGATACCCCTTTGTTAATAGGTCCTGAATGATGGGGCTTAACCCGAGGAGGGCTGTTGTGGTTAATGAATACTGAGCCTGACAAATATATTTGGAAGGGTCTTTCACTTTTATGCGTACAGGGGAGCACTGAGCCAGGGCTGGGCTGGCAGTGTCCCAAACTGTGGGGTTAACAGGGTGCGTTAAGGTGGGTAAGGACCTTTTTGGAGGGGTGGGATTAATAGGATCCTGGGCTTGAACTAGCGCGAGGAGGAAGGAAATGGGGGAAGTGGACAAGGGCAGAGGCAAAGTAATGGAGACTTGGAGTTGTGATAGGATGTCCTGACCCAATAAGGGGACGGGGCATTGTGGCATGACTAGAAAGGAATGGGAGAAAACAGATTGAGTGCCTTGAAGGCAGCAGGTTAAAAGAGGGGGTTTTTGGGGAAAAAAATTTGTTTACCTCCTACCCCGACTATAGGAGAACTGCTGGAAGTGGTGGGGCCTTTAAATTCCCTTAAGACTGAAAAGGTGGCTCTGGTATCCAGGAGGAAAGATATTGGGTGGCCGTCCACAACCATGGATACCCTGGGCTCCTGCTTTGTTACAGAGATGGTTGGGAAGGGCCCAAGGCTCCATCAGTCCTCCTCAGCGAGGCCCACCATAGGTGGTGTCCACGGTTCGGGGGACTGTGGGGCAGTTGGTCCCTCACCCCTTTGGGTGAGGGGGCAATCAGATCCCCAATGTCCCTTCTTTTTGCATTTTGGACAAGGAGTGGTGGGTGGCCTGGGGGTGGGGCAAGCCTTTGCCCAATGCCCTTCCTTTCTATATTTAAAGCAGGCTCCAGGTGGAGGCTTAGAGGTGAAGGCTGTGGGAGGGCGCCCAGGGGGGTTGATAAGCTGGGCCAACATCTGGAAGTTGGCGTGGTCGGCCTTTTGTTTTCGACGTTCCTTTTCCTCCTCCTGATTATGAAAAACCTTGAAGGCCACTGACAGGATTTCGGTCTGAGGGGTTGCAGGACCCTGCTCTAATTTTTTAAGTTTAGTTTTAATGTCGGGGTAGGATTGGGCCAGGAAATAGGTCATAAGGACATGCCGGCCGTCTTCTGAGTTGGGATCTAAGTTAGTGTATTGTTGAAAGGCCTGAGTTAATCTATTGAGGAACTTGGAGGGAGTTTCCTCTTTTTTTGGGACAATTCCTTGAATTTTTTGGACAATTTCTTGAATTTTTTGGAAATTGACGACCTTGCGAGCCGATATTTTGAGGCCAATTATTAGGCAAGAGGCAAAACAGTCTCGAGCCTGGATTCCCTGGGCTGTGTTATAATCCCAATTAGTTCCTATTCTGGGACTGCTTGGGGGCCTGGTGGGTGATCCAGATTGGTACGATGCGTTTCAGTGGCATGGGTTTGGGCTGTATCCCAGACCCTGCAGCGTTCCTCGGGGAGAAGGGTATTGGCTAGGAGCATGAAGATGTCATGAAGTGTGAGGCTGTAGGCCTGCAGGATCCATTGGAATTCTTTAATGTAGGTGGTAGGGTCGGTAGAGAAAGAGCCTAGTCTTTTTTCTAATTCTGTAAGGTCAGCTAGGGAAAAGGGAACATGGACCCTAACTACTCCTTCAGCCCCAGCTACCTCACGTAGTGGGGCGATTGTTAAAGGGGAGGGGGGAGGTCCTCGGGAACGGGTGAAAGGGGGGCTTAGTGGGTCAGGAGTAGGGGAGGGTAAAGATGGAGGAGTGGATGGCGCAGGAGGTGCAGAAGGTGACGCAGATGATGGGGGAGGAGGAGGTCGGTAGGGTGGGGGTTCATCAGCAGGGTCGAAGGTGGAAGAATCGAGGGGTGACTGTGAAGATGGTTTACAGGCTAAAAGGACTTGAGAGGGAGCACAGGAGGCGCAGAGGGTGGGGTTCTGAGCCAAGAGGCGAAAAGCCTCGATGTAGGGGATCTCCTTCCATTTTTTTAGGCGCTGGCAGTAGTTAAAGAGGTCTTGTAGAATGTTAGGATCTAGTGTGCCCTCAGGGGCCATGTGTTTTGATTATCTAAAGGATAATAAGGCCAATCTTGTGTGCAGAATTTGGTGAGGAGTTTGGGCTTAATATCCGGCCTGAGGGAAAGGTTGGTGAGGTTTTTCAGAAGGCATTGAAGTGGAGAGTCCCCTAGGGAGGAGGAGGAAGCACCCATTCTGGTCTCTTAATGGAAATTTAGACAGAAATCGGACAGAGATTAGTGATAAGACAGATCCTTCAGCCGGTTGGGAAAGGCGGGATCCTAGAGGGTGTCCCCAGTAGGTCACGTCAGTCCCGGCAGGTTCAGGTACAAACCAGGAGGAGAGAAGGGAGGTGTGGGTCATCACTCAGACCTTCACTTCTCTAGGGCAAAAGCCCGGTGCCTGAAGGAACCTAGCGCTAGGAATTTCTGGTCAGGTCCCGGACCCGGGAAGTGGAGAGAAGAGAGTGGTGGACAGGAGGGTGAAAGAGAGAAGGAGAGAACAGAATGGGGCTTTTAACCTCCAAAAATGAAAGTAAAAGTTTACCGGGGCTTTGGAACCTGTTATAGTTTGGGAATTTATGGTGGTCGTGAAGACCGTGGTGGGGTGGGGTATTGGGCTTTAGGGGCTAGCGACGATCATGGCTAGACTCCCTGCGGTAGCCTGAAAAGGGCTGGTGCCCTTTAGGAAAGGGGGCTTACCTAATGATGAGCCGGTGGTGAGCGGAAGGAGCCAGCGCCGAAAAGAATGGGCGAGGGTGGACCATCAGTGGTGAGCGGTGGAAGGGAGGCCGGTCCTGGCGGGACGGAGTTCCCGAGGGGCGACTCAAAAAGTGTTGCTGCTGCGATCTGAAAAGTGTCGCCGCTCAAGGGGAACTCCATCCCGGGTTTCAGCACCAAATGAAAGGACGAGTTGACACCAGTTGACGATCCACCAGAGAGAGCCCATTTATTAGGCAGCACACACACATATATATAGGGCTTTAAGGGAAAGCTGATTGGTTTAAAATACAATCCCTATTTAGCATACCACATGGGGCTTGGGGGAGAGCTGATTGGCGTGCGATTCGCGCCGGCAGGAAGGAGAATGCAGAAGAGAAGGGCAACCAGTGCCATGATGGGGTGCGGCCGAGAAGGGCTTATGTGATCAGGGTGTGATCCCTTGGGGCATTTGGGTTCTTACAAAAGCCAAGGTCATTCATGTGAGGCCCTTCCACTTTTCTAATAGGCATTTAATGCTGTGATTTCCCGTAAGGACTGCTTCCATAGCATTCTTAAATTCTTGTATGTTTTGCTTTTGCAGCATCCAATTTAAACTACTTTCAATTTTTTTTTGTTTTGTTTTGTTTTGTTTTTCTTTGACCTATGGTTTATTTGGAATTGTGTTATTTCATTTCCAAACATTTGGACATTTTTTTAGATATGTATCTGTCATTGATTTATAATTTAGTTCTTTGTGATCAGAGAATATACTTTGTATGACTTGAATCCTTATAAATTTATTGAAACTTGTTACATGGTCCAAAATATAATCTGTCTTAGTTAATGTCCATGTGTACTTGAAAAGAATGCATATCCTTTTTTGGGTGGAGTGTTCTAATAAATGTCAAATCAAGTTGGTTGATCATGTAGTCCAAGTCTTCTATATCCTAATTTTCTGCCTACTTGTTTATATCAGTTATTAAGAGATTTTTAAATCTCTGACTATAATTTAGAATTTGTCTATTTCTTCTTACAGTTCTATCCATTTTGGGTCTTATATTTTGAAACTGTTATTAGGTGTGTAAACATTTGGGATAATTATGTCCTCTTGATGAGTTGCCCTTCTCTATCCCTGGTAATATTCTTTGCGATAAAATCTACTTTGATGTTAATATAATAACTCCAAGTTTATTTTTGACTAATTTTAGGGTATTATTTTTCATCCTTTTACATTTAATCTAGTTGTCTATATTCTAGCCACAATTTCTATTTTAAAAATGTGTATTTCTAAAAGTAACTATGGAAATTATCATTTAACACCTTTATTTTTTATTTAAAAATTAGAGGACAATGTATATAAAAATATGCAAGAATCACAGGAAACGCACATATCCAATCACCTAGATGAAATTGTTGCTGCTGTCAGCATCACTCGTAAAAAGAAGATCCAGAACAAGCTGCCTGAGACGGCACTATTCCAACTTCCTCAAGAGAAACTCCTCCTCTGTGAAGAGAAAGCAAAGTCCTATTCCAGCAGTCATGAAGTAAGAAGCTTTTCATTTCTATACCTGTACTCTGGGAATTAAGCTATAACATATGATCAAGAGAAATAGCATATTTTAGATCACATTCCTAATCATCTCAGGAGGTTGGTACAAGACAGTATATGAGAGAGTGCCTTGCATGCATGAGTGAGTACAGTGGTACCTCAGGGCTCCATGCACAGTGGGTGACATGATCAAGGACAAATATTTACTGAGCTCCAACCATATGCCAGGTCTAGGCTCTTGAGTACAACACAAACAAAGCAGTTGAACCTTCTGCTCCTGTGGTGTTTATAATTCCTTGTGTTCTTAATCTTCTCGTTCTCTGCATCCTTCTTTCCCATTCTCCCCTCAAAAGTTTTACTCATTCACTCATTCATTTAATCTGCATTTCTCTACTACCTCTTACATGTCAGGCCCTGTTTGTCTATTTATTTATTTCACAAATACCTGTTGTATGCCTAATGTGTGCCAGGCACTGTGCAGGTGCCAGGGGCAGACAGAGGAAAGCCACAGCCTCTGCCTTGGGGGGCACTCACTGTTTGGCTAGGAAAATAGGGGGACAGATAATGGTAGTTAGTGTGAAAAGTACTGTGAGGACACAAGCTCAGCTGGGAGGATATTTGCAGTAATCCTGGCAAGGAATTATGAAGGCCTGAATTATGTATGGCAGAGGCAGTAGAAATGCTGAAATCTTTTGAAAGGAATTTAGAAATGCAAAGCAGTGGAACTGGATGACCGAAGGAATGTAGGGGATGGAGAGGCAAGAGCGAGGCAGAAAGAGTGTGTAGAATTCCTGACTTAGGTGTCAGTCTGCTTGGGTGACTGGAGGCTTGCCCGTACTCTGCATCAGTATAATGAATACAGGAGGGAGAGCAGGATTATGGCAAGAGGGTATGAATTCGATTTTGAATGTGTGAGTATTCATTATGCCACAGGTACTTATTCAGTACCTAAAGCCTTGTGCTAGGTCAACTCTAGGCCAGCAGCCTTTCTCAACCAGAATTAACTTATCTTCTATGCATCTAGAATGGTACTAAAGCATCTTTGTGTTCTGTGGTTCAGATGAGGAATCCCAGGATATAGCATTGAACAGGACAGACAAGGTGCATGCCCTCGTGGACCTGAGGGGCAACCAACATTGTAAATAAACCAGATAATTATAGATAGTGGTAAATGTTGTGGGGGAAGCAGAGTGGGCCCATGCTGGGTCAGGTGGTCAGGAAGGGCCTCCTTGAAGAGGTAACAAATGAGCTGAGATCTGAGGAAGTGAAGGAGCCAACATAGAGGGGCTGAGGGGAAGAGTTCTGGGGAGAGGAAACAGCACACCTAAAATCCACAAGCTGGGCACAAGCGGGATGTGTTTGAAGTGAAGAGAGGAAGCCTTGGACTGATATGAAATATGGTTCTCATAGGGCCTTGCAGGTTTCAAACTAAATGCCTGTAAAAGTATATTCAGCAAGATATCAGCATGATGTAATTTACCTTTTAAAATATCCAGTTTTTGTTAATTTTTTATTTTAAAATAATTTCAGACTTACAGAAGAGTTGCAAGATTTTTAACATTTGCTTTATATATATATCTCTCTCTCATATTATTTTTCTGAACTTTGAGAGTAGGTTACAGATATTGAAATTAGGAAATTACTATTTGTATAATACTATTATCTAATCTACAGACCTTATCCATATTTCTCCTCAATGATGTCCTTTACGGAAAAAAATCAGATCCATGGTCCATTCCATGAATTTATGTTGAATACAGTTGTCATGTCTCTTTAGTTTCCTTCAATCTGGAACAATTTCTTAACCTATCTTTGTCTTTCATGATCTTGATATTTCTGAAAAGTATACTGTAATTATTTTATAGAATATGCCATTTTTAGAATATTCTATATTCTGTTTTGTAGAATATTTAAATTTCATTTGAATTCTTCTTATCTTTTCTCATGATTGAATCAGATTATGCATTTAGGGCAAGCATACCACAGACATGACACAGGGCCCTTCTCAGTGCATCTTATCAGAAGGCCCATAATATGGCTATCTGTCTTTTGCTGTGATGCTAACTTTGAACCCTTGGTTAAGGTGCTGTCTGGTAGGATTTTTCACTGTAGAATTACAGTTTTTCTCTTGGTGATTAATAACCATAAGTACTTCGTAGGGAGATTTATTGAGACTCTATATATTTAAGACTTTGCCCCCTAATTTTAGCATCCACATTTATTTGTTGGCATTCTATTACAAGGAAGAGCTTTTTTTTCTTCACATCTTATTTATTATTCATTTATTTATAGGGTTCAGAAAATCCTATTTTTCAAATGTGTTACAACCCATTATTTTCACTGAAGCTTAAGTTGCCCCATATTTGCCAGTGGGATCCTGTGTCCTCAATCTATCCTCTCATTCTTTGAACATTAATTTCTGGCACAACAAGATTTTTCAGGTTCATCTTGGTCTTCCGCTGCTCCAGCCTTGAATTCAAGGAACCTTGGTTCCTCTTGGTGGGGAATAGTATTTAGACAGCAAGATCTGGGTATAAAATATTGATTCTTAAATATATGTGGCCAGGCCAACTAATCATCAGTGTTACATATTTAATTAGAAGTTTAAGAAACTCCAGATAGTCCAGAAATAATGCTGTGGGGAGAGCTCTGGACTTTGCATCAAGGAGCCTGACTGTGAGTTCTGACTCTACTACTCGGGTGATAAATCATCTCTCCTCTCTGACCTTACATTTCTTTGTCTTTAAATTGAGGGGATTATGGTTGATTATCTCCAAGGCTTGTCCCGGTTCTGAAATTGTGTTCCTACTTCATTTTTATCTCTCCTCTACCCTGTAACCATGCCTGTTGCTAAAGCCACAGGAACTGGCATAATAGAGGTTGGAAAGCCAAAAGGGATATCCAGACTATGCATTAAACACATGAGAGAGTGGAGGGGAGGACCAACTGCTCTTTCTATACCCCGGTCTCCATTCAGGTAATGAGAACCAGGACTGTGATCTGGGACACCTGACTCAGTCAGCAGAATCCCCCTCGTTGGAAATTTGTGGTTGGAACAGATCCACTATCAGAACAGATCTCCCTCTCTTTTTGGCAGACTGTCTGTCTAGACTCCCCCATGTTTTCATCATTTCCTTCTTTTTCATACACTGTATTCATTGCTCTCTCTGTCTCCTAAGAAGTCATTCCCTAAACTTCCTGTGTCTAGAGGCAATAAAAGCCTGATCTCAAAAGAAGAGATACAGACAGCCATTGACAATGTTCAGCCTCACTAATTTAGGAGGGAAAAAAAATGCAGATTAAAACAAGGAGAAATGGATTAACTGACAAATTGGCAAACTAAAAACTAAATAAGAACTCAGTGTGTGTGCAGTTCCACATATGGGGCATTCCCTGCTCACAGGTGCTGTGCTGGAAGTGTGAACTGGTACAGCCTCTCGGAGAAGCACTTCAGCAGTAGCTTCTCGAAGCCTCAAAATTTTGGATATCCTCTACCCAATAATCCCATTTGCAGGAATTTATTCTAAGGAAGTATTTATGGGTATGAGCAAAGCTACAATGTGCTATAAATTGTACTTATTTCTAATGTCTATTATCTGTTTCACCCTACAGGATGAACACTTTAGCACCCAAAACAGATCTTTGTCTGTCTTGTTCTCTGATGTATCGCAAGTGCTTAGAAACACACTTAGCCTATAGTAGGCACTCAGTAAATATTTACTGAATGGGTAAAAGTACAAAGTGATTTTGTGTTTTGTGACTCCTAAGTTTTAAGTTGTCTAACTGGTAAGCCCATTTTCTCTTCCTGACAGTATAAACAGGCTATTCAAGAGCTTGTGCGTTGTGTAGCACTGACAAGAATTTGCTACGGTGACTCTCACTGGAAACTAGCACAGGCGCATGTTAATCTGGCTCAAGGGTACCTCCAGATGAAAGGTGAGCTCATGTCAGACTGAGGAGGGTCATTTGGTTGGTTTCTGCTCTTCTCCCCAAATTTGATTCACATTTAACCAGGAAGATCTGGCTTTTGGATATTCTCCTTCCCAAATACTGAGAAGCTATTTCTTTTTAGAAAGAGTCAATATGGTAGTAACATATAAATATTCCAAGGGAAAAGGGAAGGAAGATTGTAACCCTTCTAGGTTTTTTGTTCTGGGGGGTTTTTTTAATCTTAAAAATAGTGTTCTTAGGAGAGAATTAATCTTTTAGGTTATTAGAAAGCATTTGTAGAAAGAACCCAAAGCATGGGATACGGGCCTAGAATGGGATCCATTCACATTTTTATTGATGGGGAGTCTCTTGACTATAAGTAACCAAAAAAATAAAAGACTAACTCAAATGGGCATAAAAAAATTTATTGGTTCATACAACTTAAAAATCCAGGGGTAAAACTTGCTTTAAACTCAGCCATAAACAGACAATGTCACCAGGATTCAGCTTCTCTTTTTCCCCTGCTTAGCTCTGTTTTTCTTGGTATTGGCTTTATGCTTAGCCAGGCTTTGCCCACATGGTGGCAGCAAGGCTGCCAACAGCTTTAAACTCTTTTTCTAAGCATTCACAGGAGAAGAAGAATGTCCCTCCACCATAATCCTAGGATTTGGGGGTTCTTTTTTTTTTTTTTTTTTTTTTTTGGTGACCAGATCGTAACCCTTGTTGTGGTGTCGCCCGCACCACGAGCACACCGGCCATCCCTACATAGGATCCAAACCAGCAGTGGGAGCGCCGCACTCTCCCAAGTAGGCCACGGGGTTGGCCCAGGTTTGGGGGTTCTAATTGGACCATCTAGGGTTGTATGTCAAAGCCAAGGAATTGGCTAGACCTACCTTTTGGCTCCATTGGATACTGAGGAAGAAGCTGGCCTTGGCCAGATTGCTTGGATTGGATATGCAGAGGCCATGCATCCCAAAAGGAAAGCAGAAGAAGGGAGACTGGATGTAGGGAAGGCAAAAACAACAGATACCCAGGATGCGATGTCTGCTGCTTACTCACTGTGCAACCTAGGACAACATGTACAAGAGTACATCTCTGCACTCAGCTTCTTCAACTGAAAAGTGACAATAGTGACAATGGGGATTTTAACTTCCCAGGGTTGCTCCAATGAATAAATAAAATAATAGAAGTAGAAAACACCACAATACCAAACATAGAACTGTCACCCAATAAATTTGGCCAAATCTGATTATAGGCTGGTCCTACCTATTAGATCAAAGACTGTTAGAGACAGGTGGGGCCTTGGAGATCATCTAGTTTAAACCCTGCCAACACCCTCTTGCCATTTTGTACATTCAGAGGAAACAACAAGTCTGAGTTGAAACAGCTTGCCCCAGATCACACTGTTAATAAGTAAAGTGATCTGAGACTCAGACCCAGGATTTCAGATGCCAGTACCAGTGTCCTGCCATCTGGGATTTCAAGTGATGCTTTTCTTCTACAGCCTGCTGCCTTTCTGCATGACAGTTCTTCTTTCTCAATTTAAAGTAAAAGCAATATCTGCTATTTATTATGGTCTCATTGAGTGCCAGGCACCAGGCTGTTTTCCATGCATAACCTCATTCAGTCTTCACCACAATCCCATGAGATATGTATGATTATTATCCCCGTCTATAGTTGAGGAAGCTGAGGACAATGCTTCATAGCGAGTGGTAGAGCAGGGAATTCATTCTGGACAGTCTGACTTCAGAGCCAATGTTGCTGAACCTCAACCAGCACTGCCTCCTAGAAATTGAGTTCAAGTTCCTCAGTGGAACGGACTGTGGTTGAAAATACAGTCCACCATGCTTTTTGTAATATCACCTGCATGATTGGCACTAATAAATTTCTGGCCAGTCGATTAAGTATGTGGTTTAAAAGAAAAAAAATAAAAAAGACAATATTCTGTAAGAGTTCCCACATGAAAAGCATACCCTTGAGTTTCTCCATTAGAAAATATATTCCTCTTGGGCTGGCTGGTTAGCTCACTTTGGACAGCATGGTGCTGGTAACACCAAGGTAACACCAAGGTCACGAGTTCAGATCCCCATACCAGGCAGCTGCCAAAAGCCCCAAAAAACAAAAAATCAAAATAAAAGAAAAGAAAATATATTCTTCTGGCTTTATAGACATAGAAACAGAATTAACTTCATATGTTGACAGCTTTTTTAGAGATTTGAGATACAATTTTTTGTAATCAAGAACATAAGGTGGGGGGTGTACGGATGTGAGTGAAGGAGGTGTGAGTGTGGGGGAGGGGAAAGGGAGTGTGGGAAGCGCAAAGCCTTGAATCCTAGCAGGCGATCCCCAGTGCTACCCTTCTCGCAGATTAATAAGCCCATGGAGGAACACTGGAGCACGCTGGGGAATTTAGTTCTTGGTAGTAATTATTTTTTTCTTTTTTGCTCCATTCTGTTTCATATTAGTCTATTACCACATAGGAATAAGAGATTGTCACACATTAGTCTATTGCCTCATTGGAATTGTCTTTGTAAGTTTTTATATATATCATCATATTTGTATTATGTTAAAATAACATTATGATTATTGGTGGGTGAGCAGAAGATTCAGAATTTTTAGTATTTCATTAAGACTGTCACAAAGCCAGGATTAAAATTCATGAATATCTTATTTCCTGCCCAGAATGCTATAGTCCTTGTATTCCATTTGTTTTTTTATAATTATTTGTAACATATTTTATTTCTGATATTGGTGAGGTTTCAAAGCTGTTCGATTCCAGCTCATTCTGTTTATTTTATTTCTAAAAAGGCCATTTTGGGAAAAATCCATCTTGAGTACTTGGTATAAAGCACTTCTTTGGTTGTTGTAGTCATGACACTATTTCATGCTGCACAGGTGCATTTCCTTGTGCCTCCTGACAATGTGTGAAGGAGACCTCATTAGATTCCCCGGCCACAGAGAAATATATTTCCGTCCAACTGAGGTAAAAGAGAAACTGAGACCTCTTTTTCTTTGTCCATAGGACTGTCACTGCAAGCAAAACAACATGCAGAAAAAGCCAAAGAAATCCTCTCCAGCTCCATTGGTCCTCCCTATGACGACAATGTGGATGTTTTCAAGTGTTCCATTGAGCTCTTCCATACCATGGGGAGAGCCTTGCTCTCCCTTCAAAAGTATCCTTTTGCGTCTAATCTTTAAACATAGAAATGCTGTTCATATAATGTTTACATTTTAATTCTCAAGGCCAAATAAAAAGCTGATAGATGACTCAGGAAGGGTGATAGAGGAAGTTTGGGAGTCAAGGGGGTCCAGGACCTCGGTCCCAGAATCTAGAACCAAGTGGGAGTTTCCTGAACATAATTCAGATTTAAGGAAGCTTCAGAGAATTTGACAAAAGCAAAGAGACTTTCAAAGGAGCTGCTACAATGTGGAAGGATTATAAAAGAAGAATGGATAGAAATTCAGGCACGGATCAAATTGTCATTGGCACAGTAAGTTTCACGTTTAGGACTTTGTATCCATGATGGCTGGAGGTTCTTTGCCAGTATTCCTACCAGAATTTGTCTTCAGGTAGGAGGAGCTTCTCCATGGGGCTGTGTCCATGGCTTTTCCCAAGGCATTGTCCAGAAGTGAAAGAGGAACACAGTCATGTGAGAGCAGCCCCCTAGACACACATCAGAGACAGTCCTCATATCCACCCTGGGCCTAGAGTTCTGATTGTGATTCTCTTGACTTTCTTTCTGCCTACTTTCCCTCCCCATCCCCTGCCCCTGTGCCCTTCCCTCTCTTCTTTTTCCCTCACTGCTCTAGTCTAAAATGCTTCAGTGGATTGATTTTATGATTAGGGCCTCAAAGGAGAATGATCATGAACATATGTGAATCCATGACAATGAGAGGATCCCCACTCCACGCTCACCAACTAGACCCAGCTGGAAGAGATAGAAGTTAATGGATCTTGAGTCGTTTACACACATATCCCTCCCAACTCTAAGCCAGTCCCCCAGAGTATTGGGTGACAGAGTATGCCCATGCTCCTTGGAAGGATGGTTTGTAGGGGGAAGAGGGTGGAGAAAGGTCTTTTCCAGAAGAGGCAGAGAATCCCTGTTGACCTACATGGCTGCCCTTGGTCAAAGCCAGAAGAATTCAGTTTACCTTCACAGCCAGACTGCATGCATAGGTTGATTCCCAAGAGAACTCAGAGAACCAGTGGAGTAATTTTCAGAAGGGTGTTAGGAAAGGATCCCAAGAGAATACACCCAGTGATTCCATTGGACAGAAAACTGCGAAGGACCAACTTTGACTCATACTTTTAAAGATATTCCTTTTGTGATCACAATTCTCCCATGTAAATTTGTTTTGCTTGGGGTTTTTTTGTTTGTTTGTTTGTTTGTTTGACTGCAAATGAAGAGTTCATCCATCCCTGCAAACTTTTTTAAATTCACTTTTTTCCTTTATCTCTGATCTTCACTCTCATTCACCACCACCCCTGCCCCACACACACACATACTGTAGATATATATCTTAATGATGGTTTATCTTTGAATATGTGTCTCTGAGTAATAGTATTGTTGTACATATTTATTTTATGTTTGTATAAATTTGTAGTATATATCTTATTCTGTTTCTCACTTTTTTCTTCTGAACACTTTTTAATTGTTGCCTGTACTGTAGTTCATTGCTTCTGGCTTCTGCATAGTGCTCCACAGAATGCATCTGCCACATTTTGTTTATCCATTCTCCTAGCAATGGACACTCAGCTTGTCCCCAGCTCTCTGCTACCACAGTGGTGCTGCCTTGAATATCTTCACGCGGCTTCACTTACGTAGCTAAGTGAGACATTTCCTGAGGCTTATACCCCAGGGGTGGGATTGCTTGGTGACAGGGTACAAACTTGGTCCAAGTTCACCAAGCACTGGCTGGTTGCTATACCCATCTGCATTCCTGTTTGCAGGGCAGCTGGGTTCCTATTTCTTCACACCCCCAACAATATTTGGCATTGTTGATCTTTCTAACTGTTGCCTACCTGATGCATGTAGCATGCTAGCTAATTATTTTTAAGTTCTATTTGGATTTCTCTTATTAGACAGTTTTTGAGTACCTCTTCATATGCTTTTTAGCCTTTGGGGATTCCCCTTCTACTAATAGCCTGTTAGAATTCTAACAAGCTATTGATATGAGAAACTTTTGAGGGGGAGTTCCCTGTACTTTTCTTATTGATAACCAAGTTTTTCTTCTCTATTATAAATATTAATGATATTGCAGATATTTTCTTACACCCTTTGTCCACTTACTAATTTTGTCCATAGTATTCCTCATGAAATAGAAATTCTTAATTTTGCTAGAGTCAACTCCATTCATTTTCACTTTATCATTTATGCTTTGGGAGTTTGTTTAGAAAGTCTTTCCCACCCAAATACCAAAGATATTCTCCAAAATTTCCCCCTAAAACCTGCTTTAACTCTACCCCATAAACTTTAACATGTAGCATTATCACTGTCATTAAGTTCTTAGTATTTCATACCTTAGTTTATAAATTACTCTTTAGTCCAAAAATTATTCAAGTGATGTGTGTTCAAGTTTGCAGATATATGGGATTTTTCAAGGTATCCTCCTGTTCATGATTTCCAGTTTTATTGCATTACGGACAGACACATATTTGCATGATATCAACTCTTTGAAATTTACTGAAGTTTTCTTTGGTCAATTTTTGTTCCACATATTCTATAAAAGAATTTGTATTCTTTGTTTGTTGTGTGTAATATTCTAATAAATCTGTATTAGGTTGACTTTATTAATTCTGTTATTCAAATTTATATCTTTGTTTATTTTGCCAATTGCGTATATTTGTTTTTAAAATGGGTGTGTTTAAATCTCTAACTACAATTATTATTGATCAATTTATAGCTCTTCATAGTTTTGCCAGTCATTGTTGTATATATTCTGAAGCTATTTTGTTGGGGGTGTGGATGAAGAGAGTTCAACAGTAGCATATCTTCTTAACCTATTATTTTATTGATCAGGATATCTTGTCCTTTTATGTCCTCTATATCAATATCTGTTGTGCCTAGCTTCTTTTGGTACAAATTTTCCCATGACATGTTTTGTTTGGTCTTTTTTTTTTTTTTTTTTCATTTTTCTTTAAATCTTCATTTGGGTTTAAATTTCCTTTTGTCCTGCCAATTTTATGTTTTTCTTTATCCTTACTTGTTTTCTTTTGGATAAATATTTTTATCATTCCATTTTCCTATCCATTAACTTGCAGGGTATACGTTATTTTATTTTTCTTCTAGTGGTTACTATACAGTTTACCACTTATATCCCTGAATTATTAGAATCTAATTGTAAATTAGTCATTTAAAGATGTCCTGGACAGTGCAAGGACCTTTGAGCATGCCAGCACTCTTTATCCCCTTCTGCCTGGTGCTGTGTTGTCCTATACTTAAATCAACATATATTTTATACCACAGACAAGCACAGAGAGGAAGAAGATATTTGTATACATGTAACTGACAAAGGGCTCATATCTAGAGTCTATAAAGAACCTTTATATATCAATGAAACAAAGATAAACAATTGAATAGAAAAATTGACAAGAGATTTTTTACAAAAAAGGATACCCACATAGCTAGTAAACATATTAAAAATGATCCATCTCATCAGTCATCAGGGAAGTAAAAATTTAAATCGTAAGATACTACTACATTCCTGCTAGAATGGCTAAATTTTTTTTAAAAGACTGATAACATCAAGTGTTGGCAAAGACTCTGATATGCTTACTCATATGGAATGTATTTGGTATTAGTCCTTTAGAAAACTGTTTGGCATTTTCTACTAAATTTGAATATTTGCATACCCTTTAAGCCAGCAGTATCTCTCCTAAATATACACCCCACAGAAATGCATGCATGCATCGTTTGTAATAGCCAAGAACTGGAAACAGCCCAAGTGTTCACCAAAAGTAGAACAGGTGAAATAATGATCTGTTCACAAACATAATGTTTAGTGAAAGAAACAAGACCGCAAAGAATCTTACTGTATGATTCCATTCACATGACAGGAGAAGGAAAAGGGTTGTTAGTAACTAGAAGGGCTTACCAGTCCAGAATTTCTTCCTGCCCAGAATTAGATATTCTATCTTGTACAACAGGAAATATACAAACCAGAGGTCCAAGGTCTGAATTCCTTGCTTCTGTTGAGACCTGACTAATGTATTAGTACTTAATGTTGAGTAGTGTTGCTACAAAACAGAGTAGACTATACCCTGCCAGAATCTGGCACTTCCTCTAAGAGTGCTTTCCAAATTAGCAGTACCAAACTATGCCAGCAGATGGCGAGCCTTGTATGCATCTATGCTCATACCCAACAAGAATTAAAGTTAATGTTCCAGGCTATCCTACAAAGTTATTTTTGAATTTAGCTGAGTTTTTTCAAACTTCGCTACTTCTTTTCATCTTGATTCTTCACCCTGACATCTTCACTGTAAAATACATATTTAAACTTCATGATTTTCATTCAATTACTTTGCTCCATTTCTTCATTGAAATGTGAATATTTTGCCCAAACTAATCTGCTTTAGGAAGTAACAAGGCTTTGGTTTTGTACTTTCTGTAGTTATACTTGAACCACACGCTCTTTCTCTTTTGCCAGGTCTTAGAGGTAGAAGGCCAGGATAATTTCTCAGGCAGCTCTCGTAGCCTTTATGTCCCTCTTAAAAGGATATCTTTTAGTGTATCCTTTTCCTCCTCTGCCTCTCCTTTTATGGTGTCTCTCAGGCCAGGCTGGTGCCCTTCTCCTTGGGCTGACGAATGAGTGCTGCAGGGTGACTCACGCTCTGTGCCTTCCACCCCTGACTGGCCCGGAGCTTCTTCCCTTCAACCTCTCCTCCTCTGTTCCACCCCTGCTTCATTCAACAACGATTTAATAACTTTGGAGAGTGAATCCAAATCATGTGTTCCTGTGAACGCAGTTATATTATTTTAAATCTGGTAAAGAAAGTCATTAGCAAAAAACAGGCAAACTTTTCCCCAGTGTTAAGGATTCTTTTCTTCCTGGCTACTGACAGATAGATCCCCCAAAACAAATAGTTGTCCTTATATATCCAGGCATACCTCACTGCATACACACACACACACACACACACACACACACACACACACACACCCCTTTTAAAATTAGCTTTCGCTGTGGCATGACGATGATGATCTGTTGCGACTGCTGCTCCAAAACATATGACTTTTCCCCAGATTTCTCTGTGACTGTTTGACATGTCATCTTCGGAGTCTTCCACAGCTTGCCTGGCAAGCGCTGTACCTGACATTGCTGTGCGGAACTAACTCAGGCATAAGTAAACACTTTTCTTTCCTCCGAGCATCAACAGGACACCTGCAGGGTATTTCTAAGCAGTGTGAAGTGGTGTAATGAAAACATATGGGCTTTAGAGTCAGAAGACCTGGGTTCAGATCAGTGTTCATTCAGATTTCCAGATGTAGGGATTTGGGCAGGTCCCATGCTGCCTTTAAGCCTCACTCTCTTCTTACATGGGAATGATGGGACATCAGAGGGTTGCTGTGAAGATTAAATAGACACCACATTTAAGCATCTAGGTACATGGTAGACCCTCCAAAACAAAACCAAAAAAAAGGGGGGGAAAGATATTATTATTGTTACTATCTAACTGAACATTACCTTTCTGCAGTTTCATCTCAGAAATGATTTTAAAACATGTACTTACATCACAGATTAAGGTTTTGTACTTCAAGACTGCAATATTTTTTCCTGTATTCTTTTTCCCCTATGACTGGAGAAGGCCAAGCTTTGTTGTCTTTGCTCTCATGGACCATTTGAGCTCAAATCAGATAATTGTATATGCTTATTTTTTTAAGCTTCCTTTTGTTTCTTTCTCTCGCTCTCTTGATACATTACAGTCAGAGATTTGGAAAGTGATTTTTAACACAAAGTTTCCAAAGTGGAAAGGGAATGGGGAAGGTTTCTCCCTCAGCCAGCACTTTGTGGAAAGGAGTAGAAGATGATGGAAAAGTAAAATGGCAAGTGTAACAGTGTATGTATCCACCTGCCATCACCTCGTTAAGATGGCAGTATTCTGCTTAGTTCCATATGCTTCCCCATAAATGCTTTCCAGTGAAATTTTTGATACTTCAGTTGCCTTTGCTTTTAGATCCCATAGTTTTCCCTAAATTGGTCCAGTCAGTGATCTCCAAATCTAACTTTCACTTTGTGGTCTCAGCTTTTTTTTTTTTTTTCCAGTTCTTACTGTCACCTGGAGGTCATTAATGTCTGTCTAAGTTGATCTAAGTTGCATTTTCTCTGCATTTATCTTTTGGGCTTAAAGCCCCTGGCAAATGCTCACGTGTTGAAAGCCCTGCTTCTCCCTTGCTGCTCCCTGGAAATGTCCTGCTGTTCTCCAGCAGAGACGTTCCCCTGTCACTCCTCCCAAGGGGCACCATGTGCCTAGAATGCTTCATGCTTATTTAACAAAGAAGGAGATCCCTTCTTTTTTCTGGCACTCTTCTAAATCCTATATTCCTGTGATTGAAGAAATGCTCTTCACTTATACCAAGTGTGACTTTAAAAAAAAAATCATTTTTTTTAGTGTGGAGAAGCTAAGAAACCACATAGCACAGCTTACTTCATACACTTCATTTACTGTCTATTTCTTGAATCCCCTAAAGCTTTAATATTTTAGAGCACTGCATTTTTGTCTTTCCCTCTCTGACACTGTATCCTTATAATGCATGCTTTCCCTAAACAAATAATAAGGATTTAATGTAATAGTATATATTAGTAGTATTAATATATAATATAACCATGGAGTAATATAGCTATATATAACATATAACAATGTATATATTAGATAAAATGTCTCTGAGCCTTGGATTCCTCATCTGAACACTGGTGTCCAGTGGGGTTGTTGTGAGAATGAAGTAAGATGTTCATGAAAGTGTTTTGCAAAATGAAGCAAGCCTTACAGATTAAATGCCTCTACATGATCATATCTTTTACTCCTCCTCCTCCCAACCTGCATTCTATGTGGAACAGCCCTCAGTTTGTTCTTGTGTTGAAATGGACTCAGTTGTGGTCTCAGTTCTACTACCCTTATAAGATTTTGGAAAGTCCAAATTCCAAATAATTGGCAGAATCAGTCAAACTGACTGAAAATATTGTGCAAGTGAGGTAGGCAATTTCTTATCCAACTCAGCTTTTTAAAAAATTTAGAATAATTTGTTATTAGAGCAATACATATTCATCATTAAAAGTAAAAAAAAAAAAATAGCAAAATACAAATTAAAATATATATAAAATTAGATCCCTCACACCTTGTACGCAAAAGTCACAAGTAGATTAGAGGCCTACATTTAAAAAGTAAAACTTTGATACATTTGAGAGAAAATATAAGGAAAAGTCACCCCATGACTTTGGGTAGGGAAGGATTTCTTAAATAAGATACCAAAGTACAAATCAGAACAGAAAAGATAGAAAATTTGGTTACATTAAAAATAAAGCCTCCTGTGCATCAAAAGTCAGCATTAAAGAAAGTTGAAAGGCAAACTACACATTGGGAATATGTACAATGTATGTAATCAGCAAATACCTTGTTGCCAGAAATATGAAGAATAGTTATAAATTTATAAGAAAAATTCAAACAACTTAATAGAAAATGAGCAAAATATGTGAATAGGTAATTCACAGAACAAATTCCAAATGTCTAGCAAATGTGAAAAGATGTTCAACCTCACTATCAGAGATATGTAATTAAAAAAACATGAGATATAATTTTGCATTCATATGATTGGCAAAGGTATAACAACAAGGATGGGAAGTAACAGGAATTTACACACCCTGCTGGTGGGATCATAAATTGGTGAAAAGCCTCTGGCAAACCCAGTAAGGTCTGAAGATGCAGGTGTTTGTCAAGTAATATACCTCAAAGATAATCTTGCATATGTGTCCATACGCAAGAGACGTGTACAGGTATAAGAATGATCATGCAAATAGTGTTTATAGTAGTGAAAAATTGGAAACAATTCACATGTTCACCCTCATGAGAATGGATAATTAAATTAGGGGAAAGTCAGACAATTAAACACTACATGGAGGTTTAAAATGAAGAGACTAGAGCTACGTGTATCAATTGGTAGTGATATATCTCAAAAATACACATGTAATGGGGATAAAGCAAGCTATAGAAGGAAACATAAAAAATTTTAAAATGTGAACGATAATACATGTTTTTATGGCTATACATTCATATAATAAAGGTACAAAAACATTCAGAGAGATTAAAAACACTAAATTCAACATAATAGTTGCCTGTAATGTGGGGGAAGAAAACAGGACGGGGAAGAATGTGTAACAGGCTGCCATTTATCTGAAATCTATTTTGCAGGCTTAGTAGTATGTACATTAGAATTTGCATAGCAAAATCTATACTTTTACAAGCCTAAACTATTTTATTTAAAAGACAAATAAATACAACACTCTGTTGTTGAGTGTGTACAAAGAATGAAGCACATTCTACCCCTCACCCCTTGAGGTTGCTGTTGCGTGCTGCTACAGGGTCCTGGCACTAACCCAGCCAGAGATGGAGGCTGTCAGGCTAATGCAGTCCACAATGAGTCCTCTGAAGTTCATTGAGAGTACACTATTCACATAAACAGAAAGGAAAAAGAAAATAAAATCACTTTAGTTTCATAATATATTTAATAAAAAAGGAATTGAGAGAGTGCTACATCAAGACATAACTAAATTATAGTCTTCCATCTCCAACTCAAAGCATCAGTCAATTTCAGGTACTCTTGTCTGTTTCCATTTTCTCATATGTAATGTTGGGGATAGCAATATTTTCTCCTTTCCATTTCTATCTACCTGCCAAGGGTGCTTTGAAGATTTATTATATAATGTGCCCATAATATATTTGGTAGCTTTAGGAAACACACTAGATAGATGAAAAGACAGAGAATTTTGAACAACAGAATGTGGCAGTATGTTAATCTGGCAGGTCCGCAACTTAAACCGTGGCATATTTTATTGAATGAAAATATATCGACAGTAATTCTACAGAGCACAAGACACCGTCTCATTTCAGACAAATTTCAGAAGATCTCACAGGTATGGAGACTTGTTTTAACATGAAATAAATAAATGCAATCTCTTCTGGTATTACTAAGGCAACAGAGAGTTTCTTTTTAAAAGCTCTAGAATTTGGCAAGAATATTGAGCACCAGTAAAAAGGAAAGGTTTTGTGGGAATGCTGCAGATGATCAGAATCTGATAAGAAACCAGTCTAGAAAAAGGACTAGTGGGATTTTCTAGAGTAAAACTTAGAAAAGATTTACGTCTGGGTCTCTTTACCACCCGGTATGTACAGGTAAAGGCTTTGCTCTGTTGAGCGCACTGTGAGGTTTCCATTCTGTGTTAGTGAATGTGATCCATGCCATGGTTAGGAATCTGGACACCGGAGTTTGATAGACCAGTCTGTGCTCTGCCACTTCCCCGCTGTGTGACGTTGGAAGTGACATCACTTCTCTCAGCCTCGGTTGCTTCATTTGAAAATGGGAATACTAAGAGTATCCACCTGGTAGGGAGGACTGGGGATGAAATGATGAAGTTTAAAGCATTTAGCAAGAACTGGACACAGAAGGTGGTCAATAATTGGTAGCTAGTGTGGTTTTATTTATTCATATATTTATTTTTATAATTTATTTTATTTATTAAATCAAAATTGATTATACATATTTGGGGGGTTCAACATTGAGATATGTTGATCAAATCAATATTAGTAACATATGTTTTACAAATCGTAATTTTTCTTTATGCCCCTTGTCCAATCCCTCCCCATCCCCCTTTCCCTCCCCCCTCCCCCCTCTAATCACCCTAAATTTCTTCTCTCCCTCTGAAAGAATAAATGGTTACTCTGTTGGTTTGCTGCCCAAATGATCTGTTCAATGCTGAGAGACATGATCAGGTACCCCGATACTGTCATAGAGCAGATGCCTCTTCTGTCACTCTGAAATGGGCTCTGTGGAGAGAGACATCCTCTTCTTTATCTCTGCTAGTGACTCTCCTTGTGTCAATGCACTCCAGTGGCTGGAGGACCATCTGCATGGTGGTTGAGGTGTCCAGCCACCTTTGTGGCAGCCATGGTTATCGTGGTGGCTGTGGTGGGCCACCCACACAGAGGAGATGTTTTTGGCATGCTCCTTGGTGCTGGTGGTGTGCCTGGTTGTGGAGAGTATTCAATCCCCGGCTCCATACCCTGGGTCCCTGGGTGGGTCCTGAGTCGCTGGCATGGTGTGCCTGGTTGTGGGAGGGGGGCGTCTGGTCCCCTTCTCCATGCCCCAGGTCCCCAGGTGGGCCCCGATGTGCTGGCAAGGTGTGCCTGGTTGTGGGATGGGGGTGTGGTCCCTGGCTGCTAACCCCGGGCCCCTGGGCAGGCCCCAAAGCATTGGTGGTGTGCCTGGATGTGGGAATGGGGTCTGGTCCCCGGCTCCAATCCTTGGGTTCCTGGGTGGGGCTCCGAGATGCTAGCAGTGTGAGTGGTTGCAGGTGGGAGTCCCGTCCCTGGCTCCATGCCTCATGTCGCCTGGTGGGCCCGAAGGCTTTGGTGGTGTGCCTGGGCTGGAACTAATTTTTTGTCCTTTGCTTCTAACATGGGGGAACTTCCTGTGTGAACCAGTACTTGAACTGTGTGGTTGAGCTAAATTGCTGCTTTGCTGCTATTTCCCTAGGGAAGGCTTTTTGTGCAGCTCAGGGTTTAATGGTTGACCTTATAGGTATTTCTGGCTCTCCAGATACTCAGAGCACCTGGGTTGTGTAAAAACTCTGATCTGGGCCTGAGTTTTTTCATCTTACCACACCCAATGCAATTCTGCATTCCCAACCAGTCTCCTCTGAGTGGTCCAGTGCTGATTGGGGTGCAGTTCAGCTGTCCTTGCTGTGTCCTAGTGTTCTCCTGGTGGGCCTGTCTCCCCCACCGCCCGTGCTCCAAACACTTCCCATGGGACAGGCCCTGCGCAGGTCCCTTGCGTTGACTCACCAGCCTCTGAATGGCTCCCCTTTTTCAGCTGTTCTGGCTCCTCACTCCTGCGTGGGTCCACGGGAACCCTACCAATGGTCTTGCTTTCCTGGGGGCCTCCAAGTAACTCCATCTAAAGGGTACTGCTGCGACTTCTGCCGGCTCCTGCTCCATGCACTCCAGCATTAAAGTGGCCACAGCCCAAAACACTGAGAGCAGTTTTTTCTTTCTCTTATCGTGGTTTCTCCCACCTTCGTGAGTTCCGTAGGTCTCTCCTCCTCTTCACCTGAGCTCCAGCGGCCCCAGCTTGGCTGATTTTACATTTTTATAGTTGGAAATTCATTGATTTGTGAGAGAGAGTGATGCTGTGGACCGTCTATTCTGCCATTTTGACCAGAACCGGAAAAAAAGATGCTAGTGTGGTTTTCAAAACTCATATATTATATATTTATACAGAGCTATGTTGTTCCATATTTATATTATATTAATACCATTAATATATATTATTTTAGGTCCCACAGTCTTTTGTCAGGATGCTCAGACTACAGCTTGGGTTTTCTCTCCTGCTACAGAACTTGCAACTGGTTGCTGTGTCTCTCATTCTGTATTCCTTTCTATAAAATTTTCTGTGAGAGTCATGTATTTGAAGAATGACTTTTTGATACCTGAAAAGGTGATGTGGCATTAACTTGGAGTGCTATGCTGTGCTTTTGGCTAAGGTAGTTAGTAGGTGACTACAGATTGTCCGTGGTCTCCACCATTACGAACTCCTAAACACTTTTCTTTAGTGTCCTATCTCAGGAAAGGAAGAATTGTTGATATATGAAATAGTGCATGCCTTGCTATTGTTTTCTTTTTTTCTCATTTGTGAGCTTGGTTACTAAGATTTGAATATTGCTTTCTTTTAAAACAGTTGCCCAAATGAAATCATCTTGGTATTTGTGTTTGCTTTATTACTCTTCTGTGACTTTTACAGGCAGCCTTGGAAACAAAAGACCCTTTCTTTACTTCCCTGGCATACTCTGGGTCATTTGTAAATATGAGAAAGAAAAAAGATGAAGATTTTTTCCCCTTTGCTCAGATATCTATGGCATTGTCAGAATTCTCTAGGCTAAATTAGGTGGAAGAAAATCTGAAGTCATTTTGAAAGTATGTGATTTTCTGTAGATTCTAGACCAGAGGTCAGCAGACTTTCTGTAAAGGCCCAGATAGTAAATATTTTAGGCTTTGTAGGCCATATGGTCTCTGTGGCAACTACTCAGTTTTGCCATTGTAGTTCGAAAGCAGCCATAGGTGATATGCAAACAAATGGATGTGGCAGTGTGCCAATAAAACTTTATTTATAAAAAACAAACAGTGAAAAAATTTGGCCCCAGACCATCATTTGTTGACCCCTGTTTTCTGTTACTTAAGCTTTGTCTAGCAGGAATCTAATTCTTTGGCTACATGATTTCTTACCAACCATATGTTTCAGAGCTTCTTTCTATTACCAAAGATCCTAGTGGGTTTTCTCTTCAAAAATAAAGAATGATATTTACAAAGCTAATGATTACCCACTACATTCTAAGCCCATTCAGAGTCAGAAGGGAAGCAAGCCCAGTATTACTAGGCCACCTATTAATCTCTTTCTTTCCAAGGTTAGAGTAGGTGCAAGCTACAACCCTACTTGGTCCAAGAACATGTAGATCCCTGAACCCCTCCTGTGTTTTAAACCTCCTCACAGTTGTAGAAGGTATCCAAGTTCATAAACTGTTCAATCAGCATTTTATTTCATTATGGCCATCCAGACCATAGATCTGAAAAGTGTCTTACTTCTATCACTTAATTCCTTTGGAAAGTAAATATAGGTGTGAAAAATACCCAGTGATTGTGTTGAAAATAAGACCTTTTTGGGGGTTTGTTAGTCACTTTCTCACATTATGTCTCAGTTTACCCATGGACAATTTGGAAATCATAAGACCTTTTTGTATTACAGATTCTGGGATGGAGAGTAAATTAGTCCGTTTTGTATTCCTTATAACAAAATACATGGAACTGGGTAATTATAAAGAAAAATGACATTGATTGCTTACAGTTTCTGAGGCTGAAAAGTCCAAAGTCCATCTGGTGGTGGGACAGTGACCCAGGGGGCTCACATTGCAAGATGGTAGAAGCAGAGAGAGCAGAGAGAGTGCAAAAGGCAGACTCTCCTTTCCTTTTAAAGCCCTCAGAACCACACCCCTGACCACCATTTTTAATACATTCACTACTGCAGGGTCCTACAATCCAATCACCTCTTCAAGGCTTCACCTTTCAATTCCCGTAATAGGATCTCCTACCCTCTTAGCGGTCACAGTGGGGGCTAAGTGTCTAATACATAAAACTTGAGGGACACAATTCAAGCTTCAGGGAGTTTTGCAGGGACATAATTCAATCCACTGCAGAGGGCAATATAGGAGGGACTGCTGTCTTTCATTATGAATTATTTTTTCCATGAAAGAAGTTTCTAATAGTTTTAGCAAATATTTTGGAGAAGATTATTTTTAAATATTTATAGTGTTTGATGAACAATATATGGGGATACATTTTTTATATGAGATACTTATCCTAAGAAGCTGTAAGAATATATTCCCACTGCCACCTTATAACTTTTAAATTAGCATTTTCTAATATAAAAGTAATAAACTTTTGTAGAAGGAAATGCTAGCATTTAGTAACCATCCTTTTGACATTTGTCTCTGCACATGTGTACATGTAGACAAAATTTAAAATTTTCACATGCATGAGATGATATACAAAATATTTCTGTAACCTTCCTTTTTACTGAAGAATATAGAATGGATATACTTCTGGGTCAGTAAATATGGATCAACATTAACCTTAATGGCCACATGGCATTCCACAGTATAGATTAAGTACTTACTGTAACCTCCCCTATTAGTGCATTTTAAGTGCTTTGTACTTTTCCACTATTACAGAGAATGCTGAGGCAAATATTCCCATATGTATCTTCTCACCCTGCTAAAGTATCTCTTCAAGATAAATTCCTAGAAGTAGAATTTGCAGAATTATGTGTGTGTGCATATATACATATGTGTGTGTGTGTATAATTTTGACACAGAAAAATTTATGCCCATGTTATATTCTCCCAAATAGTTTATGAGAGTGCTTCACATCCTCACCAATACTGGAAAATTTCTATAATTTCTCAACATATCAGTTATCAGGATCTCAGCATCCTTTATGTATGCTATTGTTATTTTCTAAAGTATTTTATACTTTTTAAATTAACACCTACGTCATACTTACTATGTGTCAGAGACCTTAACTTACAGATGAAGAAACTGTTGAACAACTTAAAGGTTGTACATCTAGTGAGTGGTGAAGCCATGACCTGAACCTTCCTGGTGATTCCAAGTTCATCCTCTTGGAGGAAAAGCTTAGCTGGTACGGAAAGGAACCTGGATACCAGGGGTCAGAGAGTCAAATCCTTACTATCAGACCACCTATATTTTCAGTATTTTATATTTTAATTGTTTTAAAAATAACTCCTTTGATTTTTTTAGGGTGTATCGAGGTCAGAAGAAATTAAAAGAAGCTTTGCCCCATTATCAAAAGGCTTTGGAATATGTTGAGATCAGTAAAGGTGAAAAATGTCTTGAGTGTGTACCAGTATTGAGGGAATTAGCAGGTGTAGAGCAAGCCCTAAGATTCCACGACGCATCCATCAATCATTTCTTACAGGTAAGCTGCAACACACTGGCCACCAAAGCTGTTCTGTACCCAATGGTTTTCATAGATACAAGTAGCATAGCAACTCTGAAAATGCCTGGCTTTGTCATTTGCCCTAGATAAGTAGAACACTTGAAGTAGATGTTAAAGATTTTCTTATTAGATAGCCAGTGGGTGAGAGCCAGGGACTGGTCCCCTGTTACCAGCCGCACAGGCCACAAACAGCCTGACACTCCCTGAAGGTGTTTCTTCTCATCTTATGTGCATAATTTAAATAAAGTTTCTTTGTCCTTCAGTATTTATTTATTTAGAGCTTATCTTACCAAACCAATTAGGACTGTCTTCTACTACACTCTAAAATTCTGCCTGAAGCCGCTTAGAGTTGCATCTGTTAGCTGCTATTCTGCCCGTCATTATAGGATTCCTTAGTGAGTGTTTCAGTCAGGGTTCTCCAGGATATGTACATATATACCTATACGTACATGCATACATGCTTGTGCATACATACATACATATAGACAGAGAGAGAGAAGGAGATTTATTTTAAGGAATTGGCTCATGTGATTTTAGGGACTGGCAAGGCCTAAATCCACAGGGCAGACTGGCAGGCTGGAAATTTCTATGTTACGGTCTTATGTTCAGGAAGGATTTCTATGTTACAGTCTTATAGCAAGATTCTTTCTTCTTGGGAACCTCAATTTTTTGCTCTTTAGGTCTTCAACTGATTGGATGAGGCCCACTTATAATATTGGGGATAATCTCCTTTACTTAAAGTCCATTTATTATAAATGTTAATCACATCTACAAAATATATTCACAACATCTAGACTAGTGTTTGACCAAATGGCTGGGCTTAGCCAAGTTGACACATAAAATTAACCATCTCAGTTAGTTTGATATCTTTGTATAGTGTCATCTGCTAAAAGCACTTTTTTTTTCCTGAGAATTATTCTCTGTTAAAGTAAAATATAGAGTAGCCCATTCCTGTTGTTTCAGATGAGATATAATGACATGGTACTGAGAGTACCTTATTGATACTTCTTTTTAAATTTGACAATTTCTATTCCCATTCAGTTTGTTAGAGTGCCCCATTCTCTCACTTTATCTGGATTATCTCTTTTCTATTACCACTCTGTGACAGATTATTATTTCCAGTTTATAGATAAGGAAGCCAAGAATTAGAAAGGTTGAATGATATGCCCACGAGTACACAGCCCAGACTCAAAACCAGTTTTTTTTGGAAAGATTATCCCAGCTGATAATAAAAAACCTGAGAGTGAACTGGGTAGGTTGTACCAAGTGTGGCAGTAGAGAGACCAGTTAGGAGGCTGCAGAAGTAGTGAAAGCTGGTGGTTGTTCAAGATGGTGGTTGACCTAGGATGGAGACAGTGGGGACAAAGAGAAGTAGATGGACTTGAGAAAAATCTAGGAGTCAGACGTGGAGATTGATTAGATGTGGGGAAGAAGGTAGGAAGAGTCAAAGGTGACCCCCAGGTCCCTGGTCTGGACAACCGAGTAGATGTTTGTGACCCTCACAGTGGGGGGACAGGTGTGTCCACATGATGGAGATAAGGTGAGCTCCCTTTCGGAGGCTGAGTCCGAGAGGCCCATGAGGCATACAAGTGTAAATGACAGTGAGGCAGTTAGATCATTGGGACTGGAGCTCAGGAAGTTGGTCAGGAAGCCACCTGCTTATACACAGTGACTGCCTGGGGAGTGTCGATGGAGGGAGAAGAGGACTGATGACAGAATCCTGAGGAACTTTGCTGTTCATCCATGAAGTAAAGAAGGATAACCTGGCAAATGAAACAGAAAAGGATTTGCCAGAAAAACAGAAAGACAAGTAAAAATGTCACCCCTTTGATACCTGAAACTATTATGGAAGACATGGAGTTGTTGAAAGGATCAGAGAGTTAATATCTGTGAAGTGCCTAGTACAGTGCCTGGTATGTAGTGCTACATGTGGATTTTCTACAATGTGTCTCTTTCCTTTCTCCCCTTTCCTTTTCTTTTTCTTTCACTGATGACTTTGTTGAGGGGAATAGTACTGCAATGATGAGGACAGAAATCAGACTATAGTGAGAGAGATGAGAGGAAGCAAAGATAACAAGTGTAGATGCCAGTTTCAAAAAACACTAACACACACACATGGGTACTCAAAAAGTTCATGGAAAAGTACAATTGAGAGATACAACGAATCTTTCCATGAATTTTTTGAAGTACCCTCATATATTCAGAGATAATTATTTATATTTAAATCATATGAAAGTATTCTGAATATATCATGTCCCTTTGTCCTTGAGTACTTCAATGTATGTTTTATGTGAACAGGGATACTCTCTTATGTAACCACAATACAGTTATCAAATTCAAGAAGTACAGCATCGGTACAGGTCATATGCTATTTTGTCCATTGTCCCAGTTCTGTCCTTTATGGCAATTTTTTCCCCTCCAATACACAATCCAGTCCAGATTTAGTTGTCATAACTCTGGTCTTCTTTAATGTAGACCAGTTTCCCACTCAGTCTTTGTCTCTAATGACACTGAAATTTTAGAATATAGGCCAGCTGTTTCACAGACTGTTCCTCAGTTTGGGTTTGTCTGGTGTTTCCTCATGACTAGATTCTGGAGATGCATGCCCAACTAAATAGAACAGTACGAAAGGATATTGTATCTTCTTGGGGTATTGAATGCAGAAGCACATGATGTCCATCTGCCCTTCACTGGTGACATTAATTTTTATCACTATTCACGATGATGTACAGTTTGTTCACTATATAGTAACTATTTTATTCCTTGTAGCTAATAAGCATTCTACAGAGAGACATTTTTAAGACCATATAAATATCATGCTTCTCATAAAAATTTTCCATCTAGGTTTAGCATCAACTGATGAATGTTTCCTGAACCAGTCTTAACTGCGATGGTTGTGAAATAATGATTTTCCATTTTACCATTTCATCCACGTTTATCAGTTGGCATTCTGCTGTTAGGAGTGTCCTTCTCTCTCCCCACCAAGTTATTTATTTGTCATCTATGTGTTTCCTTTTTTCACTTAATAATATATCCTGGAAATTGCTTTATAACAGTTCATAAAAATCTTTCTTATTCATCATTATTCACAGTATATTCACTATCTAATAGGCATAATAATACATTTTGTGTATGTGCTATGGTTTTTTTTTCAAATAGCCTCCTATATTTGGGCATTTAGATAGGTTTCATTATTTTGCAGTTATTTTCATATTGTTGGAGTCAAGTCTTCAGAGTAAATTACTGGATGTGGGACTGCTAGGTCAAAGGGAACATGCATTATTGGCAGTTTTATTTTATTGCAAAATTGTATTAGAAGTTTTGTCTTATTGCTAATTGTTCTATATTGCCAAATTGCCTTTCATTTGGGCTTTTAACATTTGTATTTCCATTAGCGATGCACGTGAGTGCCATTTTCCCCACAACCTGTTCCAACAAAGTGTATTGTCAAGCTTTTGACTTTGTTCCAATCTTATGGGTGAGAAATGACATCTCAGTGTAATTTTGATTTGCATTTCTATTTTTTTTTAATGGAGCTGAATGTCTTTTCACCTGTTTAAGGCACTTTAATATATTTTTTGTGAATTATTCACATCATTTGCCCATTTTAAATAGGATTTTTGGTCTAATTTTTCTTAAATATTAAAAGCTTTTTAATATCTTACACATATTTCCCCTTTATCTATGATATATGTTGTAAATACTTTCACCCAATCTGTCATTATTTTAAAATTTTGCTCATTTTTATTTTATTTTATTTTATTTTTTATTGAGACAATTTGTATACCATAAAATTTCCCCTTTTAAAATGTATAATGTAGTGGCTTTCTTATATTCATAAAGTTTTGCAACCATTACCACTGTCTAATTCCAAAACATTTTCAAAAACCCTGTATCTTTTAGCAATCATTCCTCATTCCCTCCTCCTCCCATCCCCTGGCAACCACCAATTTACTTTCTATTTCTATGGTTTTGCCTATCTGTATATTTCATATAAATGGAATCCTATAATATGTGGCCTTTTGTGTCTGACTTCTTTCATTTAGCATAATGTGCTCAAGATTCATTCATGTTTAGCATGTATCAGTATTTCATTCATTTTTATGGCTGAACAATATTCCATTATACAGTTGTACCACATTTTTTATCCATTCATCAGTTGGATAAGCAATTGGGTTGTTTCCACATTTTGGCTATTATTAATAATGCTGCTGTGAAAATTTCTGCAGAAGGGCTGACCCCGTGGCTCACTCAGGAGAGTGCGGAGCTGGGAGCGCAGCAGTGCTCCCACCGCGGGTTCAGATCCTATGTAGGGATGGCCGGTGCGCTCACTGGCTGAGCGCGGTGCGGGTGTCACCAAGCCAAGGGTTGCAATCCCCTTACCGGTCACGAAAAAGACAAAAAGAAAAAATTTCTGTACAAGTTTTTGTACGGACATATGTTTTCAGTTCTCTTGGATGTAAGGCTAGCAATGGAATTGCTGGGTTATATGGTCACTCTGCATTTAACTTTTTGAGGAACTGCCAAACAGACATTTTCCAGCGCGGCCTCACTCTTTTGTATTCCCACCAGCAATGCATGAGGGTTCTAGTTTCTCCACATCTTTACCAACACTTGTTATTGCATGTCTTTTTTTTTAGCCATTCTAATGAGTATGAAGTGACACCTCATTGTGGTTTTTTATTTGAATTTCTCTAATAACTAATGCTGTGCATCTTTTTTGTATGCTTATTGGCCATTTATATATCTTTGTTGGAGAGATTTCATTCAAATCTTTTGCTCATTTTTTAATGGGATTATTTTATTTTTATTGTTGACTTTTAAGAGTTCCTTATATATTCTTGATACTAGATACTAGACCTTTCTCAGCTATGTGATTTGTTAATATTTTCTCCCTACCCATGGGTTGTCTTTTCACTTTCTTGATAGTGGCCTTTGAAGCACAAAAGTTTTTAATTTCGAATAAGTCCAATTTGTCTATTTTTTTTGCTTGTGTTTTTGGTTTCACATATAAGAAACTGCCTAATCCAAGTTCATGAAGGCTTACATCTATGTTTTATAGTTTTTAGTTCTTACACTAAGGTCTTTGATCCATTTTGAGTTAATTTTTGTATATGGTGTGAGGTAGGGGTCTAATTTCAGTTTTTTGCATGTGGCTATCCAGTTGTCCTAGCACCATTATGGAAAGGACTATTCTTACACCATTGAATTATCTTGGCACCCTTGCAAAATCAATTGAAATCAATAAATGTAAGTGTTTATTTCTAGACTCTCAATTCTGTTTCATTGATCTATATGTCCTTATGCCAGTATCACATTGTCTCACATACTGTTGTTTTGTAGTAAGTTTTGAAATCAGTCAGTATGAATCTTCTAACTTTGTTTTCCTTCTTCAAGATTGTTTTGGTTACTCTGGGTCCTTTGCATTTTTATATGAATTTTAGGATCAGCTTGTCGATTTCTGCAAATTAAAAAAAAAAAATCTGGGATTTTGGTAGGGAGTGCATTGAATCTGTATTTCAATTGGAGGGGGTACTGACATCTTAACAATACTAAGTCTTTCAACCAATGAATATAAATAAGTCTATATATTTAGGTCTTCTTTCATTTCTTTCAATGACGTTTTATAGTTTTTAGAGTATAAGATTTGCACTTTGTTGGTACATTTATTCCTGAGTATTTTGTTCTTTTTGATGCTGTTGTAAATGGAAGTATTTTCTTAATTTCCTTTTCTGATTGTTCATTGCTAGTATATAGAAATACAAATGATTTTTATATGTTCATTTTATATCCTGCAACCTTGCTGATCTTCTGCATTAGTGCTTTTTTTTTTTTTTTGTCCATACAAGGTTTCTTAATGTGTTCAAATTTGTCAGTCTTTCTTTTTATTACATTTAGATTTTGAGTCTAAGTTAGAAGGGTTTTCCTGTAGTCGGGTTATAGAGAAATTCACTCATTTTTATACTACTTGAAAAGTTCAAGAAGTGACTTTTCTTGTTTATTATTGAGATGAATAAAGTTTAGAGAGTGTTTTAAATAAATAATTGCAGATTATTATTATTAAAGAAATAGCTTTGTGAAATAAAAATATCATTGGATTTGAAGTCACAAAATGTGGGTTGGAGTACAGACTATTCTGTTTACAAGCTGTTTGATTATAGGCAAGTCATTTAGCTGCTCCACACACACACACACACACAAAAAAAAACCCACAAAAGACTGCAAACCTACAAAAACCTACAAAAGTCCACTTCATAGAACTGCTCAGGGATTCAAAATGGAAAGTGCTTTGTGAACCATTAGGCCTGCTCCCAGAGTAAGCTATATTTATTTATTAACAGTAGTTAATAAACTTTTATCGATGCTCCTTTTTCTTTAGATTTACCTAAGATACAGAAAGGTACAGTGTGGCCACAACTCTCTGAGAGAACCCATGTCTAAAAGCCATTTATTAAGTACACACAAAGAGGTTTTGTTTTTTTCCTGTTGTTTTTCACTTTTCATTCCTTTGGAGTGAGAGAAACACCCAGAGAGAATAGACCTTTTCTTTCCTGTTGAATGTAGAGAAGTTTCAAAGTATTTTAGGAACTAACCCATTAAATTGGAGAAAAATAAACCTAGTCCTGTAGAGCCACCAGACAAGGAAGGCAGAGTTCCAGGAACTGGTGAAGGAGCCGTCATCCACCCCATCCGTCCCTCTGCAGTGGGGGTCCGTGAGAAAACCATGCAAATGTGATTGCTTCTGAAACTCCTCATGGCAGACTTTGGCAATCAAACCTTATTTTCCCATCCAAAAGAAAAATCACAGGATATCATTTATGTGAGTGAGAGTACGTTTCTGGGCATGTGTTTTCAAGGAGGATAAGTTAATACTGCACTAGCTTGGACTGCCTTCCCACTCTCTGACACTTGAATTGCACAGCTCTTTTTTCAGTTTTCAGGGCAGCTCTTCCACTCAGTAGTTCCCAAATTTAGGGAATTTTGATTTGCAAAGTATAATGAAATCATTGAATTTATCAGTTGCTCTACTTAAGGCTTTGGGATCATAAAATCTAGCTTTGTGTCCCAGCTCTGGGCATATTATTGGCCTTGGTCAGGCCTACGGTGACAGCTGCTAAATGCTCACATGTGGCTCCCGACAGGTGCAGACTACTCAGCAAATGGCAGTGCTTCTGATTGGCTCTTATTATTTGCTGTGTACTTGATATCAGATGCAATTCATTTATTATAAGTAATCATACTAACACTATTTTAAATTTTAAAAATATCTGAAAATACTAGCTTTGTTTAAAATTAGAAAAAAATGTAGAATGCAATTACGATTTCATTTATTACAAACATTTTCTAAGAATGACATAAATCTGGGTTCCATAAAGGGAAAGATTACTGTTTCTTTTTATGTAACATCTACCTTTTATAAAAATGATATGTACTCTTTATTTTTAAAAAAATCAAGCTATACAGAAAAATACAAAGAAATGAGCTACAAGTCACCCCAGACCTCCCTCCCCAGAAACAGCCAGATGTTGAACGTCTTTCCTCTGCATGTGTACAGATACATACAGACTAGGAGACAAAGAGAAGAGGAGAAAAAAAGAGAAGAAAAGTGATTAATTTGACAGCATAAAGATGAAAAACTGCTCTGTGACTATATATCATAAAGCCAAAATATAAACATCAAAGAGGGAAAAATGTAGAAAGAGTTCTATGAAATCTAGATAAAAAAACAACTAAATAGAAATATGGACAAAAGATAGGAATAGACAATTTACAGAAGAGGAAACACAAATGGACAATAACCATACAAAAATGACCATCAGCCTCACTTGTTATTAAGGAAATGCAATTTAACTATCTGACCGTTGTGGCGGGAGCCTAGAGTGGGTCATGGGAGGTGGAGCTGAAAGGGGGCGGGGCCAGATTATGATCCGTGTGTGTGTGTGTGTGTGTGTGTGTGTGTGTGTGTGTGTGTGTGTGTCTTTGTATCCACATATCAATAGTTCTGGAATGATATGTAGGAAACTGTTCACAGTGATTAGCTATAGGGAGTCAGACTGTGTATGGGGAGACGAAAGGGTGAGGCATACAGACAGAAGAGAGGGAGTATTTTTAATTTTAATTGTTTATTTTTCTCTACCATTTAGGATTTTAAAAAATTACGTGCAGGCGTTGCTCTTATCATTTAAAAATCTAGTTAAGTTTTAAGAAAACACATACTTATAACCAAAAGAAGAAGAAAATATAAGCCCCTGACTCATCTATTTTGGTGTTGACCCTTACAGAGAATAGGGTTTTTCCCTCCAGACCTTTGGAGGAGCTAAATTTGACAGCTGGAGAGCTGCCACCGAGGACTTTCTCTGACTATTAAAAGAAACTAGCTTGGTCCAGGGCCCTCAGAATTTGGTTTTCCAGTGCCCTCTGCCACCAGCAACTTCATGTTCATCTAATTCCCCCAGGGATACCCAGCTCCATCTTTTTCTTAGCCAAGGCTCTCCAGCTGCCCCAGGCCCCCATGGAGTGAGTGGCCATGAAAGGTTTCCCACTGGGCAGGGATGGGGGAGGAAAGGGAGCGTCAACCTCAGGCGGCAGCATGACCCTGTCTCGCATAAAGCCTCAGCTCAGGATGCAGGGTGGAAGGCCAGCTTTGGCAGGGTTGAAAGGGAAAGGTATGCAGCTTCACAGATGGTCAGTCATGAAAGAAACACAGCAAGCTCAAACCTCACAATGACAAGTGGACTTAAGCTTCTGTTGCACTAGGCACCAACTTGAATCAGAGCAGAAACGTAGACTCTTGGAAGATGCCTTTGCACCTGCTCCATCTGCCATCCTCTACTTTTCTCCCCTCTGTGGCACCCTCTAAAGCTCTCAGACACTGCTTGGGTATCCACATATTGGTATCTCGCTCTCTCCCTAGGCAGCCCACTCCATTTCTGGACAGAGTCCACTATTTAGCAACCTCTTTCTCTGACCCTTGAAAAGTCCTTCATTACATTAATTAGAAAATCATCATTCTGTAATTTCTACTCTCTCAATAACCAGGTGTTAGACTAGGAAAGTATACAATTTGGAATTACAGGCCTTAGTCTGAATCTCTTTTCTGCCCCTGCCCACTGGGTGATCTTAAGCCAGTTGTTTAATCTCCTTGAGGCTTCATTTCTCCACCTATAAGTTGGGCTGTTTACATCTCTCTCACTGGCCATTTTGAGATTGAGTGAGCTGGTGTATATAATCCACTTAGCACCACATCTGGCAAAAGATGTGTTGGTTCCCTCCTTCCCTCTGTCCCTCTCTGGTGCTAGCCCTCCACTTTCCAAAGAGGTCCTGGCTATTACCAAGTTGAAAACTTCTGTTGTCTTCCCTGTGAATGTTCTCATCTCCAGGGTAAATATATTCAGTTGGTCCACAGATGTACCTTGAGCAACTGGTTTACTTACTCCCCACTTGGCTGTCAGAGAGGAGATTTCCCCCGAGGCAGTGATCCCCTAATCATTATAAATTGGAGGAAAAATCTACTGCCACCCCCAAACCCACCCTATCCCCAAGAGCTGGGATTCTACAGTCAGACTCCTCCCAGGGTTTTAAGTTGAGTGTCTACGTGATGGGATCTGCCTGCGTATGTAGACATATCCTCTCATCCTTTTTACTCATCATCAAGCTTTCTCTTCAAGACATATTACACATTCTACAAATCCAGGGAGACAGGCCCAATTAGATAAGACTCTGCCAGCTCTGGCTCTGGCTGCAGCTATTGACAGCTGGATTGGTGCTGAGGAATCGGTGGTTTCCCCCAGAAACGCACACAAGGCACCAGAATGGAACTGCTGCTCTGTCCCTTGGCAGGGTTGACGTAGTTGGTCTTGTGAATGAGTTTTTAAATTAATGACCTCGTTCAGTGTGGGATATTAAAGTTTGTTTGTTTTTTAAGTCAGCCAACATATTAGCAGCCTGATAGATTTGGGAATATTGGTCCTCATCAGCTTTGAGATAGAGTTGATAAACATATAACCATAAGATATTGAAAACAACAAAGGATGTGAGGGGAAATGTGAGCACTGGGGAGATTAATAAGTAATAAGGAGAGATGAGTGCAGTCCAGCTGCAGATCCCCAGAGGTGCCATTACTTGGGCTCCTGCAGAAAGCCAGGAGAGGTAAGCAGGAGTTCTGTAATTCTGCTAACTGGGATTCCAAGTCCTTAAATGCTGTCAGATGCATGTAGCGGGGCCATTTATATTCTCTTAGCAAGTGAAGCATCATTCCAAGGTTGTGAACAGCCACTGAGTTTGGAAAGATTGTGTAATCTCATCACTAGTTTGTCAACCTCCTTTGCACTCGCCGCTCCCTGAGGAGGCTTCACTGCCCACTCTGGTGCTGTGGTTCTCAATCCGTGTCACCCTGAGCCCTCGTGTTCCTTGGAGGTTGTTCTGGGGCAGCCAGCGGGAAGCACGTAGGTGGGCTTCCAGGTCCCCTCCAGCTGCGTCAGTGAGAGCAACTCCACTGTTACCTGCTGTGTATATTAGAGAACCAAAAAGTAGTTCATCTGCTTCACAAAGGAAACTTGAAAATCAGCTGTGCCATGGCGTTCACATCCTTTTGCAAGTTGCTTTCTCTCCTCAATGGTATGCTTTGAAATGTAACCATGTTAATATATACAGGTAGAGTTCAATCATTGTAGCATAAACCAGAATATATTTGTTCCCCCGCTTTTGGATATTTAGATAGTTCCTCATTTTTCACCATGTCAAATAGTGCTTCAGTGGAATGAGGGCGTTTTCGATATGGACAATGGACGGTGCACTCTGAGCTGGACAGAGGGAAGGGACAGCAGGAGGGTGCAGATGGCTAGTGAGAATGTGGGGGGCAGTGCAGTAGAGGACCAGAAGCTACGTGTACGTAATAGAGCTGAGGCCCTGAACAGTCAAAGCGGATCTGAGCCAGAGGATCCAGAGGTAACACACGGTTAGTGATGACAAGGCCCGGAATATGACCAGGAGATTGGGCAGCTGAGGGTAGAAAGGAAGATAAATCAGTCAAAAACCTCATTTGCTGGATACTTTCATTTGCTCCTTCAGCCCCACTCCGCATCCTTCTCAGCCCTGCCCTGCACCCCAGAGGCTGATCTTTAAGTACCATATCAGTGCCCTTGCCCCCAACTGAGAGGCACAGGGCCTGGACCCTGGAAGGAGAGTGGAGCCAGAGGATTCATTCCACAGCTGCTCCCGTCAAGGTTATGGCAGGCGGGCTGCATCCTTACACCGAAAGCCACTGCACCCCTCCCCACAATTCCTCTTTCTTTCTTTTTTATTGAAACATAATTATTTATACATATTTGTGGGGTATAGAGTTGACTATGGGCATTTGTGTACAATATGTGGTGATCAAATCAGGATAATTAGTATATTCATCACTGCAAAATGTAATCGATCTTTGTGTCACCAATTTCTCTCTAACCCCCCATCCTCTCCCCCTTTCCCACCTCTACTAACCACAGTTCTGTTCTCTCCTTTTGAAAGTTCAGTGTATTATTGTGGTGGTTTTCTGTATCTTTCTTTCTTTCTTTTCATTTGTTTTTGTTTTTTTTACCTCCCGTTTATGAGTGAGGACATATGGTATTTCTCTTTCTGTACCTGGCTTATTTCACTTAACATAATTTTCGCCAAGCCCATCAATGTTACTGCAAATGACAGAATTTCATTCTTTTTTACGGCTGAGTAGTATTCTATTGTGTAAATAAACCTCATTTTCCTTATCCAGTCATCCATCAATGGACACGTAGGTTGGTTCCATATCCTGGCTGTTGTAAACAGAGCTGTGATAGACAAGGGAGTGCAGGTATCCCTTCGACATGATGATTTCCATTCCTTTGGGTATATACTCAGTAGTGGGATTGCTGGATCATACAGTAGTTCTATCTGTAATTGTCTGAGGAACCTCCACACTGTTTTCCATAACGGCTGCACCAATTTACAATCCCACCAATAGTGTAGGAGGGTTCCCATTTCTCCACATCCTCACCAGCATTTGTTATTCTTTGTCATTTTGATAATAGCCAGTCTAACTGGGGTAAGATGGTATCTCAGTATGGTTTTGATTTGCAGTTCCCTGATGACTAGTGATTGCGAGCATCTTTTCATGTACCTGTTGGCCATTTGTATGTCTTCCTTTGAGAAATGTCTGTTAAGCTCCTTTCCAGTTACAGCAAATGTGCCCGCCCTTGCTTTAAGTCCCAGATGGTAAAGCACCTTGCCTTGGGGTCCTGTGCTCGCATTGTTGGGTTTCCTCTGTGTAAAAAATCCTTTTATTGGCCTCTTTTCCTCTATTAACCTGCTTACATGTGCCATCTCTTTCTTGCCTGATAGGCACAGACCAATCTCTTGGATACTGAAAGCGCTGAAAACGATGACAGATGTAGAGATAGAGAGGAAACTAGCAAGCCAGGTGCTAAAACCTAGTGAGGGTCAGTGTCTGGAAGTTTACATAAAGTGAAATTATCTCACATTTCTGTAGTTCATCCGTGAGCTCCTTTAAAACCAAAATCCCTGCCTAAATTTTTTTGTGAATTCCTAGTGTTAGCACAATCTCTGGCATGTAGAAGGCACTTTAAAATTAAAATAAATTGAAGAGGACTGAATTAAATTAAACTGAATTGAAATGAATTTTCCTGAATAAATGAGATGGTGATTTTGCACATTTTAAACATCATGGGTGTCCCCCTCTAATTCCATCTAGCATATGGTTTTTAAAAGCTTCATGAATATCAAATAATACATTAGATCAGAGACTGAGTTTCTGAAATGAAAAATGAATAATGAATGTTTGCTTCTATTAGCATCTCATAGAAAAACGTTAAGGTCATGTGATAAATTCAGACCCCCTAAAACTTTCAAGACCCACTTTCTTAATATTGTGAGCAATTTTGCTCTTGGGAAACTTTGTATTCTGTCTCCAAGGCAAAAAGCAGCTTACGGTACTTTCAGAACATGTAATTATTTATTTTAAAATAATTTTGATCGACACATATCTGTTACATTTCCTTTAATTAGAGTATTGAGTACAAACAAATTATAAAGTCTTTTTTGAATCTGGGTTTTAATTAATCCAAAATACTGTGTGTGCAGTCTTTGTAACAATATGAGGCAAACCTTTTCTGGCGTCACGCAGTGATTGTTCTCAAATAGTGGATTGTAGAGGTAGTTAGTCAAGGGGGAAACCCAGAGTAAACGTGAGTCAATTTGCATTTGGACTTTCTTTGGGGAAAAGGGAGGTTCTCTCTCTTTTTTCCTTTGTCCAGACACTGAACACATAATAGTTTGACTCTATCCCTGTGACTACCATCGTCTATACATACATGAAGTTGCATTTTGGTATGTCCATTATTTGTAAAGCATTTCAAGTCAGAATTTAAGATGGGACCTTTCATGCCAAATCAAGGACAATGACTAATTTGGGGTTGCTGAAATCACTTATTAAATTCTTTATATTCCATAATAAGAAAAATTGTTTTAAAGCAAAGGATATTATTAGCATTCTGAATAAGAAATTTTGACTGTTCCAACTCAGCAAAAAAAGTTATTACCAACAATCTTGATTTGGAGTAGTCCCTATCATAAAACGTCTAGAGCTCAACAGATTTTAACATGCGACAAATGAGGTGACGGTCTAGAGTTGAAGATTAGACCTCCCATCCTAACTACAGCCTCAGAAATGCATTCAGCTGGTCATCAGAAGAGCAAGCGCTGCTCAGCCCAGACTAGAATGCTCTACTGGGATGACTTTATCTCCTGTGCCAGCTCCCATGGATGTGTCGTAGCCCCTGGAAACTGAATCGGGGTGCTCTGGGGAGTGTGTTGGCATTAGTTAGTGATGTCTGTCCCCATGGGTGGGTGGGATGGGAGGGATAGAAGTATGCAGGACATGGTAGATAAAGCAGAATTTGAAGTCAGAGTATCGAAGTCAGAGTCCCTCATTAGCTGCAAGATATCTTGGGTAAGTTACCCATTCAGCAATCTCAGTATTTTCATAAAATGAGGATGGTAAAAATTGGGAAGAAAATTAAAATTGATATCATATATAGAAAAGAATTGAAGTACAGTTTAGATCTTAGTTGTTGCTAGTATGTTTTGCCTATCCCAATCTAGCATCTCCCTCCTTTAAACTCATGGTATTTTAGTGTGTCTGTCACTCTTTGGGCAATTAATTGAGAACTACCTACCATCTCACACTAGTGTATGATGTTCGTACTTCAGCAGATTTTCTCTTTTTGTACTGCCCACACTTCCTAGCCTGTGCCTCTCCTGTAGCAGACAATCTGTAAGTATCTGTTTATCAGATGAATAAAACTCCAAATGTTGGCAGAGAAATGAGTATTAACTTTATCTTCTTATTTGGAGGGATATATTTTGTATTTTATTTGAAAGAATTATTATTATTTTATGTTCATAGGATCAAGTATTTTGTTTGTTTGTTTAAGAATTTTAAATGGACTGTATTTTCAAGGAACTGAGTTGCTTTCTCATCTCCCATGCTTGGGCATCTCCCATGGGTGTTTGCAGAGGGTGCCGGCAAATGGTCTGGTGGGTGTGGCATGAGGGAGGGTCTGTACTTATGTGGCTGAGGCTGCTGACACCAGTGGGCAGGTCTCACTTTCTGGGCTGAGCAGTAGGCAGGCAGGCTCGCCCACTTCCTTTGCACAGCACTAATGCTTCATTTATCACCTCACTTCTTGTTATCTCTCTCCCACCCTCACCCCCTCCTTTGCTGACACTGGACTCAAAGGATCATAGACTTTTAAATGATTTACTTAGTGATGGGCCCTGGCCACAGCATCGAGCCATCTTGATTCAGCATCCAGTGTTCTCTGCACTGCTCAATGCTTTTAAAATCTCACTCTCCCAAGAATTGATTGCACTCCAGCTTGCTGGAAGATTCTTCCAGCTTGCTGGAAGGTTCCTTGGCTTTCTGCTTATCACTGCAAGGACAGTTCATTTGCTGTTGCTGCTGCCAAGCAAGTAAACAACTTATGTCTTCTTTCTGTGGTGACAGGCACATCTCATCGTGCTGAGTAGAAGCCCCTCTCAAGAGGAGGTCGCAGACTCTGCATGCTTCATTGCCCGCGCTGCCATTGCTTCTGGGAGGCCCGAGCACCATGGTAAGCACAAGCCCTCTCTCTTGTCTCACTCACCTCTGGGTGTACACACTTTTGATGGGTAAACGGGTGGGTGGAGCTGTGACGCAGGCCCTGCACAGGGCCTTCATTGTTTATCTGATCAGCTGTGGCCCTGCCACTCTACTGGTTCACCCAGTCCTTCGGCTTCTATCCCCCTATAGCCTTCCTCTAATCCTTTACTCTTAACTATAACTAATCTTCATCCAAACATAGCTATGAAGAGCCCCAGAGAATCCATGCAGGGCTGACAGAGAAATCTGCTCTGTGTTCAGAGGTGATCTATTTTTAAAGCTTGTTGTGGAGCTACTGTGGCGACAGCACTGGGCTGTTGGCAAGCCGTCTCCAGGCTCTCTCAGGGCTGAGCTTGTACTCGGGATGAACTTACATGGCTTCAGGATCTCAAAAGGAAGTTGCCATTTATGGCTTATATGGTTTTTCTTATCCCTGCGTAATAGGTAGAACAGCGAGCTTCTGGAATTTTTTAATCCACCATCCTGGGCTCAGAGCATACAGTGTGCTTCTATTGACAGAAAACACACATTCTGGTGATTTTTTTTTTTTTTTTTTGGTCAGAATATTCAGAAATGGAGTGTATTAGTCCGTTTTTGTTGCTTATAACAAAGTACACTGAACTGGGTGATTTATAAAGAAAATGAAATTTATTGCTTATAGTTTCTGAGGCTGGTAAGTCCAAAGTCCATCTGGTGGTGATGACTGTGACCCAGGGGTCTCACATTGCAAGATGGTGGAAGCAGAGAGAGAAAAAGACAGTCTCTCCTCTTCTTTTAAAGCCCTCAGAATCACACCCTTGACCGCCGTTTTTTAATCCATTCACTACTGCATAGTCCTACAATCCAGTCATCTCTTCAAGGCTCCACCTTTCAATTACCATAATAGGATTTCCCACCTTCTTAACAGTCACAGTGGGGGCTAAGTTTCTAATACATAAGACTTGGAGAACACAATTCAAGTTCCAGTGAGTTTTGTGGGGACATAATTCAATCCACTACGTGGCGTATAACTCATAATGAAAACCTAGGGATGTATTCCAGGGTATCAGGTAAAAATAATTAGGTACTGAGTAAAATGGGCTCCAATGTGCCAGAAAGCATAAAAGCAGTGTCTAGAAGGCTTGGGGTTGGTTCAGGAAGCAGGAAGCAGATTAAGATGAGGAGGACAGCACGTGGGAGAGGATGAAGGGAAATCCTCAATGAGAAGCCTGGTCTGAAAAGATCCAGGGGCCACGCAGGGAGCACTGGTCCACAGGGGAGCTGACAGAGGGGGTACCAGTGTTCATCCGTTGGTCCGTCCCACCTTGCAGGTCCCTCATTCAGGCCTCCTAGAGCTGGGAGCACCTTTTCAGATCTGGAGGAACCTGTCTAGAGATGAGAGAAGAGGCAAGTGACCTTTCTGGTCCTCCTTCCCTAAAACATTCCACACATAACAATCAGTATTGCCTTCAAAACCTTCAAAAAGCCATCATTTTACCAGCTTGTTGGTGCCTGTAATTCCATTAATAAAGAGCTGTCCATTCCACAGCTTATATTATAAGCATTTATAATAAAATGCTTGTAAGGCAAATATGTTTGATAGAAACCCCTAAAGTGGTAGGAGTTACAAGTCCAAATGTCTACAGGAGTCAAGCAAGCAATGTGAGTGAAGCAGGTGGTTATTAGGAATCAGTAGCAGCAGCAAGCACAATTCTGAACAGCAGCAAGCTATCAGCTGTAGCATAAGGAGACAGGACAGAGTGGTGAGGACCGTGGCACACTAGAGAAGCCCTTATGTACCCTGCACTTAGCTCCAGCTCACTGCTGCCATGTGGGAGGTAGACTTATACTGGCAGATCTGATTTTTTAAGAGATGGCAGAAATTTGGATAATGTGCAGTCTCCAATTTTTAACTGATGCTAACTAACTCAAATATGTTTAAGGCTCTGAGTGAGGCAAAACAAGTGTGAGAGCTAAATCCATAACTTCTGACCTTGATAGCAGGAGTGTGGATAAGTGGTTGTCAGGTCCTTCCTGTTTCTTTGAGCATTTGAACTGGTGGAGTCTGGAGGGGGAAGCTCTATTCCTCAGAGAACACCAAACAGGAGGCTATAGCCAAAAGGCCATCTTTTTGCCTCAAGGGACTCTGGTTTCCAGCACCCCACCTAGTGCTCGGTGCACTCACTTGTTGAATGTATGAACTGGGTGGAGACCAGTAGAAACTGTGCCCTAAAATGTTTTTGTCCCATAGCTACAAGTTAGGGCACTCTGCTGTGCATGATTTACAGAATCAGAGACAATCCAATCTGAATTATATATTTTTCAAAAAAAATTCTAGTCTGAATATGGCACTGGTATTGGCTGCTCTGTAAATTGAAAATGATAGTAATACCTACTTGATACAAATAATAATGTATGTGAGAATTAAATGACCTCAACAGTAATGATAGCTAATGCTTACACAGGACATACTGACCGTGGTTCTAACCATGCTAAAATTTTTATTTATTAGTTTAATGACTCAGAGATTTATTAACTCAGAAATCCTCAGAACTCTATGAGATAGGTACAATTATCCATTTTGGGGATGAAAAATCTGAGGCTCTGAGAGATTAGGTCCTTTTCCCCAAGGACCATCGCCAGCGAGTGAGTGGTGGAGATTTGGAGCCGGGCAGCCATCCCCAGAGACTGTTTCCTCACTTACCCCTCCGCTCTCATGCCCGCCACAGAGTCCATGGAGTTTGAGGCAGACATGGGACACAGGAAGAGCTGAGGAAGCCTGTAGAGAGAAGGGCACGGAGTGCCAGTGGAGAGAGGACGGGCCAGCGCCTCAGCGCCACCCTTTGCCCTGTAGCTCTTGTTACTGATAGACCTGGTTCGGCTTGCCCTCTCACATTAAACAAATGACCGGAAAGTCCAAAAGTTGGTGCAAGGATTGGAAGGTTTATTCAGATTACCGGTACCCAACTAAATGTCTAACCAAGCAAACAAACAAAGAGAAAAGAGGAGCAGTGGGGTCCAGTTTATCCTAGTCCTAGTCAGCAAGGCCAACTTGTATCAATTTTTATCAATTACTGACAGTAATTGATAAAAGCAGTTCTCCCCACTGTTGTCCGCTAAAGAAGAAAAGTATCGACTAGATTTAAATCAGAGAAACAAAGCATAGCCAGGAGCCCTCCAGGGTGCACCTATACAGAACAGAAGAGGGCTCGGAAAATCAGAAACAAAGCGTAGCCAGGAGCCTTCCAGGGTGCACCTACATACAATCCAACCAAACAGCTGAAGAGGGCTCAGAAAATCAGAGAAAGGTAAAGAGAATAAAGCACTGCCTTGTCAGAATTTAGGCCAGGGACTCCAGGAGAGATCTACCAGCAGCAGAGACATGGGAGCAAAATAGTCCCAGTGGCCACTTCCCTCTTACAGCTAGAGTCTTCTCTGGTGCCCAAAGCTTTCCAATTTTTGCCAGCAATTAAATTAGGCTCTCAGATTCCAAAGTCATAGAAATAAACAGTGTATCCAGCAGTAAAGCAAGCAACTCTTTATTGAAAGAGGAGACAGACTTATGCATAAGGGGGGTGCAGCTCAGGGCTTGTGGTGACCTGCACCCAGAAAGCCCACTTGCCAGTCAGGAGTGAAATATGCGAGAAATGGAAAAGTAGAAGGATAAGAAGACGGCTTCTCCCAGAAGCAGGGAGTTGGGACTGGTGGCTTCACAGATTAAGAAGGGGGGTGGCTTCTGCCTGAGTCCTGGAAGACTGGCTGCTTGAAGCATAGGCTGCAGAGGACTCAGGGACTGGGGAGCAAGGGGAATGATAGTAACAACAATGACAACAATGACAATAGCAGCAGCAGTTGAGCACCTCTTGAATGCAGGTGCTGGTGCTTTCACAAACACGCTCATTTAATCCTTTTAAACAACCTGTGGAGGCAAGACCTGACACTTAACAACTAAGCTAACACGGCCAGCTCTTCCTACCAGGAAGTTCCCTCAGTGTAGAGAAACTTCTGTCTCTCTACTCATTGCTCTACCCAAAAAAGGACAAAGCCCCGATCAGTCTGTAGGAAGCGCTTAGGTAGGCCCTTCCCAGTTTCAGTACTACCAGCCAGAAGACACTTGAAACGCCTATCACCTTGATGCCGTGAGGAAGAAAGTGTACCGAGGCCTTAAAGGCGAACAAATGCTAAGTGAGGAGGTTGGGCAGAGAAGCAGAAGGATAGAAATAGATGCTAAATGTCCAGCAGCAGCATGAAGCCCTAGAACAGGTACAGAAAGGGGCACACACCTCCACTCCTAAAGCCTCAAACAAATCAGCTAAACATGCAAGTCAAACTCATATAAGCAGGAAGAAACTTCAAACTGTTCCTACTGTGTAAACCTCGTTTGAAAATTGCTGCTCTCAGAATCCTTGTTCCATTGGTGGCATATGTGGAGAAATGAGCCACCCAGGCCAGTGTGTTGAGATACAGACTCTGTTCCGACTCTTACCCGCAAGTGCCCGAGTGTGGTGTGAGCAGAGCAGGTGCAGAATCAGCTTCCCTCCAGAAACAGGAATGAGACAGCTACCACCCAGCCAGGGGCTGTAGTGGGTGCCCTGGCAGACACAGTCCAGCCGTCTCTCATGTCTTCTCTCTGCTGTCCCCATCTCTTTCATGTCCTCTCTCTGCTGTCCCTACCTCTTTCATGTCCTCTTTACTGTACCCACCCACGGCTGAGGTTTCTCCAGGTCTCTGCTGCCTCCAGCAGGGGGAAGTTAAAGGGGGCAATTTGGAACTTATTGTTGGCTAACAACTAAGGGGAGGCCAAAGCCCCCATAGCTCTCACCCACACGGGACTTTGGCCAATTTTGGTCACTTCTAGTCCTGATGCCCTGGGAGCAAATCTGCTTCCAAGCACCAAGGGGAGATCTTAGCTCTGTTCTCCTGTGTTTAAACCAGTACAAAGACTTTTTGGGTTTTCTTTTTGTTTTTTGGAAAAAGAAAAAGAATCTTTAATGAGAAAAAATTTCTCATTTGAGGATTCTCCATAGCCTGCTTCCTGCTTGCTGAATGCCCGTTGAAGTCACTGCCACCTAACAAACAAGATGTCCCTGGCCAAGAAGCAGCGTCTCAGGCTCCACGCTCAAGCCAACCCCTCTGCTCTGTGTTTTCTCTACATTCCTTATGCAGACAAAACTGCCCTAGGAGTCACAAATGATTGTGACTGCATAAAGATTCCCAATCTGGGCTCTTGGAATGTGAGTAACCTGAGTCTGGCCAGCTTCCCAGAGCAGCCATAGACAAACTTGGTATTAACAGCTCTCCCGGCCCTGCTAAGTGCTAAGGGCATTTGCCTTGTGTTTATAACTCTTCTCCTAAAGGATATTAAAATGAAATGGTCCACAGCCAAGTACATTTCAGTATAAACCTTTGAGAGGCAGAGCCCGCTGAGCACAGGCGGCCTTGTTTGGAAGTGGCCCCATCTGGGTGTTCTGCCGGGCCCAGGGACAGCAGATGTTCTGAACGGGTTCTGCCCTGTTGGATCCTGGGGGGCAGGGGCTGGGATCCCTAACTAAGTGGATTCCTATGCTATAATTCCCTGTGCACAAATATGTATATCTCCCCGGCCACCTCGGGTCCTAGTCTTTTCCCACATTTTACACAGTAGATTTAAGAAATATGAGTACCTGAAGCTAGGCACTGTATCTCACCCAAGTCTCCTCTTTTTTGCCTTGCACAGTCCTCCCTTTTCTCAACTCAGCCTCCTGTGGCCTGCCTTCTCAGCTCACCCCCATGCTGGGCCCTCCCTCATTCCTTGCTCACTGGGATACTGATGCTTCTTGGGCCCTGTGTGTCCCAGAAAGACTGGAAGTTAGGCAGCCCATGATGTATGCACTTACCAGATCCTGTGGGCTCCTGACAAGTAACAGTGCCACCTGGGAGCAGCCATGTCAGGTGTCCTTCCCCTTCCCATGGGCCTCCTTAGCTGCCCCTGCTGCCTCCCTTGCCCCATCTCCAACCTGAGGCCTCCACGGTGGGGCTCCCTCTGGTCCTGCTGGTGGCAAGTAAGAGTGAGCCACCACTGGCCACACTCACCCACCTGCCTCCCGTCACCCTTGTCTGCACCTCTACACCTTCCTTTCCTCCCCACCCCCCTGCAGCCCTGTGTGCTCTGAGAGAAACTTCCTCAGCCCCTACTCAGGGCCCATTTCTTATTACAGAATGCCCAGCCAGCCTGAGCTCGGCCTGCCTCTGAGCTCCCCAAGCAGACATCACAGGCATCCTCGCCTGCTCAGTGCCCCCCAGAGAGCAGGTGAGAACGTGGAGCAAGAGTGTAGTGGAGCAAGGCTGATAGAAGGAAAGGGAAGCCTCTTACTTTGTTCCCACCAGTGTTAGAAGAATCCCCTCTCAGAAACTTCTGGAAGTCACCTTAGGGTCATCACATCTAGAGGATTTGGCTCCAGGGCGTGTCCAGGATCACTCAGGAAGTGAGAGGCAAACCAAGGCCTAGAATGGAACCCAGGCGCTGCCTACTTAACCACACTCCAGAACCTGAGGGGCGGTGGGTGCCCCATCCTCAGAGGTGTAAGGAGCCGAGAAGCCCCGGAGCACAGGCAGATGGGGCTTCCGGGGCTGGCAGCCCTTGGGGCCAGTGGAGGAGGAGAAGGGCTGGCCTGTTATCACCCTGAGTCTGTGCTGCTGAACTCTCTTACAGAACCATAACCTAATCAAGCTTCGCTTACCAGGGCCTTCTCTTCTCTGTGCCTGACAGCAGAGGCCGCGGCTCCTTCATTCCTCTCCAAGGGAGGAGGAAGTGCCTGCGCTCTGTCATGGCCACTTTCATTAGCTCAAGTTTTTCACTTTTGCGCTGGCTCATAATCTGTGTTCAGAACTTCTCTGGAAAACCTTTCTGAAGCATGACTTGGCTTCAAAGGGATTTTTAAGGCAGCTTATGAAAAACACATATACTTCAAACAAGCGATGGAGCCTTAGGTCTGAGGCTGCTGGAAGCCTCACCACTACGTGGGTGGCCCCAAGTGGAATGCTGAGTGTTGGAGAGGTTGGGGTGGGGGCCTGATCAGCTTCCTGGTGGTGAGAACTTTAAGGCAGGCAGGTCCCAATGGTGACCAAGCCCCTCAGCAGGCCCTGTGGGTGCCAGACCCACAGGGGCACTCTGCACGTTTATACCCTGCCACCCTCACCCAGCCTGCTGCCATCTCCTCACTTTATTGATGCAAACCTGCCCCCAGAGATGGCCGTGGACTTTCTCGGATCACAGAGCTCATGAGTCACAGCTCTGCACTCCCAGAAGCCATGTCACAGGCCTCACTCTGTGGCCCTGTGAAAGTGTTCCTCCTGAAGAGGGTCTGCCTGCGGTGAGGAGAGGGCCTGCCCAGGGCTACATATGTCCTCAGGCTTCCCTTGTGGCCTCCACAGGCCAACAGGCAGCCCTGGGCAACAGCCCCCAGAAGGGTCCAAATAGGTTCAGTCTGTTTGTTTGCTGGATGCAGGAGCTCCTCTAGGTTAATGCCAGGCTACGATTTGAGACTTTCCATTTTTAAATTTCCTCGGGTCCTTAAAGCTTTTGCAGTTAGTACAAAGACTATTTACTAAGACTGTTACAAAAGATAATTGTTGTACACGGAGGCCTCCCTCTTAATGAAAGCTGCCCTTACTGTTCCAACTCCTGCCTTAGGACAGCCTCAGGAAAATTAGCCCAGGGTTACTGGAATTTATTTTAATTAAAAGCCTCCTGACTTCCAGCGGGCCACATTGCAATCCTACATTCCGCTTGCTCTTTGAATGAAACCTTGTTTTCTTTTGCCTGTATATGAACATCTCCATGAAGAGTCCACAAGGGCCTCTGGGCATGACATGGCTCCAAGTCCCCAGATGGAGCTGCCTGCAGAGACATTAAACCATCCTGCCCACTGAGCCGCACTTCTTCCCCCACTGCAACTCACAGACAACCTAAACATTGTGTTGGAGTGAAAATGGGAAGAGAGTCATGGCCTTAAAACACCTGTGCCACAAGGGCTCAGATATACAAGCTAAGTCATGCTCCTGTGTTTTAGAAGATGACCTCATGTTCTGCTCAGGACACCAGCATCAGGTTGCAGAGGATTCTAGAAGCGATTTTTAAAGTTAGGATGGCTGTGTATAAGAGCACTGGAACTTCTGCCTCTTTGTGAACCCACACCCAGCTTCAGGGCAGGAGGTCTATGCCGGGAGGTGGCGTCCCATCACAGGGGCTATGACTTCCTGTTCCTCTGGAAATCCTGTTGTCTTGTCCCAGATGGACCTGGGATGCCCATTCCCGGGAGAACAAACTCTGTTTGGTCCAGAAATGAGTTCTTTGCTATAGGACTCAATTTACTCTCCCCTCAAAGACTGGTCATGTGATTGTAGTTCACAAAGTTAATTTGGGGGGTCAGAGGGGGGGAACTAAGTCAGGGTCTTACAATAAAGGGCTCTCCTGTGTCTCAGATGAAGACAAAAGTGGTTGCCAGTTTATAGACAGGGAGGGCACCCACTGCAGGTGCTCTAGACCTTCTGTTCTCAAGCTCTAGGCTGTTCTGATATACAGGGGTCCTGACATGAGTTTACAGATGTGTGGGCAACTTGCGTGTGGGCAACTTGCATGTTACAACAGCTGTCAGCGAATCTGGCCTCCCTGGCCTTATGCCCCCTGACTAGAGACCTTCCAGTAATAGAAATGGGAAAAAAAAAAACCCAGGTAACTTTAGAGAAGCCAAGGACTCAGACAGGGAGGAAGGGAAGCAGTGACTGGATGAGGCGGTCTCCGTGTGCTCGCCGCGGTACCTGGCTTTCCCACATGCACATCCTTCCTCCCTTCCCCTCTCCTCTCCACGCCCACTTCCAGAGATTCATATGCACCAGCAAGCGTCCTCTTTGGAAACATGAGAAGGCCTCCCTGAGTCTGAGGTTATGAGCCATTTGCGCCTGAGTCTGAATAGCCAGACAGCTTCCTTTCTCGCAGTCTCCATGAGCTTTGCTGCCCTGAGGGGAAGGACTAGCTGCCCTCAGGCTTAGAGGATCAGCCTAAATGAGGTGCTTTTCGGGGTACGATTGGTCAGCCTGTGACCACCAGGAGAAGGAATACTGGCAGGTGGGAGAACGTTAGGAGAAAAGGGCTAGAAAGGTGTCAAGTGCAGCTGTGTCCACCCGTGCTTGAGATGGACTCCTAACCCAGGAGACAGGAGGGAAACCCTGCCCGCCCCTCTGGCCTCCACCTTGTCCTGAGCATGGCAGCACTGCTTCTGCCAAAGTCCAGGGTCTGAACCTCAGTGCCTGGCAGCCCCCACTCCTTCCTACGCCCTTTACATCTGCCGGTCTTCACAGTGAGGGCCCATCTCCAGGGGGACGAGGCTGAGATGCAGAAAGATCTTTACTCTTAAAGCAGGCTACATTCTTTGGATCGTCCCCAATTAGCCAGAAAATTGAAATGTCACGAGTACTCCACTTTGAATATCGTCCTTCACTTTAGACATGGAATGTTCATCTCTGTAATGCTTTTAGAATCAACAATAGAAATGCCACACTGTCCCCAACATTTGCTGTCATCAATTATTAAAGTAGCCAAAGTTAATACTTAGTTTGAGCATTAAATCTGTAATAGTTTCTCCCATGAATCAACTACGAATAAAAGAGATGTAACATTTTCCATGTAGTAGAATTTTCTCCTACTAAGACAAAAACTTGAGTAATCCTCCAGAAATGCATCTGCTGGCCTAGTAGTGGACAGACCCCCATTGAAAGGGAGGGACAGGGGAATCCTGCTCAATTGACTTCTGTGTTAGCGACAGACCCGGGGCCAGCTGGCCCTGAGACCTCCTGGTGAGGCTGGCAGCTGCCTAGAATCCAGAAAGACTGAATCTTGCGGATGAACACAGCTTGTATTCAGACCTAAGTTTTCTTCAGGTTGACTAGATTTGGTAGACATGTTTCCCAAGTGCTTACTTCTATCCTTTCTAAAACAGATCACACGGCATGTACTTGGATCATTTCTCAACACCCAGGATTCTCATTGTGAATTTTAGGGATGTTCTCAGAGCTCTTGACGCGTGCAGGGCTGTTTGTCTGTCAGTGATGCCAGATTTGTGTGTCTTTTGACCACTCTGTACATTTCTGCAATGTTTCCGTCCTCTCAGTGTTTCTGTCCTCTCACTGTTTCTGTCCTCTCTTCTACTTGCTGCTTCCAATGCACCTGCTGTTCAGCCTACTATGGATGGGGGAAGCCAATAGCCACAATCACCAAAACTGTCCCTAAAATTAAAATAGTTGACATTTACTGAGCACTGACTATATGTCAGGCATGTTGTCAGTTGTTTGTATGTATTTATTTACTCCTTACAACCCTATAAGGGAAGTACTAGTGCAATGGGCCCCTTTTTCAGATGAGGAAACAGGCCAGTGAAGTTAGGCACACAGCTAGAAGGGGACAGAGCCAGAAGCTGAGCCCAGGCAGCCTGAACCCAGAGCCTGTCCTCTGCACTGCTCCCTCTGCTACCTCCAAGAACAACCACACTCTGCACGGGATGCTCCAGTTCTTGCTCCTTGTGTATGTTCTGGAGAGCTGTGCCTGTAGATCAGGGAGGCCTCTTTGTAAGCACCTGGCATTAACATCACAAAAAGAGAAAATAAATTCAAAGGCCAATTCATCAGAAAAGATATTAAAATAGATAAAACGCTAGCAGCCTAATTGAGAAAACAGGGAGAAAGTACAACATTAGAAATAATAAAGGGGAAATAACCAAATATAGAGGAAATTTAGAGAAGCAAAAGATAATGTTTTAGACTGCGTTACTCAGTACATAAGAGATTTCCAGGTGGAAATGTCAAGTGTATATGGGTCATAATCTTCCCCACTGACAAACTTTATGTACTTGTCCTGTGTCACCATGAGATCATCTCCAACAGGTGCTTCCATGGGAGTCCCAAGTCTCCTTCAGGAAGAAGTCATCTCATTTTCCTCTACTAGAGCAGGATTCAGCAAACTTATGGCCCATGGGCCAAATCCAGCTCATCACCTGTTTTCGTAAGGTTTTATTGGAACACAGTCATGCTCATTCATTTTTATATTGTCTACAGCTGCTTTCATGCTACAACAGCAGAGTTGAATCACTGCAGCAGAAACCACATGACCCACAAAGCCTAAAATATTTATCATCTGGTTCTTCACAGGATAAGTTTTCAGACCTCTTGCTAGAACCCTATAATTTTTCCAGTTTCAGACTACTTTCTGTATTAATCTCTTGCTTCAGAATTTCCAAGCCAAGTAGGTGGTACAAATTCAGACCTCACACATGAGCATGCCCCATGTGTAGTGTCCCCATTTCTTTCAGATGTTCTTCTAACTGTGGCCTCAGAATGGACAGCTTTGAGGCCTCACCTTGGACCAGTGCAACTGTTCTTATCTCCATTTTAGGGATTCCTGGCTGTCTTAGTCTGTTCAGGCTGCTGTAACAAAATGTCAGAGGCCGGTGGCTTATAAACAACAGAAATTTATTTCTCACGGTTCTGGAGGCTGGAAGTCCAAGATCAAAGTTCCACCAGATTCGGTGTCTGGTGAGGGCCTGCTCCCTGGTTCATAGCCACCTGTCTTTTCACTGTATGCTCACATGGCTGAAGGGGTGGGGGAGCTCTCTTTTATAAGGACATCAATCTCATTTATGAGGGCTTTATCCTCATGACTTAATCACCCCTGAAATGTCCTACTTCCTAATATCATCACTTTGAGAGTTAGGATTTCAACATAAATTTGAGAGGGATACAAACATTCAGACCATAGCACTGGCTATGTTAGTTTTCTTTTGCTGCAAAACAAATTATGGTTGTTTAAAAACCCATTTATTAGCTCACAGGTCTGCAGGTCAGAAGTCTGGCAGGGGAGGGCTGGTTTTGCTGCTCAAACTAAAATCAGGTTGTCAGCCAGCTGCATTCTCATCTGGAGCTTGGGGTCCTTTTTCAAGTTCATTCCTGTTATTAGCGGAATCCAGTCCTTACAGCTCTAGGACTGAAGTCCCCGTTTTCTTGCTGGCTGTTTCCTGGTGACCTCTCTCAACTCCCACAAGCCACTCTCAGGTACTTGCATTCAGCTGTCCATTTCAGCAACAGAGAATGTCCTCCTCATCAAATCCCTCTCATGCTTCCAATCTCTGTGACTTCTTCTGCCACCAGCCAAAGAAAACTCTCTGCTTTTAAAGGGCATATGTGATTAAGTCAGGCTGAGGGGATAATCTTGCTTTCTTAAAGTCCACTGTGCCATCTGACAAAACCTCATTGCAGGAGTACTATCTTGTCATACAAGTCCCACCCATAACCAATACAGAGGGTATTAATCAATTAATCAGTACACGGGCGTGGATTAGTGAGGTCATCTTAGAATTCTGCTGAGAACACTGGCTTTTTGCACGGAGCTCCATTCCAGATTCCTACCACATTCAGGCCTCAGGCCTCATCCCCAGTCCTGCTCAGGCTCTAAACTATTTTTCTTATATTATAACCAGTATGTTTAAGTGTTTAGAATGGTTGGGGTTTTTTCCCTCAGCAGCATGTCAACCAGATTTTCCAGATTTTTCATGTCGTCAAAATATGTCCCAAGATTGCACTCAAAGTTTGTTAAAATAAGTGGACTCTAGGAGTCCTAACCTCAGGGAGGAGTGACCAGAGTTATAGGAAGAGTTAACGGTCAGTCAGCTTGAAAACTCACCAGTGTGTTCACGTCTGGGGGATAGTTTCTCCTTTTGCATGAACTTTGCTTTCTAAGAAAGCTAAGATGTATGAAAACTTAGGAAAGTAAATTGCCATATCCCTCTGAGACCCAAATCATTTCAGATAAAACAGGCAGATTAATGAGCAAAAGACAGTCTCCTTAACTGGTTTCTCTTGTCCAAATACTTACTTTCAAATCGTTCACAACTGCTAAAAGTATATTTATTTTGTTTCCACTTCAAATCTGCAAGCAGTTTTCAAAGTTGTTGTGATGATGGTTTTCTTCAGATGTGGCTGAAAAGTATTTTCAAGAGAGCATGGCTCATCTTAAGGATTCTGAAGGAATGGAAAGAGCCAAATTTCTGTCAATTCAAGACGAATTTTGCCATTTTCTAAAAATCACTGGACAAAAAGAGGTGAGTTTGGTTCACAATTGTCCAGCTATTCACATGGGCAACCCAGTTGATATTCAAAGGACTACTCCCTCATTCTGAAAGCATCCACTAAGCACCTACTATGTGCAAGGCATGTGCCGGTCTCTGGAAAGAAACAGATAAATAATGCCAGGTGGCCACTCTTGGGCAGCTTCCAGAGGCAGCCTACTTGCTCCTAGAAACTGGAAAACTGTTTACGAGAATGTAGACGTAATGTCCACCTACAAAAGAGCCTACAAAGGACAAGAAACCTTGAGAATCCAATGGACATACCATGCTTATCGTGGCCTGCAGTTCTGGCTGGGATAGAGTGTGGCAGTTATTTATTTATTTTTTATTACTATATTTATCATTACACAATGTAATCCTTTTTTTGGCCCTTTGCCAATTTCTCACTAACTGACCCCTCCTTCCCACCTCTGGTGGCCTCAGTTCCATTCTCTCCCTTTGAAAGTTCAACGAATTATTGTTGGTTGTTGTATCTTTCTTTCTTTTTTTGTTTGTTTTGGTTTCTTTTTTGTTTTTTTAACTCCCACTTATGAGTGAGGACATGTGGTATTTCTCTCTCTGTGCCTGGCTTATTTCACTTAATTTTCTCTAATTTCATCCACATTGCTGTGAATGGCAGAATTTCATTCCTTTTTATGGCTGAGTAATATTCCATTGTGTATATATACCACCTTTTCCTTATCCAGTCATCTGTCGATAGACACTTAGGTTGGATCCATATCTTGGCTATTGTAAATATTGAAAACAGATAAACATGGGAGTGTGGGTATCCCTTTGACATGATGACTTCTATTCCTGTGGGTATGTATCCAGCCAAGGGATTGCTGGATCACATGACAGTTCTATCTGTAGTTGTTTGAGGAACCTCCTTACTGTTTTCCATAATGGCTGCACTAATTTACAGTCCCACCAACAGTGTAGGGGGGTTCTCCTTTCTCTAATCCTCACCAGCATTTGTTATTCTCTCTCTTTTTGATAATGGCCAATCTAACTGGCATGAGATGATATCTCAGTGTGGTTTTTATTTGCATTTCCCTGATGCTTAGTGATGTTGAACATTTTTTCATGTTTCTGTTGGCCATTTCTCTTTTTTGTTTGTTTGTTTGTTTTTTGTTTTTTGTCCTTTTTTGTGTGTGTGTGACCAGTAAGAGGATCGCAACCCTTGGCTTGGTGTCGTCCATACCGCGCTCAGCCAGTGAGAACACCGGCCATCCCTATATAGGATCCGAACCCCCGGCGGGAGCACTGTTGCACTCCCAGCACTGCACTCACCCGAGTGCGCCACCGGGTCGGCCCTCTGTTGGCCATTTCTATACTTCCTTTGAGAAATGCCTATTCAGCTTCTTTGCCCATTTTTTAATCAGGTTACTATTTTACTTAACAGTTGTTTGAGTTCCTTGTATATTCTGAATATTAATCCCTTGTCAGATGCATAGTTTGTGAATATTTTCTCCCATTCTGTAGGATGTCTTTTTTCTGTGTTAACTGTTTCTTTTGAGGTGCAGAAGCTTCTTGGTTTGATATAATCCCATTTGTTTATTTTTCCTTTTGTTATCTATGCTTTTGGGGTCTTGCTCATAATGTCTTTGCTCAGCCCTACTTCCTGAAGTGTTTCCTCTATGTTTTCTTTTAGTGGTTTTATAGGTTTGGGTCTTATATGTAAGTCTTTAATCCATTTTGAGTTGATTTTGGTATTTTGGTATATGGTGAGAGGTACAGGTCTAGTTTCATTCTTCTACATATGGATGTACAGTTTTCTCAGCTCCACTTATTGCAGAGTCAGTTCTCTTCCCAATGTATGCTCCTGTTGCCCTTCTCTAATATCAGTTGGCTGTAAGTATGTGGGTTGATTTCTGGGTTCTCTATTCTGTTCCATTGGTCTGTGTCTGTTTTTATGCTGGTACTATGCTGTTTTGGTCACTATAGTTTTGTGGTATAATTTGAAGTCAGATAGTGTAATGCCTCCAGCTTTATTATTTTTTTTACTCAGGATTGCTTTAGGTATTCAGAGTCTTATTTTTCCATATTAATGTTAGGATTGTTTTTTCTATTTCTGTGAAGAATGTCATTGGTATTTTGATGGGGGTTGCATTAAATCTGTAGATTATTTTGGGTAGTATGTACATTGTGACAATGTCAATTCTTCCAATCTAGGAGCATGGAATGTCTTTCCATATTTTTGCATCCTCTTTAATTTTTTTCAGAAGTGATTTGTAGTTCTCATTGTAGACATCTTTCACCTCCTTGGTTAAATTATCTCTAGGTTTTTTTTTTTTTTTTTTTTGGTGACTGTTGTAAGTGGGCTTACTTTCTTGATTTCTTTTTGTTCTAGTTTGTTATTGGAGTATAAAATGCTACTTATTTTTGTATGTTGATTTTGTAATATGCAACTTTACTGAAATCATTTATCAGCTCTAAAAGTTTTTTTGTAGAGTCTTTAGGTTTTTCTTTATATAAGATCATGTCATCTGCAAACAGGGACAGTTTGACTTCATCTTTTCCAATCTGTATATTCTGGATATTAAGGATGCCCTTTATTTCTTTGTCTTGCCTGATTGCTCTGGCTAGTATTACTATACTATGTTAAAAAGGAGTAGTGAGAGTGGGCATCCTTGTCTTGTTCCTGTTCTTAAGGGAAAAGTTTTCAGCTTTACCCCATTCAAGATGATATCGTTGATAGGTTTTTCATATATGGCTTTTGTTTTGTTGAGATACTTTCTTCTATACCTCACTTGCTGAGAATCTTTATCACAAAGGGCTGTTGAATTTTGTCAGATGCTTTTTCTGTGTCTATTGAGATAATCATATGGTTTTTGTCCTTGATTTTGTTGATGTGGTGTGTTACATTTATTGACTTGTGTATGTTGAACTATCCTTGCATCCCTGGGATGAATCCCACTTGATCATTGTTTTAGTCAGTTTTGTGTTGCTATAACAGAAATACCTGAGACTGGGTAATTTATAAGGGAAAGAGGTTTATCTGGCTTACGATTTTGGGACAGCTGTATCTGGCATGGGCCTCAGGCTGCTTCTATTCATGGCGGAAAGTGGCAGACAGCCAGCAGGTACAAGCAGATCACATGGTGAGAGGAAGTAGGAGAGAGGAGGTGCCAGGGTCCTTTAAACAATCAGCTCTCATGGGAACTAACAGAGCAAGAACTCACTCACTACCCCTCTTCCCCAAGGGAGAGCATTAATCCATTCAGGAGGGATCTGCCCCTATGATTCAATCAGTTTCCAACACTGCCACATTGGAGATCAAATTTCCACAAGAGTTTTGGAGGGGACAACACATCCAAACTCCATCAATCATGGTGTATAATTTTTTGATGTGTTGCTGTATTCTAATTGCTAATATTTTGTTGAGGATTTTTGTGTCTATGTTCATCAAAGATATTGGCCTGTAGTTTTCTTTTTCTGTTGTATCTTTGTCTGGTTTTGGTATCAGGGTGATGTTGGCTTCATAAAATGAGTTTGAGAGAATGGCCTCTGTTTCAATGTTTTGAAATAGTTTGAAGAGAATTGGTATTAATTTCTCTTTAAAGGTTTGGTAGAACTCAGCAGTAAAGTCATCCAGTCATGGGCTTTTCTTTGTTGGGAGATTGCTAATTATTGCTTCAGTCTTGTTGCTTGTTGTTGGTCTGTTCAGGTTTTCTATGTCTTCTTAGTTCAGTCTTGGTAGTTTTTGTGTGTCCAGAAATTTATCCATTTCCTCCAGGTTTTCAAATTTGTTGGCATATAGTGGTTTGTAATAGTCTCCAATGATTCTATGTACTTCTGTGGTATTGGTTGCAATCTCTCCGTTTTCATTTCTGACTTTTGTTGTTTCGGTCTTTCCTCTTCTCTTTTTAGATAGTCTAGGTTATGGCTTGTCTATTTTGTTTATCTTCTCAACAAATCAACTTTTTGTTTCATTGATCTTTTTTTATCATTTTTGGGGCCTCTAATTATTTAATTTTGCTCTGATCTTAATTATTTTTTTTCTTCTAATTTGAGGATTGGATTGTTCTTGTTGTTTAGTTCTTTGAGGTGTAACTTTAGGTTGTTTATCTGAAATCTTTCTATTCTTTTGATATAGGCATTTATTTCAATAAACTTCCCTCTTAGTACTGCTTTTGCAGTATCCCACAGGTTTTGGTATGCTGTTTCTTTATTTTCATTAGTTCCTAGAATTTAGAAATTTCTAGTTTCTAGAAATTTTTTGGTTTCCTTTTTAATTTCTTCTTGGTCCCATAGGTCATTCAGGAGCACGTTGTTTAATATCCATGTATTTGCATAGTTCCTAGAGTTTTGCTTGTTATTGATTTCTAGTTTCAATCTGTTGTGGTATGAAAAGGTACTTGAAACAATTTCCATTTTTTCAAATTTGTTGAGACTCAATTTGTGCCCTAACATGTGGTCTATCCTAGAGAATGTTCCATGTGCTGATGAGAAGAATGTATATTCTGAAGTTATGTGAAACATTCTGTAGATATCTGCCAGGTCCAATTGGCCTGAAGTGTAGTTTAAATCCTGTGTTTCTCTGTTGATTTGTTGCCTGGATGATCTGTTCCGTGCTGAGAGAGAGGTGTCCAGGACCCCTACAATTATCATATTGGGTGCATATATATTTCTGATCTTTGTGTCTTCTTGCTGGATCGATCCCCTTTATCATTCTGTAGTGGCCTTCTTTGTATCTTTTTATGATTTTTGGTTTAAAGTCTATTTTATCTGATATAAGAATAGTTACTCCTTCTCATTTTTGGTTTCCACTTGCATGGCACATCTTTTCCATCCCTTTACTATTTGTGTGCATATTTACAGGTGAGATGAGTCTCTCGAAGACAGCATATAGTTGGGTCTAGCTTTTTAATCCAATCAGTCAGTCTGTGTCATCTGAGTAGAGAGTTTAATCCATTTACATTCAGGGTTGTTATTGACAGATACTGTGTTACTCCTGGCATCTTATCAAGTTTTGTTTGGCTGTTTTAAATATCTTTTGTTCCTTTCTTCCCCCTTTATTGTTTGTTTTTGATGTTTGCTGGTTTTTTGAGGTGGTATGGTTTAGTTTCTTTCTCTTTCTCATTTGCATTTGTGCTCTACCAGTGGGTTTTGTTCTTTCTTGTGTATTCATGGTAGTGATTATTATTTTTCAGATTCCAGATGCAGGAGTTCCTTGAGAATTTCTTTCAGAGCTGGTCATGTGGTGGTGAACTTTCTCAATTTTTGTTTGTCTGGGAAATACACTATTTCTCCCTCATTGCTGAAGGATAGCCTTGCCAGGTATAGTATTCTTGGCTGGCAGTTTGGTTTTGGTTTTGGTTGGTTTTTTTAGGATTTTAAATATATCATCCCATTTTCTTCTGACCTGTAGAGTTTCTGTTGAGAAGTCTGCTGTTAGTCTGATGGGGGCTCCCTTATTAATGACTTGATGCTTTTCTCTTGCTGCTTTTAGGATTTTCTCTTTGTCTTTGAGCTTTGCTTGTTTGAATATAATGTCTCTTGGTGAGAATCTTTTTGGATTGAATCTGTTTGGGTATATATGAGCCTCCTAGATCTGAAGGCCCATGGATTTCCCTATACCTGGGAAGTTTTCCATTATTATTTCATTGAATAGGTTTTCAATGCCTTTTCCTTTCTTCTCACCTTCTGGAACACCTATGATTCAGATGTTTGTGCACTTAAGGTTGTCGGTTAGATCTCTTAGATATTCTTCATTTTTTAAAATTCTTTTTTCCTTTTTTTTTTTTTTTGTTTGTGTGTGTGTGTATCTGGGTTATTTTGTAAAGACTATCTTCAAGATCAAAATTCTTTCTTCTGATTGCTCTAATCTGCTGCCTAAGCTCTTGGTTGTGTTTTTCATTTCATGAATGAATCTTTCAGTTCCAGGAGTTCTTTTTTCTTTCAGTTCCAGCTATATTCTTTTTTAGAATATTAGTCTCTTTGTAAGTTTATTCCTTCATATTCTGCAGATTTTTTCTTATTTCATTAAGCTGTCTGAGTCTTCTCATATCTCATTCAGTTTCCTTAAGATTGTTCTCAGAATTCCTTTTTGGTCATTTCAAGGGTTTCTTGCTCTATGGGGTCTCGTACTTGAGAATTGCTGTATTCCTTTGCTGTTGTCATATTTTCTTGGTTTTTCATATTTCTAATATCTCTATGTCAATGTCTGGTAATCTGGTAGAGCAAGTTGCTTCTTCTATTACTCTGGAGTGGGCTTTGAGGAGAGAGACTTCCTCTTATTTTTCCAGACTCCAATGGTGACTTTCCTTAAGGCAACACAGTTGAGTGGGCAGCAGGCCACCTGCATGGTGGCTGTGGCTGCTACTGTGGTGGCAAGCCACCCTTGCAGTGGCAGTGGCTGTGGTGGTGGCTATGGTGGACCACTGACATGAAAGTGGTATCTTCCAAGTGCTCCTGCCTTCTGCAGGGTGGGTGGTGCTACCCACAGCTCCTGCCTAGGACCCTGGGTGTACCTCTGCCTAGGACCCAGGGTGAGTGCTGCCCGTGGCTCCTCCCTAGGATCCCAGGCATCAAGTATGGCAGATAGTGTGTCTAATTCCTCGCTCCTGATTTTGGGTAATGAATGGAATTTGCATATCTAATAAAAATTGGACAGTGCAGAAGTTACAGCTTATACTCTTTTACCATTAATCTGTACAGGTACGCCTGACATGGCTTATAAAAATGAAATGAAACCCAGAGTTTATATTCATTGATAATGAAATTTTTGGGAACATTTATTATTTCATGGAAAGCCTAAGAGCTATTGGAAAGCCACATACTGTGGCTCAAGACATATATATATATAGTATATACACACACACACACTCATTATATACATATGTATGTGGGGTTTTTTCCCCCATTCTAATCTATCCTGGCAAATCTTGGAAATGAAGAAATTTTTATTTTCCTTTGCTTTTTGTAGACTTCCTCCCCCATAGCTCTTTCCTCATCCTTAATCCCCTGCCCCTCTCTCAATTAGGAAACACAGGCTTTTAATCTTTTAATCTAGATGCACTGATGTTTCTCAGGCCAAAGTAGGGGTACAGTCACCAAAAGGAGTGGAGATTCAGTATTTTTCTGAATCACCCAACCAAGAAGAGAGGGGCCTTCCAGGAGCTTCAGATTCCGCCCCCCCGGCCCCAATTTCTAAAAGTGCTATGAGGAGTGCTTAGGTCGAAGAATGGGGGGAATTCTGTCCCATCAAGCTTCACCTCATCTGGTTCCTCTGTCATTTTCCCTCCAAAAAATATATATTAAATCCATCCATTGTTTTCCATCTCCACTCCCACAAGGTGTGACCTCTTACCTGGACTGAACTAACAAGCTCCTGTCTCCCAGCTGCTTCTTCCACACTTGTCCTTTCCTAATCCATTCAGAATAAAGAAGCCGCAGTGATCTTTTCAAAAAGAAAATCTGATCAATGAAACACTCATTTGTCAAATACTCCTATGGCTGCTCAATGCCCTCAGAATCCCTATATGGCCCACAGTACTTTCCATGATCTGGATTCTGCTGACATTTCCATTCTCACTTTTACCCCCTCTCCCAGATCTGTGTTCCTGCCACACTGGCCGTTTCTAATTCCTATTTTCGGGCAGGACCACCTTTGTTTTCTCCTTCATGCGTCTCCAGGCTAATGCCAGTCCACCCTTCAGTTCCTGCCAGCTTCCCTGCTTCCTCCCCGCGGTCTCCATTAGATTCTCCCGATTATTCTCCCTTACAGAGACCCGTCTGACATAATAAGATATTTGTAAGTATATATTCATGTGGATGTTTAATGTCTCTCTGGCAACCAGACTGAATTCCGTGAGAGCAGGGACGCTTTTTCTGGAGGTAGGGTGATGAGCAGATGGGTGGATGTGTGTTTGGCTGCAGGCCACCTGACTCCTGTGACTACCAAAGGCCATGTGCCCTTTGTCCCATGCCCATCTGGCTTCCTGCCATGGTGTCTGTTGCTGAGGCAGCTGGTGCCGGTGTCACTGATGCTGTGCCTCACTGCCCTTGCCCAAGTCACCCAAATCAGTGTTGTTGATCAAAAGATGCACCTCACTCTCTCAGGCTGCCCTTGGAGATTTTAGCAAACTAGCCCTTTTCATTCTAGGGCCACTGTCAGTCCTTCCAGTGCCCTTTTAGGAACAGAAAAAGCTGCCCTTTCCTCAGGTAGATACAGCCTGTGCCAAAGCATGTTGCCTGGAGAGTAGAACATGGACTGAATTTCAGCCCTAATTCTCCTGCCAGGTATCCTTGCTGATGGCACAATATGCCCAGCCAATCATGGCCACCTCATACTGTTCTCTCCCTTTGGTTGCATACCTCTCACTGTGAGTTCTAGCAGGCATTGGCCAACGAGGACTGGGCCCAAGGACAGTCTGAGAGACAATCACTGGGCTGCACTCAGACCATCGCAGATGTGGTCACAGCCTACATGTGGGCACCAGCTGGAAGGTGATCTTTGGGGAGGAAATGGCTTTTAAGGTAAAGTGTAAGTGAAGGTCACTCTGCCGCAGGTTAAATCTGTGTGGATTTGTCTTCTATTTGTGCCACTGTCCTGCTCAAGAACCTTCTCTGGCTTCTTATTCCCTGTGAGAAAGTCCAGCCTCCTCTCCCTCTTCTCCCCTTCACACTTCTCTACTGCAGCCAAATGAGTCCACTCACTGGACCTCAACAGGGTGTGTGTGCTCCTGTGCTCCAGTTGCCTACCTAAGTCCTATTTATTCTTCACCCCTCTCCACTGCTTCCTCACTATTAAAGGTTGGCACCATCTCAGTTTCCTCTAAACCCACGTGACATCTCTTCTACTGTCATCTCAACTTGCCGTTTAACTGCATGCACACCCACCACTAGTTTCCCCAGTCAGGCTGCACACAGCATTGAAAGCTTCATTTAGGAAAAGGGGTCTCTGGCTCTTTCCATCACTGGCTCCTCAAAGCCTGACTGGGGAAACTAGTTCCCATGGAAAAGTTACCAAACCCAACACTCTCTTCAATCTGAGTCCTTGCTCACGCACATTGGGGGAGGGATGTGATGGGCTTTACTTTCAGGAAAGACTGGATTTAAATCCTACTCCCTTATATACCTCATCAGTCCGCACTTGGCAAGTTATACAATCGCTCTGCCCATACAGCAATTCCAGAAAATTGATTTCTGCCTCATCAACAGAATGTGATCCCCCACCTCAGGCCCAGCCCTTAACTCATTATATTGCCAATAAAAGGATTAATGTTCTTGCCAGATCCTGCTGTCTGTGGAGCATTATCGGGATGCCCTTGGGGCTGTGTTGCTGGGAAGCTCATTCAGTGGTCCCTGCTTTATTTGGGTGTTAAAGTCAGCATTCCTGTTCTGTAGCTGTAATTATGCTTTCACGTAGATGTGGAAGAATTTCAGGAGAAAGCGTGGGAGATTGACATCCCTTAACAGGGTTTTCCCCCTGCATGTCATGGTGTCTGACTGAAGAGATTAATATCAGAAAATATTGTTTCTAACCAACTCCTATTTTTTACGTCATGTTGTTATAAATTGGATAAAACAAACACAATCTCACATCATGTTGGAATGTTTACCTTGGGTTTCCCAAACTATCTCCTATGAGAATAGAAAACCCTACATTCTGGACATTCTGGAAGTAGATAAATCACGAGGGAAGTCTGTGGTTTTCACTTTTGTAAGAACATTAGTGTGCACAGAGGGAGAAGAGCGTGGAAATAAAAAAGTATGAAAATTACTGGCCAGATTCAGATCCTAGCACTGTCAATGATGAGCTGTCTGACTCTAAGCAAGTTTCTTGACTGCTCTGTGCCTCAGTTTTCTCCCCTGTCAAATGAGTATGAAAACTGTACCTATTTAAAGAAGGCGATGAGAATTAAATGAGATCACACACATAAACTGTTCAGCACAGTTCCTGACACATAAGGACTCCATACGTATTAGCTTTTGTCCTACTGCTCAACTGACCCAGGTTCCTGTGATAGCTGAGGTGCATTTTTTCATTAGGTGTCCTTCATGCATTCTGTCTTCATAGTTTACACCTTCTACCCCACCCCCGGCCCCCACCATGTGTGCTATGTACTGTCTCCTATTTAACTACAGGAGAGTAGGCTCAGCTCAGGAGACTACCAAACCTGTTCCTCTAAAAAGTGAAAATATATATCCAATACATAATTTTCTTAAGAGGTATTGATCTCGATCAGTCTTTGAACTTTTCAACCAGACAGCTTTTTATTCCTTTCACAGAGAGCAACCTCAATCCTGAGAGAGTCCCTAGAAGCCAAATTGGAAGCCTTTGGTGATTTCAGTCCTGAGGTGGCAGAGACATACCGGCTCCTGGGTGTGGCCGACCTGGAGCAGGGGAACCACAGAGGGGCCCACAAGAAACTGAAGAAGGTAAAGCTGGAGTAAATAGTACACAAGATAGGCTCTCCCTCCCTCTTCATGGTCCATTTCTCTTCCCCTACTGTGCTCCTTTTACATAAAACTTTATTAGGTAAGATGACATCAGTTTTGTGATAGATCTAAGCTAACACTTTATGGGTAAAAGCTATATTAATCCTCTTAGATAAATGTACCTTAAAAATGAATTATCGATTATTTTTACCATGAAAATATTTTTAATTTTAACATAGTGTAATTTATCAATGTTTTATTTTTATTGTGCTCTTTCTGTATATCCAGTTATAAAGGAATCCTGTTGTGTTTTTTCTATTATTATTATTATTATTTTATTTTATGTTTATTTATGTGGATGGTGTGAGGTATCCATCAATTTCTATTTTCATGAGTTTTTTTTTTAATTAGAAATAAATGTTGAATTTTATCAAAGGCTTTTTCAGCATCAATGGAGATAATCAGATGATTCTTCTTAGATCACTGAATATGATATATTTTATTATAATCTTGAACTAACCTTGCATTCCTGGAATGAAACTCCCTTAGTCCTGTTGAATTATTTTCTTAATGTGGTGTTGTCTGAGCCCATTTTGTACTGCTATAATAGAATACCAGACACCAGATAATTAAAAAAGAAAGAAAGAAATCCCACAGTTCTGGAGGCTGGGAAGCTCAAGATTGAGGGGCCAGCATCTGGCAAGGGCCTTCTTACAGTGTCATCCCATGGCAGAAGGTGAAAGGGCAAGGGAGGGAGAGGGACAGAGAGAAGGGGGGCCAAACTCAGCCTTTTATAACAAACCCACTCCTGATTTAACAGCATTAACTCACTCCTGAGGGCAGAACCCTCATGGCCTCATCACTTTGCATTAGGCCTCACCTCCCAACATTGTTGCATTGGGGATTAAGTTTCCAACCCGTGCTTTTGGGGAGACACATTCAAACCGTAGCAGATGTTGATTCTATTTGCTAATTGTTTTTAGGCTTTTTGCACCATTATTTATATGTAATATTTGTTTAAGTATCAATGTTATGTTTGCTTCATAAAAAAATTTTGGAAGTTTATCTTTATTTTTCATGCACTGAAGGAATTTATGTAGCATTGAAACAGACTTTGCAGGTTTGTACCTCCTGTGAAATCCTTTAGGCCTGCTGCTTTTTTTCCCAAGGAAATTCCTTGACAATTTCCTTAATTTCTTCTACAAAAAATGGTCTGTTGAAGCTTTCCATCTTTAATGGGGTTGTTTTGGTAAATTGTATTTTTCTAAGTAATTATCCATTTTATTTACAGTTTCAGATTTATTTGCATAGAGATTCACAAAGTAGTCTCATTAATTTTTTAAATTTCCACTTTTAATAGTTACTTTCCCATTATAATTTCTTAGTTTTATATTTAGGTTCTCTTCTTGACTGAGTTAGGTAGTGGTTTGTCTACTTTGTTAATTTTTTCAAAGAACCAGGATTTCACTTCCACAGATTTGTTGTCTTCCTATTCTCTTTTTCATTAATTTCTGATTTTATTTTTATTATTTCTACCCTTGTACCTTATTTTGTTTTGCTTTGTTAAAGTTTTATTTATTTTTTTTCTGTCTTTATAAGTTGGAAATTTGATTCACTTGTTTTTATTTTTATTGATCTAAGTGTTTATACAGGCTATTAATTTTCCTCTTATTGCTTTAAATGTATCTCATAGGTTCTGTCATGTTGTGTTTCTGTTACATTAATTAGTTTTAAAATGGGGGAAATCTGGGTCTCTAAGTAACATAACTGGCCAAACCAAAAAAAAATAACTTTAGTTCTCAGTTGGTTACCCTATAAGTCAAGTCTTACAAGTCAAGTCTCTTCTTATGACTTTTCTGATTCTGCTGCATTTGCACCAGATTTGGTGACATGTGTAACATATGTGTGCCTATTTTTTAATGAGATGGCACATATCTATTATCAGGTCATCAACAAATAGTTTTTGCCACGTTCTAGGGATAAGTTACTGCTAGCCAGACCTGGACAAAAACAGTAACCACCACAATTATGCTCCTTGTCTTTGTGAGTTTCCAGTCTAGCCAAGAAGATATATATTAAATCGGTCATTTGTAACAATTTAAACATTGCATGTGTGCCAAATGCATTATGGTGGTCGAGAGGTGATATGGGAGCTTCAGGTGGCAGGGACTCAGTGTCTCTCCATCCCCTACTTCCGTACAGTAATAGCTAAACTAATGCTTTTGAGTGATTGTTATATTACTGGCACTGTCTTAAGTGATTTGCATATTTTAACTCACTTAAATCCTACAGCAACCCTAAGAGTTGGGTACATCTACTCTCCTTATTTTACAAATAGGGAAATAGGCTGAGCAGTAAGTGTCTTGGCCTTGATCACATAACTAGGAGTTTTTGGAGTGTAAATATAGCACCAAGCAGTCTGTATTGTACAGTCTACACTATCATTTATTGAACATTGCAGGCTTCTAAGTAAGTTTTGTTTTGTTTTGTTTTGTTTTGTTTTAAGCAAGGGTTTGCTATGCTTAAAAAAAGTTTGAAAGCTAGTGGCACACAGAGAGAATGGCAAGATCAGTACAAAAGGAGTCTTTGGGTTGCCTCTGACAGAATGTAATCGAAACTAGCTCAGGTATAAAGGGGCATCTATTGCCTTGTGGTTCCCAAAGGGCAGAACAGCCAGATGATTAGCAGGGTAGGGGTGCACCTGAGCCTCAGGAGGAGCTGCAGAGGCCAGACTCTAACACCAGGAGGGCTCTCTCTGCCCAGGACTCCTCCCTGCTTCTCTCTCAGGGCAGTGAGATCACAGCTGCCAGCACTCTAGAGTTTTACTCCTACCCCTGTGCCTTTTCTGTATCTCAGCTTGAAAGACATCAGGAAAAGGCTGAGAGGCCTGGCTTGAATCCTGTGCTCTCCCTGGGACCAGTCAGCTGAGGCCAAGAGAATCACAGGCTGTAAGAACGTGGTGCTTCCAAGGTATCTGCATGGTGAGCACTCAAGGTGACACAGAAATCCCACAGTCAGAAGACCTGGGACAAGGTCACTAGAGCTTTTCCTATTTTGGGAGCATGTGTAATGAATACAATAGGAATGAATCAGCTTCTTCCCTTAAGAATGTCCCAGGCCAGTGAGGGAGTTACAGACTGTAAACTCCCAAGTATATGTTATGTGCTAAGTTCTGTACTACAGGTCCACACTTGGATGCATGGGAGGGAAGGGATTAAGGGGAAGTGTCCAGATAAGTAGTCCTGAAAAAGAGCATAGACCAGGAGAGGCAGGAATTCCCAGGCTGGGAAATGGGATGGAAGAAGAAGGCTCAGGAGCAGGAGAGCAAAGTATGTTTAAGGAGCCAAAAGAAGTTGAGGCTGACTGTCTGTAGAGTGGGGGTGGGGACAGGCATGCAGCAAGTCCCTGAGGTCTTGTTTGCAGTTTAACGAGCAGAGGCTTGATCCTTTAAGCAAGGGTCCCAAACTATGACCTGCAGGCTGAGTCCAGCCCACCACCTACTTCCATGTGGCCCTCTAGTTAAAAATGTTTTTAACAGATGATCATTTGCAACCAGTCTGATGTAGGGAACACTAACTCTGCATTTCAACTAAGTGAAATGTTGTCCTGCCCTCCAAAATAAATCCATTCTTCTCATTAGCAGAACTATATTACAAAAATACTGTACTCATTCTTAATATATTTTTAATTTCATCAATAAAAATTTGTAAAAATTTGTTTTCTCTCTTTTTATATAAGTACCTACACAGTAGCCTCAATTTTTATCTCTTGGCCTGCGAAGCTTATAATATTTACTATCTGGCCCTTTGTGGAAAGTTTTCTGAATCTCGCTCTAAGCAGCTGGGAGTGCTGAGGGAGTCTCAAGCAGGGCACAGCGGGTCTGTACTTATACTTCATATTTCTTTTAAAAATCACTGTAAGGATAGTATTGAGAATGGAGTGGAGTGGACCAAGAACTGAGGCAAAAGGCCTCGGTTTTCTCATCTGTAAAATGGAGACAATAGCAACACCTGCCCTCCTTGCTTCCCACAGTTGGATCAGGTGAGGTGCGTCCAGCGAGGCTGCTCTGATGAGCACCGGACACTGCCCAGGTGCCGGCCTCTGAAGGGCAGCATTCTGCCTGCCATCAGTGCCTCCACAGAAGGGAGAAGGCAGAGCTCTGTGGCCCAGGCACTGCTTGCCATTGGGAATCTCCACTTTCCTTCCGCTTCCCCATTTCTTCCCTAAAGAGTAGAGATAAGGTCTAGAAAAACTCTTCCAAGGTTTCAGCCCAGCCACTGAACTCCAGTTGGCCAAGGGACCCCAGAAATGGGGGAGGGTGGCACACAATAACAGACGTGCACAGAAACTTGAGCAGGGCCACACAGTATCCCTGCTGGCTCCCAGTGGGCTGCCCAGGGACCACATACCCACCACATGCTGGGGCCAGGCCCACTGCTGCTAGGGGCTGCTCATACCTCATTCCTGACCTTCACAGCAACCCTGCAGGTCAAACCTCATAGCCCTGCTTTACAGAGAAGGGCCCTGAAGCTCCTAGAAGTTAAGCCAATTATCTCTGGGCAGGTGAATTGTAAGTAAATCCCAGCTCTTTCCTTTATACCAGTGGTTCACCAAGTGTGGGTCTTGAACCCCCCCCCCCCACATCAGGGTTGCTGGGGCCAGGGATCTGCATGCAGCCAGCTTCCTAGGGGGAGGCTAAGAACTACTGCTCTGGGCCCACTGCTGCCCAAGGGGCTGCAGATCATCTCAGCTTCAAGAAATGTTCAGGTTGCAGCGCCCCTAAAACCTGAAGTGGAAGTTGGCGACCTTTTTCCATTTTAGTTTGCCCTCATTAACCATCAGTCCTAAAAACAATGGCTTTGACAATTTAATGATATCTGGCCATTTGCCAGGATCAGAGAGCAAAAGTTGGACCCTGTATTTATGAAGGTTGCACACACACTTGTGGTTCCTGTTCCCACTTCTCCACGTGTACCCATCTGAGGACAGGGCTGGCAGTCCCTTGAACACCAGGGCACAGATGGGGACTTTGAACATGGTTTTCACATCTGCTGCTGACTACAGTTTCTCAAATGCCGTATTTAGCACTGGGCTCTGTGAAGCCAGCCCCTTTCTAAAGCTACTGGCCAAGTGTTTCTCTTGTTTTTATCACAACAGTTGCATCGCCCCAGTTTTTAACACAGTAGCAGGAATCCACTGAATAGTGGCTTTTCCAAATGTACCCTCCTGTGCTGAATGGTCGAGGCATAGCCCTGCAGGCATGAAAAACAGGAAGGCATGAGAAACAAAGCAGACAGTGGGATTAAATTACTGAAAGGAAACCATATTATTGATCTGGCTTTAAAAGGCATCTGCCTGCAGGGGAAAATTGGAGAACTCTCTTGGCTCCTGATGGAAATTTCCACAGCAAAAGTTCACACACATTTGCAACATAGAAACCTGGTTTGGTTCTAGGATGGGCATCATTGCCAACATTTTCAGCAGGGTGAAAGGCTGCAAAAAATTCCTAAAGGCTGTTTCATAGGTCAATACAAAGGGCCCAAGCACTATGGGAAGAAGTCGGGTTTGGGTCCAGTCTTACTCTGGCCTCCAAATTAGTTACTGTAGTCAGCACAATTCCGCCCACTGCCTTACTACTTTACAGCTGTGAGCACTAAACATTTCCATAAAAGAATAACGTAATTTTATGTGCCTTTTTCTCCAAAAAAAATCAAAGCCCACTGTAATTTACCTTTTGAAGAAAGGTCATGGAACACAGGTTTTATTTGTAGGTTATGGTCAAGAAAGCCAGTGCTGGAAAGGTCTTCTTTGGTCATGGGTCAAGACTGGAGAACAGGCCATCAGTCCTGGCTGTGTTCCAGCCATTCTTGTAGCTGGCCAAGCACACAGTCTTCTGAGAGACGGTTGCATTTTATGTACGATTCATGTCCTCTACGTCCATCAGTGGCCTACTTCATTTTCCCTTTAGCATATTTGATGTTTTTCTGGATGCCCTGGATATACCAGGAAAGCCAGAGCTAAATTTGGAGTCCCCATAGAGCCACCACATCAGTTCTCATCGTTGGAGGGCCACTAATCCTAAGACCTGAACACTGCAGGAATCACCTTCTCCATAATGACATCAATTTCATGCCAATAGTCCTGTTCCTGGGTTGAAAATTGTGCTTAAAGACTGTTCAACCACTTACTACTTGAAGATGTTTGTAAATTGGTTGATAAGAGGATGAGAGCTGATAGTTAAAGGGGTCAAAGTCATTTGTTCTTAATTTCTATGGGGAAAATGTGGAGCCTCCCTTGCCTGATGTAGGCTGGGTAGAAACGAAAATTCTGGGTCCCCTGGCCACAGGCTGCTCTGGCATCATCAGCTGCAGGGAAGAGGAGCACTCCTGTGCCTGGGCCCCCTAATGGTGGCAGCCCTGACACAGCACCACTCCGTCTGCTGCCCCTTAGAAACCACAGACGGGTAGTGTTCATGACTGCTCACAGGCAAGGCTGCATTTGCTGTGAAAAAGCTCCTCAGCAGGACTCTTTCCATGGCTTGGCGAGCATGCAGTGCCTTAGAAGTTCCTCAATTGGTATCAAGGTCTGGAGGGGTGCAGAACCACAGCTCGAGACAGTCCACCCTGGCCTGAGGCTATCTGGTGATTTGCCAGAGCCTCGCTGGTTAACAGTGAGTTTATGGGTAGATCCAGGGATCGAGGGAAAGGTGAAACCTCCTACCTCACAAATTCAGTGTAACCTTAAACAAGTTGAAAGAGCAATAGTCAGGAATGGCTGGTGCAGATTGTACAAACTCAGGACTGACCGAGATCTCTGAGCTCCATGTCATGAGGACAATGTGCCCAGAGACAGCAGCTCACAAGGCTCGGCCTTAGCAGAGTCTGGATGTCTTGCTCTGGCTGGCTCAAAAACTGGCAAATCCAACCTTTACATGCAAAGCCGGCCATCCACTTCAAAAATGAAGCCTTAACTTCTGTGTGGGTACACAGCAGGATTCACCTTGATAGCAAGTCCTGCTGATGCCTTTGTTTTCTGAACATTTGTGTTGTAGTTGTACTGGAGAAAGATGATGGTAGCTTGCTCCATGACAGTGGCCAGGGGATGGAGCAAAGTTGTGGGGGAGTCAGGGGATGTCAGTGAGGACATAGAACTTACTTGGCAGCCTGAAGGTGAGCAGCGAGGGAGACAGCAAGGATGATGTCACGGTCCCAGGGCTGGCACCCAGGAGACACTCCTGGGCTTTCCACAGGGTCTGCCCTGAGCAGCCGTGCAGATGGCAGTGCCTGGGCCCCTCCCGTTCTCCCACATCTCCCATTTCCATCCTCACACCAGGGACCTCTTTCCCACCTTACCTGTGTTTCTCTTTTGGGAGGCTCCCTACATACCCACCAGTGCATCTGTACTCGGGTCTTAGGACTAGCAGCCCTCCAAGTGTGGGAGCTGCAGGCGTGTATGTGTAACAGAGAGACACAGAGTGCGATGCCAGGGTGCATTCCCTCCAACACATGGACTTCCTTCTCCCTGGGACCTCCCCCACCACCACCATCTTCTCCCACCTGGTGCTTCTCACCTGGCTGAGTCCTCATCCTTCAAGTCTCAACTCCAGTGTCAACTGCTCACAAAGGCCTTTGCTGACTCGAGTACCCTCTACCACCCTCCAACACCCCCTTTGATTCTTTCTCATAGTCCCGTGTTTTTTTCTGTTTTTGTTTTTTTTTTTTTCTTTTCATAGCTCTTACCACAGCTGTGAGCTGTTTATTTATATGTCTTTAAATGTCTGTCTCCCCACTACCTTGGAAGCCACCGAGAGCCAGGCCCACATCCACCTGCTCCCTGCCCTGTCACTGAAGTGCCCGGGTGGCACACTGCTGGCACATAGCAGACAGTGCCGCAGGAAAGGCTGGCTGTGGAGGATGAGGCTGGTTTCCCACCAGCTCGGGAAACAGCCCACCACCCTGACTCCATTTTCATCGGGGAACGCAGCTAATGAGTCATGTTTTGGTTTGTCCTTTTGATTCCCCCAAGTTAATCATTTCGGCCTGCCTTGTAATGATTGGTAAACGGCATATTTGTATTTCTCTAAACGTTGAAAACATTTCACACTTCCACATCCTGTGGTTTCCGAAGTCTTCTTTTAACATCAGCCTTGAGAATAGACATGGAAACAGAAGCACAGTTCGTGAGTGTCTGGGCAGTTCTCCTCCGTGGACATAAGCCGGCAGCAGATATGTGTAAAGCAAAGTAGTGATTTCAGATCATCAGCATTAGAGGTTTTTAAAAATCTACCATTCTCCAGCTTTGTTTTTTGTTTCCTATAAAGACAAAATACAAGTAATAGCATGACAGGCTTGGCTCGGACCCTTACCAGCAATGAAAAAGGATGTCTTTCCCCATTTTCTGTTAAGCCGTCAGTCATGTAGCCTCATGATTTAAACAACTCTAGCTGCAGTCATTGCTGCACTCTCTCTGCTCATGAATAGGATGTGTTCCATCAGCACTTTCCTTGTCTGAAATTCCCCGATAGAAATTATGATGCAATCCCGGGAGAGGATTTATCCTGGAGGTCAAGGGAGGAGGGTTGACACTACCAATACACTTCTGCAGAGGTGCTGCCATGGAAAGACCCCAAGTGGGGACTGTACATTTTCACAGATCCCCTCAAAAACAGAAAATGCATTTCCTTGTAAGTTTGGGTATTTAACTATTGTGATTTTTTTAAAGGCAAAGTATATCGAGTCAGCTAACCTCCACGCCACAGTTGCCACTAAGCCACCCCTGTGTCCACACTGGGAAGAGAGCTAGCTCTGGACCAGAGAGGCAGACCATGGCTAGGAAGACAGCAAACTGATGGCTTCTACCCAGGCTGCCTTGGCTCCTGGGCTCCTTAGAAACCTAGCTTTCAAACCTCAAGGTCATGTCAAAAGTAGCTTCGAACATTTGCATCAATTGCTTAAGATTGTCTCTTAACGACTCTAGCTTTACAAATTACTCCTAAGAGAAAAAAGCATAGTGGACAGCATTCTTTCCACTTGCCTGTTGAACTTGCCAGCACTTTCTACTGGATTGAACTTGCCTGGATTATGATTTCGCAGGTTTTTAACACTGCACTCACAATGGAGTCGCCTTACCAGAGGTTAAAGTAACTGACGAGTCACTGGAGCCCTATGGTCCAACCACGTCTTAAAGTTCCGTATAAGAATTTGCTCAACTGTTTGTTTGTACACTAACTTAATCCTTCATTTAGCAAATATTGCATCTACTTATGTGCCAGGGACTGTGCCAGGCCCTGGAACACAAAGGTGGGCAAGACCAACATGGCCCCGCTGGGGACAGCCTGCAGGCTGAAGTAAAAGCAGGCATTCCTTTTTGTCTTCCTGCAAGAGGAGGAAAGCTACCTGTTCTGTATTTAAGGAATAATAGAACCGCAAGTGACTTCTCACACCCCTGCATATAAAATCCAAGAGAGTAACAGCAATGCAACGGCTCCCTAAAATTCATCTGGGTACTTGGAATTCAGCGTATTGTTCACTTTAAAGAAAAGTGAGAAACACCCTTCAGTGACCGATTTCAAAGAGGAGTGCCTTGTCCTCTTTGGAGAATCTGGAGAGCCCAGAATACCTCTGTTCTTGGTAGAGAATGTGCTAATGCCAAGGTCTGGGGAGTTCTTCATTTAATGAGATGTTTACAGCGCCCAGCTGCCAGTAGGTTCAATGAACGTTTATTGACTTCGTCTCTGTCGATGTCTGTTTTTAATGAAAGAATCAAAACACTTCACACAAAAACGTTTAAGCAAATTTAGCTAAGAGCAGCAGAACATTGAAAAATTCAATTTATATTTCTTAGCTAAATAGACAGCTATGTCAATTGCCTTCTTCTTATTCCTGGGAACTAGAGAATATTCAGCTAATGGTATCTCTTTCCCTAGGGAATGAGGGGCTACAGAGAAGCTTCAGTCACCAACGGGGTAGGATGGATATTCCTCCCAGGTTTCAGATTTTAAAGGCCATCTGTTAAGGCACAGTGAACTGAGACCTCACACTGTCCCAAATAATTGTTATAATGTCAGGAAAATTCTAATGCCACAGTGAATGAATTAACACTGACCATGTTGACGCCAGCTCCTGTCAAAATGCGCTGCGTCAGAGCACTCATATATATGTAAACAGAAGTTCAGGCAGGTTTAAAATTAGACCTGATCTTTTACACCATGTGAAGGTACTTCTGGTCATGAAGGAGAAAATGAAGTCTGTTCTGGCAAGAACTGTCAGCCCTCGAGAGAGGCCTCTTGCTGGCTGGTGTGGTGAGGGGACGCGTGCTTGCCTCTCTCCCTCGTGACCCCTTCCTGAGCGCCCCACGTCCACCAGGTCCACGTGCAAGAAGATTTACCTTGTTGACAGAGGATGTACCCAGGCTCTCAATAGCTGAAACCCAAGCGGAGTGCTGGAAGAGCTTTCATCATGTATCACAGATGTCGAAAACTTGTCCCCACCTACTCCCCTCAAAGCAACAGAGCTTTCTCCAGGTTCCTAAATTTCCAAGATCACAACAATCTCTGGATCAAAGCAACGCTGCCTCAAACGCAGGGACTGAGCAGCTCATGGCCTAGGCCAGGCCAAGACCCCAATGCAGGTTTTTGAAAGGCAGGAGCCTGTCGGACAGAGCGGCTGAGATCCTTTTGCCTTTGCAGAATTTGAATTATGTACTAAGTAAAATAATAGAAAGCGTTTACTACTTCTTGGTGCTTATATAACTCAACTAAGAAATAGTGAAGATTTTCTGTTCTTTAGAAAATCCTGTCATATTCTCATCTTATATTTCCTTCCCCAAAAGACAACCACATTCTCAGATTTCAGAACCACATCCTCAGTTCCTCAGATTGAAATAAACATTCAAACTATTTCAATATTTTCCACAGCTTATAAAGACAAAGCATTTTGGCTGCTTGCATTGAAATTTTCTTGAAGATCTAAAGATGGTTGGCAGGTCAGAATGAATGAACAGCTTTCAGATCTAAGTCCCCAAACGCTCACACTTTTTTTGACTCAAGCTGTTACCATGTAGAAAAATTAATCAATCTTTTAAAAATATATTATGAAGTATTATAGATATACAGAAAAGTTTGGATAATGTAACAAACACCTTTGAATTCACTATTCAGCATAAGAAATAAAATATGATCCCTACAGTTGAAGTTCCTGTATGCCCAGCCCAGCCCAACCCCAGATTGCTATCCTGAATTTGATATCATTCCCATGCTTTTCTTATTTTGCTGTGGTTTTGTTTTGCATGTTTTAAAACTTCGTATAAATGATATATATTATAGCATTCATCTGCGATTTGCTCTTTCCTCCTGACTTTATAATCATGAGATTCTATGTGGATCACACATATCATACATATCGTATAATTCACATGTGTACCACAGTTTACTTATTCATTACAAAATACTGCTAAATTGTTCTATAAGGGGGTTATACTAATTTTAACATCCACTATCAATATATAAAAGAGTTCTTGTTTCATATCTCTGACAAAGCTTGTATCATCAGAGTAGAATTTTTGCAATCTGATGGGCGAAGGGGCACCTTGGTGAAGTTTTAGTTTGCATTTCTGATTAGTAGTGATATTAAGCATGTTTATTGGACAGTTTTCAACTCTTTGAATAGTGTATATCTTTTGACTTTTTCTGTTGGCAGGTTGTTGGGGGTTTTTTGTTTTGTTTTGTTTTCTCATTACCATATAGTAGGAGTTCTTTATGTGTTCTGAATGCTAAACCTTTCCTCTGTTATATGCATTGCAAATATCTTCCCTTAGTCTGATATGTCTTTGTACTTTGCTTATAGTGAATTTTGGAGCACAGATATTTGAGTTTTTATATAGTTAAACCGTATCAGTCTTTTACTTTTGGTTTGTCTAGATGTTCTCTAAGAAATACTTCCCTACCTCAAGATCATAAGGATATTTTCCAATATTTTCATTTAAAAGAACTAAGTTTTTCATTTCACATTTAGTTCTTCAAATCTTCCTGGGATTAATTTTTGTGTATTGGGGTACTGTGTATATGGGGTATTGATCCATTTTCTTCCATTTGGAAAACCAGTGGTCCCAGTACCATTTAACTAGTCCACCTCATCCTCACTGGTCTTTCTATCAAGTATTGGGCTCTCTGCTTTGTTCCACTGGTCTATTTGTCTACCCCTGGATGAAAACCACCCCGTCTTTAATTACTATAGTTTTATAAAAGGTCCTGGCATCCAGTAAAGCAAGTTTCTCCACCTCATTCGTCTTCAAAATTGTTTTGGCCATTTTGGGCCCAACTTTAATCTTTATCCTTTCCTTGAGTTTGCCCTGGCCTAGTGGAAGCAAGATGTAAAATAAGAAGGGAGAAATCAAGCCACCACCAGCCCTGGAAAAAGCAAAAGCTGAATATTTAACCTCTAATAACTAAGGAATTGCTGTGTTCTAATGAGTATAGAAAGCCCATATAAAATAAAGCATTTGTTTAAAAAACAAAAACAAAGAAAAATATTTTTTAAAAAGAAAAACTTCTGGGCTGCAGCAAGAGCCATTTAAAAAATAGAAACTAGAGATCATCCTCTGGTCCGTACCAAGGTTCTTGCATTTATTTTTTAAAAATCTACTTTTAAATATATTTTGCATATAGATAGTCACAGAGAGTTTTATGAAACAATGCAAAGACCACCCATTTGTTTCCTGGATCCCTCAGAACATCCAAATCAAAGGTCAGACTGTCCTTAGGAGAAGCCCTGAGAATGCACATCACATTTCTCTCATTCAAGGGAGACTTTATTTCCCTGCAAAATGCTTTCAGTGACATTTCCATAGCCTCATGATTACTACTTGGTGTTCTGCAGTGTCTTCAGATTCAGACCCTCTTATATGGACCACGGGACAAGAGGACGGTGGCTACACAGCAGACCATGGACATCCTGTCCAAGTGAGTTGGCTTTCCCTCACACTCTTCCTCATTCGTTCACCATTCAGAATCTCAAAGGAAGCTGCTTCTATAAAGTTCTGTGGAACTTTCCATGGAAAGTTCTACTAACTGACTTCCCATAACTTGCATAGCTAAATGCAAAAGCAGCTCCTTTGAAAACCCAGTTGTAAAAATATCTTCCTTGCCCAGATATTAAAAAGGAATTTATTCTTGAATAATGTCAGAAACACAGACTGGATTTCATCCCCCCACAGACCAGCTGCCTGCAGGTTAAGGCATCTGCTGGAGAAGAGGGCCTGAGCACTTGTTGGCCTTGGCTCGGGAGGCCACTGACTTTACCTTCCAGGCTGGCCCCCACATCTTTTCTCAGCCCCTGAGCCTGAGGCCTGGCGCCTACCTGAGGGCCTGGGTCCACCAGAGCCCCAGGCTGACTGCCAAGTCCATGCTCAGGGAAGCAGGGCAGCAGACTGGAGCAGACGGACATGGCGGCGCCATCCTCTTTTAGGGCAGGGAAAGTGAGCCACGGATGCTCCCGGCCCAACACTGACAGTCCTCTTTGCTCTGTCCTGCTCACTGGGCCAGCTAAGGGTTGATTGCCCCAGCTGAGCAAGGGTGGTCGCAAGGAATTAAAAGACAGGACAAAACCATCGTGTGTTTTATGCTCTTGTGCCATGATTCTTTTTACATCCCCTCCTGAGGCTTCTCATGAAACGTATCCCAGCAACTGCTAGGCTCGCTGTGCAGCAACAAAGGCCGGGTGGAAACCATGCGGGGTCTGAGGGGCGCCACACTCACCCCCACCCTCTGCTTGTTCGCAGGTCCCCCAAGGTCGCCGTGAAGCCAATGCAGGCTCCGAAAGCCGAAGTGGCCTTCTGCACCAGCGTTCCTCAGCACACTGAGCTGGGGAAGTCCAGGCCCAACGCAGCGGACTGAGACCCCCGCCCCAAAGAAAGCTTTGGGTGGGCCATAGTTGTAAGTGTTATTACAATTGCCATTTAGGGTGCTGTATACATCTCTCTCCAACCAGAAGATGCAGTTCAGTAGTCAGCGTACAGATTTTCAAGACTGACTATTGAGTCCAACACAACAGCCATACCATAAACTTCCCAGGGGCCATAGAGGTGGGTGCCCTTCAGGGCAATCTGGAGCTTTTACAAGGCATTTTTATTTTTTTATCACCCTAAGTGGTTTTTCTTACCAACAAGGATTTTTACCCGTCAGCACTACTATCGCTGAAAGACTTCTCTTCAAAAGTTCAAAACCTCCTGTGCAAGAAAGTAGACTTAGCATTTGATTGTACATGTAGCCCCCTGCACAGGTCTGAAGTCAACTTTGGAGCAATAAAATTCTGGAAAAAGCCTTCTTGTAGGAAGATAATAGGGGTTGAGAATAAAATGCTAATAAAAAGAAACTTGAAAGTGTTGGTGTCAGTATGTGTTTTTAAAGTGAAGCCTGCCTCAGTTCCTTGGAGCCTGAAAGGGGCTATGGAGATGGTTTCCCTTCATTTGTGAGCTCACTCTTTGAATTTGTTAAGCACCTAACGTACCAGGTGTGTGCTAAGAACAAGGGACACAACAGTCAACAAGATATACACAGTCCTCATGCTCTCAGAGCTTGCAGCCCAACGTGCTACTGGATATTAAGCAGACGATGGCAGAACAGATGGATGGCATGGTAGCAACTGCAGCAGAGAAAACCAAGTGCATGGGGAGGGTGGTCGATAGACTTGGCTTCTAAGGCTGGCACTAAGACAGCAGCAGGATTGCAGCCCAGTGTTCTTCTCCAGTTGCCCCCGGTAGGAAACCCAAACCACTCTGGGTCCATCTGTGTAGGGCACCACCTTGGGCACCAATGGGGGAAATTAACTTTTTAAAAAGAGCCATGACAGGTGGGCAGAGGCAGCATCCCTTTTCTTCCTCAGGAGTGTGACAGCTGACCACACAAGCCAACCCTGATCATACCCACCAGTTCCAGGCTCAGGCCTGTGGGATGACAGCAATGTGCAAAAACGTGTGAGATGTGGTCACAACTCACCAAGGGGCCCAACTTTGTAAAGACTGTTTCAATGTGGATGGCAAAATCATCATTTTAAATATGTACCACACTGGTGTCTGCCATGGACTGAATGTTTGTGTCCCCCCCCAAATTCACAGTGAAGCCCTGATCCCCAGTGTGATGGCATCTGGAGATGGGTCCTTTGGGAGGTAATTGGGTCATGAGGATGGATCCCTGATGAATGAGGTTATTGCCTTTATAAGACATGACAGAGATGATTCACTGTCCACCATATGAGGACACAGCGAGAAGGTGGCTATCTACAAGCCATGAAGTGAGTCCTCATCAGGAAGTCAGCACCTTGATGTTGGACTTCCCAGCCTCCAGAACTGTGAGAAGCAAATGTTTGCTGTTTAAGCCACCCAGGCTACAGTATTCTGTGACAGTAGCCTGAACTAAGACAGAGTCATTCTGAAATTTTTGAAAGAAATCTGAATTCTGATCTGTTATTTTTTCTCTTTATCTCTTGGGAGGATATCTTGGAATCATAGAAACAAGCACATTTTAAAAATTTAGTTCCCCACCCCCACCCTGGGAAAGAATGAATTTAGGAATACTCCACCAAATGTTTTTTCTTTTTTGGTGAACAGGTAAAGATATCTAGCTATTCCTTTGTCTCAAACTACTGCATTTTTTTCAAGCTCCTATGAAATGGCCATAATTAATTAACCCTCCAGTTCATACTCAAGGTAACCAAGCCTGGGGCTATCCTGGTTTTAGTACTGAAAGTCCTGTGACCTGGAAAACCCCTCCATCCTATGCAAAATGGGATGGCTGTTCACGTCCTACTGGCACTTATCTTCCAAGCTGTGATGATGATGTTTTTGCCACAAACTGTCCAGTCTATATTTGAATACAAGCCTACGGGTTTACGCTGTGTCTGCCATGCTTTGTAGATCTGTGCTAACAATATTGAGTTCTGAGGAATTAGAGAAATGGAATATTTCATATTCACTCTCCCGAATAATTCTGTGCTACCATAAAAACATGACTGTAAACACACAGATGCTTTTAATTAGAGTTTAAAAGAAACCACACCAAAATCTACTGGAAAACAATTCATTCTCTTTAGGAACAATATGGTTTTTTCCCCCTCAGATTTTTATTTTTACACATTCTTGTGACATTTCCCTTTGTTGGGAACAGGAAGTTAGCAAAATCAGCTTCTTTGATGATTTCATTCTAAATATACAACTTAATATCAAAGCAACCATTGGGAAGTTGAAAAACATTACATGAATATTGTTTTATCTCAACAACAATAAAAAGGAAGACTGGTTGTGTTCACCCCCTGTCCAACCACAAAGTTGATTTCTCTGTCTCCAAACTGACTGTTTTTAAAGAACACGGAGCTTTGGGGTGACCTGTCCCAACGTCAAGGGCACACCCTGCTCCTTGGTGATCCAGAGACTTAATAACCAACCACAGTTTACAATTCCATGGTAAATACTTCTAGTAAGATACTTCTTGAAGACATCCATTACAACTTGGAGATGATAATTAAGATGTAAGACATTTATTTTCCAAAAGTAAATAGAAGTGGGACACTAATAATCTGTTCACATCAGCATCCATTTACAAGGTCACGAGCTAGGATAGTGACATCAAAGTAAGCCACTTAGACTAACAGACTCCTCATCGTCAGTCTGTCTTGCCATCAAAGAGGAGGCTGTCAGCTTGACCAATAAATCACTTATATGAATACCATTACAAATTACAGCTAAAGTAAGATCAGAACATCTTTGACTGTTTTAGAAATGACAAGTCTTGGCAGTCACCTGCAGTCTAACAATCACTAGTTCATTTGGCAGATGAACAGCAAAGGTTTAAACCTGCAATTCAAATCAACTTTTTCTTTAGACCCTGATTCACAGTGTTTTTAAAACAGATCATCTTGAAAGCTATGCTGCATTTCTCCTCCACTTATCAACTAAGAAAACTCACTCTCCCTAATCTACCTGCTGTAGCCATTACCAGGACCAAGAGCCATGCACCTTGGGAGTCTGAGGGCCACTATGTGAAACCCAGAGGGAAGGCCCTCCAATGCCGTACTCCTGCCCCAACATCATAACCTCCCTAAGGATAGCATGACCTCGAATCCTCATTCCTCAGTGTGCTACAGTCAGTTCTGTGACACCACGTTACAGGAAGGACAGTTCAGACACAATGTGAAGGAAACTAGTCTGGACTAAAATAACGCTGTGCTGCTAGAGATACAATCTTGATGTGATGCTACACCACCTTTAAAGATGGAAGCTTTAAAAACAAGACGCTTTTGTAAAATAAAGTGGATTCAACAGAACGCACTCATCCTAATATCTTAAACTAGGTGTTGTACATCTGCAGGTCCACACTCTGTGGGGCCTTTGTCATCCTGCAGGGCCCGTCCTGGGGGCCTCAGTGCAGGGCTGCGGGGGAGGCACTCTGTTCCTTCCCATCTTACTCTACTTACTGTGTTGTATTATTCGTTTCCCCGGACAAAACACCCCACTGTATGGTTTTTGTTGAAAGTGCATAAATCCGTGAGTTTGGCGTGTAGTTGTCACTTTCATCTTTCATTCTTTGAGCTCAGAAAGCCTACCACCACGTGAGTGGGTTGAGAACAGCTTCTTTGGGAGGCACAGTCCACCTTGTGTTTCCCACTTTCCTGGGCATGACCAACTTGCCGGTCCAGCTGGAGTCTGAGCATCAGCACTCTCTTCATTGTCTTCAGGGTCTACCTCCCACCAGTGAAATGAAATGTTTTGGTGCTAAGGGCTAAGGTGCAGAAGAGCTTAAGTATATATACTCAGATAGGAGCCAGCTACTCCAGAACTTAAGTTATAACAAAAAAGAATATTCAGATTGGGCGCTACTCAACGACTTAGTGCCGCAAAAAAAAAAAAAAAAAAAAAAAAAAAAAACAGTACTGTAAGCAATTCCCAATAATCATTTCCCCTACCCGTGGATCCAGGGCAGGGAACGTGTGCAAACACAGCAAGTATGTTAATTTGAAATACTGCAATGGACTACAACTGTCCTCTCCATAAAGTACTATATTTTTAAAAGGTTTGCACACAGAAAGCAATTCATTCGTCTTAAATTGAATTTAACTCTGTAAGTAACTTTGTACTAAAGATGAAATCATTGAGCAGATTTTTTTTTTAACATAAGCAGTCTTCTTATTTCCTATGGTTTCTTTTTGAAAAGACTTTAGAAAGAGAAAAATATTTATTTTTTCCTAAACATGTTAGTTTATTAATTCATATTAGCACATGCAAACAAAATCTACTCTTAAATATACTACTTTCATCTGGTTAATGTTTAGGCACCTCACCTATAGATAACTAATTATAGTTTCAAACAAACACAAGCCACGTCCATGAACAGGTGCAAAACTGGTAGAAATCACCTCCAGAAGTGAGGAGAAAACTCCAGAAAAAGGAACTTTAAGACTAAAAAGAAGTGTTTTGTAAAAGATCCCACTCAAAAATAAAATTCCAGTGCCTTTTAAGGCATGAATTAATTTGAAACCTTTACAGATTATAGTAAATTGACACTGCCTGGAGTACTCTTTAAAGAAAGCATAAAAGGGGAGGTTTAATGGTGAGCCTCCCCACACCCCTTGAAATAAGTGCACGCCTTTGTATGTTGGCATGTTACTGAACAAGATGCCATTTAAGACAAAATGTATCTGCTTATCAAAACCAATGCCCATCACTCTCCTCCTCCTCCTTGTCTAGGTACAGGAGGGCCACTTTCTTCTCATCAGAAATCACCGACCTTTGGTCTACCATCCTCTGCAGCTGCACCGTCTTATCGAAGTCGGCCTGCTGCATGCCCTTTTCTCCAGGGGCCTGGTGTCCGTCCCCAGCAGAGGCCTGAAAGCTCACGCCAGCTGCCTGGTCATTCCTACTGTCAGCATCTCTCCAGGCACCACGGTCAGAGGCCCTGCGAGCTTCTGCCTCTGTCCCTGCCTCTGGTGTCCAGCTGGGGATCGCCTCTATGTTACTCACGTCCATCTGAAAGGTAAACGAAGTTTCTTTGGGCCCCAGGGCAATGTGCCTTGGCACTCTGCTGCTGTCCACTGACCCTCCTAGCTCAGGGGAGTCTGCTGAAGCAGCAAGCACAAACGTTTTGGACACGGGTCCACAGATAACACTGTGCTCAGAGGTTCTGGTTTCTGTGGGACCTAGCTGAATGTGCCTAAGGGATCTGCTAATGCCTGGTGTTCCTTCTGCACCCAGCGTGTCCCCTTCACTATCCTCCTGAGGAGATTCAGAATAGACCCTTTGGAAGGTGCTCTTTTCAGTCATGAGGACTCTTCCACCCACGGCATAACTACGAGCGGCCTGCATCACATCTGCTGAGCCCTGTGTGTGGACAACGCTTTCTGAGTCGCTACCCTCCACAGGCTGAGGAACTGGCACATGGTAAACTATCTGCTCAGGGGTTTCATGTCTCCGAGGCCCGATGCTGATGTGCCTGACAGATGTGCTGCTCCCTGGTGACTCTTCAGTGTGAAGAGAATCTCCGCTGACACCCCACTCCAGTTCATCTGAAAGGGGGGCTGTGAAGTGGATTTGCTCACTGAACCCTTCCTTAGGACCTAACTGAAGATGCCTTACAGAAGTCTGGGTACCCAGGGACTTTTCTGTTGCAAAATTATCACCACCATTCCCTGCCCCAGAAAGGGGACCCCGAAATATAATTTCCTTTTCAGCATGAAACTGCTTGGAGCCAAATGTGCTGGGCCTCCCCCTTCTGTCAGTATCTGTGGAAAGCTCTGCCGGGCCAGGCTCTTCTGTGTCCCTTGCCTCCAGACATGCAGGGGCAGGGCCTCTGAAGACGACTTCTTGGGACACTTGACTTTGATTAGCACCCAGCGTAACGTGCCGCACAGACCAGCTGGCTCCGACCGGGCTCACTGCCTGACTTAGGTTGCCTTCCCCACTTACCTCCACCACCTCTGCAGTGGGTCCTTCGTAGGAGACTTGCTCAGTCCTCCAGATTTCAGTGGGGCCTAGTCTAATGTGCCTTACAGACTGGCTCATGTCCTCCAGCACATGCGACTGGACGAAGCCCCCTGGGCTGCTGACTTCCACGGTGGCCGACACAGGGCCCTGGGAAGTGAGCTGTTCCGTGCTGCAGGAGACCTGGCTGGTGTCGTCCCCTTCACCAGAGGGGCTGTACAGTTCCCTGGTGGCCCAGCGCTTGAAGCGACTACCGGTGGCCAGGGCCTCGGCTCCATCTTCCCCGTCTGGGCTTCCAGATGCTTGGCCCTGACGCTTGGTCAAACCATCCCGCACCACGGACTCCACGGCCTTCTCAATCTCACTGGCTTCATCTCTGCTCAGCTCCTCCAGGTCTAACTGGTCAGCATCCACAGTTTGCGAGAGGTTGACCTCAGCGACTAAGGTGACAGAATCACCACCCGGGGTCTGGACTTTCTTGACGTCGACAGAAACACTGCCGGGTTCATCCTCCCCATCCCTGGTGAGGGCGGCCAGCTCCTCCTTCACGCCCTCGGGAAGGGTTTCCTCCAGCTGCCCGATCACCTCCACCAGCTGGTGCCGGGGCTCCTTGGAGAAGACGTCCTTAATGGAGGTGTGCAACTCATGCGGTATTTTAATTTCTTTTTCAATGACTGTGGGTTCAGCATGAAATTCACCACTGCTAACTTGTTCTATCCAGTGCGTGGGACCCACGTCCCCTTCCAGAGAGGGTTCTGGAACATCCAGGGGCTTCACAACCTGCTCTCCCAGTGCATCATCCCTCTTTCTTCTTCTCCAAGTCCCCTGCACGATTTCATCTTGCCAAGAGTACCTGATGGTGGACTCTTCCTCAATGTGGACCTGCCCGTACACTGAGCCCTCGTCCCCATCATGCCCCCCAGGGTGCTCATCTGGGGTCGACACAAAATAACTCTGCTCTCCCTCCGAGTCACCTGCTTCTGTCACCTCTTCAACGTGAGCTATGTTCTCCCGGGGCTGCTCGGTCCTCTCATGTTGATGAACAGAGAATGTGACATCGGTCTCCCCGTAACTTTCCTCCTCCTCAACGAGCCCCTTGGGGCCGGGAGACACGTCGTCAACCTCCTCCACTTCGAATGGGGTCGGCAGCTCCTCTGACTTCTCACCACCCACGTAGCTCACGGGCTCCTCGACGATCTCCACGTTGACAACCCTGGCCCTCCCCTCCTTTCCTTTCAGCCCCAGGTTGATGACATCTCCTGTCACCTGCTCCGCCGGCCTTCCCTTCAGCCCCACCTCCTTAACATCCTTGCTTAAAAGGTAGTCCAGGCCAGCTTCACCTGAAATGTCGACATCTTCTGTCAGCTTGGACTCCACGACGATTTCAGTCTTTGTTTTCCTGTCACCAGGAAGCTCCTTCCTGTCCACGTAAGTGACTTTTGTGTCAGGAAAAGAATTAGGAGATGCTTCCATATCAGGAGACTCGGTAAACTGCTTAAGGATGCTGGTGACAATGTTTTCTGCTATGGTTTCTGTCATGGAATCGCCCTGTAGAGAGCTGGCCGTGTCACTGGCGCTCAGCCTGAACCCCGCCTCTCTTGTTCCCGCCTCTCCCCCCGCACCCCCACCAGCATCCTTCCCAGCGGGCGTCTGTGAACCTTTTGGGGTCACCTCCGCTCTGCTGTCCTGGGATAGTTCTAGACTAATTGGTATGTCCCTTTCTCTTACACTTTCCTCCTTCGCCGACTCCGTCCCTTTGGCCTTGTCCCTCATCTGCTGGCTTTCTCTCGCTCTCGCTTCCTTGTCCAACTTTGTCAGCTCCTCCCACCGCAAGTTTCTTTCCTCTGAAGCCTTCTCTTTAGAATCGAACATTTTCTCTTCGTGCTTCGTTCTGATGGTTCCTGTCCTGTTTCTTTCTTGCTCTCTTGTGGCTTTTGCTTCTGTTTTCTTTTCCACAATGACAGTCCTCTCATCTGACCAAGTGCTCTCAGAAGCACCTGCCACCACATTGTCGCGGCGTTCTCGGGATGACCCGTGGGCAACTGTGGAATCTTTGGCTAAATAAGTGGGTACACCCCTTGTACCTTCAGTATTTGGTCTATCGGGGAATGTTTTCACTTGAGCTTCAGTATTTCTTGAAAAGCCATAAGTTGGAGAGAAAGTTCTGAAACTGGCTTCCCTGCTGACAGTTTTTTCGTAAGAGTTTTCCTGCTGGGTTGTGGCCAAGGAAGAATATCCTGAGCCCAGGAAGCCTCTCGCAGTAGCACTTCCGGTAGACGTGGGTCTCCGAGACCCAAGGTGCCCCGACAGGTTAGAGTACAGTGCCGAGCTGTGATTTACACTCGCCAAAGGTGCTTTCTGCCTCAGAAATAGATTTCTTTCATTTTTCCTCTGTAATACTGAGTCGGTATATTGACAGGATATGTTTCTGAGCTCTGTAGAAATTGAACAAACAGTTCATTAAAATGACAAACATCCTTTCCTTTTTTCATCTTAAAAGCACTGTTGCAGGCCAAATCCCACCTCATTATAATAAACATACACTATTATCACATAAAGGTCATTATAAATATTTTCAGTACCCAAATTATATTTTTGGTAGTTTTAAAAATTCTGTTACAATAAAAGATAGCACTACAAATACTTCAGGCCAACACTTTTCTCCAATTACTGATATTAAAATATATTTACTCATCTGAACAAAAATATCAAACAAGTGATCACAAAGCACAGCACAAGAGGTCAGAGGTGCTAGTTTTTGTGGCTAAAATTTCACAATATTATGATATTTAGGAATCATTAATTTCTACTTTGTCAAGATAAGTTTATTTTACTCACTTTAGCCAAGAAAAGCTCTATAATTACAAAGTGTATAACTATTAAACACCAAATAGCATTACCCCCACAACCACCATTTAATATGCTTTTACTTTTTACTGATTTCCACAGTGGGCAAACAAGTATTGAAGAATTTAATTTTTTTTTAAGTGTCCTGATTTTTTCTATTTTTACACCTGACTACCTCTTCATTTGAAAAACCGACAGTGCAGAAAGCAGACTAGCTGCCAACATTGTCTTAATGTCATGATCCTGGAGTTTGAGGGCATCCTTGGGGCTTCTGGTTTTGCTCTAGACCACCCATAGACAGTGCTATCCTGTGGGGTTTGCAAACTCCACCAGGGTAACGTGCTCCTAGACGTCCCCCAGAGCTGGAACACAGCCTTCTCTCCCCTTCGTCTCTCTCACATCAGCCAAGGCCAGAGGCCTTCTTCAGACAGATCCCAACATACAGGAAAAGGACCAAGCCAGGACATATTCCACAGAGATTCCTCTTTTCAAGTCAACATACTGATCCTAAACTGAGAAGTCCCAGAAGATGAGCCCCCAGGAAACAGTGCAGGAATCACCTGATTTTCAATTAAGGTTCAACAAGAAATACAGAAGATCACCGACTGGTTTTATGTCTATAATCTTGTTGGCAAGTGGCCAACATTATTTTATACAATATTACAAAAGAAACATAAGCTCATTAATAAGTATTGGTACATCCACAATCTAGGAACTTACCTGTACATTTATTCAACAGTTAGTTGATGGACACCTATAATGTACAGGGCACAGAACTATTTGGAAGCTCAAAGTGTAATAAAAGAATTCACAATTAGTAATCTTTATTCTAAAGCTTACTTTCTTTTGGCATAATATGTATTTGCTAAAATAAATTTAGTTTACAAATATTAAGTCACTACATCCTTCAAGACGCTTAAAAAACAATGAATAAATAAAACAAGTTAACAGAGACACCCACTGTCCCTCTTTCTGAGCTCTTCCTGGGTTCTAAAATGACAACTAGTAAAATATCAGCAAGCTCCTGACTTAGAATGTTGGTCCTCCTTGGAGGTTGGTCCTGAGCCCTTTTTTCTCTCTCCCCTCTCTCTAGGTTATGTGATGGATTTCCAGACTTATGCATCCATCTGTAAAAAATTTAGGGGATGAAGCAAACTTTGAAATCTGGTGAATGAATAATTCTTACTTTATACATGTCAAATATTAACTGGTACCTGGCAGACTGATTAGTAGCCACTTCCTTTGCTTTTTTCAAACTTACTTTCAAAATTAGAACAGTTCAGATAGAAAGCATTTTATAGTTAAATAATTAGCTCTTCTTATATGTACCTTGTGGCATGTTCTCAATGTACTCAGTCCAGATCAGTATCTCCGGGTTACTTTCTCCTTCCAGTAAGGCCCTGTAAAAATAATTTAAAACAAAACAAAACAAAATTCATTAGGAAATAAAAGAGCAAGAAGGGCCTTTAACAAAATGTATTATGTAGTGTTTGGTCAACGACCACACTATCGCTGTGCCAAATGTTCTAGGACTCATGTCTGAAGACGTGGCTGGGGCAGGGGCTGCACCACACGGGAGCCAGCCCACCTGTCACCCTCAGCAGACCTGGGCAGGGCCACACTGCTCTGTCACTGTGCCTGCCACCTGACAGATGCTTAGCAGATGCTGGCCGCATGAAAACAAGAGTGGGCTAGGGCTTCAGGGATACTGACAGCCGAGCCCTCCTAGAAAGCCTTCCCAACCCAGGGCACAGAGGAGCACGACAAGGTGGTGCTGGAGAGAGTAGGCCCCGCAGGGGAGGTCAGAGTCTGGCTTCTCTGGGAAGTGGGGCAGGGCCCACACATGGCACGTACCCCAGGGCTAGAGGGCCCTGGAAAAATGACAACCCCCACTGGGGTCTTTAGAGTCACAAGGGGCAGGGGGCAGTTGCATGGAGCAGAGCAAGCTGGCACTTGTTTGTAAATAAGGCAGCTGGACTACTCTGGTTTTCAAACTGGGTTCCATGGGGACATCTTGGAGATGGGGAAGGAGGAAAGCCAGAAGGTGGGCAGGTGCGAAGGAAGAGGAAGAGCTGCAGACCCCCGCACTACCACACTCCCAGGCCTCGCTTCATCCAGAGTTACAGCCCATCATCTCGTTAATAAAACAGTGGAAAAGTCCCCAGGTAGGTGTGTTCTTTGGCTTTGTCTAGCCCCGTAACTCTAAAATTATAGCCTTCACTAAGTCCTCATTCCCGCCTAGCACTGCAGAACCCAGCGTTGAGGGGGTTGGCCTCACGGCCCCAGCATGCGGTGGGGGTCAGCACCAGGATGCCCGTCAGCTCACAGAGACCCCTGCGGCTGAGGGTGGCTGTGGACCTGACGTTGTTGATTTGCTAGAGCAACACGTGAAGTCACCAACTCCAGACCCAAAAAACACACTGGATATGGCAAAGGGCAACCAGACCCAGAGCCCACTTGGAAACGCTGACACCACTACTGAGAGCTGGGCACGAAAAGAAAGGAGGGTGTGCAGATCTGAGCAGGGACTTGGCAGTTTGGGCAAACCATGCCAAGTTTTCTCTCCACTGATTTAAACGTAGTGATCCCCACAAATGTGAGAAGCCTGTGGGCAGCTGGAAGGAAGCAAAGGAGGCCAGAGGGACTGCACTCGAGGTGTACACAGCGGGCTTGCCCGGGAGCAGTAACCCGGGGCCCCAGCCCTTCCACTCAGGGAGAAAGCCAGGAAACAGGACACCAGCCCATTAATCCCACACCCTCATGACAAGGCATTTTAGGTTCCAGGAACACAACAGCTTCCACCACGGAGAAGATTCTGAGTGTATAATATGAGGAGCACTCAGGGTAAAAGCCAGACTCCATGTCTGCACCCCAGGATGACAGGAGCAGAGAGGTGTGTCCTACAGCTAAGGGGGCCAGAGCAGGGCTTAGGGAGATGGGCCACATTCCAGTTCAGATGCTCCCTCAGCCTGTTCAGCAGCAAGCCTCGGGTGCCACGGAGCCCGAGTCAGGACAGAAGGTGCCTGTGAGGAGCCCAGGTCAGCAGAAGACATAAATGACAGGTCTGGGGGTGGGGGGCTCAGGATGAAGGAGATCCATGCCCTTGGGGGACAAATACGTCTCCTCTCCCACCTCAAAGAAGAATGGTTCTGTTCCTCCTTCAGGGGAAATCCAAAGTGACACCAAACTCTTACTAAGTTCAGGACCCTGAGTGGTGCTATCAACCGTACGAGGCACCCACCCCCTGTGACTTGTGGTCTAGCACTGGGGACAAGACACAGCACCAGGCCTCCCACGCCCAGGGCCCTCAGCAGTCTCGGCTAAGGCTGAGCACCGAGCGAGCGCCGTTACAACCCTCCCATCTATTCACTGGTGTGGCCCCAGCTGCCTGGCTCAGGGCCTCTGGTCAGTGTCCTAGCTCTTGGTGACAGGATTGGTACACAGACACAGTGTCTTGGCCCAGAGCACACAGCTCGACAGTAGAAAAGTAGGCTGCAAACTCAGGTGGCCTGTGCTCTCTACCCTCCCCTGTGAGGCCAGAGACCAGGATATTTCATACAAATTTCAGAAAGTGCAGACCCTGCAGATAGACCTTCCAGGTCTTATTAATGAAAGTCAATTCAACATCTCTTGGTGATTTCATTCAAGATGCCCCTAAATGGCTCTCCTGTAAGAGCAGGAGAAAAGAGTATTCTCCTATAAGAGTGTGGGGAAGAGCTCAGTCCCTCATCTGTGTCCCCCCATCAATGGCTGGCTCCCAGAAGGCAGGGTACGTATCACCTTCTCTACTCAAGCACCTAGCACAGGGCCCTAGATGCACAGCTGGACGCCGATCACTTAACTCATACCTCAGGAGCATACTTCAATGGCAGACACAGCATCCTGCCATCCATAATTCAGCTGACATAGCCAGACGAACACAGTCCAGGCTAGCACAGCAAAGGCACAGACAAAACCATTGACAGGGGCCAGAAACGTGCCATTTCCTCTAAGCTCTTCAAGGAACATTCTGAAGGAACACTCATACAGCTTTAAGAGCTGGGCAGCGCCCTCCCCGAGGCTGCAGTTAAAGCTGGTTATTTTGAGAGTGGTGGAGGAAAGCTGCCTCCAAGGCTGGGAGAAATGCCGAGCCCCTGACTCACGGGCTATTAGTGAGCCCTTCAGCCAGCTCCACGGCTCAGGGGCCCCCAAGCAGGAAGACAGGCAAACATGTGGAGGAAAACCCAAGCCCCAGGCCTCCTCTGGGAGCCCAACACAAACCCTGGGTGAGGAAGTGAGCTGCAAGGTGGCCCTGGCCAGGCTCCAGGCCCTAATGGGCCCCCAGCGTCCTACCCAGGCCCGCAGCAGAGCTCTGTGTGGCACAGATTATCCTAATGGAATTTCAGGGCATGTCGTTGTTACTCAGCACTGTGGGTGCAATGCCGCCCCCGAAATGAGGCCGAGAGGGAGAAAGGAGGGGCAGTTGGGAGATGTTTCCAGAAGCCACACCTGCGGGGGCCTGCCTTGTCCTGGGCTCTGCGGAGGGCTCATGGCAGGAAAGATGCCCTAGGACAGCATCCCTTGGTGACCAAGCTCCACAGAGGGTGGGGACAGCCCATGCCACTAGGTCACTGGGAAGGAAGGGAGGGGAGGAGGGGGACAGGCCGGATTCTACCCACACAGGAGCATCGCCATCTCAGCTGGAAAGGGCAAGAACCACCACGGCTTTACGTCAAGGAGGCCCAGGAGGAGAGGGCGCCGGGAATGACTTCTGGTCATTCCCTCCATGGTCACTATTAACTCCCGAAAGCCATCTCTAGGTCAACAGTAGAGACTAAGAAAAACCAGGGGATCAACAGAGAGACAAAAGGTCACTCACAAAACAGAGAGAGGAAGTGCGGGGAGTGGCTAATGGAGCCAGCTCTGGAGTGAGGTGGCCCAGATTCAAATCCTGAACCTGCCACTTCCTAGGTCTATGTCCTGGGCAGGCCACCCAAACCCACTATGACTCAGCTTCCCCGATTCTGAAATGGGGGAGACTCAAAGGTTTGTGGTAGTAATTCATCAAGGAAATAAGTGGAAAGTTCTTGGAACCATGGGTGTCACGGAATAAGTGCTTAATAAATGTCATCTGTCACACCCACATCACCATCATCATCTCCTACAACTCTGAAGAAAATGAATCATCGGTTAACTAAAGCAGGTCAAGAGGGGAAAGGATTCTGGAGCACCTATATTTTATGGTTAACTAAGTGTTAATTAGTTTATTTGGCTAGCAACCAAATATATCTAATTGATCCTCTCAATTATGTATTCTTAAAACTACAAGATGTTATTAATTTCAAATATTTCACTTAGTAACCAGATAAGTCTCAGTGTTAACACGTTTTTATGTCTTCAAAAAAAATAGGATTTAACTTAAAAAAAAAACAAAATGTACTTCTCCAAGACCTTGAGAAACCCCTAAGAAATGTTTTCCTTTAAACAGACACATGAACAGGTATAGGTGGCCTAAAAAATAATGGAGCAACCAGAAATATCATTAGAGGCTATAAACATGAGGAGTTTTTGCATCACTTTATTAGCAGTCTAAATCTAGACCAGGACCGAATCATATTTTCCTCAGTTAAAACAGGCTGTTTCTGTCCACCGGAATCAGAATGAGGGAAGAGAAAGCTTCGCATGCTCTGCCCTGCACAGACACACAAAGAACACTTTTTGATGTTGTTGCTTCTAATTTAACCTTTTAAAAGGGCTTTTGCCTGAAAGACTCCAGGCAGCAAATCTCTGCTTTACATTTTCATGTCTGGCTAGGCAAGACCTCCTTCAGGATTTTTCTTTTGAGCACTCATTTTGGCCCTGCTTTCCATTTTTTTTCCAGTGAAATTCAGAACAATCGTTATGTCTTTCATTCACCAAAACATAAAAAGCAGGGACTCTCTGAGCCCTGACAGAGGCAGCATCGCCTGTGTTCCAGACCAGAGATCCAGGACAGGCCTCAGCGTGGTGGCTTCTGCACTTGGTTTATTCCTGGGTAGTCGCACATTGGGAGGCTATTTTCTAACGGCACTCCTGCAAGGTCTCAATCAGCAGTGACAGGGGCTTGGGACACGGCAGGTTCTAGATCCTGCCACCGTTTTCACCGTCTTCAGATTATCCACCAGTGCTTTGTGGGCACCTGCTTCACGGCCAGGGCTCTGTGCTGGGTGCTCTGGCATGCAACAGCACCTGACGAGCAGCACATTCCTCACCCACTCTTACCCACAAGCCTCCCAGGCCCCCCTGCCTGTCCACACCAGCCAGCTCTGCTGACACCGCCACGGCCACCTCCAGCAGGTCCTCATCACCTCAATCTCCAACGACTAGAAAGAAACTCCTGAGGCCTCCCTACACCTGCCCACAGACACCTGCCCTCCACCTTCCTGCAGCTGCCCACCCCCCATGGCACCTGCCTAGACTGCCCCCTGCCTGCCACAGAAAGCCCCACCTCAGCCTGCAGGCACTGGAGGCCCCTGCAACCCGCCTCCTTCCCAGACCTCTGTGCGCTCCCCCTGCATTACCCTCCCTGCTCTCATTCTCTTATCCAAACTCACCCACCTGCAGCTCCTTCTGACTCCTTTCCACCAGCTCAATTCCTATCTCCCCACTTTCCCCACCACCCTCAAGGCCCAACTCAACCCCCACCCCCTTTGAAAATCTCTCCTAATCACCGCGGCTGGAAGCTCTCCGTCCCTTCTCTGAACCATCTTTACCTGGTCCTGTGGGCTGGCAGTGAACCATATACAGTATTGCCTGGAAACATGCATTCTATTATTTTAACATCTTATTTGACTTTTTTACCTAAACATACTGGGTCCCTCCTCCCATGCACCCCTACTGTTCACCTCCCCCTCTCCTACGTGTCTGTTCAAATCTCCCTCATCCTTCAAGACCCTGATCAACCTCCCCTCCCTCTTGAAGCCTTCCCTGATTCTCACGTTCCTTCTGATCTCCAGATACCTTGTACTTGTGCGTCTTTTGTGGCATCTTGTTTCCTGCCGTGTGGGAAGCTACACAGGTCCACACCACCTTATCTATAGCATATGTTTCTCAACATTAAGGCCACACTGGCCGCCCCCTTGCAGTCCCCGGAGCCCAGCATTGTACCCTGCATGACAAGCATCTCTGGAGCAGGCTGAAGGCACAGACATGAGCTCACAGTACACTCAACAACCTCACGGATATGGCTCTTGCTCATTCTTCACATGGGGCCACCAAATGCCACACTAGCTCAGTCCTCAGGTCCTCATCCAGGCTGTTCCCTCTGCCTGGAAAGCCCTTCCCACATGGTCATCTTCTGGTTTCCCTTCCTGTGAGAACCAAGCACTGCCTCTTCCAGAAAGCTCTCCCTGCATGCCTCGTCAGCCTCCCACTGCACCCAGCTCATCACATCCTAGAACTGAGGACAGGGGCTGTGTCCTCACCTTCTTCTGCCCACAGTATCCCAGTACATCCTGCACTTTTCTCTCTGGCTCCACAGTCAGCAGGGCCTCGAGCTGAAAAGCCCTGGCTTAAGGCCCGAAGTTCAAATCTCAGGCTCTCTACTTACCAGCTACATGAACTTTTATATAACCTCCTTGAACTTGGATTTCGTCACACCCAAAATATGCCTCTTTGGTGAGGTCATAAAAATCAGAGATACTGTCTACAAGGCACTTAGCACGTGCAAGGTGCTAAACAAAGGACCGCTATTGTTACTTATCCATCAAAGATCAGAGGGACAGGAAGGCTGCTTTGAAATGAATCAAAAAGTAAGATGGGACAGACAGGTGGACAGTCATGAGATAAAGAAAATTTAGTGAAATTTCACTGGAGAACCCAAGTGGTGGGTATAAGAGTGCTTACGATTCTTTCCACTTTTTAATGTTTGAACATTTTCATAACAAAATGATGGGAGAACTAGACAGACTATCCATGTTGACACGACTCTGAAAAATTAAGACTTAAAGGAATGAATTGTGTTGCTCATCCGGGGCGTTCAGAGCTTCAAGTTCTGTCCAATCCGAGTTACTTCCTTGTCTAAAATGTGGTCCCTCCAGTGGCTCCACAAGATTCTATGACCTTGGGCAGGACCAATGCAGCCCTGTGGGGACAGCCACACGTGGCTGCAAGCAGACAAGACTGAGATGTGGGGCCTAGTGCCAGCTTGTGGAACATTCCCACACCTTCTTCTCTCCTCCACCAATCCATCCTGTCACGGCCTCCATGCTGCTGTGAGACAGGCTTGGTACCTACTGGATGCCCCTGGGCCGCTCAGCAAACAGTGGTGAGCACACAAATCACCTGAGACTTTGTTATAAGGCCCACTTTGATCCTGTAGGCCTGGAGTCAGGCCGAAACTCTGCATTTCCAACAAGCTTGCGATGCCTCATGAGGTAGACACTGCAGGGCCGGGGCCACTCTGTGAGCAGTGAGGCCCTGGGCCAGGGCTTCTCTACACTGGCTGCACCTGACAATCATCCAGGGAGGTTTAAAACCACCATGCCTGGTCCTATCCCACGCTAACCTAATCAGAATCTCCAGGGCTGGGTGAGTCTCAGGCGCAGTCCAGACTGAGACCCACACCCACCCCGTGTCTAGGCATCTCCTCTGTGACCACCCGCTGCTAGTGCAATAAACATTTGCCCTCCAGGAAAGACCTTGTGATTGCTGCAGATGAGGCGGATGGCCACCTCCAGCCCCACACAACCACACTGGTGCCAAAGAGGCGGGAGGGAGCGCAGCCCGTGCCAGCCTGCGGGCTGTATCAACGGCCCCAAGACCAGCCCCACACCAGTGCCACAGCTACTGCTAATCGCCACCTGCAACACAGGATAGGGTGGTGGCGGTGCTGCCTGCCTTCTGGCACTCGAAGGTCTCATTCCCATACTCACCTGCCAGGCGAGGTGCCAGCATCCTCCCTGGCCACCAACCGGCTGACGAGGTTTGATGAAAACCTCCAGCCTTGGACTGTGAGGTTTGCTTTAATTTTATTAAATTATATCTTCATTTATAAGTTACAAGTCTATATTTAGAAATTACAAATATACACATATTATTTTACGATTAATGTTTCTCCTTCTCTGGGAAGGTTATCAGGAAGGGCCAAATAGCTGGGCTGGGAAGTGTTCAAGACCCCTGAGAGCTGGCTGTGGAACAGAGGACAAATTCTAGCAAAATGTGCTTTGAGCTTTAAAGAGTCACAGTCTCTTCCCTTATACATGCGATTTCAAATCAGATGACCCACAGGACGATGATCTAAGCATCAACTAAGCAGTTTTGGAGGCAATGGCTGCCACAGGAAAACCTGGAGCAAATCAGCCTGAGGTCGAGAGCAATCCCAGCCACAGTGTCATCATCTCTGCCCCTCTGCCCTGTGGGGCGTGAGTGCCCCACTGCCCTCAGGAAGGCAGGGTGTAGGGGGAGGCCAACATTCTCAAAGATGGTGGGTCAAGGTTTGCAAAGACCAAACGGGCACTTTAGTGAAAGAGTAAGGGTCAGATGAACAAAAGTGCACTAACAGGAATTTTCACACGTGTCCTCAGAATTTGAGCAGCAGCACAGACTACCCGTCAAGGATGACAAGGGCTTAACCTTTAAGACACTCAGTGGTAATAAACAAAATGTTAGCTCTGGGATTATTCAGCCATCTGCATGTCTTTTATGTCTGTGAGCATCTCTCAGACCTAACCCCAAGTGCTGTGACGCAGGAGGACTCAGCAGTTCTACACACTAAGGGTGGTAATCTGCAGCTGGGCAGGGCCCAGCGTATTCCAGGCTCCTGGCGGGGCTCATCTTCCTGTGCAAACTTGGACAGCAGAAAGAAGTGCAGTGAAATCAATGACTCACTCACTCCCCTGAAAGCACAGATGGCTCCTGAACTCCTAGGAGATGGCCAATTCAATCAATAATTGGGTTAGGGAAAAGGTGGCAACAGACAAGCAATAAACTCTGTCCCTGCCGACAGTCAGGCTGCTAACAGTGAGCAGGAATGGCTCAGGATTGATGCCCCCGACAGAAGCTAAGCTGGTAGTGTTGAGAATACCCTACCTAAAAGGCAGGCCCTGACTTTCAGACAAGACACCTACCTGCGCACCCTGTCTTCTCAGGATGAGAAGAGGGGGCGGGACAAAGTGGGGAAGGAAAGGGCTCAAAATCCCAGAGAGACAAAGCACAAAACAAAACTCTCCTGATTCCAACCCAGAGAACTATTATGAAAAGGGAACAGAAAAATCTAACTGCCTTCCTAGGGAAAAGATTCATCTCACATCAGGCATTACCTAACACGGACAGAGGAGTCAGCTTTCTGGGCATCCACTCCAGAACAGTGCCCAATTTGGGGTAACTCCCACCCCAGTCTCAATCCACGTGGCTCACGAGAGGCTGACCCCATCTGAGCTGTAGAGCACTTCATCCTGCTGGCCAGGGATGGGCACATGACCCAACAGAGCCACAGCACTGGGCTGGGAGCCCTGCCAGAATGGTTGGGAAGAGGCTCCCTCTTTTAAATAGGGGCGTGAGGCTCAGGCGACACAAGCCTAGAACTGCCCAGTAGCCCATCCTGCCACAGAGCCCAGAAAAAAGGGACCAGATAAGGCAGGGACGGGTCACTGTCAACCTCATCCAGCCATCTGGACCAACTGTGCCTGAAACCAAGGACTCTTTTGGTTACATGAGTAATAAATTCCTTTTTTTGACTTGAGCCAGTCTGACAAGGATTTCTGTCATTTGCAACCAAAAAAATTCTGATTAATGCTTTCTTCTCCCAAATAAAGCCTGACTGTTTTGAAGTTTTCCTTTTTAGTAAAGCTCAGCAGATGTTTGAATACCCTACCAATTTAACTTTGCAAGTATTCATCCCATGAGATTTCCAAGGAGAATACCAGAGATGGGCTCAGGAAGGATGGGCTGGCCGGTGCCACCTCTCCCCTCTCTGAGCCCCATCCAACAGTCCCTTCCACAGAACTCAGCCGGAGCATGGCTCTCAGAGGGGGATCCAGAAAAGCCCCCACTGGCTTGGGCCCAGGACCAGCCCTCTATTCAGCTGCAGCTCCTCCAGGGACTGCTGTGCCCCTGGGCAGGCCTCGCCCCTGGGCAGCCACCTTGGGTCCAGGCCAGGGGCTGCCGGACAGCCTGCTCCCTGTTCACTGACAGTCACAAAGGCTGTGATGAAAGGCTGGCGCCGGTCCTTCAGGCAATAAGGACAGCGCAGCTGGCCCAAGGTTGCAGTGTGGACAGTAAGCACACACCAGCCAGGTGCCCTGTCTTTTAATGGACATCAAAGAAACTCAGGCCACTGTGACAGTCTTAGAGCAAAAAGTCATCATCAGAAGATTGCAGAAGCAGCCTACAGGGAGCTCTGAAGCAGGCCTGGGCTCTGGCCCTGCTCTGCCCCTGACCAGGGGAATGGGCCTTGGTCCCCTTCTTCTCCTCTCCAGGTTTAACTTCCATCTTTTAAGGATGAAGCCACCGCAGCATGGCACTGATGACTTATGCCTTCTACTCCTTTGCCAAGGCAGTTTTCAAAGCTCGTTCACACCTGCGATCAATGTATACTCACCACAATCCTGGGAACGAAGCAGGCATCATGCTCACATTACACGGTTTCGTGGGTAAGGCACAGGTCTGGAGCCAGAGCTACCTGGTCCTGCCCCCACCAGCCTGCAACCCTGACCACCAGGCCTCTCTCTCATCTGTAAAAGGGAGTGGTATACACCTCGGAGGGTGACTGGGAACAGAGAACAGCTGCGAAGTACTTAGCACCCTGTCTGGCAGCCAGTAAGGCCATAATTGTGGCTATTGTTATCATTCTTAAAAGTGGGGGGTGAGGAGTGCTGCTCTGCTGGCTCACAGGCCACACTGGGGACACAGGACACGGGGCTTCCTTCTCTGCCCCACCCCGCACCCAGCCCCTTTGAACACTCTGTGACCTTTTCATCCGGGTCAGCTATGTTAAATGCAAGTCAACATCTTGATAAATAAAGCCGGTTGCCCTAGAGCACCATGCTAATCTCTTGGCAGAGGTGCAGTTCTTTAGGCCAAACTCATTGGGGGAGGCAGGAGGGGTGTCAGGGCTCTGGGATTTAAAGCAGCAGTACAACAGGCAGATCGACTCAGACTTCCTGGGTCCAAATCCTGGCCCTCCAGTTTCTAGCTCTGTAACTTCTCTGTGTAAAGTCTGTTCACCTGTAAACACAGTATCTAGTTCACAGGATCCAATGAGTTGACACGTATAAAGCTCTTAAACACACAAACACTAGGTAAGGGGGCGAGGCTTGGCTACTCCCATCACTGAGGGCGTGGGGGACACATGCACAGGGATCTGAGCAAGCCCCTGATCTTCCTCTTGCCCTTGGCCCTGGCCTCCTTGCCTGGCCATGCCAAGGGCTGCTCCCTGCTTGTCACAAAGCTACAGGGACTGCACAGGGACTATTGTGATTTTACTCCATTGGCTCCATCAAGGCAGACACAGCACAGCATCCTTACCGATAGGTTGCCACTTCCAGGCTGAGGCCAGTCTTCACCTGCACAAGCTCCTGATAGTCCCGCAGCCGGTCAGCCATGGCCAAGGTGAGGGCCGCCTTCTCATCCTCCAGGCAGTCAATCACTCGCTAAAGAGAGCAAAAGGGCTTTTAGATTAGAGAGCTGGAGCTTTACTGGGTTGAACTACTAAAGGTATCAACAGTTCAGGGCATAGAAAGAGATGAAAAACCTCCAGGCTTATTAAATATGCAGTCATTTGCAAGGATTATGTCAAATATTCGATCTCTTCCACATGGAAGATTTTTTTTTTACTGCATATGGAAAATTTTGATGGGACATGGCTTCTCTGTTCAAACTCTCTAATAAACATGAATGCTTAGGAGTTTATTCAAATCATGTCTACAGATTAGGCACCAGTCCACTTAGGAAAGCCATACATCAAACCAGTCATCTAAGATGCTACTGAAAATAAGCCAAGACTAAAAACTGGGGGTTTTACAATATTTAAAACAGAAGCCACTCAGATTTGAATTAGAAGGTCCCCCCAAAGTCAGGCTTTCCCAACAATAAGCAGGTAAACTGATATACAGCTCTGTGTTTCCCCAGAAAAGCTACTTTAAAATCATCTGAGGAGAAATATATTTGGGCATAAATAACAAAATTCAGACCCAGATCTAAACTCTCTTGTTGGGAGTGCTAGCAGCACGCAGTTAATGAAGGTCGCCTTGGCATGGTGTTCTCGAGGCTGCACTCAAGCAGGATGTCTCTCCCCCATCTGCAAGTACTCCTCCTTCTGCACCCCACCTCTACCCCAGTGCCCTCTGCACACGAGAGTCTTTAGAAAGTTTGTGGAAAAACAAAATCGAAAGATAATACAAATCTTTCTGGGAACTTTTTGAAGTACCCTCATACAAGCCACACAGCATGCACTTGGTGAACTGAATTTAAAAATGAAATGATCAAGATGATATTGTCCTCCAAATGTACCACTTTAGGTCAACAGTATCTTTTAATTAATGAAGGCAATGGCTTCATTTGTACCATCTTACAGTTTTGTGTTTTCCTCCTAGCTGTTAACTAGCTAATCTAAGGAATAATTAACCAAGCAAATATCTAAACATTAAAATAATCCATAGACTTAACTTCCTATTTGTCATGAAATAGTATTATTTCTGAACATAATTAACTAAGCTAAGCTACACCTATAAACTTCTATTTTTGTAGTAATTCAAAAATGGTAAGACTATCAGGAAAAGGAATATATTTTCATTGCTACTAGAATCACTCCACCAAATGCACCTTGCTAGATGCTGAGGTGCCACAATAAACATTTAAATATGTAATGTTTGTGAAACCAAGGAAGGGACTTAACTAAGCTCTCACACCAGATTCGTCATTTTTTAAAATGCATAAACAGTTCTGCTTCCCATAACCGTTCTATTTCTAAGCCAATGATTGTTGTTACATTCTCTTCATACACAAAGGGTGCTAAAAACAAAAAACACTTAGCTTTTAAAACAAAATTTAAGAATCACTGGCTAATGTCCCAGGTGGATGTATGTTAACAGACCCCAAAGCTGGCATTATAAGCAGATAAAGAGGTTCACCAAAGCAGACCATTTGCCAGTCTTGATTTAAGTGAGAGCTGCCAGAATTTAGACACAATATTCACACACTCTATAGTTAAGTCTCGGTGTTAAAATCCTATGTTGCCCTGTTTTAGAGAGAATATAAATCCCAGTACAAGGTTATAATATAAAATGTGCTGTAAACAATTTAAATATATATATATAGTACATATCTACCCTTTGTACTACAAGAAATTTGACCTAAATATCAAAACTTGAGAATTTGTAATAATTTATTCTTTACAGAGAAATTCAAGTGTTATTCAAATGCTTAGAAAAAAATATCAGATGAACTCAATTCTCCAACCACAAACCTCCTAAGCAGGTCAGCATTTCCCAGCCATGCCACAGGGGTACACACGAAGATTCTCTCCTCCCAGAGGACATGGAATAGATCTGTACCCCACAAAATATGAAGAGGAAAATCGAACTATATTTAAGTTGAAAAAAGCATAGTTCCAACCACCTTCCATGTGAGTCAACTCTTCCTAAATTGTCAAAGGAAAATTAGTTGACTTTTGGAAGCAGAAGCATAAAACTTATTGGCTCCCAAAGCTCTCTGCAGAAATAGTAACCAATTCCTGCTGGTTGAGGAAAGCCCAGACTTGGGCTCTGCTTGGCTAGAAGTTTTCAAGCTGAGGGCCAGGCCAGAGGCAGTGGAGCACCAGCCAGGGGATGCTAATTCTAACCCAAGCAGAAGCAGTTTCACCTAAGGTTGCAAAAGCTTGAGAGAGAGGTCACCTTTTTTAGCTGCTATTTAGAGAACTTTTGGGCGGTGTGACCACTGATGATGAAATCTAGCTCTATGCCAGGGAAAGCACGCTGCTGCTAGTGTCAAAAGAATTTTCTCTTAACCAAACAGGAGCCACCCTTGCTAAGCAAGTCACACACTTAGAATCCTGAATGCTAGAGCTTGAGGGGATTTAAAAACTGTGATAACCTCACTCAGACACAAAAACTAAATACATTAATAATAAGCATAAATTAGATGCTAAGTATTTATGGCTCCAGCCTAGACAGCACCCTGAACTGCAGACTCAGATCTTACAGTCCCAGGTGGGTATCTAAGAGGCATCTCATGCTGAACATGTGTGAATCAAACCCAGGTCTCCCACCCAAATCTGCCCCCCTGCACCAACCCCCTCCAGCAAAGAGCACTCCCCTTTTTCACGTTGCTCAAGCCCCATGCCCTGGCGTCAACTTTAATTTTTCCCCCTCTCCCACCACATCCAACCCATCAGCAAACCCTGCTGGCTTCAACTTCAAAGTAGGTCCTCTTCTCAGCCCCCTCACTCCCACCCCTGGCCCAAGCCTCCAGCACCTCCTACATTGATTATTCCAACAGTCTCTTAACAAGGTCTCCCTGCTCCCACTCTTGCCAATACAGTTTGTTTTCAACACAGCAGTGACAGTGATTCCATTAAGACACAGTCAGGTCCCAACTCCCCTCCGCCCAGAACCATCCAGTGGCTTCTCACAGCATTCAAAATCCAAGTCCTGTAGCAGCCACTCTGCCCCTCATTTGCTGCATCCCAGCCACGCTGGCATCCTGTCTCCTTAACTCCATGCACTGTTTCCACCTCGAGGCCTTTGAGGTTAAGAGACTTTCCCTGCTTTGTTTGGTATTTTCCACTGCTGTATCCCCAGCACCGAAGAGGCGAGCTGGGCACAATAAGCACTCAACAGCTGCTAGTTGAATGAATGAGCTGAACATATGCAACCTGTCTACTACTTTCATTATTCCTATTTCACAAATGGGGAAACTGAGTTGCAAACAGATTAGAGAACTTAACCAGCTCAAACAGTGGCAGAATCAGAATTTAGGCCAGGACAGGACAGCTGCAGAGAGCTGACCCTTAGCTACATGGCTCATCTTGTCCTCTTTCCAATCAAAAGACAGTTTTCATTCAATCATGTTTTGGGGGCTTGGAATCCTTTCACAGCCTCAGTGGCTAAGAGCTCACTTTCATAAGCAAAAATCTCAGTGTTTAAGATAAGGCTGGCATAAATCACAAACATCTTGTTTTTTCCCAAAGCCCCTTCCTACAGACTGGTATGTGACTCAGGCTTCAAGTGATCTAGACTACATATAAAATGCTTGGAACTTGGAGGTCAGTTCAGCAAACTTTGTGCTCACAAATCTGAGGCGTGGGGTAGGCCAGTGAATATCACCTCACATAGAGAAGGCACATAGACCATCTGGGAAGGATCAGCTTTCTCAGAGTAGAGTCCTACCTAGTGAGTGTATTTCCCCCTTGAGCTGCAGAATGGGGTCCAGAGGCCAGGGAGATGCTGGACATTCTGTGGGGGCCACCCTCCACCGCAGCCAGCTCCCTCCTCCAGGTATAGGAGGGGCGGGGAGGTATTAAACCACATGGAACACAGAATGAAATAAATGGAAGAGACTAATGCTAAAACTATTCTAATGACAGCCAGCTGAAAGGGTCTTAAAGTATTTTAGGATTTTGGGGCCGAGCCCGTGGCGCACTCGGGAGAGTGTGGCGCTAGGAGCGTGGCGACACTCCCGCCGAGGGTTCGGATCCTATATAGGAATGGCCGGTGCACTCACTGGCTGAGTGCCGGTCATGAAAACGACAAAAAAAAAAAAGTATTTTAGGATTTTAAGTTAACAGGGCACCTCCAAACTAGCCCTTTGGAAGAGCAATCATCATTCTTCTATGAATGCAAAGGGAATACTGGTTAAAGGTTTCTCTGATGAAACAGAAGAGAGAGAATGTTGCCCAGTGGTTAGCTGCTCAGGCAGCAGAACCAGAGTTGAATCCTGGTTTAACTATTTACTAACTAGGTAACCAATGTGTCTCAGTTTCATCATCTGCAAAATGAGGCTAATATTAGTACCCACCTCCTAAGATTAGTGGGAGGACTAATGCTGAATATGTGTGAAGAGCTTGGTACCAGTGGTACCTGGTACATAAGATGCACTTGATAAAGGCTAACTCTGACTAACAAAACATTATAGAATATTAGTTAAACCAGTTTTTAGGATTTTTTCAGTCTCCCAGAGTGAACTTCTACAGAATGTGAAAAAATTAAGGGCTCGGAATTAAATTATCAATACTCACTCTTTAACACAATTCCTAGCATTTTTATGATTGGTGTTGAATATTTTGGAATGCGATTTGAAAGACAGTTGCTTTAAGCTAACTGGGGAAAGATTCAGAATAGGGATATGGTAGTAACGGGTAATATTCAGTACAATGAAACCTCAACAAATTGGAACTGAAAAATATCCAAGTTCTCATCGACATTTTTTTCTTGCTCTTTACTTTTAGAAGAAAATAGCTAATTCCAACAAGAGAGCTGTATCACCAGACTGGAAGCTGAGGGTGCGGTCCTAGTCCCAGGGCAAGTGTGACCTCAGGAAAGGCACTTCCCCAGGTGGGTTCCAGGGTCCCTGTGACAAAGGATGGTGATTCTAACTGTACTTCCAAGTCCCCATCTCTCCTCCTGTCAGAAGAACTATGATTTCACCTGTTTCAGATGTGGAGTTCCACTGAAGATTTCATTAAGGGAAAAGAATTCTGCCATTATAAAGAACACTGAAACCAGAGTTTCAAGGTCCAAAATGAGCCAAGTGAAAGCTGACTGTATGTGAATAGTGAGGGTTGAGTCCACACAACACGCTTCAAAAAAGCATTTTGCAAACCTATTTGCACAGCACAGGCCCTTGAGGCAGCATGGGGGTTCCCTGGGCAGAAAGTCCGGTAGACACTCTTTTTGGCTGAGTCACAACACCCACTGGTTTAAAGCTTCATGAACGCCCGCATTAAGATACTTTTTAACTTTCACTCAACACAGAGCATGGGGCCCTGTGGAACTCAAACCCCTGGCCACGGTTGTTGAAAAGGGAAGCAGGTGCTCCACAGTCTCTGGAAATCAACAAATACTGCAGCTGGTCCCTGTCCTTGCTCTACCTACAGCAAAGCCCAGGCGAAAACACTTTCAAAATTATGAGGCAGAGACCAAACAAAACCCACAACCCAATTTAGTGCCATTCTGTTTTACATGATTTCCCATCTAGTCTGCAGCTCTTTGAATACTTTAACTATAGCACAGCTCGAGGGACCCAGGGCTAATCAATACAGGTTTGCTCATTTGTGGACACCTGTCACATCACCCCCGTTACTCCATACCACAACTCCCATGTTCCCTTCACTCATAATGTTTAAAAAGCACAAAATTACTCCATCTCAGATCTTTAACTCAGCTGTAAACTGCTCTCACAATATTTCTGAAATTGTACAAATGTTATTTCCAACTGTCATCCTGAGAACTGCTGATAGCATAATTTGGGAATATTTCCAATTCTGGCTGAGGCTGGGCGGGGGCCAAAGGCTAGGACTGGACTGTGTGTACAGACAATAAATCAGCCACAGGTGTTAAGAGGGTTTGGGCTTTGCTTCTCTGAATTAGTAACTGTTTCTGTTATTCCGCACTCGTAATAACATCCTGTCACAGGGACCGCTTTCCCACAACTTTTACACTACCCAGAGATCTGACACCAGCTTGTCCTGTGAGCAAAATGTCTGTGATCAAGCTCTTTTCTGCATTATGGTTGCTGCCCCTCCCAAGAACAAACAAGGCCCACACACAACCCCTCGCCTCCCTGGGAGTCACAACCAGATGCCTCGGATGGGAAAACATTCCAGCAAAATAAAAGCCGTTTTGGAAACCAATTTAACTTTTTCCCATAGGGACCCTCTGGATAAGGACTTGCCATTGCCCTGAAACCTCCCAACACCGTGACCTATCCGAGAAGGAATGGACTGTCACGTCGGGGAGTCAGACAGGTTTCTTGGCTGACTTTTAGGTCTAGGTCTACTAGGTCGAGGAAGCACAAGGAATGGAAAGAAAACCTAGAGCAACAGGGTCCTTTGTCAGGATGTGCTCAGTCACGTCAAGACCTAAACAAGTTGTCGAGGTAACAAGATGAGAGGGTCAGGGCTATCCACCGGGACCCGCCCCATGGCCCTCGCGCGCTGAGTCGATGGACCAATGGACTGCGCGAGATGCTGGGACCCTGCTGTCCACCGCAGAGCCAAGCTTCTCTCGGCGCCCGGGTCCCTGGGCCACTTGGGCACCCCTGGGCGGGCCCTATCCGTCCACGACGCGGCGCACCGGGAGCCCCGCCGCTCCCCCACCCCACCATGAGCGGGGCGCCGGGGCGGGGGAAGGCGTGGGAGGAGGGTGCCGTTCCCGCGCACGGACCTGCCGCTCCTCGGCCTGCAGCGCGTACTCCTCGCGCATCCGCAACAGCTCGTCCTCCAGCCGCGCGCGCAGCTGCTCCAGCTCGATCGCCTCACGCCGCAGGGCCTCCGCCTCCTGCGCGCACAGCCGCGACTCCTCCTCGGCCTCGAGCCGGCTCTCCTGGCCCCGCCGCAGCGCCTCCTCCAGCTGGCACACCTCGTCCTCGTATAGCTGCACGGTCTCCCGCCACGACTCGGCCACCAGCAGCGCGTAGCCGTCATGCACCTCCCGCAGGCGCGGCGGGGGCGCGGCGAGGCCGGCGGCCCGGGCGCGGTAGTGCAGGGTCGGGCCGGCGGCGCGCGCGCGCAGCTCCCGCACGTCGCGCTCGTGGGCCTCCTCGAGGCCATGGCGCTCCGCCTGTAGCCGGCCCAGCAGCGCCTCGAGGGCGGCGTGCGCGCCTAGAGCTTCCTGCAGCTCGCGCCGCTCCGCGCCCAGCTCGGCGTCCAGCCGGCCGCGGGCGGCGCGCTCTTCCGCGCCCAGCTGCTGCAGCTCCCGCAGCTCCCGCCGCAGCGCGTCGCGCTCGCCCTCGGCCAGAGCCGTGGCCCAGCTCAGCTCGTCCAGCTGCTGCCGCAAGCTGCGCGCCTCCTCGGCGAAGCGGGCCTGCTCCTCGGCCCACAGACCCTCCTGCCCGCGCCGGCCGCGCAGCTCCTCCTCCAGGAGCAGATTCTCACGCTCCAGCTCCCGCACCCGGCACACGTAGTCGTAGAGCCGGGCGTTGAGCTCCTGCAGCTCGGCCTTCTCCGGGCCCGTCTGCAGGCGCCAGGACAGCATCTTGCTGGGTGTGTGGGGCTCTCCCGGCCGATCGGTTCCCTCCTGCCCTGGTCTTGTCCCTACCGCCGCACCACCGCACCACCCCGACCCCGCCGCTGCCCCGGAGGCCCGCAGACTGGGGCGGGAGCTGGCGAGGCGCTGCACTTAGCGGACGGGGCGGGCCGGGTGGGCGCGGGCCACAGCCTCCAGCCAATCACAGCGCGGCCCGGCGTGGCCACTGCGGCCGGACAGCGCCCCCTGCCGGAATGACCGCTGTGCTGCCAGGCGGCCCAGCCCGGGACCGGGTGGCAGTGATCGTCGCCGGCGTCGGGTAACGCGGGGGCGAGGCTCGCTGGCTGGGCAGGGCTCTGAGAAGGGATGCGGGAGGGGCCTCCCTACCGCTGCCCCGTCACCTGCAGCACCCAAGTGTCCTGGCGTTCATGGATGGAAACAGAAGACACCACTGAGTGAGATAAAGCTGAATGCCGGTCGTTTACCAGAGACTTTTCATCTCAGGCCCTGGAGATTCGGGGGTTCTATTTTTTAAAAATTATATATGTGTATGTAACATATTGTAGACACATATATAAATATATACATATATGTGTGCGTTAAATAGTCTCTCAACCTAAAACACAAATACCTATCCGTTTGCCAATATTTTGATGTACAGGTAAGACTTTTCTTACCATATAGGTTGACCATTTGGGGTTCCTCGTTTTTCTTATACAAACTGCTCTCATGGGACATTACACTTACCAGATTCAGTTTACGGTTGAAGTAAGAACTTAAAGAGACCGTGAAGTGTTCTGAGTGCAGGACTTTCCAGACACCTGACTTCTCCCCAGGCTTTTACAGTTGTCCCCCCTCCCACACACACCCCTAATGTGACTGCCATTTTTTTCCCCCTGCAACTTGCCTTTAAGAAAGCGCTCAATTTAATTGCCATACAAAATTGCCAACAGCTCTTTTTTGCACACTTGCATTTCGTTACTTTTCATGACACTTATTTGAGTTACGGATGACAATAACCAGAACAAGTAGCATTAAAGGCACAGGAGCAAACACAGCAGGCCCTTGGCTGGGGTGCCCGTGGACGGGTGGGGACAAAAGTGCCCAGAGGAGGCCTGCAGAGCCATCCATTGGGCGAGGGCTTCCGTGGTAGGGCCACCAGCCAGTGTATTTTACAGACAGCATAGAAAGGTGGGTTGGTCAGCAAGTTGGTGCAGGGAAGAGCCCTTGAGAAAGCTTCTCCTGCTCTCCTTGCAACAGGCATGAGTCTAAACCACAAATGGGGCAGAAAATGAGCCTTTGTTTCTCCAAAGATGCCACATTTTGTGAGGGTGGGGGGTAGAAATTAATTTTATTTATTTTTTATTTTTTATTTTTTGGTGGAATAGGAAGTCAGCTTTTGTTCAGGAATAACAGTGACCTGAGGAGAGATGTTAGGCAAACCCATCTCTGTGGTGAATGGCCAGACAAAAACCATCTCAAAGGCTCAGGTTTACTGAGGAGTTTTTAAAGAGGGGCTGAGGGAATGGAACATGGGAAGTGAAAAGCAGGAGGGAGGGGGATGTGAGCTGTGGGGGCTCCATGCAAGGAACCAGGTGCAAGGTCTCGCCAAGTCTCCCTCTGGTTTCTGGTCCCATCCTTAGAGTCCTACTGGATTTTGATGAGCTTCAGGGTGGAGTCAGCATAGCTTTATTGATGTCTTCTTTGGTTTCGCAGGGTCTAGATAGTATGTGTCTCATGGCAAGGTTACAACTCCAGGCTGACTGGAAAACAGCATTAATTCTTTCATACAGTTGCCTCCCTACTCCCAAGTTAGTTTAGGTTATGTTCTCTGTTCTCATTCAGCAAATTTTTCAGGGAAGGTTCTTGGTTGACATACTCTTATCCCTACTTATTTGAGAATGTCTTCCTTTGTACAGAAATGATAACTTGGCAGGGTACATAATCTTTGGTTCTAAATTATTTTCCCTTAGAACTGTGTAGATATTGTCCCATTGTCTTCTGGCATGTAGAGTTGCAAGAGAAAAATTGAGTCAGCCTGACTTTTGCCTCTTTATAGGTAACTTGCTTTCTCTGTCTAAATGCTTATAGAATGTTTTCTTTATTTTTGAAGTTTAAAAATGTCACCAGAATATGTCTAGGTGTTGCTTTATTTTTGTCAAACTTAAAAGGTACCCTGAGTGCTTTTTCCATTTGTAGATCTAGTTCGCTCTTCAACTCCAGAAAATTTTCTTGGATTAGTTCCTTAATTACCGTTTCAGCTCCATTTGATTTGTCCTGTTTCAGGTATTACTATTATGTGTAGATTGTATCTCCTGGACTGGTTGTCTAGGTCTCTCTTTTTCTCTTCTTTTCTTACCTTGATTTCTTTTCCCTTTTTCTCCACATTCTGTGAGGCTTTCTCCTGTTTCGAATTTTCTTCGGTAGTTCAATTTTGCAAACAATCTGGCTTGTACTTCTTTCTATTAACTCTCTGAACACCCTGATACTTTTCAAACTCTCTGCCCATTCCTTGTCTATCACTGTGGACAGGTTGTTAAAAACCTGTATTAAATGATTCTTAGACCTTTCTATAGCTTGCACACCTTCTATTTCCAGTGCTATATCCATTTCAAGAGGAGGCGTTTTCTTGATTGCTTAGCTCTGTTCTGAACTGCAGTATTAGAACCTTTTCAGTATTAGGACCATTTCTTAGCAATGAGGACCAAAAATGAAGATTAAGGGAGGTCTTCCACAGTGGGGAAAATAAAATGTCCGAAATGGTTCCCATGAGAAATTAGTATCTTTCAACCCGTAATTCCCTCTTCCTCCCTGCTAAGTCTAAGTGGGGTTGGGGGTGGGCTTATTCAGTGCCAAGGCATGGGGCAGGGAGTTCTGGACCCCCGTCATTGTCCTTCCATTTGCCCAGGTGCACATCCATACCTGGCCCTTGCTTATAGAGCCACATAGCTGCTGTAGTGCCATCATGCACACCTGTCTGGAGGCCCTGCCAGTCTGAGTATATCTCCTGGGCCACACTGGGACATTGGGGAACTGTGGGGTGACTCACACAGTTAGTGGACTCAGCTGCAGCCATTCATCCTCAGCTCTTTGACTCCCCACACCACCAGGGGTTCTGCTGTCCCACCTCCTCTGGCTGGGCAGGGGGCAGGTCTGCAGGGAGGGAGAGTCTTCTCAGGCACTGGTGGGACTCCCAGCAGGAAGCTGTGCTCTGAGTCCTCAGGTTTCCTTTGCCCCATGCCCTTCAGGATCATGGATTTTGAAACTCAAAACCTGTTCCCCACTTCTACTCTAAATCCTGTCCTTGAGAAAATGACCACTACAGGGTATAGCTGCCCAGTTAGGGAAAGAATTATAGAGCACCAAGAAACAGCAAGGGGAAAAAAGTACCATTGGTTGATTTTCCAAAATAATGTACAGCTGCATCATATTTAATCTGCACAAAACTGAGGCTCAGAGGAGTTTAACTTGCTTAAGGACATATGGTTCTCAGATTTGGGAAAAGAAGTATTAGAAGTTGTGACCACAGGAGCAGACTTGAGAAAGCGAGTTCTGGCCAGGGAACAGGCACACTCAAAGGGGAAGGGAATGATTGATGGGATGGAAGGAGAAGGCATTACAAAAGGGTGAACAGGATGAGGAAGCACCAGGGACCAGCAAGAATAAGCAGCCAGGAAGCCCTTAGCACCCTTGGGTGTTGGCTGAGCCTGGAGGCACCTGGAGCTCCAGAAGTGGGCCCCCAGAGCAGGAGCTGCAGAATACATCCTTCCAACCTCCTGCCAATGCCTCCCCCTCTGGAAGCCAGAAGGCACTGGAGCCTGGCTTTGGGGTGCTGGAGCGGGCTTCCATTGGCTGGTGAGTGCCAACTGTTAAAATTTCAGGAATCTTGTGAACTGCTTGTTCACTAATCACAGCCATGATTAAAAATTAAATTACAGAAGCTTACAATGAATTATACAAAAAAGAGAAAATACTCAAAACTTAGCACTTCCTAATTATTTTATGGCATGTTCCTATTACTTGTTCTTGACGTTATGCATGACGAGTGTGCCCGTACGGTGGAAATGCTATGCAATGTGGGTACCCAAATCCGTGTTCACTGACGTCGCTTTGGTATCTTGAGTATTTACACACTAGAAATCAGGAAGTGATTTGTTATTGTTGGCTCAACTTACCGTTTTGTGGATTGTCTAGCCAAAGCAAAGTGGTGGAGAATATATGTTAATAATGCAAATTAAACTTAGTGGTGTTTTGTGTCTGTATCTACTGAACTGTGATTAGCAAAAACAAATTTGAGAATATAATTTTCCAGTGTTTCAAAACTGTTATCCAGATCAGCAAAGAAGTTGCTTTATTATGAGGAATGAAGTTTCTTAGTCGTTTCACCTTTATCTTTCTTGTTAAGGTAAACAGAAATATCAACCATCATTCATGTACTCCACTCATTCATCCATTGCAGCCACAGATTGACTAGGAAAACCAGAGTTCCGCAAAAATCAATGAAAACGTTCTGCGGGAATCAATTTGCTCTATTTATGGAATTTATGATAAGGAGTATTGTATATTTTATTATTGTTTGTCATGAAAGACTTGAAAGCTGCCTCATTGCTTCTATATTAACAAATATGCATCTCTATTAATAGCTTAATGGGAAAAAAATCTTGCAGTCCTCGTTTCTTATTGACATTCATCTATTCAATAGAAGTGAGTAATCTAAGCTGTAAAAATATATGCATAAATATGGGGGAATATATATTCCCTAATATATATGAATATATTCATATATGCATATACATCCATAAGATTCAATAAAATAATTTTTACTTTGAATTTTTAAAATGGCCCGTAAATATTTTTTTCTAGAGTTGGAATAATACAAAATAAATTGCTCACCCCTGCAGTGAGACAATGATTTAAAAGTTTGGGGGGGGGGTTAACCGCAGCCCCCTTTTGGCATGCTAAACACCTCGGGGATCATCTAACCTGCCTGTTACCATTTCCAGTGAAAACCGAACTCAGGGATAACACAGAGGTGGAGATAAGTGAGTTACATTTTAGCCCCACTTACTGAGCTCAGTAGGTTAGCAGTAGGAAGCATGCCGTCAGGTGTAAAAATGAGCAGCGTCTCCTGCAGGCGAGCTGGAGGGCTCCGGCCTCCCGGTAGGGGGCGCTGCTCAAGGCTGGAACCCCCGGCAGGGCCCCAGGGCCGCTTCAGGCCGGGGACCCTTCCTCCACCGTCATTCGTGCAAGAGGCGCAGAGGATGGGAAGCAGGGCGGGTCCGCTCTCAGAATTTCACGGAAAACCCTAGAAGCAGGAGGGCTGAGCAGGGCTGGGGGATCCAGCCTTCTCTATTAGCCACTGCGCTAGGCTGGCAAATGGAAAGAGCGGGTCTTTTCCCTGCTGAGAGGACTCGGAGCAACGGGGCCCCCGCTCCACAAGGCTCCCAAGCATGTAGAATAGTTAGGGGACAGGGGGTTAATGGATCTCCCCCTTCCTCGTCCCCCACTCCAGCTTATTCCTTCTGCTCACTGCCTGAAGGAAGGGCTGTGCCCCAGGCAGAAATCCAAAACGAAAAAGTCTCCCTGACTTTGGTCTCCAAAGTCCAAGATTTTAGGGACTAGGTGGGATTTCCAGCGAGAGAAAAGGGGTGTAGAGCTAGGGCTCAGGCTCACACTCCCGTCGAGCCCTTTGTCCAGACCGGGTCACAAACCCTCCACACGCAGGTCTACGAGCTAGGTCATAGGAAAACGTCGTTGGAGCTGTGGGTGAAGAAATAATAGGCTTTATTCAGAGCTAGGAGCCGTCAACCTAATATGGCTTCGCGAGAGTCCTCTAGAAGTTTCAGGCCTCTGCGTGGTTGGTCCTTTTTACTCAAGTCCATAATCCAAAAAACAAACAAACCCGGATGCACATGCGCAATCACATTAGACAATAACGAGGAACACCCGTGCACACGCGCATGCCCACCTCAGACGCTTGGCCAGACTCCCAACATGTAAGGGGCCCTAACCATTTTCCTTATATCTTCCCAACAAGGGAGGATAAGATCCTGAGGGAGGGCTCAGGAGGAGGCTGAGGAGAGTTGGGTTTCCCTGGAGACAAGGGAATATTGAGGGAGGACATGAAGGCACAGTCTGGCTGGGTCCTAGCAGGGGGAGCCTTGCACCCCTTCCTAGGCAGAGCCCAGAAGATAGCAAAACCGCGGGGCCTTGTGCCCTGCTTCCCAGGCACACCCTTTGAGAGACAGTGGGCCTGAGAGGAGGGGCCGAAGCCTGGCCCCAGCCTGAGCAAGGCCAGGAGCCCAAGCACCACCTGGACGTGGCAGAGGACCACAGACCTGAGGGAGCCACTCCAGCAGGGTCCCGGCCAGCTCTTAGGTGCCTTCATGCAAATCAGAAAAAGGCACCCTTTCTGGGTATGACCTGGTTACTGGCTGGTTCCTTGGTGCTCAGGAAAAAGATGTACCTTCTTCAGAGCGGAAGCCACCCTGCACCCACATCCATGGCTTAGCAAGTACAGCACAGGCTGTGGTTTAGTCCCACTCATCCCCTTCTCCAGGCGCGTGTGTGCAGAGAACAGGCCACTTGGCCGTCCGTGTTGGCCCATTGTCCCAGCCTGTGCCTGTCTGGATGAAGACCAAGAGCTCTATTGGAGGACCAGTGGATGCCAGCACAGATGGTGATATGAAGACCAGGTAGCCCCCCCCCCCCCTACTGCCTCAGCATGGTGTAAGTTCTCAGCAATTCTGGTACAACCCCAGAGAAGGGGGTCAGAACCTTGAACTGATAGAGATTGAGTTGTCATAACCCTGGTGGAAATAAGGGCTCAAAATAAAAATTAGGCTGAGATATAGGAAAAAGTCAATCCACTATTATTTCCTGCACACCTAAGTTTGTGGACTGAGAGGCACACCTGCCCCAGACAGGTTGGGCCAAGTAGGAAATGAAGCAGGTGAGGGAAGGGAAATACAGCAGGCTGGCTGGAAGGGCTGATCTGGGCACAGTGACAGAGGGCAGACTGAGCTGCTTCATGTCCTGGCACTTTGTGCCAGCACAACCTTGGCTCACCAACTTTTCTGAGCCCATGTTGTTATCCATGTAATAGAGCAATATAGCATCTTCCTATAGAGGTATTGAAAGGACTAGACTTTCAAGTGTACAGCATCACTGGAGTTTGTGAAAACAGACTGCTGAGCCCCACACACAGTCTCCAAGTCAGTATCCTGTAGAGGGGCTGGGTATTAGCACATGCCCAGGTGAGACTGAGGCTGCTGGTGCAGGTCCATGAGGAAAATTACTGGCTTACACCGTCAGAGTCAGTCCCTGCGTAGTCCTTGCCATGTGCCAGGCACTGTTCTGAGCTCTTTATGTGGATTAACTCATATAATAGGCACAGCAAGCTACGAAGTAGGTACTATCAGCTCTAGTTTAACAATTCTGTTTTTACAATGAAGAAGCTGAGCCACAGAGCAGTCAGCTTGCCCAAAGCAATGCAAGTAGAAAATGCCAGAACCAGGATTTGAACCCTGGCCTCACCCACTTTGCCACACTGCCCATGTACTGTGTGAAGCACATCTCACACTGCCTGGTACACAGCACTCAGCAAGTGTTCGTCATCCTCATGGGCGATGTCCCGAAGCCCGGGCATCACATGGAGGCCAGTGGCCTGGGGCCTGTCTCAGGAAGCCTGGGAAGAGATGTGCGAGAGCCCGAGACCAGTGCAGCTACGCACAGCTCAGTAGAGTCCACCGCTGAGTAGGTCTGGGGAACAGAAGAGCAGGTACGGACGGACTAGTCCTTGAACCACCCAGGCTCGATTTTCCCATCTATAAGGTGAGGATAACACCTCCCTCTTAGGGTTGCTGCGAGGACTAAATAAAATGAGAATATATCTTACACAGCACTTTACACCCTACCTCCTTCAAGAAAGTATATGAATCCAGCCACTCTTTCTCAGAGCCCAGAGCGTTCCCCACTCCAGGGCAGCTCTTCTGGCTATTTTGGGTGGGCGGGCCATTTGTTTATCACTGTTTTATATGAGCACAGCAGGTATTTGTTGGTATAGGTTTATATGAGCACAGCAGGTATAGGTTGCCTTATTTGAAAGGTACAAAAATAGCATTTGTCATCTGAAAAAAATGTGCAGTAACCTAAGTTGCATTACTTCTTTCTCTTAATTTGGAAAGTCATATTATATACGAGAGTACTTCAAAATGTTCATGGGAAAATAGAATTAAAGGATAGTACTAATCTTTCCACAAACTTTTTGAAGTACCTTTGTATATTACAAATGAACTTGGGAAGGGCCCCAAGTGGCAAACAAAAATCTTCTGGTTGATATTCCCAACAGGAAAAGACTCTCACTTTAATCTAAGAACTAAAAAAAAAAAAAAAAAAAACTTGCCTTTAAAGAACAGCACATTTGCTCTGACTGCCTTTAAAAACACATTTTCCAGGAGAGTGTTGTTGGCGTTCATGATGGGATAATTCAAAAATTCAAAAACTAGTTTTTGGGTCCCTCCCATGTGCCTGGTGCTGGTCAGGGCACTGGGAACACAGAGCAGAGGGGCACAGCCTTTTTCCTCATGGACTTGGGTAGGGGGAGTACAGGGGAGAATGCTCCCCCCAACCCCACGTTGCTGCAGGCACCTACTCCCAACCATGCTGCACCCACCAGCGTTCAGCAAACAGCTGTCTCTCTCTCTCTACCTGTGCAGCCCCAGTCCGATCTCCTGGCTTTAAGTACCAGCAACATGCCAATGACCCCCAGATGTGTAACTCCAGCCTGGGCTGCTCATCTGAATCCACTTCGTCTTGGGCCAGGGCTCTGTTTAAGATATGACCCCTGTATGTCCCTACTCTAAAACCATGGTGGTGCTTTGGGTCTCTGGGTACCAACATCAATTTGGACCGGGTAGTAGGTTTCCAACTGCTCTGAAAAGAAACGGGTATTCCACTTTGCCTGCTCTAAGTGGCTGCAGTGGCCCACTTTCCCCAGTGCGAATGGCTGTAGTCCCTTTGGGGAAGGACCAAGGACCACCGCCCTACTCAGTTGACTTGGAGGTTGCTGGGTCCTTCTTTTGGCTGATGGGTTCTGGATCTAAGAAATGACTCAGGCCCAGAAATTGAGCAATGACTTTCCATAAAGAAAATTGGATCATGACTTTGCACAGGAGTACTTTTGATTCATCCTATATATTTAGTGATGTTTTGTTATCTTTCCCCTCGGAACACCATGTTCTGAGTCATCTTTGCAGATGCCTTAGGTCACCGCCCCCCATTGCCATTCCAACCTTGCAGCTCATGGCGGTCACTGTATTCATCTTGATTTTGATACTTACAGACTGCCATCTGTGTTTCTCAAAGTCCAGCATCGCCAGGGAACTTTTTAGAAATTTTAGAAATTTAGAAACATTCTTCAGCCCCTCCCCTCGCCTACTATATCAAAACCTCTGTGTTTTGATAAGGCCTCCAGTGGATTTTATTTTATTTTTTACTTTTTGTTTTATTTTTAATTGACAAGTAATAATTGTATATATTTATGGTGTACAGTGTAATGTTTCAATACATGTATACATTGCAGAATGATCTAACCAGGCTAATTATCATATACATCATCTCAAATATTTATCATTTCTTTATGGTGAGAACATTTAAAATCCTCTCTTTTAGCAATTTTGAAATACAGAATACGTTATTTGTTGACCATAGTCACCACACTGTACAGTAAAACACCACAACTTATTTTTCCTGTGTAACTGACTCTGTACCTGTATAGTCCATTTCTGTTGCTTATAACAAAATACCTGGAACTGGGTAATTTGTAAGAAAATGAAATTTATTGCTTATGGTTTTGGAGGCTGGGAAGTCCAAAGTCCAGGGAACACTTATGGTGAGGGTCTTCTTTGGCGGTGGCCCCACAGCAGCCCAGGGGCCTCACATGGCAGAAAATGGCAGAGCAGAGAGAGCTCCTGGTGCATTCTCCTTTTTAAAGCCCTCAGAACCATGCCCATAATCACCATTTTTAATCCATTCACTAGGCATGGTCCTCAAAATCTAATCACCTCTTCAAGGCCCCACCTTTCAATTATCATAACAAGATTAAGCTTCAGTGAGGTTGGGGGGCATCCAGTCTACAGCAGTTCCCGCTAGTCAACATCTCTCCTTTCCCTGTCCACCCCGACCCCTCCCCGCCTCTGGTAACCACCATTCTACTCTCTACTTCTATGCATTCAACTTTTTTAGATTACACAAGTGAGATCATACAGTATCTATCTCTCTGCACCTGTTTAAGACTGAATAATATTCCATTGTGTATATGTACCACATTTTTAAAATCCATTCATGCGTTGATGGACACTTAGTTTTCTCCACTTGATTTGAATGCCTGCTAGTTTGGGAACATCTTATTCCCACCAGAAAGGCCGGCTGGTTTGTAGTAGCCTCTCCTCCTCAGTCCTACCACCTCCCCCAGGGGACAGCCACTCCTGAGCTTCTCCAGGATGTGATGCCCCTCACCTGTTCATTCCTTATCACTTTGGTAGATGGAGTGTCCTCCAGGCCCCCCCAGGGAACACAGCCAGTCTGGTGGGTTTCCTGGTCTTATGCCCACTTCTCTAATCTTTTGTCTCCTCCCTCCACAGTTCTCCATAGCATCTCTACTTCATTTATTTAATGTGGGCCATCCCATTTCAGGTTTTCCAGGCCATTCCAGCCACATACTAGCACAGTCAACTACAGCCCTTGTCACAGGAGAGAACCCCCACACCAACAACTCTCCCTGACCTTCAAGCCCACCTTGACCCAGCACCCTACAGACCACCTCTCCCAGGCTTCCTGCTCCAGTCCCTGCTGGCATTAGCCAGGTCTCATAGCACCTTTGGTGTATAATTTCTCTTCTTTCTGAGCCTAGCACTCCTCAGGTTTGACCCTGGCTATAGGTCTGGTGGCCAGGAGGGAGATTGTGGTCCACCCCAAAGGGTAAGCATTGTCTTGTAAGGCAGCTGCCTGGTCTGTGGTCTCTGCACAGCCTTCCAGCAGGGAGTGAGAGGGTCCTATATTCCAGTAAGGGGAGCAGGTCACTTCTGCATGGTCAGAGGGTTCAGGAAGATCCGGAGAACCAAGGTTCCTGCCTGAAGTACTCAGATACCACATCCTGAGCCTCTGAGTCCTACTCCTTTCCCATCAGAGCCCCAGCTTCAACAAAGGAGACTTGGCTAGAACGAGAACTCAGCCTCTCTTAGAATTAGATGCTGTGCCTGGTGGAAGTGAGGGTCTCTGTAAAAGCAGCCAGCCAGGTTCTCTGACTCTCACATTTTGCTGAGCAATCGCTCTAAGACTGACATTTTCTCTCTTAATGAATCAGTGGCACTTGGTAAAAGTCTCTTGATTCTACAGTCCTAGTTACTGTTTTCTCCAAACCTCCCCAAAGCTCATGATATTCCACCCCTTCCAGCTGAGCCCCCTTCCGCTATATCTTGTCCCAGTTCACTTAGGGTGAAAGTCTTAGCGGTCATACCTCAACAGCCTGCCAGCAACTATCAATACTCCACCTACCCATTAGCAGTGAACAATACAAAAATGAAGTTAAGAAAACAATTCCGTTTATAATGGCATCAAAGAGAAAAAGGATACTAAGGAACAGGTTTAACAAAAGTGCAAGAATAAATAGCAAGACATCCCATGTTCGTGGATTGGAAGAACTTAAGGTGGCAACACACACACACAAACATACACACAACCCACGTGTACACACATATCTACATTTATGTCTTTATCTACCCATCTATATTCACACATGAGTGCATACTGATTCATCCAACTCCAGTCCGCAAGGTTCATTCAAGGCTTCCTCCCCTCATTGCTCATTTGTAACTTCTTTCTCTGACAGTGAGAAATGTGTATTTACTTATTGGTTCAGCCCTGTGTACATGTAAGGTAGTTTCTGCAGAGTCTTTTTAAAACCTAAGTCAGGTCACTCCACTTCTCAAAACCCTCCCATGCCTCCCCATTTCACTTAGACTAAAACCCAACTCCTCTGACCTACAAGGCCCTACATGATGTGGATCCCCAACACATATTGATCTACTTACTCTCCCTTGAGCTTCTGTTCTAGATACCTTGGCCCTCTTGCTGTACCCCAGAGGCTGGGCAGACGAGAGGGAACTGGCTTGGTATAACAGAACTGTTCCACCTCTTTAGTTTGGTGATAGTGACAGGACTATATAAATTTGTCAAATTCCCTTAAACTGTGCACTTGAAATTAGTGAATTTTATTGTAGGTAAATTATACTTCTCAATGAAGTTGATTTTTTAAGAAAGACATTTATCCCAAGCAATACTATCTGTGATATCGCCCATTTGAAATGTTACTTTTATGTTTCTAAAATATTTTGAAATAAACACATAACTAGTAAGATTTTGAATGTTTTCATCTACTTCTACCTAAAGTCACATTCCTTTTCACCATGGTATATTCCCTGTCATGATCTCCTTTGGGTTTTAGGAGAAGATCCAACATGATTGGTTGGATTTGACTGCCTTTCTCTCCTTTCACATTGAACAAATTCATTATCCATCAGTGACTTTCAACTGTTTTGGCAGTGATCGCAATTAAAAGGAAATATATATTACATTGCATGCACATGCAAAGAACTGAAACGGGAGTTCTACAAAACATTACTTATCCCTCCAATATTTTAATCTTTTTTTAAATGCTGGATTGGACCCACAAACTTAGTATTATGACTTATTAATGAGTCTTGATTTATGATTTCAAGACTCCTAATCTAAATGATGCCATCTACCACTTTAATTAATAACATTGACCTGGCATCCATCAATACCTGTCAGTTTTCTAAATGTGACAAATAATGAGTCAGGTTGAACACATTCTGTACTTGACCTCCACTGTCTGCCCCCCACCCCCACCTTCCTGAAGGCTCCTGGCCTGTGGTCAGGAAAATGCAGCCCGCAACTCAAATACACTTTTTCTAACCTCTTACCACCTTCTCAACAGGAGATCTCCCACATCAACTTACACGCAGATAAATCAGTAGGCAAGGGCGATATTCTGATATGAACAGACATTGCCTCACGAACTATACTTAAAAAAATTTTTCCACTGCATGTGGGGATTGTTTGGATGACATAGACAGCCATGGTCAGGAAGCTGATTTCAATTTCTCCATCACAACGTATCAGCACCACCATGAAAACAGCAGTGGCAGCCAAGGCAACTAGAGCTCTCAGGAAAGCTGCCATAGTCCTCCTTCCAGATATCCCCAAATTGTACCCATCAGTAGCCAGAGAGGTGAATCAGAGCTTGAACCTTTGATTAATACTGATGTATTTGAACCTCACAGAGTTAGCTTCGGAGATATCAGGGTCAAATCATGAACTCTCAGCCTAGCCCCACCCTGTTCATCCCCATCTGCCTAAATCCATCTATACTTCAAGGCCCAACTCAAATGGTATCACATTCACAAAGCCTTCCCCGGTGGTGCCTGTGGAAATCAGGCCTTCCTTTGAATTCTCAAGGGTCTTGAGTTGTAACTCTCTGATGAAATGAGCTCCCTCATCTGAGGCTGATCTCATTCAGTATATCCCAGTCCATAGCTCTCTTGTGACTTTGTGGTCAGGGACCATGAGTGTATCTCCATCCTGGAATCTTCGTTCTGCCTAGTCCAGTCCTTGCTTTTGGTAAGCACTGACTAAGTAAACTATGTAGTTGCTAAATTGCAGTGTCCTGACATATGGAATGTCTGGATTCGAGTTCTGGCTTGGGTAGTAACCTCTAGTGTGATCTTAGTCAACTCACTTAACCTCTCTGGGCCTCAGCTTCCTTGGCTGTAATTGATGGAATTGGACTACATTGTTGTCTCTAAGGTTCTGTCTCCAAGATGGCCTCAAGGATCTCCATCTCCGATTATGTACTCCTTTATTGTACCTGGGCTAGTTGGTATGTCACTTCTGATACTGGGTTACAAAAGGCACTATGGCTTCCTTTTTGGTCATTCTCTCTGTCCTTTGGATTACTCACTCTGGGGGAAGTCAGATGCCCTGTCATGGGCAGCCCTTTGGAGAGGTCTAGGCAGTGAGGAACTGAAGCTTCTGGCCGACTGCCTGCGAAGAATCGAGAGCTGCCAACAACTGTGTGAATGAGTTTGGAAGTGGATTCACAAGCCCCAGCCTGTCCCTGAATGACTGCAGCCCTGGCCCACAGCTTGACTGCAACCTCATGAAAGAGTCTGAGCCAAAACAACCCAGCTAAGCCACTCCTGGATTCCTGACCCTCAGAACCTGTGAGATAATAAATATCTGTTGATTTGAGGTCATTTGTCATGCAGCAATAGATAACTAATACAGATTGTTTCTGGCTCTGAAATCCTGTGAGCCTAATGACCCTGGAATATAGCTATCACATTGAGGAAAAGCCTGATTTACAACAATTTTCCATCTTTGCCCTCCCCAGCCTGAATCATAAAGAGATAATACAAAATATGTCAAAATATATTTTGGAATAACAATATTTATTTTATTTGTGTTTATAAGAGTTCCCAAAGCTTTGTTGATTTTGCTTCACTGAATCTTTTATTTCACAAATGAAGGTGGAAATCCAGATAAATTAGGTGATTGGAATAATGCAAATGTTCTTCACTTTCATGGCATTTACATTTCTTCGGTGGTGAATGAAAATGAGGTATGGGCTTGCTTTGTTTCGCACCAGCCTCATCAGGAGAAATTTGTCTTGAGTGGTGGTAACACTGGCACATATCTTCCTAGCCACTCACGGGCCCAGTGACACCCCAGGGGAGAAGGGAGAGTGTAGGTCACTAAGTCACCTTCAGAAAAATAGCTGAAGATTAGAAAGAGACAGCCAGGCAACAGGGCTGGATTAAAAGATGACTTTTGACAGGACAAGAAGTGACAAGGAGTGATTTTCTGTTTAAAATGGGACCACAGCCCCATAATGAACAGGGAAATGGAAAGGAAATTAAGAGCATGGAAGGTTAGCTAAGGAGGCCAGTGTCTCCTCAGGCTGTGGGCATTAGCCCTGGTAGCTTCCCAAATGAGCACAAGCAGTGGGTGGCCACAGGAATCCGGGCTGATGACAAGTGAAGGAATGAGCATAGGAAAATCATAAAAAAGGGTCTGGGAGGTCAGGAGAGGGCTGAAACTGACAGGGCAGGTGTGTGTTTTGCTCACTAAAGTGTCCCTGGATTTGCTGCTTCACAGAGGAGACCCTCAATACAGGTTCGTTGAAAGGACAGAATATGGAAAGGAAATTAGGAAAAGAGACATGGACGGGTGGGAGATGCCTCTGGGAGATTAAAAATGTGTTGCTCTAAAAGCATCTGCTTTATCAAACAGGGTTTTATTGCAAAATTTTCTTGTTTAAGTAATGTTGTCATTTAGACAAACCCCATCTTGAACTTATTAATTGCTTTTTGGATCAAAAAGATCTACATGATCTTAACTGGATGGGTATTTGGGGGCCTCTTGGTGTTGCTACAGAGTAAAGGAGGAGGTTGGGTAAAAAATAAGATGTGTGTGGCCAGAGGCAGAGGGAGGAGCTGATGGGATGCCCAGCCTGTGGGTCAAATCTTCAGGAGACTTAAGACCAGAGGGTGCTTTGACTTAGTTGCAAACCTATTGATTCCAGCAAATCTGGCTACTTCACCAATATCACTGAGGTAGATGCCTTGCTCCTTTCAGATTGCTAAGCCACCTGGAGCTGAGCATGCTTTTGCTCCTCAGTATGAGTGTTTCCTTTGTTAATGGAATAAAGACTTGCTTGGGGAACAAATAGCAGAAAACCACTCAAAATGGAAATACAACAGAATGGAATTCTGGAAGATAAAGGAACCCTATTGGGCATTTCTGAGTGTATTAAAGAGCAATTTCTTCCCTTTATATTTGTACACCACGTGAGGATTTTTTTTTTTTTTTCTGAAACTGAGTGTTTGGATAGATGTGATAATAGATATGAAAGTGTCTCGGATCTAATAGGATTGTTGTCTTCCTAGTGATGGTAGCACAGTATTTTACTTATTTTCACCACATAACTGTCAGAAAGAGAGGAAGCAAGGGTCATTGGTGTTTTGCCACAAGACCAAACCACAGAGTTTGGAACAGCTTGCTCAGTGTGACAGGATGAGTCAGAGTGAGTCCCAGGGTAACAAGTACGAGGAAATCTGGGGTCCTAGATTTTTCTCCACTGGGACCATGTTGGGGTTTGGCAGAGGGATCTCAGCAAGGGGCAGCAGATCCCCAAACAGTCAAGTCTTCTCTTGGCAAATGGGTGGAGGGTTATAATGTGAATAACCCCAGACCACGCATAAACGTAAAAGTCATTTCTGTTGAACTTTGTAAAGCAGCACACGGTACTAGGACGCTGGAGCAGACATGACTGTTGGGTCACATGGAGACTCAGTCATTAACTGGGATCTGATTAAACATGAGTCATAAGAGACCCAGGGCTGATTCTGGGGGAGGGAGTGGATAATATTTTAAATAATAGCCAAACTCCCTTCCCCTTTATGTGAGGTGGTCTTTCCGTGTCATGCAGGGAAGGAAGACTCAACAGAAAGCAGAATGTTTCCTGTGTGTCTCAGAATGGCAGGAAAGACAGAGAGCAAGCGAGATGGGGGAGGGGGCCTGGGGAGAAACAGCAGCAACGTCCTGGGTCATCCTGGGATGGAAGAGCAGACAGGACCACGGGCATCTCACTGAGGTCCCTGAAAGGGTCTCTCTACATGGCTTCGTCCACCCAGTCTGTACCACATGCTGTACCTTACCCCCAACACCTGGCACCATACGAGCCCCAAAAGTCAGGCCTGGGCACCTCTCCAAATTGATGAGACTACCTTTCTACTATCAGGAGGGCTCAGATGACTTTACAGAAGGAAGTTACCTTTCCTGCACTCCTGAGTTTATAGATTGAAAGCTGAATCTGCCACATTGTGCCAGAGGATTAGGTTACCTGGACTACTGGGCACAGCTCAGGGCTGTGGTTTCAGACTGGCCCTGCAGTGATGACAAACATCAGTCCAGTTTGTGCCTCTTTGATCTTTTTTCTTCTTTTCCCCAATTTTGGCAGATATGTGCTATTCCATCATAGCCCTTTCTCTGAGACTTTGTCTGAGCTAAGCAAAACAAGGTGTGGTCATTGAGTTGTGCTGTCTACTTTGCATTGGAGGGAACGGAACAAGGTAGCAAGCTTACCAGGAATTTCTGTTGTGACCTTTTTCAAATCTCAGGAGTGAGAATGAATGAAAAATTGAGATGTGGAGACCTAGACAAAAGGCCCAGTTATTCATACACCTGGAGAATTTTCTACAAGGGCAAGAGAGAGCCAGTATTGTTAACTTAGGGGTCTGTTCATCCAGATGCTTGGGCATTGGACCACAGCAGTGCAGGATGGATTCTGACTCTTGCAGTAGGCACTACCAGCCTCACAGGCTGGGCATCATCCTCCTGTGCCATGATGGGAGTGGGCGGGGCAAGAGGTGAGCAGGTGGTCAGGACCTATTATGTGCAGAAGCAGGGAAGGTGAGCAAGCAGGGGGTGATGTAGGGAGTCTTCAAGGAACTGGAAGCCATTTGGGGATTTAAAATATTGTAAAATAAAAAATGTACACCCACACTAGAGATAATTGAGACTTGGTTGAATTATTAAATATGAGGGTACTTCAAAAAGTTCATGAAAGGATTTTTATTATCTTTTAATTCTATTTGTTCACAAACTTTTTGAAGTACCCTTGTGTACTTAAATGATTTCCAATCAGCCATCTTCTCTTCTGAAAGATATTGAATTAGAAACACCTTTATATGACAATGTGATAAAAAAAAAATCAGTACACATGTCAAATTTCTAGCCTACTGCTTTAAAAATACATATTCTAATAAGTTAAAATATATCATGTGCAACTAACACTTCAGTTATCAGACAACCAAGTGGAGATGCCCAAGAGAGAAAGTCCACATGAAAAGCCATTACTTTTCTGAGGTCCTCCACCAAAGCCATTCTTCAGGGACTGTTGAAATAATATGATTATGTGGCTTTTCATTCTGATTTATCCAGACATTTATAATGAACAAATACTTTTATATCCATGTAACAGAATTTAGGGTAGTTAAGAAATACTTTTCTTAAACTCATTTCACCCCGTTGTCCACCACTGCTAGTAACGTATTTACAGTGAAGGAAGTTCATAAAAGAAGTGGATTCTGCTGTCATTCATACTACCGACTCTTAGTACTTACAGTTTGGGATGGAAAAGCCATCACCAACAATTTTGAGGATGGGGTGAAGACCCACGGAAGGAATACATGTAGCCTGTGAATCGAGGATGTCCAGGAACCAAACCGAAAGGCACGGGAGCCTAGCAGGAATACTCAAGCCTGTAAATAATACCCAAGACAAATGCCCCTGGAGCTGGCCTCTGTCTGGAGTGGCTCCAGCTTGTCTTTCTTCATAAAGTGGCTTTGGTAGCTTGTGGATAGCAAAAGAAATATATTGCCCAATTTTGTCCCAACCTAGTTTTGAGTTTCCTAAAGAATTCTAACTGAAGTGTGGAAGAGTACAAATCCCAAATGTCTTACATTATCACAAAGCGAACACACCCATGTTCCAATACCAAGATGAAGAAACAGAAGATGACCAGCTCCCGGAAGCCTCCCTCGTGTCTCCTCCCAGGCACTGCCCCTTACCTATAAAGCCATAGGCTGTTTTAGCCAGCATGATGGAATCACATAGTATGCAGTCTTATGTCTCTGACTTCTTTCATTCAACATAGCTGTGTCATTTGTAGTGGCCAAGAACTAGAAACAACCCAAATGCTCAACAACAGAGATAATGAACAAGTAAACTGTGATCTGTTTGTACAATGAAATACAGCACAGCAACCAACATGAACAACCTATAGCTACGCACCATTGCATGGATGAACTTCACAAATGTAAGACTAAGTCAAAGAAGCCGGATTCAACAGAATATACAATTTAAAATCAAACAAAACTAAGCTATGGGTTAGAAGTCAAAGCTGTGGTTCCCTCTGGGGATATAGGAAAGGGTAATGTCCCAGGAGTTTTTCAGTATTTTAAATTGTAACCATTGTGGTGGGTGTTTAGGTTTAGGGTTTAGTATTAGAATTAGGGGTAGTGCTAGTGTTAGGGTTTTACATTTTCCTGATTGCTAATGAGATTGAATATTTTTTCATGTATTTATTGTCTATCTGAATAACTTCTTGTATGAAGTATACATTGTTTGCCCATTTTTCTATAGGGCTTTGTGTCTTTTGTTCATTTATTAGTTCTTTATGTATTTGGGATATAGGTCCTGTCGTATCCTGTGGTTACACCTTTCTGGTTACATATATTGCAAATATCTTCTCCCACTCTGCGTCTTGCCTTTTCTCTTTCTTACTGGTGTCTTTTAAAAATTGAAACGTAATTCACATCCCATAAAATACACTTATTTAAAGTGTTCATTTCAGTGTTTTTTAGTATATTCACAAGGTTGTTCATTCTTCACCACTGTCTACTTCCAGGACGTTTTCATCACCCCAAAAAGAAACCCTATTCCCTTTAGCTATCATTTCTCATTCCCTCCTCCTTCCATCGCTGGCAACCACTAATCTAATTTTTGTCTCTATAGATTTGCATATTCTGGACACTTCATTTAAATAGAATCACACAATGTGTGGCCTTTTGTGTCTGGCTTTTATTACTTACCAAAATGTTTTCAAAGTTCGTCTATGTTGTAGCATGTGTCAATACTTCATTCCTTTCTATAGCTGAATATTATCTCATTGTATGGCTATAACTCATTTTGTTTATCAATTCATTGGTTGATAAACATTTGAGTTTTTTCCATTTTGGGCTACTATGAATAATGCTGCTATGTGTATTTGTGTATACATTTGTGTGTGAACATGTGTTTTCAGTTCTCTTGGATTTATAGCTGGGGTGGAACTGCTGGGTCATATGATAGCTCTGTGTTTAACTTTTTCAGAAATGGCTAAACTGTTCTCTAAAGTGGCCTCACCATTTCATATTTACATTCCCGACAGTAAGGTACAAGGGTTCAATTTCTCTACATCCTTACTGACACCTGCTATTGTCTATCTTTTTAATTTTAGTCATCCTAGAGGACATGAAGTGATATTTCATTGTGATTTTGATTTGCATTTTCCTAATTAATGATATTTAGTATCTTTTCATATGCTTATTGGCCATTCATATATCTTCTTTGAAAAAATGTCTATTCAAATGCTTTGCTCATTTTTTAGTTGGGTAATTTATTTTTTTTATTGTTGACTTGTAAGAGTTATTTACATATTCTGGGTACAAGTCCCTTATCACAATATATGATTTGCAAATATTTTTTTCCTGGTCTGTGAGTTGTCTTCTCATTTTCTTGATAGCATGCTTTGAAGCACAAAAGTTTTTAATTTTGATGAAGTCCAATTTATCTATTTTTTTCTTTGGTTATTTGTGCTTTTGATATCTAAAGAATAATTGCCTAATCCAAAGTCATAAAAGTATGTACCTATGTTTTCTTCTGAGAGTTTTATACTTTTAGCTTTGGTACATGATCTATTTGAGTTAATTTTTAGGTATGGTGTGAGGTAGGGATCTGATTTTATTTCTTACTTGTGGATATCCAGTTGTTTCCACACTATTTGTTAAAAAGAGTATTCTTTCCCCACCATTGAATTGTCTTGGCACCCTTGTCAAAAATCAGTTGACAATAAATATAAGGGCTTGTTTCTGGACTCTCAATTTTATTTCATTGATCTATATGGCCACACAAAGTCTGGATTGCTGTAGCTTTATAGTATGTCTTAAAATCAAGAAGTGCAAGTGTCCCAACTTTGTTCTTTTTCAAGATTGTTCTGACTACTCTGGGTATCTTGAATCATAAAATTCTACATGAATTTTAGGCTCAACTTTTCAGTTTCTGTAAAGAAGGCAGGTGGGATTTTGATAGGAATTGAGTTGAATCTGTTGATTAATTTGGGGAGTACTGCCATCTGAACAATATTAAGTATTCTAATCCATGAACATAGGATGTTCTTTAGATCATCTTCAGTTTCTTTCAACGTTTTGTAGCTTTCAGTATATAAATCTTGTACCCTTTTGTTAAATTTATTCCTATGTATGTGATTCCCTGTGATGCTATCATAAATGGAATTGTTTTCTTGATTTTGTTTTCAGATTCATTATTGGTAGTATATAGAAATACAACTGATTTTTGTGTATTGGTCTTGTATCCTGCAACTTTGCTGAACTCATTTAGTCTAACAGGTTTCTTTTGTATGGCTTCCTTAGAATTTTTTGTATACAAGATTATGTCATCTGCCAATAGTGATAGTCTTACTTTTTCCTTTCTAATCTGGGTGACTTTTATTTCATTTTCTTGCTTACTTGCCCTGGCTAGAGCCTTCAGAACAACACTGAATAGAAATAGTGATATTGAATACTCTTGCCTTATTCCTGATCTTAGGAGAGTCTTAGGTCTTTCTCCATTAAGTATAATGTTAGTTATGTGGTTTTCATAGATGCCCTTTATCAGGTTAAGTAAGTTCCATTCTATTCCTAGTTTGTTGAGTGTTTTTTTTAATCACAAAAGGGTGTTGGATTTTGTCAAATGCTTTTTCTGCATCTGTTGAGATGATCATGTTGTTTTTCATCTTTTATTCTATTAATATGGTGTATTACATTGATTGATTTTCTTATATTGAACCAACTAATGATGTCTTTTGATGAACAGAAGTTTTTAATCTTAAAGTGGGTCAGTTTATCAAAGTTTTACTGTAGGTTTTTTGTTTTTATATCCTGTATAAGAAATCTTTGCCTATCCCAAGGTCATAAAGGTATTCTCCTATAATATATTTTATATGTTTTATTGTTTTGCCTTTTACATTTAGATCTACAAATCCATCTGGAATTGATTTCTGTGTAAAGTGTTTACAGAGATCAACATAAATTTTGTCTGTATTGATTTCCAATTGATCCAGCACTATTTATTGAAAATATTATCCTTTCTCATTGCTCTGATGACAAAAGTGTCCCTTTTATCACACATTGAGCATATGTGTGTACTTCTAAACTCTCTGTTCTATTTGTCATTTGTCTAATCTTGCTCCAATACCACATTGTCTTAATTATTGAGCTTCAGAATAAGTCTTGATATTCGGTAGCATAAGTCCTCTTATTTTGTTCTTTTCCTTAAGATTAGCTTGGCTACTTTTCACCCTTTCTGTATAAATTTTACAAACAACGTTTGAATTTATACACACACACACACACACACACACACACACACACACAAAATCTCCTGGAATTTTTATTAGGATTGCATTGATTTTATAGATCAATCTTGGAGAGAATTAACATTTTTATAATATTGTAGATCAACATGAGTTCATCAGTAAGGACTTTTGTAAGCTTTGTCTTTTCTGTGATAATTTTATTTAAGGAGAATAAGTAAAGATAATAATAAAAATAACAACAACAATAATAATAGGTAACATTTTTTATAGTTTCTATACACTGGATGTTTGGGTTAAAGCTTTATAGGCATTATCTCATTTCATTGTAAAAATTAACTGTTCACATTTGCCAAAAGTTATGAGACCTCCATGAAGAAAGCCATAATATTTTGTTACAGGGCATAAAAACAAAATTTCAACTAATGGCAAGGTACAGCATGTCATTGGATGGGAAGAATTAATAGTCATAAATGTCAGTGATTTCCAAATAAATATGTACCTTAAATTAATTACAATGAGAACATCAGTGGTGTTTTCCTGGGGCTAAACAAAAACTATTTCGCATTTATATTGAAGAAAGTCTAAATGTCTTAGAACTGACAACAAAAATCTTTAATTGTGAAAAGGTAGTGAGGTAGGATTCCTTTACCAGATATCAAAACTTTCAAAAAAGCTAATATAATAACTTTAAAACTGTATGGTTTTGGCTTGTGAATCAGCTTACAGATCAGAAGACCAGAAAGTCAAAAAATCTGAGTATATATTCAAATTTCATACATGATAAAGATGGCACTTCAGTTCAGTGGAGAGAAGATGGTTTATTTAATTGCTATTGGCATAATTGGTTATTAATCTGAAAACAAACCTCCAACCATGAATAAAGTCGCTATGAATAAATTCACCCTAAATGAAAAACATAAAACAAAAATAATAGAATAAATTTAGGAGGAAATTTATATAACCTCAAGATTGGGGGAGGAAGTTCTTATGTAGTACAGGGAGTCTAGAAGCCATAATGGAAAAGACAAGTTTGACTATAAAAAAGTTAAAACACAAAAACAGACTGGGAAAAATACTTGCAATCTTCTTGACTGATGAGCTAATATCCCTGATATACAAGGTGCTCTTGCAACTAATAAGAAAAAATCTCAACCCTGTAGAAATGTGAGCAAAGGGTATAACTGGACAATACGTAGTAGAGGAAATGAAACAGCCAATAAACGTTTGAAAAGATCTCTAGACTCACTAGACAGGGAACTGCAGGCTTGATAACATTCAAGATTTTGAAGGTGCAGAAGAGACAGGCCAGTTCATACAATGCTAATGGGAGCGTTAATTACTATCTTTTTGATAAAGGAAGTGGTTGGAAGCATTAGTTAAAATGTTAACCATATGTACTGTTTAACCCAGGAAATCCACTGGTGGATGCTTACGTCAAAGAACATATGTTCATAAATGGTTTTTTGCCGCTATTGAAAATGAGTTAGATCTAGTGTATTGAATATATGAGATGTCCGTAACATATTAAACAGGAAAAGCAAGTTCTAAAGTAATGACGCAGTAGGGTCAATTTTAAATGATTCACAGGTATTTACTTGTGGAAACACTGAGACAACCCAGTGAGTATGGTGCTCTATCAGTCCTGGTGTAGAGCTGGGAAATCAAAGCACCAAAATGTCACACAGCAGGTGTGTGATAGAGTGGGATTTGAACCCAAGCAGCATCACTCCAAGTCTATGTTTGCAGCCTCTCAGGTATTCATTAAAGAAAAAGGAGGAAGAAACCAGTATACATGAAATATTTTTTGTGATACATGTTATGTGCAATAATTACATGAAGTTTTTCTACCTTTTAATGCATTGTTTTGGTCACACTGGTTCTTAAGCTTGGCTGCCCATTGGAATCACCTGGGCAGTTTTTTAAATGCTGATGTCTGGGCCCCACTCCCAGACATTTAATTTGTATGGGGTGTAGCCTGGGCATCAGATTTTTACGAGCTCCCTGGGCGATTCTAAGTTGGAGCAAAGTCTGAGAACCATTGGCATAGATAACTTAGGTCTGAAGCCCAGTTTTGGCATATGACCTATGAAGCTGTTTTTGTAATTGTCCTGTTAGCCACTAGATGGAGTGTTGTCCACATGACAGCATTTCAACAGCCAGGTTCTTGCACAAGTCTTTTTGTTAGGTGAGGTACGGACTCAAGCGAGGAGTCAAGCAAAGATTGAACCGAACAGATCTTCTGACCAGGTATTCTGCCAGACTTTGGCCACAGCCTGTATCACGTAGTTAACATACTTTTTTTTTTCTTTCTTTTTAAGATATGTGGGGAAATTCTCATCTTTTAAGCCTGGCTTTCCCTCAAGTCAAAGTCAGCATCAGTCTGTAGTTTCTTCCTGCCTCTGCCTCTTTTCTTGGATGTGAATTACAGGAAGTCATTCTTTGTGGAAAGGCCACACCCTCTGTTGTTTGGCTGTGAGGGTAAAATAGAATGAGACTCTTTGGAAATCTCTTAATTAAAAGTACATAATTGACTGTGTAGTAAATAGCCAGGAAGGCAATATTTAAACCCTATTTATAGATTCAGATTAGTGGTGGGAGTAAATAGGACAGTTAGGAGAAAACTGTTACATGAAGAAGTTCCCATCACTCTAACACACAAGAGTGTGATTTTTCCAGAAAACAAGTACCTCTGAGCTTAATTTTTCTCCCTTTGATCCCAAAATAAACACCAACCTCAGTGCTTCTGGGTCATGCACTGCTGGTTCATTAAAAAGCCATATGCTGATTTCCTGTAAGTGCTTAACTCATAACGATTATGGGCAAAGTCAAGAAACAATTTAAGGACAATTTTGCAATAAAATTCTCTTCCAAATGAAGTGTAATTACTGTATTAGTGTTTCCACTATTTGGACTTTTTCCCATTGGAATATATAAATAATATTTTTAGTGAATGCACACTGTATATGTTTCCAAGAACACAGCACTCTGACTCCACAAGAAAGAAGATGGCATCTATATCCCAGAGCAGGTAATTAATGTGAAGGACTTGAGATTTCCTTTGTAGCTATTCATCCACAAAGCAGTCTGTGAACTGTGAGGCTCCATGGACCATCCTACCAATAATCTGTATCAAAGTCTGTATTAGACAGCGAAACAGAAACAATAGGAGAGGTACATATGATTTATTATAAAGAATTGGTTCATGTGATTATGGAGGTTGGAGTCCCAAGATCTGTAGTTGGCAAGCTGGAGACTTAGGAGAGCTGGTGGTATAAGTTCCAGTCCAAGCCCAATTTATGTTTTAGTAGTATTATTTTTTTTTACATTCTATATGATGTTGTTGCAGAGCAGTTGTGAGGGAGGGGGAGAGGGGAAAGGGAAAGGAAATGAGATGGAGGAAGGAGGAAGGAGGAGGGGCAGGATCGAGGCCTGTGGCACTCCCCCCATTCCCACAGGGGAGACCAGGGGGCTTCTAGCAGTGGCTTGGTCATTGCTGGCCTGGGTGAAGATGTTAGGGGTGTGTGGCAAAAGCCCTTGCCCCCCACCACTCCAGCTTGGGAACTTGGGGCCATTCATGCTGTGACTTAGTGGTTGTCACTGGGCTGGTTGCACATCTCGGGAGAGCCTGGGGTGCTTCCTGTGCAGTGTCTAGTGGTCATCACTGGGCTGATTGAGTGTGTGAGTGTGTCGTGGAGGTGTGGCCAAGACCCTCGGCCTCCACCCTCAGGACTGGTTGCGGGGGTCAGGGGCATGGCTGAGGCCCCTGCCCACCCCCACCCCCCCTTTCTGGCTTAGTAGCCCAGGGGACTTCCAGTCCTTCTAGGTGTTATAGGTGTTCTTTGGTGAAATGAGACCTTCACTAGTTAATATCAAACTTTGTCTCTGGTTGTGGGTATTTTGTTTTTTCTTTCAGCTCTTTGTTGGATTATTTGCTGTTCCCACCACTTGAACTCTGCACTGGAACTAATTTGTTGTCCTTTGCTTACTTCTAAAATGGGGGAATTTCCTGTGTTACTTGAGCTCTGTGGTTGAGCTAAATTGCTGCTTTGCTGCTGATTCCCTAGGGAAGGCTTTTTTGCAACTCAGGTTTTAATGGTTGACTTTATAGGTACTTCCAGGTCTCATGCGATCTGGTGCACCTGGGTTGTGTAGAAACTCTGTTCTGTGCCTGAGTCTTTATATCAAACTGCACTCCATGCAATTCTGTATTTCTGAGCAGTCTCCTTTGAGTGGTCCTGTGCTGACTGGGGGCAGATCAACTGTCCTTGCTGTGCCCCAATGTTCCCCCAGTGGGCCCATCTCCCCCACCGCCCAAGCTCCAAACACTTCCCACGGGATGGGCCATGCTCTGGTCCCTTGCAATGAATCACCGTCCTCTGAGTGGCTCCTTTTTTTCAGTTGTTGGAGCTCTTCCCTCCAGTGTGGGCCCATGGGAACCCTATTTGTGGTCATGCTGACCTGGGGGCTACCAAGGCCCTCTTCTCCCCTTTTGCCTCCAAGCAACTTCATCCAAAGGGCACAGCTGCAGCTTTTGCCAGCTCCTGCTCCACGTGTTCCAGCCTGGAGGTGGCCGGGGCTCAAAATGTTTAGAGCAGTTCTTTCTCTCATCGTGCCTTCTCCCGCCTTCATGCACTCTAAAGGTCTCTCCTCCTCTTTTCCTGAGCTCTAGCAGCCCCAGCTTGGCTGTCATTGCTTTCTTATAGTTGTATATTGGTTGACTTGTGGGAAGGAGTGATGCTGGGGACTGTTTATTCAGCCATCTTGACCAAAAGTCTCCAAGTCCAATTTTAAAAGCAGGAGAAGACTGATGTCCCAGCTTGAAGGCCAGCAGGTAGAGAGAGTAAATTCTCCCTTACTCAGCCTTTTTGTTCTATTCAAGCCTTTAGTGGATTAAATGGAAATCCAGTAACTTTCTCAAAGTGTGCCAAACTAGAACAGAATTCTACTTCCTTGGGATGTTAATACACGCAATTTAGTATAAAAGGGTTCCAATGTCCAATAAATGTGGAAAATCCTGGTTTAAGGAGTTCACAGATGTCTTTCCTGCAGGCCTTCTCAGAGCCTTTGATATGTCAATGTGCTTTGTGGTCATCCAAGAAAAGGTGACACTTTGCAAAGCTTTCCAAACTTACTTAACACAGTATCTCACTTGGCATTTAGCATCTCTCCAAATACTAGGAAATACTGCTTTATAAAGTACTTCAGAGCAGATAATGTGTTTTATATGATTTTGTACCCCAGCCTGTAGCTCAGTGCCTGCCAAACAAAGAGGTTCAATAAATGTTTGAGGGTCTACTAAATGAGATGATGAATGATGAATGAAAGGGCAGCAAAGATGAGGCCATGCGGTGAACATAAGTTCTACACAAGACTAGCCTGAGTCCATGGCAAGGACTTTCCAGACTCCCAGAGGACTAGAAAATGCCAAATAGACTTTGTGGACCTTAGGGTAGAACCTCAGCCCTCACCATTGTAGGAGATGCCACAGTGAGAACAGGGTAAATTTACTCTTCCTAGTGGAGCGGATGCCACCGGTGTCCTGCCCATATCCCTTGTTCCTCCCAGCTGCCTGCACTTGCATTTCTGTCTGTGGTTTTCTCCTGCTGTGGGAGCCAGTTCTGCTGTCCACTCAGCAGGCCCTTATGAGCAACACTCAATCAGTGAGCCACTGGAGTTGGTGTATAAATACCCCAGCTCCCTCACCCCTTGGATGGGTAACTCTAGGGATGTATTTTACATACTCCCAGAATTCTCCCAGGAGTTGGGGGATGTGCTTAAATGGCCCTCAGTGGTAACTTGATAATGTGCTGGCTTCCTCTCCATCCTTCCTCCTTCCCCAGTCTCCTGCCAGTGTCCCCTGAGATCACCTTCTGATCCTTGGCTCAGGATCAGGGGTTCTGGGGGACCCCTAATAAAACAATGCTCACCTTTTCTATGGACTATCACCAGTCTTGACTCCACCTCAGCTATGAGACCTCTGGACCCCTCGAAATTCCCCCTAAATTATTTTCTGAAGTGTCCACAGTCCTGTTTAACAGCAGCAGTTAGCCCACTGCACATCCCCAGCATTCATTCAGTTGCTGTTAATGACTCTGTGGTGTGCCTGGTATTGTGAAAGGTGCTGGGGGTACAACTGAGTGAGACAGGCTTGGAACTTACCTTCATGAAGCTTCCAGTCTTCTAGGGAAGACAAGCACAAATCACATTATAACACAAATCAACATGCAAGGACCTTCTTTGCAAAGTGCTGACAAGTAAAACTGGAGGGTGCTATGAAGGAGGGTAACAGGAGGGCCTAATCTGGCCAAAGGTGTGAGGGAGGCTTCCCAGAGGAATTAAACTTGCTGCTGAGATATGAAGGATGAACAAGAACCGGGTAAGTGTGGAGGTGAGGTGGGGAAGGGAGACCCAGGCAGGGGGAAGAGCATGTGCAAAGGCCCTGGGCACAGGAACATGCCTCTTTCCATGCCAGTATTCCTGAGAGGTGGGCCTCCCGAGTCACTGGAAGCCATCAGTCCCATCTACGGAGCTGGAGCAGATGGAGGGAGAAAATCTCTCTTAACTCCATGTAAACTTTGTCCTCTGTGCTCTCAAACAGCTGTGCTTGTTCCCCAAGGCTTGCAAGTGTCTCTCTTGCAAATTGGCTGCATCTCCTCTCCTGTGGATAGGTCAGCAGGGCCTCTCTCTGAAAGAGGACTGTACTGCCTCAGGCCACGTGACTTGTTGTAGCCAATGAGATGCGAGCAGAAGTAATGCAGTCCACTTCCTAGAGGAAGCTCTGAGAGTTGATCCACTATGGTGTTCCCCTCTGCTATGGCAATTGGTACTGTTCCCAGTGGGTCCACTCTGTTGTCCAGGACACAGTGGCACATCAGCTGACCCTCAGTAATCATGTATAAGGAAGTAATAAGTAATAAACCTTTGTTGCTTTAAGCCACTGAGATTTGAGGTTGCTACTGTAGCATGGTCCAGCCCATCCTGACTGATCAGTCTGTGAAAACTGCTCCAGGAAAACCACACAAAGCAGACGAGCACAGCATTGCACTGCACTGCCCCTGGGGCCCAACTGAAGTTTTTTATACCTCTTTGTCTTCATCTGTACAGTAGCAATAATTGTACTGACTGCATAGTGAGAATGACATAAGTTAATTCATGTAAAGAGCTTGGAAATTTGCCAGACACAGAGTAAGTGCTCAATAAATATTAGCTTTATTCTTAATATGTCTTCAAAACCAAACAACATTTGGATGCCACAGGTGGCCCAGATCCCTCCTTAGGAAAGATGTTATCCAAAGGAAACCTGGCATCTGCCTCCAGGACAGTCTTCTGTACTAGGGGAGGCAGGTCCCAATGTCTCCAAGGAGCCAGCGAGCAACATTAATTGTGTTTTGCTTTTATATTTTCCATGTTTGATAGAGGCCCAGGTGCAAAGAAAAACAGGCTCTTCTATGATGAAAACAATGTGCCAATGCGGTGATAAGTGACAGCTGATGCTCAGCCGCGTGCTGGAGGCTACGGGCAATGTGGGTGCTGGGGGGAGAGGCACACTGGAGAGCTCATCCCCATCTACCGAGGCAGCTGGCCATCTGCAAATGCAGGTGTAGTGGTGCTAGATTTTCAGGATTTTTTAAAAAATGGAGTAGGAGATGTTGATTTTTAAGTATGAACTCGTGTTTTTGTTTTTGTTTTGTTTTTTTAATGTTGTTTAGGCCCAACAAGGCATATCAGAAGGCTGGATGCAGTCTGTGGTTTGTGTCCTCTGTTTTCAAGACCCTGCACTTGAGTGCAGCAGATGTTCAAACCTGTGCATCACTAAATGTTTGGAGGGCTTTTCCAGAACCTAGGAAACACCTTCCCAAAGAGGCACTTAAGCCTGAACCTCCTGCAAACATAAAACCCCTCCCAATTTTGAAATGACAACACTTTCAGGATCCACCACTCTCTCCAAGTTGCCCAGACTTTGGTCTCTATTTCAGTCTGAGCTCAGACCAATATGAGTGGTCATTCTGGGAGAAGCAAGGTTGTCCCAGGCTCCTGCCTGGCCTCAAAATTGTCCCTGAATAGAGAGGAGTTAATGCAACGTGCAACCGACTTCCCCACCCTCTCCAAACCCATCAGGGCCATTATCTGGAAGGCAGGGTTTTTGAGGTAATTTTGAGGGAGTGGCCCATGGAGGCAGTCCTAGAGTAACTCTGCCGTCCTTTTGTCCATTTGGAATCTGTCCCTCCCCCTCCTCCTAGCAATGGTCAGCTAATAGCTGGTGTGCAGTCCCCATGAACTGGGACTCCCAGATTGCTCCTGTGTCATGTCTCTGGGGGGTTCCTCCAAGTATCCTCTTTCTCCCTCACACAATGGGGAAAGGTCCCCCTTGGCCAGAGGGGAAGTATCCTGCTCCCCCTTTTGTCTGTTAACCTTGGTCTGGGGAGACTATGAATTCACATCAGCCAGCACAGAGCAGCAGGATCCTTTAAAATGATCACCAGTGACTTCTAAGTTGACACCAGGCAGAGCACTCATATTTTTTTGATGATTCAGTCTCTTATCCATAACGCAGGTGTAATAATAGCAGCATATTCAGAGAATCACATGCCACATAATTCACTAGCATTTCCTAATCCTGGTGGGCCTCTCAGGGGGAGAAATGACATACCACGGCAGCACTACACCAGAGGGTCACATACGGGAATATCTCAATTTTCTGGTAGCAGCTGAATAGGGAAAATGATTTTGAGGAATGTGATTTAAAATACTTCAGGGTGATGCATTAATACTTCACACGACTGTCAGGGCTTCTCACTGCAATTTATCTTTCCATGTGGGTTTCTCCAAATGGAGCTGGCAGACATTTTTTCTCCCCAATCTGACCCCAATTCCAATTCCAATCCTTGTCTAATATCTTGTATGTGGTCTAAGCATATAGCCACACATGAACATGGGAATAAACTAGTTTTTAATAAAATGGAAGAGGCAGAAGAAGGGAACCATGACTGGGTAATGAAACGCAGAGAGCCTAACGTTCTGGAAGAACACAAAACCTTTTTAGAGACACTTTTTTTTCCCCCAGAATCGCCCTCATTAATATTAGAAGACATTTGCTGCCACCTTAAAAGATGAAGCTTTGTAATATGTCTATAACTAGCACAGGACAAATTAATTTATTTCAGGTGGACTCACAGCAGCAATTGACGAAGCTCTTGCTCACACCTCAATCCTTCCAGCAAGTACACAGGATGGATACTTTCTTCTTCGAGAACTTTGGACATGGCAGGTCCTTAAGGAAGGGCTCATTACCAAGGCAAGAGGAGCAAACTGTTCTTTCATCTCTTGCAGGCACCCATAAGAGCAAAAGACACTGACTTTAAACAGAAGATGAGGATCTGGTTATGTCTATCATCTTTTGTTCCTCTCCAAATGTTCTCAGCCCAGTACTTATAAGAGTGTGCAGATTAGGTATATTTCCAAGTAATGGTAGGATTGGAGTTAGCCCTGTGACTTGCCATGTGACATGGAGTTAGGTATGTGACAATATAATGTGACATGTGAAAATGACATGTGTAACTTCCAGGTGGAAGCTTGGAAGCCAGTGCCCCATTTGCTAAGCTCTTTCCCTCTGTTGTGCAACTGGCTAACAGCTCAGTAGAGCTGCCCGCCTCCTTCCTGCAGACAAGAGAAAGAGGCTTCAACAGGACCCCGTGGAGAGCTTGACGTGTATGCCATGCTGTCACGGGGACCCAGACTGGTGTCTGATGACTGCTCAGGAAATCTTGAGGACAAGAGCAGAGCTGAGTAGTTGAGGGGCTATTTCTCCCAAAATTTGATGGGACAGAAGATGTGACCTTTCCCCATGGGCCAGTTGTAGCCCTACTGGGCTAGAGTCTGTGTGGAATGGACTACCGTAGTCAGGGGCACGTGACCACTTGGCGAAATGCACTGCCCCATCACATGATATGCAGTTAGATATTCCTAGCGGGGTGCTAAGGAACCACAGGGAGATCAAGTACGGAAGAACTTGCCTGCCCCGTCTTCTCCTCCCCTCCCATACCCACTTCCCACTGTAGAGGCAGAGGCAGGGCCAACCCCAGGTGTCCCTTCAGATGGATCATTGCACAGGCGGTTCTTAAACATTGTCAATCTCACTTGGCCCAGAAGAGTCTGACTTTGTCATCTTCAAGCTGTGGAAGATTAGAAAGGAAGACAATGACTATTTCCCTTCCCCTACTCCTGGGCAGCAGGGTCTTGCCAGCAGTAGGTCCCACAGTGGAGGGTTAGCAGCTGTCACCGTGAAGAAAGGTAGAGACTGGTTATCATGTGGCACCGCACATGCCATTTCTAGAGTGGAGGCTATCTCTGCTGTCACCTAGAACAGCCTGTGTTCCTAAGTGTGTCCAGAAAAGCCACGGGCTGAGCTGAGACTTATCCAGAACCAGGAAAGGACAGTCCTGGGGGACGTTTCAAGGGAAAATGTGAGACAAAAATCATGTGACTTTCACGATGACATCCGTTGAGTGCTACCTGATCAATGAGCTAGGTGCCTACCTATTGATGTCCTCACTTCACAACCGATGACTGAGTATCTCTAAGCTATGTCTGAGAGATGATTTTAAAAAGTAAAAGGAATAAATATTCTAACTAATTTCAACTTCAGCAAACTATCATCTAAAAATGCATAATGGCATTTATTGACAGCCTATCACACATGGGATGTCACGTGCACTCACATGTGCTGTCTCAAGTAGCCTTCACAACAGCCCTGCTGCATGCTATTGGACACCGTGACAGCCATTTCTACATGGGGAAGCTGCCAAGGAGCAGAGCCAAGATACCAGTTTAGGTCAGTCTGACCACAGTGTCTCTGTAGTCTCTTTAATCTAATGTCTGTCTGCAAGCCCTAGGGTTTTGAATGGGTCTCCATTTTCCAAAATGTGGGCATGACTTGTGGTTCATTCAAAGACAACCACAAATGGCCACAAATGCACCAAGTCGGGATGGCTTCATGATTAGGAACATGGGCTTTGGCATCAAACTGCCTGGGTTCGAATCCCAGTGGGATTGTCTATTAGGGACCTACCCTTAGAAAAGCTCTCTAGGTTAAAGACTAAGTTTACCACAGTGCTTGGCACATGTAGGGAGCTCTCCATGCAGCATACTAGCCATTAGTGTAATAATCCTTGCCTTTGGACTTGAGACCTGAGGAAAGAGGTGAATCCCTCCTGGAGAAGGCTCCAGTGCTTCATGACTACTAATTGGATAATTCAGGGCTGGGTCTTTGTTCTTGGAGGGCTGCCCATGCCAGTACAGCAGGGATACTGTCTGAGGTCTGAAGGGTACAGAATGGAACATCTCTCCCACCATCCACCTCTGCCTCCAAATATCACCCCCCCACTGGCCTGCCCCACCCTCTTAAATTCCATTGTTCACCTTCCTCTGGGCATTATCTCTGAAAGCTGTTGTTAACAAGCAGAAGGGATAGCACGTTAACCTATGGGTTGGTTAGTGCCGCTACTGCAGTGCTCTGGATTGCTCTGAAATGTGGACATGTGCTGCTTTTTCTTTGGGAGGAGGGGGGTGGGGAGGCTGCCTAGCATCCCACCCCCTCCTTTCCAGGAGGTTTTCCCCACTGGGGGAATCTCAGTCATTAGGGTACACACAGGGGTGTGCTGGAGCATGATTCTTCAGCCCACCAACACCAATTTTTAAATTCTTGGGAACCTTTTGAGCTGCTTTTTAAATGGTAGGCAGATAAAAATCGGCCATGGTGGGAATCTTTTCACCGTAGAAATCAGCAAATGCTGCACATCAGGGCTTTTCTCACTGTGGAGCAGGTTGTTAAACATTTGCCAGTACCCACTTGGGTTTAGCCAACTGAGCCCATCCAAGACACAGGGACAAGACAGAATCCACTTACTGCAGCAGCATCTGGCTGGAGCAGGGGTATCTACTGGGGGTAGTAGTAGTGCCCAAGGGTGCCAGAGCTGGCTGCCCCTCCTTGGCATGACCTTGGCCAGGTCTTCGTCCTGCCTGACTTTGTTTCCTGCCCAATTTCCCAGCCTTTCTCTCCTGTTTCCCCATCAGTTTCAAGAGCCGCCCTTTCTGCTATCTTAACCAGAGCCAATTCCTGCTGAGGGGGTCTGCCTCATACACATGCTCAGTTAGTCGATAGCCTGAGGCCCCTGAAGAATGAGTAGAAGCTCTCATTTTAATTTCTCAAGAGGAAGGGCTGCTTGGGGCACAACGACCTGGGCTCGTTCACTTTGCAAACACTTATGAAGCACCTGCCAGGACATGAAGCTGAACAGGATGACAGACACATCGCTGTCCCCAAGGAACTTACCATCTAGTTAACAGAAGGCAGCCATCAAACACTAATTATGCAATTAATTCTTCTGTGAATCGTCCTGTCCTCATTGGATCATACCAATCTACTGACAAATATCTGAATTCTGCAACAGGTAAAGTACTGTGAAAGGTACAAAGAGACATACTGAAAAAAGTGAAACACTCCATGCCTCCCCTCCCAAGGTTACAGTTCAGCTGGTGACATGTAGGTGCTCACGTAGCCAAATAACTGTCCAGCACAAGTTCACATTCGCAAGGAGCATGAGGAGCTGTAGCTTTCAACGTCAAGGATCGGGAAGGCTTTGTGGAGGAAGTGGGACTTTGTTAATAGCTTTGACAGTGGTTAACAAAATGAAAAAAAGAGTTCAGCAATACAGAAAACACCTGTACAAATAGCCACCTGAAATTCTCCCACCTGAAAGTGACCACAGTTAGCACTGCTGTGAGTGCCCTTCTCTGCAACCACGGGACCCTGATACTCACACTGTTGTATAACCAGCTGTTTTCCCTCAAAAATATGCCATGGACATTTTTCCATGCCAATTATTCCCAATCTACATCACTGTTTAAGCGGCTGGAGAATATTCCATTATACGGATGTACTCTAAATTAGTCAAATCCCCATTGATAAACACTGAGTGTTGCGGTCAAGGGCACAGGCTCTGCACAGCCTGAGCATAAATCCTGGCTCTGCCACACCCGGGCTGGGTGATACTGAGCAGAAACCTAACGTCTCTGCATGCAGGTTCTTCCTCTATGGGATGGAGGTACCAAAAATACCTGCTGTATAGGGACGTTGTGAGTAGATATTTGTAAAATATTTAGGACTGTTTCTAGCACATAATAAATGCTCAATTAAGGCCAACTGCTGTGATTGTCATGAGCAGGGCTGTGATCATCCTCTGTGTATATAATGCCCATCTCTGTACACTCTTCTCAGTACCTACTTAGGAAAAACACATAGAAGTTAAATTAAACAAACAGTCCACATATTTCAAATCCTGACAAATATCATCCAATTGCCCTCCAGAAATGTACCAACGGTTAGTGGGCAGGAGAACACTGTGACTGGCAGAACACGGTTGGGAGGGGACAGCCACTGCTCAAGGGCACTGTAAGCACTGAGGACCCCCACAAGTCATCCGCAAACCAACCAGCGAGGTTTTCTGACTTGCCCAGCCTTCTGGGTGGCATTCTGGAAACTAAAGCAGGATGAAAATTAACAGCAAGTCAAGTCAGACTCTCTCACTTTGATTTCTAGAAGGAAAGCTAGAGTTGAGGCCATATTCGAAAATATAGGTCAAATCTCGGTTTCTGTGGTTACCAAACACTGTCAACCACCAGAGACTCCCTCCCTGGTGGGGGTGCTGCCAGGGTTTCGAGGCCTGGCAGCCGGGCCTGGCTCCCCTTGAGCCGCACCCCCCGCCCCGGGCTCTGCTGCCCACGGGCCTGGAGGGTCTACACGGAGCGCTGCAAGGGGGCGGGGGCCGGCGGGCTCCCGGCCCTTCACTCCTTGGGGCAGGGGGAGCTCGGCGGCGCTGCCCATGGGTCCAGGGCCGCCCCGACCTCCACCCCCGCGGCCCTGCCCGCCCGCCCGGCTCCCGCGTCCGCGGTTGCAGGGAGCGCCCCGCCCGGGCACGGGCCCGCCGGGAGGAGGGAAGCGGCCGGGCGCCGCGGGAACAATGTGGTCGGTTGTTTTGCCGACTGTCGGCCTCGTTCCCGGATCCTCCTTTCCACGCCCCTTGGCCTAACCGCTCCAGGCCCGGCACGCAGAGGGAAGAGCCCCCTTATTTGGTCTTGGAAAGAAAGGGGAAAGGTTATCCCCAGATGCCTGCGGCGTTGGGTCATCGGCCGCGGTGGTTGGCGCGCACGGGGCGCGGCTCCGTGTTCCGCCGCTAGGTGGCGGCGCCGGGCAACGCCTGGGGACATGCCCAGCCTGGTAAACAAGCCCCGCGGGTTCCGGCACCTCCGGCTCGGCTCGCGGGGTCTTCTTTTTGTTGGGGGGGGGGTGGAAGGAGAGGGAAAAGAAGAAAACGATACCTTTTTAAAGGGCTAGTCAAGCGTCCAAAATTGGAAAATGTGCCTCCGTTTGAGGGTGTGACTTTGCCATGTCGATTTCATGTAACCCTGCGAGAGTGCACGGTGGGAGGTGGGAGTCAGTTTCAAGGTCAGCCTTGGTCAGCTGTGATGCAGGATCCTTGAGGTCCATTAATAAGGGACTAAGTGGGGATTAGTACGAGCTTGGGTACTTTCTTTCCTCTCCCCGCGCCCCCCTCCCCCGGCTTTTCCAGCCTCTCAGGTGACCCTGGTGATGTGGAGCGTGCCACCTGCCTTCTTGCGGCCTGAGCATGGAAGCAGAGGTTTCTAAGCACGCCAGGCTGGCCGTTGCGCAACATTGTTGCTGATCTTCGCACCATCCCAGCGAGATAAGAATTATCCTTGACATTTTACCTGGAGCTCAAAAGGGCTAAGGTCACCCAGACAGTAAGTGACAAAATCGGAATTTGAACCCAGATCCTTCCCCCTTCAAAGCCAAGGCTTGTTCCACGATTAAGAGGACAATACCTTGACAGTGACACCTCCCCAAAAAGCTCATGTAATATGTATCATTCTCCAAAGACCTTTGAAAAAAGAACCAAAACAGTAACTGATGGGAAGTCTTCAGCAGAAGAAAGCAAAAGCCACTACCACGTGGAGGAGATCCGCTCCTCAGAGGTGGGACAGGAACAGGCTGGCGTTAGGCACCTCAGGGGCTCCAAAATATCTCCAAAGAGGCTCTGGGCTAGCATCCTGCTATGGTCCTTGTTGCCCCACAGAGGGCTTCAATGAGGGGCCTGCCAGGTGGGGAAGCTGTTGCTAACTTTGATTTTTCTATTTCAGGCAAGTTGTAGGCAGCCTTTCTGTTTGTATGAACATCCCTCACCTCCTGTGCCCCTTCCCGTTGTTTCCCTCTGCAGGGGCGGGGAGGGCAACAAATTTCACTCAGAAGACCTGCTTCGGGTTTCTTCATCTGGAAAGAAATTAATTTTACAAGCCACACAATTATAGACAACTTTTAAAAGAGTGACTGAAGTGACAGTTTCATGCTTACCTTAGCTTAGATGGTGCCAGTTTTTCTTTTTTAAAAAAAGTTTGTGTGAACAAAACTAAATCCGAGAAACGTGGTTTTCCCTGTTTTGTGTGTGTGAAATAGTAAAAAAAAAAGAGAGAGGAAAAAAAAGAAAAAAGAAAAACGTGCTTCTGCCAATAGAAGAGGGGGGTCCAACTTTCTAGGAATAGTATATGTCTATGGGAAAATTACAGCAAGAGTATCTTGCAAATCATTACTTTCCAGTAACATTGGTCTTGTTGGTTACATTTGACTTGTGATGTGATCAGGTTGATCAACTCTATCCCATTCTAGAGCTCAGGGCTTTTCTACTGATGCCATGTCCTGCTCATGACCCAGCCCGCACCTCGCTTGGCACTTCCACCTGACTCCCGGGAGGCCAGGCTCACCCTCCTGGCCGATTACTCTGCTAGCGTGAGGAGCCAGCTTCAGCAAGAGCCGGCACTGTGGCTTTCAGGTGGGGGCTGCCCCTTCTGGGTTTGCCCTGACATCTTGGAGCCCAGGTCCCCATCCCAGGAGCCAATTAGAGTCCTTACAGGGTCAAGAATGTGGCAGCCTGGATGCTGCCTTGTCCCCTCCCAGATGTCCTAGCAAACTGGAGTGTGGTGGCCTCTATGCCCTGCATTTTGTCCTCAGGTTCTCCCTGCCGTAAAACCATCCTCAAATTTTGATTTGTTTCTATGCAGTTTCCTGGATCATTCTACTCTCTGTTTGTGCATTGAGGCTGGTAGAGCCCAAGGAATGTAACACTGTCACTGTCATCTCAGAGACTACCCCTGTTTGAAGGGGCAGAGGCATCCAGTGATGGAGCATGGACTTGAGGAACGGAGCTGCACAACCTTGGCCATGCTCCTTAAACTCTTGGTGCTCCAGCTGTCGTGAGGATTTAATGATTTCCTCAAATGTGAAAGACAGTGTCTGGCCCGTGAAAAGCACAGTAGGACACACTTTCCAGGGGTGCTGGGAGATGTAAATCAAATAATGCCTGTAAAAACCCCTTGCCCAGGACCTGACATGTAGAAAGTGTTCCATCAATGTCTGTCCAGTAGTATAATCAGCTCCCCCTTTTTGAGTGTGAGCTATATGCTACAAATTATTTAAGGTCCTTTACGTACGTATTTGAATCCTTATGGAAACCTAGGATACAGATATAATTATTGCATGTACAAGGAATTCAAAATCAGATTAAATAATTACCCAATGTCACACAGCTAGTCCGTGGCAGAGCCTGGATTTGTCTGACTCCAAAGTGTGCACCCTTTCAATTATGGTCAACTTGGCAGAAAAGAAAAAATCATCAAAAGTCCTATGTGGTAAGCTGAAGGGTCTTCATGGGAGGGGATTTAGAACTGACTCCTCAATACAAATAACTTGTCTTTGGGGGTGGCTGTAGAAGACGGTGACATAAGGCCGATTACACAGGTAAATATAAGTACCAGTGAACAGCAGCTACCTTTGGGTCTCTTGATTATTGTCTGCTTAAATCCTTGAAGCCAGGTGCAGCCCTTTTAATCCCAGGCTTGTCAGGATTCTTTCTGCTTTTGCAAAAAACAGAAACCTGACCCAAACTGGTTTTAGCAAAAAAGAGATTTAATTGGCTTATGAAACCTACAATGGAAAATCAGCTTCAGGCATAGCTTGATCCAGAAGATTAGCATCATGTTGGCTTTATTCTCAGGTTGGCTCTCTCAATGACTCCCCACTTTTTTTAAATTTAAAAAGCCTTCAGTTCCCCGTATACCCAGGTGATCTCCCATCCAGGCCCTACCCTCCCTCCTTAGCTTCTAAGATCAGTCAAGATTGGGAGTGTTAGGATGGTGTGTTCGTAGACTCAATGATCCTTTCTTTAACCGTCATTTGCCAGTCCTAAGAAAACTTAGAGATTTGGGTCCCTAAAAGAAAATCATGGTTTTCTTTATTTTAATAAAGGCCAGGAATGCTGGGGAGGCAAGAACAACTGATATCCATTCCACCCTCTATGCAGCACCATTGATCAGAAAGATAGTAGAAAAAAAATATAGAAAAAAAAAAGAAAGAAAGATAGTAGAGAAAGAACTTTAATGACGAACTCCTAAGTAAGCAGGCAGGGGAGGGGTAACTAGAACCGTTTCCAGTTACCCAGGGGACCCAGGCTCCTCCTGTTTCAAGTCCCACTAGCTGATTTTAAATGACAAAGTAAAACTTGATGTCCATGAAGACTGTGTGTGAAGGTCTTTAGAAATCCTCAAAGTCCTAGAGTAGCAAAATGCTTTAACAATTTAATATATAATATAAATAGACTATATAATAAAATGCTGTAACAGCATAAACATATGTAAATTTGTGTACATATACATATGTACGTTTATAATATAATGATATATAAATAAACGTAAACATGTAATAAAGTCTTTCTGGACTTATTGAACTAAAGGTCCCTGTGGACCCTTGATGAGAGTCACCACACACAGAACTATAAATAAAACATTATGAATCCACACCGAGGATGGATGCCAGCCTGTTGATTAGGTTTGGTCATGAGCTGCGTGACGATTTGGTTCTCGCACCAATCCGATGCAATTCAAGCCAATGTCTGAACAACTGGCAAATTATTGGATGTCATGGACCTTTGGTCACTTCTCTAGCAAGCAAGCTAAAGAATGTTCACTGGACAAATTCTAAGGTGTTGCTTTCCTGCCATTAAAGGTGCCTGAGCCAAGGGAGAGGCCACTGAGGCATGTCTCTGTTCAAGACCGAGGGTGCTGTCGGGCACCCTGAGCACTGGGTTGGAAAATGGGCAGCTTCCCACCTTCCATCTGGGGCGAGTCCTCAGCACTCCTGCTTCCCCTTTGAGCCTTGTTCCCACTCCTCATCCTGCACTGTCCCCCGTCACTGGTGTGGAGACTCTGGAGCCCCATTCAGAGGAGAGCACTCATGGTGAAATCTCCCTTGCTGTCAATCAAGGGTGTCCATTTGTCCAAGAACACTTCAATGTCATGTCCTACTGCATGAGCAGTGAGAAGGGACAGACCAGCCCTCAACAGGCATGTGCATCTCCAGAGTGTGTCTGCCTCCTCCTCCTGTCCCTCTGATTCTCTGACCTCCGGGCCTGTCCATTTGCTCCCCGGGCACCCCGGCCGTGCAGGTCGCTTTTGGACCTGACTGTGGTAATGATGGTTGCCAGCTACTGAGCATTCAGCACATACTAAATTCTTTCATACATTGTTTCATTTCATCCTCTAACAGCCTTGGAGGGTCAACATTATCAGCTTCCTTTTACACAGATGGAATTGGGGCTTAAAGTGGTCATGTTCTCACTCCCCCAAATCACACAGAGAGGAAGCAGACAAAACCAGATTTAGTCTTGGGCCCAAGTCATTCATCTGTCACTGCCAAGCAGGGTGCTGGGGCCTGTGCATTCAGTGAGGAGCAAAGCAGACTGGACTTTGCTCTCAGGGAATTTAGAAACTACTGGAGAGACACACACATTAATAGAGCAATCATAAAGCTTATTATTTCATATTGCGTATCATTCTGTGAAGGAGAGCTACCTAGTGCTCTAAAACATGTGACAGAGAAATCTGTCTTCACTTGCGTGCCCCCAAAAGCTGGCCCTGAGACAGGGCTTGGGTGCGAGGAGCTCAGGAGAGGGAGCAGGAGAGTGAGACAGAGAAGGGAGTCAGTACAGTGAGTGTCAGTGGGAGACTTTCTGCTCTGGACACCTCGAGTTCTGTCCTGCTGGGGACACTCTGAGAGGCCACATACAACACACTTCAGAAGCATCTCACCACGGAGTGAGGACTGGGTGCTTACCATCAACTTCTGCCCCTCATTGATTGAAGGGTGCTCTTAGGGTGGTGTTGACACCCCCCACCAGCACCCTGAGTCAGCCTAATGCTCAGCTGCAGCCACAGAGTACCCTCAGGCAGAGAGAGGCAGGTGTTCAAATAGGGAGCTGTCAGCCCACGGGGAACTGTCCCCCAAAGTCCCAGGACTCAGTGGGCACTGAAAGTGTTGCTCTACGAACCCAGTATCCAAGTTAAAGAGAAAGAGGGTGGACAGAGGGCACAGAACATGCAAAGGAGTAGAGGCTGGAGGAGGTCAGAGTAGCTGACATGCAGGTGTGCGTGCTGGGGGGCGAGACCGGGAGGGCTGCAAGGACTGGGCAGAGCTCTTACGAAGCCGAGCGCCCCACGAACTACGATGAACACTATGATCAGGCTCACATCGTAGAAGGATCCCTCCAGCTGCAACATGGACAGCAATTCAGAGACGGTCAGAATTACAGAAGAGATTGGGTAGCAGGTTCTTGCGGCAGTCCAGGCCAGGTGAGAAATGACGCTAGCTAGGGAAGTGGTGGTTGAGTTGGAGGGGACAGGAATTAAAGTCGGAGGTGGGACCTCCAATCTCTGGTTCCCCCACCTCACATCCTCCCATATCTCAGCCAAGGGCATTCCCTGGTGCTTGACACGTTTGAGCATCAGCTGACCAAGCACTTGGAGTGAAGTGGAGGAAGTAAGGTAAGCATGTCAGGTGTTGCACCAGGTGAGGGGCTTGAGTGTTCGGACTGAGCACTCCCATCAGCAGAATAGTCTGAGGATGCATCCCATTGGGGGCGGAGGGGGACTATTCAAATGTATGTCACGTTCAACCATAATAATAGTAATTATGCCTACAATAAACCATCACAAAATGGACTTTTAAAAGGTTGAGCGATAGATGAAATAAATCTGTCTAAAATAAATTTTTCATTAACAATACTAAAATTTCTTGTCATTAAACATTAGATTAATTATCAATATTTTAGAGTAATGCGATTGAAAATATTTCACTATTTGTTTTATGGGTTTGCCAATCTGTGATACTGTCATGTGAAAGCCTGGATCTAAATTTAGTATCCTTGAACTAAACTTAGTTTTAATATCTGTTGAGCTATAGAAGATAAATTTAAAAGATGCGTGATTCCAAATGGCAGACAAGCATCATTGGCCATAGTTAGTGAGTCATGACTTCCATTTTTCAGTCCCACCCATCGACTGACCAAAAAATTTTAAATGAGGTATGGTTAGTAATTCTCCACCTCCTTTGACATTAGTCACTCATTCTTGAAACTGATTTGGAAAGTACTGGAGTTTTATATTGTTTTAATTGTGGTAAAATACATATAACATAAAATTTACCAACTTAACCATTTTTAAGTGTGCTGTTCGGTAGTGCTAAGTATATCCACATTGCTGTGCCACAGGTCTCCAGAACTTTTTCTTCTTGCAAAGCTGAAACTCTATACCCATTAAACAACAATGCAGTTTTATATTTTTGGTAACTGGGTTCAAAACCCAATTACATTTTTCATTTGGGAAATAAAACTTAGTGATTGGGTTCAAAACCCAATTACATTTTTCATTTGGGAAATAAAAATTTTGTTTCTAAATTCTGAAATATGTGCATAGAAGAATTTATTGTGACCACACATTTTTTGGTAACCAAATAAAAAACATAACATGTTGAAACATCTAAAAACATGTTTCACGATGATATCTCTGTGGCATGTTTCTTTCAAAAAGCAGTTAATTTCTAGTTTAGTACTCAAAGCAACACCTTTACTTGAAGGTATAGATGAAATTCATTTCTTTCTTCAATCCTACCCTCTGTATACCTGGATTACTGAAAGCCTCTGTCATCCCAGGGAAAGTCAGTGATCTGGAGCATTTTCCTTTTTGTCAAAAAGGACAAGTCTGTTTCTTAAGGCCACTGCCTGGCACTATAAAGATTTGACTGTATTTTTCCACCTTGTTTTCATAAAAATTAACCACACTGATGTCCTTCTGCATCACTTTGTGTACTTGTGGCTTCCAAATCTCTCATACAATACTTTGAACGATGCACTGAATGGTCTTCATTTGTAGCGTTCGCTCTGAAATCCGATCCCAGATCTTTTATAAAAAATTGCAATCAAACAACCATCCCCACTGTGGTACATTTACACCACTTCCCACAAAATGTCATCTTTAATAAAACCATATACTATTGACAATATGTCTTCTCTGCTATGTCTTTAATAGCTTCCAAACAACCAATTTCTTTATGTTTTTCATCATGGAAATAAAAGTGAGCAAATACCATAATCTGATACATGCAAAAAATCCACTATACTTACCCAACTTTACAGCAAATGTCCCATATTGCATATTTTTCTAATACCTGTATTCAAAAATTTTCAGCAATCTATCTGTATCCTTCAGCAGTATTTGTTGACAAATGAATGCATTTTAGGTTGTCTTTTTGTCTTTTTTCTAAGCATTATTTTTCTGCTATTTTTATGTGAGTAAGAGTAAATATTTATAAATGATATTTGAGTTTGGGTCTTTCACACCAAAAACCTTAGAAGACGCTACTGAACATTTATTATTGCATTTAATGAAATGTTTTGAAGTTTGGCTTGGATATTTTATTACTTTAAAGATTGCTAGAAAAATTGTCGAGGTTATCTTCATGTTCTAGACATTAATTTTTTTTTTTTTTTTTTTTTGTCTTTTTTTGTGACCGGCCGCACCGCGCTCAGCGAGTGAGCGCACCGGCCATCCCTATATAGGATCCGAACCTGCAACGCGAGCGCTGCTGCGCTCCCAGCGCCGCACTCTCCTGAGTGCGCCACGGGGTCGACCCTAGACATTAATTTTTTAAACATCACTAAAATACACAGTCTTACAGGTACAGCTCATTGAATTTTTACCTGTGTCTCCATCCAAGTAACCGTGACCTAGACCAAGATATAAAACTTTTCCTGAGCCACAAAAAAACTCCATTATTCCTCTTCCCAGTCAAAAACCTGCAGTAGTAACCACTATTCTGACTTCTAATATGATGGATTTGTTTTGTCTCTTTTTGAACCTTATATAAATGGAATTGTACATCTTTTTTGCCTTCCTTATTTTGCTCAATGTTTTTTAGATAAGTCCAGATAATCGTGTATATATATATATAAACCGGATCTGACTTCTTTATTAGACTGTGCTACTAATATTTCCTCCCACTTGGTGGTTTGCCTCTTCACTTCTTAATGGTGTCTTTTGATGGGAACTTTTAAATTTTGATGAAATCCAATTTATCAATTATTTCATGGATAGTCTTTTGTCCTATTTAAGAACTTTTTACAGTATTCCCCCTTTTATCTGAGGGGATTATATTCCAAGACCCCAGTGGAAGTCTGAAACCACGGATAGTATTGAACCCTGTGTATACTATGCTTTCTCCTACACCTACATACCTATGATAAATTTAATTTATAAATTATCCACAGTAAGACATAAAGAACAATAATAATAAAATAGAACAATTATAACAATATACCAGCACCAATACTCTTGTGCTTTGGGGCCATTAGTAAGTAAAATAAGGGTCACTTGAACCCAAGAACTGTGATACCTTGACAATCAATCTGATAACAGATGGCTACTAAGTGACTAATGGGCGAGTAGTGTCCACAGTGCAGATACACTGGACAAAGGGATGACTCACGTCCTGACCAGGACAAAGCAGGACAGCCAGGGATTTCATTATGCTATTTTGAATGGTGCACAAATTTAAAACTTATGAACTGTTTACTTCTGGAATTTTCCATTTAATAACATTTTCAGACCTCAGTTGAACATAGGTAACTGAAACCACAGGAAGCAAAACCATGGATAAGGGGGGACTACCATACTATTCCTAGGTCATGAGGATATTCTCCTATGTTTTACAGTTTTATACTTTCTATGTTTAGCATTTGCACTTAGGTTTAGGATCCAGTTCCCATTAATTTTTTAAAGTACGGAACAGGGTTCTTTTTCCTCTCTGCAGATCTCCAGTTGTTCCAGCACACCTTGATGAAAAATGAATGTAGACTTTCAAGTGTTAAGTCCTGATGACTTCATGTTACTGTTAGCAGGTGTCTCTAGGCACAATGAACACTTAGGGCGACATTCATGATTAAGGACAGTGGATGTGAGCCCTTATTCAGAGACCATTCTTGGAAATTATAACACTCTTTGGACTTCTTTTCTGATCTGATCAGTCCATCACTGTTTTTATCTTGCAATGCTGCTAAGAGCTCATACTAGGAGTAGGAAAAGGGTCAGTTCTGCAAATTTCTTTGGTTTGCTTATGATTGCATTATTATAGGATATACTATATATATTATATAGTATAAGCTATTAATATATGATAATATTTCAGAAATGCTTTTAAGCTACATATCCATTTTGTTAAAAACCACTTACATTGAAGGTTTGTCTCTTTTTCTGTATAATTTTGTCAATTTTTAGTTAATACATTTTGAAGATATAAGACTAGGTACATATACATGTCAAATTATTATACATTCCTGGTGAATTCAACCTTTTATTATTGTGAAGTGATCATATTATCTCTGATAAAACTATTAGCCTTAAAGCATATGTTGTCTTATATTAATATGGTCACATCAGCTACCTTTTATGATTTCTCCAATCTTTTAATTTCAATTTTGGTGGACTTTGGTTTTAGATGTTTTTCTTGAAAACAATATATGGTTGAAATTTTGAAAAATCAGCACATCTTTGTCATTTAACTGGAGCATGTAACTATTTACACTTTATGATACGTTTGTGTTAAATTTGGTATCTTATTTTGTACTCTCCCATAGTTCTACCTTGCATCAGTTTCCTAGGGATGCCTGTATTAACCTGAGTTCTTTGGAGAAACAGATTCAAAAGAATACGTAGGGCCGACCCTGTGGCTCACTCGGTTGAGTGTGGCGCTGGGAGCGCCGAGGCCACGGGTTTGGATCCTATATAGGGATGGCCATGTATTCACTGGCTGAGCGCGGTGCAGGAGACACCAAGCCAAGAGTTACGATCCCCTTACCGGTCACAAAAAAAAAAAAAAAAAAAAAAAAGAATATGTATACCAATATGATGGATGGATAGATAGATAGAGACAGAGATAGACAGATACATTTACAATAAGGAGGAGGTGCCTGTAATTATGAAGGCTGAGAAGTCCAAGATCTGCAGTTGGCAAGCTAGAGAGACCTGGAGAGCTGATGGTGTAGGTTCCAGTCCGAGTCCAAAGACAGGAGAAAACCTATGACCCTGCCCAAAGATAGTCATGTGGAGAGAATTCTTTCTTACTAATCTTTTTATTCTATTTAGGACTTCAATGGATTGGATGTGGCCCACCCATATTGAGGAGGGCAATTTGCTTTATTCAGTCTAGCAATTCGAATCCTAGTCTCATCCAGAAGCACCTTCACAGACACACCCCAAAATAATGTTTAACCAAATAGCTGGGCACCTAGTGGCCCAATCAAGTTGATGCATAAAATAAACCATCACACTGCCATAAGAAAGTATTGCAAACTGGGTGGCTTAAGACAACAGAAATTTATTATCTCACAGTTCTGGAGGCTAGAAGTCTGAGATTAAGATGTTAGCATCTTCCCTCTGAGATTCTGGGCAGAAACCACCCTTGCCTCTTCCTAGCTCTGGTGTGGCCATCCATCCCCAGCATTCCTGGCTTGCAGCTGCATCACTCCAATCTCTGCCTCTGTTGTCACGTGGACTCCTTCCCTCTGTGTCTGCGTCTCTTCTCCTTTTGTAAGAACACCAGCCATATTAAATTAGGGCCACCCTAATTCAGCATGGCTTCATCTTAAGTTGATTACATCATCAAAGACCTTACTTCCAACTAAGGTCACATTTGCAGCTACCAGGCTTTAGGACTGCAACATATTGTCTTGAGGAGATACAATTCAACCCATAGCACACCTGTTCTGTGCCTCTCTCCTTTCTTGTCTACAAAAGCAAGATTATTTTTATTATTTCATTTTTTTCTTCTACTACATTGACAGTTATGTGTTCTATTTCTATTCTTTTAGTTGTTATTGTAGAAGTTGCAGTATGTATATTTAAAGTCTAAAGTTAATCAGTACCTTTACCCACTCCCTGGGCAATACCAGGACTTCAGTCCACTTTAACTCCACTTGCCCCTCTCCCTACCTTATATAACATTATAACCATGTATTTCAGTCTATTTTCAAACAATTCTTCTTATAGTAAAATAAAACCCAGGAATAGAAATCCAGATGGATGAATGTATGACTTAATGAGAGATTTTAAGACAAACACCATTCAGATCAGAAATAAAATTTTGCCAGCCACCCCAGATGCACCTTGATATGCTTCTTACCAATCATCCTCCCTCCATAACCCTTAAGTAACCACTGCTCTGATTTTTATACTTATCATTTCCTTAAGTTTCTATTTAAAGTAATTTTATCAACCAAATGTGCATACCTAGATACTGTAGCATTGCTTTGCACATTTAAAAAATGCTGACAGGTCTTTTAAGTCTCATTTAATCTATAAGTTCCCTTTCCACTCTTTTCTCTTTCTTATAGTTTATCACTTCACCTGGGCTGTGTGATGAGTACTTTAGTTTCCCACAGCTTAGATTCTGTGGATTGCATCCTCATGGTACAACATATTTCTCTGCCTTCTGTATTTTCAGAAAATTGTCAGCTGTACCCAGAAGCCCGATCAGATTCAGGTTTGATCTCTTTGGCAAGACTATAGGAGGCACATAATACCCAGTCATCTGTCACTCTTTTTGATGTTAGCAGTCACTGATGCTTAGTGTCTAAATCCATTAATTCATCGGGAGTTGCAAAATGGTGACATTCTATTATTTTGTTGTTGTTATTTAGTAGTTGTAATACTACTGTTAGAAGACACTTCTTCATTTACTATCTGGTTGCCTCATGGTACTGTTTATATAGGAAAAATGGGATAAATGCTGGACTCTTTCTTTATTCACCAGTTTTTGAGATAATGAATTCATTCCCTGTCATCCTCTGAGAGTGACCAGTTCGTTTTTATTTTTTCAATATTATTACAAATTCATGGATTTAAACATTATCTTTACTGCAGCTCAAATTGTCCCAACTTTGGCCAGTGGGAGCCTCTTCAGTTTGGTTCCTGGGTTTGTTTGATACTATGCAAGGAGTCTTTAACAGCTTCTTTGCTCTCTGATATGAGAAGATGTTCCAGGCTCATCTTTTACATTTCCTGCACCAGACCTGGATTCAGTTATTTCTTCAAGAAGTCCTGGTTCTTTCTAGTGAGAAATTTAAAGGTAAAATATCTCATGAGTCAATTTTGATACTTCTAATCTAGTTCTAAACTACCAAGATTTGATTTAACTTCTTCTAAATTATACCTGTAATTCCTTTATTCTACACCAAGAATCCAGGTTCTTAAGAATACGGAGAATGTCTGGACAGTTAGCTCATTTGGTTAGAGCATGGTGCTGATAACATCAAAGTCTACGGTTTGATCCCTATATCAGCCAGCTGCAAAAACAAAAACAAAAAATGGGATGATATAACTACGGACTTGGAGTAAAAATACTAATCTATATAATTATTTAAAACATTAAAATAAATCTTTTTGCATATGTCCTCCCTAGCCTTCTCCATTTTTTCATAGTTGTACTATAATTGTCAGAGCAGTGGCCACTGCAGTTTATACTCACACCCTTGTAGCTGTCATTCAGTCTCAGTCCACAGATTACTATAAATTTTATCCTCACCATCTGCCCTCGTGTTGATAGGGGTCATTTTGGTTGTCTGAAGCTTGTTCTCTAGTAAATTTCTTAGAAAGGGTTCTGGAACAATATTCCCTGAGATCTTCCATGTTGATAATAGTTTGTTTTTATACTTAAAATTCCATTTTGCTGGATATAAAATCCTGGGACACATTTTCTTCAATATGTGACTACATTTTTTTCTGGCATAAAGTATTGCTGTCAAAAAGTCTGATGATAATCTAGTATTACAAGTTCCATTCTCTTTTTTCTGGATGTCCAAATAATTATTAAATTTGTGTTAAAGTTCAGTAGTTAGACTATCTTTAGGTGTTAATATCTTTTGGTTGATACTTACAAGTACGTGGTGTCCTCTTTAACCTGTAATTTCAGATCCTTTGTTTTACAATATTAGGCAAGTTTTCCTAGATTATAGTCTTTAGTATTTGTTTTGTCCATTTGCTTCTTCAGATTTTCTGTTACCCATGTGTTTAGTCTTCTTTGCTATCTTTATCATTTGTCACTTTCTCCTAAGTCCCTTTTCTCCCTTTCTTCATTTCATTTTTATTAGAAAACTTTTTCTTCTTTTTACCTTCTATTTCTCTTAAGGCATCATTTATTTTTTTCTCATGTTCCTTCTAGATTAGTCTTCATTTCTGAAATGACATTTTTTACATCTCAGTTATTTTTCTCACCTCATCTTTACATTTTTATAATTCTGATGTATTTCCATGTCTTTTATCATTTTCTTAATGCTTTTTAGCTTGTTATGAAATGGATTACATTTTTAATCTATTTCGTGGGCACACCTTTTGTCTGTTTTTATTGTCTTTGATCCTTATTCTCCTTTTGAAAAATTTTACCTTTTACAGAATTTGACCTCAATGTTTTTCTATTGCTACGTCTTAGGTGGAATTTGTTTTCTTGACTTCTAGAATTTATTCTATGTGGGGTTCAAGAAAATTTTCCAACACCTAAACTTCCTCTTCTGTTGTCTTTATGTAGTGCCCAAAATATGATGGCTTCCTTTCTGAGATTTCCCCTCTCTGGCTTCCTCTCCTGTTTGGGGCTGGACCTTCTCTTTCCTTCATTAGGCTGTCCTTATCCTGTTCAATTTTAATTTCACTCTGAGCACTTTCCCCTCAGAGTGGGGCTGTGTCTGAGAACGAAGCCCTGCAGTGGCAGGTTTTAGACCGCATGGCCCTTGCCCCCACCCAGTATCGGCCCATCCAGCCTTCACGTCGCTTCTCAATCGGCTCCCAGTGCTTTCCAGCAAAGTCTTGTTGGGGCTCCGCTGCGCTCAGGTACAGCAAATGCCACTCTGTTGCTTCCTTTTTCTTCTCCCCACACAGACGCCAGTACCATGACGGTCTTGAGGCTCTTGGTGGTTTGTCCACACACTCACTTGTGTTCTAGGGTTTCGGAGATGTCTTCTCTCCAGTTCTGCTGTAGCCGTTCTTTGTTTTTACGTGGAGATTCAGAGCAAGGAAATGGCTGCCACCACGGCAATTTTCCCTCATCTCTCCCTCTTTTTAAACCTCACAGGACACTGCATTATTTTGTATAATCAATGTTTGTTTAGAATTAGCCACATAGTTTCTTTTCTGCCTCTTCATTTCTCCTTTATCTTTCTAGGATAAATTTCTTTCTGCCTTTAAAATTTTTAAATGAGAGTCCACTGATGGTGAAGTCACAGTTTTTGTTTGTTTCTGAAAGTATGTTTATTTTGTTCTTATTCTTTTTTTATTTTTTATTTTTTTGCAGCTGGCCAGTAAGGGGTTTCAAACCGATGACTAAGGCTGCATTCTAACGAACTGAGCTAACCAGCCTGCCCTTCACCCTTATTCTTGAAAAATGTTGTCTCTGAGTATAGAATCCTTGGTTGGCAGCCATTTTTGTTCATCCTATTGAAGGCATTATATCATGGTCTTATGACTTCCATTGCTATAGTTGATAAGTCAGCTGTCAGTCTGTCACTCTTTTGAAGGCATGTATCTTTTTACTCTGGCTCCTTTATAACTTTCTGTTTGTTTCTGATGTGTTAATGTTTCATTATGATATATCTAAGTTTGCATTTTGTTTATTTATCCTGCTTGAAATTCATTGTTGAGTTCATTTGGAATGATTCATTATTGAATTCTCCGCCATAGTCTCCAAATACTGCCTCTGCATCATTCCCTTTATTCTCTCTTCAGGGACTCTTCTTAAATGTATGTTAGACCTTCTCACCTTATCTTCCATATCTTGTAACCTCTATTCTGTTTTTTTCAACTTTTTGCTTCTTTGCGCTGCATTCTGGAAAATGTCTTCCAGCATATCTTCCATCTCATTAAATTCTTTGTTTGGCTATCTAGTGTGTTTTTATATGCATCCACAGAGTTCTTTATTTCAACTCTTTAACTTTTCATTTGTAGAAATCTTATGTGTTTTTTTTTTTCAAATCTTCTGTGTAACTTCTTATAGTTTCCTTTTCCCTACATATATTTTTAAGATTGTCTTCAACCTTGAAATATAGTAAACATATCTGTTTTATGATCTGTGTTTAAAATTTTGAAATATGAAGTCTTTGAATATTTCTGTCTTATATTGTTTCTGATTTTCTCATTCACGGTGTCTACTTATGTGCTTATTTTTAGTTGTGCACTGCTTTTCATCACTAAAAATTATTTGTAGGAATAATTTGAGATCTAGAAGTAAGCAGCATTTTCACAAGAGGATTAGCATTTGTTTCTGCTGAGTATCTCAAAGCACTACAGTATGAAGTTCTTTCAAATAAAGTTTACACCTAGCAGGATTTTGGTCCTCCCAAATGGTAATACTTTGGGCTTCAAATCCATTCAAGGGTTGGTTCAATCCTGAATCATGCATGACTGGAGATTGTATCCTTTGGGGGTTCCAGTTTTTGAGGGGGAGGGTTTCTTATAATTTTATTTCTGTTCCTCTTGTCCCAAGAGGCTGTAAAAATCTCATGCTTCTATATGCCCAGATCAGCAAGCACCCTGAGATCAGGGTTTTCAGGCTTCTAAATTTTCCGTCAATATTCAGTTACCTAGTAATTCTTAACTATGTTCACCAATTCCTTGATATTTTTATTGTATTTTATTTTTTAATTGGCATGTAATAATTGTAAATATTTCTGGGGTACAGAGTGATATTTACCTACATGTATACAATCTGTAATGATCAAATCAGGGTAGATTTCAAGAAGATTTTTTAAAAATATTTTTTCTGTAGCATTTTTATATGTTTTCAGTGGGAGGGTTAGTCTACATAATTTAGTTCATCAGTAACACACCCAGAGGATCCACTTGTCTGCTGTTAGAGCTAGTTTGCTTAAAACTGAGTATTGTAATGTGTGAAACCTTAATCTCACACGTTCAGACAACAACACATAATGGGAGACCTCTCTCCCTTCCCTCAGGATTTTTGTTACCTTACACACTGGGCATGTTTGACAAAAGGAGAGCAGTGGTGTTATCCACATATTAGATAGTAGTAAAAATTAATTTCATCTTTTTTTTTACATAATAAAATAAAAACAAAATGTCTAATATTTTCTTTCTGTATCCCAAAAGATCACCTTATGCATCCCTTCTTGAATTTGTTTTCTTCTCATCCAGGGGTCCTATGATTCCACCAAAACCTGCTTCAGTAAACAGATATGTTTTCAGGCATGTTCAGTAATTCCCGACCCTAGCTCTTAACTTTGCTGCAAGAGATCCTGGCCAGCTCACTTAGTCTCACTTTCCACTCTAAGTCTGTGCTCATATAATTTGACTTTATTGGGGATAACCATCTCACTTCCATATGCATGTAAAGCCCCCTTATAATTGTGGAATGAAACATTTATTCCTGCTCTTCAGGCATCTGAAAACAGGCATATGGGATTTGAACATGGTTTGGGGGGCAGCCATGGGGACTTCCTCATATCCTTTCAATGATTCCACTGGACAGTTCTTTACCAGGCAAATATTGAAAGCCAACCCTGTGTGCGGTTATTTTCCAGGCTCTGTTTTCTCCCCTTTTTGGAGTGCTGAGAAAATTTCATATCTTAAAGTTTCCAAAATGCCAACCTGTGGCCCTACATTCCCATTTGGAGGGCTTTTTGGCAAATTTGTTGGTCATTTTCTCATTTTGTGTTAGGAGGAGTAGGTGGGCTTATTCAAAGGCAGAAAATCTGAGTTCTCTCCTCCTGTCTCAACCTTGAGTAAATTGCTCAGGCTCTCTGGAGGCAGCTCCTGCTTCCAAAAAGTGAAGGGACTGATTTGACTTGATGCTATTTATAATTCCATCCAGCCCTAAAACAATGGTATGTTCTGTGTTCTAGGATTCTCTCCTGTTCCCCTAAGGGTTTCTATGGTCCTAATGCCTTGAATTTGTAAAAACTGAAAAATTAGAGCAACTCTGCTAGAGTGGTTTAATTTCTAGTAATTTTTAAGTGGTCCGCGACAAAATCGTCACTGAGGCTGAAAGATGAGTTGGCTACCAGGACAAATGTAACAGAGACATTACATTTCAAGTTTAATAAAAGAGGGAAAGAATTTGGCATAGTGTCTTGGATTATATGCTACAATTATGACCCCATGAATTTTTTAAAATTTGAATCATTTGGCATAAATGCAGGCATTTACATCTTACAAAGGTATTACTTCATGGTTAAAGCTTCCTCTCCCCCCAAAGAAATTCTTTGCATAAATTTTTTTTTTCTATCTCATTCTATCAAGGAAACAGCAGGAAAAATATTTCTTGCATGACCTTCAGTGCTAAAGTCTGGATATAGGTTTGTAGTGTGTTTTGCTCTCTCAAGGAAAAAGTAGGTGTGACATAGCGCCTTGATTTTCCTTTTCTTCTCTTCACTTTTCCCATGATCTGTTTTTCACAACTTAAGCTTCCATTTAGAACCTGGAAGAAATTCTGTTATTTTACGGCAAGCATAAAAATTTGGAATGCTTTGCCCTAATTCATCTCCAGGCTCTTTGGGGGAAGGAGTTTCCCAGTGACCAGGTTTGGCCAGGATGCCATTCAGTCTCAGCATTCTGGATGCAGCAGCATCTCCCACCTTAGAGGTTGCAGGTGGCCTGTTCCTGCTCCCAAACTCCTGGCTTGTGAGACCACGCAGAGAATACTGCTCCATCATGCCAAGCAGAATAGGTCTGTCTTGGGATCATCCCACTTGAGTCATTTTTCTCTCTACACCACATTGTCGGGTCCCTTTTTTTTTTCTTCATGCCTCAGTGGGTAGACTGGGTGCATTTCCAGTATTCCTGAGAAAGGTGTCAGCCACCATCTGTTCATCTTCTTTTCAACTTGGGAACACAAGAAGTTAGCTTGACATTGGTGAGAGATTGTGGTGGGACTCAGGCACAGCTCTTCAGGAGCTGATTTCAGCAGCAACAAAATACCAAGGCAGGCCCCAATTGCTTTGTGCCAGGGCTCCTTTTGAGGAAATCGAAACTGCATAGGGATCCCTGAAAGCTCTGCAAACCACAGCTTCATTTCTGCTGTGATGGAAGTCTCGAAGTTCATCCTCGGCTTCGCACAGGCCCCCCACCCCCTATTTCGTGCCTTCCACTTCCCAGGACTCCTTAGCCTGGAACAATTAAGTGATGGGGGATGTTTCTCCTCCTGTTCCTGTGGATTCACCACTCCAGCACCAATCAGTCACCTCAGTGGTGCAGGGCCTGATACCTACGTATATCAGCTACTGTCTACATTCAGCCCTTGTCACTAGGACCACACATCCTCAACAGGGACAATACCACCAACAGGGGGAAAAAAATGGTTCAGGGGTGGAGGGGTGCAAAAAAATTTTACATGTTATAATGGTTGGTGGACTTACAAAGGGACACAGTATGTAAACAGTATACCTGCAGTATTAAAACCTGATGGGTGGAGATAACTAGGAAAAAAATGATTTAAAAGTCTCCTTAGGGGTGTGAATGATAAACAAAAAAAAATTGCAAAACACTACTTTGGACCCTGCTTTTTCATGTGTCCCAGATGACTTCCAACAACCAGGATCTGCCTCTCTGTCCTCAAGGACTTCCCCTCACTCCCCAGAATCTGCCAACCGGCACCCAACAGGGGCTGGTGTGTAAATGCCCCACTCCATCACCCTGGGTGTGCGCTGGGCAATTCCGAAGACTGTGTTCCCCGAGTCTGCCCATGTCCCAGCTGCAGCCACCCCCATGCCCGCCACTTAGGAAGGCACTGTTATTTGCTGCCTTCCTTCCCCATCTCACTGCCTCACTTCCCTGCCGGGTGCCCTTGACTTTCCAAATAAACCACCTGCACACAAGTCCCTGTCTCAGAGTGTTCTTCTGCAAGAGCCCAGACTAAGACTCTGTGTGTGTGTGTGTGTGTGTGTGTGTGTGTGTGTATTTTAAATGATTTTAACTTCATTAATTAAATAAAAGTGGGCCCATGCATGAGAAAATATCATGTACCAGGATCGTAATTAATCCAATTCTGTGGACATGAGGTCCATTAAAATTGTTTTTAAAGCATGGATGCTGGAGCCAGACTACCTGGCTTCCCCACTTTCTAGCTGTGTGACCACAGGTAAGTTACTTATCCTCTCTGTGTCTCAGTCTCCTCATCTAGAAAATGGGGTTGATGATAGTACCTCTTCACAGGATTGTTGTGTGCATTAAAGGAGTTAGCCTGTGGAAAGTGCTTAGGACAGTGGCTGGACAACGGTTAGCTGCTGTCACTGTTGTTGCTGTGTTGTTATTGCTGGGCACAGGGCTCTCTTACTGCCAGACTGTGCACAGCCCTTCTTCTCACCAGGAGAGCAGGAAAGGGAAAACAACAGTGAAAGTTTTACTAGGACTTTTTGAACTAGAAGTCATCTTTTATATGACTAAGAAGGCCCAGACATTGGGCTATTTGGGCTAACAAATACCTATTGTATTAACAGTCATATTATTTAGTGTCTGCCCAGAGCAATCTCATGCCCCCACGTTTGGGATTCAAAAATCCCCATCTCAAGTAAAATCCACTGCCAGCACCATGGGCTACTGAACACAAACACAGAATTATTAAACAGGTAGGCACTGGCCTAGTATAATGAACCCTATTGGGCAATAGGTCCCTTTGGCATGAGAAACATGTTCCACGTTTCTTTTCTCTGAGTTTGCAGCAACAGTACAAATGTAGGTGATGGCATTTCTACAAAGCCTTATAAGCCAGAGGACACAACTGTTTTAAATACCTCCACCAGTTAGCAAGAGGAAGTTAGATCCTTTCTTTCCACAGTTGAGCTTCCAAAGAGATGTTTTGCTCTACCATAGTTCTGATTTTGACATGATTTATTTGTGAGTCAGAGATCCCATGAGTTGATAAAATATTTAATACCTCTATAAAAACCTACATGGTAATTTCCCTTCATACCCAAGCATTTCCATTTAGAGTTATACTCTGCATAGACTATGAAAGAATGGAATTAGAACCCACGTAACCCTCTCCTCGCCCTGTTTTTGTTGGAACCCACCTTCTAATCAAAGGCCCCAATTTCCCCTGCATATAAGCTATTTCTGTTTCTTCCTTCCCATTATCTTGGCATGTAACTTCTTTCCTCACTCCATGTGGCCATCACCTCACCAACAGCACATGAACATTCTCTGAAATAACTGTTTCCAATAGAACAGGAGCTGGGGAACTTTTTCTATGAAAGGTCAAATAATAAATATTTTAGGCCTTGCAGACTATATAGTCTTTGTTGCACCTACTCAACTCTGCCATTGTAGCATGAAAGCAGCCACAGACAACATGTAAACAAATGAATGTGGTTTTTTCAATAAAACTTTATTTATAAAAGCAAGAGGGGGGCCAGACTATAGACCCATAGGCTAGAGTTTGTCGATCTTTACTTTGTTTTTTGTTGTCGTTTTTGTTTTTTTGGCAACTGGCCATGTCAATTCCTACTACGGAACAATAAAAACAAACAAACAAAACTATCACCCTCCAGCTCTACACATTAGGATATTAACAAATTGTCTTGCTTTTTTCTTAATGATTTTCTATGTAATACCATGTACACAAGAATTTCTATATTTACTTGAAAGCTTCTTTGAGACAGAGTTGTACTGCAAAACACCCTCTATAAATTCACTATACTTTGTCAATTGAAAGCAATAATTAGGGTCCTCACATTCATGCATTCATTTCATAAAAACCACATACTGACCACCAAGGTTACACCCGTTGGTAAATTCATCAATGCTGCTTATTTCATTTTTCTTCTCGTTGTGTACAGTATAATTTTGTTTACCACATTAGGCAGAGTAACAAGATTTTTCTCTACCACTGACACACAATCAAAAGAAAAGGCGAATATTGACTGTACTAACTTCAGCCCAAGACATCTGTACAGAAACTTCAGAACAGAAATACAATTTCTCTGGTTATTTCTCCCAATCTCCCAAGTTCAACTGTGCACAAATTACTTGCCATTGTGGTGACACAAATAAGACTTCATTTACATGGCCATTCTGATCCTGGTAAACAAGTTTATTTATACTTGAGCACTGCTGAAGAATGAAGTCACAGAGAAAAGCTCATGGTAGGTGGCCCTGCCTGTTTCATTAAGGTGGGCTTTGACAAGATCCCCGGCACCTCTGTCAGACAAGCTACCATTCAGCTACCCGGGGTTAATAAAAGTTCGGGGTATATGCCCGTTAAAAAGGGACAACATGTGTAATCAAGGCTGGCCACATTTTTATATAATGATGTATGTTGGTGCTGTTGCTAGCATTTTCTTCCTAACTCCTTGTTCCTTTGCTCTCCCAGTGGATGAATAAGGTCTCCTCAGTGACATGTGATGGCTGGTTAGCTGTTGGTTAAATCAGCTTTTAGATATCAAGTAGCCCTCAAAGAAGACAAAACCTGGAAAGATATGGCTCCAAGTGCTTATCTGGGATTATGAGAAAGAAAAAGTCTAATCATCGCACTGTGAAAAACGGCATGGGGATGCAGCCATGTTTCCTTCCTTGGAAGCAGAATGCACACTGCTTGCGGGAGATAGGAAAGCTCCATCTGATGTTCGGGCTCCTTCCTAATGCAGGACTGGTTGGTGGGTCCTCATATCAGGAAAGCGAGGGAAATTCAAGTTCCTGTGCTGCATATGCTGAGGAAACATGTGATGGCAAAAGCAAATGTGAATGTGGATGCTGTGCTGGACTGGCCCATATGGAGGAGTTCCCAGGGAGAGCAGGAGGAGCTCATCTTCCCTCCTGAGCCTCCTGGTTCAACGCCCTGGTTTAACAGGCCCTTCCTCTGTGACGGCCAAGCCTGGTCCCACTCCCAGGCTCCTTGGTTGGCATCCCATCATTCTGGGGACTGAGAGAAACCCCTGTCAGTGTCAGCTTGGAGCCAGATGCCAGAGTGTTCTCTCAGGAGTTTCAGCTGGGTGAGGGCAGGCTCCAGGCAGGAGTAAGGGATGGGGCAGGAAGGAGACCTAACATTCACAGAGCAGTGACCACGCCTTGGGCATGCATAATATACTCGGACCAGAGCCTGCAAAAGAGCTTCCAAAAGTCACTTCCAAAAACAACCGCATTTACAGAGGGTTTTACACTCAATACATTTAGTTCTCATAAGGTAGGAATATGCTCCACTTTGCAAACAGGGAGCCTGAGTATCAGGGGAGTAATATAACCTGGAAAAACTCACGTACCTAGAAGTTTGGCAGAGTTGGTACTCAAACGTGGGTCTGTTTGGTTTGCAGCTGGTTCTCTTTATCCCACTCCACACTGGCTGATTTAGAGGAGGACGGGACTCCCTTAACCCTTCCAGGATTTCACGATGTCTCATTCCTGGGAGATTTCTAGAGCCATGAACATTTATTCCCACTGATGGGCAAGGCAGGCTTTCTCAAGAGTTGAGGTCTAACCATGGAAGGCTATAGGAAGTGTGAGTTGTTAAGGCCTGGATGGAAACAATATTCTGGTTTTTAACCAAGTGTCACAGTCACCCTGTCATTAGCAAGACTAGCTTTTGATTCTATGGAATGTTCAAGACTTGGTGAAAGAGTCACTCTGAGATTAGTTTTTAATCCAAATGTGCCAAGTGGAGTTTCAAGAAGTTGCAGAGATCGAGTTCGTGAATAGTCAACAGGGAAGATCACAACCTGAAAGTCCACTGTAATAAATGCTGAGTGTAAGTTGTCACCCTCTAATTGAGTCATCTGTCAGGTTAGTGTGGATTTTTACATCTCAGGGTGCCCCACCCTTCCAGGCAGAAGGGCTGGTTACCTTGAGTAACCTGGGCTGGAGGCATAGAACAGCTTTCTTGGAGTAAGCGGCTCTTTGGAGGCTCTGAGGGTCAAGCCAGCAAAACCAAATTTGTTGGAAACCCCGAGGGTCAAAGTCAGATGCACACCAGAACAAAACGGCGACAGAAAGCAAAGGCAGGGAAGCATCAGGAGGGGCCAAGGAAGCTGTCACTCTCTCTTTTAAGATTAGATTCATCTGTGTACAGAAGGAAACCCCAAGTAACAAATAGGAATTAGAGTAGTTATAGAAATAACAGACAGAAAGCAAGAATCATGGTCTGTTTCTTCCTCATTTAGAAGTCCCCACACGGGCTGTTCAGGATTAATATGGCCAATGAATTCCACAATGGTCTTGAGGATTATTTTAGTTAGGAACAATGCTGGCTGTGGTGACAAACAAATTCATAAATTTTAATGTCTTAACACAATGAAAGTGGCTTCCCTGCTTATTTAACTGCCCAATGTAAGGTTCCTCATCAGTAGGCGTCTTTCCTCCATGTGGGTCCAGCCCATTATAGGCTCTAGTAAGTATGAGGGGTCTTCAAAAAGCTCATGGAAAGATTGTATCATCTTCTATTTTTCCAAAAACTTTTTGATGTACCCTCATGTTTGTTAAATAAACCTTTTAAAGAAATGTATTCAGAAAATCAGGAACACAGATTTCTTCCATCTTGTAGTTCTGGCCTTTTCTAAAGCCTGAGAATCCTCTGCATGTGGCCAGGTGATGGGGAATAGCACAGAGGAGGGAGTGTGGATTCTAATGGACCACATCTGGAGGGAGCCCACGTCAGCTCTATTCAAATTCCATTTGGCTAGAAATAGCTCTAAGCCCCAAGGGAGGCTAGGGAATGTAGTCAAGTCATGTGCCCAAGAAGAAAGGTGAATAGCTTTGGAGAACAGTGTCTGCTACAAGGACCCACGTTCCATCCAGCTCCTCCCTGCTTAGTGGCATGTCGCCCTCAGGGTCTGGCCCTTGATCAAAAGTGGCAGCCAGCAATGCTCCTTTCTAACTGGCAACCTGAAGAGCCACTGAACTAAATCGTGAGCATAAGTCAGCACTCCCTAAATAATTAATCTCTTGGGTCAGTTTGGATTTTTGCATTCATCAGACAGAAGAAGGAGGAAAAAAAAAAACCCACAAAACAGAAAAACAGAGAAATAAGGGCACATGCAAGTTTGCCCTAGTTTCCTCATCTGTAAAACAAAAATAGTAAGAATACTTATTTCATATACATATAAGTGCTTAGAAGGGTACCTGGCTCATATTAAATGCTTGATAGTAGAAAGCTATGGAGAGAGGACGGGGGAGAGAAGGGAGAAGGAAAAGAGGAGGGAAAAAGGAAGGTTGCCCTGAAGTAGAAGGTTCCCCAAGCAGAAACTTACCAGGAGCTTCTGCTCATCTCCCATTGGTCAGAACATAGTCACATGGCCACACGTAGCTGCAAGGGAGGCTGAGAAATGCAGATTTTATTCCAGAGATTTATATGCCTGGCTAAAAATCAGAGGTTTTATTATTATAGAAGAAAAGGATAATGGATATTGGGAAACAATAATTTTTGCCACATTCACCCACAGCCTGGATAATGCTCATTTTTCATGGTTGCTAAGTTCCCAGGGAGTGAGCAGAACCCTGTTGACTGAAAAGACAACTGGGACCTTAGCCAGGACTGTGGAGGGATGGGCAGTTTATTATCTCAGTCTCACTGAGGTACACTGGCCTCACCACCATCCCCATGCATGGGGACTTAGGTACCCAATCAGGGGTGGCTCTGAGGTGATCCATGCTGGGTGCTACTCCTGCATGGCTTGAGGACCCATTTCCACATGCATGCCATCTGTCAGGAAGCATGCAGGAACCCTCCAGGGCTGAGGCTGACTCGGTTAGGATGAGCCCTGTCTCCCTGAACCATTCAAGAGCTCTGGACCAGTAGCCAGTCTTCCATGCCTCGGCCACTCACTCCTTCTTTCCTTGACCCTTCAGCCTCTGAGGACCCCAGCCTCCTTACTGCTAACTTGGACTCCATTCCCACCCGAGGCCCCATTCCTGCCTGACTGCCCAGACACCATCAAGGCCTTGCCTCACCCTCGGACCTGGCATTAGAGGTTGAACGGAGTCCCACACCCCCACCCGACCCTCCATTTCCAAATACATATATTGAAGTCCTAACCCCAGTACCTAAGGGTGTGACTTCATTTGTGAATAGAATCATTGCAGTTACAATTAGTTAAATTAAGCAGAGATCATACTGGAGTAGTATGTAGTAGTAGTATGTAGTAGTAGTAGGCCCCAATATGACTGGTGTCCTTATAAAAGGGAAATTTGGACACACACACAGAGAGAACGCCATGTGAAGACGAAGGCAGGTATCCAGGCAATGCATCTATCTGCAAGCCAAGGAATGCCAAAGACTGCCAACAACCACCAGAAGTTAGGAGACAGCGTGGAACAGATTCTCCCTCATAGCTCCCAAAAGGAACCAACATTGCTGACACATTAATCTCAGACTTCTGGCCTCCAGGACAGTTAGACAATACATGTCTGTTGTTTAAGCCACCGAGTCTGTGGTACTTTGTTATGGCGCCCTAGGAAATGAATCCACCTAGTCTAGCTTCAGCTCGCAGTCAGGTTTCAAGTCAAACCTTGCCCCAACCATCTGGACTCGGGCTCCTCAGCTGGTGTCAACCCTTGGCTCCATTTCCACCTTGACTTTCCCCATTCCAGCCCCGCCCCACTCACCCCTGCTCTGCCCATCTGCCCTCTTCCCGCTGCCCCAGGTCTCTCTCCATGAAACCTTCCAGGTACTGCTGCCAGCACACCTGGTGTTGATCATGGTGTTCAAGGACCACACATTCACTTTAAGAATTCTCCTCCCACAAAACTGTTTACAACCAGTGAGCGAGTATTTTAGGGGAAGCCAGAATCTCTCACCTTCCCTCAGGCTTTATTTGTGCAACAAAATGAAATAGAGTTGAGCATCCTCTGGATAGTCTGATTAATGCTGATAGTCACACTGAATAAGCAGACAGACATTTTTTCTGGGGCTGGGGGGAGCAGTATTTTTGCCAGAAACAAGGCAAGGAGTGGGTTCTCAGCACTCCTACTCTTTACAATGTGTGAATGTGGCTTTTTGTGTCTGGGCCATCCAATTAATCTAGAACTTCCAATGTATCTGGTCCATCAAGGCAAGAAGTCTCGATTGTTACTCACAAAGTACTTTTAAGTAACTGAAATAAGTGAATTTCATGATGGAGAAACCTGGGAAACATAAAATAAAATCATGCAACTAATCTGACCATGTGCAAAAGGGAAGCCCTTTACCGGAAAGCTCCCAAGCCACCCAAGCAGAGGTGCAACCACCACATGCCCCAGGCTTTCCAGGACAGCCTCGATTTCAAAGATTCCTTTCCCTGAACACCCCAAGAATTCTCATACCCACGTGGTTTGCTTTTGGGTTCAGAAAATATGGTCACCACAGATACAGGGCTCATGAAGGAAGCCCCTGCTTACCAGAGGGCACAGACAAGGAAGATTGGAGGAAGGGCCACCAATGGAGCCACCAGATCTGGAGAGGCTGTGATCCCAAAGGCCCACGCTTGGGGGAAACACAGACAAAAGCCTCCTCCTCCAGACTGTTAGGCGAGTGCCATCTGGTTAAAATGAGCATCAAAGGCAAACTTGAAATGGAATAGAAGTCCCAAGTGAATAACCCAAGAGGTGGCCTCCAGAGGACAGTCCCCAACTGCCCCAGTCCACACGCTGCTGAAGTGCATGTGCATGAGTGCCCCAGGTCTCCTGCGCTCCTTTTTAGTGTCAGCTTGAGGGCAGAGGCAGCCACAGGGGACTGCCCAGGAGCAACCCCAGCAGTAACCTAGCAATGGGACTACGGCAGGTCACTGGCTTTCCCCCTGTCTGGTTCTTGCCTCAGGGATTCTGCCTAGGCTAGTGCAGGTGCCTTCCCAGTGTTCTGCAGGTCCAGGGTTCACGGCAGCATGTGGTCCTCGGTGCCTGGGAGCCATGATGGGTGTCTTCCATGAGAGGACATGCTCCCCTTGCTGTGGCACTGGTCACCGGAGGAGACCAGACTCCAGCCTCATTTCAGAGGAAGGGATGACAAGGAGCAAAGGGTAAGGGGATCCAGTCTGTATTGCATCAGAGTTTTGTTTTGTGTTTTGTTTTTAATTTTCAGATGAATAATTCAGTGGCTATGCCAAGGTTGAAATATTTTTCTGTTTTCAGTGAGATGTGAGAAGAGGAAATGAATTTTAATGAAATGTTTTGGTTTACTTTATCTGAGGCTTCCAGTGTAGTGGGATTCCCACGCCCTAAACAGATGTCAGCTGTTTTATCCTCTAGCCTGCAAAAGGCAACAGAGAGCCGTGTGGCTACCCTGCTCAGTCCTCTTGCATCACCCCATTTCCCAGATGCGCAGAGCTACCCATGAGCACAGGACTGGTAGAACTTGAGGCCACGTGAATGTTTCAGCCATGAAAACTAAAACTGAGAGTGATGATTAGGACATCTTCTCGGACGCAGACCAACAGGTCTGCATAGATGACACCAAAGCACCTGTCCCACATTCCAGGGGCCTGTGCGTCCCTGCCCAGTCAGGCAGCTCAGACACTGGCAGATGGCCCAAGCTCTCTGAGCCGACCACTCCCCGGAAGAATTTGAGCATCACACACTTCTGAAAACAGGATTTAAGGGGAGGTGGAGAAATGTGGTAAAATCGCTAAGGAGAAGGTAGAGCCATCAGGTGGACGTGATGTCATAGATGTCTGAGATATGCCAGAACATGAGCTAATTTATAGCTGCGGGTTCAGGACATGTTTTGGAGCAGAAGTTTCTGAGCTAAGTCAGCAACTACCAGACAACATGGATTCTATTAAATGGGATTACTGATGGGATTCCTCCTGATTCAAGAAAACACCTGCCCAAAATGAGTTGTCATCAATAGATCCATCAAAAGAATGATTTGTTGATCCCTTTCCAAGTGTGAGCACTGTGCTAGTGCTGGGAGATGGAAGGCAAAGATAACCAGCACCTGCCTGCAAAGGCTCGTGAAAATACAAGGGTACTTCAAAAGTTCACAGAAAAATAGAATTAAAAGATATTATGACTCTTTCCATGAACTTTTTGAAGCACCCTCACATGCTTGTTGAGGCAATGACTATGCACATACCAAAGAAAACCCAAAGAAAGTCTGCAATCAAGTACTCCTTGCCTGGATTCTCAGCTGCCACTGTCCCTGGGGTGTTGCCTTGCCTAGAGACCTGAGTGATATCTAAAAAGAGAAAAATAAGAGTAGTTGTTGAAAGAATATGGCTATAAAAGATTTATGTTGCCACAGGGAGTCATAATAATTCTCCTTTCAATACTTTGCCATTTAAGGTTTTCAAATCACATTCTGTATCACATGTATCATCATTATTCTAGTAAGAAAAAGGTGAAGGTCCTTGTCCTGGTCTTCCTGGTGATCTAGAGGGGCCTCCCAATCCCAGCTTCCCAATCTCAGCTTCCCAGGAGCATCTTTGCTCCTCTTTGTCCATTTCATGGGGGTGGGGAGGCAGTGACAGCAGGCAGAGGCATGTGGATGATTTCTAATGGAAGCGCACAGGAGCCTCCCCTTCTCATTCTCTTTCCCCAGGTTTGGTTTCCTAACCTTTGGAAAGGTCCAAAGCCTTCCTAGTGGAATGCTGCTGTGTTACCTGCCTTCGCAAAAGTGGCAGGCAGAAGGGTGGATGCTGCTGATCAACTTGCAATTGCCTCTCTGCTCCAGGACTCAGTTCTAACAGCCTGCAAATGCTGCCTCTACACTGGGTCAGTCCTTCAAGCCCAACTGCACATGCTGTCTTCTGTCCACTGTGCTCAGTTTAATCACCCTGCACTACATAGTGGCAAAGCAGGGGCCATCGTCCTCTCTCACGGATGAGAGGGTGATAGATAGAACACTGGGAGCCCAGTAGGAACACTGTCTACCTCCGCAGGCTTTGCAGATGTCCTGGAATAAAATATGGGTTTAGGGGAGGTGGATGGGGAGACCTGGTGTAGATTTGGCTCAAGGAATGGATTTGGTTAGGAAAAAAGAGGTCAAGAGCATAAACAAAGAGCCCCAGTGAGTAGACAGCTGCAACTAAGGGATGAACGAAGCAATAAAGTCCTGTAGGAATGTAACATAATCCTGAAAAAGATACCTATCCCCTTTTCCTGCCATTAGACAAGCCAATTCTCATTTATATGGGAAAAACAAACAAGCAAGACTGCTTAAGCTGCGAAAAAGAAGTGAAGTGAAGAGGAAACTAGCCCTCCAGATAAAACATACTACAAAGCTCTAATAATTAAAATAGTGAGGAAGTGGCCCAGTGTCCATGAGAAGTCTAGAAACAGACCCAGAGACATATAGGAATTTAGTTGGCATCTCATTTCAGTGGAGGTAAATGTTAACATTTTAAATAAATGGTGCAAGGACAAAAAAGAGCTGGAGCCTTACCTCACATTGTACATGAGGATAAGTCCCAAGTGCATCAAAGTTTAAATGTGATAATTGAAATTATAAAAGTGTAAGAAGAAAACATGGACAAATTTCTTTGGAAACTTGGAGTCAAAAAGGGCTGCCTATGATTTAATGATCCAGAAGCCACAAAAATAAAAATATAAATAAATAAATTTGATTATATAAAAAGAAAAAGCTCCTAGAGAGGAAAAAAGCCATAGCAAAGTCAAAAGACAAGTAAATGAGGAAAAAAATTGCAACTCATACCTCCCTAAAATATAAAGAGCTCTTAGAAATTGAGAATATGAAAAACCAATAATTCAATAGAAAATAGGCAAAAGATTTGAATAGAGAGTTCACAAAAAAGAAATATAAATGGCTCTTAAATTTATAAAAGATGTTTGATGAAGAAAATGCAAATTAAAACTGCACTGAGACACTGTATAAATGTATCCAAATATATTGTACTCCATAAACATATATAATTATCAGGGGTCAATTAAGAAAAAAGTATTTAAAAAGAAAAGAAATAGTAGACTAGTGGTTACCAGAAGCAGGGAAAGGAAGGTGGAAGAGACGGGTGGGTGGCAGAGGTTGGTAAAAGGGTACAAAGTTACAGTTAGAAAGCAAGAGTAGTTCTGGTGCTCTAGGGTGACTATAACTAATAATATGTATAGTATATTTCAAGATAGCCAGAAAAGAGGATCTTGAATGTTATAACCACAGAGAAATGCCAAATGTTTGGGTGATAGACATGCTAACTGTACTGTTTGGATCATTACACAATGTATGCATGACTGAAACAACAGACTGTACCCCATAAAAATGTACAATTAAAAAAAAAAAAACTACACTGAGATAACACTTTTCACTCATCAGTTTAGAAAAGTCCAGAAGTTTGAGAACATACTCTACTGCTGAGTCTGTGGGTAAACATAACTCGTAGACATGCAAAATGGTTCAACCCTTGTGGAGGGCAATCTGGTACTCAAATGTGTATCAAAAAGCTAATGTGCTACCTTTGCCCAGAGATTCCCACTTGCAGACATGGACAAAATTATGTACGAACAAGACTTGTCAATGCGATATTATCATAAGAGGAAAAAACTGGAAACATCTCAAGTATCCATTAATAAGAGAGTGGTTAAATAAACCATGTAACACCACACAACTTTAAAAAAAAGCAAAAATGAATAAGGGGCTCTCTATATCCTAATATGGAAAATACTTCATATTATAGTAAGTGAGGAAAGCAAGTTTTAGAACAATATGCTATCTTTTCTGCAAAGGCGGGAGGGGAAATAAGATTGCATATTCCTATTGGCATGAATTTGCATAAGCAACACTGGAAGAATACACAGGAAACTAATTTAAATGGTTGGGGATGATGGGGTGGAACACAGTAGCCAGAGGTGGAGCAAGGATTGAAACTTTGGTCTGGGTCTGGTCCCCTAACTGAGGGGGCTCCAAAGCCTTCCCAGGGGAGCCAAGTGGATGTATTAAATTTCAAATGAAAAAATAAGAAAAAAGTCAATAAGAAAGAAATTCAAATAAGAACTCGCTCTGAATCTCCACCTCCCCAAATCCTTGTCTAAGTCCCATCCTGCATTGTGTCAAACCTCACCAAGAAATTCCAGCAGGTTTGGGGGTGGTGTTTCCTGAAAAGATAAGTTACAGCTGATTTCCAAGTTCAGTGCAACTATTTGCTTATATAAAAGCCCAAACCAGATTTCTACAAAACAAGCAGTCAGATTACACCATGACTGTGGGAATACACAGAGATGTGGCTCGTATTACTGATGGTACTTTGTAAATATTTCAAATAAAGCAATCCTTTATGATGTTCTAAAAGGGTATGAGAGATGTATTCACTCCTGCGTTCACTCAGAGTTTTCCAAGCATGCATCGCGTGGAAGGTTCTGCCTCAGGCCCTCTGGCCCCTTCTGTGAGCAGAAGGAGCCAAGTCGTTCTTGCGGGCTCCGTGACTGTCGCTGCACCTGAGCTAGCAAATGCTGACCCCCACGGCGCGTGCACCTTCGCACAGGCCCGTGAGCTCCTGCCTGCACCCTCCCTCCGCCAGATGCCTGCCGCCACCCCGGGTCCCCTGAAGTGCTGTTGCCCTCCTGCGGGGCGGGTTGACTGCCACTTACCCCTCAGGTCCCAGCTCTGCAGCCTCTCTTCACACAAAGCTCCTCGGGGCTGCCAGGGGCACAGACAGTGGCTGCCCATGAGCATGGAGTTTCTTTTGGGGGCGATGAAAATGTTCTGCAATTAGACTGTAGCGATGATCACAAAACTCTGAAAATACTAAAATCCACTGAACTGTACACTAAAAGGCAAATTTTATGGCATGTGGATTATACTCAATCATTTTGTTAAAGTCCCTTCTTCAAGGAAGTCTTCCTAGGTACACTCGGACACCCCACTACCTCAGAGGACCCTGTGATACCGGTTACAGCGGGTGTCACAATTACAAAGATTAATGTGTCACTGCTTACTAGGTACAGTAGGAAACCGAGGGCAAGGGGATGGGGAGGAGTCCATGGCTTGCAGAGAATTTAAAAGCAACAACAAAACCAACTAAAAGTTGAGCCCTTTACTGTGCCGTGCCCTGGCAGTCCTAAACAACGTCAGGATAAAATACACCTCCCCTCCCCAAATACTTTTTGTTCTAAATTCTAAACAATGGCAGGAATCACTGACGAGTTTGAGTTATGTAAGTTTCAAATGAAATGAACACATTCTTATTATTTATCTTTGAATAAACATTGTTATTCCACATGAAAGTTAATTTAGAGAATTCCCAGTCACAGCCAGTCCCCCACAGAGGAACTCAGCTACAGGGGTTCTTTTTGAAATGTTTTTCACTGTGACAGCTGACCTGTGCTACTATATATCTACCTTTAAAGTGCAGATTCAAAGCAAACAATGATAGCACACCGATAATAAAGACAAAACAGAACTTAAGATTCTTCAGTTCTCTCATTCTATGTAACCACTTGAGTTTTTATTTGTTTTAAAATGTGAAACATTGAAATAGTGACAAGTGCAAGGTGTAATAGTTTCATTTGATGAGGGCAAATTTTAGTGCACACACGAAATATTTTATTAAATTTAACATTGAAATGTATTCTTTTCTAGTTGTTTTAAACTGAAGGACAAATAAAATAAATTGTTACGTAGTGGTAGTTGCCAAAATTGTATCTTGTACAGATATTTCGGTTTTAAAATTCACTCATTAGTTACTGAACAATTATTTACATAAAATAATATCATATGAGACTGTACCAAAAGATCAATGTTTAATTTTAAGTAGATATAAAAACTATTGAGTAATCAAATTTGGTTTTTCCCTTTTTTCACACAATATTTTTATTCTTTTTTGCTGACAAGATTATGTAACTATTTAATACAAGGAAACTTTCAGTGTTTGCACTTCTTTTTGGTCATTTTTGTTATTCATTTATTTTATGATAATTGCTGAAAAAAATTTAGTCATATAGAAGGGATTTTCTGTTTGATTAAATTAAATAGTAATATTCATGAAGAATACATTAATGTGCTACAAATGTTCTTGAATATATTTCTAAATATACTCAGTGTATATTGACTATAATAAAGATATATGTTTTTGAAGAATATTCATTTAAAATATTCAAGAAAAAAGTCTTTAATGAAAGATTCTGGTAAATTGCTATATTTGGTGATTAATTGTCTGGTGACTTAGCCATTCAGTGAGTGGTTTTCATCCCTATGGGATGGATAGTTTTATCTCCATTTATCTCCATGAGAAAACTGAGGCAAGGAGTATGTAAAATAATTGGCCCATGGCCAGAAAACCAGTAAGAAGAGCTGTGATCTGAACCAGGATCTTCTAATTCTCCTGGCCATTATACTCTATTGCTTCCTCACACACCTCCCATTAAAACTAAAGTTGCCCATGAAATGCCATCCAACTATAACTTCACCAGAAATGCTGCTTAGATGAACATGACTAGTTAATGGGGTATAGACCCTGGTCTACACACCTGTGAGCCCACCTTGTACTTCACCCCAATCACCAAGAATTGGAGCTTACAAGGAGGCAACCTGTGAAATGCCAAGGACCTGCTTCCAGGGTGGTTCACTAGGTCCATCTCCTGGGCCAGGTCCTTGACCATGGTAAATTCCATCCTGCCTCAGGGCCTCTGCCCCACTGTCTTGCCTGGCTCTCCCTACTCCTCATGTTAACTCTTCAAAGAGATTCTCCTTGACTATCTTATCTAAAGTTACCCCTCCCACTCAGTAACCAATCACTAACCATTGCCCCATTCATTTATCTTGTAGCATATAGCATTGCTTTTGCTCACATCCATCCACCTACACTTTGTTCTTTCCCTCTCTATCTTTCTATATCAGATCAGTGCTGGGCATATAATAGGTTCCTAATAAGTCTTTACTAAGTTATTGAAAGAATGAAGCTATGAAAGGATTCCTAATGCAGTGCTAAGAAGGATTCTGAGGTCACACCCAGGCTTAGAGGGGCAGAGCACTGTGAGAAATTAGCCACGCTGCCATGCACAGGGTGTGGGGAGGGGGAGCACACCTGTACACGTGAACCCTGAACCACCTTTTATCTGAAATGGAGGGACCAGTGAGGGTCAAGCTCAGAGTCAAGAGGGTAAAGACTTTGGTTTCATGTTCCTTTACAATACCATCTGTACACCACGAGTCTCACCGTCATGCAGGGACTAGGGATTGACAGGTCAGTAGAGGTTACTCAAAAGGTTTCAAAGTTCATTCATTAACCAAGACTCTGGCAGCTTCTCACAGCCTGAGTTCAGTAAAGGACGCGGGACAGTAAAAACCAGCCTCAGCTGTATGGGATTCTCTCCTTCCCCTCCCAAGACATTAACAAACACTGACACTGTAGTATTTATCAAAAAATCTTGCTCCCTAAGTGATGATACAGAATAATTATCTCAGCATGCAATCAGCACAGCAATTTGTGGCAAGGATATGCATTTTTAAAATAGATTAAAATTTCAAGAGCTTCCCTCTTAAACCTGGCCAGAATGTATTTACAACTCACCTGGTGAGATGATGCGTATCTCAAAGCTGGAATTCTCTTTCATTAGGTCTTGCTTAATTGAATCAAGCAAAGTCAGTTTGGGATTGCCCCAAAAGAAAACCTTTTATCTCAAGGCAAATGTGTCTTAACAAGGCCCTAAGGTAAATAAAGCCAGGTTTCCACTCACCAGGGCTCTCCGCTCCTCCTTTCACAAGCCTACACTCCACTTCATTCGCTTTTAAGTGAGGAAATTGCTTATGGAGTTTAACTGTTGCCAGTGAAAGCCACAAGTTGACTACCCCCCCCCCCTTTTAACTGTTAAAAAACACTGTCTCTCTTCCTTTCTTTTTTACTTCCCTCCTTCCTTCCTTCCATCTTTTCTTCTCTTTCTTAAAATAAGTGGAAGCATGCTTGGACTAGGACCCGGTCACCGCATGGTCAGGAGTGTCATATTCAGCTGTTTGATTCCCACTGGCTTGGGTTTAGAACTAACGCTTTTGATAAATTTTCATTGAATTAAGGAAAGGTCCAAGCCCATGACTGCGCATCCCCCAAGCCCAGGAGAGTAGTAGGAGCCCAGGCAGGCTTTGTCCTGGGCCCCTGTCCTCAGCAGCAGGGACGGTCTGTACATTGATTCTCTCCTTCAGCCCCTCGCCATGTCCTTGAAACGCAGACTCTAAATAACTCCCCGGTGAGGGGGATGGGACCGACCTCGGGGGCCACACTCCATCCTAGAGCAAGTGTGAAAGATAACTGAGTGACCACGGGACACTTCAACCCGGGAGGGGCGTCCAGGCAGACCTCAGGCTACTCTGAAGCCATCCACAAATCTGAAGGACAGCTTGAGGGGTCTGCTGCTTGCCGGGCACCCCGTGAACAATTTCTCCCGGACACTCTGCTCCTGGCCCAGAAGCATCCAAGACTCCCCGTCTAGAAAAGAGACCTTGTCTTCCCTGGCACTTTCGCGGTCGGTTTCCTTGACTCAGCATAAACGCCTGTTCCAACCCAAATCAGAGGCGGCCAGAGCAGCATGTACACGCTTCCATCGTCATCCACGCTGCCATTTCCTACTCTGGAGCTGTTGCTCATATCAAATGTCACTTGGGGATGACTAAGAGTTGATGTTGATTAGAAGCCCTAGGCGTTACGGGAAATGAGCCTTGCAGCCTTAGCGCACGGTCATCTGCCGGGTCACGTGGGCGGGCAGTCGCCGGCCCCTGTCGCGCTCCCTGGCCCTACGCTCCCCTCTCCCCGCGCCTCCGTGATCCGGCGTGTCACACGGTCCTGCGCGAAGGGCAGAAGTTATAACAGACACCTCCTCCCGTAGCCCCCGGGCCCCGAGGCTCACAGAGGTCTGCGAGGCGCCGGAGGTTTGCAGAACACAAAAGCAGGAGCTGAGAAGTTTCTCACACAGGGAACTGTGTTGGCCTCGAGTTGTAAACCCAGAAAAGGCATCCCCCGTCCTAGATCAATCCCGCAGTTCAGAGAAAGGGGCAGGGGTGGGGCGGAGGAGGGGAGAGTTATTCTATTACATAAACTTGTCATTGGCTCGGCTCCTGCGGCTCGGGGCACTGCAGGATGTTTCCAACCAGATGCGCGTGAGGCCCGCGGCTTCCCACACCTCCCCACGCCTCCCACCAGCTCCCCGCGTCCCCCCGCGGCTGCCCAGGCCCCCACCTTCCAAGTCTGCCTGAATTTCCCTTTCTTTCCAGTCCTCCCGTGCACAAGAGATGGCACCCAGAAATGCATTCTTATTTGAAAATGGTATTCAATTATTGAACCGGTATATGCCCAGTCTGCTAGCACTGGCTTCGAACCAACATTTGGGAACTCATTAACTCAGGTGCCCCAAGCTGGAAATCAGGGATCCTAGACCAGCACCCCCAAACTTTTTAAAGTGTGCACTAAAAGTCCGGTGGTGGGGTGAGTGTTTTAAAACTCAGGGTGCTCAGTCCCACCCCCAGAGATCTGGAGTGGGCCCCAGGAATGTGCATTTCTGCAAGTTATCAAGTGATGCTGATGCTATTGAATCACCGCTAGTAAAGACTGGGGCAGGTGGCAGTTTATATTTTCCTCCATTAAAAAATGTTTACCAAACAACAATGTGAACATGTCAGGAAGACCAACCTCCTCTCAGGTATTCTCTGGCATTTTAGAAGCACACATTTACAAATAACAAACATGTTCGTTGTAAATTATCCATTCCCGTGCATGATGAAATAACTCTCCAGGAGCACCCCGGATGAGCAACCAATGCTGGCTCACTCCAGGAATTTAGAAATTGAATAAAATGTTCAATAGCAGAAACTGACTTCAGAGACTGACCAGGCTAAAGCCTCATCTAACAGGTAAGTAGTTGTAACTTCCTGGGTATGTTCAAACCCCGGTTCCACCAATGGTTAGCTGTGTAATCTTAATTTTTTCTCAGTTTCCTAATCTGTGAAATGGGATCAAAGTCTATTTTGCTGCAGTATTGTGAAAATTATATATAATGTATGAAAGCCACAAAATTCAGATAAGGCTTGCATATGTGCAGTGTTATTGCTATTATTATTTATGGTCGAGGCCACTATGCTAATTAGTAGGAGCCCTGATTTCTAATCCAAATTAATTTTTTCACTGCCCTAGTGAGTAGGTGTTGGGAAAATATAGGAAAATGGTCAGGGCCCCTCGAATGTTCAGAATCTTGCAGAGCATTTTATGTAAATAGGCATGTGCGTTCAGGTGTTCCTTGGTTATCGTCTAATGTAATTGCACATGTGCACCCAGGTGTCCTGGGTTATGGACTTAAGTATAAAGGATAAGTGGCTGTGATCCACAGTGCCCCCCTGCCCTGGGATGCTCCCCGTGGGGTCATGGGGAGGGCACTACTGCTGCTGGAGGCTGCTGCTGCTGCTGAGGACTGAGCTTGTGTCATCTGCCAACAGCTCCCAGGATCTTTCCCAATTACCTAACATAGACCTGCGTGTGAGGGGTCTGGGGACCCAGTCTAATGGGTTTGAAGGGTCTGAGCCCTAGCCTGGACAATACAAATGGAAACTTAGTATAACTAAAAAATAATGTAACATTCTGGCTTTAGTTATGATTTGCCTTGCTTTACAGTAGGGAATGTTCCTTTACAAATATATATACCTGTGGCACGTATGCCTCAAGCTTTTCACTGATTCCAAAACATTTTCTCCTAATTAGTCCAAATAGGTGAAGTATGTTAGACATTCTGGTTGTTTATGAGACTGACAGAAATAACAATTGCAGCCCAAGAACCGGGAGGATTCAAGATGACACTCTAGAGCTTTTGTGAAATGCATGCCCTGAATTCACTCATTCAATGTCTTCTGGATTTTAAAACTGAGGTTTTCAATTGTTGGGGACCAGGGGCAGGTGTTGGGTAAATTACTACCACTACCCCCCAGGGCAGATACCCTGAGAACTAAAGAATCTTTGAAACTTCAGTCTGGAGTTTAATATTGCTCCTTCTGAGCTCCTGAACAGGCAACATCAGTGCCTAACCCCCTGTATTTTCAGCAACTAGGGCTGCTAGTCACACCTCTTCACCCTCTCTTATCAAGCCTTCTGAGAGCCTCCTGCTGCTTGGAGGGTCCCAGGAGGGAAAGGGATCAAATAATCCGGGTGAGTAAATTGGCAATACAGAACCCAGGGTGGCACGGCGTGCCATCTCAGGTGCTTGAGCGTGAGTACGCGGTGTTCACACTCCCACAAGAAATGAGATGTTAAATTGCTAATAGCCTCCCTGGGGTTCAGTTCCCTGTTGCGATGCCTTCCGTGATTTCATCAGAGTTTAGGTGCATTAAAATATCACAATTTAGGCTCACATGTGAGGCACTCACTCATGCTCTTGACGTTGATGCTGAAATTCTGTAAGGAAGAAAAATTTGCCCACGTAACCTGACTGCAAATCAGTATCAACGGACACTTCCAAATGAGATAACTATTACTGTAAGCACCACTGTGATGTCTGTGGCTTTTAAATTGCAATGACACACAGAAGTTTGAAGCTGTTGCTTTTAATTCTCAGAATTGGTGTCTTTTCCTCATTAATTTGGGTTTCCCTCCATACAACCTGACTCTGATTTAGCCTTCAGGTGTATTTCATACTTTCTTTTATTTTTAATCCCCAACCCCAATCTTAGATTCGTATGACTTTTAAGATATTGAATTTCCATTTTGGTTTCCATAGCTTGTTGGATTATGAAACCATATGCATGGTTTTAAAATCTAATCAGGCATACTAAGATTTGTGTGCCTAAAGCATCTTCAGGTAGGTGGCATCTGTTACTAGATAGGAATCTATTTTAAATCAATATACTATTAGTCAGAACATTTATTCTGGGTTTCTTCAAGTTAAGTGTCAGAGTAGTCACTTATTTTCTCATTTCATCTTCTTGATAGTTCCCTCTTGGGTCAGTAACTTTTTAGCATGTCCTTAGGTACTTTGATCAAAAGATTTTGATTTACTCAACCTCTTACAGATTCAAGAGCATGGCTCACATTTCTTGATATTGCAAGTGAAGTTTTGATTATTTCTGTGACAATTATTAATGTACATAATGTTCCAGACCTGTCGTTTACAGATACATCCAGAGGGGCAGAGTTGATGTAAAACTGAAATAATTGCTCACCTGGTTTGCTTTCAAAGTTACAGTGTGATTGCTCCTTTTGAATTAATCACTTGGGTGCTAAACACATTTTCTTACCCAGCAAACACACTGAGAACCTATTGTGCCAGGCCCAATGCCTGGCACTGGGCATGCAAAGAGAAGTAAGGGGAGGTTCTTTTCTCCAGGGAATCTGGTGATGGGGTCAAAATATAAACAGATTTGATCCATAACAGGTCATGATGGGAAGATGTGCCGGGGCTATGGAAGCCGGGGCGGGGGGTTGGGAGGCGGGCATCTGGCCTACCTTTGGTAGGCCAGGATGGCTTCCCAGAGTAGGTGGCACCTCAGCTGAGTGTTGAAGGAAAAGCAAGAGTGAGATGGCCAGAATAGTTCAATCAGTTAAAATGGTCCTTCAAAGTACTCTTTGTATAAGTTAAGATCTTGTTTGTCTACACATGACAAAGATTAATAATAATAATAATAATAATAATAATGGCAGTAACAAGGTAGAAGCTAATTTCTCTTGCACATAAAATCTGGAGGCGATGTCAAGCCTCTATGGTGTCAGCCACCCAAGCCCCCCCGCTGTTGTCACACTGCCATATGTAGCTTCCATTCCCCCGGCCGCCTCTTGGTCCAGGATGGCTGCAGGAGCTCCAGCCATGACCGCCTCATTTGAGGCAGCATAAAGGTGAAAAGGAAGGAAGGCCTTCACCTTTTAAGGAGGCTTTGGATATGCCATCCTTTCCTCGTGCAACAAAATTTATCACATGGTTTCACATCACATAGCTGCAAAGGAGACTAGGGAGTGAGGTCTTTAACTCCATGGCAATAAGCACAGGTGAAAGTCAGTGTTGTTACTGAAAAGGAAGGGGAGCCGCTGGGAGAAACCAGCTGTCTCTGCTGTAGTGGTGATTACAGGTGGGGAGAAGCTGTGTGAGCGAAGGAGGGAAGGAAAACTTCTCTTGTTTCAGAAGTAGGTCAATTTGGCTTAGAGTTTGGTTTGCCAAGAGATAAGTCTGGGGAAATAAACAGATGCTAGATCCAGGGAGGTCTTGTAAACTGTGCCCTGCAGAGGAGGTAGAGTTTTATTCTGAGGACCCTGGGGAATGGTTGAAAGAGTTTCATCCTCGAGGTAGAGGGGAAAATGCAGTGGGGGGTAAGGACAAGGCCATCATTAGGAGGTGATCATAGCCTTTCGGGAGAAACTGCGACAGCCTGCACTAGACAGTGGCATCGGGGACAGGGAGAAACAAACAGATTCCAGAGATATTAGAGAGGTTGAGCTGGTCAGGTGTAGGTGAGACGTAGGTGGAGAGAGACTGAGATGGCAGACGCCCAGGCATCTGGGTGGGTACAACACCACTAACTGAGATGACAGGGGATGCTGGAGACACTGGGTGGGGAAGGTGAGCTTGGTTTGGACATTATATCTACACATACAGATTGGGCTGATTCATTTTTTTAACAGCTTTGTTGAGGTATAATTTACATACCATAAAATTCACCCATCTTAAGTGTAAAGTTGGATGAGCTTTAGTAACATAATTGTGCAACCATCACCGTTATCCAGTTTTGGAAGACTTCCACTGTCCCAGAAAATTCCGCCGAATTTTCCCCATTTACAGCCAAGTCCCTCCTGTCCCTACCTCCAGGAAATCATTGGTTTGCTTTCTGTCAGGTCCACTATGTAAAGTGTAAATCCAATGAAATGGTGAAGGCAGTGAGTCTGTGCTGGGGGCGCAGGGCCGTGATCCCCCAGGAGAGTGTACAAGAATCACCTAGGGGGCTTTTTCTGTTTATGCCCACTCAAGGGTTGAGTTCCCTTTCTGCCCTCCCCCAACCCCCAGGGTGAGCCACTGGTCCAGTTGGGGAGAAGGGGTATTCTTCAAATATGTTAGGGCAGAAAATGGTAGGGACCCCGAGCATATTGGTTTTTTAATAACTACTTTGATAGATATTTTATTTTATCGTTTTCAACCAGACATTGACAATTATCTAGACAGCACTCAGGTTTTGGTTATGTCCCAAACACCAGATGAGATGGTGCTTGAAAGCACACTCCGTATGTAACCTGCTGCTCTTGGGGACCATCTTCTAGTTTTCCCACAGAGAGTGTCTCTATACTACTGAGGGGCTGACCCTAACCGCCTCTTCTTGGATAAGGTTTTTCAAGTGCAGTTCAGCAATTTACAAACCCAAAGGGTGCTCCAGCCCACTTGATACTATAACCATATTTTTTGGCTGTGAATAATTCCCATGTAAACACAGATGGATGATTCATATTTAGTGGCAATGCAATTCTGTTGAATGGCTTGGGGACACATCGGTTTGAATGTCCCTGGTTTTCTTCAGGAAGACTATTCTATCAGGGACACCTTTTCTTAGTACTTGACTTGAAGCTTATTACAGATGTCTAAAATTTCTCAGACTCTATCTCAATTATATCTATTCTGAGTAATGTCAAGATTTCTTAATTAGTTGCTAACATCATCAATACTATGAAGCCTAAGACTGCTGTTTTAGAAATGAGAATTATGTAGGCACTTTTTCCTCTGCTCTCTTACTTGTCTCAAAGCATTAATAATGGATTCAAAATGGCTTTTGGGTGGGGACTGTGGTTCTAACATGTTTCCATTCCTCAAAGGGGCTTCTCCACTGTTTGAACCTCCCCCAGTCTTTCTGCCACTTACATACATAAGAAAAGTGATATTAAACACCACAGAAACCAAAAGCTTTAAAAATCATTATATCAAATCTTCAAATTCAACTTTCTTTCTAGTAAGCAGCACTGGTATTGCAGCTCATTGAAATGAATGCTCAGCTTCTCTGGGAAAAGTGGCAAAAAGAGGTTCCCAGGCATGCCTTCATCCCAACAAATATGTTTTGAGTACCTACTATGTGCCAAGCCCTGTACTAGGCACAAGTAATGCAGCAGCAAACAAGGCAAGTCTCTGCTTTCTGGGGCTGACATTCTAGTGGGGCAAGAAAGGACAGCACATAGGATCATCTCACAGTAAGTGAAGAAAATGACAGGGTGCTGGTCAGTGACTTGGGGAGGCCGTTGGAAGAGGTGGAATTTATACTGAGCCCCAACTATGAGAAGGAGGCAGCTGAGGTTAGGAGGAGGACCATTCTAGAGAGAGGGCCCAAGAGAGGACAGGGCTTGGCATGCTCGAGGCACTTCCAGAAGGCGGGGGGGGGTCTGCAGTCGAGCGATTTGAGGGGAGGCTGGTGTGCAGTGGGAGGATGGCTGGGCAGGATCCTGGTCAGCTTGCCTATAGCCTATGGCAAGACATCTGGATTCTGTGGTAAGGACCATGGCAAGTCACTGAAGGGAGGGCTTTAAGCAGGTGAGAAGCATGACACACCTGGCTCTGTAGGAAGATCACTCTGGCCTGGAGTGAAGGCTGGACCGAGGGCGGGGCAAGAGAGGAGGCAGGAGGCAGGTTAGGGAGCTATTGCATAATACAGGTGAGAGATGATTGTGGTCCTGAATTGAATGGTGGTGAGGCAGGTGAAGGGAAGGGGAGGAATTGGGGGCGTATTTTGGAGTTTGAGCACTGTGATGCAATGATGGGGTTTGAGGAACGAGAGAAATCAAACATGGTGCCAAGGTTCTTGGCTTGAATAACTGGATGGTGGGAGGAGGGACGGTCTATTTTCCAGGGAGACAGGGTGGAGAGTGTGGGGAATCGAGAGTTCTGTTTTGGATATATTAAGCCTAGTATGTCTGTTTACTCACTCATTCATTTATTGACTCATTCATTCAACTCTCTTAGAAGGTGCATTCTGTTTCAGACACCGAGCACTTTCACTGGGATCATAAAGATAAGCAAGACAGAGTTCCTGCTTTCTAGGCATTCCTACTCTAGAAGAGAAGGCAGACATGTAGGAAAAGGTTTGTGATATAGGGTGATTAGTGGAGTAACAGGTGTATGATGGCCCAGCATGCCTAAATGAAGGGGGGTTGATGATGCTTAAGCAACAGGAGCTCTTTGAGCTGAGTCCTGGGGGATAATGCTGGCAGCTGAGTTTTCCCATAAGGAGGTTTTCCCTTTGGCGCTGGAGATTTTGGCTGTGGGGGGCAGTAATCCAGTCCCAAGAGGGAGGACCTGGGAAGAGCGTGACCCTCAAGAGGAGCCATCAAGGCACAGTGAGTGTGGCAACTACTTTGGACCAGAACCAAATTGAGGTAATAACATGTACCAGATATCACAGATTTTTAAAGATATATGAACAAACATGCCATACCACATTGGCCACAAATAAGAATTCTGTAAAGAAAATGTATTTTCAATAGTACTTCTGCAGATATCTCTCCACATGGAGGGGACATAGAGAAGTTCAGGAACTTACCCAAGGTCACTCAAGTGGTAAGTGCCCAGCCAGAATGTCATCCAAGGAGGTCCCATATGTGCCATCATGGAATGATTGGTTAGTGAAAGTGAGGACATTTTGGAGCAGTGTGTTTAGCATGATCAGGATCCCATTTACATTTTTTGGGGGGGGGAGGCACTTAACCACAAACATACAAAGGTACTCTGAAAAGTTCATGGAAAAATTGAATTAAGAGATAATACGAATCCTTCCATGAACTTTCTGAAGATCCCTTATATATTAACATATACAATCTGTGCATAGAATTTTTCTAGAAGGATTTAAGAAAAAAAAACTTAAAGGTTACCTTTGGGGAATTAAAATGAGGCTAAAGGAAAAGGAAACTTTTACTTTAAATTTTATATCATTCTGGTGCTTGGATTTTTTAAAAGTAAGGATGCATTAATTTACAATTAAAATATTCAAGATAGTCCAGGCAGAGCCCTGCCAGCATCCATGGTCAGCGCTGCTGACCACCTGTTCCACGTTTGTGGAATTTTTAGGATGCTGGCTCATTTTCCTTCTGGCTGCTGGCCAAAGCCACATTGCCATTGTTCCAGGGCATACTTGGGTACAAGGACATCACTTTTGGAAGCTCCTCTTTTGAAAATTTGGTTTCTGAACCTTCTTGCTCCTGCCTCCCACCAATCTCTATTGCCCCCAACTTGGAGCCCAAGGTCTAGAGAGAGGTCATCAAATTATTTTATTATTGCCCTGGGAAGATAATTCTCTATGGTCTTGCCACAGGGATTGCCATACAGGCCAGACACGTTTTAGGGATAGAAACCCTAGATACCAGATGATCTGGGGTAACTAGAGAGTACAAAGGCCCCAAGTGAGGCACCTGCAGGCAGCAACAAAGAGGAAAAGGAGTGATTGAAGTTCAAACATTTCTTTTCTACATTGTGGGACTGACACCGTGTCAAGTGTGATACCTTCACCACAGATATGGCAAATAGGTTTTTACAAGTACTAAAGTCATTCAATTGCTGTTGCTTGTCAGGAGCACTAAAATGAAAACAATTCTGAGGCAAAGTCTGAGCTATGCAGAAAAAAAGGAATTAGCAATTGATTCGTAATGTCTGCCACGGGCAAGGTACCGGTAACTGAAGTGTGTACCCCAGGCAGTGCCCTGCCTGAGTTCAGTCCTGTCTTTGGCTTTGTCCTCAGATGAAATGAGTAATTCTGACTCTCCCAGCTGATATGTGTGTCATTCTTCCCACTACACTCACAGCGCTGGGTTCATACTTCTGGAACCACACTTGCCACAGCCTGCCTTGTGCCTGAATTAGTCACATGTCTGTCTCTCGCTTACTGCCCCTCAGGGCTGGGGCCCTGCCGTATCCTTATTTCCAACCCCACCGCACTCCACAGTGTTCTATGCCTAGTGAGCACACACGGAATGCATGTGGGGTTGAACTGTGTGGACCTGAATGTTAGCGGGGCCCGAGACAGGAACAAAATGCAGAGTCCCAAGGAAACACAGCAAGGGAGGGGGGGAGCCATGAAAGGGAGGGCCTGAGTGTGTCAGAAACATCGATTTTGTTTATTGTCTTTTGTATTCATTTTCTATGGCTGCTATAAAAAGTCACCATAAACTTAGGGGCTTAAAACACAGGTCTATTATCTTACAGTTCTGTGGGTTGAAAGTCCAACACAGTAGAGCTGCGTTCCTTCTGGAGGCTGTAGGAGAGAATCCCTGTCTTTGCCTTCTCCAGCTTCTAGAAGCCACCTGCATCCCTTCTTTCTTCAGAGCCAGCAGCACAACATCCTCGATCTCTACGATTCTCTCCTTCCGTCTGCCTCTTCCACTATTAAGGACCCTTGTGTTTATATTGAGCACGCTGGGACAATCTTGGATAGTCTCTTATCTCAAGGTCAACTGACTGGTTGCCTTAATTCCATCTGCAACCTTAATTTCTTTGTGCTGGGTAAGGTAGCATATTCATAGTTTCTGGGAATTAGGACAGGGACATCTTTGGAGGGGTCGTTATTCTGCCTGCCACATCTTCAAATAAATTTACAGATAACGCTGAACCTCCAGCCAATGGAGTTGGGGGATATTTGACCTGACTAAGAATTGGAGCTTCCTCCAGTTGTCTCACAAAGATCAGAGAGGCCCTCAGGGCTCCTGGGGGGCCACTATACTCCCACCCACCACAGTAGCATCGTGGTGGTGCATCGGTCAAGCTGCAAGATCCCCTGGGAGTGCCTTTCAGTTTCCTAGCATTGTCCAGTTTGGAAACCTCCGCAGGAGCATCGTTTCCCTGAGGACCAGCAGGAACCTTTTCTCACCCCCAAGACAGTCCCTTCTCTCCCCCTTCTGCTTTGGGACCTCCAACAAAACCTGTCCAGTGAGCTGGGAGCTTTTCAAGACAGGATCCCCTATCCTCAGACACATATGCTTTGAGTTCTCTGTGCAAAAATCCCTAAGGTAAAGAGTTACAAAGGCCCCTCCTCCTTGCTTGGAAATGGGTGGAAGAGGGAAAATCACAGAGAAGGAAACATACATTAATACCTCAGAAATGTCTCCTTTTGCCCAGTTTTGCCTGGGGCCGTCTCAGCTCCATAAATGCCTCATTACAGCCCTGCCTGGGGCGCGCCTCCCATGTGGGCCACAGGGACCTGAGCCTCTCTGAGCCCTGGGCAGGAGGCAGTCCTGTAGCTGGCTGCAATGATCGTAAATGCCCAGGCCAGGCTGGGCACGTCAGAGCATCCCCAGGAGCTGGTGAGTGTTTACACGGCTGGCAAGGAGGCTGGCTCCAGTGTGAGAAGAGGCCTGTTTAGAGTCGAACGCCCAGAAGGATTTATGGAGGGCCGGCTGCTGAAATAGAGTGGTCATTAAGGAGAGGTGGGCAGCTGTTGGAAGCGGGAATATTTAGTAATGACATGGGCACAAACATTGGTCAGGGAGGGCCTTCCTTGAATGTACTGTTTTCTATTTGCTTTGTGGGGGAGGAGAGTCTGCTGCCTTTTTTGGAAAACAGGATAAAAAGATGTGAATGTAGTGCTTGTGAGAGGCAGAGGAGAGCCCGGAAAGCAAAAGTCCTTAACTTGGTCCCAGAGGCACAGGTGGGCCCTGGCCATGACCCTGTGGCCCACTGTGGGGCCAAGGTCTGGGGGAAAAGCCTGCAGGGTAGACGGGCCCTGGAGAACTCCCCAAGCAAATCACACCGCCCTAGAGCCAGTGAGAGAGACTTCTGGTTTTTCCATCTTGTCTGTACTTCATTTTACCTGCAAAGACCAGCAAGACAAGCTTTTACTCTCTCCATTTTAGGACTCATTTTGAAATTCCTAATGTTCTGGAAAGGTCTTTACCTTCAAGTCTAAGGCTTAGATGGATGTAGTTTTCATATGCAGCCCATATGTGCTACTTGAGAGTATTTCCAGACTCTTCCTGAAATTTTTGTCACTTTTCTGCATTGACTTTCCCCAGGCACAGATAGCTGCATCAGAAATAATTTCCCTAATACATTCCCGAAACTGGAAGCCCCAAGTGTTGTGGTCATGTTGTTAGGGGCTGCCTAGCACCCCTTTCTTTAGGGGAACATCCCTTCTTCAACTGTGTGGCCCTGCTGGTCTGTTAATCACAGGACTCTCATCTTCCTCCCCAAAGATGGTCACATGACCCAGGGCAGATATGGTAATTGGTTAGGGGTAGACCGGTGACCCAGGCTTGGCCATTCACAGGACCACTTTCTCTGGACACAGTGATTGGTCCAGCATGAGCATGTGACCCAAGTCCCTTTGGGAAATGGAAAAACATTAATTTTGAAGAGCGGTGTGCTTTCTACTGGGACTGTTAAGCTAGGCCATTACCTGGTCACAGGAGGTAGCCTGTCTGGAGTAGGAGAGAACGGAGCCATGGCACAGGGGATACAAAGCAGATGCAGAGAGGGCAGAGGAAACTGATGTCTTCATTGGTGCCCTGGGATTAAACTGAGTTTGGAGTCTGTAACACTCCTGGGCTTTTTAGTTGGGTGAGCTAAGAAATTCCCTTTTCATGTTTAAGTTATTTGGAGCTGCTTTTCTGTCACTTACAACCCATAAAGAACCCTAACACATTTAGCAAATACCTTTTTTTAAATGGACAGACATTTTGTATAAAGAAATGAGCATTTAAACAACTGTTTTTTCAGTTTCTGTCCTTCACTCAGAATGGCTCAATCTTTTATTTGCTGACTTTGTGCCTTACTCATCTGTACATTTCATCTGTCCTGTAACATCGAGAGACCGTGCCTGCACCTGCAGGATCTCGCCCAGCTCTTTTGGCCAGCTTATGCAGCTGAGGAGCAGGTTGAAGGAGCCACCCTGTTGCTGATGGTGAAGCCCCATCATGAGAATGGAAGTCTATGCTGTGGATTTTGTGCCCTGATGCTCCCATAGCTGCCCCAGAATTGTGCAAAGGAAGGAAAGTTAGTCACTGGCAGGCAGTATGGTGCAGTGGTCTAGAACATGGTTTCAGGAGCCAGAATAATCATGGTCCCTTCCTGGAGCTATCACTTACCAGCTGTGAAGTTGGACCTGTTCCCTATGCTTCTTGTGTGTCAACAACCTTATTTGTTAAGTGGAGCTGATAGTAATTTCTAACCCATAGGGCTGAGCTAAGGATTCAATGAGTTATTATTATTACTAATTGAAACCTAGAGACCAGAAGCAGGACTGCTTAGGCCCCAGGTCTCACAAAATCTTTCATGAAATACTAGCTTTGTAACTTTGGTGAGTCACTTAATGTCTCTAAGCCCAGTTTTCCTACCTGAGAAAAGAGGATAATAACAACATACCTACCTTTTAGGAATGTGCGAGGACTGGATGAGATAGTGCTTGTAAAATGCTTGGTATGTAGTAAGTACTCAGAACACATCCGCTATCATGGTGATGATCAAAATAACTCTTTCCCAACAGATTGAAATTGACCCAGCCCAGCTGTCTTTGCAAGTAACAAGCCTCTCCCAAGTGTGAGGTGTGGCGAGGGGTGCTCAGCCTGAGATGGGGCATCAGAGGTTCTGCTTCTGGCACATTCCCAACCCTTACACTTGTGCACACACACACAAGTGGGGACAATTTATGCCAGAGGCCTCTGTCTTTTCATGAACAGGGGATAATTGTTGTAATGACTGGTTCCAATATTTTCTATTTGCTTAGTACCTATTTTAATTCAAATGGAATATTATGGTGCCTTGTCAACCCATTTTCTGCTGCAACAACAGAATACTACAGACTGTGTAATTTATAGAGAAAAGAGATTTCTCTGGCTCATGGATCTGGAGGCTGGGAAGTGCGAGAACATGGTGCTGGCATCTGCTTAGCATCTGGTGAAGGTCATCCCATGTTGGAAGGGCAAGCAAGCACAGAAGACAGAGAAAGGAAATCGGGCCAAACTCATCCTTTTTATCAGGAGCCCACTCCCACAACAACAAACCCACTCCCACAATAACAGACCCACTTCAGTAATGGCATTAGTTCATTCATGACCTAATTACCTCTTAAAGGCCCCATGTACCAATATCATTACATTGACACTTAAATTTCAGCATGAGTTCTAGAGAAGGCACTTAAACCACAGCACTGGTTCAAAGAATTTCTTCCTTGTTCCATATCAGACAACACTCTCGTCTCTACTTTTTCAGGTCAGAAAATGCATTTTCTTGAAACTTCACTTTTCCTTTAAAAAAAAGTATCTATTTTGAAGGGTTTAATTATCTTATTATATAGAAATAAACTCATATAATTTATTTTTAATTGGCTTAAAAATAATCAAATTTCACCTTTAACCAACTGTGTTTTTGATCCAATACTTATTTGATAATTTACACATTGTGCAGCTTTAAACGTATTATAACGATTCTAAGATGATTTGGCACAGTATTATTTTATTTTCTGTCTCAGAGAAATGCTGGTGCTCTAGAGACAAAACATTGTCAAACTTTTATTTTTTAAAAAGAAAACTGATAGGCTTTTGATAGTTTTAAAGCTAAAGCCAAATAAATATCGACATATTTAATGACGCTTGTGAACCATTTTTTTTCGAGGATGAGAAGCGTGAAGAACTGGTAGAAACAGTGGTATTTCTAAACCATCTCAGTTGAGAGGAGAGGAAATCACAGTCTAAACACAGCCCTGAGAGAGGATGGGGAGAGGAACTGGTGAGGAAGAAGGCATTCTGCAGGCAGGACACTGGGGCCAGCTATGGCTCCCCTGGGCACAGAGGAACCCTTTGCAGATCTGCCCTCAAACTTGATGGGCAGGCGGACCCGGGAGTGAATGAAAGTTCCATTCATATGGCCCTTTTCATCCCGTAGTCAAAAAGAACTGCCCAGCGCTCAGGTCAATGAGCCATGGCATAACCGCAGACAGGCAGCCACCTCTGAGATGAAACACAAACCCAGATTCTTGCCAGAATATTCCACCAAGGGGACGAGCTGCCACCACACACATCTCCAAGAACCATGTGCTGTATTCTGATGTTTCCTTATCTATACCAAATGCTTTGGCCCTTTAGTGCTCAGTTTACCATTTTAGTCTATCTTCCTTGTATTCGTTTCTGTTTCCTGCCTCTGTATGTCCTCTCCCTCGGCTGGTTGGGAGGCAGGATGGGGCAGTATAACCAGCCCAGTTTTAAAACCAAAAGGACAAGGCTCTGAGTCCCAGCTAAGTACCTTAACCACCAAGAAGAATCTAACACTTGCTTACTATCTATACACTTGAAAGTTTTAATTTTAGCATCCTTTCTAGGCCTCAGATTCCTCATCTAGAAAATAATAATAGTACCTGCCTTATTGGTTTGTTGTGAGGATTAAATGAGATAACCCAGAGAAGGCACCTAGCGTAGTGGCTGGTGCATAGTAAGTTCTTAATACCTATTAGCTATTATTATTGGTGTTTCTACTATCATCACTGAAATAAATGTATAGCCTTCCAAGGCTTTAAATGTCCTACTTTGAAGAACAATAGTCACGCTGTGACTAGCTTCTTGCATGATATTAAAAAATAAAACTCATTTAACAATAGTTCCCCCATTATTACTTTAGGAGATGACACCTTCTTTAAGTTTGAACACAATAAGAGTAAAACAATTAAAAATGTAGACATAAAATAAGTATCAGCTCATTGCTTCTCCCCAGCAACAAGAAAAAGTAGGGGTGGGGGGCACGTATATGAGTGGTTTTATTTTAAAATTTTTTAATCTTTCTGATCTCATGTTTTACCCTGTGTCATATGGGAGGTGGACAGTTTCAGAAACCTCTCCTGAAAGGATTGAGATTTCTCTTGATTCCTGCGTTGCTCATGGGAATTCTGTCACAGGTGGACAGATGTTGGTGCCCTGCTTGGTTTTCTCTCAGGAAATCATATTCTCAGAGGCTGGCGCCGTGCCTTTGTGCTGACTCTCAAACAACAGACAAACCTACAGTCACTTTAAATCACAGCAGCCAGGCCAAGACATGAGTCAACATTTTAACTGTCATTCAAAGCTCAGACCTCTCCCCTTCGTGCATCTAAGGACACAGTGACCACACATCAGGGTTTGCCTAGAACAGTCCCAGTGTATGCCTATTCTCCTGGCATCCTGTTGTTGTTGGTGTCTGTCCTGGATTCCCCATTTTTAATGAAGTATTATTAACAATAGTTGCATTAAAATAAGCTGGTATGGGTTTGATAGATCTCCACACAGTAGTTTCAGTACTTTCAAGGTCTCTTCTAGAAGCATGCAAGACTTATGCACAGTAAATAGAGTTCTCGCTTTAACATATTGTGAAAACTGAAAGATGAATGAAACTCTTTTTTTCCAACCCTTTCCAGACTCAACGTAACTCACACCTCCCTTTCAGGGATAGCATGCAGGGTGGTGGCTAATAGAACAGCGTGCTCACACATGAGCATTTGGGGACAGCTGGCTCCTTCCAGTCTCAGACAGTGGTGGGGAAAAATCAATGCTGCCACATGTACCAGCCAGCCATACCATGGCCTGTGTTGAGTCACAAAGCTGCCAGGCTTCCCTGAACAGACTTAGTTAGCATAACGTGGGAAATCATAGGTTAGGTGTGAATGAGATATGTACAGAAAACAGAAGCTTTCAAAGTAGGTTGAAAGTTTTTGCTCTGGTGGTATTGTTACTGTATGGTATAAACCCACAACTATTATTAATTGGTAATACTTTTATGTTGTAATGAACCTTATCAGCAGCAATGACCTTGAAAACAATGTAAGTGCATGCTTAATAAAATGTTAAGTACAGCATTTCCATTCCTTAAGAAATTTGACTAAATATATAACTTGCACAAGATGTTTGTCAACATTTGTCCCATCAGAGGAGCTGTAGCAAATTTATTGACCACATGAAAACCAAAAGACACCAATCTGCTGAGAAATTATTAACATCTATCACATTTAATGCATGCAACTGCAGATGGGCGTTTCTATGTCATTCTGTGAAGCATGACTTTTCATTTAGATCAAATGTCTGCTAAGTTAATTTTGTTCATTTTTAATTTCACATTCTCTTGTGCACACACAAAAAGGGAAACTAAATCTGTTTATGTGTGGTTTCCCCTGGCAGCAGAAGAATTTTGCACACCATCAAGTGATATGGGATTTATATCGGTGACATCAGTTTCATCAAACAGAAAAGCAGTTAACTAATGATAATGTAATGTTTTCATCCAATTCATGGGAATCAAAGTCAAGTTTTTGGAGTTACTCTCTGTCAACACTGAAACATACAATGATAATTTTTAAAATCCAAATAAGAAGTTCAACATTGACGACAAAATATTTATACAGTGATAAAATTACAAATTTGGTTGGAGCATAGTATTATAGTTAAAACGTTGCTATCTCTAAATTAAGAACTTAATGGAGCAGAAATGTATTTAGAATTGGACATGGCAGGAGTTTCAAGATGGCGGCGGCTGCGGCGGCTGGCGCGGAGTAGCTGAGGTGGAAAAGGTGGCCACTGGGCCTCAGGCAGCCGGGAAACTTGTGGACCTTTCTCTGGCCATCTCTTAAGGGAGGACTGCTGCTGCTCGCCGGTCGTGGGGGCTCAACGCCACTTTGCCCCCGGCAGGAGAGGCTGCCTCATTTACAGGCAACAGCTTTGAAGTGTGGAGCAGGAAAAGAACTGATTCTTAGCTGCAAAAGTGAGTCTTGAAACAGGGAAAACGGCGCCAGGGCTGCTGTGGATGCAGCCAGGATCCCGGAGGCTGGGGCCGCACTGAAGGCGGCCAGTTGCCCTGTCCAGGATTCGAGGTTTCAGGCCGGCATTAAAGAAGACTCCTGGGAGCGCCCGAGCAGCGCCGCGACTGAACAGCCCGAGGCGGCAGCGCCGAGAACACGGAAGGCAACAAACCAGAGACAGAGCGAGCGCCCGACCTGGCACAGCACTGTGAGTGATCCCTGGCAAAGCTCTGTTCAGGGGGTGGATGCCCACGCGGCTCCCCGCCTGCACCACCAGGCCACTCACTGCCCCGGTGCTGCCTCCACTTTCCCAGGTGCAGGCAGCTCCGCCCTGCTCGGCCATCACTGAGCCCATTTGCTTGGCCTGGCGCGGGGCTTTCCGGACCCTGCGGGCCGACCTCCTCTCCCACTCCCTCCACGGTTCTCTGGCAGGGCTGGGGGTGTGGGGCGTCCCGACCAGTTTTGGGAGGGCTAGGAAGTACGGGCGGGCCGACTGTCACTCCACCACACCCTGGACTCCGGCCCCGGTAAACTTCCTGTTACTGGGAGGCAGATACCATCTCTGCGACCACCAGTTTGGAAAAAAGCCTAACGAATTTCTGGTTGGGAATAGTGTGGTAGGAGAGTTCCCAGGTCTGCTTGAACCTGCCGGAGAGCAGGCTGCAGGCGGGCACTAGACTCGGTTTATACCGGGGGGATACAAAGGTGAACAAGACCCGAGAAAGATCTACACAGTGCTACAAAGGCACCCAGAGAGACTGGTCGTCTGTGCCTAGCAGAAACCTGGTAGACTTCCTGGGCGAGGCGGTGCTGAGCATGGTCTTGAAGGCCCAGCTGATAGACGAGGGGTGCAGAAGACACGCCCCAACCCAGCACAGTGTGCACAGAGGGGGGAGACGTGCGGCCAGGGAGGCGGAGACTCGACAGAAACCACACACCCGGTGGGGTCGCCACTGCACGATCTAACAGCCTGGGCCAGAGCACACTGAACGGGGAGAAGTCCTGTACAGAAAGTGAAAGCTCAACAGAGATCACACACCCTGTGGTACGTGATCCACCAGCCCAGCAGAGTACAAGCTGACCAGAAAGGTGGATCCCCGGAGAAGCCCAAGACCCGAGGCAACCACACACACAAGACACTAGAGGCCAACTGAGCAGTCACGGCGGGAGCCATACCAAATTGGCAACCACAGCAACATCCTAGTTAGTCATTAGTCTTAAACCGGTGGACTGTGAAACCCCCTGCCACAATGAATAAACACCAAAAAAAAGACACCAGAAATACAAAAAATCAAGAAAGTACACCACCAAAAGTTAATAAATCTCATACTCTAGATCCTATAGAACAAGAAGCCCTTGAAATAACTGATAAGGAATTTCGAGTGATAATTCTAAGGAAACTGAATGAGATACAAGAAAACTCAGCTAGACATCATGATGAAATGAGGAAAAGTATACAGGATCTGAAAGAGGAAATATACAAGGAAATCAATGTCCTGAAAAAAAATGTAGCAGAACTTGCTGAACTGAAGAAGTTATTCAGCGAAATAAAAAACACAACGGAGAGTTTAACCAGCAGGCTTGTCGAAGTTGAAGAGAGAACCTCTGAACTTGAAGATGGGCTGTTTGAAATAACACAAGCAGACAAAAAGAAAGAAAAAAGAATCAAGGACATGGAAGAAAATCTGAGAGAGATATCAGACAACCTCAAGCGCTCAAATATCCGAGTCATGGGTATTCCAGAAGGGGAGGAAAATGGAGATTCCATTGAAAACATATTCAACAAAATAGTGGCAGAAAACTTCCCAGGTATAGGAAAAATCACAGATCTTCAGATCCAGGAAGCTCAACGATCTCCAAACGTATTCAACCCAAAAAGGCCTTCTCCAAGACATGTCATAGTCAAATTGGCAAAACTCAGAGACAAAGAGAGAATCTTAAAAGCTGCAAGAGAGAAGCGTCAAATCACCTATAAGGGAGCCCCAATCAGGTTAACATCAGACTTTTCATCACAAACCCTAAAAGCTAGAAAGGAATGGGATGATATTTTCAAAATACTAAAAGACAAAGATTGCCAGCCAAGAATACTCTACCCTGCAAGGCTATCCTTCCGAAATGAGGGGCAAATAGTATATTTCTCAGACAAACAAAAACTGCGGGAGTTCACTACCACAAGACCACCCTTACAAGAAATCCTCAAGGGAGTACTGGGTTTGGTTCCTGAAAAATAACTACCACTGCCATAAAAACCTAAGAAAAATCTAAACCCGCTAGTACAATAAAAATGGCATTCATGAAGAGAAAACAAGCTAACAAAAACACTATCTACAACCTAAGGAACCAACAAACAAAGAAACCAAACAGTAAATCAGAAAGCAAGGAACAAAAGACACCTAAGACAACCAAACAACCAATAAAATGCTAAGAATAAATCAACACCTTTCAATAACAACTCTTAATGTTAAAGGCTTAAATTCCCCAATTAAAAGACACAGACTGGCTGACTGGATCAAAAAGCAGGACCCAACTATATGCTGCCTACAAGAGACCCACCTCACCCATAAAGATTCACACAGACTAAGAGTAAAAGGATGGAAAAAGATTTACCATGCAAACAGAAAAGAAAAACGAGCTGGAGTGGCTATTCTTATATCTGACAAAATAGACTTTAAACTAAAAACCATAAAAAGAGACAATGAGGGACACTACTTAATGATAAAAGGACTGATCCATCAAGAAGACATAACAATCATAAATATGTACGCACCCAATGTTGGAGCAGCCAGATTTATAAAACAAACTCTATTAGACCTAAAGAAGGAAATAGACACTAATACCATAATAGCAGGGGACCTGAACACTCCACTGTCAATATTAGACAGATCATCTAGGCAAAGAATCAGTAGAGAAACACAAGATCTAAACAAGACTCTAGACCAATTGGAATTGGCAGATATCTACAGAACATTCCACCCAACAACCTCAGAATATTCATTCTTCTCATCAGCACATGGATCATTCTCCAAGATAGATCACATATTAGGTCACAAATCAAGTCTCAATAAATTCAAAAAAATTGGAATTATCCCATGTATCTTCTCAGACCACAATGGATTAAAACTAGAAATTAATAACAAACAAAACTCTGGAAACTATACAAACACATGGAAATTAAACAGCATTCTACTTAATGACATATGGGTCCAAGAAGAAATCAAGCAGGAAATCAAAAAGTTTATTGAAACAAATGAAAACAATGATACATCATACCAAAACCTGTGGGATACTGCAAAAGCAGTATTGAGGGGAAAATTTATTGCATTAAATGCTCACTTCAGAAGAATGGAAAGATGGCAAGTGAACAACCTAACACTTCACCTTAAAGAACTAGAAAAACAAGAACAATCCAATCCTAAAGTTAGCAGACGGAAAGAAATCATTAAGATCAGAGCAGAACTGAATGAAATTGAAAACCAAAAAACAATTCAAAAGATCAACGAATCAAAAAGTTGGTTTTTTGAAAAGATAAATAAAATTGACAAACCATTAGCATGGCTAACAAAAAAAAGAAGAGAGAAGACTCAAATAACAAAAATTAGAAATGAAAAAGGCGATATTACAACTGATTCATCTGAAATACAAGGAATCATTCGAGACTACTATAAACAACTATACGCCAACAAATTTGAAAATCTGGAGGAAATGGATAAATTTCTGGACACACACAAGCTCCCAAAACTGAACCGTGAAGACGTAGAAAATTTGAACAGACCAATAACAATAAAGGAGATTGAAGCTGTTATCAGAAGGCTCCCAACAAAGAAAAGCCCAGGACCAGATGGATTCACAGCAGAATTTTACCAAACATTCAAAGAGGAATTGACACCGATTCTTTACAAACTATTCCAAAAGATTGAAACGGACGCAAATCTCCCAAACTCATTCTATGAAGCAAACATCATCCTGATACCAAAACCAGGTAAAGATATAACCAAAAAAGAAAACTACAGGCCGATATCCTTGATGAATATAGATGCAAAAATCCTCACTAAAATACTAGCAAACAGAATACAGCAACACATACGAAAAATTATTCATCACGATCAAGTGGGATTCATCCCAGGGATGCAAGGTTGGTTCAACATACGCAAATCAATAAATGTGATACACCATATTAATAAACTCAAACACAAGGACCATATGATCATCTCTATAGATGCTGAAAAAGCATTTGATAAAGTTCAGCACTCATTCATGACAAAGACCCTCTATAAGTTAGGTATAGAGGGAAAGTATCTCAACATAATTAAAGCCATATATGACAAACCCACTGCCAATATCATCCTGAATGGGGAAAAGCTGAAAGCTTTTCCTTTAAGAACAGGCACTAGACAAGGATGCCCACTCTCACCACTCCTATTCAACATAGTGTTGGAAGTACTAGCCAGAGCAATCAGAGAAGAGAAGGAAATAAAGGGCATCCAGATTGGAAAAGATGAAGTCAAACTGTCCCTGTTTGCAGATGACATGATCCTATATATCGAACAGCCTAAAACCTCTACAAAAAAACTCTTGGAATTGATAAATGATTTCAGCACAGTAGCAGGATACAAAATCAACACACAAAAATCAGTAGCATTTCTTTTCTCCAATAGTGAACATGCAGAAGGAGAAATCAAGAAAGCCTGCCCATTTACAATAGCCACCAAAAAAATAAAATACTTAGGAATTGAGTTAACCAAGGAGGTGAAAAATCTCTATAATGAGAACTACAAACCACTGCTGAGAGAAATTAGAGAGGATACAAGAAGATGGAAAGATATCCCATGCTCTTGGATTGGAAGAATCAACATAGTGAAAATGTCCATACTACCCAAAGTGATATACAAATTCAATGCAATCCCCATCAAAATTCCAAAGACATTTTTCTCAGAAATGGAAAAAACTATTCAGACATTTATATGGAACAATAAAAGACCACGAATAGCCAAAGCAATGCTCAGCAAAAAAAATAAAGCTGGAGGCATAACACTACCTGACTTTAAGCTATACTACAAAGCTATAATAACCAAAACAGTATGGTACTGGCATAAAAACAGACACACTGACCAATGGAATAGAATAGAGAATCCAGAAATCAACCCTCACACTTACTGCCATCTGATCTTTGACAAAGGCACCAAGCCTATTCACTGGGGAAGGGACTGCCTCTTCAGCAAGTGGTGCTGGGATAACTGGATATCGTTATGCAGGAGAATGAAACTAGATCCATACCTCTCACCATATACTAAAATCAACTCAAAATGGATTAAGGATTTAAATATACACCCTGAGACAATAAAACTTCTTAAAGAAAACATAGGGGAAACACTTCAGGAAATAGGACTGGGCACAGACTTCATGAATACGACCCCAAAAGCACGGGCAACCAAAGGAAAAATAAACAAATGGGATTATATCAAACTAAAAAGCTTCTGCACAGCAAAAGAAACAATTAAAAGAGTTAAAAGACAACCAACAGAGTGGGAGAAAATATTTGCAAAATATACATCTGACAAAGGATTAATATCCAGAATATATAAGGAACTCAAACAACTTTACAAGAAGAAAACAAGCAACCCAATTAAAAAATGGGCAAAAGAGCTAAGTAGGCATTTCTCGAAGGAAGATATCCAAATGGCCAACAGACATATGAAAAAATGCTCAACATCACTCAGCATCCGGGAAATGCAAATCAAAACCACATTGAGATACCATCTAACCCCAGTTAGGATGGCTAAAATCCAAAAGACTATGAACGATAAATGCTGGCGAGGCTGCGGAGAAAAAGGAACTCTCATACATTGTTGGTGGGACTGCAAAATGGTGCAGCCTCTATGGAAAATGGTATGGAGGTTCCTTAAACAATTGCAAATAGATCTACCATACGACCCAGCCATCCCACTGTTGGGAATATACCCAGAGGAATGGAAATCATCAAGTCGAAGGTATACCTGTTCCCCAATGTTCATCGCAGCACTCTTTACAATAGCCAAGAGTTGGAACCAGCCCAAATGCCCATCATCAGATGAGTGGATACGGAAAATGTGGTACATCTACACAATGGAATACTACTCAGCTATAAAAACGAATGAAATACTGCCATTTGCAACAACATGGATGGACCTCGAGAGAATTATATTAAGTGAAACAAGTCAGGCACAGAAAGAGAAATACCACATGTTCTCACTTATTGGTGGGAGCTAAAAATTAATATATAAATTCACACACACACATACACACATACACACACAAACCGGGGGGGTGGGGAAGAAGATATAACAACCACAATTATTTGAAGTTGATACAACAAACAAACAGAAAGGACATGGTTGGGGGGGAGGGGGGGAGGGAGAAGGGAGGGAGGTTTTGGTGATGGGGAGCATTAATCAGCTACAATGTATATCGACAAAATAAAATTAAAAAATAAATAAATAAATAAAATAAAATAAATAAAAAAAAAAAAAAAAGAATTGGACATGGTATACAAGAAATTTATAATCACATCTAAACAAGCTGAAACATTTTATTTTCAAAATAAAACCATTGGTTATCTATTTATCTACCTTTTACCTACCTATTAGTAATTGAACTACAAAATTTTGCAACTGAGATAATGTTGAGGACAAAAACATACTCCAGCGTGACAGTATGTGCTTAGGCTTTTTTTTCTTTTGGGTAGGGGGAGTTAGTCATGAATAAGATTTTAGACTAAAAGAAATATCTTGCAAATCAACCAAAATATTCTGTAATGGAATTAAACATTTCTGAAGATGAGTCATCTAAATGTCGGTTTCATTTTGGTTACATTTTGTTGTAAACAAATGATTCAAACAAATCAGTTGGAAATATTCAATCAAATATTCACAGAACGGAGCAGCAAAAAAATCAGCTTTTGAAGCTTTTTTTTTAGTGAATTGCAATCATTGGAAACAAAGCTGGAAGCAGGAAGATATTAATTTTTTTTCCTCAACAAAAGCAAAAGAGGCGCAGTGAAATACTACATCGTGCCCACTAGGATGAATGTAACGATAATAAATGAATAAAATGGAAAATAATAAGTATCGGCAATGGTGTATAAATGGGAATCCTCGCACACTGCTGGTGGGAATAGAAAATGGTGTAGCTGTTGTGGAAAACAGTTCAGCAGTTCTTTAAAATTTAAAAACAGAATTACCGCATGACTCAGCAATTCTACTCCTAGGTAAATACCCGAAAGAATTGAAGGCAGGTCTTCAGACACATGTCTGGGTACGTTCACAGCAGTAGTGTTCATCATAGCCAAAAGGTGTAAACAACTCAAATGTCCATCAACGGATGAATGGATAAACAAAATGTAATATCCATACAATAGAATATTATTCAACCGTAAAGAAAGACTGGAGTACTGCTACATGCTATAACATGGATTAACCTCAAAGATATGTTGAGTGAAAGAATCCAGAAACAAAGGTCACATATTGTATGATTTCATTTATATGAAACATCCAGAACAAGTAAATCCATAGAGATAGAGAGCAAATTAGTGATTGCCAGGGGCTGGGGCTGGGGGTCAATGGTGATTACTGTTTAATGAGTACAAGGTTTCCTTTTGTGATGGTAAAAATGTTTCAGCACTAGGGAGAGGGGAGGTTCGCACAACACTGTGAATGGAGTAAATACCACTGAACTGTACACTCTAAAATGGTGAAATTTATTTCAATTTTTTAAAAAAGCAGAAGAGGAACATATTAGACTAAATGGTTTACAAGATTTAACTTTGAAATTCTGTAGTTGTGCTTGGGAATATCTTGACTTATGGAAGGAATATTTGGGGGGGCTCCTATTTTTTTATTTGATGTTTAATATTATGTTTAGTAAGAGAATGGAATGCAATTAAAAACACCTAAAACTTTGCAGCACTTAACTTTGGTGAAACACTAAAAATAAACACTATCACATAAATAGAGATAATTTATTTAGTGAATTTTGTCTTGTGTAAGTATTCATGATGGAAAGATTTTCTGAATGAATACAAAATCACAATACCTGTGAAAATATGTTGACTAAAATATTTTCATATTCCAAATACTGAAAAAAATAGAATACTCCATTTAACACTATTTTCTGTGAGGTTACTATGTACTTCAGCACCTGTAGAAAGAGTATTTTATTGTTAAAGTTATTATGGTCTGTAGAGAAAATTCAATTGGAGATGTTACCAATTGCAAACTTATTACTTACAATAAATGCAAAATAAAATGCATCTTTGATGATGGTTATAGCCAATTTTATGAAAAATAATAAGATCATATTGAAAAAATATCTTTATTAGAACAAGTAAGGCTAAGAAACTAAAGAAAGTATGTGAATATACACCAAGATTAGTGATTCTGCTTATTTTTTTAATGTTTAGATAATAAACATAAAGGCGTTTTTAGATTTTTCTTTAATGTACATAGGTATTATTTTTAAAGCAATGTACTGTTTTTATAAATAATAAATTATTGTGTAAAAATATTTTAAAATAACTATTTATGTTTAGTTCCCGCTTTCACCCTCAAAAGTATCTAGTTTGGATGCTTAATCATGTGGTCCCCCCAGGGGAGTCCTGGAAGACAGGGGTAGGGGACATGTTCCATCCAATTCTACCGCTTCTCCTCCCATCCTTCCCTCTCACACTGGATGAAGAAGATGGAGACGGAGGATGTACAGTATAAGAAAGTCCTTCCTTGACTGGATGTTTTGAGCTCTCAGGGTCTGGAAGATATTTAAACCTGACTGTTTCTTGGGCACTTTCATGGGCTCTTTGAGGGTTCCTACACTGGGAACCTACACCAAAGACCCCAATAAATAGGTAGTGCATATTCTTCAGCCGCCTCTCCCCACTGGCTCCCTGGGTGCTCTGATGCTTGTGACTGGAGTCATGCCATTCTCAGCGATGTCCTGTTGAATTTAGAGCAGGACTAAACATTAGTCTGGAAATGTCATACCAGAAAGTGAGGAGACGGTTAAAGACCAATGTAGGAATGTCAAAACGACAAAAGAAACTTGAATTAATTCCTGTTAGCCAAATTTAGGACAATTTGTGCATCAAAATAATAATGACTATGGTTGATTATAATATATTGAATGACTAATATTTATTAATGAATAAATAGAAAACAATGAGAATGCAGGAAAAAAAAGAAGCAGCTCTTCTTTACAGAAAAACATCAGCTGATACATGTACAGGTGTAAAATTAGAAAATCACCATTTTGCAATTCCCATGTTGCAGATAAGGGTTTTCAATGGCTGGTAAAAACCATTAGATGAAAGATTATTGGGGGACAGGATAGTTGCATGATGTCAAAGCATCACTTCCAAAAGAGATATTTTTATAGTGAGAGTTCCAGAGGTGCCCATCATAAGGAATGATCAAGCCTCACGTCACTAACAGTGGAACTACTGACATCACATGCCTCCGGTATGGTGCAATTTGAAGAAAACAAATACTTATGAGACTCTTGGCGAAAACAAAAATAAACCTCTAACCTAAATGTGATCAAGCCTCTAGACTTAACCTCCAGATTGTAGAAAACACAGGGAGCAGAGAAACAAAGTCAATGGCAGCGTGAGGAAACAATCACACAAGTCCTGAGTCTGGGGATTCTACAAGAAAACTAGACTGAATGCTTGGAAAAAACCAGTATCACCAGAACCCATATTTTGGTCTCTAAATACCATTTTCTACAAAAAGGACACAGAACTCTTTAGAGAATTGGCCAGTTGTAGGTCTGGGCAGGAAAGGAAAAAAAGAGCCTGGAATGTGTACCAGAGAGCAGGGACGCCATCAAAGTCTATTAAAGTCATGTTAAAAACTCAGGAACCAACTTGAAGACATGTCGGACAATTTGAGCAAGAACAGGAATCAAACTGCAATGAATGGAAACACATCAAGTAAGCTAAAAATCAGTTCGTTCGTATTAATATTCTAAAAATCATTGATCGCCACTGGATTTTGCTAGACACCAACACGTGACTCTCAAACTTGGTACAGCAAAACACTCAAGCATTTATACTGTCTCTCTTTTATAAAATGTATTTCAAAGCTACTAAATAGCTTGTGATGGAAACTTCTTCCCAGATGTTTTCCAGCTAATAAATGCAGAAGGAATGAAGGAATTATCACCACTTTGCGTCCTGCAATGAAAGAATGCATCTAGGCTATGAATTAATGGCTGCTAAACCCACTAGAACTGCTGATGGCGGACTTTGTGATGATGGATTGGCATGACAGTACCTGACCTCACCATGATGAATTTTAGTATAAAAAGAGATAAAGCAGACATAATGGGCCTTTGGAAGTGGTGCCACAGGAAGGGCACAGCACCACCTCCCCAGTGCTCTTGCCAAAATACTGAGCCCAAATCTGATTAAACCTGCAGCTTTAACCACCAGTTTATAGGAAAAACAGAGGAGACAAGAACGTGCTAAAACAACATAGACACAATCAGCACAATCCAGACTACAGGAAGCTCTAAAGATAAATCCCAGTTTCTTCAACAAAGAAGTTGCAATTAAAAATAACAGAAAGAAGAGAAACTTATAGATTAAAGGAGTCTGAAGAGACATAGCCATCTAATGCAATGTGTGGACCTTTTTTGGATCCTGATTCAAACAAATTCATTGAGGGAAAAAAAGAGATAATCAGGAAATTTGAATATTGAGTAATATTAAGGAGGAGGAAAGGAGGGAGAGAAGGGGGAGATAGGGTAGAAGGGAAAGAGAGCTTAGGAACACTTTCTTCAAGCAAATTCTTCTGCAGACCCAACATGATATATCAAACACATCTCCTTGAGCTACTCAGGATATAGTCTGAAAACCCTGAGTGGCGTCTGGGGACGCTGTGGCTCAGTGGGCTTGTAGACACCAGGATCCACTTTACCCAGAAGAGATTCTGCCTCCCCCAACCCCCCACCTGCAGGCAACAAAAGCCTTAACTTCAGGAGCTGTCACTTCCAAGGCATGGAGGGGGTTCCTACAGTGTGTTCACATGGCCAAATATTTTTATAAAACTTACAAAAGAACTAAGCCACATGGGTTAGGACCCTTCCCTCTTCCTCTCCCCTTCTTCACACTTCTCATGCTGGCATTGGAATGACAGTGGAGACGCTGACTGGGGGATGCATTTATTGGGGTCTAGTGGGATATGTACAGCATGCATTTGGTTTTCAGTGCTTTTCATGCATGATGGGGTTACTGCGAGGTGTGCTGGTGTGGGAATGGCTTCCAGGGGTGCTTCTACCTCCCACCCTGCCCACTCACCTGGCGGACAGAGGTCATGCTACATGTCACATAAACATGCCCTACCGAACCTGGTGCCAAAAGTCCATGGGTAGTGGAGGAGAAGCAAAGTTTGACATGCACAGAACTAGAAGCCAGTCTGTGGAAAATTCTCCCAAATCTTACTGAACACACCTAAATTAAACTTGGTGGAGCTTTTCCCAAATCTGACCACAATCCTAAAGCATGTTACCGATAATGAGTTAGTTGTAAAGCTGAAGGAAACATTTTACAAGTATCAATAATAAAAAATAGATTTCATCAACCAATGCTAGAATAATGACTAAATCATCTTTCTATAGTCTAGAAAGTACATTGCAAAATTGTTGTCATATGAAAATGGGATTAAAGGGTATGCAGACAAAAGATGTTATAGAGGTATATCAAAAAGTTAATAAAAATATTATGGGTTTTTGGGAAGAGGGGAGATTTTATGTTGTGGTATTTGCAGCTTTACAAATTTTATAATTTGTTGCCATTTTTCCTCATTCTAAAGAAATACTTTCGAGCCTAATTTTATATTTGCAATTTTGTGCTTTAAAAGAGGAGCCTCCTTTTACAAAAATCTGTGTCCCTTTAGGGATGTCTTATCTGAACCCCAAGACTATTGAGATTATCCTACTAAGGCTCTAAAGGTACCCTCTACTTCTGCTTGGCAGCTGTGATGACGGTTCATGGTAATACACTCACCTTGGTGAAAATTTTATTGACATCTGTCTCCCCCCAGACCTCGGGTTCCATGAGGACAGGGACCACTTCTGGTATTGTTCCCAGTTATAGTTCCAGTGCTCAATACAGTGCCTGGCACATAGTAAATGCTTGATAAGTGTTTGTTGAATGAATGAATGAATGAATACACTTTCTCGACTTATCAATATGAAATATCCTATTACTCTATCAATCTGATTTTCTGATTACTTCTATGCCAATTTCTCAATTCCAACAGGTGGCCTAAATTGTGAAGTTGGTAAAGTATTGTCTTGACATGTTTTCTAGGTATTAGCTGTTTGTATGTATTTTTTTCAAAGGCAGTTTATTTTGAAACTCTATTTCATATCTGTAAAGTATTAGACTCAAAAGGATTTCCTACTTTGTTACTTAAAAAGAAGTAATATTCTTTTTTGGTCTTCTCAAACAAATATGTATTTTCTCCCTCACATACTCAATTTTCTATGCTTTCATAACTTTTGCTGTAAGTGCCCCTGAAATATTATCTTCATGTGTGAAAGTTAGATACATCGGAGGAATCCATTCAAAAACCAGAAGGACTCAGTGAATGTGGCGTGTCAGGAGCCCAGGGTAATCCCAGCAGAGCGCTGAGTTATCCGTGGACCCACTCACTAAAATGGGGAGAGGAACTCTTCCCAGGGTAGTTCTGAGGGTGGCAGAGGAGAGACTACCTTTAAAAGAACTTTCAAAACTGTAACCTTTGTTGCAAATAGGAGGCTGTCTTTTTCCTCCTCCTCTAATCTCCATCACAGTGTTTTACCAAGGTTTTAAATTATTATATACATACCTTATATAAACTCAAGGTATTCACAGGGAAAGTCTTGGAAAAAATAACTCTATATTATTCTATTTGTAACATTTTAATAAAATTTATAACATTTTAACTAAATCATACTTTTGTTTAAATGAACTGTTTTCTTCTTTAAAACAAGAATATGGTAATTTTGTATGTACTATAGCTCAGTTTTTAAAAATTTAAAGTTCTTAGGAATAATTTTCCAGAAACAATCATCCTCATATTTTAATTCAAAGAATCCACTGCCAGTTTTTTCTTTAGTAATTTTACATGAAGGGGAGGCTTGATTTCTTGCAATACCAGTCTGTCTTTTGATGTCTATTACCATCTTGTGAGCTAGTGTACAGGCTTATTTTCTCAATGAAAAAGGATCTTTTCATTGAAAATGCTAACAATGGAATATAAATTTCAGTCTTCTCCCAGTGCAAATAATGGTAGGGCTATCGTGCATGTACAAAGGCATGAAAACAAACACACCTAAGTTTCCCATCTTCCTCACTGAAAACTATTTAAAAAACACAAATATTTCACAGTTGTTGTATTTTTATCTGGAATGAGTCAGGTAGAGGCTGCGCCAATAGTTTTTTCTATTTGCCAGTGATCTCTGTCACATGACCCACAGGTCTGTCACAGCCAGCTCAACCACAAATGTGTATCGGATGGTTCACAACCACAAAGGTAGCTTATGTTCACTGAAGAAAATTTAGAAAACACATAAAGGCACAAATGATAAAATAAAAATGAATATAACCCCACCTCCCAGCTGTGAACTGTGAACTTTGTGTGGAGGTCCTTTGAGTCTGTTTTCTAAGCATATGATAAGACACTTTTTTTTATGGTTGTCATCAATACGATTTGTAACTCATTTTTCTCATGCAGTGCATCACAAGTGGTATTTAATATCATTAAATATATTCTAAATATGATTTTTTTAATGTCATGGTTGCCATCCTGATGATTTTGTCATAACTTACTTGACAATTCAGTATTTGTGACATATGCATACAACTTTGAGCATATCTGAACATATCCTTTTATATACTCAAGATAGGTCCTAAAAGCAGAATTTCCGGAGCAAAGGATAGTCATATTTTTAAAAGCTTTTGATAAAACAGTTTTAAAATGCACAGTACTTCCAAGGCTGCAGCTTCAGCATGTTACCATATTTCTGTCAGGGACATTTCTCTGTGACCTGGTCTCAGGGAGGGTTGGGATTGTCCTTTCCTGCGTAAGTCACCATAGAGCACATGGTGTTGGGCAGACCCCACTATATACCACCTGGATGACCCTGGATGAGTCTCCTCTATGGGCAACCTCAGTGTCATCATTAGTGAAATGGGAACAGCAGCAGCACCTCACCCATCAGAGTGCTGGGAGTGACAAATGGGCTGAGATGGCTAATGTACTTTGTGCAGCATATGACACATATTAAATGTTTAATCAGCATTCCAGCAGCAGCGGGGCAATGGACTTTTTCTTACGGATTTATAAAAAAGAAAGAAAAAACCTTATATTTTAGAAACAGCAACCAAAACTAACTTTCCAGGATGACATCCAGCTGGCTGGTTGCTGACAATCCAATCGTGGGTTCAAATGCAACTAATACCATACTCCTTTCTTGGATAAAGAACTCACTGAACACCAACAACGTTATTTCTACTGTTTTTCTACAAGACTTGCAGGTGGGAGAGAGAACAAGAGAGAGAAGAGGAAAGAGGAAAACAGGCTAAGAGCTGGGCACCACTGAGCACCGTTTTGGCACAGTTTGGGTTGGGTAACACTCCCACTCATCCACCCACAAACCATGCCTGCCACCTTCTTAAGGCAGGACAGTCCCCAGAAAGCTGGTCACTAAGCACCCACTTTGCTCTCTCCTCATGAAAAGCTTCAGAAGATGCAGAATTCTTATGTGTGCAAGGCATTCCTTGAGCTTCTAGTCCTATCGGATGTTGACTCTTACCCAACGTGGCAGAACAGAAGCCACATGGAAAACATAAATGGAGCCCACATCCCCCACCAAAATGCTTGCTGCAGCCAGACAGCTGGCCAGGATGCTGTTGTCAGTGGAGGATGTGCATGTCACTGAGGATTCCAAAGAATTTGGCTTGTTCTGGGCTCTGCCTCTCCAGCAAAATGATTTCCACTTGTTTCCCGCATTACAGGCTCTGCCGATTAGGCAAAGTGGTGGTATCCCTTCCCAGCACAATTGACAACACTAATAAAAATAGATAACGTATTTTTAAAATCTACAGCAGATTGTCATGGCAATAAATAATTGTATCATGTTGCTGTCATAGCAACAAAGTCTGTGTAACAGAGACAAATCAAGCCTATATGGAATTTTTCTAAATTTAGGTGTTTGAAAAGAGTTAAAATAGTCTATAGTCATAGGGAGATGCATTTAAGAAAAATCCTTAACCTTCATTTAAAAAACACATTTTAGTCATTTTTTAAAAATCTAAATTGCTTATTTTTATTTTTCTCTATTCTCTTTAAATTTTAAAACTCAACTTGCTTTTTTGTCATATGTATGTATGTATATATATGCCTTTCATGAAAAGTGGAAGAGAAAAGAGCATTTCTCTCTCTCTCTCTCTCTTCAAAAGTAACTTACAAGGTAGCATATCATAACTCTTGAACATTCTCTTGGCAGCTAATGACACAATATTAATGTAATAACAAGTTACTTAGCTAAACCACGCCATATCAAATTAACAGCTCGTTTCCGTACTCTTTCTCCATTTTTTAAAAAACATTTGATTAGTGCGTGATATCCCGTGTGCCATTAAGAACCACAGAAAAGTATTATTTTCTGACACAGTAAACTTTCCATCCTGACTTCAACTAAATGCTACTGAAAGGACAAATAAGTGGCATGGCCTAAAAAGGAGACAATGATTTTTTTCACAGATATGTAATTATTGTGCCACTGAGAAATCTCCAAGTCCAAAATAATTACATGAAAAAATGTGCAGTTTCCCACATGACATAAAAGACCTCTGCCACTTGGTTTTTTTTTTTTTTTCCTTCTTTGGTTTTGGTGAAATAATAATGTCTCTATTTTCTTCTGTAAAGATTTCTTCTACGTCCCCACCAGTGACTGTGGTGCCATAAAACAAGGTTTAAATCCAAGTTGAGCTACCTGTGCTGTATGAACTTGCCACGCTGATAGGCAGTATCGTTTACCTCTTTACACTGTGTATAGGTATGACTCAGAAAAAAATAAGATTACAACAACTTTTAAAGGTAAAATAATTCAATGAGATAGTATGTGCAAAGTTAGCTGCTGTTTTTAATTCAAGCCAAAAATGGAATTACATACTCGTCTTTGGTAAGAAAATAAAATGATGAGATCCTTAAACACCTTCTATGACGCAGGGGAAAAGCTAATAATAAGCACCAAAGTAAAATGTATCGTACATCAATGCTCCTAATCCTATTAATTTTTTTCTTTACTATGTTCCTTTATAATTTTCATGTCGTTTTTCTCAGACACACTTTATTAAAAGGTGAGTATCAAAGATTGAACAGATGTGGCCTTGGTGGGAAAGAGAGGGGAGACGGCGTCAGCCCGTGAATGCGTTCGTGGCCACCAGTGTTGCTGCCTGGAACCCTGTTGCATGTGGGACTTCGTGAAAGAGGAGACAAACCTTATACTCTGTGCCACACTAGTGTCCCCAGCTCTACACCGAAAACCTGATGGCTTACAATAAATGTCTGTGGAAGAAGCCTGGGAAGGAATTAGAGAGGTTATAACTTGCCCTCCAAAACCAAAAGGGAATATATTCATATGAGTAACATGCACACTGTCCCACACCCTTTCCCTGAGTGCGGATCCTTGACTGCAGCTGCAGACATGGAATTTTCTTTTGTCAGCTCGAGAGAGAACTCTATATCTTTGCAAAGAGGAAACTTGCTCCGGGGTGTGATAACTTCTTCTTTTCTACTTCTTAGAGGATTTCTTATTGGCTTCACTCTCTGGTTTATTTAATTTTGTTTTGTTTTTAAGAGGATTTAAAATAAAATACCGCGAAAGAACAGTTCAACATTTCAATAGTATTTCACAAGCAAGTCATGTCTTTTAAAGGTATACACCCACAGAAAATTATCACAAGTACAAAAAGCTCCTCACCAAGCACATAAAGACGTATGGCTTTGGAATTTTCCTGACTGCAAAACCCGATTTTGTAGAATTACCACCCCATGTACATAGGACATAAATTTTAACATATACTTCTAAAGAAGGAAGGGGAAAAAAAGTAAAATTGGTAGATGTTATTTCTAAGTGATGGTACTAGGAATGAATCTTATTTTCCTCTTTTACATTTTATCCCATTCCTACAACTAATATTTTTATCCAAAAAAGAGTATTCTATAGAAGAAGTCAAATTTGTCTTCATGTGTATCATTTGCTCTGGCTGTAGTTAGAAATTAAATCAAAACTGGTAGGGTTAGATCAGATGGATTCTGTGACCTTTCAACTTTTAGATCTTGTGGGTTCAATTTCCACAATTATCCATGCCAACTGGGAAAAGGTGGCAGAGATGAAGTCATCCTATTTATTACCTTAATTGTTATATTTATTGTTTTGGTGCTATCATTAATATTATCATTGCACTGATTGTGACAATTTTTAACATTTTGAAATTGTTCACATTAATTTCTTCTGAGACTAATATAACTTGACGCATTTTAAGAAAAGAAATTCAGTTTTCCGGAACCACTCCTTATACTGTGTCTCTCTAGGAAATCCAAAAGCCACTTTAGAGTTGATGTTGATATATAAATGGCACACAACTTGTGTGTGTGAGAGAGAGAGGTGGCAGCAAATGGATCTTCCTAATTATGTTTTGCTTAAGCTAACATAAAAAAAAATCGGCTTGCATTTTCTGGGGATTCGCCAGCTGGGAAGTGGAGAATGTTTTGGGATGGGGGGAAGCTGCCTTGAGATTTAAACTCAGCCATGTTTAAAAGCAAATAAATGGGAAAATATTTGTAGCATGTGACCAAGCACGTGTAGCGTGTGTAGCAAGAGTTAATATCTTTATCATATAATGAGCTTAGGCAAGTTGATAACACCGACACTAAAGTCCAACAGATAAAATGAGCAATATTTTCTATTTCTGATATTTCCTATGAGTAGGAAAAAAATATTTCTATTTGGAAATATAGAAATGTTTGCTCAAACTTTACATTTTCACTCAACCCTCTAAGACCCAAATAATTTAAATTTAAACCAAACTGGAGTGAGTGAGGCACGTTCTAAAATAAGAATTCAAAACTGTGAAATCAATATTCTTAATCTTGAATATTATCCTTTTCAAAAATCAAGGTCAATATTTATCAACATGTATTAAGAGCCATTAAAATGTGTAGTAATTCCATAATTTTAAGGTAACAGAACAGTTATACATATGGAAAAATGCAAGAAGACATTTGTGATAAAAAAGCAATGTGGAAAATACTTATAAAATGGACACTGGGAAAAGAAATACAAAATTGCATATACCCTATAGTCATAATGACTTAAAAATAAATGTAGGAAAACAATGAAAAGAAAGACACGTGGATAAAATGAAAAGAAAGACCATGGTCGTGGATGTTTTATTCTTGTTACCTTCTTTCTTTTTTCCTAATAGTGATTTTTTTTTTTCTCTTTTACACTTTGTTATTTCCATCCCTTTCTCTTCTCCATTGTAGTCATGGACCATCCATACCTGAAAAGTTGGATGTGGGTCTCCTACACCAGAAAGCGGTGGAAAACAGACCAGTGTCTCCCTGTAGGTTTAAGAATGCATAAATACCACCCTATGAAACTATAGAAAAATGCAAGGTTTTATATGGAATGATGTCTTTTTGTACATGTTTTTAATCATCAAGACTACAGAATCTCAGAAGTGCCTTTACTCAGTTACCATTTTAGGATTTCTATGAGAGTGATCTATTGGAACAAATTTTTTCTCTCTTGTGAAAAGAAAATTGTTCTCTATGCCTTTCATTCATCCTTTTAACATGGACTTATGTGATAAATTCTGGCTTGGGTTTAGTTCTAGGAAAAAATTTTACATAGGTGGATTAATTTGTAAGCTCTCTTCTTTAAACAAAACAAAACAAAGACAAACAACAAAAAACCCCACTCTATAGCCCTATTGCCTGTACAAGAACTCTCTTTTCTGTTACCCTGCAGTTGCCAGGAACCTCGAAGCCAAAGCCCTGGCCCGTGTGACTGTAATCACCACTGCACACCTCTGCCTTTTGCGTCCTTCGGGTTATCTGAGTCCTGTGGTTTAAGGCTTTGATGTTTTGTCTTGAAGTTCTCTCAGAAGTTAGGTAGGTACAGAAATGGAAAATATACAAATGAAGAAAAGGATTTTGTTATAAAAACAGAACATAACATTTTTCTTAAAGATGCAAACAATCTAAATGAGTGGAAAATGAGAAAATCCAAGTGTTCCTCCTCCCAGTCCTGTTTCCAGAGGTCACCAGTTCGAAGTGTATCTTTTTATATCTATAAATAGACAATTTTTTTTTCTAAAAATGAAAGACACGTGGAAATATTTGTTTTTAAAACTGAGTTAATGTGGTCTTGAAATTCTAAACTTTTTTTTTAAGTTTATGCTTTTTTGAAACAGAGTGTGACGCCCAGGTTCGTGTGATCTCCCACAACTCCACGCAGGTAAGGGATACTGCAGTTCAGGTGCGCTTTCCAAAAATAGAAGAACTACGTTCTGTGTGGCAGATGAACTGAAGTTTTATGTAAAGACTAAGAGATTACTCATACATCCAAATATTTAACCTGTCTCGACTTTGAAGGACCCGAGCTGCTTGGCTTTGCAAATTCAGATGAAAATCTTGCAGAAACACAAAGGGGAAGCCCTCGATTGTTCCTGGGTTTGATTGTTTTGTGTTTGTGTTTTGTTTTGATTTTGTCTTTTCCTCTGGTAGGAATGGACCTTCTGTCCTGATGTTCAGATATGTGACAAAAAGCAGTGCCTTCCAGAGGCTGCTTCACATAAGTTTTACCATTGACCCTCTTTTCTGAATGGGAAGCTCTAATAGACACCTGGAAAACAGTGGCCACAGCCTCTAAAAACTTAACTCTGAGAAGTTTCTGCTTGAAAAAGGAAGACTTCAGCTCTTCTTTAATAACAAAGAAGTGATAGAATTCTTACGGATTTCAGTCGTTGTAGAAGATATAAAGACAACTGGAATTTGTACCATGCTTCACATTATAAAACCTGGAGTCAAGTTTGAAAACTTAAAGAAAAGTTTTAAAAATTAATCTCATAAGCACAATAAAGAAGGCTTCCAAAAAGGTTATATAAATATTAGTATATAAAATGACCTAAGTTTTTAAAAAATATATTTATGGAAATATTAAAAAGGATTTGAAATCAGAATTATTTGTTATTTCTGTGGTTTTCTTTTAAATCTAGAACTTACTGGCAAAGAATATGTTTGCAATTTACCAAAAATGAATAACTGTGTCATTACAAATAAATGAAAATAGAAAAACTTGAGATGGGATTACATTATTTGTCTATTGATGCTTCAAAATTATTTTTAATGAAAAGAGTGGGTGTTATCCCTGTTAAAATAAGAAATTATTTAATAGTTTATTCCATCTCCAAGTAAACTGAAAACTACATTACTTACAAAAGAGTTCTTTCACTTATTTAAAAGGCTACAATCTTGTAGGATGGCTATTAAACGCAATAATTTAAAATTTTGTCAGGAGGCTAGCTGGGCATATTGCATGAGATAGCTAAAGAACGGGATTAGGGTATCCTATTTACTGACAGAAAATAAATATCCCAAATCAAGAATATTTGTATAATATAAGAAAAGGCAAAAAAAAAAGTTCATTTGAAATATTCAGGTGAACACTACATAATTCTTATCTGGCACAAAGATAATCTCTTCTTCATGTGATATTCCATGTTAATTTTAGGTGATGATCTGGGACATTAATACCCTCCCATGATGTAGAGAAACTTCCTCCAAATTACAAAATCAGAGAACACATGCACACGCATACACACACACACACACACACACACACACACACACACACACACCTTAAAAGCAAAGTTTTCTTTTCCATTCAACTTTTAAATTTTTGTGTAAGGGGAATTTCAAAAATACATTTTCCTTTTTAAATTCAGCATAATTTGCCCTTAAAAATTGTATCATTTTAGGGTGAATGGCAAATTGTGGTAGATCCATATCTTAGAACACTATTTGTCAATAAGAAAGAAGGACATATTGATGCATGCAATGACTTGGGTGAACCTCAAGGAAATTATGCTGTGTGGAAAAGCCAATCCCAGAAGGTTATATTCTGTATGATCCTATTTCTATAGCATTCTTGAAATAACAAAACTATGGAAATGGAGAATAGATTGATGGTTGCCAGAGGTTAAGAAGAAAGGAGAGGGTGAGAGGGAGATGGGAGTCTATGAAAGGGAACGATGGCTGGACTGTTCTGTATCTTGACTGAAGTGATGGCTGCCGAGCCTACACAGTTGACCAGACTGTATAGAACTAAATACACACATGTACAAACAAGTACTAGGAAAATGGAGGGAATCTGAACAAGATCTTGAATTGTACAATGGTAATAATTTGGTTGTGCTATTGTACTATAATTTTGCAAGATGGTACCACTGGGGAAAATGAGTACAGGGTAGACAGGGTTTCTGTACTATTTCTTAACAATTGCATACGAATCTACAATTATTTTAAAATAAAAAGTTTGATTTTTTAAAAAGTTGCATTGTTTTAGGACTGTGACTCCTAATCTGAATTAAAGCAGTATCTTGCCTCTCAGAAGAAGAATATTAGAAAGACACATGAGCTGGGAAAATACATGCCATTCCCACCTGCTGCACATCTTTCGATGATCCTAACGACACATCTGATGGAGGCAAATAGGCTTTCACCTTTGGAACAAAACAAGTCTGACAAACCTAAACTCCCAAAAGCATCCCAGCGCTCAGAAGCTCCTGGTGATGCGTCTCCCGGTCCCATAGGTGCTCTGAGAAACCCTTTCAGAGTCTCTACAGCAAAGTCTTAAGCTTCTTGTTACCACGTATAAAAGTAACAAGCTTCAAAAAGCACGTTGTCTAAAACATTTTTCTCCCTCCGTGGACTTCCCTCTTTCCTCAGCTGGAGGTGGTGTGTTCAGCTAGGAACAGAAGAAAAGTCCCCCTTCCAAGCACGTCCTCCCCATACTGGGGGTCTCGTGCATGTAGGAAGCGTGTGCTCTGGCTTTGCGACCTTATCCGCTGGGGTGCACAGAAGGCTGGCGCCTCCATGCCCACCTTGGGTTGCTCTTGCTTCTTCCATTTCTCCCAAGCCATGGAATGGGTCCAAGGAAACGACCCTTTGGAAGAGCTCCGAGCTACTCCCTGTAGTGAAGACTTACATTCTCCTTGCTAAACTTTACAACTATGTTGTGATTCTCCAAAGCAGCTGGTCTTATAGGGGAAGCTGTAAATTCTAGAAAAAAAAAAAAAAAGAATAACTCCTGCTGTTTCTAAAGTCAGATACTTTGGCCATTAACATACTGAATAGTTCTCCTAATTCATCTCTTTCTGTGCCAGAACCTGTCCAGCTCTTGGCCCTGGTTTGGTTTTCGCTGTCATTTACTCATGTTCTTTCCTACTTACTCCTGTTTTTACCTCAAAGAATGCATCCCTGCTTTCCTATATTTTCTTCTTTTCAAGTCTGTTAGCCTACACGTCTCCAAGTCACAAAGTCACCAGGTCTCTCTGGGAGGACGCACCTTCTGTCCCTTGTCATAGATGAAGGCTGGGAAACACGACTGCCTTGGGCTGTTGTATGGGAGGAGCTGCGGAAGGAAAGTGTTGCTAAGGCCCTCATACAACAAGTGGACGCAAGAAATGTCAAGCCTCTTATCTGTTCAGAGAAAGCACGGTACACTCCTTGATAGGTTACTTAACAGATTGTCTCCCAGTAAAACCAAGGTGAATTTGGGATCCTGCAGCAATTTAATAATTCCAGGGGGACTTTGGTATACATTAAGTAAAATAGTTTTGAAGCTTTCCCTTCTTCGGTTTGCCTGCATGGTAGTTCTGAAGCATTATAAACAATAAAAATAAATAAGAAAGCTTGGTGGTACTGTAAATGAGGCGGAGGGAGGTTCATGCTCTGCTCTGTAGGAGATCGCGACTCAGCCCTGCCTGGAGGTGAGGTGCAAATATGCTCACTGCTTTCTAGGTTCTATCACTTCTCTGCACATTTGTGGGTCCTGTGGCTCTGTCAGAAATCTGTCAGTCAACAGGAGCCACCCAGAGGTGATAGGCACACCCTACTGGGGAACAGGATAGGCCACTCTTCCCCAGTTTGATTAAAGGACTCCTTTCTCTCCCTTGCATCCCCACCACCACTTGTGGCCCACCTGTGGTGGACTAGCATGGTAGATGTGGAGACACCCAGGTCAGACAGGTAAGGCAGCCGAGGAGCTTGGCATCAGAGCCACCTGGAAGCAGCATCGACTCTTCAAAGTGGCACTGGCTGTAGGTTGGAAGGCCAGTCCCTGCTCAGCTGACTGACTGCAGCCTGCTCTGTATGTCTCAGCCCTCTGGGTGGTCAGCCCCTCCTTAGAAGCCCTCTGACTTGGTTACCCCATTCCCCCAGCCCCACTGTCTCTGCCAGCCCCGCTGCGCTTCAAAAGAAGGGATTGAAAGCTGTATTTTATTTCCCAGCTCTGTCTTCAGCTCTTGTATCCACAGTATTGTAAATGAAAGTAAAAGGAAGTTAATTTCTAAAAAATGTTATGCATTTTGTGATGTGAGAGATTGGTTACTGGGGCTTCAGGGGCCTAATTGAAAGTCTGTGTGGAACAAACACTGACTGCCAATCACGTCCACTAGTAATGATGGACACAAGTTACATGGTTGCACAGAGAAGTAAAGTCATCACAATATGGAAGATTGGTTAATGAACTGATCACTTATGATTTTTTATCCTTCCAGATGTAAGAGTAACACCTATCCACACCTATCACATAAATATTGTTTAAGGTCAGCCTCTTTTGATGGTGACAATGCTTGAATATCTAACACAACATAGACAAAAACCTAACTGGCCACAAAGTGAAAGTATGAATTGTTTTTTTTTAAAATGCTACAATGGTCAGCCCTGATTGGGGGAAAAAACAAAATCACATTAGCCAATCATTCTGGAACTGTTTGGACAAACCCCTACCGCCAAAAACAATAGCCGAGTCATCCTTTGTCCTGGAAATCAGCATGTGGTTGTCATTATTACCTAGATAATTAATTCTGGTTAATTTCAGTTTATGGTTTTTGGTATTAAGTTCCCATGAAACTTGTTTCCCCCATTATTTGTTGTAAATTTTGGTTCCTGTTTTGAGTGGATGTATTTTAAGAGATGGTTCTCCCTACATCAATCATCAGGAAATGAGAACCTGCTAAGCTTACTGAAGAGGACCGAGAGTGTGCCAACTTACAGATAGTTGCCGAATACACTCAAAGAAATTGCCATGTATCTGAACACTGCTCCTCCATAGCTTCAACACAGCAGAAACCTGACCTCAGGGGACTTGTTGGAAATCCAGTTTGGATAACAATAGGTATTGTTTATTCAGGGCTTACTGTGCTTCTCAGTCAGCATACGCCATCTCTTTTAATCCTCACAAAAATCTTAAGAGGTAACTACTATTATTGACCCGATTTTACAGGCCAAGAAGCCAGCATAGAGTTGTCCCACAGTCACACATCTACTGCAAAGCTAAGGAAGATACAAACCCAGGCAGTGCAGCTCCAGAGCTGGTGCTTAGATAGATCCATGGCTCTTAATCTACATGGAGCTGTTAGCGCTGGGGCAGCAGCCTGGGTCCTTCTGAAAGTTTCTCAGATGGTACTGCTATGCAGCCAGGAAGGAGACCGCTGCCTTAAAGCAGCACTTCTCAGATTCCAATGTGCACGTGAATTCCTGGGGATCATTTTAAATGCTGACTCTGGTCCAGAGGTGCTGCAAATTCTGTGATTCTATATTTCAAATAAACTCCCAGGAAAAGCTCATGATGCTGATTCATGGGCCACAGTTTGAGGAGCAACTTAGAAGGTCTCTCTCTTTGGGGGTGGTTTTGAAGGGCTGAAAAAAGCTCTAGAAGGGGTAACCCCCAACTCATCTGCTAGCTACCTCCTGGAGGCATCATTACAAGGGACCCTTGAAAACTCACCCTCAGCCAGTTTTTCACAAGCAGGTGGCCTCCCTTGTTTCATGGGGCAGGGAAATAAAGGAGAAATTCTCTTTCATAGGCTTGAGCCATAGAAATGCCAACTTGATGTACGTAGGAGTGGAAAGGAAAATTGCCTCAAGACCCCCTCCCTATCCCTTCTACATGCTGTTGTGGGTTCTATCATCAGCCTGCAGAGCTGCCCATCAGTGCCCAGGACTGAAGAAATCCCACCTGTTCTGGTGCTTCAAAGGCAAACCTCTACTATCCAAAGGGACCCTGCAATCATTTGGGTTTCTTCTGGAGCACGGGGCTCTGTACCTCTGGGGAAGGAATAGATGTGCTCCAAGCCCAGAAGAAACCAAAAGCCCCCTGAGATGTGTTGAGACACTCCTTTCCCTAGCTCCCTCCAATCAGTCCTGTCTCTCTGAGGCACACATGTTGCTGTTATTAAATAATTATTATTGTTTAACAGTCACTGAATACATTGTGTACAGAAAGATACAGTCATTACCAGATGGACCTCAAATCTAAATGATACAAATAGGCACCAAACAGACACATAGAGAAAGCCTGTTTGCCAAAGAACAACATAAGGCCAGGGGAGACAGGAGACACCAGGACTGCAAGATACTAATTGTCATGACGATATCTGCGTACAGATGCAGCTGTGCAGTTTAACTTCAAAGTGGCTGTGAAGAGCGGCATATATTTTTGAAAGCTGGTGAGACAAACCTCAAATGCCGGGAAGCTCAAAGCATTTTGGCTTCTGCCACTTCCAGAGATATGCATGCATGTGTGTGCATGTGTATGTGTGTATTTAAAAGAGAGTGATGGAGAGGCAGCTATCTAAAGGTAATAAGGATAATTCAATATAGGCTTTCATTATGCTGCATTCTATCTGGCACTGAGTCACAATTTTAGCAACTTTGCCATGATGCATGAGCAAGCATTGAAGTCCACTTAGAATATGTCACAGAGAGACCCCAGGAAAGAATGACACTGCACACTATTCCCACTCTAAAAGCTTCTCCAGGTCTTAAGAATGTCCACCTGGATGGGAAGGAGTCTTCTCTCTCCAGAGATTAAACTGTAAATTGTTCATTTGCTTCGCTTCTTGTTTTTGCTGTTTTGTCTTATGGGAGTTGGAAGGCTCCTGAAGCCATAGTTCCTGGCAAGACATGGAAGGTGGACATGCAGTCTGGGGCCTCTGTCTTTTCTGACACCGAGCTGGTCTCCTGTCCCTATCTACCCCTCACCAGATCATTCCCCATGCTCTGCACATGGGATCCCTCCTTTCAGGAAGCAACAGCCCGTGTCCAAAGCCATGTAGCTTTGTGATAGGGCCCCTTAGCCACACCCAGTGTGATTAGTTTCACTTTCTTAGAACTCCTTCACTCACAAAGAATGTCCTGGGGCAGAATCTATGACACTCGGACTAACAGCCCACTGCCCTGAGTCCTCTAAGAGCAGAACATAAAGAACAGAGACATGCCCCAGGCTGCCTTCTGGGAACCTAACAGCATCCCAGAGGAAAAGTGAGGGCCTCTGGACTCTCTAATAGCCCTATAAAAACCAAACATACATTTAAAAAAATCATAACATCTTCTATCCACTGCTACATCTTAAATTCTTATTAAGATGACACTTTGCTCCAAAATGGTTCCTGTTGTCATTTTAAGATATTTCTTTTAAAAACTACTTAAATATCTGATACGCAAAAAAAAAAAAAACCCCAAAAACAACAACAAAAAACCCCCCAAACATTGAATTAAATTTATCATTGTAATTGGAACTAACATTAAGCAGAGTTTGTCAACAAGGATTATGTAGAAATGTATGTAAATACACAGACTTTTAGTGTACATATACAGCATGTGTTGGATGAAGAGATATATGAAAATATACAACATTTAGCTCCATAAAGCAACAACTTCTAGGCAAAAGAAAAAACACATTGCAGGGTAAATTTTAGAAGATGTTTAAAAAACTTTAGATGAGAGTTGGCTTTATGAAAAACCATTTGCCTCTGTTAGGTCTGATTGTATAATTGGTGTCTTTCCCACCAGACTCACCAGACTGTGAGCTCCGCAGTCTGGAGAATGGGGGTGTGTGTCTGTTTTATTCACTATTGCATCCCTAGCTAGCAAACAGTGCAGCACTTGGCACCACAGTAGAGTTCTATAAGCATTTGTTGAACAAACTAAATCATACCTGACTGCTAGGAAAGCCCATTGTTGCATTTTTAAAAAGAAGAAAAAAAAAAAGGGAAGAGGCTATTGCTTTCATAAGAATGCATTCAATTCTACCCCTAAGGAAACATTCCTTTAGCATGACATTCCAGCTCTGGTTGTACATGCAAATCTTAGTTGCATTGGCTATATTGAGGGCTTACCATACTTCACAGGTTATCTTATTGGATCTGACAACACCTTTTTTTTTAAGTAGGTAGGAATATCATCATTACCATGCCCATTTTACAGATGAGGACAGTGAGGTTAAATTGTTGCTTGAGGTCACAGAGTCAGCAAGAGGTAGAGCCAGGATTCAAGTCTGACTCCATACCCTGAATCTATAGGCTGAATTGCTGTAGATGTGGTTCTGCAAACCCACACCTGGAAAAGAATACTTTGGCTTCAAATGATAAACAACCTATATGCTTCCCCCAAATCATATGTTTCTAATTTTAAACCCAAAGTTGCCAGACTCCCAAATCAGGACGTACTAGAGTCAGATTTGAGTTCAGAACATGTGACTTCAGACAAATTACTTACTGTCTTTGAAGGCTGGAAAAAACCCTGTCTTTCAGACGCGAAGTGTGGATACTCTCTGGCCGATGGTAGTCATGCAACTAATGACAACTAATGATCACAGTTGACCCCCGTACATGCAGGTTCCAAAATCCAACCAAGAGCAAGTAGAGAACATTCAGAAAGAACAACAATTGAAAAAATGCAAATAAGAAACAATACAGTATAAAAACTATTTTCATAACAAATTTACATTGTGTTAGGTATTATACGAAATCTAGAGATGATTTAAAGTGTACAGGAGAATGTGCACAGGTTATGTGCAAATACTGCACCATTTTATATCAGAGACTTGAGCATCCATGGATTTTGGTATCAACTGTGGTCCTGGAGCCAATCCCCACATACACCAAGGGATGACTGCACCAAGTGTGTTTTATGTCATTGTCATAGTGAAGAGAACACTGGGCAAAGCTCATGTCCATTCGTGAGTAGGTCCATGTTCATTCCCTCCTTTTACTTTCTTCTGTCTTTTATACACATTGGGGGAGGAGTGTGGATTTTATGTCCATGTCACTGAGATAAAAGATATTTATCAACAAACACTCACAGTTACAACAGGAAACAGACAAGAACGTGGGATCCATGATCTGAATAAATGTAGGTAGCAGGGATGTGATAACAGACATGCTGGCAAATATTTTGTGCCTAAAAGCTGGAGAGCTGCAAAACAAACCGTTCCTATTTATAGCTGAGAATAGACAGCCTGCAGGCTTGCCACCAAGTGTTCCTCTGCTGCTCAGGTTGAATGGGGGTTTCAGACCAAGTCCCAAGTTTTAATGACAATCCACACCAAGTTTTAGATTTAACATTTTGAGGGCCCCTATGTCATGAACTAAATATGTGAAGTTAAAAAAACCAGAATGGAATTTAATTTCCAGAGGGATCAGGAACTTTTGTGAGTAACTAAATACCTAGGGTGCATATCATGCGTACACATGTGCAGGAAAGAGCTTTAAGTATGAGGGCAGATCTGAGGCATCCTTTAAAAAAAAGGTAAATACAATTCCGAGAACAAGCAGCCCCTATATTCCTTGAGCTGGAGAGAATTGGGTATACAGGTATGTTTACAAAGGCTGGGCTCACTTAAGAGGTTTTCAAAGATTGAAAAAAGCCTCAATGGGAAAAATGATACCTCCGACTCCCAACCGCTTCCCCTCTCTCCTCCTCCTCCTCCTCTCTCTGCTAATGTGCGTGCACACACACACACACTCGCACACGCACACGCACACGCACACACACACCCACCCACCCACACACACACACACATGCACACACACACACACCCATGCACACACACACACACACACACACACTCTGTACCATCAAGGATTTTATCCTCAAGGCCACTGGCTCCTGTGGGTGGTCACTCCCCAAAGAATATGCTCTTTTGGGTTCCCCTGCTAGGAGGCCTCCAGCCCTCTCTCCTGGCCTCTGGCCTGCTTTCTGTTGGTAGTTTTTTGTTTGTTTGTTTGTTTGTTTTTGCCCTCACTTTCTCTCTGTGGAGGCTCTTTCCTGACTTACACTGATAGCCTAAAATCCTACAAATCTGAAGCTGCCACACTGTGTCCATAGGAAACATAGAATGTATTATTTCATTTCTTTTCAAACTACAAAATATTTCCTTGAAAACAATTGTAACAGGAACTTGGACATGTTTTTAAATGGGAAATAAAGTGGCCAAGGAAAATCTCAATAAAAACTCAAGGAGAGCTTACAAATTAGTTTTTATATACATTTTTGTTTCCTTAGGAAAACTTGCACCTTTGTAACTTTTCGTAGTAGAACACTGAAAGCCAACAGACACAAATCATTCTGAAATAGCAAGTGAGCCATACAGAAATTATAGAAAGGTCTAGATAATTTAATTTTTTTAAATTTTCCTTTAAAAATATCTCACTGTTCATTTTTTCAAATTTTCCTTTAAAAAATAATTTACTGTTATGAAAGTGAAAAGACAACTAAAAAAATGGGAAAAAAATATCTGCAGATCCTATGTTTGATAAGGGACTAATATCTAGAATGCATAAAGAATTTTTATAACTCAATAACAAAAGACAAATAACCCAATTGAAAAATGGGCAAAGGATTTGAATAGATATTTCTCCAAAGAAGATATACAATAACCAATAAATACCTGAAAAGATGCTCTGTGTCATTAGCCATTGGGGAAATGCAAATCAAAACCACAGAGATATACCACTTTATGTCCTCTAAGATGGCTGTAATGAAAATGACTAGCAGTGAACATGTGGAGAAATCATAGCCCTCACACAGTGCTGGTGGGAATATAAAATGGTGCAGCCATTTCAGAAAAATGTTTCAAAGTCCGTCAAAATGTTGAGCGTGGAGTTACCACATGACCTAGCACCCACTCCTAGGTATATACCCAAGAGAAATGAAATCTACATCCACACAAAAACTTATACACAAATGTCCATAGCAGCATTATTTATAATAGTCAAAAAGTAGAAACAACCCAAGTGTTTATCAACCCATGAATGGGTAAATAAAATGCGGAGTGTAGTGTTTCCATACAATGGAATATTATTTAGCCTTGAAAAGGAATGAAGTACTGATAAACTACAACGTGGATAAACCCTGAAATCACTATGCCAAGTAAAAAACCAAAAAACACATATCATCATATAAAGAGTCTAGAACAGGCACATCTTTAAAAACAGAAAGCAGAGTCATGTTTGCCTAGGGCTAGAGGTGGTGAAGAGAGGGGAGTGACCACTAGTCAGTACAGGGCTTCTTCCTGGGGTGATGAAAATGTTCTCAAATTACATCACGGCAGATGGTTGTGCAAGTCTGTGAATGTACTAGCACCATTGAATTGTACACTTTAAATGGGTGAATTTTAGAGTACGTGAATTATACTTCAATAAACTTATTTAAAGTGTAAAATTAGTACCTTGTTAACATTTCTGTAACTCTGCTAAACACCTTTATTTATCATTTTGTTCATAACACACCTTAGTGCACCTGTTTGACTATTTCTATCCCTAATGGTAAAAAATAAAATAAAAATAAAAACTATAGTTGACATTAACATTTGAAAGAAACAACAATGGTTAGTAGTAAAACTTTCCACTTTTCTTAATATAAGTACTAGGAAATGCCATCATACAAAGAACAGAATTCATTTATTTTGGAGGGGAACAAAGGATGTATATTTCAAGGTCTTTCCTGCTGAAAAATGCTAAGCACTTTTTTAAAGAAAGTAATTCTTTTGAGAATTAGAAATACCACCTATGTGTTTTTCCAAAGCTTTGAAATAAACACACTCTAACAATTATTTTGCTGTCTCAGGCACCAGCTAAACATCTTAAATGGAGGCTTACTTATGTTATTTACTAGCCCCCAGGGCCTTGCATGCAGGTGGTGCCTCATAAGTGTTTGTTACAAGAGTCTATGCACAGAGTTAAGTGCCATCTGCCACAGAGGATAGTGGTGCTGCTGGTTACACTATTTCTGCTAGACACACAAAGAAAATACTGAATGATTTTCACAAATTCTAAGTGTTAGAGAGCCCACATGCCATTGTGGTCTTTCTGGAGAGTCCAGTTCAACACATGCTCATCCACGCAGCACTGGAACACCAAGGGCATGGGGCACGTGCTTCCCAGGGAGCAGAGTGAGGAAGGTCGTTCCCATCTTCGTGGCACCTTCAGTCCAAGTGCGAAAGAGAAGATCAGCTGACGTGGGGGTAACGGCACAGAGCAGGGCCTGCCTTCTGTGTGGGGGGGGGCTTCCAGGGGAGCTTGGGTTTGATATGGAATTCGGGGAAGGAGAAAAGGCAGCAGAGGGAAGAAGAATTGAAGCGGGGGATGGAGTCTCTCCAGGCAAGAGTGACATCACAAATAAAACCTGGTGTCTGAAAAGAAAAAGACCAACCTAGGAGATGAGTCTGGGGGCAGGTAGAGATGACTCAGGGAGGCCACAAACCCCATTTTCCAGTGCCACAGGGTGGGTGGCCCTGCCGGAAAGAAAAGAAGGAGAGGGAACCAGGTTGTCTCTGGAATGGAGACTTGGTGAAACTCCACCCAGGAAGTACTCAGGGAGATGGGGATATTGGTTGCCGATTCCCAGGGACTTTCCTCTGCACATGTGTGCTTAGGGGGTAGATGTGACAGCACCTGTATTAGAAAAGGAGCTCCTAAGGATGGCTGATTTACTTCTTCAGTGGTGGTTGTTTCCACTGTGGGCTGGGACCACCTACCAGCAGTAGCTGACATCTGAAGTGCTGCACGTGTGCTTGCTGTTGGGTCAGTGGGTTGCAACAAATAATTTATCGAAGTATTTCATCATGGTCCAACGATGTTGTTTGGACACTTGGGAAAGACTTGAAAACACAGAAATGACAGTTGAAATGCAACATACAGCCAGCAACAGAGGCTTGGAGGCTTTAGGCAGTAGTAATTCCATCTTCTAACAATCCCAGGTAGGGCGAGAAAGTTAGTGGGGAGAGGAAAGGTGGCTAACAGCCTCTGCTCCTCCTACCCCTTGGCCAGGGCACCTCCCACATGGCAGATGGGTAGTTTCTGGTAGGTGCCTAGATTGTTGAGTGGGTGGGTAACCTAGTTGGGGTAGAGGTACAAAAGTTCTCAGGAGATTCCCTTTTCCTCATTCATTTATTCATTTATTTATCATTGCATCCCCTGGCATTTCAGGGAACTGTCTGGAGATTTCTGCAAAGTGGTGGGCTAAGGATTTTCTCATCACCACTGACAGGAAGCTGCATGGGAAGACTGGAGATGGAGAGAGAGCTGAGAGCACAGGAGGGCATATTGCACAGAAAATGCCTGTTCTTCACTCTTTCTGGGATGCAACTGCTTCTCAGCTGACCAGTTAATTCTGACCCTTTCTGCAAAGCCCTCCTTTTCTAGAGACTTCCTTGGCCTACCTCTCCCAGGGCCACCAAGATGGCAGCAACTCTCTCTAGCTCTGTGGAAGCTCACTCATCCTCTCTCCTTGCCCTCACCGAGACGCTCCTAATCCACAATCTTGCTTGACCAGAGGGCATTATCTTGTCTCTAGCTTCTAGAACTACATCAGAACATGGCAACTTCCCAATAAATGTTTGCTGACTGAAAAACCAACTGTCATTTGTTACCGGATGGTAATTTCAGATGGAAAAGGTCACCACTGAAGTCTTTTTTTTTCTTGCTTTGCCCTCAGTGGGGTCTACCTGCGCAGGGACCAGACCCTTTGGCTTTTGAGATGGAGCAAAGAATAAAAATGTGTCAGGACTTAGGGGGACTCAAAGATCATCTTGTCTAAATTCCTAGTTTTATGAATGAGAAAAACAGGACTTTCTAACACCAATCCCAATTTAGCTTTATCTCCTGAGTACCCAGTGCTTTTAGTATGATCTTGTTATCATATGGGAATAGATAAGGCATGGGATAGGAATGGACTCTACCGCTGCGTGGAGCAACACATGGATGATTGGCTCTAGAAGCAGACCTTGGTTGTGTCCCAGCCCCTCCGTGGCTTTGAGAAAGTCAAATAAATTTTCAGTCTCAGTCTCCTCATCTAGAAAATGGACAAGAATTCTTGCTTTCATAGTGTTTTTATCACAGGAATATTGTGAAACATTTCATCTGAACGTTCTCTGAAATTTGTAAACGTCTTGTAAATGTTCGTTGTTATGTTTGTTGTTATTCTCAATAAACCAATAAAATAAAATGAAGAAAAATAAAGAAATAAAATAAATCAGTAAACCCAAGGCTATTTAAGAAGGGAGAAGATGTATTACAGTTTCACTGTGAATTTTATAAATGCTGAAAGATTATAAAGATGGGACACCTGAGGATGCCCAGGATTGTTTGATTTATAAAGACTTCTTAAGAGTGTGGCTGCATTCACACTTGCTCAGAAGTCTCGAGGTGCTGGCTGATCTGGTTGCTTAAAAGCCCAAGGCAACGGGCCATGAAACATTAGGGCCACCCCCTGTGATTCCAAACATGTCTTCTTGGCCCAGGTTCAGAGCTCTGCCTCATCCAAGAGGAAGAGCTGTATCCATTGCCTCAACACCCACCTGGAAGGATGTGACTTGCATGGATTTATGTCATTAGAGAGCATAGGACACCATCTTTGCAGGTTCTCACACAGTATCAGAAGCTTTTCAAGGATGCGTTATACAAATCATGGTTGCGTCCATGCATAAAATTAAGAAAGTCAAGCAAGTTTAGACTGCCTCAAAAGGCTACAAAAACGACTCCTTCTGGAAGTGTAGGCCCTTGGGGTTAATCTTCAATCCATTCTAGCTCGACCTTCCAGGACAAGTATAGTCTAAGACAAACGTCTGGGACCGAGGTCCTCTGTGTCTCCCACTCACCATCCTTCGTGGGCGATTTCTGCCCTGTTGTAAAGACAATAGCAAGGCCCTGGTGTGCCATCACCTTGGGTGGCAGATGGGTGAGGAAACAGGAGTGGTTGTGCAGTCAAGGCCCCAGGATGCTGACGAGACTCTCTACCCTGTCCTCCCCACTGTTTGAGGAATAAATGAACTCACAGGACCCAGGCTCTGCCACTTGGCACCTGATTTTATATTTTCCCTCGTGCATAAAATATACATTATTTTCATGCATGTGTCTTTTATAAATTAGCAGGTTCAACGGCTGAGATGTATCATATTTTTTCTGGGTTCATTGGTACAAAAGGAGAACTCTGCTCTTGATTCCTCTGTTTTTTACATAATCATTTAGAATGGATTCCCCCAAACACAAAAGCTATGCATGCTCAGTTCACCAACAGATTTATCTGTTGTTCACTGTGGGCCAAGAGCTGTTCTAGAGAAATAGCTGCACTGGAGAAATAGCAGCGAGCTAAAGAGACAAAAATCCCTCCCCTCACTCAGCTTAGATCCTACTGAACTCTAGACACAAAAAATAAAAATCAGGGGAAAAACTGTGAAACATCATCCTTAATTTCAACTGCTAACAGGTTTAGAAATGCCCTTCCGGTGCTTTTTGTTGTTGTTGTTTGTGACCGGTAAGGGGATTGCAACCCTTGGCTCGGGGTCGCCCGCACCGCACTCAGCCAGTGAGCGCACCGGCCACCCCTATATAGGATCCAAACCCGCAGCCGGAGTGCCGCTGCGCTTCCAGCGCAGCACTCTCCCGAGTGAGCCACAAGGTCGACCCAGTGCTTTCTTCTTTTAATGTCTTCCTTCTCAAATCTTAATTACCAAAAAAAATTGGTAATATATTCTATTCTTTCTACTTTTTTACATATTTGAAAATTTTAATAATAAAAATTTTAAGTCTTGGCAATTCAGGCACCTGAGCCCTCTCCACCTGCGTTGCCCTCTCCAGAGAAAAAGTTTTCCCTCCCAACTTCCTGCCTGTTCTTGCAGAGTTATTCTGTGGATATTCAATCACATTTCCGTGCCTGCTTGGATTCCTACCTGTGAATCCTAAGAAGCTGGGCCTCCTGGTTGTGAATTGCCAGCTTGGCCTCATTCCAGATGATCTAGGGTTGGGGACACAGGGGACTGACAAGCCCATGATCGAAAATGCTTCCCCAGGGTTGGGGCTGCTTCTGCTCCATCAGAACCCAGCCTGTCTGTGCACATGACCTAGGCCAAGGCTGGGAAGACTTGAGCTCTGGCTAGGACGAGCACCTCCCATCACCATCGTACCATCTTGGCACAGAACCACAACTTCTCTGAGCCCCAGTGTTGTCCTTCCAGTTGATGTTCTTCAAGATAACACTCTCTGCCTGGCCTCACAAAGGTCGCTGTGGAACAAACTGGCTGGGACAGCATCCTACTTGCAGTGCATTTGTGTGGTAAAAAATGACCCCAGAGCCACATCCTCTCCTTGGTGGTACATTAGGATCACCTGAGGAGAGTTGATGCCTGGGCCCCACCTGGACCAATTAAATCAGCCTCCTGGAGGAGGAGCCCAGGCAGCAGAAGTCTTAAAGCTCTCCAGGTGGTTCCAAAAGGCAGCCAGGCTGTGGACCAGGACTCACTGATCCCAGACAGTATTTTACAGAATAAGTCACATAGACAGGAATGTCAACTAAGTTGTGGTATGCGGGCTGTTTTTGCAGTTCCAATTTCGAGGGACATGGTTATCACAAAGATTGTTTCTAAGACCATGGGTATTTAATAAGAGTTTGAAAGAATATCAACCAAAGTTTTCCCAGAGGTGAGAAATAAAACAGTGCTTGTGATTGGGAGTGGGGACGGAACGGGCACCCACTGCGTGCTGGGTATACAGGGATGCTTGTCAAGCTGTACAGTGAAGATTTTTTGCAAGTGTGTTATACTCTGATAAAAACTTTAAAAGTCACACACACACACTCAGATTGCTGCTAAAAGTTTGGCAGTAGTTACCTCTCAGGTGATTAGGTTTTTTCCTTTGTACTTTACTGCATGGTTTGAATACTGTGAGCAGGTATCATTTTACAAAAATATAGAAGTTATTTAAAAGAAAGTCAGTGGAGAAGAAAGTGCACAGGAAGAGAGAGGAGGAGGGCAGAGACATTTTATCACTTATCAGGATAGATTTGCTGGTGTTTCACGCTTATAGTAAAGCAAAGATTCATGATTTGATTGCTTCTTCTTGCAGACCAGTTCCCCAGCAAGTAGTACAGGCAGACTCCTGTAACGGCTTTTGATCTTCTTCTGGAGTTTCCCTCCCAAGTCCTAATAGCCCACCTTCAGCTCCCAGCCTCCCAGGAATGGTGGCTACCTGGACTTTCTCTGAACCTGAGTGAGGTCTTTGTTCTATGTTAAGCAAGAGCACAGGCATACTCATACTGGTCATTTGTCCAGGGGATGGGGAAAGGGGCTGGGGAAATCTAGGCCCAAGCTCCAACAGGAGAGGTCTATTATGTGTGGAATGACATAATTCTGTTGGGTGTATGCTTGAATATCCCAAAATTCAACTGGCTAGACTCACAAATGAGAAATTAATTTTCACTCTTGTACTTTATACTCCTGTCAAAATTTACCTGCTAGGAAGCACCCCAGGCTCTCCCAAGCTGGGGTGGTGGGGGGCCCTTGGGCCTCAGCCATGCCCCCCGACATGTGCAACCAGCTCAGTGATGACCACTGAGCTGCAAGAAGGGCTCCAGGTTCCTGAGCTGGGTGGTGGGGAAAAAGAGCCTTTGCCATACCCCCCTGACATCTGCACCCAGCCTGGCAATGACCAAGCTACTACTAGAAGCCCCCTGGTCTCCCCTGTGGGAATGAGGGGGGTACCACAGGCCTCAATCCCACCCTTTCTCCTTCTTCCATCCCATTTCCTTCCCCTTCCCCTCTCTTTTCCCCCTCCCTCCCAACTGCTCTGCAGCAACATCATAGAATGTAAAAAAAATAATATTAATAAAAATAAATAATTTTTTTAAAAAAATTTACCTGCTAGACAGAGGGGAGAAGGGAGCGGGTGTTATTGACCCACCAGTGTGACCTGATAGCATGAAAAGCACAAGGATCACCCACTTGTGGAGAAAGTGCCCTGAACAATTTTATTTGACCTCTTACCAGTGATTCTTTTATTATCAGTTTGTTGATAGAAGAGAGGAAAGCATAATTATCTGTCTCTATATCTTGTATATTAAAAAAATGCTTTTTTAGCACACCATTGATCATTGCCCTGTGAACAATGCCAGGTCCCTATTTCAAGGAGTATTATCCACAGTTATGTCAACAGAGGTTATATGCTCTCTGCCCATCCATGTGACTGCCCATGATATTTGAGAAATAGGTGCAAAATCCCCACTATCCAGTCCAAGTATAGCTGTGGGTTTTCCCCACCTCCTTCAGAGTCAGAATTGCATCAGGTGGAAATGGTCCAGGTTCCCATCTCACCAAGCACCTACTCTGAAGGGCGTACAAAGTAGGCAGACAGCAGAGCCTGCAGGATAAGAATTCTCAACTCCCCTCCCCAGCCACATACAGTCTGAGAAACTGATTCTGTGCAGAAGGAGCTTTCTTTTTATGCATGCTTCCGTTCCTGGGGCTGGGAGTAACAACCCCGCTAGTATCTTACTGTCTCTTCCCTTTCGGGCGGGTGCAGCAGGAATAAGACCCAATGAAGAGAGAACCCGCGTTCGAGTACAGGCTCCACGTAACCCTGAGCAAGCTCGAGCCCTGAGACCTGTCTGAAATGGGGTAACACGTAGGGATGACGATTTTCTCTCGGGTCATTGGGAGGATTCCATGAACTGAGACAAGCAAAAGTGCTTTGCAGTCAGTAAGCCACCACGCAGCAAGAAACGGTTCTGCTGGTTCTCGCTTCCTGTTTTCACCCCGTCTTCCGTTCTCCTCACAGTCCTGGCCACCATTTTCATGGCACACCTGGCTGAGGGGTGGCCCGGGGTAGGTAGGATTTGCGTCACTGGGCTTGGAGGATGAGGGAGAAGGTGTCAATCACTTGTGTTTATATGCTTATCATTTGTTTCATCCAATAAGAATGTCAGCTCTGGGATGACTGTCTGTCCTGTCCACTGTAGTAGCCCAGAAGCTATAGGACAGTGCCTGGACCCCATTACCAACATTATCAATTTTATATGAATATTATTGTTAATACTTATAATCACACATTATTGATCATATAATTATATATATATAACTTCGATGATATAATATCATCAACTATATAATGATATGCCATCAATATTATAAATTATAAACCCCCCATCAAGGGGGAGTACCTGGGGCACAGTGGCATGGAGGATCTTGCCCAAAAGAGAACTTTACATCAGCTCTGCGTAATGGGTCACAGCACTTTCGAGACCTGTTGCTGGAACATTCAGACTTCAGGCCTCAGCACGGCATGGTGCCTCAGTGGCCTGGGGCCCTTGGAGCCTGTCAGTCACTGGGGTTGCTCTCCCCTCACCGCCTGACTATGCTAGAGTGCCATGTGTTACATATGTTCTCCCTGAAATCTTGAAGCTCCTGTAGCACCCACTAGGAGACTTTCATTCTCTCATAATATTTCTTTTTTTATAACTCCAGAGAAACTTTCTATTCTGTGTGGAATATCCAAAGCCTTACTCTGAAAAAATTCTACTCATCTCAATCCTGTTTCACACAGTTGGATGAATTTTCCCTGCTGGGGAAGCTTTTGAAAACTGGGAGTTCTGCAAGCTCCACCAGTAGACTGAGAAAGAGTTATCTCAGGGTTTCTTTCCTCCCGTAGGAAGGTCTGGGAGCCAGCACATTGGCTGTGGGATGAAAGTGGGAAAGGATTTTATGTGCCCGGTGTATGGTGAGTGCCCATCGTATGTTAGCTGCATGACTAAACACACAGAACCCTAAATTTGTTCTTTCTAAAACCTGGAACTCAATAGGAGGATTATAGGGAGCATCGGAAACTTGAAGTAGGAAAAATGCAATTGAGGTTTGGCCTTGACTGGGAGTAGCCAGAAGGCTACCTGCTGGAAATCAGATGACAGGAGACCGAGGCCAGAGGCCAAAAAAAACAAAAAAAACAAAAAAAACCCAAAACAACACTGCCAGCCTAACTAGAGTTTAGGTCTCAATGCATCAGGAATCTGTATATTGTGAATGATCTCTTCTTACTTCCCTTGTCTGTGTCCTTTCTATTTTCTCTTAATTTTTAAGAAAGGTCTTTGTGAAAATGTCACCATCTTGTTCTGGGTCTTCTAAGGGAAGACAGGCAAGGTCTGGGAGCTGTCATGAGCCAAAGACAAAGGAGAGAAGGGCACTCTGGCACCAGAAGGGCTGTGACCACCCAGCACATATCTTTGCAGCTTTTTCACATCCAAGGAAACCTATCCTCTCTCTTTTGTCCTTACAACTGTTATATAATCAAGGACAGCTGAAGAGAATTTACAGATCCCTAGTGAGGAGGAAAAAACTCAAGGTGAGCCCACCAGAACAGCCCTCCCTGCCTATGCAAGCAGACAACCCCTCAACCAGCATTTTCCAAAGTGGATTCTGGGGCCGGGGTTCTTTGAGTTGTGGCAGGCATTTCTGAAATAGAGGGGTTCATGGTCAAAGCAGAAAAGCAGTTGTTACCACATGACATCTCAGAGCCATTTCTGTGTGTAGTAGGCTGAATGACGGCCCCCAAAAGTACAGGGTCCTACAAGTGAACAGATATGATGTGGATGGGAGGGAGGGGGAAGAGGGATGAGGGAAAGGAGGAATTGGTAAAGGGACATGAAAATCAACTACATTGTATATTGATAAATTAAGGGGATAAAAAAAAGAGAACAGTGTAGACCCCCCCCCACACACACACCAAAGTACAGGGTCCTAAACCCTGGAACTTTGTATGGTAAAAGGGTCTTTGCTGGTGTGATTAATTGAGGATTTTGAGATGGGAGATTATCCTGGATTATCCAGGCAGACCCTGCCTGCAGTTGCAGGTGTCCTTATAAAGCAGCAGGCTGAAGGAGATTTAACATAGATGAAAGAAGAGGAGGCAATGTGTCCACGGAGGCAGAGATTGGAGTGATGCGGCCACAAGTCCAGGAGTGCCAGCAGCCACCAGAAGCTGGAGAAGGAGGGGAACAGGTTCTCCTGACAGCCTCCAGAGGGAGCACAGCCCCACAGACACCTTGATTTTGATCCAATGATGCTGGCTTCAGACTTTTGGTCTCCAGAACTGTGAGAGAACAAACTTCTGTTGTTTTAAGTCATCGGGTTTGTGGTAAATTGTGACAGCCCCCACAGGAAACTAGTGTAATATGTTAATTTAAAACTGTAAATCTCCTGAGGGTTTAGGTCTCTGCCTGATTTGCCACCTGTTTTATCCCTAGCCCCTAAAATAGTCTGGGCTTTGCTGCACGATTGATACATATTTGTGAAATGTGTTGGATGTTCATGAATCTCCAAGAGGAGAGTAATAATTTTTCATGCTTCCTAAACTTATTTACTAAAAGAACCCTTTTTTAAAAAACATCTTTTAGTACAAGGGTTGCCCGCTTTGAGAAATACTGATTTTTTTTTTTCCTTTGCTGAATCTTTGGAAATATGTGGTGCAGGGGTGTATTATACAGTCTTGGTTCCTTAACCAGTAACCTGGTCTTCACTCTTGGAATGCCTACAAGGGGTCCCATTTTTAGTGGGTGAGGGGACATGCTTCTGGCTGTTTATGCTCAGACTGTGAGGAAAAATATTTATGAGAGTGAATGGCTCTGATCACACATTTGTATTAACAAAAATGTGATGCTTTGAAATGTTTAAATGCCACACAGGCACTATTTATAGGTTCTCTGTTTAAAAGAAGAGGCAGTCAGAAATGTCATGCTTGCCCAGCTTTACAATAATAACACTATTTATTCACTGCAGAGATACAAATAGTAATATTAGCAATATTGAGCAGTGGCATCCAGCTTCCCAGTTCCAGCACATGCTAATGTGGTGTTCTGTGTGTCAACTGCAAATGATCAATGATCGTTCTCCTAGAGGGGCCACCTTCCTTTCTTCTCCAAGATGACTGGCGGCGTCTACGAAAATGAGAGAAGTCCTTATTCTCCTTGCCATGCCCAGCATGGTTATTTTAGGCTTTTAAGAGAAAAATGCACATAGATATTACTCAAATTTGAAGAGATTCTGGGTGTAGGGGCTGCAGTGATGTGTTTCTTTCACCGCACATGATGATGCATAGCAGCAGATACCACTGAGCCCCATACATGTGTTATTTTGCATTTACTCACAAGATGCACTTCTGGGAAGGAGGCCGAGAAACACGGGAGCAAAGTGGTGAAAGGTCTCAGCAAAAGGCAGGTGGAGTGCTGCCACATTGAAACTGTTTCCAGTCTCTGTTTAAGAACGATTTTTGTGGTGGTTGTTCAAGTGTTTGTTTTTTCCTCAAGAAAAGAGAACTGTATCGACAAATTCTAAGAAGCTCTGGAAGAGACAGAATTACACACCCAAATGGAAGGAAGTTGCTGAGAAGCAGAATTACATTTACATGATTAGTAATGAAAGGTCAGACCTCAGAAATCAAAAGGTGCCTAAGAGAAAAAGAGATCTTTTTAACTCTAAGATCACAGGATTTAAAGAATGAAGTTCTCATGCGTGTCTCCCTTTCCAGTAGTCAAGACATTTAGTTTTGTTTGGTTATCAAGACCAACTGCAGTAATGGACATTACTTGTTATTTCACAGGATAATCAGCATTTTCCCCAGGATCTTTTGGTGAAAAGTCAGATCATTAGGAAAGGAACAATGATCTGGGTAGACAACAGAGCAAGAGTTTCTGTAGGATCATTCTCTCTGCTAAGATCATCAAGATACCAATTAAAATACCAGAAATCTAGAAACTCTTTACTGAGTAATTAAAGCTTGAGAGAGAAAGAAATTGGCCCTTCTTAGGGGATATGTAAAAAGAAAGAAGAGTAAACACTTTAAAAGCAAGTGAAACCCTTATTCAGTACGTACCATTAATAGCAGGAAAACCATTAAAGCTCCTGCCCTTTCTTCTAAAAACAACTATAAGAATCACAATCAAAATATAGATGACCTTCATTCTCAAATAGAGAGGAATGGGACAGAACAACCACTGAATCTGTTGGAGTTTTAAAAACATAAAATGTAATGATTACTTTATACAGAACTATTTAAACAGAACCACAGTACAGAATAGAAGCAGTAAAAAAAAAAAAAAAAAAAAAAAAGACAGCATCCTGGAATATTGAATCACTAAAATAAAGAATAAGCTGGATAATCAAGTGTTCAATAAAGAAGAATTAAAACCTCCATGAAGTCATGAAAGGGAAAAAAAAAAAGTAAGAGACTCTGAGTTTATAGCAGGCTTTCCAAACCTGACAGTGAGGTACCAAGTGGCAAGAAGCCAATAAATGTAAGCCATTGCTGATACTATTTCTCCTAAGGAAACAATTAGTGCCCCAGACCATAATTTAATTATAAGCAAATAGAATTTCCAGAACTAATTAAAGAGCTTAGGCTAGAAACTGAAACAGACAGTAGTGAATATGTACTTGATTTCATAGGCATTTAAAGTATTCCACTTCCCATTCCAAAAAAGAATCTCCGCTGTGTGGGGCAGTTACATAACAGAACTATAAATAAAGAATGAGTTATATCAATCGATAAATAAATAAATGAACTCTGGGCTAACGGAACCATCCCCAGAGATCGGCCCCTTTGACCACTCTGAGCAGCTCTTCGAGAGAGTACTTCAATTTTTAGGAGAAGATACGGCAGTCGGTGGCAGAACTTGACTTTGAGTTCTAAACTCCATGCTCCTCCCAGCAAGGGCCCACAAAGTGTGACAACCACAGAAAAGCAGCCAGCTAGTACCTCGAAAATTTCCCAGTTGAGAACAGAGAATACAACCATGTTTTCTGAGTGTTAAGTGTGAAAGGAATACAAGCCGCCAACATGATTTTACGATGCATGTTCTTATTTAAAATATAATAAAGACTGGTGATTTTGTCCTTTTAAAAAGTGCTTTAGGATAGGAAGAGATTAAATATAGCAGTTGAAACGATAACCTTCCTAAAGGCAATGGAAACTATAGGCTTCCTAAACACAGGAAAAAAAAAAAAAAAAAAAGGAGATTCTCATAGATAATCTACTAGATTTGATAGCAGAAAAACCTGCAGAAACTCCCCGAGCATACACTTCACCTCCAAATAGCATTATTAGAGTTGTGGCAATAAATGATCAGTATCAGTGACAGAAAAGTATAAAAATTGTTTTTAAAACTATTTATCTCAGATATACAAGCTATGGGGAAAAGAAAAAAGAAAAGAGGGTGGGTATAAAGTTAAGTGCAAAATTTTAAGTATCAGATTTTTCTCAACAGTTATCACTACATATTTATTAAAATACTAATATTTGTTTTGTATTTCTCTTCGGTATTAAATGAAGTAAAAGAAGCTTAAATATGATTCTTTCCCAGGTGAAGAAACAAAAAAGAAGTATAAGAAAAAAACAGAATAGTAAAAATAAAATATGGTCACAATGGCTTAAATATAACAATTATGAGTATGCCAATGGATTAAATTTTCCTTCAGATTGGATTCAAGAAAAAAATCCCAAAATATGCTACTTAAAAAAGAGAGATGAATAGATGTGGAAAGTAAGACTAATTGGTTGGCTAAAAAATATCAGTCAAATACATTATTATATCAAAGCAGAATATAAAGCAAAAAGGGGTCAGCAATAAAAGTGAGTGTGTTATGTGACAATAAAAGGCAAAATAGTCAGTGAAAGCAAAAAGTATTAAATTTGTATGAACTAAAACACATTGCAACAAAGTACATGAAAGAAACTTAGAACTGCAAGATGAAATTGAGAGAAACAAAATTGTTTTCATTAATAAGAAAAGTAAAATTTTAAAAACCAGAAATATACCTCTAGATAAAAAAAAGCAAGCAAAAACCTCAAAGAAAAAAAAATGCAGTAGTAAACAAATTGATTTTGTGAAATTTTTACAAAAGAAAAGATTCTGTGAAATGCTGAAGCAGAGCTCTCTTACTTTAAAAAGACACAATAATAATAATAATAATAATAATAAATTCACCAGCAAATTTAGTGGTAAAAACCAGGAAATTTTAAAAATCAATAAAAAGAGATTAAAAATCACTAGGAATTATTTTTCCCATTTACAATGGTGGTGCATTTGAATATTTAAGTAAGATGAATGATTTTACAAAAGTTAGAGAACTTAAAATGATACAATGAGACTAAAAATATAGACTAGTAACTAAGGAAGAAATAGGAAGGTTAGTCAAAAAATTGCTTTCTTTGCCATGATTATTAGCTGCAATTTTTTAAAAATTTCAAGTAAATACTAATTACACTCCTAAATTTTTTTTCTTAAGTTAGGTCTCTCTTAGTTTATTCTAGCAGGCAAAAATAATTCTGTTCTTAAAAACTGGTAACACTATAAAGGAACTCTTTCTCTGGGCAAAGCTCGTATAAATGTAAAAATATCTGTAAATAGAATATGATCCTATTTTTAAAGAATTGTTTACCATAAATGGGTAGGATTTATCATTGTAACATGTTCAGTTTAATAAAAATAAAGTTATAAATAAAGTACACAATTTAAATAAATTCAGGAATAAAATTTATATGACCTTCTTAACAGAAGATTAAATATTTGGTAAAATGCAATGCTCTTTCCCAGTAAAAATTTAAAAGTAGAAACAGAAATATACTTCCTTAACATGATAAAATCTACCAGGCTGTTATAGAAAAACTTTTGAAGCATTCCATTTAAAAACAAGCAAAACAAAGATTTTTTTTTTTGTTAAAATTATTTAGCTTATCTTTGGAGAGTCTTGTCATCTTAACAATGCTTTAAAAATGCACTAGAGGATCAATATTTTAAAATAAAAAAATAGAACCATTAAGTTGAACCTGAAGAAACTAAGAAGTCCAACTAAAAGTACTAGAAATAAAAAGAGAGTTCAGGAAAGTGTTCAGATAAAGGCTAAATTCACAAAACTCTAAAGCATTTCTAGTAAAAACCAGCAAATAACTGGTAATTGGTTTGAGGCAGTTCCATTCTCAATACTAACAAATCATAAAATATTTTGGAATTTCCGTAACTGAAGATGTGCAAACAAAACTAGAAAATGCTAAACTTTAAAATGAGATATAAAGGAAGATAAACAACTATACTACATTGTATGATTGAATATAAAAAAATATTTTCCCACGAGTTAATTTTTAGATATGATTTACTTTCACTTAAGCCAATAAAAATACTTACAAAAATATGGTCAAAAGTATTCTAAAGTTAAGATGTGAAAAATAAATAGGTATGAATGGAAAATATAATTTTTAAAGATTTCTTCATCATGAAATACCAGAAATAAAATAAGACTCATGCTTATTGAAAAATTTCAGAAAACACAGAATAGTGTAAATTAGAAAATTAAAATCACTATGGGCTTGATATAAATATAGAAACAAATTTAAACACAACAGAGAATGCAGAAATAGACTATCATGTATAAGAAGCTGGTAAATGACAAATACAAACAAAGCAAATGGAAAAGTAATAATTATTTATTGAATGTTCTGGGGATACTAAAAAATCAGAATGAAGAAAAAATTGACTAGACCTAGACCTCAAACCCATTACTATAATAAACAGTGGACAGATTAAATTGTAAAGAACTACTAATAACAGAACAACTAGGAGAAAACAGAGTAGAATTATGTATGAAAATAATTTTGATTATTCAAGCAAAGGGATGGTTTAAACAAAATAAAACACAAACAGGAAGCCAACATCTGATGAACCAACCACCTTTTCTAAAACTGAAAGAAATTCAAATGGAATCAATGTGTTGTCCTCATTTTACAGTCATTAAATTAAATAAAAAAAGAAAATGACCAAAAAAAAAAATAGTTCATAGTTGGACTTTTGGGAAACAGAGGACTCCTGTTTTGTTGATGGCAAATTGATTTATTTCTTCTGGAAGGAAATCTGATAATGCATATCACAACCCACCCACCCCACCCCACCCCCACCAAAAAAGGAAAGAAATTTTAAAAAGTTCCACCCAGAAAAATTTCTTCTCAGAATTTATCCTAATAAAATTAATTTTTAATAAATTATATACAAAGATGTTAATAATGGCATTGTTTAAAATTTCAAACACTGAAAACAGTTTAATTGTATAGGAAAGGGGAACTATAAATGTTGAAATCCAGCTATCGCAGTGGTCAGTCCAGGGGAGGACAGGTATCCCATCACACCATGGAGGATTCTGTTTGATAAAAGAACTATTCTGCTAAAGAAAGTGGAAGCTACTCTTTTCGAGGAAAAAAAATTAAAAGTGACTGCAGATACATTGAAAAATGTGTAAAAAAGCCAAATAAAAGTGGAAAAAAGAACATACAAGTGTATGAAAATGTGTAAAACTATGGGTAAAAATGGTATAAATTCATTAATATATGTATAAAATCAGAAAAAGGCTTATAGTAATAGAAATAATCGAATGATTTAATCAAAGAAGGTAAATGTTATTTTTAAATCAGTTTACTAGTAAATAAAATTAAAATGTTAGGTTAAAGAATAGAAAAGGATGAATCCTGAGACTCCAACTAGTGTAGGAATCACATGCTTTTGGGTATGCATTTTTCAAATCACCTTAGCAAGACACCTCTCAAGTAAGTAGTACCTTTACCCTGTCTGGGGAGACAAAGCAAAATAAAATTATTTCAAATCTGGAATCTTTGACACTTTTTTCATTCCTTTCCTGGGGATCTTTTTTCCTCAACAAAAATGCTCAGAGAAAATTTGTGGGTTATTAAAGCAACCCCAAACCAAATTGCTTGACTTTTTGGTGTTTATAATGTACCAGTGTCTATATTGTTTCTGGTATTGATTAATGTGATAGGTAAATGTCTTTATGATGTTTTGTTTAAAAAGTAAAACAAACATCTTGCCATTCTTTCACTCCCTCTCATTGATGTGTGTGTGTGTGTGTGTGTGTGTGTGTGTGTGTGTGTGTGTGTGTGTGTGTGTGTGTGTGTGTGTGTGTGTGTGTGTTTCATCTTAGGAATATATGGCAGAAGATGGGGCTTTGGGGGCCACTGATTCATGCTTGCTCCGCCAGAGGAATTTTTGAGGACCATGTGAGTTTCATTTCTACATAACACAGCCTTACCCAATGCAACTCCTGTAAATGCCACTGTTGATGAAAATAACCAAACCAAACAAAAACACTAAGATAATTAGAAAGGAGAATAATGAATTAGAGTGATAAGTTAGATGGCGGTTAATAAATGAATGTAAATGAAGTTCAGGTGCTTCTTAAGAAAATTAATACTAAACCATTTGTTATTTAAAATATCTCCTAAGCCATTTATTAAGATGCCATTCATACTTTTCATCTACAACATCACCTACCGCATCTCTGTGCATTTTAACCCCTTACTTTCAGAAAGGGCACAAAAAGTCCTTTTTTTTATGTTCTTTTCAGAAGCATTGTTTTAATGTAAGCCCTTTGACAGTTCTTTCTAAACTTTGAACTTGATGTGCGAATTTCACATCAGAAAAGCCACAAATCTGACAGAGGGTGGCCACATTTCTGGAAGAGCAGCTTGGACTCTGGACACGGAGATAGAACTCTTCAGCAGAAGTTCCTGCTGTGTTGAGCTTTCCCAAACCTCAGAGTCCTTCATGTAAGATGGTTGGTGGTAATCATGATGGTGTATGCACTACCAATTCTACACATTAGTTCTGAGACTCCAAAAAAATTTTTAGCTAGATAATACATGTAAATTTTAAGGTATTACCCAAACTCAAGTTATTCTTTTATAACATCTGAAGGCAATATCTTTTCTATTTTGAAATCTGAGCACTGTTAAGGAATTGAGCACTTGGTATACAGGGTACCATGCTCCAGGCAATGGGCTTGTCTGCCATTCCCACCCTGTCTCTCCTGCCCCCACTCCCAAGCCCGGCCCACCTACTCAGATAAGATACAAAACACCAATCGGGTGCACCAGCAGCCCACTGCCCTGCCCCGTTTACTCCCAGCTTGTCTCCTGTCCAGATCCCAGAATCCTCATGCCCTGTTTCAGATGAATGAAACAATGCCACGTGTTTCAGACAGCATTCTGTGCCTTTGTTAAACCCCAGACTCCTCTCAAAGCCTCCTGTAGGAGCTCACGACTCCTCCCATCTGTGGGCTGAATTTGCACCTATGATTTTCCTCATGGCCCAGACTGCTCCACCTCTGGCCATTAGAAATGGATCCTGAGGATTGAATGGATCTGTACTTGAGGATGTGGGTGAGGGAAAGTGTTTCATGGCAAAGAGACTGGCAGGAGCAAAGACCGAGAGGCTGGAAAGTGCTGCACATGCTTCTTGGTATGGCTGGGAGGGCATTGGATGGCTGAAGATGCCCCATGTGAGAACCTGCAGGGCATCTTTGTTCAGATAAGGCTCCTAATTCTAATGTGAAAAATCACTATTGATTTCTTCCATCCCCTTTTTAATCTATAAAAGTCATCTTTTTTTTCTTTTCCGTAGCAATACTGTCATTAGTCTAATGTCATTCTATTTCTATGGAATTTATTCTTATCAATTTCAAAGAGACTTTTATGAAATGTAATACTAGGGGTTGGCAAAGAGGCAATAAAATCTTCGAGCACTTGGTTGTTGAAAAGGAAAAATCACAAAACTTCCTGCAGGGCAAATTAGTAGGATATATGTATTAAGAGATTTTTTTAAAAATTCATATTCTTTGACTCAGTAATTTTATTTTGAGGAATTTACCCTAAGGAAATAAATGTCCACAAAAGGTATGTGCAAGGACGTTCACTACAAAATCATTTAAAATTGATAATACACTGAAAGCATTTCACATATCCAACAATCAATTTATTTAACGGGTTTAAATAAATTAAGGATAAGATTGGATTCTACTGATTACAACAATATAGTGAGAAAAGCAGGCTATCAAACTAATCCTGTGTGTCTGTCTGCAAACATGTATATACACATGACCAGAAGGAAAAAAAAAAACAAAAAAAAAAAACAAAGGCACAGCACATTAATCAAATGTTACTGGTAAGTACATGATGAGCTAACAGGTGGTTTTCATTTTATTTTGCTTTGTAAGATTTTCCAAGCTTTCTTTACATAATGTTTCTTAGGTTCATCCATATTGTAGCCTGTAACCAAAATTTAATTCCTTTTTAAGGGTAAATAGTACTCCATTGTATGGATATATCACATTTGGTTATCCACCCATCATCTAATGACTCTTGGGGTGTTTCTAACTTTTGGCTATTGAGATAATGCTGCAATGTATCTGTTTGAGTTCCTGCTTTTAATTCCTTTGGATATAAGCTTAGGAGTGGAGTTGTTGGGTCGTACAATAATTCTGTGACTTTTTGAGGAAACTGCTGTTTTTTAATCAGGAAAAAAATGACATTTAACATTTCAATGTGACTCAGCTTTCAAGAATACAGTGTAGAAAGGGGCAGGTTGATGTCAATATCTATCGGTTGTAAAACCAAATGCCTCAAAATGTTCTGTTTTACACGTGACCACACCAGCTAGAAACGTAGGCCAACTTCTAGAAAATGTCAATATAAATTTAATTTATCCAAATATCTGTAAGAGCTTTATGGATGCCAAGCATTGCAGGGCTAGAAGCTAAAAGAAACTTTGCGATCAGTAACTCTTTTTGGAATGTTTCAAGTTGCAAACTCACCCCTGAGAAAACCACATCATTTACTTTATTGCAATCTTTTGCCAACACTTAGATCTTTTCCTCACATTTCCACACACTAAATTTTCAGTTCCAGGCAAACTCCAAGTATTTTCGTTTAGGAGTAGTTTTTTTTTTTTTCTTTTTCTTAACATCAGAATGTCACTTTAAAAATTTAGTCTGAAATTCAATATTGTTTAGTTTAAAGAAATTTTTCTTAGGTAACTTGTCAGAAAGCATGATTGATTGCTTATGACTTGAATATTTTAAAAATGAGAATCATGGAATTTAATAAAGTATATTGTTTTCTCTTGAGTTTAAGACATTTACAAAGGATCCAATTCAAATATGATGTTTAACCTTCCTGAATTTTTTCCACAAAAATCTTTTTCTTATTAATCTGGCAAAAGAAGTAAATCTGGCCAGCCGTTGTCAGGACAGGGAATATCCCTTTTTGTCTGCCTTGAAAACTCTTGTGTACATGGAGAAAGTTCTATAAATAGGAGAATGGGTAAAGAATGGATAGGAAAATGTGAATCTTTGTAAACATCTCAGTTTCAGACTTTTCTAGTTGCACCATCTACTTCTATAATCTAAAACCACAGGCACCTCAGATGTATTCCAGAAAAAAAGCAATCCAATGTGTTTTACAGCAGAACAGACATATTTTTTTTTAAATGGTCTTATATGGAGAATGGGGACATTGGGAGGAGAACATAAAAGTAGAAATTTAATAGGTAAAGGATTCACATCTAGAATGCATAAAGAATTCCTAAAAATCAATAAGAAAAAGACAAATAATTTGGCTTAAAAATTGACAAGGGGTTGGAGTGTCAATACCCAGAAGACAAAACTGAAGTAGCCGATAAGCATATAAAAATATGCTCAGATTCACTAGCATTTGGGGAAATGCAAATTAAAACAACCATGAGAAGGCATTTTATATCCATGATACTGGCCAAAATAAAAAGGTCCAACAACATCAGGTGTTAGCATAAAAGCAGGGAAATAAGGACTCTCATCTCCCAGTGGCAGTGTAAATTGGTGAAACCACTTTGAAGAGTAATTTGGAAAAATCTAGAATAGTTAAAAATGTGCACCCCCTGTGACCCAGCAATTCCACTGCTTGGCATCTACCCTAGAGAAACTCTTACACACATGCTTAAGGAAACAAGTGCAAAATCCTCCGCTAAAATTGACAAGGCTTATGGGAAAAATATTATTGGGGCACATTACTCACAACCCATAGAACTTTGTCACCCAAGCACTAACAAAAACAAAAATACTTTTATAATCATGACAAAAACAGAGTTAATCCACTGCTGGCATTAGTTCCTAGCATCCCAGATGCCTGTCCTCTGCAGCTTTAAATTTGGGTCTCCTTCCTTCCTAGACAGATAGGTGTATATGAGCAGTTGCCTCTAGTAGAGAGCATTTTCACCAAATTTAAAATGTGGCCCTTGGATAGCCTTCTTCACTGGTCCATTATTTTAATACAGGGATTTTTTTTTTTCACCTGCATTTGCAGCATCACCAGACAGTTTAACTGTGGAAAGCTTAGTGGTCCTCGAAGCCACTAAAGCTGTCACTATTTGATCTGAAGGAAGACATTTCAGTAGATTTTCAGCTCCAGGTCTTTATCCATTGCTAAGACTTTCTCTTTTAATTGCTTTAAATCAGTAACATGTTGAGAAAAGTTATGTATGAGCCTACACAACATTTATGTTTTAACATCCTTCCCCTATTTACCAATTATGTATTAGGTAATTTGTACAAAACGTAACCCAAGTTGTAATAATGATGTGCATTACACCATTGTTTTTATAGTGAGGAGTTGGGCAGGGGGACTCTAGATGTCCCTCACTTGGGAATGGACAAGTAAAATGTGGTATATTCATACCCTGGAATTAGGATATAAAACTAAGGCAAATAAATTACGTCTATATCTATCAACATAAATAGATCTTGAAAACATAATATTAATTTTTAAAAGCAAGGTACAGAATATGTGAAGTTAAAAATCATATAAGACAATACTAAGGATTATATTAGTAAAAGTGTAAAAATATAGATCAGAAAGACACATACCAAAATAATGTTCATAGTTTTTTCTACAATGGGCAGGAGAAAGTAAAACTATGGAAAGGAACTTCTATTTTATCCGTAAATTTTATTTCTTTTAAACAAACAAGCTCTAAAGCAAAAATTAGAAAAATGTTGTAATTTGCTACATCCGGCTCATGTGTAATATGTCTCTTCAATACTTTTCTCTTAATTTTCTGTGTTAAAATTTTTCCAATTAAAAAAATAGGAATTTAACACAGTGTAGCAGACATTTACTGAATGCCTGGTATGTGCAATCACACCCTTAAGTAACATTGGTGAGAAAAATGGCACAAACTCTGCCTGTAAATCATTTACAATGAGTGGAGACAGTAGAAGGAGAGTGAGGGTAGGGAGAAGGGAAAACTAATCCCACCTCTGGGAACCAGGGCTGCTTGTTCCTGAAAGATGCGAGGGTTTGTGGAATGAATGAGTGAAGTGTTCAAGAGGGAGTTTTCTCTTTGAGGTACACCATGCTGTAGAAATAAAAAAAAAAAATTCCTTTCTAAGTGAAAACCCAGGAAAATGAGACAAAGGAACCCAGTGATGTCATCATGAATGGCACAGTATACCCTAATTCCACTATTTTAAATGTTATTTAAATAAGACAGAATTTGAGTTCATCCATGAAAAAGAAATTAACTGTACTTTGCTCAATAAGTTCATTTTGTAAACAGTATTTTTTAAATGGTCACTGTGCTTGTGTTTAAGGCAGACTTTTTACCACTGTAACAAGTTGCATGACCTTGGGAATGTCTCTGACCCTCTCCTTGCACTTCAGTTTCCCTATCTGTAAATATGGACATTTTAATAATGACCACATCTGTTGGTTAAGGAAAGGGAGATGGTACATTGAGTGCAATGCCTGTCCCAGAGCTAGCACTCAACAAAAGTATGTTCTTTTCTTCTCTTCTACAAGAATCTATCCATTTATCTATCCATCAATAATTAATATATCCACTGCACTACTTACAAATACTCCTACCCATTCATTAATGTAAATTTTCTATCTCATTGCAATTTTTATTCTAATAAGACTTATTTTTTATAATTTTGAAAATAATAAAAACTATAATCCATTCAAAAGGATTCTGCATTACAAATACTTCCCTATTTCTCAAAATTTTCTTATAACACAGAGGTAATATACTTGGGGTTCAAAGAACATCTACAGAGGGCCTTAGGGGTTCCTGAACCCTAAAAATTGTTTGCAAAATTGTATGCATAAACAGGGGCAAGTTTTTCTAAGAAGAGGACCCATAACTTTTGTTAGGTGACTCCCACTTACCTCAACCACTGCTGTAAGCTCATATTGTGTGTCTTTTACTATAAATTAGCTTTTCAAATATATACAAAATTGGAAAGTACTTGCCTACCTTTACGTTAATAAAAAAAATGAAAAAGGGGAATGAGAGTGAGGTGTGAGAATAAAAGAGAATAAATTATAATAAAAAAAGAGAGGAGCCTGATACAGACCAATAAAGAGTAAGATGAATGAACCCCCCATCTCTGTGGCCCATTGAAACATAAGAAGAAAACAGCAGCCCAGTGGTAGCTGACCCCTAATCAGCAGATGAATGAAATACTTGTAGGTACTGTATATCCAACATATCGTCTGTTGTTGGATAAATTTGCTGCTGACCCAATCTACCATTTATTTAGCACCTGTCATATGCCCAGAGCTGTGTGATGCAGGAGGAATAAAAGAGCCTAGTTCTTTGTATACATCATTACCATCAAGGTCTGGCACACACACAAGACAGGGCGTAAAATGCAACTTCAATGTAAGGATCATGCTGTCTTAGTGTAACCACCATTTCCTCAGTTAATCCTCACCAGAACCCAGGGTAGCTATAGCCCATTTTCCAAGCAAAGAAACAGACTTTTAGAGTGGTTTGTGACTTGCCCATGTCACCTCTTAACAACACCAGTTCCCAAATTTTAGTTGCTGCAGCTAGTTCTCCTTCAACCCCTGTTAACAAAATCATTCTGAATTCTGAGGCTGCGAAGATTTTTTATACAGATGCCACCAGTACCTTTCCATAGCAACTGAAAACATGAATCAAGAGCAATACACTACACAAACAACTCAACAGCAAAAAACAATCCGAAAGCAAATGACCTGATCAAGCATTTCCCAAAAGAAGTCATACAAATGGCCAGCATCACTAATCATCAGGGAAATACAAATCAAAACCACAATGAGATATCATCTCACCCCAATTATAAAGGCTATGATCAAAACAACAACAAAAACACAAATGCTAGTGAGGATGTGGAGAAAAGGGAACTGTCGGTAGGGCTGTAAATTAGTACAGCCATGGGCTGTAAATTAGTACAGCCATGATAGAAAACAATATGAAGGTTCCTCAAAAAACTAAAAATAGAGACACCATATGATCCAGCCGTCCCACTACTGGGTATATATCCAAAGGAGACGAAATCAGTATTCTGAAGAGATATCTGCACTCCCATGTTTACTGCAGCGCTACTCACGATAGCCAAGATAAGGAATCAACCTAAGTGTCCATTAATGGATGGATAAATAAAATGCGGTATATATGCACAATGGAATATTACTCAGCCATAAAAAAATTATAAAATCCTGTCATTCATGGCGATATGAATGAGCCTGGAAGACATTATGTTAAGTAAAGTAAGTCAGGCACAGAAAGATAAATACCACATGTTTTCACTCATATGTAGGAGCTAAAAAAGTTGAGCTCATGGAAATAGAGAGTAGAATGGTGGTTTCTAGAGGCTGGGAAAAGTAGGAGGAGGAGGGGATAGGGAGAGGTTGGTTAACAGATACAAACTTACAGCTAGATAGGAAGAAAAAGTTGTAGCGTTCTAGAATAGGAATAAGCCCTTAGTGTCTATCATTAACAACAATTTATTGTATATTTTCAAGTGGCTAGGAGAGTGGCGTTCAAGCATTCTCACCACAAAGAAATGACAAATATTTACGGTGATGCATATGCTAGTTACCCTGATTTGAGCATCACACATTGTATACATGTATCACTTTATACCCAGTAAATATGTACAATATTACGTGTTAATTAAAAAAAATAGTTTTAAGAAAAGAGAACCATACTTTACCTTCCAGAAAACCATCTAATAAAGCCTTCTTCTCTGCTTTCTTTTTTCTACTATCCTAGTTGAGAACCATCAGGAATTATTTAATGAAAATGTAATGCCTCTTTTGCAAATGTCAAAATTTGGAGAGGGGAGAAATATTTCTATCTTTTTGTTCCAAGTGCTACAGATTTGGGGAAGTTCTAGTTCCTATGGAAAATGTCCAGACCCCTTTATTTTTCTTCACCCTCATTCCATAAGTTCTTCATGACAAAGAAAAGCCCCAGTGCCCATCTCTCTTTGGTCCCTTGGGAATGACTTTGATAACTTTTTCTTGGTTGTTGTCTTTGGAGCTTCTTCAGGAGACTTTCTGACTGCTATGGTGATCTGGTCACATCAACACTTGCCTTTTCTTCTTGTAAGTGGACATGGTCAGTTTTCCCCTGGACAGGGGAGGGCAGCTTTTGAGGAGTACATAGAGAACAAAGGCCACAGAAATTCCCCCTAGTCCAGTGGTGGGATTTTAGCACCTACTAGCAGTTTTTAGTTCTAAAATGAGGGCCTTGGCTGCTGTGCCTTTGGGAGCCCCACACACCCCACCTGTAGTGTGGTAGGACAAGCCAGTCCTCAGCCTCCAGTGACCTGAGGCTCCTCTGTCGCTCTCTGCCTTATCATCCACCACCCCACCACGTGGTCTCCTCTGGGGTATCCTGTACTTTTTTTAAAGTAATGTAATCATTTTTTCCAAATTAATTATTGAGTCAGAATCCAATCTACAGAACACCTTGAAGCCAAGCACAGCATGGGTGAGAGAACTGCTCATATCCTCACCTACTTAATTTCTTTCAGCTCCCCTCCCATGCTGGGAGGGGCTCTACAACACTCCCCCAAATCCCAGGAACACCACTGGGGAACCATTGATGGAAGGAAATGAAGCAGTTACTGGTCACTCTCCCTGTCATGGTCTCAGTCACAAACAGCAAAATCCAATTTTGGGACACATTATCAGTACAGTAATTCATTGAATGACTACTGGGTGGCTGATAATTGTAAAGAAGGCTGGGTGTAAGGAAGGGGAACTTGATCAGCTGAGTTCCTTCTGAGAAGGAGAGCATGTATGACCATGCAGTTTATGTGCTATGCAATTCCAAGGTGCTGGTCACTAGGCTTGTGCAGTGTACAACTGCACAGCCACCCGTGACAGTCCTGAGCAGGCGCCTTGAGATCCCCTTCATGCGGAGGTGATGTTCAGATGCTGAGCAGCCCACAGTGACAGTGTCCTTCCTGTTCCTCTGTGCAAGGTGTTTACCTACTTACAGCTCATTTCATCCTCTCCACAGTACATCATGAAAATCACTGTGGGCCCTTGTTAAAATGCAATTTCTAGGCTCTGCCCCCCCTGGGATCCTATCTGATAAAAAAGTTCTGGATGGCGGCCTGGGAAGTTTCATTTTACAAGGACCTCAGCTGATCCTGATGTGGGTGGTACAGGAAAAACAGGTGGAGAAATACTGTTCTGCATGCTAGATTTTATGATTGCCATTTTAGAGATGGGGAAAAGTTTCACTCACCCAAGATCACAGGGCTGGAAACTGGCAAAGGGGGGATTTGAATTCAGACCCTTCTGGCTCCAAAGAGTGTGCACTTTTCACTATACTCAGGACATCTCTTTGTACCTATTTCTGAAATTTCAGTTTCCTACAACCCCAAATGTCACTTTGTGTGTTTCTTTAATTTTACTAAAAATAAAACTTAGATTTATTTTAAAAGAAAAATTAGTTTATTATTTCCAGAAATAGAAAACTATCGTCACTTGCTACTTGCTGCCCATGGGAAATAATCATAAAATTGAAATGGCAGCTGCCAGTGACAGATCCCAGGCCCACACCTGAGAGGCAAGAGCTTTGGCCATTCTGAAAACAACAGGGTTGAAGCAATGGAGCCTCCGGACTGGCTTACCTCTCCACCCCCTCCAGCCCCACAACAAAGAAAGAAACAAACAAAATTGACATTCATACAGTGTACATGAGGTTTTCTTAACCTGAAGCCCAAATATGGGCTCAGAGTTGGGAAAATTTTTCATGCTGCTTGATCTATGTGAATGTTTTCCGGGGCCGAGTGTCCATCACCCTCATCCGAGTCTCAGAGAGGTCTATTATTCAGAGAGGTCAAGAATTACTGTTAGAAACAAATGTTTGCATTCTTGTTCTCCCCTGTAGCGTGCCTTCCATGCTTCCTCCTCCCATCTGATCTTCTTCAACAACCCCCCCCCCCAAGGTGTGCTTTGGTGGTCGTCATCCCTCCCATCTGGGCTTCAGGGATCTGTTCTGAAAGCACATTTTGACTGTTTCCATTAGTGCCCACTGGAAGGGCACAAGGCAAGCACGTCCTGACCCCATAGGGGGAGGTCTGTGCTGTGATTGGATCATGAGGGGAAATGTCCTCTCCCAATGTCTGCTCTGTCATTAGTCTGCACCTTTGGTCTGGATACTGTAGTAAGTTGAGGCATTTTCTTGCAGCTTTTATTTTTCTTCTTTAAAAAATTATAAATTGAGCAATAAGTAAATGGGTGGTGGATGGTAAGAGCCATGTTTCTCACTGTTGGGTGGGGAGCAAGGGGGAGGCAGCTGGAATGATCCCTGTGTTAGAAGATTAGAGCTGGAAACTTTGTAGGAGCTCATGTTTAGCCTAATAGTGATACAGATGGTTACATTTAAAAATATTTTCAGATATGTGTAAATACACAAGTTAGTATGCACACATGTATTTCCTTATTCTGTCAGCTGAGAGGGTCTAGAAGAAATGACACCCTAGTGGCTGCAAACACACCTAGTAGCCAGATTCTGATTGCTAATAGTGTCCTGCAATAGAAAGAACCAGGGCTCCTCAGAGAAATAACTGATTCTAGGACAAGGGCAGGAACTACATGAAATGAGTCTGGAGTATCTTTTAGTGACAAAAGGTAAAAGTGCTAAAAACAAAACAAAACCCACAATGATGGGGGCATTTCAAAGGGACCTAAGAGGTAACTGAAACTGCTCCCGACAGCTGTACCTGGAACCATTTGATCACCATAATAAATAAAGTAGTATTGGATTGTAACCCCAAATGTGAAATGAATGTCTATGAGTCCATACTGATACAAATAAATGATGAAATAAATAAGAGGGGAGAACTTGTGCAGAAGAATTTCAAATAATTTGCATAGGTACTCTGCTCACTCTTTCTTTTTTATTATTTTTTTATTTAAAGTTTTATTGAAACATTGATTGTATGGTGCACAGAGTTATATGTCAATACGTGTATACAATGTGTGCTGATCTATTCAGGGTAATTAGTCTATTCATCATTGCATAGCTTATTTCTTTGTGATGTGCACAGTTGATCTCTTCTAGTCGTTTGGTAACATGCAGGAAATCATTGTTAATTATAGATTCCTGGGTTGACTGTAACCAATAGGACTTATTTTTCCTATCTAGCTGTAATGTTGTGTCCATTAGCCAGCCTCTCACTAGTCCCCTTTCCCTTCTCTCCTTTCCTGCCTCTAGTAACCACAGTTCTTTTCTCTCTTAACAGTTCAACTTATTATTTTTTACTTGTTTTTTGTTTTCTTTTGTTTTGTTCTTTTTTTTAGCTCCCACATATGAGTGAGAATATGTGCGTATTTCTCTTTCTGTGTCTGGCTCATTTCACTTATAATTTTCTCCAAGCTCATCTATGCTGCTGCAAATGGCAGAATTTAATTCTTTTTTTATGGCTGTATATGTGTATATGAACCACATTTTCTTTATAACTCCCCACTCTTCAAGCGTGAGCTATGCATAGTGACTTTTTCCAAAGAGTACAGTATATAAAGAGAAAGGATGAGAGACTTTATAGTGAAGAAACTTGACAAACACTACTTCAATTCAGATGAGCGATGTTACATCATCAGTGATAAGTCACGTTGATAGTATGTACCCTTGATACATGATGAGAATAGCACTTGACCTCTGTGGTCTTCCTCCTGAAAACACATTATGCCAGTCTAATAATGAGAAAAGCATCAGACAAATGCCAATTGAGAGACATTCTACAAAATACCTGACCAGTGTTCCTCAAAACTGTTGAGGTAATCAAAAACAAGGAAGGTCTAAGAAACAGTCACAGTCAAGAGGAGTCCAAGGAGACAAAGTATCTAAATGTGATGTAGGCTCCTGGATGGAAAAGGGGCATTAGAAAGAAAGTAATGAAATCTGAATAAAGTAGGGATTTAGTTAATAACAATGTATCAGTATAGTTCATCAGTTGTGACAAATGTACCATAGCAACGTTAAGATGCTAATAATATAGAAAATTGGGTGTGGGTAAATTCTGCAAATCCAAAACTGTTATAAAATAAAAAATTTACTTAAAAGAAACAGGAAAAAGTTATAAAATAGTTTAAGCATACAGAAAAGTACAGAGAATAGTTTAACAGACACACATGTACCCACCCACCATCTAGGTTTAATAGATACTGACATTTTGCCCCATTTGCTTCAGATACCTTTTGTCTGTTAAAGAAATAAAATATTGCCAATATAGTTTAAACTACTCTCTATCCCTTTCTCTCTCCCTTCATCCCTGGAGATGTCTGAAGTTGTTATTTATCACTTCCATGTATATTTTATACTTTTGCTACATGTATCCACTAAAAATATGTGCTTTGTTTTATGTTAATAGTTACATAAATAGTACCATATGGTTATTTAACCTTTGCAAATTGCTTTTTTACACAGTATTGGCTGTTACATCTGTCTCTGTTGATTCACTTAGATCTAGTTCAACCATTTTAACCTCTGTATAGTATTCTACTGTATGAATAAAGCACCATTATTTTCTTTCTATTGAGGGACAATTAGATTGTTTCTAGTGGTTTACTAATTCATCATCCCAATGTCAGTGAATGAGAATTCGATTCTCTCCATTCATCTTCATAAACAGTTCTTAATTTTGCCAACCAGGTTGCTGAGTATATTTTCATGCTTATTGGATGCTCTGGTTTCTTCCGTGAATTCCACATTTATAGCTATTGCTATTTTTGTAGTGGGTTGCTTATAGTTTTCTTACTGAATACATATTTTATTTGTTACAAAGGCAACACAAGGTTTTCAGTATCTCAACCCAGTGATGTGCTGGAACAGGCTCACACTGTCTTGCGAGGGCCAACTGTGTGCATCTCTTCAGAACTCTGTATACAGGGACCTCACATTGGTAGCTGAAATTGGCTATGGTGGGAATATTTATACAAGGAAAATTGGCAAACTCTGCAAATCAGGATTAATCCCCAACCCCCCCACCCATAGCCTATGGTATACATTTATCAGCACATCACTACCTTAATCTCCTCCTGTGACCCCGCTGTTCCAACCATATCCCACAATATGGCTAATTTGAAAGCAATCCCTGATCTCCTCACTTGGCTTTTCAGTCTTTTGGAACTGGGCCTTGAACCATTTTTCAGAAGCTATTTCATCGGGGTTTCTATAATATAAGATAAATTCAATATCATTTTGAACTAATGCATCTTCAACTTTGAAACTGATCACTATTCATTTAAAGCGAAGCCAGGCTCCTTCGACAGTCCGTCAGACACAATAGTCCGAGTATAGAAGTAGAGTCCACCTGTCTAGTGACCCTGGAATTGGAAGAGACCTCAAATGTCACCCCATCATCTTCTCAATCAATCCCGTGCTCATTGGACAACTTCTCCAGCAGGTGTGGGTTCAGTCTCTGCATAAACATTCTGATGTTGCTGGGCTTTCTCCCACACAAGCCAGTGCTCCAAGCAGAGACTGCAAAATAATGCTAATTATTTGTTTCAACTGGAAAAGAGGAAAAAATATTTAAAATAACTAAAATCTGTTTTATTTCCTATCAGTCTAGCTCTGCCCATTGGAGAAATCTGGATCAAGTCTAGTAGTCATATTTTAGGTATTAGAAACTAGAAGTCATATAAGACTTCTCTTAATGTCTATATGTCTTAATCATTCCTCATGGAATGCAGGAACCAGCCCTCTTCTATGTTAGTATCCCTGTGTTAGTATTCAGTTCTGTGGTGATCAATGGTTCTCCAAGGACAAATGTAAACAACTTGATTCTGCACATGTGGTCTCCATACTGTGAGCAGCAAATATCTGCATAACTTCAAGATCTCTTTATTTGTAGCCTGTTCATCAGGCCAGAAAAAAAGTTTGCTGCTAGTATAAAGCCTGACACCCTGACATTACTAAGAAAAAATTACTAAAAAATGTACAAATATATTCTACAGAATAAGGTTCTACTAGAACTTAATATCCAAAAGAGAACATTTTTCAGGAACATTCTCAACGATCACTTGGGGGATTCCTTTTGTGGATTACTTGTGGCCACTTCCCCCTGCTATGGTGATGTTTCTGCTTGTCTTTCTGTATCCTTATTCTTAGAAGAAACTTTATGGGGATTCAGAACTGCTAAAAAATGTTTTCTGCTCCAAGAAACCCTAATGTGTAAAAAAACAATGCATTAATAAAACAAATTAAGAAGTGTTTATTCCCTGAGCCTAGCTGTTGTTGCTGGTGCATTGATTTACAGAATATTAATTACTTGACAGAGAAGGCAAATGTGGAAGATGTGTAGCTAAAGAATGAGATATCCACTGTCAGTTAAAAACCAAAGAAATCATGGCATTTTAGAGCAGAATGGTCTACTCCAATATGTTCATTCCACAAAGGAAACAAAGAGGTGAAGCTACCTGCACAAAGTCACACAGCTTTGCAGAGTTGGGTGGGGCAGGGCAGAGGAGTAGCTCATCTCCTTTTGGCATGCTGCTGATAGAACATCTCAGAGCTGGTGGCATTGATCAGAGGGAACAGAAAATTTTGACTTAACCCCACTTTACATGTACATCTATGATGCATTTCAACAACAAAGAAGCATTTTTTGTACTGTCTGCCAGACAGAGACCTTTACTATTGATATGTTTAAAAATTAATTACATGGAAGAGTAAAGACGGTGCACCCATCTCGGAGACTAACCACCACAAATGACAAGTGAAAAAGATGGAGCCGTTACAGTGCTCCTGACCGGGTTTATTTTCCCACAGGTTACTATGTACGGAGTTCAACATGCCTACTCTCAGATCAGGGACAGGCTTATGCCAGCCTGTGGAGGCTATGCTCAGGGTGCTGGTGTAGCCACAGAAGCCTTCTAGTCTCCACCTTGGATCTATGGGCATATCAAGAGTGCTTGTCACTTCTGGCCTGGGTTTTCTAGGAACTTCCTTTATTGATGTTTCATTGAAGTAGTCACAGGAAGACATTATTCCGGGTGTCTGTGCAAATGCTCTCTGAAACCTCCAAATTATTTTTAAAGTACCATGGGGGAATGTAGCATTTATGGTTTGGGAGCTGGCTATCTGTACAAAGCTAAGATAGAAAATCGCAAGTTGAGTGTAAACAGACCGTCAGGAGACTGGGAATCTTGTTGCTTATGGCTGTGTGGGGACTGGAACTTACTAGAGCATCACTCATTTCTTACTTGACCCTGGATTGCTTTGTGGAGACCACTTGGTGCCTTCTACAACTAAAGCTCCTTGCAGGGGACCTTAGGCAGATGTATCTCTGAAAGTATATTCATCTATCTCTACAGGTACACTTTTGGAGGTACATCTGCCTTAGCTGTGAGCAGGGAGGTTGGAGTTTTGCATCTCTACTAACACACATATTAGCAAAAACGGGAAACATTGTGCTAACCTCTTTTAGAACAGCTGCAAAATTTCTAAATTACAAAATTCACTCTTAAAAATTTAAAATTCAGATGTAATTACATGCAATGAAGTACACCCATCCTAAGTGTACAGTTTTATGTGTTTTTGATAAATGCATACACTAGTATAGCCAACACCCCAACCAGGATAAAGAGCATTGCCATCACCCTAGAAAGTTGTTTGAGCCTCTTGCTAGTCATCTGAAACCCCTCTCTCCTCACCCACCAAGGGCAACCACGATTCTGATTTCTACCTCATGGATCAGTTTTGCCTGTTCTTGAACTTCATATGTATGGACTAATACAGTATGTACCCTTTTTTGTCTGGCTTATACTTTTGGTTTTTTGAGACTCATGCATGTTTTTGCATGGGTTAGTAGTTCCTTCCCTTTCATTGCTAAGCAGTATTGTGTTGAATGGATATATCATGATTTTTTTATCCATTCTTCTTCTGATGTATATATTTGGGTAGTTTCCAGTTTTTGCTATTATAAATAAAGCCCTTATTAACATTCCCATACAGATATTTTTGTGAACATATTTTCATTTCTTTTGGATAGATAGTTAGAAGCAGAATTCCTGGATCATAAGTTAGGTGTATGTTTAACCTAATGGGAAACTGCCAAACAGTTTAGATAACGCACTCTTAATTAATGAACCTGATTACCTATGAAATGAATTCTTTTAATTTTTTTGTTTTATGATTTGTTTTCATCTTAAATTGCATTGCTATGATACAGATAAACATTCTTCTGAAATATATCCTTAAGGATATGACCTTGATTAACTATATCATTTCATTAGTTCTTTAAGGCTTCTGAGTTGTTTATAAAAACAGCTCGGAATCTGGAAGACTCTCTGGAATGATCTCTTTCATGGATCTCTCCCATATTTTTCTTTATTATCTTCTTTAGTATCTTACACATACAAAAATATGTGTAACATATGTGCTAGTTATAAAGCATAATTATAAAATGGAAATTTGTAAATCCATCACTCAATCTAAGACTGAATACATTTCCAAGAACATTGCATGTGCCTACGGGCTTCTTCCCACCCACTCCAATGGAATTCATATTTTTCGTTAATCTTGCTAAAACAAAAGCAAAAGAAAACAAAAATATTATGTATTTAATTCCCTTGCTTTAAAACATCTTGCCATAATTTTTTAGTTTTCCTTGCTTTTAAGAGCTTTATCAAAATGGTGTCACGCTGTATGCAGTTTTTCAGAATTCATATATTTTTACTCAGCCTGTGTTTCAAAGATCTACCTGTGTTGTGTGGTTAGACTTTATTCACTTTTGCTGCTGAATAACATCTTTCTGGGAATATATCACAATGGATTGGATTACTTGTAATACTCTTAATTATAATTCATGCTGTTTCTCATAATTTCACTTGATATATACTCATATTACATTTTAGGGAAGTCTGATACATTTAGCAGAGTAATTTGAGGTAAAAGTGTTATCAAGTAAACAGAATTTTGAAAAAATGAAAACAAGCAACCAGTTTCTGCTCCAAAAGATGGAGAATCTATAAGATACCTGGGGAAAATGGTGTAAAACAAATACTATGACGTATTTGTCAGTGTGGATGTAAAGCAAAGACTCCAATCAATGTTTGTCTACGTAATTTTATTCCAAGGTTGAAAAAAATAAATTGCTTTGAGTATGTAGAATGTCATCATTTAAAGAAATAAAAATCAACTTCTTTGTCTATGTGATCAAGTTAGAGCCTAAAGGAAACCTAAATTTGATTCTTTTTTTCTAAACATTAAACTGTGTAAATAATAAGCATTTAACTTCACTGTCTAAAATAACTTAATCATATTGATTTCCTACTACAGGAAAATGCAAACATTATTTTAAAAACGTATAAATTAAAAACCATTTTGGTAAAAAAAAAATCCTACAGCTACAAATAACTGTCTGCATTTCTCTTTATTCTGTATACCTATTTATGTTCTAGGGGACAACTGAAAGGTCATTTTTATCACTAATACTACAAATATATTGGGTTGTATTTAAAGATTTTATATTATCATTTAGCCTTTTAAAAGTCAGCTCTAAATGTTTGTCTTAATTTACAAGTATGTATTAAAAAATTCTGAACACCAAATATAGTGAAAATGTGATATTGATATACCTTTGCATTTAACTCCACAGTGGATCTGCAGGCATCAAACCAACCTCATACAGGGAACTCTGAAGAAATATTTGAAAATCAGTAGACCAAATTTTAATTATTCATGTGTACTGCCTAATTTTTAAATGATACATGCTAAATTTAAGATTCTAATATATTTCTTTGTTAATGTGCAGGAACATCTAAACCTGAAACTTTTTATTTATAAATTAAGCTGAATTTCAGTGAAACAAAATAATCCCTTATGAATAACTCTCTTAAGTATAAAAGGTTTATTTTCTTTCTATACAACTGACTCAGTGAATTGAGCCTAAAAATTCCAAGGGGGAAAATGATTTAGGAAATAAATACAGAAAAAAAGGACTAAATTTCCGTTATGATAGCTTCCAACCTGTTTTCAGCTTTGAATTTTAAAAACTGTTTACAAACGATGGGATGTATAATGTAAAGCAGAAATCTTTTACAATTACAGAGTAATGAAAGAAATGTACTTTTCTTTTACAACAGGTCCCCTCTTACCAGACAGGCTAATTGTTTATGAGACAAACACTTCCACTCGATCTAGACAGTCACAACTCTTATTAGCCAACTTGTTTTGTATTTGTTATTGACATCAATTAGCCTGAGTCATGAAACCAGACCACATTAAGGCGACACGTGGTCTCTAATTACTATTTTTAAAAGTCCACGTATTTCAAACTCCTCTCTCCTGCCATTGCTGGGCTGATTTCCCCTTGGAGGATTTGGTCTCCACAGCATTTATTCATTAGATGGCAGTTCCAGGGAAGTCTCGCCTTGGGAAAACCTGTTTTCAGGCACATTCAAGATACCGCCGAGGAGACTTGGGGTTGGGGTTGGTGCTGGGTTTTAGTCACTTACGTAGCAAACGAAGCAAGAGGGACGTGCCCGGGAGGACCCGAGGCAGGTGCGGGTGGGTTTCCGCAGTGGCCACTGATTTCGGGTGCGTGCGGCGTGCTCTCAGGTCGGGACTAGAGCCAGGAGACACATTCGGGCCGGGCCCCTGGCCCCCTACACCCTCCTCGGGGGCCCCTCGGACACGCCCCCCGAGCCGCGGGGCCCCTCAGCCCCGCACAGTGCACGCATCCCGGCCGCTCCCCGCAGCCGCCCACGTGGTGGAGCCCTAAGCCGCGCCAGGCCGCAGGGAGCGCTCGGGGCCCGCGGCGGGTCGGGGAGGCCCGGCCAGCGGGACCCAGCCGAGCCGGCCCCCAGCTCGGGCCCCCACATTTCCTTCCCCAGAGGAAGGGAGACGATACTACGCGGGGCCATCCCTTCCCGGCACCCGCCGCGCCCTCTGGCGGCCGCCGCGAGGACGCGCCACGGGCACGCGGGGCCGCCTGTCTGGACCCCCCTTCCGGGGCTTGGGAACAGGGGCGGGCGGCGGGCTCTCTCCCCTCGCGCCCCTGGGCCGAGCCACCCGGGCCGCGCCCTTCCCCCTCAGCTCCCCGCCAGTCCCGGAACTCCGAGCTACCCGAACGTGACGCCGCAGGCGCCCCAGCCTTGTGTGAAAGTGCCCAGCGTAGTAGCCTGGGGGGGGGGGTCCCCTTTTTCCCAGGTGTGCCCCTCCCGACACGTTCGGGCTTTCCAACACTCTGCGAAAAAATGCCGCATGCACGCACTTATTTATTTTGCAACAGCTGCAAGAAACAATGAAGCTTTTCAAGAACCGGGGAAACGCGCTTCCAGCCGCGCTGTTGTTGTTTTCAATGAACCTCTCCGGGCCCCGCACTCCCCGCCCCCTCCCCTCCTAGCCTGAATCCGGCCTCCCAGCCGCCAAGCCCGGGCCGGCGCCGGGGGCATTGTTTTTGGAGTCCTGCGGGAGGGGAGGGCGCGTGCGGGGTGGCCGGCGCAGTGCGGGTGGGGGCGGGAGCGGGTGGGCGTGCGCGCGCTTGTGCCGGCGCGGGCGGGGGGGTGGGGGCGGTGCCTCGCAGCCTCGCGCCCCACGCCCAGGCTCCGCTCCGCACGTCCCGGGGATCCCTGGCTCCGGCTCTTGGCGCGCGCCGGCCTGGGCCGGGCCCTCGGCGCGCCGCGGCTGCGGCTGTGGCCGCTCGGGTGAGCGCGCGGGCGGGTGTGCGCGGCCCCGGGAGCGCGCGCGAGTCCCTAGTGTGTGGTAGCGGCGGCGGCGGCGGCAGCGGCGCGGCGAGGCTGAGGCTCTTGTTTACCAGCATTAACTCCGCTGAGCGGAAAAAAAAAAAAAAAAAAGGAAAAAACCCGAGGAGCAGCTAGCGCACCAGGCGAACTCGAGAGGCGAGCGAGCGAGACCGACGCCGCCAGCGAGCCTGCCCCAGGCGCGCCCGCGGCCGGCGCTCGCAGACCCTCGGCTCCGCTCCCCGGACCCCCCCCTCTGCTCCCTCCACGCCCCTCCCGCGTTGGGGGCGCTCCACGGCGCGCCGCGCGCCTCGGCTTTGACCTTCAGCGAGCCGAAGCCCCCGCGCGCAGAGCCGGCGGCGGCGGCGGCAGCGGCGGGTGGGGGCCGGCGCGGGGCGGGCGGCGCGGCGGGAGTGCTGAGCGCGGCGCGGCCGGCCCGCCGCTTTGTGTGTGTCCTGGATTTGGGAAGGAGCTCGCGGCGGCGGCGCTGCTGAGGGAGGCGGCGGCGGCGAGCGGAGCCCGGAGGAGGAGGAGGGGGAGTCGCTCATTCATTTTTACTTCGCATTTCTGCCCCTCGCTGGCCTCGCCTGCGACCCGGACTTCGGGGCAGTCCTGAGAACTGCGTCGCGCCCTCCCGCCGCAGAGGCTCGGGCGTCGGGCAGCCTCCGTCTAGGTCTGGGGTCGGGCTTGTTTTTCTTCGTTGAGACGGACTTAGGCTTTGCCCCCTTTCTTTGCAGTTTTTCTCCCCTCCTGCCTCTCCCGGTTTGAAAATGGAGGCTGACGACGCCGACAGCCCGCCCCAGCGCGCCTCGGGTTCCCGACTCCGCCGAGCCCTGGGCCGCGGCTGCCGGCGCTGAGAGGCCGGCCTGCGCTGCCGCCCGCCCCGTCCGCCGGACCCCCGGGCCGCCGCCGCCTTCAGCGTATTGTTTCCTTCGCCCTTGCTTTTGGAGGGGGAGCGAAGACTGAGTTTGAGACTTTTTTCTCTTCCTTTCCTTTTTTAAAAATTTTTTCTTTTGAGAAGGGAATTTCGTCCTAAATAAGAGGAATGAAGTCCGGTTCCGGAGGAGGGTCCCCGACCTCGCTGTGGGGGCTCCTGTTTCTCTCCGCCGCGCTCTTGCTCTGGCCGACGAGTGGAGAAAGTGAGTGTTTGCCCGCCGCCCGCGGCCACTGCGGGAACTTTTCTTCCGAGGGGCTGCGCCCTGTTTGCGAAACCCGAGTTGCCCCGTCGCAGCTGTCGGGCCTCCGGGGTCGGGAGCGGCGGGGCGGGGCGCGGAGGGGCTCAGGCGAAGGCCGGAGCGGGCCCGGGCCCCAGTTCGTTTGGAGCCCGAGGGGCCCCCGCAGCGCATCCTCGCGCGGGAAGGGCCTCGGGGAGTTTCTCTTTCGCTGTCCCAAGAGCCCTGTCCCGCCGCCTGAGGGGTGGGCAGCGCTCACTCCCGGGCATCCCGGTGGCCGGGCTAGACGCGGGGACTCGGTAGGGAAGTTGGTACCAGGGCGGGCCCCGCAACCCCAGTCTACCAACCCCCTCACCTCGCCCCTCCCCGGCGCTCGGGCTGGTCCGCGCACAGGCTGACCCCCGCGCGGCGCGCAGGCATTGATGACGGCACCTGTGGCCGCGCCGCGTGTTCGCTGCTGGGGCAGACTTGGTGGCGGGGAGCTGCCCGGCCCACCGGGTGCACGTTGCCCTCGAGGGGGATGTACCCGGCAGAGAGACCCCGAAACCGCAAGATACGTTTCTGAACTTGCCGGCGCGTCCTCCCGTCGCTCTGTGTGCTTTACCACTCGGGTCCCTGGCCTTCCCTGTCATTTTGGTTCACTCCGCGTCGGGATACCTGCCCCCAGTATCCCGGGCTGCTCCGTGCGGGTGGGGGGACCGTTCCCGGCACAGCCCCTAGGGAAGTGCAAGGTCGGGGATCTTCAGCCTGGCTCTTCTGGGGATCGCGACTGCCCCCAATTCAGAAGGTTCTGGGACCGTCTCCCAGTTTCTGTCCAGCTCGTGGACGCCTCTTCTCCTCCTTTGGGGGGAGGGCGTGCTGTAGCGGGGGGAGCGTCCGAGTGTGCGTTAGTGGTGCACGGTCGGAGCCGACATGCCTTTCCACACACGTGCTCAACGCGGTGTGTAGCTGCCGCCACACGGCCGCTCGGGGACATCTAGACGCCAGGTCCTGGCGAGAGGTGTCGTGCGCTGTCGTTTAAGGATCGCCAGGATCTGTTTGGTTTTGCGAGAGCGCAGCCCTGGCCTTGGTTTTGTTGAGCCAGAGCTGTGCTGCACTCCCTCCGCCCGCCCCGCACTCCCTTTGTACATAGTTAACAAGCAGTGTCGCTCCACAGTCGCCGTCGCTTGCAATCTGATAGCTTTTGTTTTGGTGGCGTCGGGTAGGGGTAGGTGGGGAAGCGCGGGGACGCAGGGAGTGAGAGCTCCTCACGGTGTGCGAAGGCAGGAGAAGGAGGGGGTTTTATTCTCAAAAAATTAAAGCGTGGCTTACTGGTACATTGGAGGTGGTGGGGTAATCTGAACACGATTAAAAGTTTAAATGCAGTCGTAGAACGGGCTGGGAGCGGTGAGGGCGTGTTTAGTGAGTAATGTTTGTCGAGGGTATGCAGGTGGTGACGGTTAACTTTGAAAAATCACGATTGAACCTTGAAGTGTGAGGGGGAGTAACAGGAGGCAGCGGGGGCTGTGTGGCCCCATTACAGGGGCGATTCAGAAAGGCTGTTTCTGTAAGCAAATCCTCCATAAACGTCTTGCAAGAAATGAGTCCGTTATGGAGTAAGAACAGATCTTAATAGAATTAGCGCGTTTACTGAATAGAGTAAGACGCAGACTGGGGCCGGACCTTCCACGAATCTGGGTTCTTCTGCTCTTTGTTTTCTAAACTTCCAGCACACTGGATTGGGCGAAGGGCTTCCGGCTCTCTTCTGCTAAGGCATTTAGGTGGTGTTTGGGGGACAGAGGGGGATTTCTAGTCTTTAAAAACTAAATATAGTTTAGGAGGCACCGGAGTTCTAATCCATTTTATTATGGCATGTTATTGAATTATGTAGTTTCTTTAGTTTTATTACTTAATGTTAGTAAAGTTCGGAAGTTCAGAATAGCAGTGATGGCCTTGCTTCTTCATGTCGGGCATTTTAAAATAGGATGTCTTGCTGAGAGCGTTCTTCATGAAGAATATTCTTTGTGAAAGGCCGTTCTCTTCTTGAGAACACAGACAGGAAGGGAAGGGGTATTTTAATGTATGTTTTTAATCCCGTGATGCCAGAGCTTTTCCCAAGGATCCCTTTTAAAATGGTTAGTTCCTTAAAAAACCTGATGGATAGCCAGAGGGCACCCCAAATCCTGATTATGGTTTGCTGAAGTCCTGATTAGGTACCTGTCCCTCCCTCCATCTCTGAAGTTTTGAAGATTAAATGATAATGCATATGAATATGCGTTCAATTTTTAGTTGGAAGAGTGCTGGGCCACTTTCACAGAAATAAGTTACTGAGTCCTGTCAGAGATGAGTGTTCTTTCCACTGTTGTCTAGTGTGTGATAAAGATTCAGGTATTGTTGGTTCACTTGCAGGTATTTCACTGGCATTCAGAATTAAGTCTTTCCTCTTTGAATGTTACAGCAGTAGGGAGAATGTTTTGTCTTAAAACATTTTTTGAAGCAGATGCAGTCATATGCATTTGTTTTTTATCACTGTAATGTGAATAGAGCATCTAAGTAAGGGAGGTTTGGAAGTTAAGGGGTGATGGCTGTTTTCTTTTTTAGAATCAGTGTGCACTTTATTGTGGCCACCTCCTTAAAAGGTTTCAGTTATCTTTCTGCCCCAGGCCCAGTCACATCCTATTGTCAGAAAAATGTAGGTGTGCGAAATGTTAGTATTTAAAGTTAGTGGTTTATTACCATAAGGAGAATCAAGAATGAGAACTTTTGTCAGCACCACGCTCAGCCAGTCAGTGAGCAAACCAGCCATCCCTATATGGGATCCGAACCCGTGGCCTTGGTGTTATCAGCACCGCACTCTACCGAGTGAGCCACGGGCTGGCCAAGAATGAGAACTTTTGAAAGAACCTAAATAGCAAATTATAGTTTAGACTCTTTAGAAGGAAATAGCAAGTAAACTATATTTTGTAGAGGGGTTGGGTGTGGGTCAGGATTTGAAGTTTAAAAAGTCAAATGTTTTATTTGTCAAAAGGCTTAGAAAAGTCTAACTCAAAGAAATATGCTAAGGTTTGAATAGATGAACCTTCAAAACATTGCAAAAAGTGAAAGAAGTGATTCCATTTATATGAAATGCCCAGAATAAGCAAATCCATAGAGACAGAAAGTAGATTAGTGGTTGCCAGGGGCTGGGGGAGGATAGAATGGGGAGTGACTGTTAATGGGTACAGGGTTTCTTTTTGGGGTGATGAAAATGTTCTAAAATTAGTTTGTGGTAATGGTTGTACAACTCTTAATATACTAAAAACCATTGAAATGTATGCTTTAAATCAGCGACTCTTACAGTATGTGAATTATATCTCAAACTTTTTTAAAAAAAATGTGAGCGTGCTAAGATTGAAAAGAATGCATTTTTGCTACCTTGGGCATAAAATTAGATTAAAGTTTTTTTCATTTATAAGTTTTTTGGATCCATGAATTCCAGCAATAGAACAAACTGATATTTAAAGCTGTAGCAACAGGGATTCAGTGCCATAAGAGACAAGGACAAGCAGGAAAAAAAGAATCTTATTTCTGCATAGCTCAAGTTAAGGATTGAGGGGTTGGATTAAAAAAGAACACAAATGCTAGTGAAAGTCAGATTTTTGAAGATAAAATCTTCCACTGAATTTGGAATGATGTTGGTCTTTTCAAGATAAAGTTAGAGGTTAGGAGCTGAGTCTGAATGGCTGTTTGTATTTCCAATCTTATCGTGTATGTTTTCCAACAAAGAAATAATGTGCTGTTTTAATATGGTAAAGAATTTCCAGTCTCTTTTTTGATATGCTGTATTAACCACAAGTGGTTATAAAGAGGAAGGATGAACTGTTCATTTTAATGTGGTGTTTTTTTCTTTGTTGCTTATTTCTGCAGTAGCTCCAGAATCTGAGCAGAAGGAATCTTTGTAGGAAACAGCAGTTGTTTCAGGCACATAGTGATTTTTATAAAAAAAATTAAAATTTCCTACAGAACAAAAGATTTTAAAATATGGCAAAGGTATTTTTGTTTTTAAGCGATTGCACCTTTATCCAAATTTACCTTGGCCTTTCAATAGGAAAAGATCTGGAGATTAGTTGTTTACATATTTGATTTTGTTCTTTGTCTAACGCAGAGTTTACTAGTAAAAATGTTTCCTGCCCTTCCTATTGTTGCAAGATATGGGCAGTAATGAAAACTATCATTTTCACTTGTTGCTTTAGTTTTGCCAAGGGGATCCCTCAAGGGAAGGTTGTTTCCTTTTTAATCTGGTTTTATTTTTTTGTAAGAATGCTCTATAGGAAGCAACTGAATCCACCTAGCACTTATTGAGCACCTACTGTGTGAAAGCTGACCTTGTGTTAGGCAGTGCATGATCCTGCAGAGAAAGAGAACTTTGCTTTTGTCTTTAGGGCATCTTATATCCTCTTGCATGAAATGAAGTTATTTGAAAATTCAGATTTTTCCTTAGACTCAGCATAGGATGCAGTTTTCAAATAGACAGCTGGCACATTTTAAAGACCCTTTAAAAACATTTCTGTTGACTTAAGACATGAAGTAAACCAGTGTTATTATTCTTCTGAAAGCCTGTGCTTCACCTTTTTGCCTTATTAATACTTTCCCTCTTATTGAAACATCCATGTAGGCCATGACATACCGGCGATGTTTTCCCATCTCAGCTGGCAGCACTGCCAGTCTTTATAAGACTTGTTATTAGTTATGACAATTGTGATTGAAAATGTGCAGTGTTGTAGTTGCCTTTTGCCAAACCTTTAGGAGTCACAGGTGTTTGTGTGAATGTTGGATGGCATGTTTTGAGTTGTAAGAAAGATGGGACTTATTTCAGACATTTTCTGGATTTGCACCTTTCTGAAAATCACTAGGAAACATTAATAATTTCAGGGCTTTTTATAGCTTAAAAATAACTTGTTTTTGAAAGTGTGAGGGGGTAAGAATGAGATTGAAGAGGCAATTAAATCCTGAAAGTTTTTTGGTTTTTTTTCCTAATTGTAAAGCATACTAGACATGTTTCTCTCTGGGTTGTGATTTTCTTCGATTTGTTTTCAAAACTCATTTAAAAATCAACCCTAGTTCATAGAAGAGGTATTTGTGCCCGCAGGCCAGCTTGCTTTGAACTGCTTTTCTTAGCCAACTTATGACAGGTGCTATCTGAGTCCAAGAGATGAACTCTTCTCAATTGTACTAAATATATAATAGTTGCACACATGGAAAGGATATAGTTTCCTGATTTCTCTGTCTGCGATGTTCTGAAAGCAAATTCTGAACACTCTAAAGACAAAGAATGATGCATTTTGAGCCCTCCCAGAAAATGGTATTTTCTTTAGATTAGCAAGAGGAAGTTTTCCAGTTATTTGTAAAGATGTTATTGGCTTAAACTAAGCTGGGGGTGGGGAACGGTCCCAATGTTTGTGGACATTGAGATCTGTTGACATTTAGGGAGCATAACTGATTTCCAGTATTTGGAAAGATTAAAACTTTGAAATATGTACACATCCCTCACCTCTTCACCTCCACCTTCAAGGATCTGTACAAGAATGGATTCGTTCTGAGGAAAGGGCAATTGTTTGGTGTATAAAATGGCTAGTAAACACAGGATCTTTAAAGACAATGTAGGTTGTTATCTCAGCAGATGCATATTCCCTTGGCATGGTGAAGCTTGTTTCTTTTGTTAAGTTGCTTTGGTTTTATTTGGCTCAAAATATTAACATTATCTTTGATTTTGAGACTTGGACTTTTGAAGACTAAATCGTTTTCTATGAGTAAGTGGTCAGTTTTACTCATGTTTTAAAGTCCTAGATAATCGTTTTTGAAGATTTCCCTGTTTTTTTTGCTTATGCCGATTTCATTTATATCTTACTAAATTAACTTCAAAATATTAAGGAAACTATGTTTCAAGTGACATGACTAAAAAATACTAAGGAAAGATTGATATTTCTTTACTTGAATTGAGAAATAGTTGTTTTTTTCTCCCTCAGTATTTTTTTTTTCTTTTGGTGGCTGGCTGGTATGGGGATCTGAACCCTTGACCTTGGTGTTAAAACACAGCTCTCTAACCAAAAAATACATTTTTGAGTACTTATCGGGCTTAATTCTTCAGGTTTAAAAATACTTTCTGATACTACAAAATATCTTGCTATAAGTTTTTAAAAGTATGAATCAAGCTATAGCAATTACTGCTGTGTTTACTTTAAAGAAACAAACTTAGCAAGGCTTTAATTTTTTTTTTTTTTTCCATGTCCCGGACTACAAGGAGTTTTAAACTTACATGTTGCTATTGAGATTTTACTGGAACACAAAAGAGAAAATGGTGCGGGATGAGTGTTGCTGTTGTTTATGAGTGGAAAAAGTAGGCGGGGATGCAGGGACTGCCTTTGTTCTCATATTTATCCTCAGCTTGGTTAGTGTTGGTGATGGCTTAGTTTATCAGTTGTTGGGGGATGTGTCCATGGAGCTCACTAACTTCGTCCCGCCTATGATTGCTGAAGGTCTTGAAGCTTACACTTTATTTGGAATAGCTGGGTGGTAGCCACATAAGGAAAATGTGCACGTATGTGAATGGTGCCATCTCCTCCTGCAGAGGTAGCTGTGCCTGTCTTAAAATGCTCACGTTGTAATAGTCTGAAAGACTTTTTAAAATTTCTGTTTTGAAGAAAGTAGTCTATTACTAGTCCAGAAAGTTCTTGGGAGGGAGGAGTTTGAAACTTTATTCTTTTATCTCACTCCTCCCTCTCTTAGCCCCCTTATTTAATACAGGCCTCTACTTCAGTAAGTTACATAATATAATAAGAATGCCATTTGTTCAAAATTGTGTGTGTATCTCCAGCCCTCCATCCAAATTCTGACAGTTTGAAGTAATGTACATTGTTGTTGCTGTTTTACATACTTTTCTTTGACCACTTTCTAACATGACTTTCTTTAAACTGGGTTTGGAATTATTTGTCAATTTAAAAAGCTTACTGTTTTTAAAATTACTCTTTACATGGGAGAACAAATATATTTTGATGTTCTTAAAGCATATGTCTTGTAGAGCAGAACTTTAAAATTTATCTGAGACTTTTTGAATGCTTACTTTCAGCTTGTTCTCTAATGTAAAATATTGTCAGTGGTTTGTCTCTATAAAATTAATTATTGGGAATACATGTTTGACTAGGTCAATGAGACATCAACAGTTGGAGTCAGGTAGATTTTAGTTCGTAGCACTTGAAGGAACAGAAGTTTGATGATGATTAGGGAGAGATGAATTGGTGTATAACAGTTTTTCAGTTTTCCCCAAATGTGAAGTCTCTTTGTGAACTTTGATAACTTCCTGGAAAAACTGGGAAGCATGGAGAAAAATTCCAGGTCAAAGCCTGTGATCCAGTTCAGTGCATCAGCTTGCAAAGAGTTTTCTGTGTCATTAGCTGTTAATTATACTTAGATCGTAAAATCCTCATCAGTTGTGTGTGTATTTATCCGTGTCTTCTTGTATTTATCTTCTCCACCTAATTTCCCTGTGTCTCATTGTACTGGGATAATACACAAATTCACAGACTCAGGACTTGAAAGAGAAGCACAGATTGCTATGAAAACAAATGAACATGGAGAGAGACCAGCGGCAGAGGAAAATCTGCTGTGCAGCTTCCCTTAGTTCTGTCTGATTTCTGTGGATAATGAATTCACAGCATATGTTAGGTCACATGTATACTTTAATCATAGGAAATTCTTTTGTTGAAGTAACCTTTCTTGGTTGGGTAAAATATTTGGGATTTTCTTTCCAACATGTACCTTGATAAGATTTTCAACAACAAAGGTTGGCTTAGGATGGAATTGTTAGTTAAATTTCAGTTCTGTAGTCCGTCCTTTTCTGGGGAGACTGTTTAATTGAATGTTTCCTTTGTTACCTCACTGAGTGACTTGAAATAGCTCAGATTTTGGCTTTTCCCTGGTCCAGTCCAGACCTGCATCAACTCCTCTGAACCAGATCTGACTTCTGTGCTATCCCCTTGGTTTGATGTACTTGCTGGCCCCAAAATCTCAGAATGTGCCTTCTGTGGTGCTGCATCGCGGTCTGAGAATCAAGTGTCAGGTCTCTCATATTGGGCTGTAATAGGTCCTTAATAAGACTTTGCTGTAGGGATCCAGCCTTAATTCCCAGTACTCTGCAACACCTGTGCTTCAGCTTGATGATAAGTAAGCCATGCTATTCCTGTCTCCAAGTTTTTGCTCTTGCTGTTTCCATGGCCTGGAATGTTTTTCGTCTTTATTACTCTGCTACTTTCCCCAGTTCTCCAATACTGAATAGTGGGAGGTGCTACTCAAGAGCAGAGGAAGGCCACCTGGTTCTTGTTTCTGTTTAGCTGTGAATTGGTTCTTTGGTCCTGAAAAAGTTATTTAACCTTTCTGAGTCTCAGCAGAAATTGGGGGTCTCAGAAGCTTCTCTTTTTCTCACCAAACAACAAAATAAAAACATTTTGGGGGGAAATTTGATTTTTAAAAAAATTTCTTAGAATCTCTAAGTTTCAGGTAGATTTGTAAAATAGGAACAAGACTGTAACTGTCTAAACGCATGATGCTAAGTCAGTTGGTTCCTTTCCCCCAAATACCTTTCTATGGCTTTAATAGGTCCGAGATGCCATCCTTTAATTTCTGACTCAGATTCCTTCTCTTTAATGAAGCCTTTTTTGATTTCCCTAACTTCTGTAAATCTGACTTTCCCCTCACTTCTTTTGAGTTCATAACCACTACTGTGCTTGTTGACAGTCTTGTTGCTTGACTGTGTCATATTATAAGAACAGTGGAGGCAAAGTGGCTGGTGTGATTCTCAGCTTCCCAAGTGCTAAGATCCCAGGCAAATTATTTAATCTTCCTGTGTCTCAGTTTCCTCATCTGTGAAACTATAATTTTACTAGAACCTACTTTATACATTTACTCATAAAAATTAAATGAATTAATACACACATCAAGTGCATAGAACAGAGCCTGGTACACATTAAGCCCTCACATTTTGCTGCTGCTGCTCTTATGGATGTGACACACTTGAACAGTTCTTTGGATAGTGCCAGAAATATAGGACACACTTGATATTTGAATGCCCTTGTAATTTAAATGTATAGAGTCTGTCACATAGTAGGTGCTCAATAAATGTTTATTCTATAATAAAACTTTATTTTGCTGCGGTGCTTAAGAAGATGGGGTTTTGGTTGTTAAATACAGCTGTCTGATTTTACCTTTTTTTTTTTCGGTAGACAGTGGCCAGCCCCTGCAGTTCACCTTCCATTTCAGAGATCTGTTCTTTCTCCCTCAATCCTTTCGTTTGTCAGTTTTTGCCAGTGCTTGAGAGGTGTCCAATGTTCACTTTGCCCATCTCACCAATGCATACCCGCCATCTAGTGGCCAGAAATGAAATTCAGCGTCTTTGGTAACTGAATTAACAGTGCCCAAGGATGAAGATAGTGACCCTGCCCCCAACACCCTCAGATTTTGCTTTCTGGCTTGGTTCCTGGGAACTGATGGCAAGAACGTGTGGATACTGCAGGCTTCCATAGAAACCACTGGGCTGCAGTTTTATTTTTTTATTTTTTATTTTTATTTTTTTTAAAAAGATGACTGGTAAGGGGATCTTAACCCTTGACTTGGTGTTGTCAGTACCACGCTCTTCCAAGTGAGCTGACCGGCCATGCCTATATAGGGATCTGAACCCATGGCCTTGGTGTTATCAGCACCACAGTCTGCCAAGTGAGCCATGGGCTGGCTCTTGGGCTGCAGGTTTAGGTTAAGGTTACTCTACTGTGTCAGTGAGCTAGTGTGAGAGAATTAGGGTCTTCTTGAATGATGCAAACAAGAATACTACAGCTCGTTGGCATAGTTGTTATGCCTAGTATGTCTTTTATAATTAGGGTTTTAGGATATTTTTACAGGACTTTCACAAATGAAAAGTTCTAAAATATTTGTTTTGAGGTTAAAGATTAAAAAACAAAAACAGCACTGATTCATTTTGAAAAACACAGCATGGTTTACCTTCCATTGCTCAATTTAAATATGTAGTAACACTTTAATTATCATTCTTATATGTGCTCCCTTGGGCTATTCTATGTAGTTAAGATGCTCACCAGCCAGAAATCCTAATGGGGAATAATTAATAAATACTTCCATTACTGGTGTTAAGTCCCACATAGGCTGTATTTTGTTAGATAATTTTCTGTATTTGGTTTCATATTTAGTTGATATATTCAGAACCCACTTTCTCACTACCTTGGTGAGACTACACATAGTGTATAGGTGTTTCTTCAGTGTTACATGTCAGAAGCTTTAGATCACTTTCCCCGTGATTGCCCTTAGTTATTTTTAATTTGGAAACCATTTATTTGGCTAGAGCTTCAGCCTGTCTTCTCAGACATTCTGAACAGCTCCTTCAGCTGTTTTGGATGTAAGCTGTACTCAGTCATCTTTGCCTTGGCGAGTGGAAGCCCCTTTGCTTGGAATAACTATAACCAATTTGCCCTCTGGCACAACTCCTTTGAGAATTAGCTACAATTTCACTCTCTGGTGGCCTTGATTCTGCTTGTGGGATGGCTACTCTGACTTCGTGCTCCGATGGTACTCTTTCTGTGCCTCTGTTAGGGCATCTTCTCTATATTGTTTTCCCCCTCTGTTAGGGTGGGGAACGGTACCTTAGTCATCTTTGAATCCCTAGGACATGGCTCAGCTCCTAGCACATAGGAGGAGCTCAAGCAATAGAAGACTTTTTAAAGGGCTTACCTCCCCCCACCCCCACTCACTTGGAAGCACTCTTTATGTACGACAAATTTCTTTTAATCCAGTAATTGTAGCTCTGCGAGCTGAAACATTTTATCACACAGTTACTGCTACATGGAACTTGAAAGCAATAAAATCATCTTTAAAATCATTGTTTCATTAGGCTTTTTGCACCTTGAGGTGAATAAAAAGATTAAACTCCTGGAAAGGTCATTTGTGAGTCTAGCCTTATCTCAAGATCACCTCACCCCTATGAAGGAGACCTCCTTCCATAAGTTCCCCATAGATAAGATTTAATGCATAATTCATCAGCACTGATTTGTGTTTCTACTGTGCTGTAAACTACGGTGGAGCTGGGCATCTGATTGAAGGTAGACATCCTCAGGCTGGGCTCTGTTGTGTCATTGTCTCCTGAGTGGCCTGTTGCAGAGGGCCAGGGTGGAACCTCAGGGGGCCGGGTGGGTAACACCACCTCTGGAGCTGCTGACCACTCAAGCCTCTTTCTCCTGAATGACCAGGTGGGCCTGGGTCATTTCCCAGGCGCTTAGAACCTTCAGATCCTAAGACATGAGGCAGAGAGAGATGGAGATCTTAAGAAGTTTTGGTGGGAACCAGCAGAACCATTGTGAGCAGAATTTTACTTCTGTTTCTTGCATTGTTTTCTTGGTGAGGACAGTCGACTTTTGCCTTGAATCCTGGCAGGCAAAGTAGCCAGGTCTTAAAGTTTCTCATCACTTAAGTGTCCCCCACTCCTCCACTATTTCGGGTGCCAGTTAAGGCCTTTGACAGTCTCACCGTGGAGACTTCTCCCTGCTCTCAGCTCCAACACAAGAAACTTTACTTGTCTAGGATGGTGTAAAGAGGACTCCTGAACTTAATAATTAACACCTAGAAAATTATCATTAAAGGCTTGGTACTCCTGAGGAGACTTGTGACGGGGGATTTTTTTTTTTTTTGCAGAAAGTGTAAATATAATCATTTGAACCTGGTATGTTAATTTCAAGTGCAGCTTGTAAAAAAGCATCTTGTAAAAATCACCATGTGAGTGTTGAACTGGGTGGATTTGAACTCCCCTGGACAAGCCAGTGCAGCCTTGCCTGGCTTTCATCTGCTCTCCTCCATGGGGTTTGCATATGCACGGTGCTTCCCTTTGAAGCCATGTCCCCTTACTGTTCGCTGTCTCCTCTCTCAGATGCAAGGAGGTGTATTGGAAAGGGAGCTGTGGGCCTTAGTATCTCCATCTGTGATTTAGGACTATAATAATAGTCTCTCAGGGATGCTGTAAGGATTAGCAGTAATGTAACTAAGCTCCCCAGCAGAAGTGGCACTATTTCCCTAGATAGAAAGCATCCTCCCCACATGTCCTGGTGGGCCCTCTATGGGGCTCCAGTCCTGGCATTGCCGCCACTCAAAGGATGGGTGTTGCCATATCTACAGTGAGGGTTTGAGCCCAGGATCTCCCAGTCCCAGGTCAGCCTTTGGAACCACAAACAATGTTGCAGGTGCCAGAAGAGAAGTTGTCTTTAACTAGGCTGGCTCTGATTCAAAGTTTTGTCCCCCACCTGAGGAGGGTGGGTGGAAGTGAGTGGCGGGGAGGGTATGAAGCCGGTTTTGGTGTCAAGACGGTCTCTGTTCCATGGATAGCATATGAAATATGTGTGTGTTTGTTTTTCTCCTCAGGAAGCTTACTGTCTAGCTGGGAAAATTCAAATACTGGTGCTCAGTAACAGGCAGTATGTGTTCAGTGCTCAATTATGAGATGCTGACTCAAGGTTCAGAGAAGTGTGTGGGCTGGAGCGGGTGGGGTCGTCGAGCTGCTGAAGAGCTTGAGTGGCATTAGGGAGGATTTCTGACTAGTGCGCCTGCAGCATTTGACTGTGAAGGCCCCAGGGGGACAGCGCCCAGGAGGGGCGGGACGTGTGGTATGCAGGTGGCAGCATGCACACAGGGAGTGGAGGGTGGGCATGGGGTGGGGGAAGGAACTTGGCTGATGGGTGGAGCATGGGGAGCCTTGAAACCTTTGGAATGGTGCAGACCTGGTGAGAAGGGGGTTCTAGGACGGGATGGGGAGGGCAGAGATAGACACCCCAGTGTGGACCAGAAACGGCATAGAACAGTAGTGGGGTCAGGGAGGGATGCACCATGTGTAGACCTGAGACTGGGGAAGAAGGAACTGAGTGGACACTTTCCTGACGAAGGAGGGGTGAAGCCTGCAGTGTGAGGGGCTGGGCTGCTGGAGTAGGTAGTCGGGGTGCTGTGTAGAGGGAGGTCCCAGGGGATGGAAAGGCAGGACCTGTGTGGTCCCTGGTTGGCTGGAGGAGTGGTGGCAACAGCACAGTGAGCCTGGCAGCTTCACAGAATGAGAACTCAAGGAGCATGCCTCAGTGAGGCCATTCATATGGCAAAATCCTTTTCAGACTGGGATTTAGGTTTTTGTGTTTTTTTTTGTTTTTTTTTTTGAGCTGCACTTGAAGAGTGGAGGAACTCTTACCTACTTTTGTTAGGGGCATCACAGGTACCTAATAAGGTCCAGGGCCAGGGTTAAAACCCATGGGGAGTAAACAGTCATCCAAATTTACTCCTCTCCTCTAAAAAGAAAAGTGAAACCTTTTCAGGTGTGTGCTCTTGCCTTTCACTTGCTGGGGCACTGCCTTCTAACTTTCAAAGGGAATCCAGGCTAGAAATGACCCTTGTTTCCTTCTGAGCTGTGTCAGGCAGCCTGAAGCTGGCCCTGGGCTGGGCCAGTACAGTGGCCTCTGGCTCCCTGTGGCTGGGATGGGGGCTGGGGTAGGGGGCAGGCCCTGCTACCCTGCAGAGCTGGCCAGCCTGGCAGGGCTATTTCCAGTGCTCACCGCACAAGTGGAGAGGAATGATTTGTTCATTGTTGGGGATGCCAACTTTGCGTCCAGGTCTGGGCTTTGCTACTGCTGCTTTTTAACTTGTATTGATTTATGTTTTTAAATTGACTGGACACATTGTAGTTCTTGATGAGAAGCAATTGCGAGTCCTTAGCCCAGGCTTAGTGCTACTAGCATGGTGCTGTCTGTTTTGCAACTGTAACTGTTTGTTTTCAGTGACACATAATATTAAAAAACAGGATAATACAAGAGGCTTCCTGGGAGGGTGATATCATTTGGCCTGTGGGCTTTTGTATTACTTTCTTGCTATCAGAATAGTGAATTCTGAATTTTAAATCATTTTTCACCTGTTCCAGCAAGCAGAGCTTAAGTATCTCAGGCAGTCTCTTGTTTTTTCCCAGTTGGAAAGTAGGCCTTCTACCTTGTTCCATAAGGCTTTCTCCCCAATCTTGTTTAATGGTCCTGATCCCCGTTTTAGGTTAGAATTAGAGCTCAGAGCCAGATTTAGGAGACTGTCCATGGGTGTGCTTGGGGCACGTTGTTTATGCACTCTGCTCCACTTTCCTCATCTATAAAGTGGAAGATGATAATGGTGCACATCTAAGAGGATCGTTACAAGTACTTTGTGAGTGAGTGCATATAAATCCCTTAGAACTCAGTGCCTGTCATAAACACTAGGAGTTAGCTGATGTTAAGGATGGAGGAAATACACATTAGAAGGTATTTACTTCCTTAAAAGAAAAAAAAAATAGTAGTCTCCTGGGGGTGTATTGATTCTGATGTTTGCTCTTAGCTACATTTGATGTTACTGACTGTTGAGTTAAGATACTGGTTCATTTTCCATGGGGAGAGTTTCACAAGTGCTCTGTTGGGGATAGAAATACACCTCCCTCCCTTCCTTCCTCCTGCTGTCCCTCCTGATACTGCTGCTACCTCGAGAAAAGGGGTGAAGCATGCTCCTCTTCCAGGAGATGATTTTCAGTGCCCTCTTAAGAAGGCTGATGGGTCAGGGTCCCTCACATATTAGTGTGAACCTTGTACGTCCTTTGCCCATTCATTCTTTTCCTTCTTGAAGGATAGGTAGGTAATTGGAGGTCATGTGGCCTTATGGGGAAAAGCCAGGTCAAGTGTAGGGGGGTGGGGGCGGGAATTATGTTCCCAGCCAAAGTTTAGGATGCAAGATTGGAAAAGTGTGGATCTATGTATCCAGAAAACTAATTAGGATATTCTAAATTGAGAGTGGAAAAAACTTAGAAGCTGTGCCCCTTGTAGATTGAGGGCTGCTTTCAGGGATGAACGTCCTCAGAGATTGGGGCTCTGGGGCTGATAGAAAAGGAGAAGTCTTCAGCTGGGGTGAGAAGCCAGTCCCAGATTAGTAAATGTTTTGCAGGAGAGCCTTCTCCAGGACAACGAGGGGTAGCTGCCCTCTTACTCTGCTCCCTTGGGTTGTACAGGGTCTCTGTTTCCCTGGGACCAGAATTCAGATTTAGTCCTGCTTAAGCAACTCATTTGGTGGGCTTGGGTGGTCTTGCTAGGGGGCCATGGCCTATGGTGGTGTTTCCAAGAGAAATGTGTTTTGAGCCCAGACCAGTTACTCAACCAGTTTAACAGTTCATAGTAAGTAATGGTGCTGTTTACTTTTTGTGATAAGAGGTCTTTTAGGAACAGGGGTTAATTCGTTTGGTTTAAAATTTATTCTTTGAGGCCAGTAAGCACGCTAAAAGATGCTGAGCATCAGTAGTCATTGGTGAAATGCAAGTCAAGCCCACGATTGATATCACTTCACACCCATTAGTGTGGCTTTTGCTAAAAAAACAGACAATAACAAGTGTTATTGTCTCCACATCCCCAGGATGTGGAGAAATTGGAGCCTTCGTATGTTGCTGGTGGGAATGTAAACGGTGCAGTCACTGTGGAAAATGCTTTGGCCTCAAAAAATGAAACGTACAATTGCTGTATGATCCAGCAGTTCCACGTCTGGGTATATGTTCAAAAGAAGTGAAAGCAAGGACTGGAACAGATATTTGTACACCCATGTTCATGGCAGCACGCAATGATTTGTAATAGCCAAAAGGTAGAAGCAACCCAAATGTCCATCCATGGATAGTTGGATAAACAAATGTGTTATATCCATTCAGTGGAATATTATTCAGCCTTAAAAAGGAAGGAAATTCTGACACATGCTGTAACAGGGATGAACCTTGAGGATATTATGCCTAGTGAAATAAGCCATTCACAAAAAGACAAATTCTGCATGATTCCATTTATATGAGGTTCTAGAGTCATCTTAAACAGAGTCAGAAAGTAGAGTGGTGGTTGCTAGGGACTGAGGGAGTTGTTTAATGGGTACCGAGTTTCAGTTTGGAAAGATGAAAAAGTTCTGGAGATGAATGGTGGTTATGGTTGTACAGCAATGTGAATGTACTTAATGCTGCAGAACTATACACTTAAATGGTTAAAGTGTTAAATTTTATGTTGTATATATTTTACCACAATTTTTAAAAAAATGCCTTGTTTCTTGATTGACTCAGCTGTGTGTACTGTGTGGGAGTGGGGGAGACAAATTTGAGAAGACTAGTCCCTGACCATGGAGGCCACACCAGAGGGGCAAGTGCCTGTTGAGGGTGTTGTAGGTGCCATGGGATCAGAGTGGAGGGAAGTGTAAGGTCAAGGTGGCCTCAGGGAAAGAAACACAGATTTGAGCTGAGTCACACAGGATGGGTCTGTTTTCCATAATGAGAGAATATCGCAAATAATGTCCTTTCAAGGAAAGCAAGTCTGGAGTTAAACTCTCATGCCATTGTAGTCACAAATGAAATTTATTGCTAATCAGCCATGTGACGTGTAATTGCTTTTTCATTTTCTTATTTTTCCAGAAGAGAGATTTCTTTCAATGTTTGGTTCCCTCACAGATTATCCTGGAAGTTTTTCATTTGTCTTGACAGTTCAATTTTTTTATTGCAAACTGACTCCCCTGTTCACATAGAGAGCCCTGAAGGAAAGGGATTGACCTCTGCAGGCAAGAATATGGGCATCTTCAAAGGCGAAAAGGGCTGGAGCCTTTGCTTTTCAGATGAGGAAACTGAGGCTTCGAGAGATGTGTCGCATGAAGTCACAGGACATGTGCTCCATCTTGAAGGCCAGGTCTGCCTGTTCACATTTCCAACAGATACTCTCCGGGTCCAGTTCTTTGTCCTTAGTTGTCACCCTCCAGTTTAACCAGGCGCCAGAGCTCAGGCCTGGACCTGCTGGATTCCAGATGGGACTGTGAGGTAACTGAGCCTGTCTGGCTGAGAGAGGAGCTTTCTCCACCTCGCCCAGATGAGCACTCTTCTTGGTCCAGGATCTATGGGAGGAAGCTTGCTGCCAGCAGCTGATCCATGTCTGGAAGTTTGGCTGGCATTTTCCCTGCGTCTCAGAAGCAATTCCCAAGTGACCACTCTTGTCTTCTCCTGGTCCTGCCACGACAGTTTTGGTTGCTTGTTTGTGTGCTTGTTTTTGCTTAGCCATCAGGCAGGAGGTATTGTCACATGACAGGAGGAATGTGCACCCCTTCCCTGGGTTTGGTGATTGTGCTCTTACAGGGCTGCATGGATGTCTTAGCCAGCTCGGGCTGCCATGACAAATTACCATACACTGGGTGGCTTAAACAACATATTTTATTTTTCACAGTTCTGGAGGCTGGAAGTCCAAGATCAAGGTGTCAAGCAATTCAGTTTCTGAGGAGGGCCCATTTCTTGGCTTGCAGATGGCAAATGTCTTCTCATTGTGTCCTCACGTGGCAGAGAGAGCAAGGGCTCTGGTCTCTTCCTTTTCATATAAGGGCACTGACCCCATCATGGGGACTCTACCTTCACATCCTTATCTACACTTGATTCCCCCCTCTAATGCCCCACCTTTTCATACCATCCATCCCACTGGGGATTGGGACTTCAGCATATGTATTTTGGGGGACACAGCCATGCAGTCCATAATGATGGAGTGATGAGCTGTAATAAGGATTCTCAAGACCAGGACTGTTTATATATAAGTTCTTGGCTAATTCTGAGAGTTGGTTGCAGACTGATTTTTAAAACTCTAAGCGAAATCCGGTACCACTGAATTTGTGTTTTCAGGATGGAGCTAAGCACATTTACCTTCCTAACCAAATGCTGGAGATGTATAGTTTGTCTTCTGAGCACCCCATTGCTTTTCCTGAAGTCAGTGCAGTTTGAGAGGAACTCAATTATTGAGAAAGTTCACATGACCCCATTTCAGGACAATTAAGTTGCTTCTTTTAAACTCTGCAAGAGCTACATAGAGGGAAATTATACTCCAGGAGAGCTTAACTTTTACTTTTTGAAAACTCAGATCTATATAAGTACATTCCTCCTCTCTCCCACCTTGATGGCCAGGCATCTATCAGATGCATGGAATTTGGTTAAAAGTAGCTCCTCTTGACCCCTCCCCAGGTCTATTTTGTAAAGCTGACACCAGCATCAGTGCGTGGGAAGGGGTTGCAATGGAAGACAGACAGCCCCTGCAGCCCACCTCAGGGCCCTTAGCGGTACTACTTTCCCAGCAAATCCAGAAGGCTGCGGGGGGTGGGGGGGTGGGTTTGATTGTTAATTGTTTATAAGCATTAACTGTTTATCAGTCATACTTGCTATTTTAAATCTGACCCTGCTATTATGTTGTTTTCTTTCTGTTCACAGCTGAGCTTTAAGCTGGGTAGAATTTCGTGGTGAGTCACTCCCATGACGGTAAAATCAGTATCGATCAAGCCTTCCTGTTAATCCTGCGAGCAGTTTATAGACAGATGAGACAGTCTGAAGGTTTCTGCCAGTTTGGATCCATGTGTGTTTGGGTTGGGCTTTCTGAGGACCCTGTTAGCCCCTTTTATCTGCTGATCTGAAACTTGCAAGGGTGTTTAACATGCTTTTCGGAACCTCTGCTGCCTGAAAATGCAGTGTGTTTAAATCAAGGGCACACAAGCCCTTGGGAGGTTTTCTGCTGCCTTTTGCTCCATGAACTCCACACCAACTACTTGTTTGGATTTTCAGTGAATGCGTGCAAATATTTGTGGGGGATTAGTGACCCTTTTCTTGATGCCCTGTGCTTTGAATTGAAGTCCAGTAGGGCATCTTTTTCTCCTGTTTGTTAGAAAGTTGCCCTGAGGGTTGAATGTACTGGCTGCTGAGATTGCTTTTGGACTGATGGACAGAGAAGGTTGAGGGTTAGACCTCTGCACAGAGTGTGATGGGAGCAGGACACTGAGCAGGGACGTTAGGGTCCTTCACTACTGGGCTCTGGGATTTCAGGCCACCAACTCTCATTAGGGCATTGGATGCTCACACCCACCTTTCCCAGTCCTCCAGGCAGCCTTGTCAGGCAGTTGTGGAAACTGAGAGGTGTCTGCCTGGGACTGTGCAGCCATCTCTGTGTCCAGCTTTGAGTCCTGAGCATGGCCCCAGAGGTTGGCTTGGAGGGTTTTCTCTTGGCTCTTGGCAGATGCCAGTCCTGCTCAGGGTGCCGATGAGAGCATGGGCTGAGAATGCCATTTGGACTCGCTACAGTGGGCAGCAGAGTGGGGGTGATTGGTGCTGCTGTTACTGCAGAGCAGAGGAGGCAGAGAGGCAGATCAGGGACCCTGGGGATGCTGAGCTGTGCTGGGTAGAGATAGTCAGGTTCGTAGGAGTTGAAGAGAGAGAGCAATTGAAGTGTCTGGATGTTCAGGGTCCTGCAGGAAGATTACATTAGGTGTGTAAAATGCAGCCCCTGCCTTAAAAAGAGCTTACATTATCCTTGAGAGGATAGGGTGTGCACAGTGGTGGGATAGGACAAGACACTTTAAGGAATGAGAATAGGATGGATAGAATGGGTAAGGGCCCTGGAAATTGAGGATGAGATCATTTTGCCCAGAAGGGGTCCCAGAGCCCTCATATAGGAGTTGCTTGGAGGATCAGAAGGATTTTATTAGGCTTGAGGATGGGCTTGGGGTCAGGACTTTAAGAATGTGGCATGGGGCTTGCAGCAAGGCTGGAGAGGAAGGTTTGTTTAGGTAGTAGTGGGGGATGAGGTTAGGGGCACATCGGGGTTTTTAGAGGCCAGGCTAAGGGATGTGGTTGGTGTTAGAGATAAAAACAGTCCATCAAAGAGTGGTTCTCTTATTTTTGCTAAGTTAAAGCAACATACTGGAGGCTACTGGTCTTTGTGAAATAACCCTGAGCCTTTTGGGGAGGTGGTAGTAAATGTCTAGTGGAGGAGATGGACAGAAGGCTGGTCCCAGGGGTACTGGGTGGCACCTCCCTCCTGTATCTGAGCAGGTCGTCAGTGTGCATTTGTACATTCCAGTTGTATTTGACTGCATTTGATTGTGGCAGATTCACTTATTAGGACACCAGAAAAAGGTGTCCCAAATTATTACAGCTGACGCAAGTAAGTAAAAATGACTTTATTTTCTTTTTTCCTTTGCTTTCCTCCCCAGATCAACATACATTTTTAAATCTGTCATCTAACATGACCTACTAATAGAGGTGATATGTTTGATTTCTGTAGAAGGTAATTGGGAATATTTTACAAGCTTCGGAATGGACCGTTGGGACTTTGGAATAGGAAGAAATTTCCGACTTAGTTGTTATTACCTTTTGGAAGGAGGATGATGGTGCCCTCTTTTCCTTTGATCATATAATAGACTTCCCTGTGCGGGCATTTGTTGGGTGTCTTGTGTTGGTGCAGATGCAGTCTTTGCAGAGTGAGTCCTGCACTGTTACTAGAGCTCCATTTGAAGCAGGTGAACTAAGATAAGAGGAGCATTCCCTGCAATCTGCAGGTCTGAAAGCATTTGTGCAGTTTTGTTACATAGGTCTTTGCATTTTTTTCAGACTTAGCAAAAATCTATCAGGTGTTAGTCTTTCCTGAAAACAAAAGTGACCATTGTTTTTAATCTACAGAATAGTGTTTGGAGATGGGAAATATTTAGGGTCCCAAGTCCATTTCAGGTTCAATGCTGGGGAGGAATGAGGAAACTGAAGCATGGGGCAGGCTCTGTAGAAACCATGAGCTCTCACCCCCTTCTCCTTAGCAGCCTTGTAAACAAAACCCCATTTGTAGAGAGCAAGTTCCAGCTGAGCTTTTAATTGTGGGGGCAAGGTTTGTGTGTTGGTGGGGGTGTGAAACCAGAGGCTGGGGGAGCTTGCTTACTGGTTATTTACTCTGGCCCTTCTCTCTCAAGTCTCAGCTCTTTTAAGATTCAGAAAATACTGCAAAATGCCTAAGATTTCTGAAATTCCTGGCCTTGAAGACTTGACTACATAAAAGAGCAAGGATTTCAGGCTGGCCATTTCAGAATCAGCCATTTCCCACTTCCTGATTCATAGCTTCCAGGATTTGTAATGCTTGTGGACTTTTTTTCTCTCTCATTTAAAAGCAGCCATTGAAAGAAAAAATAAATAGCAAAATCCGTATCCCAGAAGTTCTACTTCCTGTTGTTGTACTATTGAGCTCTGAAAAATAGCTTTGCAAGTTTAGGCTCTTGTTTGGGCTCTTTCAAAGGAATTCTTGAGATCTTTTTGTTTGGACAGGCTGTATGAAGGCAATAAGTTAAAAGAACTTCAGCTTGATCAGCAAAGGAGTGCAGAGACTAAAATTAAATTTTTTTTTAGCTTTATGGTGCCTATATGAATATAATCCAAGCAATAGTAGCCAGGGAACATGGGCATTTTCCACAGTGCCAATTGTTTTCCTTATTACGTTAATGTTTATTTTTAAACGACATGTTCGGGCACAAATTATATTTTGTGACTATAAAAGAGTTGGGAATATTTATGATTCCTGCAACAAGGGAGAAAGATCCAAGTAATCAAGAAAATGATGAAATGGCAGGCTTCATGTTTTCCCACTAGCCCTTTTCATTAAATGAAAGCATAGATGAGCGAAAGGGTCTAAAGCTCAGATGCTTCCGTGCTACACGTTTTGTTTCTCCTATTTGAAAGTTCTGGTGTCATTGGTGATGAAAGTCATAACATTTTGAGAAACAAAAACTTTTTCAGCTTTAAGGGATGATGATGTCTTAGCCACTCAAGTGGTTCTGATTGGATAAATTTTGGTCCCAGAATCATGTCATCTGCGGTGAATGGATTTTTTTTTTTCTTCCCCAAATACAGGTGCCTAAAAAGTTGAAGCAGGATGTCTGGTGACACTTGATCAGGGACTTCGTGAGGATTGACATAAGTGTTTCTGGGTGGGATTTCTAATGTCCAGCTTCCATTGTGTAGCTCAGTAACTCTTTGGAGACACCAGCCTGCATTGTCTGCTAGGAACATCTTAAAGGACCATTGCCTTCCTTCTCTGGGGTTATTGGAGGTCCTTGTGGAGCACATGGTTTTACATGTCTATGGTTAATTGATGCCTGGTGGAAAGCCATCTTCTGAAGGACTCTTGTTTCCACACTCCCCTCAGTGGCAGACTAAGCGTTGTAAAAATAAACAAGGGATAGGATCTTTCTTGCTGTTTTGTCTTTCCTCAGCTGCGCCTCTAGTGGGAGAATGACGGCTCTCTTAGCTGTAGTCTTTTGGGGGATCTCAACAATAGAAATCAGAAAAAAAAATTCAGATCTCTGGGTGGTGACTTTTTAGTTTTTTTTTTTTGTTTTTTTTTTAAGAAGAAAGATTTATCTCTTAGTAACCTTGTAGATCATCTCTGAAAACACCTGTGTTCGTAGTGAATGGGGCAATGACCACTAGATTTCCCCATGCTGGGTATTTGCTCTGCAATTACAGCTATACACTCCTGGCCTTATCTTTGGCTGACAAAGAAATTGTTCCAATTTCTGCAGATGGTATAGAGTTCTTGGGAGCTGAGTGCTCTGAATTAGCAAATGAGCAACTGCTTTTTTAAGGTGGCTGTGAAATAGTTGATATGCAAGTGTCTGATAAGCACACTCTCTGTCAGGCTCTGTATTTTGTATTTTGCATGTTTGAGACCAGCATCTTTTTGTCTTTGGAAATCTAATGGGCTCCTTTTTCTCTTCATCCAGTGAACTTTCCATTGTGGTTGCAATTTTTCTAAAAAATATTTGGAAAAAATGTACAACCGTGTTTCTCTTGTCTAGAGAAGGCTGTCTTGAGGGCTTACAAAAGTTTAATCAGCAGAGAGAAATAGTGGTGGTCTCTGAATAGTTGAAACACTAATGGTATGTATAGGTTCTAGAAAATATATGTGTTCAAAAGTAATAATGATAACATCCTAGCTTTTTGGAAGAGTAGGTTTTAGACACATTTAAAAATAATTGCTGTAAAGGGAATCTGATTGTCACACTGAAACAATTTGTTATCAAATCATGATTAGACATGCCAAAAGGCAAAATGACAATGGTCAGGATTGCTTAACTTGAAATTTTGGAAGGAGAAACTGTAAGCTCCATGAAAGCAAGAACTATATTTGGATCCACGGTATCTGGCATGTTTTGCAGGTTCTGTAAATATAAATGTAAATTAAAGAAATGGAGGTCTGGAGAGTTCTAAGATCAAAGCCACAATTATAACCCAAGGCTTCCTCCTCCACCCAGAAGAGGTGTGCTCCCAGAAGAGCCCATTGCCTGCTGCATATGAGGTCTACAGAGTGGGTTCAGATAGCTCTGATCATTGAATCAACTGTTGTGTACATATGACACTAACTATTTCACATATTTGACCTGTTTCAAGATAATGTGCAGTTATGATGAACACTGAACCTTTAATTAGGGACAAATTTGCCTGCCACCTTACACTACAATTATTTTATTATGTTTATTGCTTTTTTCAAATTATAATAGTAATAAATAGTTATTAGGGAAAAATTAGAGAATATAGTTAGGAAAAAAGGAAAATAAAAATTTCCTTTATCAATCTAGAGGTAACAGTTGTTAATAGTTTGTCATATTTTCCTGAGGTCTTCCCCCCCCCCAAACTTACGTGTTTATTTTAAAAAATAAAATTAGTATTACACTACATACACACATACACACAGAGATTTTTAGTCTAATTTTCGCATTTAGTATCACATTATGAATTTTTTGTTATTTTATGTCTATGTGGAATATTGTGTTTAATGAAATTATTAAAATTAAAATGATCTGTAACTGCTAAATTTAAGCATTTCAGTTTTTGCCATTAAAAATAATGTGATAAAATCATTGTATACTATTGTTGATGTGCTACTCTGATTAATTCTTCGGGTTAGTTTCCTGGAATTTGAAAGTATGGGATACCAAGAATTTTTAAAGTATGAATGCTTATGATCCTAGATAAATATTGTCAAAATGTTTCTCAGAAAACTCCCAGTTTAGGTTCCTAGAAGCGTGCCTATTATCCATACTGTTTACCAGTATTGAACACTAAATTGAGCCTTGCAATTTTAGCATTTTAAAAATTATGTTTCACTTTCATAACTTCCTTTTTTAAATTATTGGTGGGATCTTCATTTTTCCTTTTCTATTTTTTTGCTTGTTTTATCTATAAGATTTGTCTTTCTGTTATAAAGAGGTTTACTCTGTGTTCTCTGTATTGCACATATTTTTCCTGGCTTACTGCTGTTTTATTTTTTTTAAAGTCTTTAAATTTTTTAACTTGAGATAGCCAGGTTTCATTTTAATACAGAATAGCAGTCTCTTCATTATTTTAATTCTTTAATTCTCTTACTTAGAAAGTTTCATCTCAAAATCAGTTAAATTTAGTCATGCATACTGATCTCTAGTTTGTTTCATCTTTTTAATTCTTTAATACCTCTAGAATTTATTTTGTATTTAAATAAAGTGAGATTCCTCCTCCTGTTGATAATTGTTTCCCCACATTGTGCTATTTTTTTTTTCACTGGGTTATCTAATATCTTTTATATTAGAGAGTGTATTTTAAAGCTGTCTTTTCCCATTGATTTGCCTGCTCTCTGGTAAAATCATACTATCTTATACATTGTAGCTTCATTATGCATGTTAACATTTTCTAGGAAGAATCTTCAGTAGGGTAAAAAAAAAAATTTGAAGAAGCATTCTTTGAGATGAACTTGTGTGTTTTATTTTGTTTTTGCATGTCTTCACCATCTTCCTCGAAAAGAAAAAAATCCATTGGATTTTGATTGTGATTGTTAGTAAATCAATTTGGGAGAAAAAATAACATTTTCCAAATGTTTGAATTTCTCATTCAAGGACATTTCATGTCTCTACATTTATTCAGCTTTTATTTATCTATAAAGAAATCACAGAAAGTCATGGAGGTTTCATACTTTTTTGGGGCAGGGGTTATTCCTAGGTGTAATTAACTTTTTTGTTGCTCGTGTGGAAGGAATCTTTATTCCCTATTATATCTCTTAACTGAATATTGCTTGTGTGTGAGGAAAGCTATGGTATTTTGTATATTTATCTTGTATCTACCCAATTCATTGATTGCCCTTGTTATAATAGTTTTCAGTTGATTCTCCTGTGCAGAGAATCATTTATAACAAATAATGATAATTTTGTCTCCATTTTCCCAGTGCATAATACCGCTTTACTGTGTTTCAGGTGGATGTCATTTAGGAATATAAGTAGCTGAAAATAATAGGAAACCTGCTGAGTGAAGGCATACGCTGTCGGGCTGATTTATCTCAAGTTCAAGAAGTCTGGAGGGAAGCAGTCTGTGGTCACTGCAGTGTGCTTAAAGAGGTCATGAAGGACCGGACTCTTCTAGCTTCTCTTTCTCCATCTTTAGTATGTGGCTTTTGTCCTCATGGTAGCAAGATGGCCCCTTGTGCCTCCAGGCATCACATCTGTGTTTCAGGCTGGAGGAAGTGGGAAGGCATAAAAACAAAGGGCAGAAAAGGAGAATGACATGCCAGCAAGCCCTGCTCAGCCACCTGCCCCTCCCTCTCACTGGTCAGACCCGAGTCCCATGGCCACTGTCTAGAAGGTGGCTGGTGGGTGTGGCTAGGGGGCCTGGGGTGGGCATTGGGTCAGCCAAGCAGGGTTGGCCTCAGGATCTAGTTGCATTGGCTGGTATATCCAGAATAGTTTTAAATGCTGATTATGGGTATCTTTGTGTTTCTTTCTGTTCTATATTAATGATAATGCCTCTGATATTTCTCAATCAATATATATGATATATTTTGTGTTAAGAGAGTTTTTCATCATGTTGAAGAATTAGCTGTCTAGTTTTCATGGGTAATGTATTAAGGATGGGTGTTGAATCTCATCAGATGTCATTTTAGCATCCATTTAGATTCAGGTGTTGTTACTAATATGATGTAAGAATAGATAACCTAATAGTAATCTCTCTTCAAATTCTTGGGATAAACTATTTTTGGTTGTTGTGTGTGGCTGTTTAAATTCCTAATTAAATTTGGATTTCCAGCATTATATTTAGTTTTTTTGAATCTCTAATTTTAAGTGAGATAGCTTTACGGTTCTCTTTATGTGCAATCTTTTCCAAATTTTTCTATCAGGTTTATGCTAGCTTTGTAAAATGAATTAATGGCTTTCCTTTTGCCTTCTTTATAACAATTTATGTAGTGTGGCAATAAACTGTCCTTTGAAGGTTTGAAAAAACTCAGTTGTTAAATGCTCGGAGGTTGATACTTTAAAAAATGGATAGTTCCGTGATAACTTCTAAAGATTCTTTCATTGTATTGGTCTGTTTTGGGGCTCTGGTTCTTTTTGCATCAATTTTGGTAATTAAAACATTTCCAACAAATCAATTAAAAGTTATAACTCAGTCATATGTAATGTTTTCTTTATCAAGTTGTTCCCTCTGTATCTGTTTCAACTTTTTAGTATTTTTAATCTGCTTTTCTCTTTTATTCTTGATTAGACCTGCCAGAACTCTCCTTGTCTTATGCCCCTCCGCCCATCCAGAATTAGTTACTTCCTTCTTTAAGCCTCCCTAGCACTTTGCTATGTTAGGATTTTATCTCTTTCCAGGTCTGCTTTGCCAATAGACCAAGAACTCCTGAAGGCAAATGCTGTACTCCTTTCTGTCTGCACCTGGCTTGTTTCATGCATCCACCTGGTACATGTCACACACCTGGTTGTTTAGTTCTTGCTTCTCACATCTTTGCGTCCACCACCCGCAGTTCTACAGTTATCAGGAGGTTTTCGTTGATAACAATCTTATGCAATGGGTGTTGGTACTGAGTGGTGTGTTGACCTTTGGGGCTTTATGGAGAGAACAATGTTTGCATATTTGGGTTTATCCCAAGGGGTAGACTGTGGGTAAACTTCCAAATGGAGGTAATGCTATAATTTGCTGGATATGTGAATGGGTGAAGGCAGCTCGGACAGCATCTGATGCTTCTTGGCTGCAGGGGTGGAAGCCACAGACCCCACCGCTTGGGATGGTTATAGGTGAGGGATGGCTTCAAGCCCTCTCAGGGCTATTCTTGGAGGTGCTTGTGACATGTCCTTCATCTCTGTTAGAAAGTCTCATCCCATGTATTGGTAAAAGTCTGGCTCAGTTAGTGGGTTTAATTTGGAAATTCTGTTCATATTTTTGCTTTAGACCTATATCAGGCCAATACTTGAATTTAGGGTCTGTCTCTGATGTTGTCTGAATTATTGCTTGGTATGTATGGCCACGAGGAGATTGTCATTATTCAGCGTGGAGCGGGCGTGGAGAAATGCTGTGATTTCTGTTGGGTCATGTGAAATCAACTTGGAATTTTGATGGGGCCTTTGTACTCTTTCTTTTGAGCTCAGTGGTTTTCTGTGTAGGGTGGGGAGCGATGAGGAAGGAGTTTACCACTCTCAGGTCCTCAGACCCAGAGTTTTTGTCCTGGGGCAGAATTAATGAATGAATGGTAGGATAGGTGGGAGGGGCAGGTCTGAACTGTGGAAACCTGCCAGGACCTGTCACTGTTGATTGGTGATGATCTTGTTTGAAATGATTTTAAGTAACTTCCATCTCCCAAATGATGCTAGGACTCTTTCATCTCCTAAGGTTATCCCAGTTGTTTTCCAGGAGGGGCTGGGAAAGTTCCAGGAGAAAGATGACCACCTCCCGTAGGTTTGCTTACGGTATTCCTGTTGGGTGAGCTGGTGTTCCATTCTGGGCTTGTGGAGACTGGCCTTCACATTGAAGAAGCATATTCGTGCTCTTAGATTATGTTTTCATGGGGAAAAGTGTCAAGTGTAATTATAAGAGAAGTCTTTCTCTTTAAATAGTTGATTCAGAAATGTTGAAGATTTAATTGAAGCACTTGTCTATATTTTCCCATTTTCCTTAGGGACACAAAATATCTTTCTCCAGGTTGCTTTTTAAATTTATATTTAATATCTTATTTGGGTCTCATACGTGATAAGAGGTCATAATGAAATTTTCTTGCTATGCATTTTCCTTGTAGCAGGCTCTTGGGCAGCATTCCTCTCCCCAGAGTTGATTAACGCCTCGTGTTGGCAACCATGTAGTATATGCTGCTAGATATGCTCACCACATGGGATGTGTGCTTTTTCTCTCTCTCCTTCTATTGTTTAAGGGATTCTTGAAGAGCAGGGAACTTGTTCTTTGGTTCCCTAGCATTTGACAAAGTTACTGGCAACACAGTAGGCATTCATTAAAACAGGTGGAATTGGGTTGATACCACCAGGGTTTTAGAAGAGATCTGATTAGTTTGGGTGTGTGACTTAGAAAGGAGGTATAGTGCCTTTTCATGGATGCATAACTTAGTGATTCCTCAAGTAGTCTGGCTGTTTATTTTAGGATTCAAAAAGTAAAATGTTCTGTTTAGCAGACCGAGTCTTTCACAATCCAGTGTTGTCCAATTCTGTTAAATCTCCTCCTTCAGTCCCATATCTGGGAGCAGTTCCTGCTTGGAAGGCAGAGAAGTTGCTGGGAAGTCTTCTGTGTTTTGCAAAGGGGCTTGTGCTTGTGTGGGCATTGTCCAGTTAGGTTACAACTTGTTTACTGCCCTTGGTTTTTAAGGGATGATGTAATCTTAGCTTAGTGTAATACACAATAGTTTTGTTTGTTGGGGAAATAGTTGTCTCTTGAAGTTTTTAAGATGTTACACATGGCAATCAAGTGGGTATCCTCTTATGTAAGTGCATCTGACAAGCCAATTTCACAAGCACATCTCATCAGTCACAGTTGGATGGCAAGGTTTATTGTATAAAATTTTCTTTTATTTTCTAAAGTTGGGAAAGGAAGCCTCTATAAAGAAGCCAAATGGTTTCAGAGGCCAGGAAATGGCATGCAGGCATGGATGTTTGGAAATCTGGACATAATTCACCATTCTTGTTAATTTCTTACTATTGATCTCTGAGACAGCTGTTAATCGAACTACATGTTCACAGTATTTGAGATGTAATGAAATACGAGCGTCCTGACCCCCTGGCGGGTGTAGGTCTTTGGGATTCTCCTGGAGGCTGATAGGGCAGTGGCATCCTCACCAGTTTGGCCTCTGAGCTGTACCGTGTGCTGTTGTTCATTCTCAGACTGCACTGCCTGTCCCATAGCCAGTTGTTAAATCACTTTGGATGTGTTGACAGTCTCAACATGTCGCAACTTTAAAAGTTCAAATTTTAAAAAAGGTAAGGAAATGATCTCCTAGTGAGAGAACTTCTGCCTAAAAAGTACATGCTTTGAAGACATAAATTCTGTGTTATGAACAACTTGTAATTTTCATAGGTTTCAGTTTTAGCTCCAGCAGACTCTGTGATAGATCTTAAATACGTTTATCACAGCTGGAAAAATGTTTTATTGTCATCCTTGTTTATCATAATATGCCACCTACTCTGGTTGTGTCTTACAACTGTAGCTCTGCTTTTTTGTTTTATGCTTTTTAATAGGGGAGTTGAAGGTGGGGGGGCTGGTGAATGTAAATGATACCTAGAAATTGAAACAAGAAAAAAAATGTATTCAGCCAGTACTCTTTCCAGGTTATAGCTAGACGTCATTTGGCAACCTCCATGCTGTGGTTTATTGAATAATACTTAATACCTAGCACAGTCCTCAATGAAGAGCTTTTTATGGCCTTTTCTGGAATGTTTTATAAACATAACTAAAGCTTATCCAGATGAGGACAGGGACCTTTCTTTCCTTCCTTTTTAAAGGGGAACAGCGTGTGTTCATTGGGATGCTGCAATTTAGACAGCAGAAGGAGAGCTGCAGCTGTGGGAAGACCGTCCATGTGCCTGTGTGGGATTTGGCCTTGGGCAGTCTGGACTCGCATTCCACCCCGTGCTAATATTTAGTGAATGTGAATTGGGGAAAATTATTCGGTCTCCCTTGAGCTTGAAGATGTTTGGGAAACTCTGTGAGGAGTTGGCCCCATACCATAGGCTCCCTATGTATCTTTCTTCTTCCTCTCATCCTCACACTTGAGGTCGTCCTCGAATTAATTTTCGTAGCTTTGATTTTGCTCTGCCACTCTGCATATGATTGGTGCTATTTGTTAACATAATTTGAAAATTGCAAATTCATTTTAGTAATATCTTAGGCCAAGTATAATGAGGAAAGTCAGTTTTATGGGCCCAAATCGTATTATAAAGCTAAATGGAAACCAGTTTTAGATTATTCTAATTTATCAGTTTCCTTGCCATTCCATCCAGTGTATCTTGGAAGATCAAATATCACTAGATTGAAAATCTGAAGGTTGGTTGATAGCATTTCAAAATTCCATTTAACTTTTCAGTTGAAACTGTTGACTTTTAAGAAGAATGATGCTGTTTTGAATTTATAGTAACATCACCATAATTTCCGGGGAGTGAATGGAAACTTTGGGATGGTGGGCATTGAGCCCAGCAGTGGAGTGTTGTGTTCTTTAGACCCCCAGAATTGGCCCCTGTGAGTCCTCTCTGGGGCTGTAACTTACTAGAGGACAGGCCCCAGCTTCCGCTTAAGTTGATTAGAGTGGAGGGTTAATGAGGATCCAGGGCAATGGGTTCCTCAGCTTCCTGTAGCCCTCTGCTCTCTGTTCCCTAGCTGGGCACCTCTTCCTCTGACACACCTTTCTCTGCCCTTTGGCATCTTCCCAGTGGCTCAGCCACAGGTCTTTTTCCCGACTGGCTCAAACCATGTCTGTATCTGCCCGTTGTCTGCCCAGGGTTCCTCCAAAGATGCCTCTGCAGGCTGGGCCCCCTGTGGCGCTTCCTCCAAATGACTGTTGAAGATGGGACATGAGTGTTCAAGAGCTAGAATGCTCCTGGTGTTCAGATCTGGTTCAGGGCTGGCAGCAGGTCCTCATTCTGCATGCCATGCAGCCTGATCACGGGTCCCAGCTGCAGCCTGCTTGGATGCTGGGGCAGCTATGAGTATCTAAATCCACTTTGAATTTTACCTTAGAGCAGTGTCAGATGAGAGGAATTGAGGGTACTTTAAAAACATTTTTAATTCTGGTAAAATACACATAATATAAAATTTAGCATCTTTTGCCACTTTTAACTGTACAGTTCAGTGGCATTAAGTACATACACGTTGTGCAATCATCACCACTGTCCATCTCCATGACTTTTTCATTTTTCCAAACTGAAACTGTTTCCATTAAACACTAACTCCCATTTCTCCTTCCCCCAGCTCCTGGCAACCACATTCCTACCTACTCTAGGTGCCTTATATAAGTGGAATCATACAGTATTTGTCCTTTTGTGACTGACTTATTTCATTTGGCATAGTGTCCTCAAGGTTCATCCCTGTTATGGAATCTGTCAGAATTGCCTTCCTTTTTAAGGCTGAATAATCAAAAAATACGAATATACCATATTTATATAATGTAGTATCCATTACTACATGGTATGTAATACTTATCCATTTATCTAATGATGGACGCTTGGGTTGCTTTCACCTTTTGGCTTTTCTGAATAATGCTGCTATGAACATGGGTGTGCAAATATCTCTTCAAGTCTCTGCCCTCAACTCTTTTGGGTATATACCCAGAAGTGGAATTGCTGGATATGGTAGTTCTATTTTCATGTTTTTGAGAAACTTCTGTACTGTTTTCCATATAGACTGCACAAAGGTTCCAGTTTCTCTTCATCCTTGCCAACATTAGTTATTTTCTGGGTGTTTTTGTGTGTGTGTGTGTGTGTGTGTGTGTGTGTGTGTGTGTGTGTGTGTGTGTGTGTGTGTGTGTGTGTGGTGTGTGTGTGTGTGTGGTGTGTGTGTGTGTGTGTATGTGTGTGGTGTGTGTGTGTGTGTGTGTTTTGATATCCATCCTAAGCTGTTCTGAGGTGGTATCTCCTTACAGTTTTGGTTGAGGGCACTTTTGAGTTTTAGCAAATATCAGTGAAGTATTTCAACTTTTTATAGGCACAAACTGACTTAAAACCTGAAGGTTTTGAGAGGAGAGGAGCATGAGAAGAAGACAGAGCATATGAACAACAGTCGGAAGCTGATTTTCTACTTGTCATTCATTTGCCAAATGTTTACTGAACACCTGCTATTCCTCAGGCCCATGCTGGTTGGGCCCTTGTGAAAGAGACAGAAAATAAGTCTAATGCAGTCCTGGCTGCCCAGGGGATCACCATGCAATAGGCAAGTGAGTGCCTGAACTCAAGGAAAGAGGACTGTGGCCTGGGTCCTGTTGCAGTAGAGGGTCAAGTCCACACTGAGGTGTGGACTGTCGCTGGGGCCGAGCCCGTGGAGCACTCGGGAGAGTGCAGCACTGGGAGCACGGCGATGCTCCTGCTGTGGGTTTGGATCCTATATAGGAATGGCTGGTGCACTCACTGGCTGAGTGCCGGTCACGAAAAAGACAAAAAATAAATAAATAAAAGGCCTGCCGTAGAGAAAATGGATATTGTGATAGAGGGAGCTGCTGGGATGCATGTGTACCCAGTGTCTTGGAGTTTAGGAACCTCAGATGGCTCCATATATTGTCTTTGGAGGAGGAGTACCAGGAGCTGAGACTGGATGTATTGACACAGGTCAGATCACAAAGGGTCTTACAGGCCCTTTTAAGGAGGTTGAATTTCATCTGGAAGGCACAGGGAGCTTTTGAAAGACTGAAAGCAGAAGAATGGGTACCATCAGATTTGCATTTTCAAAAGTCTGCCTTGGTGGCAGGGTGGAAGGGTGCATTATAGAGGGTTAGACCACAGGCCCAGTCCCCAGTCAGGTGCTGTGTGGTAACCAGGGAAGAGGTGGTGATGGCAGCAACCAGGACTTGGCATAGATGCCATAGCATCCTAAAGTTGTCATTGTATAATGCTCAAGTTTGGACAAAGAAAGTTCTTAACAGTTTCCAACTGTAGAGCTCTCTGTCTCTTTTTGCCTTCAGATTGGCTTTGCCATCTCTGGTCTCTGAGGGAAGGCAGGAGTCAGTTGTGTCTTAGCTGGAAGCAGAACTCCTTTGGTGGTGTGCCTTGAGTGCCTATGGACATGGGCTACCTGGTGCCACTTACCTGGTGGCTTTTTGCTCATGTAACTGCAGCAGGTGTCTTGTGTCCTGTGGTTTGCAGCATGGAACAGAGGCTGTTTGCAAGGGATTTTGGGTCTCAGTGGTTGGGGGCCTCTGCATGCCTTGGTGATTAAGGAAGGTTCTGGTAAGCCAAAACCAGATTTTGATTTCATGGGTAGAGTGCAGGATTTTGGATTATGTATCCCAGCCATGGCCCAAGTTTACAGTGACTAGGAATGCAGTTCACTCTTTTGCTCTCTTGCTCAACACGCAGATTGTTACCTGTGTATGTTATGGTGCTATTATTTCATGGATATACCATTGTGTGGCATCAGCATGTATGGGAATGCTGTTGGAGGTCGACACTAACCTCTGCTGGGTGTGCTGCATGTTTTCTAGAAACCTCTCTGCTTGGCAGTTTGAGACCAGGGTTCTCATTTCTACATTGCCACTAGCTAATAGGAGAATTTTGAGAAGTCTCCTAATCTCTGTAGACATCATTTTATTCATTTGTAAAATGGTATGACAGATGCTCACAGCTCAGGAGTGGTTGATTTAGGGATTTGTGACTCAGGATGCCCGTAGTTGGAGTTCAAAGAAGTCTTTGAAATTGCATGCAAACTGTTTGTAAGTATGTGTGTTTGTGTGTGTATATATATATACACACACATATATATATACACACACATATATCCATATATATATACACATATATACAATGTGTGTGTGTGTATATATATATATATATATACACACATTTTTTTTTTATATATTTTTATATATTTTTTTTTTTTTTTTTTTTTTTTTTTTTTTTTTTCTTTTTCGTGACCGGCACTCAGCCAGTGAGTGTACCGGCCATTCCTATATAGGATCCGAACCTGCGGCCGCTGGGAGCGTCGCCGCGCTCCCAGCGCAGCACCCTCCCGAGTGCGCCACAGGCTCGGCCCCACACATTTTTTTTAAAGTGTATTTTTTTACCAGACTTTCTCAGAGATCCAGCACCTAAAAAAGAAACCATGGTTAATCTTGGGGGCTCCCTTTTAACTCTCTGTGCTTTGTCGATTCATCAGTCTCTGCATGTGGATGGCCTCTCACATGGCCTGAGTTCTTCCTCCCACTGTGCAGTGGGTGGCACTTTGGATGCCCAGATGTTAACATCAAGTAAGCAGAAGCTCAGTCAGTGTTAGTGAAATTAAATCACTCTGCAAAAATCAATGTTAAGCAGAATTAAATCACTTGATTTTAATAGCAACATGGAATAGCAGTTTTTCATCTTCGTTGTGCTGTTTTCCCTCTCCAGATAGCTTTTAGTTTTTTTTTGTTTGTTTGTTTTGGTGTCCTTTTCAAGGAGAAGCAGCCTTGGACAATTGCAGCAGATTTTTAGATACCGTGGTTGAGGATCCAGGGGTTTGTCATGGGTTGATTAATCAGGAAGTATTATTCTAGAGTATTAGAATATATTTACTGCAGGCAGAGAGCTTGCATGGTTTAGAGGTGGCTCAGAAAGCACATTTGGATCTTGTTGTACTTCCCTGCCATCGTGGATGGATATCAGTTACCATGTCATATGGCTCTTTCAGGATGCTCCAGTGGAGAGCAGTTTTAATACTGAAAACATCGTGTTAAATAGAGAGATGCTGTTACCATCGTTCCAGCCAATAGTGTGAGTGAGGGTAGGGGCCACCTCTCAGGACGGTTACCCCCCTCACACCATCCTCTATCCACCCCCTCATGACCACTGACCTGGCTGGGGGCAGAGGAGGGGGGCCCTGTTCCAGCATGGCCCTAGAAGCAGAATTCCAAAATGTTTGTATCTCCCTTTGGACGTTGTTTGGGGTCAAGGAGACAGAGCAAACAAGGAATGAATTTTGAGGATTTATGATCATTTTGATGATGATGATTATAAAAAACAAAAAAATCCTACATGCTTATGGTAAAACACTTAAACAAGGTAAGGAGTAAAAGTACCAAGCTCCCTCCTACTCTTCTCTCCTCTGACTCTTCCTCCTCCCACCCTGCTTCCCAAAGGTGAGCTTTGCTCGTGCTCCCTGTGCATAGCAAACATGTTATGTCCTGGTTGTTTTTTAAACACAAATTTGCAATTTGTGATTTTTTGATTTAATATCCCTTCTGATAGCAGAGTGATCTTTGTTTTTAAAGTGATTTTGAGTATCCAAGTAATACAGGAATTTATGCTCCTTGTGAAAATTAAAACAATACAGAATCACAGAGTAGAAGGCAATAGCTTACCCTTCCTCTCCCTGCTGCTCTGGGTTCACTTCCCCTCCCAGAGGGATCTACTGGCAGGTCACAGGTCAGCGTGCCTCCTTCCATGTGTTTTTTCACATGTTCATGTGCACCTGTGTAAACAGGGGTGGGGGTGTGTCTCTGAGTGTGAAGGGAGAAGTAAGCCACAGAGCTATGAGTCATTTTTTAATTCATTATTAGCATATTCATTGTTATAAATCATACTTATTCTATATGCCCCTTATCCAATCTCTTCCCTCTCCCTCAGGTAGTTTTGTTTTTTAACATAAATAGGATCTGTATTATCCTGAGGCTCTTTTTCTCTCTCTCTCCCAAACATTTCTTTTAGAGTAGTTTTAGGTTTACAGTAGTGGATAGTAGACAGTTCCCATATACCCCTTAACAGTTTCTCGTCTTGTTAACATCTTATATTACCATGATAAATTTGCCACTAAGGATCCAGTGGTAGCCCATGACTATTAGTGGACTAAACTCAACACAGTTTTTGCCCGGTGTTCCTATCCTGGTCCAGGAATCCATGCAGGACACCACGTTAAATTTAGACATCCTGTCTTCCTTAGCTGCCTCTGGTCTGAGATGGTGGTCTCAGGCTTGCCTTGTCCTTGGGAACCATGATGGTTGTAAAGAACACTGGTCAGGTTTTTTGCAGGATGTCTCTTGGTTTGTCAGATTTTTTTTTTTTTTTTAATGGTTATACTGAGATTATGGGTTTTAGGGAGGAAGACTCAGACCTGAAATGCCTTCCTGTGTCATCATATCAAGGATGCATAATGTCAGCATGGCTTGTCATCAGCAATGTAAACTCACCTGGCTGAGGTAGTGTGTATTGTGCTTCTTTACTGGTAAGGGCTTTAATAAATCAGTTATATACTGATGTTCTGTTCTTTTTAATTGCTGTGTATTGATCACTATAAAGAGACCTTGCAGTTTCTTTAAAAGATGGACATTTATCCTGGTTTTTGATTTTATAAATCAGATTCTAGGGAATACCTTTACATAAATCTATTTGCTGTGTCTAATGAAGCTTGGATCTCTTGAAGAAGAGTTACTGGGTCAGAGTTACAGGGATTCTGATTTTTTGATAGATGTTGCTCTCCAAAATGGAGAGTCCTTGTTGCCCCCTCCTCATTCAAACTTGGTGTTAGTAGGTTTGTCAATTTTTTGCAAATCTGGTAAGTTAATGATACAAAAGGTCCCCAACTTACAATGGGTTTATCAGGACATAACCCCATTGTAAGTTGAGGAGCATCTATCTGTATTTTACTTTGCATTTCTGTAGTTGTGGGAAGTGTATTTACCATACCCAGGGAACCTTAGCGTAAGAAGATGGTGAGAACCAGACTCTCCAGCAACATTTGGGAAACATCTGTTTAGTATCAAGCTCTTATAAAAACAGAGGTAAAATAAGGATCTACCCTTAAAGACTCAAAGCCTTTCTCTAAAAGCTCTTTCCCATAACACCTACCTGAGATATGTCTTTGATCATGAGCCCCAGCTTTTAAAAATGGAATTAGTGCGAGTCTGTTGTTTTCCATCTAATACATTGGTGAGAACTGCTTGATGGTATGGGGACATTTATGGGGAGGGCGTTGGGGAAGGGAGAAGTAACCCCCCCTCCATACTAGGGTGGACCTGGGTGGGATGCATGAGTGGTGGAGCAGTGTGGGACCCTGGCTCTTTAGTCTCCAGGGTGGTTGCATTTTGCCAATGCTTTGTTCCATGTCCCTTTGTCCCTTACCCAAGGTGTTGGCTAGAAAGTGTGAGGGGCTGGTGGAGCATGCTCAGTGTGTTCCCTAACCCAGGGATGTGGGGGAGCAGGCCCACTCCCCCACCTCCAGCCTTTCCTTGCTGTCCCCTGACTTGCCATCCCACAACTATGGGCTGCCATGCTGCGGCTGGGAGATCCCTTAAGCCTCAGAGGCTGGCTCTAAGATGAGTGGAAGGCAGTGCGGTGTAGAGGTGGTGTTGGCCATGGGCAGGTGAGCATTGACTTTGCCTATGAGCAGTGCCACCTCCATGTAGAGGGAGGGGTCCCTACCCTATTGTGAGGATTTGAGGCTTTTGTTTAGGTTTTTCTCCTTTACAGGATGACTATAATCCTGTACTTTGAGCTTTGTTCCAGGGTGGGTCCCTGGGAAGAGTGGTCCACAAAGCAGGTGAGCGCGGCTGCTGTCCAGCAAGCCCTGCCTCCCTGCTGCAGAATGTAGAGGACGTGCACAGATGCTTAGTGGGTCTGGGTTCTGCTCTCCCTGGTGCTCTGAGCACAGGGCTTGCCTGCCTTTTGGGCCATCTTTACCTCCCAAGGAGCATCTTCTGTTTTTTGTGTTTCCTTACTGTTGAGGGTAGAATTCTTCAAGGCTATTTCAACTCCCTGTGTGCTTACGACGGGCCCCTTAGCAGCACCTGTATTATTTCTGGTCATCATTTGGAAATGTGTCCATTATCTGGTACCAGGGAGCATTTGCATTTTCCCTTTATACTTAGTTGACACACTTTTATGTCTCTGGGTTTTTTTTTTATTTTTAGCATAATTGTTCTTGTCTACATAGTGTACCATGCCTTTGACTTTTAAGCAAATTAATGCAGTCTGTGCTGGGCTGTAAGGGTGCAGGGAAACGAAATTGGTGGGTTCTTAGGGGGTGAGGTATATCCTCAAAGACCCCCCTGCACCACTTATTCTCGTGTACCCGTTCCACGCCAGGGTCTTTAATGCTCCTTGACAGTCCATCAAGTGGGCCTGCCTGTCACCCTTCACAGTGAGAACAAGCCTTGGGTAGGCTTGGACACCCCCAGTTGTGCTGCTATGTGGCTTCATGAAGTCTGCCACCTTCCTAGAGCTGTGTGGTTGTGGCAGCCTAGCTTTTTGGGGGGACCTCAGCCTGCGGTGCTCCTGGCCCAGCACCCCTGAGCCCTCTTGACTGCAAGGCCTGGTGAGAGGAGCTGGCCAGACTCGGGTTGGCCCCTAACATCTCACTAAGTGGTTTGCCTTAAAGGCCAGGGTTGCTCACACTTGTCAGAGTTCTATATAAACTTGAGAATGATGTTGTTCTCAACTGGAACAGCAAAAAAACTGAAGTTCTCAATTGCCATGGAATAACATGTAGATTTTTTGGTGTGTGATCTGAATATCAGCATCACATAAAGAATGTGTGTGTCAGGTCGAGGAGGCTGATTTCCCCGTGACTTGCAGAGGAAAGTTGGAGCTGTGTCTAAGCAAGGAAGGAAAGGTTATCTATTTGAGAGTTGAGATAAGGAAGGGAATGCAATTTAATAGAAACGGGGAGTGACACGCGGCAGTTGCCTGATGAAGTTGAGGTATCGTGTTCTAAATTTGTGAGATCCATCTCTGTCCTCCAAGGAGAACATCGTGTGTGCAGGAAGAGTTCTTGTAGTTGGATTAGACTGTGTTTTCTGTCTTAATTTTTTTCCCCATGAGTTGTGAACAGAAACAAGAATTTGACATTCTGTGGTGTGATTAACTTGTGGAAACAGTACATGCTTTTCAGTGGACTGTAAGGTTTGAAACAATACCATTTTCCGTACCATGTCAGTGGGACTGTTTACATGTGCGTTATGAAATATAAAGTAAAGCTCTGTAAAGCTTTTCTTAAGCTTCCTTTGTTGCCTTTCTTTGAGGCATGAGGGTTGAGAGAAGTTTCCACCCTCGGAGCCTTAGATGAGGTACCCACCTTGGTCAGAGTGCCCAGTGTGTGAGAGAACCGCTCTTTTGTTGATTTGCACCTCGTGGTTGCAGCCTCATCAGTTTTGAGAGATACTTCTGAAGAAGTATTTTCTATTCCAGAATTGTGTGAAGTTGTCTAGATTTAAGCCCAACACTGTCCCCTAATAACTGAGGGATCCCAGGTGGGTCATTGCGTCATTGTTGGCCCTCATTTTCCTTAGCTGTAAAACAGGGCAATAATACCCCCAAAGAGTTATCAGTAGTAAATCAAGTTAGGCTTATAAAATCTCAGAAATGGGCACCTCCACAGAAATCTTTATTACCTGTGTAGGCAGTCCAGTCTGATTTCAGATATATCCAGTTGTGTGTTCTTATATGGAACTCAAATATTTCACCCTGTGTTGGTCCAAGTTCTGTGTCCCCCTCCCCCAACAGGGTCACATAGAGCCCTGCCTGCCCTCCTCCCTGGGGACTCTCGCCTGCTTGTTTCTTTAGTCGTTCCCCAGGAGACGGGATTTCTGGTCCCTCTTCCTTCCTGGCTGTCACTTGGATGCTCTCCCTTTGGCTTTCCTGACTTTTAAAGTGTGGAGACAGAAACAAACCCAGTTTTGGGGGCCTCTTCTCTGGACTCTTACTCTATGAAGTCTCTTAGGAATGGTCTAAGATCGCCTGCCTTTTTTTTTTTTTGGCAGACACAACACCTCATCATCACATACAGAAATTATATCCAATTAAATCTCCTAAGTCTTTTTCACACCTCCTACATTTGTGCATTTCTTTTTTTGCACCCAAGTGTCCAAATAGCATTATTTCCTCTCTATTGCAATTCCAATCTGTTGATCTTTTTAGCTCTTGATTCTGTCATTCAATGTATTTGCCATCTCTCCTGGAAACTTGTCATCCTTGAATTAGATAAACATTTTATCTCATTGTTCAAGTAATTGATAAAAATGTTGAGACATACAGAACTCAAGAGCCTTGTCGCCCTCCACTAGAGACCTTCCTTCGGCTATTCATTACTCAACACTTTGGAAGGTGAACTGCATGTTTACCAAGCTACTCAAATGAGTTCGTATTTCTTCACCTTGTTAACCAGCAGGGCACTGTAGACAAAGTATGTATTCCTGCAGTCTACCACTTAAAAAAAAAATTCTTATTCCAAGAAAGAAAAAAGACACATCTCTAAATCCAGTTACTGTGTGGTTTGTGATGGTTTAGGGTTTCTGTTTCCAGCAGTGTTTTTCTTCTATTTCTGCCTTTGTTTGGTAACACTGCTGGAGTGCAGGTAATGGACTGTTACTACCAGGTGGCTTGGAGGTTAGCTATGACTGGATGTTATCTGGAGCAGAGCAGATTGAGCTGCTTGGGAGAAGAGTATTTAGATGATCCTTTTTTGGGAGCCAAGACCTGGAAGGGCACTGGTTTTGGACATCCTCTCCTGGCAGGATGCTAGGAGTGGCTTCCATGGGTTGCTCTCTGGACTGGTGAGCAGAGGCTTCTGTGGTGCAGATGGAGAAATCCTAAATGCCAAGGGTATCTGGTGATGGTAAAAATTGCAGCATGCCTCAGTGAAGGAGTCAGGGATGCAGACTGGCCTTCAGATGCTTGGATCAGCACAAAGTGGAAAAAATACTCCTCTTTTGTAGGGAGAGATGAATCTGGAGGTGTTAGAGCAGAATAGTAAATGCAGAAGTTGTAGAAGATACAAAGGCCTTTGTAAGAATGGGCATGATCCCTAAAGGGATGCCTAAAGGGCTTCGGGACAGGCTGGAGCCAGGATTGGCCCTCCTTGTTTTGCTCCACCTCATTTTACAAGGCAGGAGCTGTGTTGAGGTAGAGATGTGCCTGGCTTTAGGGAACCCTTGTACACTGCTGGTGGGAATGTAAATTAGTACAACCATTTTGAAAAACAGTATGTAGCTTCCTCAAAAAACTAAAAATAGAACTACCATATGATCTAGCAACCCCACTACTGGGTATATATCCAAAGGAAAGGAAAGCAGTATGTCGAAGAGATAGCTGCACTCCCATGTTTATTGCAGCTCTATTTACAATAGCCACGATATGGAATCAATGTAAGTGTCCATCAGCAGATGATTGGATGAAGAAAATGTGGTATATATACACAATGGAACAGTATTTACCTATAAAAAAGAGTGGCAATATGGATGAGCTTGGAGGACATTAAGTGCAATGAGCCAGGCACAGAAAGAGAAATACTGCATGTCCTCACTCATATGTGGAAACTAAGAAAGTTGGTTGCATAGAGATAGTAGAATAGTGGTTGCTAGAGGATTGGAAAGGGAGTGGGAGTGGGATAGAGAGAGGTTGGTAATGGATACAAAATTAAAGCTAGATAAGAGGAAGAAATTCTAGTATTCCATAGCACTGTAGGGTGACTAAATTAACAGTTTATTGTGTATGTTCTAATAGCTAGAAGAGAGGTTTTCTCTTTTTTTCACTTTTTTTGTCAGCTGGCCAATATGAGATTCGAACCCTGACCTTGGTGTTACAAAACTGTGCTCTAACCAATTGATCTAATGGGCCAGCCCTAGAAGAGAGGTTTTGAATGTTCCCAGCACAAAGAAATGGTAAATGTTTGAGGTGATGGATATGCTAATTACCCTGATTTGATCATTAAACATTTTATACATGTGTTGAAATATCACTTAGTACTTCATAAATATGTACAATTATTGTGTGTCAATTAAAAATAGTAAAAGAAAACACCCACAAACACTCAGTGTTAAAAAAAATTGGTGAAATAGGATGTGGTGCTGCCACAGTGAAGGTTGCAAAGACGATTGGTTGCAGGTGGTTCAGCTTCTGCCCACCTGCCCCACTGCTGCCTGCCTGTAAGGATGTGTGGACTCCTGCTGCGGCCCCCTCTTTGTGTCTTGACATTTCTGGAGGTGCTGGGTGTAGGCCCACAGCCACACCTGGCTTGGGTGGTGTTTTTAAATGCCTGGCCTGTGTGTGCTCTGTCTGTGGCAGAGCTGTGGCTGAACCTGCCTTCTTTCCAGCTGGGCTGTCCTCAGTCCTCAGTAGTGGATGGGCTGCACAGCCGGCCTTCAGCTGTACGTTTACACTAGTGTGACCCACATGAGGGCAGGTTAAAATGCAGCAAAAGCTTTCCTCTATACTTTATTGTGGTAAAATACGTATAACTTAAAATTTACCTTCTTAACCACTTTAACTGTACAGTTTATGAGTATATTCACATTGTTGTATAACCAATCTCTAGAACTCTTTTCATTTTGCAAGACTGAAACTCTGTGCCCATTAAACCTCTACACTAACCTCATATTCCCTCTTTCCCTCAGGCTCTGGTAACCACCATTCTATTTTTTCTCTCTGAATTCGACTACTCTACGTGCTTTATATGAGTGGAATCATATGGTTTTTATTCTTTTGTGTCTGGCTTATTTCACTTAGCATAATGTCCTCAAGGTTCATCCACGTCATATCAAGTGTCAGATTTTGCTTCCTTTTTAAGGCTGACTAATATTTTATCATATGGATACACCACATTTTGTTTGTTTGTCCGCTGATGTACACTTGCGTTGTTTCCATCTTTTGACTGTTTTGTCAGCACCACACTCTCCCAACTGAGCTAACTGGCCATCCCTATATGGGATATGAACCTGTGGCCTTGGTGTTATCAGCACCACACTCTCCCAAGTGAGCCATGGGCCGGCCCCTCATCTTTTGACTGTTTTGAATAATACTGGGTGTGCATCCCCTGTATTTTGTTTGGTTGCTGACCACTGTCAGAATGACCGTTCCCAGACTCTGTATTTGCATCATGTTCATGCCACACACCCGTCAGTGGCCACTCCTTTCCATTGCTTTGTTGGCACTGAGGCTTTGCATCCAGCTGAGGTTGTCCCCTTGGCCTTTTGAGCACCTTCTGTCCCAGGCCTGCCTTTAGTACCCCCTGGCCTGGCTTGCCTTGCCCCTTCCTATACTCCTTAAGGCTCGTCCCTTCCCTTTCTTCTCAATGGTGTAGATCCCTGCCCTCCTAGAGGCCAGCTCCATGCAGTCCCTCTGACCTCAGCAGCCCACCTGCACAGCAGTTCTTCCTCTGAGCTCCTGCCTATGTAGCTTTCAGTTAGTGCTTGATTGCCGCAGGGTGATGCCCTCTCTGGGCATCTGAGATCCGATGTCCTGTCATGTTTCGTATGGCAGCTCTCATAGTAGTTACAGAGTGATTCATTAGTGCATGTGCATCAAGCCCATGGCATTGCCTCTGTGTCAGGGCCACTCCAGGCCATTGGACATGGAGTGAGATGGGCTGCAGGGTCCATCAGGGCTGGCTGCTCCAGGAAGGCAGGAACGTGTTGGTTTTGTTCACTGCTGACTTTCCAGCACCTGGGAAGCACTTAGCACATGGTAGGCATTTTATAAATATTTGCTGGAAGAATGAATACATTTAGTCCCAAACCTCCATCTGAATCATGAGGAAACTGAGGCACAGAGAGATGTAATGACTGACCTCAGGCCATGTGGTGGGTAGTTAGTGATGGAACCCCGAGTTACCTGAGTATTAGCCTGGTGCCCTTCCTCTCCAGCAAAGCCCTGGTAATTCAGGGGGCTACTTTAACACCACATCTGTGAAGAATCACATCACAGGGTAGGGGGGACAGATGAGAGGGACTTCTACACTGATTATTAGCTTGATTAAGATAATGGGCTAACTGAAAAGAGTACAGGTCACTTAAGGAAACTGGAGCATCATAGGGCAAAGTAAAATGCTTTTGAAATGAGGGTGTGAACTGTAACTGGAATGAAGTAATGTGTTCTATAAAACGGAGCTAGTGAGAGGACGGGGGACACAGGGCTGACTTTTATTTAGAACAGTTGCCTGGTTCTGAGCAGAAAATCAAAAATCATGAAGAGGGGAAAGGAAGGCAGAAGGAGCGTGTTTTTGCAGGGCACTTGTTCTGCAGTCCTTGCTCAACTGGGCTGCACGTCAAAGCTCCCCCAGGGCTCCACAGCGCCATCCTCTGGCTGTGCAGCTTGCTGTTTGTAGGGTCAGGGTGCAGTCTGTTCTGCATGGTGGCTCCTTGGTGGTGGTGAGGGTGTGTGACTCGACAGTCTGTGCCCTGGGAAACCTCATAATGAGGTGAAGCTCTGGCTCTCAGAGGGGACCCCCAGAGTGTGTGCTAGTAGGTGGGAGTATAACCAAGGGAATCCAGCCCCTATGTGCTGCTTCATCAAAATTTGACCATCCGTGGAAACTGTGAATAATTAGACAGAATTGTAGGCTCCTATAAGGACGTTTTTAAAATACAGAAACTTAGAATGTTGTACTTTTGGATATTTTAAGATCAGAAAGGCATTTGGAGTAACTGTCAGAGTGGGTAATGTTTATATGAAGATTGAGGAAAACAGTTGTTGCTCCTCAGTTAAAGCAAATAAAGTTTTATTTGCACCAGTCTGTTCGGCTGCAGAGGCTTTAGGTGGAGGGGACCCTGGGGCTTGCGTACCCTGCAGTCTTTAAATTAATTCCCGGTAAAGTTTCCATGTCTTTACTGGAATGGCGAAATATAAACATCTCACTCATCTTTGTAAGTTTTTTACTACATTGTGACACTGTTTTAATGTTCCAAGCCTTCAGGATGGCATTTTATGTGTGCATGCATTTTTAAGTTGTTTATATGCATGACAGAGGTGACTCTTATGTGGGGCAGTAAAGAACAATTTGCACATTCAGATTACACTTAGTTTTTAGTTTCTGTTCTCAAAGTCACCTGTGTACTGGATATCCCTTACATTCTTATGATTGACTTCAGTTACTGAATGTGTCAGGTGGTGGGGACTGCTGTCTGTGTGAAATAGAAATGTGCATATACAGTGTAAACACATTCTCACTGACACATGAAGATAAAAGGCTTAACATGAATTGTGTCTGTTTACACTTACACAGAAAATTCTACTATAACAAACTCTGCAGTATCAGTAGTGTTTGTTATCATAACATTGTCTTTTTTCTCTCCCTCTCGATCTCTGAGGTTTTGGTTAGTTGCAGTCTATTGCAGGGTGAGGCCTAAAGAAATCCACGCTACCTCTTCACTGAGCGCAGTGAGGTATGCTCAAGACCTTGAAGGGCTCAGGGTCAAGGGCTGCAGTTTTGGCAGCTGTGGAAGGATCATGTGGTACTAGGGAGACTGTCTCCACCCCATTTTTCTTCCATGCACTGTTTGGGGGTTTTCTGGTAGCGTGAAGGTCAGATTGAGAAATGCAAGTGCATAGGCTTGACTGGCGTCACATTGCAGATGTAGGTGGATGGGGAGGGCAGTGACAAGTGAGGGGATTAAGGGATTGTTTCCTAGGGCAGTGGGTCTCTCAGGGTGGTTCCTAGACCAGCAGGATCAGCATCACCTGGGCACTTATCAGAAACACAAATTTTCTGGCCCTACCACTTTATGTTTTAACAAGCTCTCTGAGTGGTTCTGACACATGCTGAGGAGTGTACACCCTGAAGTTGGCCTCCTAAGCACTTGTCTCAGTTCACTTTCTAGCATCCATCCTGCTGTGCTCTTGTTCCTCTCCCTGCCACATGTGCTGTACCCCAGGGTTCCCCTGAACTGCCACCAGGCAAGTCAGCTCCAGTTGCCTCCGCAGTGTGTGCTCCTCCCTCTGGCCAGGGCACCCTCCCCCTTGCCCTTCCTCGGAAGACCCTTTTCATCCATCCTTCCTACCCTCTTCAGAGACCCCCTCCTCTTGATCTCCTCAGAGATAGGGAGTCCTGGGTCCCCTTCTCTGCCTTCCCAGAGTCCTGACCATTGATGTATTTAAAACTTTTAGTTCATTTAGTTTGCCGGAGGGGAGGTTACTGTCTTCCCCTTGTGCAAAATCCAGTTACTAGTAAATCATTTCTACTTTTAGAGTGGTAGTGTCTAGAGATACATTTTTGTTGTGCTAAGTTATTGGTTCCAGAAAATCTATTTTAAGAGAAGTAAAGAATTATTGTAGTGAGCCACTGACTGAGACAAAATAAGCTGCTTATATTAACCCAAAGATTTTGTTACATTGCATTTAACCACTAGAAGTAGAGATGGCAATTGGTTCACTAATGTTTTACCTACATTATTTGCCTGTATACATATAGTAAAAGTGTTAATTATGCTTTCTGATATCACTAAAACTATCACATTTTTAAGGAAGAGTTGATTGAAGTTGAAAACAAATGAAAACTTATGATATTCTTTAATGGAATTGCTGACAGAATGGTAGTCAGTTATTTTGTAACTTTCCTCCCCTTTGGTACATTAGTAATATTTAGATTGGTGCAACAAAATGGATAGATATTTTCATTAATCTTTAATGTATGTAGTGACACCACCTAAAGCTAGTTACTGTGGATGGTAACACAAAAATATTCATCTGATCCTTTTGACAGCTTCTGTAGGGTAGGTAGTAGCAGCCCATTTTGTAGGTCAGCAAAATGAGCCTTAGAGATGGGACGTGTCCACTTTAAGGGCAGGAGCCAATAAATGGCATTCAGGATGCAGACCCAGGTTATCCCATTTTTCTTTTTCTAGGACCCCAAAGTTGTGTCTGATGTAGAACATTTAATAACCATGTAATTGTGTTTCTTGTATCGTCTTCCAAATACTTAGATAACGTAGCTTTGGAAGATTTTCTCAGCCAAATGCTGTTCATTAGCCCTTTTCATATTAGCACTTCTTAGGGATTTATTTCCCAAATATGTATAGTTTGTTTATACCATTCACTTAAGTTCTTAGAGCAGAAATTCTGCCTCTTGGTCTTTTATAAAAATACCTAGGAGTTTTTGGGAATAGAGTTACTTTCAATTAGAAAGGCTTTATTTAAAATGGTATCTTAGGGGAAGTGAATTTTACCCCAGGTACCAGGCTGCCAATCACCCCTCCCATCTCCCCCCATGCCTTCCAGCACTCCTGTGCATGGGTGGACTCCATCTGTTTTGGTTCTGCTGTCATTATTGTCACTGGCTTGGGTGACTGCTGCCAAGGCCCACTGTACCCACCTTCCAGCTCCGTCCTTTCTCCCTGCTTGCCTTCGTTTCCATACGCTTCCATTATTCTTTACTAGCTGGTCTGGGATCTCACCTTTCAAAAGTTTGGGGTTTTTTTTTTTTTTTTTTTTGGATCATGCCAATAACTATTGCTTTGAAAAGAGAGAAATGGTATTTTGCAATTTGCTTTTAATCATCAATGAGTAGTAGCAAAGGGTGTGTCTCTCCTTCATGCACTGTATTGGATATTTATTTATGTGTCATTTCACAGCACAAATGAAGCATATTGCATTCTCTTTCCCATTTGTGGCTTGTGCCTTTTGAACATTGTGCTATCATTCATGGTCCAGCTTGGTTTTCATTTTTTTCTGTTTCTATCACAAAACACCCCAAAGACCAACACTGTCAGTCACATAATCTAAAACAGCTGGTTCCCGGGCCCTGCCTCGCACTTTGTGGCTTAGGCCTTGTCTTCTCTTCCAGAATAAGTGGGTAGTTTCTTCTACTTTTTTTCTTTTCTTCTGTAAATGGGGAAAAATGTGTCAAGTGTGGAGACTGCTCTTTAATTTGAAGGAGGTGCTAGTTCCAGCTCTATAGCGTGGCTTCCGTTAACTGAGTGGTCTGCGCTGGCCATGGAGGGGAGCCAGATGGTGAATGGAAGCAGATCTTCCTTGATGTCTGCATTTTGATTGTAGTCTTAAAGTTCAGCGCACTTCAATTATGTGACCACGCTCTTTCATTGGGTACTGAATTTTTGTGATCTTTTGGAAATGATAGCAAATAATACTTCGGAAATGATACCGAATACTTTATAACGTGATTGAACACATGTTGAATGCAATAATGGATTGAATTCAGGTATTCCTCTGTAAAAATTTCTGTTTATTGTTTAAGAGCAAATTAATATACTTAATTTTAAAGGTGTAGAAAGAATACAAATTTTCACGCTGGGCATAGGAAAAAAGCAAAAGCACCCACCTCCCAAAAAAGACTTAGTACCCTTAGTACTCAGTGACATTAATTAAGTCACTGACCTGAAGCTGGGTGAAGATGAAATAGAGAAATGAGAGGTGGAGGAGGGAGGGAAGAGGAGTTGGGGACAGATGGGGGAACTGTTGCAGCTCAGGTGTTTGGGCAAAGCTTTGAGGAGGTGACATTTGAATTGAGACCCATGTGACGAGAGAACAGGGACAGCCATGTGAAGAGGGGAACTTGTTCCAGGCAGTGGAGTATGAGGACAGAGGGAGCTTGGCATTTTGGAGGGTGGTGGCCACAGTGTGCTAAGCAAGAAGAACATGCTAGACGATGAGGGAGAAATAGGCAGGGACGAGCTCCTATAGAGTCTGTCGGCCTGGTGCTGGGTCAGAGATGGCGTTGGTGCGGGGGGGTGGATTGTGGGAAAAGTGTTGGTGGTGGTTCAGTCTGGAGATGACAGCAGCTCAGATCAAAGTTAGCACAGTGAAGACACACACGTGGTGAGATTCGTTTATTCTACACGCGTGTTATATGATGTGTCTACCGTACTCCAGGTACTGTTTTAGGCACTAGAGATGTAATTGTGAACTAAATAGAAAATAATTCCCTGTCCTCCTGGAGCTGCCATTGTGGTGGGAGTGATTGGAGGGGGAGAGCTGGGGCATGAAGCAAGTAGACATGGCCTGAGAGGGAAGCAAAGTGGGTCGAGGAACAGTGAATGGCACAAAAAGGAGTAAGGGGAGGGGGAACGTAATTGTGGAAAGAACAACAAGATTTCCTGCAGGCTTGGGAGCTGGAGCCCAGAGAACTTGTTGCTGGACTGGACATGTGCGATGTGAGGGGAGAAGAGGGTGAGGAGTGAACTTTGATTTTTGACATGAGCAATTCAGAGAATTGGAGTGTCATTGGCCATGATGTGGAAGCTTGTGGGGTGGATGATGAGGGGGAAGGACATTGCAGGGGAGTTGTGGAGGAGGCAGATGTGTGTACTACTCTAGAGCTCAGAGGCATCTGGGCCAGTGACATGCATCGTGGAGTCATCCAGCAAGTGGGTGGCACAGGAGGCCACTTGTCTGGGTGAGATGACAGAGCAAGGAGAAGGCTGTGGACAGTGACCTGCATTTAGAGGTCAGGAAGAAGGAGGGAGCGGCCATGGGTGTGTGGCATCAGGGAAGCCTAGAGCAGGGAGCAGTGCCAGATACCATGAAGGCAGGGGACTGCTGTTGGCTGTGGCAGTTGTTGGGGGCTTTGCTGAGAGATGTTTGGTGTCACTTTGGGGACAGTATCTCAGTCGAAGTGGGTGGAGGCAGGCAGGAGGTGAGGGTGCTGAGAGCTGGACTATTGACAAACCTTGTGTCAAGTTTTACTGTGAAGGGGTCAGTGTCTTGTGTATGTGACCTTGTATGAATGACTTGATTTCGCCAACTCTGTTTCCTAGCCTTCAAAATGATGATGTACCTGGCATGAAGCATTGTTGGGAGTACCATGAGGTGAAACAAAATGACCCATCACAAGCTTCCAGCACAGCCTTTATCTGGCACGTGGTTGTTTCTAGGTGCTGGTTGCTTCCATTCTCTTCTGTCTTAGGGGTGACATTTTTCCATCAGTAAACAAGGAAGTTGGACCAAATGAGGTTTCATATTCTAGGTTCTGAAGTTCTACCCGCTCTTGGCCCCTCTCGATCCCTCCGCTCCCCCTCCCACTGTCTCTGCTCACTTCCCTCCTGTGACTGTAATGCCCAGAAGGACTTCTTTACTCGGCTTTGATTCTGTCCTCCAAAATGCCTTGCTTGGGCTTCTTTCCCATTCAAGAGCCTTGAGAGAGGCCTCATTCCTGTGAGATGAAGGTTCTTGTCCTCATGTGTGGTCCTTTATGACATGGGCTCTACCAGACTCATCTCCCTGCTCTGCATCCCTGACCATCAGATCTGCTGCCTTGTCTCTGGCCTCTGGAACACTATGTTTTAAATCCTACTCACTCTTCAAGAAAGAGCCAGCCAAACTCCCGTGCCACCTCTTGTCTGTCATGCTTAAGTTCAGTTCACATGGGAGTGCGCTTGCACTGTGCACACAACTGGCTACCTCCTGTCTTGTATGACAGTTGCTTATCATGGGTCTCAACTCCTGGCCTTCACCAGGAGCCTCCCCAGAGGGCAGGGCGCTACTTCTTTGCATCTCTCACGGTGTCATGCATGTTGGGTGCTTCAAAAATTAGTGAGTTACACCAATAAGACTTCACTGTGTGCAAAGCCTCATTAGTGGGGTTGGGGATTCTTAAATTCTAAGAAAGGATGGTAACCAAGGTTTACTTGTTTTTGTTTTTGCAGTGTATGTCTAGAATTTCAAAAATAAAACAAAATCTTCCAGTATTAGGCCATTTTAGCAAAAGATTTTAAAATCTTCAAATGCAGTGGCCCAACCATTCCACTTGTAGGGATTTATCTTAAGAAAATAGTCTTGGATATCTGCCAAGAATGTTTACTGGGGTGTTGTTTATAGTGTGCGACACAGGAGGATAATCTAAATGTCCAACAATAAGGGATTGGTTAAAAAAAAAATTATTGTGTATATTCGTACTCTAGTGTTACTATCTCCTTAAAATGATGTAGAAGGATATTTATTGACTTGATGAAATGTTCATATTAAGAGAAGGAAGTATGTTTATAAATACTATATTATTACATGATTTCATTCATCTTAAATTATTTAAAGAGAAAGGATTATTGGTATATGTAGTATTAACATTTATTTTTTGGATGTTGAGATCCTTGATTATTTTTACTTTTTGCTATATATTACCTACCCTTTCTATAGGAGGCATGCTTTGTTGATTAATAAAACATGTAGTAAAGTTGGTATTGTACTCCTCTTATTTATTAAAACACATTTTTTATCTTTTTGTTAAGTAGCTTTTATGTCTACATTCATGCAGCATAGGGGAGTACACAAAGCCACCTGCCTGTGTCAGGCGGTGGCAGAAAACATGGCAGCATGTCTCTTTGAGTCCCCACTTTTCTGGTCCTGGTGACTGTTCTCCAGTGTAGACTATTGTTGGGTGTCCTTCAGGCTGGATGCAGTAGTAAGTTGTGGGTACTTGGCTTCTGAGCTTTTGTTGAGGCATAGGGAGCTGGTGCTCTGCAGAAGGTATGGGGAGCTTGCAGCCTGACAGCTGTGCCGTTAAGAAGGCCTGGGTTGCAACTCTGACCTTGCATACAACCCGGGGTTCTAAGCTTTAGTTTGCACATTTAATGGGGACAGTATTTTCCCACCATCAGTGAATGAGTTGCACAGTGTCTGGCCCAGTATAGGCACTTATGAATGATAGCTAACTGGCTAGCTACTCAGATAGCCAGCTGCCCATACCTCAGGTGAGTCTGCAGTGAAGAATTGAGCCTTATTTCCTCAATGATGATATAGGTTTCCTAAGAACTGACCAGATTATGGGCTGGAACATAGTTTTAAAAATTATTTCTTTCTAACTGAGACCTGTCTTGCCTTTGCCCTCTTGTCTCCCTTCAGTCTGTGGGCCGGGCATCGATATCCGCAACGACTATCAACAGTTGAAGCGCCTGGAGAACTGCACGGTGATTGAGGGCTACCTCCACATCCTGCTCATCTCCAAGGCCGAGGACTACCGCAGCTACCGCTTCCCCAAGCTCACGGTCATCACCGAATACCTGCTGCTGTTCCGCGTGGCCGGCCTCGAGAGCCTTGGAGACCTCTTCCCCAACCTTACGGTCATCCGTGGCTGGAAGCTCTTCTACAACTACGCCCTGGTCATCTTTGAGATGACCAATCTCAAGGATATTGGGCTTTACAACCTGAGGAACATTACTCGGGGGGCCATCAGGATTGAGAAAAATGCTGACCTGTGTTACCTCTCCACTGTGGACTGGTCCCTGATCCTGGATGCGGTGTCCAATAACTACATTGTGGGGAACAAGCCCCCCAAGGAGTGTGGGGACCTGTGTCCAGGAACCATGGAAGAGAAGCCACTGTGCGAGAAGACCACCATCAACAATGAGTACAACTACCGCTGCTGGACCCCAAATCACTGCCAGAAAAGTAAGAATGATGCTGACTGCTGCTTGGTTTCTGCTTCTCTCTTTTCTCTCCTTCTGAATGCATGGGGGTGGGGTGTGGTTTTATTGTATTTAGGACATGGTACACCTGCTGTGTGGAAGTGATTCCTAGTGGGGGTCTTGATTAACTTTCCTTTTGCATCTGGCAACTCCTGGAATGCAGGACAGTGGCATGGCATGCTACATTGTAGAAATAATCCACTGCACTTCTGGGCTGGGAGCTTGCTGACCTTCAGCTTTGGATTCCTGATGAGAAAGGTGACCTGGTGTGCTTGGAGGTCCCTAAGCCATGGTAGCTGGGGGCTGCTGATGGGTCAACTCTTTCATCCCTTCTGTGATATTTTCTGGTATGGCAGGACTTCCTTGGTATGAGTGTACTTGGAATATGGTTAAATAAACAAAAAGTAAAGAGCTAATTCCATCCTGTGAAAGTCATCCTTGGTTTTAGTGGCGAAGTTATGATGTTTAGGTGTCCTGGTTTATGATAGAGCACCTAGCCAAGGTGAGAGACCTCTGAACCAGTTTCCAGGAGTTTGAGGTTCGGGCTGTACTTGCAGGTAGCTGTGTAGTGGGGTGCATTTTTAACCCTCTGGGCTTCTATTTCCTTTTTTTCTACACCTATTTACTGAATAGTTGTAAAAATCTTATGAAATCACTTAGTGAAGGAATTTTGAAAAGTGTTTATTGCTCTTGGGGTCAGGCAGTGGTATTCTAAAGCTTCTCATATAATTATCTGCAGTAAGCTTATTTTCCTTTGAGAATAACCAAACTCTTGCCTTAATGTGATCAATACCTTGAGAGCCAGGTTGTTTGCTGCTAAAATGTGACTCTGGGCCTTTGCATTGTTGCATTCAGCAACGTTTAGGTATATTGGCCAGGAAGGCTCCCCTCGCTGGTTGGAAGTCAGTGTGTTAGTTATAAATAGCTATTATTTAACAGTTGGCTCAGTTAAAGACCCAAGGAGCCCATGTACTCTAGCTAGTCATGAAGAGCCAAGAAATCCCAAATTGGTAGGTTTGCCTAAATCGTGAAGTGTGTGAAGTAAACAAACAAAGGCCAGACCTCACAGGAAGCCCTCGTTTCAGTGCCCCTTAAGCAGGGCTGACGCAGGAAAGAGGGTGTGCTCCCTCTGCCCGCCATACACCTTTGCACTAGGTGTCATTGGGTCAGTGTGTATGTGAATATCTGATTAGTAAGGGTAGGCAGCAGCCAGTGTCTTGAAGAGCTGAGAACCTGATCAGGCCACATTAAGGAACACCGTTGGCTAGAGTTGGAGGAAGGTACTGTGCTAGTCACTTTTGTGATTGATTAAAACTGTCCCCTGTCATTAGGTTACCCACTGGTTTGAGAAAATCACAAAATACATTTTAAAAATAGCCTTGACATTGTTAAGGTGACATTCCGTTATTTTGAAAGTAAGGGCCGGCCCGTGGCGCACTCGGGAGAGTGCAGCGCGGCGCTCCTGCCGCGGGTTCGGATCCTATATAGGAATGGCCGGTGCGCTCACTGGCTGAGCGCAGTGCGGGCGACACCACGCCAAGGGTTGCGATCCCCTTACCGGTCACAAAAAGACAACAACAACAAAAAAAAGAAAGTAAAAGGTGTCATCAAGGGAGGGTAGTGGAGAGACGTTGGGTGCAGTGATGAAGGAGGGTCCTGGTGGTGGCCTTGGATGGGGTCGCCCCTGTAGGATATCGTTGGGCATCTTTAGAATGTTCCTAAGGCAGTCCCATATTATCCCTTAATGGTGATCACATATATGTGTGAAAGTCTTTTGAAAACTCATAAGCTCTGTAGAAAAAGGAGGTGCTATTTAAAAAGTTATTAGGTGGGCCCTTGTTCAGTGATTCACTAGATATCACTTTGGTTTCACTGTGGGTTTTCAGCTGTTTCTGCCCAGCTGCTTGTTGAAGAAGCCTGGGACGGGGTGAGGCCTGAGTTCTGGGTCCAAGTCTCAGAGTGGTAACTGGAAATGAGAAGGAAATTTAAATTGCCTGGCTCGTGGTTTCTTCATCTGCAAAGTGAGGTAGAACCTGCCTTCCTCATGGAGTTGCTGGAAGATTAAAAGGCAAAAGGGAAAGCACCATGAACAAGTAATGGAGGCTTAGAAGTTGGGTCGTGATGCCGGGGGGGGGGGGGAGCTGTTGGCTGGACGCCCACTTCCCGAAAGCCATGCCCAGCAGCTGTCTCCTTGGCCAGGTGTTTCAGTCCTGCTGATGTTTTTCATGGTTTCACAATGGAGCACTTACTTAAAATTGATAACCACATTCAAGGAAATTGTCTTCCTTTCACTCTGTCCTGAAAACTTAGGCATGGGCGTGTTTCTTGGAGGTGTTCTAGTTGAATCAAAACTCTTTCTCTTTGCGTAGATTCCCTTTAGACCTGTGATGTCTGGTGTGGTAGCCACCAGGCACATGCAGCAAAAGATACTTGAATTGTGGCCTGTCTGAATTGAGACCTGCCTTACACGTAAAGTACATACTGAATGTCAAAGACACAGTAAGGGAAAAACCCTGTAAAATATTTCACTAATAATTTTTATATTGATTACATGTTGAAATATAATATTTTAGATAGATTAAGTAAAATGTGTTTTTAAAATTAATTTTATTTATTTATTTATTTAAACTTTTTAATGTAGCTGCTAAAAAGTTAGAAATGACAGACGTGACCAGCATTGTTTCCATTGGCAGGTGCTGCTTTAGCACATTCCTTTTGAGGCCAGGAGTTCTTCCCCTCCTCATCTCTCTGGCTGACTGGCTACTGTGGTGCTGCAGTGTCCCTGCACCTCTCATGCCAGAACCCTCAGGAATTATTGGAGGAGCCAGGTGAAGGGCATTGAGTCCAGACAGAATGTCTACCTTTAGTTCAACATAAGCGTTAAGATGGCCATTTGAAAAGACACGTAGAAGAATCCCATTTGGTATTCTTCTGTTAGCTGGCTACAGAAGTAGGGAGAACATCTGGAGAGAAACGTTAACGGTCTGTGTGAAATTGTTGATGTGATGGAGAAACATTGGGTTGTGTAGTGCTGATCCACAGTTTTTACTTAACACTCTAAACTTTCATGTCATGGCTCTGCTGTGGCTGGCAGCGTAGCAGACAGCCCCACTAGGGGAATTACCACTCTACGACTCTACACACTTCTGTATTTCTCCGTTCTCTTACAATTTGAGGGAAGATTTTATGCAGGCTTGAGTTATTCCTAAAAAGTGATTGACTCTTAAAGAATTGTGTATGGCTTTTTCCTTTCAGTGAGAACATGACTGACGTCCTTCTGACATTTAGCATGGTTGATCCTTCCCACATCATCCTCTTCTGACCTCTTCCTGCCCCTATAGCTGCTGCTTTTCTGTCTGCCTTTCCTCACTCAAGTCATTCTTCAATATTTGGTGGTCTTCTGTCTTAGTCTGTTTGGGCTGTTACAACGAAATACCACAAGCTGGGTCACTTATAAACAATAGAAATTTATTTCTCACAGTTGTGGGGCCTGGGAAGTGCAAGATCAAGGTGGCAGATTTGGTGTCTGTTGAGGGCCCACTTCCTGGTTCATAGATGGCACCTTTTTGCTGTGTTTTCATATGGCAGAAGGGGATGCGGTCTCTCTCAGGCCCCTTTTATAAGGGCACTGATCATATTTATGAGGGCTCCACCCTCATGACTAAGCTCCTCCCAGAGGCCCACCTACTCATACCATCACCTGGGATATTAGGTGTCAACTTATGTATTTAGGGAGACGTAAACAGTCAGACCATAGCATGGCCAGAGTTCCCCCAGCCCTCTTTGTACTTTCTTTGTTCCCATTTCATCCACTGGTACTTCATTGTTCTCCTGTCTCCATCTAGCTTCCAAGTGTCTTCACCAGCCCGGACCTCTTTGAGCTCTAGACCCATGTATTCATCATGTCTAGAGGACCATGGGCATTTTGGAATCTGATGGTTTTCCCTGACTCCTTACTCTAGCTTGTTGTTTTTTCTGTATTCCCTCTTGGACAGGCAGCACTCTTGTTCCCCTACCTCCCGTGTCAGAAATGTGAGTGTCCTTTGGACAGTTCCTTCTCCAGTTGGACACCAAGCCCTTTCCATCCCAAATGCTGCTTCAGTCTGCCTTCCTCCACCCTTCTCTCTGCCCATGCAGTGACATAGCCTCTCTCTAGCATCCCTGCTTTGGCCCTAGAAAACTTTCCAATACACACTTGAGGCTGATATGCTCCCCTACCTGAAGTCCTATAGCAGGTGCCTGTGGGATAGGCCCTCGGCACTCATTGAAGCTCCTTGGTGGTCCACCTCCTGCTCCATGACATGGCACTCTGTGTGCTGCTGCCTCCTGCCCACCTGCAGTGTCCTTGACCCTGGTGCCGCTCTTCTGCGCTAAGCACTGCTGCTCACAGATCTGAGCTCCAGCCTTGCCCTTCCCACCAGAGGACTTTAGGAGTTTTCAGACTCCATTGGGAGCCTGTCTCACAGCACTGGTGGGGAGCACTGTTTGCACAGCTCTGTAAATTCTGGGTGTATCCTCCAGTGTATGACTATTACCCCAGGGGCAAGCCTGGCAACTGCTTAGTGAAGGATTTATTGTCAAGAAGGTGTGTTTTCCCCCTAAGCAGAGACCCGTGTGTAACGGCTGTCCTCGGCAAGCCAAGGGATGTTAGGGTTATGAAATGCGGATGTTTCCTGCATAGTCAGGGTCATTGCTACTGAGGAGCACTGTTACTAAAATGGTCTCCAACTCTAAGTTGGCAGAGAGGATCCACCCTGAGTGGTAGCTCTTTTCTTTCCTGCCATTGTCAGTATGATTCAAGGCTAAAGATGATGGAGAAGTATGAAAATCATCTGAAAGGTTGAAGTATGGTCTGTGAGGCTGTTCGTCCCTTTGTAAGGCAGTGTTGCTGAAGGCCAGCCTTGCTGAGAGTGGCAGAGGTGAATTCTCCAGAGTGCCTATGGTTTTCCTACTTCACAATGAATTTTTTTAAGTGGTGCCTGGTGTTTGCTTGCCATAGAGGCTTTCTGGTATTTGATTTCAGGTATAGACACCACCCCCCCCCCAAATCAACAAAAGCCAAAACCTAAGACCTTACCAGTAGCTACACTTAGTCTCCCAGTACCTTTTAACCCATCAGGATGAACAGTTTGTGGTCTGCTCAAATCGCCCTGATCGCCTGGTGTTTGCCAGGAAATCCACGAAGGCAGCCAGTGACCTGGCTGTGCTGGAAGCTGGCTTAGCTGATGGGGCAGCCTTATTTCAATTAAAAGGATGTTGACGGGGAACAGCGGTCCTGGAGTTTGTTGCTTTTCCTACTGCCTTCAAAATGAGAAACCAGGAAAATAGCAGATTGGAACCTTCGAGTGAGAGGCAGTAAATGGCTCCCTTTATTGACCAAAGGAAAACATTTTACTGCCATCTCACTGATGGAATCAGGGACTTAAAATGAAGGCAGGCGGTATAAAAAAGACAATTCTACATTTTTTTCCTCTACTGTTTCTTGTGTTCTTGTTTATCAAATGCTCCCCACAAGGGCAGTATTGGCATGTGGGGTAGAATTGCTTCCTTTCCCACATGTTCTTACATGTTGCTCTGTCTGGCTCTCCAGGTTAAGGTGGAAGACTTATTAAGCACTGGTAAATCACCTGCTGGATTCGGAGGTGGGGGGCACCATTTCTGTGCTGTGAGACTCCACTCATGTAATTTGCAGTGTTTCGTCTTTACTTTTTTTTTTTTTTAAACTTAAGCTACCCATGAAGACCTTGGACATTTCTGTTATTCCTGCAGGCTTGCAGGCTGCTGGCTCTCTGCACCGCTAAGATAGATCTTGATGCGCACCTGCATTTTCAGATGGGGTCTTGAGAGAGGCTGGGTGGTTCCTGGAGAAGGCAGCAGTCACGTGGGCTCCGGCTAGTCTCATTCCCCTGGAAGTCCCCTGCTCTGGTCAGCTGCTCCCAGAGTGGGGGTGATCTTTATTTAGAAGGGGGTCACGTGTCTCTGGGCCTCATTGCTATGCCTTTTATAGTCAGGCATGGGATTGCATTCTGTTCTCCCTGATCATCGACCCTTGTTACTGAGGTAGTGAAACAGTTTGTGTCCATGTTTCTTTGGGACATCTCTTGTCTACCCCCTCTCTTAGGGCATATGCCTTGTTCCTGAAAGGCTTTGTTCTGGGCTAATTGTCGCCTAATTAAGGTGTCACTCCCTGGGCCCCCTTCAGATGTTAGTTTTTTAATAAGGATCTCATCTTAGAGAATGAAAACCTTTCTGAATGACTCTCTTAAGATGATTTTTGTCATTCCAGGTATTCAGAAAATATCTAGAATCCCTTCATATCTCACCAGTTAAGCCTACTTGTTACAATAATTCTGGTTTCTTCCTACTCCTGAAAAGCCTCTTTCTTCTGTTGCACTAATATTTCTATATTGCCTTGTTGGCATATATGCCTTGTATGCCCATGTGACCTTCTTGACTAGAATGGGGATGACATGAAGCATGTGGGCCCATGGCTAATCTTGTCCTGGATTGTACTGCTCAACTCAAGTGTATAGGGTGGTCCAAAAGTTACGTTTGGCTAGTGGTGGAGTTGGAAGCCATCACTTGGAAATACCCCACTTCCTAGCATATGGTGTGAATCAGGGCCTCAGGCTGTAAAAGGTGAGGTCTCCAAACACCACCCTACGTTGGAAGGTTCGCCTAACTTGGAGGTAGTGAGAGACAGCAAAGGTGTTCCAGGAAGGCTGGTGGGCAGGAAATGGGATTTTTCTGTGACACATGCAAAATTAAACAAAGCGAGCTGTTTAAATCACATTGTGAGTAAAAACTGAAGTGCACAGACGATTGTCAGAGCTTCTGAGGACAAGAAGCCGCCTTCCTCGAAGAAGTTCACCTCTAAACCAGCACCCGTGGTTCCGCAACCAGCACCGCAGTCTCTGGGGTGAGGGGCGTGGGCATGGTATGGGGCAAAGACAGCTGGTCCCAGTGCTGCCTTTCTCACGGACATCACCAAGTCACCTGTCTGACCTGTCCCTCCATTTCTTTTCTCTGAACTAGGAAGCTCACCTTTGACATTTCCTCCAACTCTGAAAATCAGTAACTTACCCAAGGGTTTCTGTTGTGGCTGCAGCCTGGGATGCTGGCTGAAGGTTTTGTGCTTTCTGATCTGTCTGTATGTGTATGTGTCACTTGGCCTCTCTCTCTCTTTCTCTCTTTCTCTCTCTCTTCCCTTTGATGTAGTAGACACAGGCAAGGTATACAGCACTTAAAATTTTCATAATTCATCAAATGGCACACTGATTACTGTGCATAACTTGGGAATCTGAGTTTAGGAAATTGAGAGATCTTATATGGAAGGAGGAACCCCAGGTGGAAATCCAAAATCTAGACCATTCTGGGTGTCTAGTCTGTATCCGCCACTGGCTAACGTGCGACTCGGAGCTGACATAATAACAGGAGCTGGGCTTTTATCTAGTTCCACGTGGCCTTGCTTTTCTGCCTTTGGAAAAGTAGTTCACCACTTGCTGCAGAGCCGTGGTCACTGTTTGAATAGACAGAGGAACAGAGCTGTCCTTGGAACTTGGGGGAAGTGTGAGGGCTTGAGGGAACCGTTGTCATTTCAAGTCAAAGAGCAATAAGGGCTTCTGGGGCCAGTGGAAAAGGGATAGTCTTAGGCAGGGAAGGGTGACTACCTAGGTAACATTGTCACTCCTGCAGGTTCAGCTTGGCTTCTGTTTTGTAGTTCTCAGGGCTGGCCAGGTCCTCACCCCTAATATTCCATGAAATCCATCCCTGACAGTATTGTGGAGTTTGTGTGGGCAGAATCTATCCTCCCATGCCTGCCACAGTCTCTGTTTGACTGGTCTTCAGGCGTGTTTAGGAGGCCCTGAACCTGGGAGCCAGGTTTTCCCCTGTGGACCACCATGACATAGGAACATTATTTGCAAGAATATACAGTTTTGTATAAAATGGGATGAATTTTTTTAAAACTACATTCCCACGTGGACAAGTGGCATTGGATGCAAAGGTTTAAAAACAGTTGATGAATTTGAGGTGATTCCATCAGTGTCCTCAGGTGTTCCTAGGTGCTGGGACAAGAGTGGAAGGCCTCACCTTCCATCAGTGAAATTGGGATGATTAGGACAGTACTTGGAATGTATCTACCAGGCTGCCTGACACATAGTAGGCTCTTGGTAAATGGTAGCAGCTGCTGCTATTTAAAAACAAACAAACAAAAATAAACTAAGAGCTGCATTCTGAGACCATCTAAAATTCTGAGCATTAAGCTGGATTGACTGTATATGTTTACTGCCATATCTTAAATGGTCTTTCTCTATTGCAAAAATTCAGTTATCATACGTACCAGGACATAGCATAGGAGTGGGTCTTGCCCATTTATTCCAAATTGTTCAAATTCTTTGTCTGTCCAGATAAGCCATATCTTTAGAGAACATCTAGTTAGGTACCTACATCTGTATTGAGATGCTAGTGGGGCTTCTATAGTTATATGTAAACTCTATTTGGTTATCAAACTCTCTGAATTTATTCTGCTTGCCAGCTTGGTATTTGGGAGAATTTAAGAAATATCAACGGATTCTTGTTTGATACTGACATTAAATATTGTCTTTAAAAAAAAAAATTTTTTTTTTGAGAGCGTTAAAGTGGTTACAGAGTGGGCGCATTTCTTGAAGAGATAAGAGGGATGTACATTTTTATTCGTGAGAACTGCAGGTCTCACGCAGTAAAGGTAGCCAACCATCTGCTCCAGGCTGGAGCATGTGCCTATTCTCTTTTCCGGGTAATACTAGCTGTGTGCTTGTATGGGCACACGTGTTTGTGTGTGTGCATACCACTTTATTCTCTACCCAGTCTCCTCTCCTGTTTTGTTTTCATTTTCCTCCTCTCACCCCCATGCAGGAAACAAACACTGGCTCTCTGTGCTCCCGTAGATCTTCCTTCCGTTCAGGGGGATCAGGTGGGTGGGAAAATGTTGTGCAGGAATGCCAGGCCCTCTTCCGGAAGCCAGGCTTCTGTTTCATCTCATTATCGAACAGAAGTCGCTTTTTGTTTCTTTGCCTTGGTCACAAACAAGCACCCAGGCATCTCTTGTTTCTTCCTGCCATTTTTCACGGAATCCATGTGGGATGGGAACAGAGGCAGCATATTTAGGGACTCCTGGTTGCTTGATACACTCATAGATTTGTTTAGAAAAGCTCTGCAGACTGTCTCAGTGTAGAGTTGCCTCTGATTTGTTCTTGCAAGTCCTAATGCAGGGACTTGGATAAAGTGAATGAGGTTGCAGTTGTTGAAGCCCATGGCTGTGAGCTTGGCCACCCTGCCTGCAGAAGCTGGGGTTGAGAGGCTGGCCGGCAGGGCCCTGAGCTGCCTGTGCCCACGGGCCCCTGGGGAGGAGGGCCCAGCTGCATTGTGCATACATCTGCCCTTGGCAGCAGATCTATGAAGGAAGGCTGCCATTCTGGATTTCCAGACAGATGCAAAGTGCTTGGATGGTTTTTAGCAGCTGCTGAGACCAGGGAGTTGGGCTTAGTAGTAAAAAGGGTAGGAAAAAATGAAAGATCAGGAGGCGAAGAGCCTACAGTACAAAACGGGAAGACAAAAGGTTGATATTATTAGAAATACTTCCTGGGCTTTTTTTTTCCAAAAGGTATTCGTTGTAATATGGAGACAGGTGGAAACTAGTCAGATCCACAGGTCCAGAAAAGACTAGCTTTGTTTCTGGGGTGGTAACCTGGAATGATGCTTCTCTTCTAATTTCTTGACCTCTGAATGGCACCTTACGCGTTGCTAAGTAGATGATATTATTAGGTTCTTAGACTGTTCCTCAGATAGGATGTAGGGATATATTTTTGTTCTCTTCCTCAGTGAATTTGAAATGATAGGATTATTTTGTAGTATGTGGATACTTCTTTTAGAAGCTTTTGAATAACTGTGTCAAAGAAGCTTTAGCACAGTTTTTAAGCAAGGTTGCAGAAAATGAACCAAGTACTTTCTTCCTCTCACAATGAGAGATAGAGAAGCTTAGATGCAGAAGAGTATATCTGGTACTGCCTCTTCATAATTTCATGCCCTGCCCAGGTGGTACTGTCCAGGTAGTATGGTGTCACCTGCTGAAATCACTGCCCCTGAGATTTGCCACCCCAGCCCCCCCAACCCCTACTTCAGCCCTGGCTATTCTTTTGTGACCACTGTGGGGTTTGAGGCTTGAGGGATCTTGATGTCATAGTTGCTTATAAATGGAGTTTTGAGAGTGTGTAATTTTCTCAAAAGAATGCTTCTTTAGGTCTACAGATATTTCTTGTTCACTGAGAAGAAAAATCCTCTTTGGAAGAGTCACTGATGCTGGAGGTGGGTGATTAGCAGGAGGGATGAACTTCTGGGTGTGCTTAAGTAAAGCAATTTCTATGGATAGACAATTGATAAAACAGCCAAAGCCTGCCTAACAGATGGCATTTGAAGTGAAATTTGTTTTGTAGGATTAATTTGATTTTGGATTTGTTGATGGCCATACAGTGACGACAGCTTTCTGTGACTTTTGCCCGTTGTGATGCCGGGGACTGCTCAGGCCTCAGCACAGACTCCCTGAAGTTCATGTTGAACGCTGCAGGGCAGGTTGCTTCAGACCCTCAGCTAGTTTGGTCCCACTGGAAAGTTTATACTGCTTCTTTGGGTGACCTCAACTCTATTTTGGTGAGCTCCGTTGTTACCCTAATTTGTAGAAAGCCTCAGAATATAAAGAGCTGCTGAAGATGTGCGAGAAGGGAGTAAGTAGTCATTAGAGAAAAATGATAATTGGGATGGTGTTCAGATCCTACTTCAGCTAGTAAATAGAAGGTGAATGGTTGGTGAATGGTTTAGTCTTAGCTAGTTGAGATTTTGTTTTTATAAATAAGCTTGGTATATATAGTGCATTTTTAAAAGTGTAAGGCATGGACTTTCGTATGCCAGCTCTTCAACCTCCTGTAACAACAGTCTCAAATTCTGCCCATATATTCAAATAAATGCAAGCCTCTCAGCAGTGCCTCCCCATTATGAAGCCAGGCTGGAGAAGCAGGTGGTCTGGATAATCAAGAGGTATGGGGGCAGCCCAGCCTCATGATCAGGTGGAATTTGCATGAAAATTGGGTACCTATAAGTGTCATTGTTTATTGCAAAAAGCACAGATCAGACCTCCTCCTCTGAATTTCCTTCCAGCTCTGAGTTTCTGTGTGGAAGAGGAGGTTGTTGGGGACCTAGCCTGGTTCCACTGGCCTCCCCTGACATTCAGTAAACACTGCTAGAGACTGAAGATAGACGTTCTAGATTTGCAATGCGTAAAGCAGTGGACCTGTTTTGAATGGGCCCTACCGTTAGGGACTGGCTCCAAGATTGGTTCTAGAAGGGTGAGCTGTGGACTCCTAGGAAGTAGCTGCAGTTCACAAGTTCAAAGAACTGACTGAAGGGCAGCACATGCAGGATAGGAGGCTTGCAAAGTGTTTCAGTGACAGGGAAAAAAGGAATAAAAGTGGTTAGAGAAGGAACTGAGAGCAGGAAATTCAGGTAGGATTTGTGTTAAGTCTCCTATCTTTTAAGTGACTTTTTCTGGTGTGGCTTTTGCTGTTACCGAAGTGAATTATTTATAAGTACTTATGAGAAACACGATATAACTTGATTATAGGGAATGAATTTAAATTCATTTAAATCATTCTTTGCAACTAGTGGAAGCCTTCCCTCACCTAGAATCTGGGCAACGTGATAGCCCAGTAAGTTTCCTCCTGCTCGGCTGACCATTGATGTCTTCTGTGATATTGCTGAGGTGCTGTGCACTCTGGAGCACTGTTGGGATGATCAGAATGAAATTAAGATACCTCCTCAGTGGTTTGAGAGTTGGGTGCGTGTTGCTGTGCACTTGGGTCCTTGGCATGCTGCGTGGTGAGATTCAGCTGGAGCAAATGTTACCTGTCAAGGCTTGCTCCTCCTGGCCTCTCCTTAATTGTCATCCACTCACTCTTTTGTGAAGTTTCCCAGAATCTCCCTCACTGGGGGCTCTCGCCTCCCAGTTGCTCTTGTGCTCGTGTTGCTCCACGGCTGTGGGATGGTATTTGGTCAGCGATGATCATTTTTCTGTACTCTGTCAGTGGTTTCAGAAGACCTCATTTACTCCACATCCATGTCTTTCCCCAAACAGTGGATAAACCACTTGTGGTTTAGGACCTGTGCCCTGTTTATAATTTTTGGTTCTCCAACCTCACAGCCACTGAGAGGCCCGTGGAAGAGATATTCTGTAAAAATCCACTTCCCACTGGACCTTAGACTGTGTAGCATCTGAGTGGTTTGGTTTTCGTGAAGATGGGTAGGCTTGGCACGGAGGGGGAGGGAGAGACTAAGGAGGTCCTCTCTGTCCTGGGGCAGTGCACGTGTGAGGGAGCACCTGTGTACATTTTGTGCCCCAGATACCAGTCCTACTACACTCTAGTGCTGGCCCTGATAGGTACAGGAATTTTATAAAGAGATTCATAAAATATTTTCAGATGACCAGAGTGGACCCTGGTTCTAGCTGGAATAAATAAACCAGCTAAATAACAAGAGTGTAAGTGTGAGTGAGTGTGTGAGGGGATATGTTGTACACCCATAGTTTGGGTGAGTTCTGCTGCGTTGTAAATCATTTGGAGTCTCATGCTCCTCCTTGCTGTCTTGTTCACATCAGTCCAGTGTCATTAATGAAGTGGGAGAATGTATTATGTACCCATCTTTCCTTCGGAGAGGGAGAATGGTGAGGAGGTTTGAATCTTAAGAAACATCTAAGTTAGGTCTTGCTGTGTCTTTGTGGGTTTTCGTGCTTGTTATTTGGCCAAAGTTTCCATCTTTTCCCTTGGTCAGCCAATGACACATCCCATGCCGGGCAATATGAGATGACACACACTTAGGGTTCTGTTGCACTACACTATAAAATCACATGCCATTAAGAAAAGGGAAGGATAACAACGCCATGGGATGAGGCACTCCACAGCTTTTGTCAGAGGAGAAGTAGAGGCAATGAGTGCTCAAAGCTCAGAGGAGGGTTTATTTACAGCTTTGCATGGAAAGAATATTTTCCTCCCATGAAACTGAGGCCTTTCTTTAGGAATGTCCGTACTTGCTCAGTGCTGTTTGCTCAGCATTGTATACATTGCCCTCAACTCATGAATGGGTGTACTCTAAAACCTTGGCAGGTGTTTGGAATGTGGAATATATTATTTCATAAAAACAGAGGTCGGAATGGTTTAGGTCCCAGGCCAGCATCGCCCCCACCTTCCCCCATGTGCACCCCAAGCCTGTGTGGCTTAAATATCATTTATACCTAACGACTATTCACAGCTTTGGTTAGGGGGGAAAAGGCTTGTTGAGCTCTATCACAGAAGGTGGTGCCCTTGCTGTCTGATGGATGAGGTAGGGGGGTGGTGGTGGGAATCTGGTAGTTTCCACTTTATACTGTTAACTGCCCCCCCCCCCCCAGGGCTTAGCACTTCCCAGATGTTCAGGATTAGGGGAACAAAGGCATATTGGCTTTGCAGGGGTCTGAAGGCATGCAGTGGGAATGGGAGTTGGGACTGGGCACTCCTGGCTTTCCTGCCTGTGTGGCTGGGATGATTTTAAGTGGAATCAGGTACATCTCCATCAGGTGCTGCTGGAGGAGCTCAGATGTTGAAGGTGTGATTCTTGCCCTCAAAGGACTTGAATTAGTTTCTGTGTGGCTGACTTTGGGTTCGTTATTCACGTCATGGTTTTTATGAAGGTGAGAGTGCCTATGTAAGCTTTTTATAACTTTTCTTATTGAGAATTGTTATCCAGAGTTGTCTACAAGAACAAAGGAATTCCAGACATCCTTCTCTCTTTTGCCTCTTCTGTTCTCCAGTCAAAGAAGAACTCCATGTATGATCTTTGGTCTAGAAATATTAAATCTATGTTAAGTATGCAGACATGAATGGGCAAACGAAGGATTTGTGGCAAAGAAGATCTGCTGAACCTAATAAGTAATGTAAATCGGCAGAGAGAAGTATTAAATTGATTGCATCTTTCAGCTCCTGGTACTTAAAGCAAAGATAAGTAGTGGAAAAAGGTTGTCACTCGAGGTAATGGAAGGATGAGGGGAGTTTTGAAACTAGCTGGGATTTTTTTTTTTCCTTCTTTTGGCCTGTTAATAGTGTGACTTGGATTATAGGCTATAAAAGAGTAGAGCAGTTCCATTTAGTATGGATCATGATACTGACTGCTTTCTGAGCAGCCTCTGTACTAAAGGAGAAGCTAACATCCCCAGGCCTGGAAGATATTGGATAACAGCTCATTAAACTCTTGTTAGAAGCCATCATTAAGCATCGTGGGAAGACTTTTGCAATATCTACATTATGAAGCCATTTAGATTTCCTTAAATGCATGTTCTCAACATTTTTTGTTTATTAAGTAGGGCAGTAGATTAGGACTGAATGGATTTCATTTTCTCATTCTGTATAGTATGCCCAGAAGCCCAAGGTTTCCCAGAATTTTTATTATGGTAGTGAGAGCAAATTTAATTAGCAGGTTGGAAAAGCTTTAGAGCCGTTTAGGCCAATCTGTAGTTAATTGTATCAGTGATTAATATTTTGAGAAAATGGAAAGAATCTAACAAATTTACAGTTTTTCTAGGATTTTATTTGTTATTCTTTAAGGTTATAGTAAATGAGTAAACTTTTGAACTAACAGACTGAAGCAAACTATAGCAGATAACTTTTTCTATCAAGTCACCTTCCCCAACCTGATTACTTCATTAGTATCACCTATGAATGAGAATCTATGCACTTAGAAGATTGATTTTTGAGGAGACTCAACTTTTTCAGTACCCATGTTAAGGAAGTATTAGGTGTAGGCAGAGGCTGTCTCTCTGGGTGGGTAATTGAGGGGCAGTTGTGGGCTTCTATTGAGGGAGAAAGCAGCCAATATGGAGAAATGCTGCAGGCCTGTGTGGATCTCAGGAGTGAAGAGAGAGCTTAGTAATCCTTTAGTCTGATCCCTGACTTAGTTCAGGAATCCCTTCTCCAACGACCTCAGCAAGCGCTCTCATGGATTTTCCCATTTTCACTTTAAGTGAGCGCTGTCATGGTCAGCCTTTTTCTAGCCCACAGCTCCATTTTCTGATTAATCTGAGGCCTCTGTAATAGACAAACCCTTGTCGTGTTTACTTGTATCTAAAGGTATGCTTGACGGGGGTGGGTCTTCTAGCTCATAGCGACCCTGGTTAGAGAAAATAGGAGGAGATGATGCTCCAGAGTGCTTTTGCCCTTGTAGAACATACTCTAGCGTAGAAGATGAGAAGAGAATTTTCCCTATAGCCAAAGAAGACAGCAGGAGTCGGAGACACCTGGTCCTCTTCCTCATCACTCACAGAAGGATCCTGCAGACCTGTGCCCTATCTATGCATTTGATTATTCAAGGGCGTGCTGCCATTAAAACGAAAGAAAAGGAATAGAGAAATTTAGTTAGAACTTCCATGTTCCATAAGCACTTTCCGGGAAACAAATTCACATATTCTGCTTAATTCCCCTGAAAAGTCATAGTGAGCTAGGAGGAAACTGTGACTTGGGAGAGGATTGGGGGGCTTAGCCAAGGCCACACCCAGGGCTCTGAAGGCCAAGCAAGATCAGAACCTGGGACACCCACAGTCCCCTGTCTCCCATTCCCCTTCCCAGAGCTGTCTGCTCCCCTTTCCACTCACAAGGGTTCTGGGTCTGATGTGGGAGATGGGCAAGTGCGGGAAGCTGCACTGATGCCGTGTGAGCGGTGCCGAGGTAAAGGTCTTCATCTGAGGGCAGCAGCAGAGCCGCAGCATCTTAATAGGACTGGATCTTTGTCCTCCTCTCTTCCAAGGTCTTTACGTGATTCACTATGGTGAATAGGAAAAAAAAAAAAAATCCGTGTCTAACTCTTAGCCATTTAGCAGTTTGGACACAAGGGCATTTTTTGCTAATCTGTGGTTAAAGCTCTTCAAGACCTTTTAGACGATTCCTCCACATTTTGGGGTTTTGCAGATTAGAACCACAGTCCTCCGACAGTGCTTCCACAACTCCCGCAATGAGCTATACCTCCAAGGAGCCTGTTGACCTAACCCATGCATGCCAGTCCCATTTTGGACACCTGGGTGTGGATCCAAGGCTGTAGGGGCATCAGGTGGGAGATGGGTAGCTCTGCTCGAAATCCTGCATGGGTGAAGTCTCCGTCTGCATCCCTGTGGCCATTACTGTCTTAGAAAGGACTGTGCTCATGATCATAAGCACCTCACCAGTGCTTGCTTTTAATCTTTGTCATAGTCTGTAGAGCGGATACTACTATTCCTTTTTTATGGACGAGGAAACTGAGGCACAGAGACCTGGCAGAACTTGTGCAGGGTATTGTACAGCTAAGTAGCCAGCCCAAATCCAGACCTGCCTTCCTATGACTCCACTGCCCATTACTCTCTCATCATATCCCACCCACACTTCCCAGGAAGGCCAGGTATCGTGTTGGATGAGTTCTTGATGATGTCTTGCTCTTGCCAAGAGACTTTTACTTTTAGACGAGTGGGGCTTTTGTGCACATCTTTTGTGCACTAAAAAAATCTTTTAGATCAGTGGGGCTTTTGTGCACCTAGTGATTAGTAAATGTGGTGACGGTCCTTGCACCCTTTCTTTTTCCCTCTTCCTGTCCCTCTCTCCTCTTCGTCCTTCCCTCTTTACATGGTCAGAGAACATCTATGACTCCTAAGATAAAGGAAAGATGAAAATGAGAGTGATATAAGCATAGTTAAATTACAGATGCCTAATTATGAAACAACTTGTTTATGAATTTTAATACCTTGCTTTTTGTCTAAGCTCCCCTTTTCCCTGCCCCTTAGGCAGGATTCATTTTTACATTCATGAATTATTTTCATGTGGGGAACAAAACTTTGATGCTGATCAGTGTTCAAGCACCTTTGTTTGGCTGATTTTTAATTAGGGAGACTTCTTTCTTTTTAAAACCATTCTTTAAGCTTGTAAAAATATCTTTAAATGGGTGGATGCTTTAGCTCTGATGAATGGCAGGTTGTGGTAAAGGAAGACAGAGATGTGGTTTACAGTAAACTTTTTATTATTTTATAAAAAAATAACAGTTATACAGAGAATAAAATGTATGAAGTGTCAGGAAATGATTTATTGAAATCAGATCTTGGACTGCTGATTTTACCATGAATTAGTTTCCTGAAAAGTGATTGAGTTAATGTAGCCTTACATTTATTTATTTTTCTTGTTTTATTTATTGGGCAAACCAGACTTGTGGTTGCCTGCCCAAAGTTTAATTCAGCTTCCCTTGGGTAAACAACTGATGTCTTTCTCAAGGAGATAAAGGTGCATCCTGAAACTCTGATCCCTTAGAAAAGTTGGGCCTGGGTTTGGGGCCCAGAGGCTTTTGCAGGGCCTCACCGGTGTGGTGGGCTGTCACCTGTGCTCAGGTGGGCTTTGTTGCCATGGCCTCCCTCACCCCTCCCAAATTGCACCCAGGACTGGTGGGCAGAGTGAAGGTTTTCTTCCCAGGGCTGGGGCTGGGGCTGCTGCAGCCCTTCCTGCAGACCTGCCTGTCCTCCGGGTGGGTCCATTACTGGCTGGGATTCCTGTAGGCTTAGTCACCATGCAGCAGCAGTGGGAGGACAAGGGAAACCACCAGCCTGCCTGGGCGCTCTGTCACCCAGAAGGAATGCGGGCCGGGCCGAGCCTGCTGGGCCTGGAAAGTTCTCCAGGCCCTGTTGCTGATCTGGCTGGGCCAAGTCAAAGTATATCCTCCTTCTCTTTTGTTTCCCATCAAAGAAAAAAGGAATACAAGTAACCACTGTACTTGCTGAAGATGAAATCTTTTTTACGCACTTTTTAAACAAGTATTTTTGTTTTGCATTTTCCTTGATCTGTAAACATACCCACAGCTATTCAAGATAAGTGTTTTAGTGAACAGTGGTGTGTCCAAGGAGAAATCCTGCCTGTGGTTGCCGCTGCCCATCACAGTTCCTTCTGTCTGTCTGCGAGAGGCAGGCTGGCTCGGTGCAGATGGGAATAGACAGGTGGGCCAGCCGCAGCCTGGGCTCCAACTCTGGGGCCTAGCTCAAGACCCCCCTGCAGGGGACCGCAGAGCACGGCTGAGGGGCCATCTCCTTGCACCTGCTTCCCAGGGAGAGAGCCTGCCTCAGTGTTTCCACCTTCCCGGCCCCTGCCAGGGCTCCACTCAGCTGCATTTCAGTAGCTCTAATAGCCCCTGCTTAAAGAGCAGCTAGCAGATGTTGGGGAGACCCAGCTCAGGCTGATTCTGGGGTGAGGATGTGTTTTTTGAGTCTAATTGGTCACCAAACCATTTAAATTCATCCCAGGGTAGGCTCCTGTGGAGGGTTAGGCCCTGGCTCTTCCTCATCCCAGTTTGGTTGAGTCCATTCCGTGCTCTCCCCCAAAGCCAGCTGGGGGGCCTTGGTAATTGCTGTGTCTCTGTATAGCTTTTTAAGTGGCTGCTTTTTCTCTGGTGGGGAAGCCAGCACCTTTATCCCATGACAAGAGAACTCTTTATAATAGGAGGTAGTAGAATCAGACAGATCCGGCTTAAAGTCTTGGCTCTGCTGCCTCTTGGCTCTGATGCCTTGGTCCAGAGACTTTACCTCTCTATGTCTCAAAAGCTGTAAGACTCAGACACCAGCTCCCTTCCATGGTTGTTGTGAGAAGAAAAGAAAGGGCTTAGTACAGGGCCTGACACAAAGACAAGTTCTCAATGAGAAACTAGCTGATACTATTATAATCCACCCCCCCATATGTGTTGTAATTGTTAAAGGGTTACAAACTAGGTGCAAAAAATACTGCATTTTGAATTTGGTTCTGATTTATACATCGCCGGAGAGTCGAATTCTTATTACACAACTGATCTTTAAAAAGTCAAAAGAAGTTAAGTGAAAAAAGGTACAGGGCATTGTATATACTGTGATTCTTCTGGTCTAATTTAAAAAGAGCATGTATGCTGGTAAATGCTGGTATAATCATTAAAAAGTTTTCCAGAAGGAATCCCAGAAAGTAATAAGCACTTACTTTCCATGGAAAGGAACTAGGAATGCTGGGTGATCTTCGTGGCTCATCTTGTATCCTTTTTGCACTCTTTGGATTTTCTAATCATGTACTTTTATTCCATTTATTCTTTTCAAAGGTCACTTATCTGGACAATAGAATTATTGTCCATTTTCCATTTTCTTTGTTTTACTTCTTTGCATTAGAAAAACCCAAACCTTAATTTAAAAAAAAAAAAAAAAAAACACCTGTATTTTTTAAAGCAGAATTTTCCACATCTGATTGTCCTTCCATAAGAACAGTCTGTGTGTGTGGTCTTAGTGAATTCCCCACCTCCCTGGAGACAGTAGCTGGGAGCTTCCTTGCTCTTTCCAGAAGGAATTGAGCTTTCTCAGGATTAGAAGCCTGGTATTCACCTTCATCCTCTATAAGAACCCAAACAGTAGGCCCTGGTAGCAGCCTTGGTCTAGAATGCCCTTGGGACAACGTGTGTGTCTTTCCTTGGTAAATGGCCTTGCAAACGCTGTGTGCGTTTGGCAGGCTTGGATAAGGTTTTTCCCTGTGTAACCCTTGGAAAGTACAGTTCTCACTTCTAACACTCTGTCTGGAGGTCCATGATATTGTAATTAAAAATTTATGGGATCACAAGGGCCCATTTAAAGGGCATCTGGTCTAAAGGCACGGTGAAAAGCAGAATTTGTGTCAGTGCTTCCCTTAATTTCTAAAATATGGCTATTTGTACATTCATCCTACTGGATGCATGTGTTGAATGTTCTGATGAAAGGAAAGAATGTTTAAAAACTGGGAGGACCCAAATTCTAATGTCTGAGCATACCACTGCTTAATAGGTATTAATTACCTTGGGGAGGTCAGCTCACCTCTTTTGGAAATAAAGGTGTTGTGCCACATCAATGGTTTTCAATGTAGCTTGACCAGACTCACGATAAGACATAGATCTACATCATGATTCCAGTACAGAATAAGTATATAACTAAAATAAGCATTGCCAAAACACTTCTTATCTGACACAACACTTTCTACCAATGTAGCACCACAATATTTACTTATTCTGTTCTAATACTGGTAAGAGATGCTTTAAACTGATTTTGAGTGGCGACTAACAGTTTGACAAGGGCATTATTCAGGTCTTTTCCAGCTCTGATTATGAGTCTGTTGGCTCCGAGTTAAATACCCAGTACCTAGTGCACATGGTTGGGCTTTTGAGGTCACCTCCTGCTTTCTTATGGAAATGAAGAGCCAAAGAGTTATTTGTTTCTTCATGGCCACTCCCTGAGGACCCCGAGGAATTTAAGAGTTTGAGTATATGTTCCCAGTGGCAGCATGTATTTTATTGTCCATCCGCAAGCATTTAAAAATGCTTGAGATCTTCTGTGTCTTGGATAATTTCTATCATTTCCAAATTTGTAGAATACTTTTAAGTCAGTTATGAAGTAATAAAAATAATGGCAACATTTATTACACCTTCCTGTTTTTCCTCAGAATTTTCCTGTACTACATGCAAAAAGAAATTAATGTTTTCACATCAGTGTAATTACAAATGAATTATTTACTGATCGTTTTTTATTAGAAGAGCTTGACTCAGATTGATAACAGATAATATTTGAGTGCTTCTTACATACGGGGCACTCTTTCCATTAACTCACGCTTGTAAATAACCCCATTAGCTGAGTTCTAGCAAGGCTTTGTTAGGAATGTGGAATCATTAGATGCATTTTGAAAATAACTTGGTCTGTTCTAAAAGGCCCTACTAGATCCAAACTGTTGTGGACTGGTGCCTGGTAACTTTGATGACCATTTTGAAATATTTCCATAGTGATAATTCTTCTGGAATCTCAAGTCATTAAAAGTGATATGGCTAACTCTGTGCCATGTGCTGTGAAAATAGATGTCATGGGATGTGTGAATCCTTTTTTCAACATTATAGCTGTACCAACTGAAGGAACGTTTTAGTTGAGTCCTGAATACTTATTAGAGGCTAGTTACATAGCTGCCTTTTTCTCCTCTGCGTAAGTCGCCTATCCATGTAATCATTAACCCCTAAGAATGAATGGCATTTTAAAAAAATATCTGTTTTTCCCTCACTTTACTTCAGTTATTTAGCACTTTGGTTTTCTTCTCCTAGTGCTTCCATGTAGTTGTGTATTGAGACTGTATCCTAGTATTGAGACTGTGTCTGTGGCTGGATATAGCACATCGTACTGCCAGCTGTAGCGCCTCTTCTCAGGAGGACTGGCTGTTGGCCCAGGTCATGTCCCATTTCCCTGAATGTACTGTGAGCACCTCAGAGGACAGTGCACCCTTTCACTTGGCGCTACCTCTTCTCACTTTTGGACCCCAAGGTAATAATTAAAAGTGTCTGTGTTCATCCTTTCTCAAGTTAGAGGCATACAGGTTGGAGACTTGTGACAAACCATTTGGTCCCGGACATGAAGCAAACCATTGGAAAATGTGGTTAGCAGTGACATTGACAATGTGTTTGTTCACAGTGGTGGTGTTTGGTCCTACTTGTTGACTGGAGTTACTTGCATTGGGAAGAGCACAGCTTTACTTAGCTGAGTGGGTAGCATGAGACAACTGCATTCCTTTGGCACACACAGTGTTGCATGCAAGCTCTTGGTGCTGTGTATGCTGCATCCGTGTTCAGCAAACATTGCTGATTGCTGCCTCTGCCATGCACCGAGCTCAGCTCTGGGGATCTAAAGACAGTAGACACAGCTGTGCTCCTCAGGGAGCCTTACCTGGTAGGGAGGCTGATATGTAAACAAACAAATAGTGCAGTGCCACTTTAATTAGGGCTTTGTGCAGAGTGCCACAGGAGGCCAAGAGGGGCAGGGAAAGGCTCGCCTAGGAGAAGGGCCTCAGAGGATGTGGAGGAGTTTGTCAGGGACCAGGGACTGGTGAGCAAAGGCAGAGTGTAAGGATAAATCAGCATGGGTAGATTGTCTCTAAGAATGAGGGCAAGAATGCTGGCAGAAACCAGGTTGTACCCAGCTCCGTCTGCCTGTCCAAGGAGATTGCAGGTGGCGGCCAAGAAGCACGGAATGCGACAAGCAGATCCGTGTTCCATAAAGGTTCTCTGACCATCATCTGGGAGGGAAAGAAGCTGGCAGAGCTGATGGGTGGAGGTCGACGTGATTACAGTGGAGAGTGAGTGTAGAAAAGGGTGTCGGGGACCTTTTGGAGACTGGTTTAGCAGGACTTGGTGAAAGGTGAAGGTGATGGGGAAGGTAGAAGACAAGCACAGAGCTTGTAGATGACTGAGGACCAGTTGGAGAAACTAACTGACCATTGGTGTCATTAATTAGGATAGGAGAAAACAGAGGGTAGAAATTTGGCAGGGGAAGGAGAGAGAATGTTTGCGGCATTGACATGTTGGGTTGGAGGTGCTTGTGGCATGAGCAATTGGAGCTGGTCTAGGAGGTTTTTGGAGACAATGACCTGGCTGGAGAGAGGGAGTGATGGACACCTGTGTTGGGAGACATCCCAGTGACTCCTCCAAAGGGATGTGTTGTGGGGAGTGGAAAGAAGAGAGCACCCCAAGCCCCATTTTTTAGGATAGTTGTTTGTCTTTTAAGTTATATAAGAAGGAGCAACTGATAAACAGAAAGATAGCTATGCGTGGTTGAGCATCTGTCATATTCCAGGCAGGAAAGCTACAGTGGACCTCTGTGGTGGTAGAACTGCTGTGCTAATCTGAGGAGTGGGCCTGAAGGCACATCTGAGTCTCCAGGGGAGAAGACTGTTTTGAAAGGCCTGGGTTCTTTCTGTCAGGTTTCAAACAAAGAGAGAAAGGAATCACAGAGAAGGGTCCCCCCCACCGTGTGGTCCAGAGAAGGCCAGAGGACCTCAGGTGCAGAAATTTCCCCTCTGAGAACCCTCCACTGCTGTGTAGCCTTTCCCCTGCACTGTCATTGGAGAGAAGAATCCTCCAAAATCCTGAAGCTTATTCTCAGTAGAGGCAATTTGCAGCATAACTACCTGATAAAGATGAGAAGTGGTGGACGCTCCAGGAGGGTCTTAACAAGATCTGATGGAACACAGGACTGCTTGCAAGCTACTTCTGTGTCTGAAATCACTGTGATAGGGACCTCAAACCATCTACTTAAAGGTTTCTTTGGGAGGCAGAGCCTAGGGATTTGTCTTGTTTACTCCTGATCATCTCTTCTATTCCCTTTCTCCCAAGTCTTATGTCTAGATAATTTAATACATTTGATCTGCTAACAGGCAGACCATAACAGGGGCTGATATTACATACCCTGAAAGTCCTCTACAAACATACTGCAGTGGCGATAGACTAGCATTCTGAGCGGTAGGTAACATTAGCCTGCCTTGTAGAGACTTCCCTCAAATAATAGCTGTATCTGTTGCAATTCTTAGATGTAAAAGAGTGCGTCAAATTTATATGAACAGTACTACTTTTTCCATTTGAAGTTGTACTGTAATTTCTTTGGATTTTGTGTTCTCCATAATGGTATCACTTAAAGGGAAGATCACTTGGGCTTTGTGAGTGGGCATAATACCAGGTATTCTCGTTCCGTCATTTTGCTCAGTAGTATTCACTTAGTCATAGGACATGGTAATTTTTTATTCAACCTTTTAAAAAAAATCTTTTTTAAATGGTCGGCTGTAAGTACATCGTTTCTTATTTCAAAGTAGGTCAGCTTCAATCAAGTCTCAATATTTCTCATCATGCTTCTTTTTTTTTCTTTAAATGACACATGGAGAAAAAGTAGCATGTTTATATCCTTTGATTGCACCCAGTGCTGCCCAGAATGGGCTTGCAGTTTGCATGCATGAGGTTTCATAAAGGCGACATTCATTTTGCAGGAAAGTCACTGACCCCAAACCTCTGTAACATCAGGTTCGGTAAAATGCTAACAGAGCAACTTAAAAGTTAAACAGAGGCATTAGCTTGATAAATAAGTGCGTGTTTTGGACTAATGGGTGACTACCATTCTGAACATTAACTGCCCTTTGTATTTTAATGATATCAGGAGGCTGTTTGTATAACCTTAGAAGGCCTACCAAAGCTTAGAGAACTAAATGAATATGGGGCCTTTTTATTTGTAGTGACTTTGGTGGAGCCACAAAATTACTTCCTTCTAGGTGTGATTTTTGCCTTTTTAAAAGTTTTTATGTTGTTATACTGAATTAGTCTTCTTATTAATCTGTCTTCTATGCCAAGACAGATTTGTAGGTAAAAATTTCTATACAGCCTATGTGTACAAACTGGCCCTGAAGAAGGACTATATCACTCTGCTTCCAATTTCCCACAGTAAAAAGAAAAAGTATGGGTAGCAATATCCTTTCTTCTTGTCTCTGCATCCTGGTGATGTGTGAGACCCTGAGATTTCCTAGTGGCAGAGCTGATTGGATTGTAGCTGGTGTTCCCCCATGGGTGCCAAGGTCGGGAAACATGGAAATGCTGTTCACTAAAGTGCTGCCATGCCTGGGGCTCCTGCAGCTTGAGGGGAGGTGACCACCCCCAGCTTCAGCCACTCCCAAGTCCCTCAAGTCCAGTCTCTCAAGACCCTATTGAAAATGTATTGATGAAGTGTCCTTACTTTTATTTCTTAGAGAAAGAAAACCCATCTCAACTGGTTTATGCAAAAAAAAGAGCTCTTCTGGCCCACTTATTGGAGAAATCTAGGAGTGGAACAGGTTTCAGGAGGGCCCTGCCTGCATATTGGCTTCACTGTTAGGATCCATGTGGTAGCAGAAGGGTCGTGAACAGCTTCAACCCCACATCCCCCTAGCTTTAGGTTCAGTGCCCAAGAGCAAGTGTGCTGTTCTAATGGCACAGACTTGTTTCAAGAGGTCTTTCTGGCTGTGATAGGCCCTAGGCCACTACACTCCACCAGTGTGCTCCAGAAATCTGATGCTTTGATGGTCCAGCTCAGGTCACGTGGTCCCCAGCCTCATGTGGAAGAGGACAAAGTGGTTCCTTAGAGGAAAATGTGGATATTCTCATCAGAAGGTAGAGGGTCATAAAACAACAAACACCCACCATACATGGGCAGAGTAGGATTTGTGGAAATATGTTTTGGTGTGTGAATACATTGGAAGTACTTCATAGGGCGAACACACGACTTTGGTTTATTTCTCTTAGTGACGCTGTGTGTTTAGAGAGAGACACTCTTTCTTTGTGAGGTGCTTACAATGGAGCTCTGGAAGCAACCCATCCCATGGCCACGTGCAACCTCCAGCTTCTCTCTGCTTCTTTCTGTCCCCTCCTCCCTCCACCCAAAGCCTTCTGCCCTGGAAGAGCCAGTGCTGTTGATCTGCTGTCACAATTGTATTGAACAGGAACATCAAATTAAAAACTTTTGGGATCACTCACCAAAATGGTTTCCTGTGCAGTACTCCCCTGAGGGGGGATTACAAGTAGTTATGCATCCATTTCATTGATCTATCGTTTTTATTGAAAAGAAAAAAATCCAAGCAAGAGAGGAAGTACAGCCAGCTGCCTAAAGAGTGGAGATGATGGGAGATGATGTTTTGATTACATTAATCCATATCCTGTTAGTTCACTTTGCTTCTGTCACTGCTGCTGGTGAAGTTACTAATGTGAACTAATTACATTTGCTCTGAAAAGCCAGAGTTTTTAATGCATCTCAACAAGAAAGGTTAATATTATCAACTTAACAGCATGAATGAAACATTGTGTGTATTGAGTTTGAACTGTCCTAAAAGCTTGGATAATAAAAATCCAGTGACTTCTTTTATAAGTCATTGGATAAACAGTTGTTAGCAAGACATGGGTAATGCTTTCTTCTCTTCTTCAGGTTTACAGGGATGCACTAAATTATCTAACAGTTCCTATTAGGTGCTGTTTACTGGGCGATATGGTGGCCTGATGTGAAATAGTAGGCCACGTCACAAAAACGTGCTTTGCAAGGGGGCGGCATATATTTTCCTAATCAATGGGGGTATATTCAAAGAGGAAAAAAAAATGACCTCACTCCCAAATGGCAACAGCCTTGTTTTAAAAGCATCTGTGAATTACTAAGACCTCTAGCACAAGATGCTTTAAAAGTCAGCCTTTCTCTGGAACCTACCCAGCCCCTGAAAACAGGGTTTTGGAGAATGGGATGTTCTAGGAGGGACACCTTGTCTACAGGGACTTAAGTGGCCTGGCCTCTTGCCCTTGCATGTGGTACCTGCAAAGCTCCCTGATGTTTAACTGTTTTCTGCCTTCACGTGACTTACTCTGTAGTCAGCAATGACAAGGGGAACAGCCTGCAGCCGCTCTCTGCCATCCACTGTCCTGGGAACCACAGTGTGGCATTCTCTCTGGGATGGAGTGTTGATGTGTTTGGCTGGTGACATTTTGGTGACCAGTTGGCTCCTCAGTGTCTTTCAATATAGAGATTAGGATCTGAGAGAGGATTTGGAACCTTTGTGTTTGTTCTGCCAAGAACATGGCCTGTCTATTGCCTGAGAGTTGTGGAGTAAGTTGATAGGAGCTGGAACTACTCTTTGGGATGGGGCTCACCCAGAAGGATAAGCTGAGTCACAGGACTCCAAGTTTGAGATCTGTCACATACATTCCGATTTGTCCTCAGGGACATTTCTCAGTGGGGATCTTTCAACAATAAGTATTTAATTTAAAAAAAAAAAAAAAACTTAAAAAGTTATTTTGTCCCCTACCTTTCTCTGCTAGCCCCCGTCCCTCCCCGCCTGCAGTCATATATTTTAAAAAGTTTGAGCCTGTCAAGATCCAGGAGATGGAATAGGTAGAAGAGAGGGAGAAACCTTGGGTAGGTATGGATGGGGAAGGGTGGAAGCCTCTGTAACCTTCTCTCACCTTCTCTCTCATGCTCAAAAATCTCAAATCAGCCCTTCAGGCTTGTGTCTGTTGTAGGAGCCACAGTGTTTTCCCAGTCTTGTTCAGAGTTCCTGCAGCCTTTTTTATGAAAGCTTGTCAGTCTGATTTGGACAATGGCTCTAGGCAGGCTGTTTCTGTTGGCTGTGGTTGTTGCTGAAGGTTTTTCCATGGTGCTTGGTCATGCTCCTGTGTCTGGATTAAAATTCTGTGACAGTCAGCCCTGTTCATATCTAAATTTGTTCAGGGAGCTTTAGGATGGAAAAAATTGTGGAGGCAGCAAGCAGGTTACCCTTTACCTGAGTAAGACATGGTTTGTTCCACAGTTTGGTCTGGCCAGAGGAGAAGCCAGCTGATGAAGATCTTTCTTCTAAATGGGTGGGATTTAAAGTGACCAGTGGAATTTGGTACCCTATACAGATTTCGGGTTGTCTGTTGTAAATGCCCGTGGCCCATGTCTTGGACCATCTCTCTTTGTGGTAGGTGCCCTTGCTCATTGGTGGGTGAGAGCCCGTCTTTGCTACTGGATACCATAAGACTGGCCCTCCATGCCTTGCCCATGACTCAATCCTGATTAATATCAGACAGGCTCTATTTATGGATGAGTGAGCTAGGAAATTGTCCCACCAATTGTAGTCCTGACTTGTGTATTATTAGGCAGTTGTGTCTGTTTGAAGCTAATTTGTAGACCCCCTAAATTCAGGATTTGGGTGGATAATTCTGTTTCACTTTTAGGTGAATTTCTCTATTAAGGTTATAAAAGAGCAAAATAACAGGAAATTCAACTTTATACTGGAATACTTTATGATGCCCAACATTCTCTTGAATCTCATTTTACAATTTGCAGTTCATTTTCTGAGCATTCTCCCTTGATTCTCCCAACACTGGTGTTTGGTAGGTATAGTTAACCCCAGCTCACACTTAGGGCAACAGTCTCAAGTGCCTTTGCCGAAGGTTTCTTGGCCTCTTAAGTGGATACACAAACCCTCACAACTTTCCAACTCTAGGATGTATACTCTTATATAACAAAACACAAAGAAACGAAATAAGAACAAAACTCAGAGGTCTGAACAGGATTTTGTCCTACTTAACTTCAAAGTTTACATTGGTTAGAAAAAAAAAAAATCAGTTGTAACTTTGTGGGAATGACATGTTCACTACTTTTATGCCGTGTATGGGGGCTGTGCTTTTCATGCATTTTAGGCAGAATTGACCTTGGTTAATGCTTGACTCAGGAGCTATGCAGAACATTCAGGAAATGGTGCTGGCTGATCTTGCCATTCTGGGTTTTGTGAAATTATGGTTCATGTGCCACCTTACCTGGGTGCCCTGTTGAAGTTCTGGTCTGAGAGAGAATCTGCTGCTTTCTTATTTATCACAGCCTTTGTAGCGACCCTGAGGCATGCATGTTATTTTTTCATCATTTCCCTCAAAGTGGCACCTTGGAGTTTTTTTGAAGTTGAAGTATTATCCTAAACAGGATTGCAAATTGATTAGGCATTATGTCTTTGGATACCAAATGGCAGATCCTTGGTTACTGGTCAAACTGTCTTGTAAACACTTGTCTTTTGAATCTACACTACTTATATGGGATTATTTTGAACATAGAAAATAGTCTGAAAAATGGTACCTTTGCTAATAGAAAATATTGACTTTAGGATGGGAAATGTAATCTGAACAGGAGTTGTGTGACTGTGCTCAGCACTTGTCTTAGTCCCCTTTGCTATGTACAAGGGACAAGATTTCACAGTTCTGTGAAGACCCTTTGAAGCCAAAGACTGCTCAAGCCTAGGGAATGAATTTGAGAGCATGCTTAGAAGAGAGTGTCACTTTTTCCTTCAAATATTTTGACTTCATTATTTGCTTCAAAAAGTGAAAGCATTAAGGCTGAATGTTTTGGGTTAGTGATCTCGATGCTTTCAAATGCCTCAACATTCCCACATTTGTTTTCCTTGCTCTGTGGTTTTGCCCTAATTTATACACCTGTGTACATGATTAATTCACCACGGGACTCCCGTGGCTTTAACAACGCCTGTTTCTAGTTTTCCCCTTAAAGAGTGTCATGGCTGTGGTTAATAAGATGATAAATGGACTAAGAGTAAATGCGGGCTAAAAAAGAATCTAACAAGTCAAGAATCCAAAGCTTTTAAGAAGAAAAAACAATAAACAAGAAACCCAGACAAAGCCAAAACATGGTCTTGAAGCATACCCATCGAAGCCCAAGTTTCAGAATTTGCTGCCAGATCGCACTAAAAGCTGAACAGGCTTTTGTGGTTAGGTATGTGTGACATAAGAAATCTGTGTGCCTGAGAGAAGTAGGGTTTCTCTTTTTGAAAGAGAAAAAATACAACAAAGGGAAATGTTTTATTTATAGTAAATATGTGGTTTGCCATATCTGTAGGGCAAAGATTTGGTTAGTAGTATTTTAAAGGCAGGATAGAGGAGGATATTAAAACATCTGTGCTGCGTAGCTTGCATTAGGACTGCACATGTGAAAACATTCTAGAACTCACAGTTTAAACAGCGGTTGGGTTAGGAAATATGTCTTCCCATTCCTTGGCATTCTCCACATACGTCTTTCTTCCCCCACTCCCTGTTATGAATTTGGGTTGGCTCTTTAAAAAGATTGAGTGAGATTTTAACTATCTAGGGAAGCTCCTCTTTGTCAGAAGTGTAGTATTCCATGAGAAGAGTCGTGCTGACTGGCAAATCCCAGTTCAGTATATTTGTGGTCTAGAAAATCCTTCCTGAATAAAAATATCAAAGGGTGATATTTAGTAATGCTTAAATCTTTTCTTAAATTTTATGTTCTGTAAATTTCAATCTAACTTCACATTTCTAAACTTCATCTTTTAGAATAACTCTCTTGGGTAAGTTATTAGCAGAAGCTCTGGTGTTGATGTGTTCATTTTCCTTTCCATTAAGCTGTCTCCATTGTAGGTCTTTTGATAAGGCTGAAATATAGTTTTCCTGAGCATTTCGGGTAACAAGAAATCTCTTCATGCTGAAAAATTCTTGGCTTTTCAGTTTATGTCATTTCCTGAAACTTCTAGATGCTGCACATATAGAAGTGACTTTCTTCCAGAGTTAGGTGAAATGCTTCCTTTTTGGATAAGGCTTGCATTCAGTCTTGCTGCGTGATCTGCCCTTTGCCTTCATCAGAGTGGGAGGCTCTGTATTGCCTTTGGCCAGGTACCGAGAGGGTCATGTCAGAAAACAGCAGACTCTTAACAAAAACATCCTCTCCCTGCAAATAAACTGCCAAGTCCTTTCCAGGCCATGGATGAGTGCTTCAGGTGTTGCATTTCCATGTAATGGGGAATAAAGCTGCCCTCGCCTAGCTCCTGACTGGTGCTAGTCCTGCACTACGTCCTACTTCTGTATTTCTTCTTCTTCTGTAGGGTCCCTGTTCATATACTAGAAGGTCTCTCACAGTTGTTGGATTTTTCCAGGAGAAACTGTAAAGAATTTTCATAAAGAAATAGAATCAGGTCTTAGTCTAAAACCGTCTTTCAGTAAGTAGGTTTAGAGGCCTAACTCTTTTTTCCTTTCTGCATATGGATTTTTATGTGGTTAGTAAATAGAGTTATTTGCATTTATATATCTAAATTTCTGTGCTACTTGTTCATGTTCACATACACACAAACATGTGCCTGTGTGTTCAAGAATGACTTCCAGCATGTTTGAAAGGGTTGAGATGCCTGGTTTATGGTAGTCTCTGGGCAGTATCAGGTGTGGAGGCAAAAGGCTATGTGAGGCAGGGAGCCTTGACATAGTCCATAAAGAATTGGTCTGTCCTTAGTAAGCCAAGACTAGGAGCATGTCTTCCATAGCTGGGTCCTGAAATGATTCGCTGTCCATTCAGCTGGATGGAGGGGAAAAACTCTTTAAATATTAGTTCTTATTCCTGAGGAGTGAACCCAGCCCTCCCTGAGCATATCCTTTTCAAAGCCTAGGCCTGGAGTGGGGACATGAAGACTGGTCTAAACAGATCAGTTCGTGAATAAATGAGGAATTTAATAAAACTTGAACATAAGCCCAACAGAACTAGTGCTGCTCTTTCTTGGTCACCGTTGAAGCCAGCAGAAGTGGTGAAGAGCTTGGTCTGGCTGAGATGTTGAAATACTTGGGGGGACATGTGGGACTGGGACCAGCTCCTAAGGATCTTTCTGCGGGCTGAGGAGGTCTGACACTGTGGAGGTGTTTGTAAAACTTTGGGAAGGGATTAAAATAGTTCTGTAGCATTAACTCTGGGCCAGTGTGGCTTGATCTGAACTGGTCCCAACCAGAAGATAAGAACTCTTTGTTATGTTACTAGCATACAATTTGCTGAAGTTCACAGTTTAAGTAGAATTTTATTATTTAAAAAACAAAAAGCACTGATCACTTTGGATTGTTTCCAAGTACTATTATTTTCATTTGTTATACAGATAAGCCAAATTTTATAATGCACTGATAATAAATCCCTTAAGGAAACATGTTACCTTAATCTTGATATCATAAATAGGTTATTGTCAAAATTTTTTTCTTTTATTACCCTTCTGCCAATAACTAGCATTTCTGTGTTCTAACTTTTGAAAATAAAGCAAAAATTATATGGTTTAAATGTAAGGGAATAGAAATGCATGGCTTTTATAATTATCTGTGGATAAGATTTAGAAATGTAAACATAATAAACTATGTTTCCATTACATAGGTGTATCATCAAGTTTTTACCATGTAACTGATAGACCTTTGAGGTAACTCGAATTTTTGTGTCATTTGGAGTAGGTCTGGGCCAGTGATTCATTCATCTCTTCCTTCATTGGTCATTCATTATATAAACACATATTAAACGCCCACTGGGCATCATGGAGTCATGTATATACATTGATCTCTGCCTTCATGGACTAACTGTTGGGAGACACCAGCCACAAATAAACAGAACATTGCATCTGTGATGAATGCCATAAAGGCCAGGCATGGTGCTGTGACGCCAGGAGGGAAAAGAAATAGCATTTAAAGCACCTGTGGTGGGAGGGGAGGGAGGTGGGAGTCAGGTCACACAGGGCCCCAGAAACAATGTTGAGGGTTTGGTTTATTGTAGGAACAATGGGAAATCAGTGTAGAATATTAGACAAACGTGATGTGTGTGTGCGTGCAAGAGAGAATATCACATTTGCATTAAAAAATTCACCCTGGCCACATTATGAAGAATAGATGAGGGAGGAAGCCAGTTAAGAAGCTATTGGAGTAGGAAAGGCAAAGAGTGATGTTAACTTGAACTCTGGTGGAGAAGATAAGAAGTTGACCATAGGGAGAGTAGGAGGTAAAATTGGCCAGACCTCTGTTGGGTGGGTGGATGAACAAGATGGCAAGATAATGTCCAGGATTCTGGCTTGAATCGCTACTGTGACAGTGCCCATCACTCACCTAGGGAAATGCTGGCGGAAGATCAGGTGGGGAGGATCGTGATCATGAGTCTGGTTTTGGAGATAATGAGCTTGAGACACCACTGAGTCAATTAGGCATTTGGAAATGTGGACTGGTGCTCAGAGGAGTCCTGGGCAGGGGACTTACCTTAGGAGGATGTCTATGTGGAGTTGGTGCTTGAAAGGAGAAACAGACGAGAAGACTGCCAGGGATGCAGAGTAAAGGAGTGTGAGTGTTCTAGGGCAGGGTCGAGGATGTGAGGTGTGAAGGAGACCCAAATGGTCCCAACATGGTGGAGAAAGCAAGCGTGCGTGATGGCCAGGATTTGTGCTAGAGGGGGTTTGAGGAGGAAGTGGTCAAAGTGCCCAAAGCTGCTAAGAAGCCAGACAGGAAGAGAAATGAAGACGTCCACCGGCTCTTATAACAGGGAGGCCTTTGAGGACCATATCTAAGAGGGGATCCATGGAGTGCTGGGGCCAGCAGCAGCGCTGAGGGGGAGGAGGCCTACAGGGGAGGTGGGGACTAGAGACTGCAGACAGGAGGACTCTGAGAAGCTTGCTGTGCTGTGCCTGGGAGAGGATGCCAGCAGCTGGGGCTGGGGAGTGCCGGAGCGCAGATCTTGTTTTCTTGAACAGACTCTGGAGCAGGGCTGAAAGTCCACGGGAAGGACTCTCCTGAAATGGAAAGGTGGGTCCATGAGACGAAGGGGCAAGCTCCAGTAAGAATCCAGAGACCCAAGGATGTACCAAAGCACAGACGAAGGAATTAGCTTTGGATAAGAGAAAGTACATATTATCCCTTAAAGATGATGGTCATGCAAACTCCTCTGATTTTTTTGGCATTTACTATGAACTTTGTATATGTTTTTCTCATTTGATCCTTACCAAACCCTATGTGAAGAAACTACCATTGTCCTCATTTTATAGATGAGGACACTAAATGTTGGAGGGGCTAGGGAACTGCCCAGAGTACCTCAGAGGAGTGGCTAGTGCTGGGTTCCTTTCCGCATGCTGTGCTGCCTCCACGAGGAGCTGGGTTGAATTGTAGCTTTGTACCCTGACCCAGAGGCCTGGGTGGAACTGTCTAATGACTTTTTTAACCCAGTAAAGTCTAACACTAACTTAATGCTTTTAGGGGATGTTTGTGTTTATTTTAAGTATAGCAACAGTATCTGTGTATTGATTTACTTGATCGAGCTTTCTACTAAATCACGGGAGTTAATTTATACTTTCTTATATTCTTGGTATTACAAAATGATGGCCATGCCTTTACTGTAAAATGGCAATAGTTACTCTTTACTGGAGTACATGCCTGGTGCCACTGGCTGCACTAAGCACTTGCCTATGTGACCCCCATTCATCTCCCTAGTGGCCCCATGTGGTTTCTGTGTCATCACTTACTACCTGTGACGGGTGAGGAAGTTAGGAGGTGCAGGGACATGAAGGCAGTGGCATGGTCAGGAGCTCCTAAGTGGCATAGCTGTCTCTCCTGGGTTCCTTCTCCTGTCTCTCTTTCCTCTTACTTGAAATGAGAGAGAACATTGGAACTAGCTTGAGTAGGGCCCTGGCAGGGCAGGAGCAGTATACACTTATCTGATTTTGTTATGGTGTCCTGAGGATAAAGGAACCAGGAAAAAAAAAAAGTCTATGAAGAATTGCAGATGCTGTATGAAAGATGGTAAGCTGAAAGTCCTGGCAGCTGTTCAAATTCATCCTCAGAGGAACTTCTGTTTTCTCTTTCCTGTTCTAAGGTTTAACACTGCTCTGAAATCTACACGTTTGTCAACAGTATCTAGTCAAGACTTTGGGGAAACAAGAACTCTCATTGCTGTTGGGAGTAAAAAAATGGAACAACCTTCATGGAAGGCAAATTGGTGATATCTGTCAAAGTTATAAATGCACATAACCTTTGACCCAGAAATCCCACTTCAAGGAATTTATCTTGAGAATACACCTGTACACATATAAATTGCAACATTGTACAACATTGTGATAATAGTCAGTTGGGACAACCCACTTGTCCTTCAGTAGGGGGACTGGTTAATAAACTAAGATATATGCAGCTGAAAAAAGCAGGAGGCTGCTCTATGCCCTATGTGAACAGATCTCCAGGATATTAAATGGAAAAGGCAAAGTACACTTCCTTTTTGTAAAGTTGGGGAAATAAGATTATATTTGCATTTGCTTATGTTTGTGTAGCCCCACACTAGAAGGAAAACCAAGAAACTAATAAATGTGATGATTCACGGGAATAGGTGGGGAACAAACTAGGTGGGGACAGGGATGGAGTGACATGCCTCAGGTACATCTTGGTATTTTTTATTTTATGCCTGTGCTTATATACTAAAATAATAATTTTTTAAAAATGTCGTGCTCTCTCCTGCTCAAGTGCAGGGGGCTCTGGAATGGCCTTAGGTTGGTCTGGGACGACATTCTTACAAACCTGCAGGAAAATCCAGTGGAAGGTGGGAGCGCACGCTTCTTGGATAGATTTTCTTTATGTATAACTTAACATGCCTGTTAAGCTTTTAGGGTACTTCTCAGAGAAATCAAACTGGCAGCCCCTGCTTCATGCCTGTTTTCCCCACGATCCTGCATCTTTCTAAAATCATCCACACTAGTACAGGGAAAAAAGGTATTTACAGAAAGGAGTATTTCCAGACTACATATGAGGTATTTCAAAAAGTTCATGAAAAGATGTGTATTATCTTTCATTGTCTTTTTCCACAAACTTTTTGAAGTATCTTTGTTTTTGTCTTCCCTTTTGGTCTCCTTTGCCTTCTCACCATTCAAGTCACAAGGTCTGCTGATCAGATACAACCACAAGTTTTAAAAGAACTTGCTGTTTTGGTTGTTGTGTTTTGCTTTTTTGTTTTGAGAGTTGAGGCCCCTAGGCACAAAAGTGGTAAGGAATTCAAAAGGCTAAATGGGTGTGTCTTGTTAGTTATTTCTTTGAACGTCTTTTGGCACTTGAATGGTGTTGGTTTTTTCACTAATTAGGGTTGGCGAACAAACTCTTTGAACATTGGTTTGGAGCTGTGTTGTTCTTACACCATGTCTCTCAAGTTGAACCTATGCTCTCCTGATGAATAAACTTGTAATTTAGCAGGTGTGTGGATCACTATGATTAATTTTTTCAAGCTATCAGTTCTTTAACTCTCTAACGCCAAATGTTCAGGAGATAATATAAATTCAGTGTAATGTAAATTCAAGCTGGCAACTCCAGCAGTTTACTCCTTGGAGTACAGCTCTATCGGTTCCCTTTTATTTATACTCTTAATTCTACTCAATTTGTAGTCAGACGGGGTAAGTCATTTTTGGTGCTAAGTCAATTAATTGAATATGGGTTATTTTGCATCTTAGATTCCCTCTGGTGACTAACTCTTATAAGAAGATGTATGTGAGCCTGAGAACTGTGTTGGGTGATCCTGTGCCAGATAACGTACTTTGGGAGCTGGAACTTAGAGATTGATTTCAAAGTTGGTTCAGTTTCATTTTAGGTTGATTTACAATTGGCAGGAGGCATTGACCCTTTAGCTTGTGGTTTTCTCTTCTCTGCTCACACCCTTTTTGCTAGTTAATGCTTTATAAACTTCATACCAATATCCACTAGGAGCCATAGAATAAATACTTTTATTACATAAATGCCCTTTAATTTGCCTGTTTTTAAAATTTGGGTTTCGGTGCTTACTTTGTTGTAGATAGCCAAGAGGGAATACTGTCCTTTTTAGTACAGAGGTAAAAGTTAAAGCTTTATTTTAAATATTTGTATTTCTGTTTGGTCTTGGCGACACAAAGTGATTTGGGTCAGTCTGACATTTAATTAAGTTAAACAATGTGGCTCTTAGAAAATATGTTTAGCAGGTAATCTGAGAGCTAGATACCTAGTAACGCAACTGAGAAATTTCATCAGGATTAATTTATTAATTTTTAAAGCACCTCTTGTCCACTCTGCCTTTAATTTTCATTTTTCTAAGTTTCCATTAGCTACTGTGGCCTCACGCATTATTTAATAATGAATGCTTACAAACTTTTTGTGTTTTTGTAATTAGAGTGTGATAGCAATCGTCTACCAGATGAACTGACATTGTAATGACATGAAGTCAGTAACAATTATGTCTAACAGGAAAATTAATTATGTAATCCTATCATCCCATATTTTGCCTGAGAGATTAGATTTGGCTGTTACTAGGCTGCCTTGGTAGGTGACTACATGGTTTAACACTTCTCATTTTTCTGGTTAGACTAATAAACCATAATGTTCATTGTCACCTGAGAAAATCATTTAATCGATTTAGATTTTAAAAATATTTTCAGGCTTTTGATTTTCTGCTTAAAAAAAGAGAACCTATTCTACTGGAGTATTTTATTTTACTTCCTAGTTTCTTAGTGAATGAAGATATTGCTTGATTCCTATCACAGAGGGGCCATCCTTTCCTCTCCCCTCTCCTTACCTCTAAGGGACATGAAGCTGTGAGAGTGAATTGTTTGCATACAGCAATACCATTTTGACTCCAGCCAAAGCTCTTACTCTTCTCTTTTATTATTCTCAACCTCTTACCTGAGGAACCCTTTCTCCCTACATAATGAGCTGGTGCAAGTCTGGGGTGAAGTAGGGTCTGGACAAGGAAGGACTTACCAGGTGATGTAGGAGCACCTGTGGGTGCCTCCCTGGGGTCTCTTGGCCTGGATAGGCCTGCTCTCCTGCCCTTCCTGCTTCCTTTGCCCTGAGGCTTTGCGGGTCACAGACAAGGGGACTATCCCCTCTTACAAGGTGTGCTTTGCTTTGCCTGAGGGACCCTGGAATTATCTAGTCCAACTTCTCATCTGCAGATGCAAAATTTGATGCTCTGAAATGTTTAGAGATTTGTCCAAGGGCAGAGCTGGGACCACAGCCCAAGTCTTTTGAGCCTAGTATGGTATTCTATCATATCTTGGTTTTATTTTGTTTTGTTTCTAAAAATTGCCTAAAACTGCTCAGCATATAGGTATAAAACTCTGTCTTTAAGCTAAAGAATTTGGGAAAAGACAAGTCCCCAATAACTCCATTACTGAGAGCACTTGGGTGTATTTTCTTCTAAATTTAAAAACGCTTTTTAGCACAGTTGAGCTTCTGATAGTTATATGTTTATTTCCTGGCATTTTAAAGCCTTTCTGTGTCATAAACTCCATATTCACTTTATTTTTAGTGGCTGTGTAAAGTTACAGAGGATGAAGTTACCATAAAGTACTTAACCATTACCCAGTGTTTTGGGCATTTACAGTGGTTCCAGTTTTTCACAATTTTTCAAAATCATAAGTAAGGAAAGCTGCAACACACATTGTACTTTATTTCAGATTATTTCCCTAGGATACTTCTCCTGAAATAGAAATACAATTTAAGAAAAAGGTATGGATTTAAGGCTCTTTATCCATATGTTCAAATTGCTTTCCAGACAACTTACTGCAGTTTATACTCTGACCAGTGCTTATAAATCCTATATATGAGATGTTCACATTGGCTTTGGGAGAAATTCCCCATGAATAAGAAAAACACAGGAAGACAAAATAACACAATTGTTTGGATATATGCTGTGGTTTGTTTGGGCTTCTCTCACCCTTTTCCTCCCCAGCCCAAGTCAGTTTTATTCTACATAAACAAACATACATAATATAAACTCTTTACTGTTTGTATTACACATTTATTTTGTCAGTCCCCATCAGTGTTTGTTTACATGGGAATTAGAGCATCAGGCTATGTCTTTGTAGGGTCTTCCATGCAGAATTGGGTACAGTCTTGATTCTTCGGGTACTGAGTTGCTGTAAGTGGCTTCAAACCCATTTAGACAATTGCTCAGACACCTGGCCCTTTCACACCTCTCTCCCCTATAATTAGTCAATAACAAGCAGATGGTTTCCACAAAACATTCATTTGTGGAATGTTGACATTATGACTATTTTGTAAATCCCAAACCAGGTCATTTTTGTATAAAATAAGGATACAGCACTGTGAAAACTTGAGGCATGTGGCCGGCCATCCTAGCTAATGGGTCTTGCTGTCTGTGGAGTTGTTTTATAGTTACTGAGATGAGAAATAATGTTTGGGGCTGGAGAATCAGGAAAATTTTGATGTAAGTTCCCGCTCTTAAAGGAAATGTGGGTTTTTTTCCTAAGAGTATTTGTAAAGTTAATTGGATTTTATGTAAAAGAAGCTTTTGACTCATTTCATTTAGTTTTTAACTTATCATCTGGGAGGAGATTGTGAAGAATTCCCTGTTAGCCAAACCATGGTGGATTCATGTTTCTTACAGATGGTTTTATTTTCTTTTAATGATATTATTTGGACCATGAAACAAATATCTTGGAAAATGTGAGATACAAAGATGTGAGCTGGGAGGTCTCTCTTGTATGCACGTTCCTTCTGTAAGAGTAAGGATACTTTAAGTTTAACCTGAGATGCTTCTCCTTTTCGCTCTTGACTGTGTCTTTGTTGCAAGAAGTTTCTGTGCCGGCCTGCCCTGGTGGGGGACAGTATCAGCTTCTTGACATCATGTGCTCATGCTCCTCCCAGCTGGCTAATTTCTCAGGGAAACTTTATTTTCCTTTTTCAGAAAATTGAAATGTGTTTTTAACTCACAGTTTAACTGCCTTCCTTGCTGATACTTTTACCTTCTCGTGTTTTTTCTTAATTAATAATATCTTATGTAGCAGGATTAGCATCGGCACTGGGAGGTTACCAGGTCTCAAAATTTACCTTATTTCTTTTTCTTTTCTGCCTTTAATGACTCTTAATTAATCCAGGCAGCCTGAAAGCAGTAGCTGTGGATCTCCCCGAAGTTTGTTTTCTACATTTCTGTCTGGGGGGAAACCTGAAGATTTGGAAGTAGAAGGCTCTATTGTGCTTCTTTGTTCTTTTCTCATTGTCCAGAAGAGTCTTAAGTGATCTCCAGGAAATCCCTGGCCCCTGCCAGCAGTCTGCCTGTGAGTATTTGAGAGAAGGTGATGCTTTTTAAATACCAGTTGAGAAGTTGAAGATTGGTGTTTTGGTTGTGATGAGCTCCCAGCACCACAGCTGAGGGCCACTGGCATTTTCAGCTCACCTTTGACTCACGTTGGCAGTTACAGTAACATTGAAAAGGAGTCCCCACAAAACCTTGGCTGTATTCGGAAGTAGCACAGCCATGGATTTAGGCAGCCTTGGAAACCCACAAGCAGTAAAATTTAATTCCTTCTTTCTGTTTTTCTGTTTTTGAGAGAAATGGGCTAATAATAAAAGGACACTAGTAATGACTGGCTTTGCAGGCTAGGTGTAAACATTTAATCCTCATTATAGGCCAACTGAAGGGTAGGAGTTATTATCCCCACTTTACGGTTGAAGAAACAGAGGCTCCAAGAAGCTAAGGAACTTGCTACTAAGTGAAGGCAGGATTCAGACTTAGGTTAATCTGAGGATAGCTGCTGCAATGTACTTCTTTCCTACCTTCCTAAGAAATATGTGGAGAATTTCTTTTCCAAATTTTTTGTGCCTAGAATGTACTTTGTGTCATAAAAACATAGTATGTTGTGTCTCTTTAAAATTCTCCGTAACAAAATAAAAACTAAAAAGTGATAAAAGTGAAAAATAAAAGCTATATAGAGAACTTAATCTGTACCTTAATCTGCATTCTTTGTCTAGGAATATAAAAATATGTACATATGTACAGTATAGTTTTAGGTTTTAACAAAAATGAGATCATGCTATTAATTTGAAGAATATTCTCTACATAGCATTCTGTAGCATTTTTGTTTATTTTTCTTAATGTGTGGATATCACTTTAGGTCAATTGCAGATATGAATGATCCATAATTTAGTTAGTCTTCTTGTGTTAGTGGGCAGTCATGTAATTTCTTAATTTTTTTCTTCTGTGTTTTATTTCACTACTGAAACAGTATCACAGTAAATTCACTTGTATATGTGTATATATCCATCCTTGTTTGTTTACTGGTACTGTGGAAAAGGATATTGCTGTCTTACTCCTGATTTAAATTAAAATGTTTCAGTGTTTTAGCAATGAATATGTTAGGTTTTGGTATATTTATCATATTTAAGTTGTGTGCAGTATATCCTTTCATGTTTTAATTTTTATTGGAAGAAACTGATGAATTAAATGCCTTTTTGGCATGATGTAATTGTGAGCTTTTGCTTTTATTTTGTGGTGTAATAAATTATGTTGATTAGATTTCCCAATACTGAATCATCTTTGTATTCCTGGAATAAACCCTAATTTGTTATGGTGCAGTATTCTTTTGATATGTTTCTGAATTTGATTTGCTAATATTTAATATTTTTATGACTGCGATCTTGAGATGGGTCTGAAGTTTTCTTCCTTATTTGCACCCTGTCAGGTATTGATAGTAAGATTATGTTTTTAAAATGATTTAAGAATAATTTCATCCTTTTCTACAGTGTAGAAGCATGTATATAATATAGGAAATATCTGGTTTTTAAATACCAAAGTGAAATTAATTGTAAAACCACCTGGGCTTGGTATTCTTCTTGCCCCCACCCCACAACCTTTTAAAGAAAGTTATTTAGTTTTTCAGAATATATTACAGTTGTTCATTTCAGCTCTTTTACCTTTTCTCTGGATTTTGGTATTTTCTACTTTCTGGGAAATCATTAGCTTATCTAAAATTTAAGTTTATTGCATGGAGTTATATGTAATATTATAATTTCTCTGGTATCCATGGTAATAAACCCTTCCACATTACTAATGCATGTTTGCTTTTCTTTCTTTTCCCCTTAATCAAGCTTGTTAGAGGCTTATATATTTTATTATCTTAAAAGAACTAAATATATTTTATAGTTATCTTACCTTTTAATTTAATTTTAGTTATTCTTATTAATGCACTTTTCAATTCCTTTTGACTTAAGTTTGTTAAGTTGAATGCCTGTCTCATATGCTTTTTAGTCTTCTAAAAACATGGCATTTAAGGTTATAAATTTTTTTGAGAACAGCTTTAGCTCCTCTCGCTAGCTATTCTTTAGCTTTGGTTTTGGACAATTGATCACCTTTTTGTTCTTTTCTAGATGGTTTGTAACTGAAATATTTATTTGGCCTTTGATTCTAAGATGATTTAGATTTTTATGATTATTATGGATTTATCTTTAGCCTATCTTTTGATATTTTGGTATGATCTATGAATGTAGTTCTATCTGAAATGTATATGAAATCATATATGAATTCTATGTGAAATCTCTATCTGAAGGGATTTATTAAAGTTTACCTGTGTCCAAATACATGAATAAATTTTAAATGTTTTGTGGACATTAAAAAAATTACATCCTTTGTAAAATACAAAGTTTTCATTTTCTGTATTTAATAAATCATAATTATTGATTGTGTTATAGTCAGATCTTCCAAATCCTTGTTTGTTCCTAACTGTTGAATTGAGAGGTATGTTAAAGCATCTTTTATAAATTTTTAAACTCTCGTATTTCTGAGAGCTTTTGCTTATTCACCTGCCATTTTGCTTGATGCATAAAGGTGTATAGTTTTTATATATTTGTCGCAGTAATATCCCTCTTTGTCCAGTTTAATGGTTATGGTTTTGAGTTCTTTGATTTTAGTATCACCACCTTTGCTTTCTTTTTATTTTCTTTTGCCTGGTATACCTGTGTTTGACTCTTCATTTTTGAACTTTGTCACTTTGTTTTGGGTAGGCCTTGTGTTTCCTTTTTTTAAAAAAATAGCGCTGGACTCTAAACCCAACATGACAGTTTTGTCCATTACTAGGGAAAGTCTGCCTTGTCTATCCTGACTATGATGATGGATAAATTTTGCTTTATTGTTTTTGTCTTGTTCAATGGTTGCCACTTATTTTACTTTGCTTTTCTCAATTCCCATGTTAATTTAACAATTCCCTTGTTAATTTCAGTCCTGCCAGTGCATAACAGTTGAAAATAAATCTTTATTTTTCTCCTAAAATAGATACCAGAATTAAATCACTGATTCTTCCACCAGTGCCTTCACCCACTTTCCACAATTCCCTGGACTTTGTGCATCTCCTGAGTCTGTTCTCCAGTCTGTCTTTCCGCTCATGACTTCCATGTTCTTCTTTCTCACTCATTGATGCTCGCATTTCTTCTCCTTAATCCTCCAGAATGTTAACTTAAATGCTCTTTTCTGTTGGGTTTAGAATTTTAAATTGTTTTTTAATTTCCAGATGTTTTTACACCCCAGTTACACCTCTGTGTGCATTCTCGTCACTTTTCCATTCACGCCATCCTTTCTCTGCTCAATTAGTTCTCCTTCATCAGCGCCACATGTTGCCGTTCAGCTTGGTCTCCCCCTCTTAGGCTCCTGCGTTATCCTCAGTGGGTCATGGTTTTTCTTTGCCTGCTGATGGCTGCCCTCAGCAGTCACACAGATCACTGGTTGGTGTCACTTAAGCTGCAGCAGGCCAGAAGGTGGTAGATGACAAGTCAGGAAACAGATACCCTGCTGCTACGTTGGTCTGTTTCCAGTCTCTCCTGACCACAGGGCTTGGGAACAGTTCCATCTTCCATTGAAGCCCCTTCCCTTTGGTTTCCCCTGGGTCTGCAGAATCACTGGAGTCCAAAGCCTTCTTCCATTTGGATGGACTCTTGGGAACATTGACTATGCAGATCCATACCTGCTCTCTCTCTCTCTCACAGAGATTTTGGGGACCCTCAGGTACTTAGAAGGCCCCCACCCCATGCACTGCCTATCTGCTTTTTAGATTGTTGGCCCTGTTACTCCAGAGAGGGGACTGGGAGGGAGGCAGGATCAAGTATGTTTACTCAGGCCACCACCTTCCCCATAAAGAATGTGTTAGAGTAACTTTTTACTTGCTGTATTGTGGGGTGGATTTAGAAAAAATGGGCATACCTGCATTTGGAAGGAGCTCTAAGAGTGATAATAAGTCAGTGGGGCAGGATTGCCCTTAATTTAACTGTAGAAATTTAGAATACTTATATAAACAAAGCATAATATACAGTATGTTTCTCATATAGAAAGGATTCTATTTCTTACTTTTATCCCCAGCACTCCCTTCTCACACATCACTCGTTATAGAGAATAATACATTCTATCAGTGGAATATCTTTTTAATAACATCAGTTATATGCCTGTAAGCATTTATATACACACAGGGAAAGGTGGTATTTCCTCACTTCACAGCTGGAAAACTTGGGGCAAGATGCCTAGCCAGCTTAGCCCAAATTCGAGGATGTTATCATTGCATCTCAGTGCAAGTTTTTGTGGTTTGTAGTCATGGTCTATTTACATAAAGTGGTATTGGGGTGCCCCAGAAAGGACTGCAGCATTAGGTTAAGCCCGTGTATTCTTATTCTGAATTTTAATGACAGTCTTGTCATTTGGAATTTAGTGTGTTTTCCCATTTTTCAGTATTTCAGGATGTAAGTGCCAAAGCATCTCCATGACTTGGTCCACATGGGAACAACTTTCCCTTGCATCACAGAAGGGCCCCTGGAAGGTCTGTTTGATGAACACATATATCATTGCAGTGAGGTGCTATAGAAATAGCTTCATGACCTTGCAGAACTGCCAGCACAAGTCAGGACCTGTAAATTGTTCCTATGCATGTATGTGAGATTTCTTAAATGCTTCTGTACTGAGTAAGAGAAGACTTTTATTTTCAAGATTTGTAGGGATCTGGGGCAACGTGTCAGATACAGTTGAATATTTTCAAGGCATTTTTAGTTCATTTGGCACATATTTTATTTAAGATATCTGTTGTGTATCTATGTCTAAAAGTTAAAGAGCCTGCAACCTGCTAATGAAAGAGATGTTTGCGCTGGCCACCTGAGGTTCAATCAACCACAGTGTGTCTTCAGTTACTTAACCTTGCTAGCTTTTAATTCCTCAAACGGTTCAGCTGCCTGTCCCACAGTACTTTGAGACTTCTTATCCAGAATGACCAGTATTTGCAGACAGGCCACTTCCTTTGCTGCCACGTTTTGCTTGGTTATTGTGCACAAGCTCCATCATTTTTCTCTTTTTTAATGAGGCATTAGGGTCCGTTTAGATAGCGATAAATAAAGTAATTACTGTAGCGATGGCATTCTGCCTAAGTCATCTCAAAAACTGAATGCAAAATTTTTTTAATAGCCCCATAATGGTCTCTTGAAGTGTTACAGATTTTTTATAACGATAGCTGTAATACAAGTGCCATTATTTACTGTGAAACTTGAACATTTTGACCATTTATGTGGGTCCTTGTGCGTCTCCAGCTGAGCTGAGTGTTTGTGTGCTTGTCACTGCAGCATTGCAGACGTGTGTGCATGCTGGCTTCTGCAATAAGGTGTCTGCCAGGGGTTGTCTCGGGCAGGAGAGGGGGGCCAAACCAGCACCACTTGTGGTGATTGGAGTGTGTTTAGTCCAGCTCTCCATTTCCATGTAGGAGATTTTAGGATAACTTCTTTTTTGGCAAAATGATTGTGTTTTGGGAACCCCGAGTCTCACTGTCCAGTTTGGAGAGTGTTATGTAAGAAAATGTATTCTTTGTGTTTTCTGATTACCCACCCTTTGATACAGACCAAACAAAGAACACTACAGTGATAAAAAGGGGAAGGGAACTGTTGCTCAACTCTTTTCCTGGCCAGTGTCTCTTGCTTTTTGATGTCTAATTTATTAAAGCATTTTAAAGCGACATATATTCCGAACAGTCTCTTCTTGCCAAATGTAAAGTAAACTAGAGACGAGTTGAGCACAGAGCTGTGTGGATATTTACCCTCTTGGTAGATCTGGGTCTAAACACCATCTGGCCTCTGTGCCAGCAGAAGAGTGACCAGCCCTATTGCAGTGACTCTGCAGCTCTGTGTCTGAGGCAACCCTAGCTCTGAGTTCCAGAGTGTTCTCCCATGGGATAGTCTTCAAGGGCACAGTGGAGCTCTTGAGTGTGTGCACATCTGTTATGAGCTGGCGTTGGCTTTCGTGGCTTGGGGTCTCCTGGAGACACTGTTGTCACTTACAACAGTGCTGTTGTGCTGTTGGTCGGTCACTGAACTGCTCTTGAGATTTTGCCGGGTCCTAATGAGTTTCAGGGACAGAGGCAGAGAGGGAGGGAGAAAACAAAGTAGAGCCTCTCTGGGAAAGAGAAAAGTGCTACAAAGTCATAGGAGGGAAGGAGGGGGGCAGGGAGGATGGATGTGGAAGGTGTAGCATCAGAACAGGTAGGGAAATGACTTCATGTAGCTGTTCATAATGAAGGATGGAGCCAGCAGTCAAACCCTTTTGATTTGCCTTCATTCTTTGTCCAAGACTGGCTACCTGGTTGGGTCTGCTGGACCCCCAGGTACGGATACCAGGATCTCCCCTCCCAGGCTAGGCAACGCCAGGGGAAGCATGTATCTCTGCGGGATCTTACCCCTTCCCTGCTGAGGTTTGAGACAGACCCTCCAATTACTTTTTTCCATTGACTTGCCCAGTGGTCTTACCCTTGAGCTTGAACTGTTGCCCCTGCCAAAAAAGCCCTTCCTTCCATAGGTTTCTTCAGATCCTTCTATTCTTTCAGGTTCCATTCAGTCCCCAACTGCTCCATGATGGAACATCAGTTGAGGTACTCATTCAACAAATGTTTACGGGCTTCCTGTCCCATGCCAGGCACCAGGTTAGGTATGGAGGGATACAGTGACAAACAAGTCACTGTTCCTGTTTTAGGGAGCTCTCTGTCCTAACTACACAGCCTTTATCTGTTTAATCAGCCAGTCTGCCTTCCTAGCATTTATTTCCTGTTTTAGAGCATCTATGATGTGTTTGGCCTTTCCATATAGACATTGTGTGTAGATACCTTTCCGTATGGAGACTGCAGTGTGCATTTCTCCACCTCTTGTGGTGATGCAACTTACATGGTCCTACAACAACAGTAATTCCTGCATGTGTAGAGTGACCATTATATTTATATAAAGAAACATCGGAAGTAACTAACTAATGGAAGTTGTTATCTCTTAAATGTGTGCCTTTTTATATCATCTTGATTTTTAAACTTTGTGATTCTATTACTTCAAAACAGTTTTAAGTGGAAAAAAAAATACATCTTTCAAAAATACATACATTCCAAAGGTTATTTTTTCTATTACAGAGATCACATGCATTTAAATATGTCAACTAAATTTAAAGGAAAAAGAAAACTTTGAGAGAAAATTAAGACCAATGCACTGTGCACACATGCAGCTTCGATAAGCTCTTATTTGATGTCAAAATTTTCTGTGTTCATTTTACATAGTCTACGTAGAGAAATTTTTTTGTTTCCAGTTTGACTTTGTTTTTCTCTATGTGTTTAGGTCCTTCCACTTTTATTTTGTTAATTTTTGGTGGTGAACTTCAGGATATGAATTGGGGGTTGCAAATGATCCTGAGGGTTTTTGCTTGCTTGTCTGTTTTTAGCAACAGTTGGCACTGTACAACTGACATGGCTGGGACTCCCATTTTTCTGAGGGCAAAGGTTGTGTGTCCATTGGTCTGGTGTGGAATGAGTAGCCTTCCTCACCGCCCTACCCACCTTTCTTTGTTTGGGAGGCATCGCAAACCATGTTAAAATGTAGCAGCCTCAGAGCCCTGGGAAGGTTGTGAGGTCCCCTTTAGGAACCTCTGGGTCTTGATTGCATCCAGGTTGTAATTTTAAATTACGGTACAGATTCACTTGTTTCAACTGGGTTAAGGACTTTTAACCTCTTCTGTGCCTTCAATTTGAATGCTCTGGATGGAAAGTACCTTAGAGACCTCTGCCAAATAAGGCCCAATTCCCTTGGCTGTGCTTCCAAGTTGGTTGGTTGTCCAGATGTGCCTGCAAATGCCGTACACTTCTAAGTGGGGCTCTGCAGCTGTGAAGTCATTTTGCCTAGTATGACCCCATTAGCGTGGGTGTTGGGTTTCTAGAGCATTCTTTCCCATCGTGGGAGCTTAGGAATGGCCTCTGCCTTGTGCACGTGCCATGTAGGGTACGTCTTTTAGCCTTTTGATTCTTCTGGAGAAAGCAAATGTTGTTGATGAGAACGCTTGTCCTTGCATCTGATTTGTTCTTGTGGTGGCTGTATGAGCAATAAACAGACACTCAATATGCATGTTTAACACCCCTTCTTCCTTCAGCCCACACCTTCACTACAGGATTAGCTTTTCATTACTCAGTAGAGCTTTTAATTACGTGAGGTTTTTTGTATCTTTCCTGAGATATAACTTTTCTCATTAATCAGAAAAAGTCACCTAAAATATTATAATTTATAATGGAATGGAGGAATATTCAGAAACAAGTTTTAGCAGGGTTTTTTTGTTTGCTTTTTGTTGTATTACCTTTATCACAAGACAAGAAAAAAGGGAGCTTTTGGAAGTAAAAATAAATTATTCATGTTCTGAAATAATTAACCTTTGTGAGTAACACATATAGAATGTTGGTGTAGTGTTTGCAGCAAAGAAATTACATATGGGAGGATGCAGAGGATTTTTACCGAATAAGGGAAATTAGATTTCATTATCAGTAGAGGCCTTCAGCTCGGGGAAAGGGGATACTTGATAAATATTGTGAAGAGTTTTCAGAAATAATAGCATAATAGAAAATACTAAACCAATTTAAACAATTTGTAGTATATTTTTTCTAATTGTACTAAGTGTTTGATATGCCTTATACTGTTCTCCCAGTCCCAGCCTCTGAGGTGCCCAGGTATTTTCAGAACCAGTGGGAATCTGTTTCGACTTCCTTTCTGATGTACACAGTGGAAGATGTGCTTTCAAAGAAAAATTTTTTAAATTGAGGTTAAAATATGTAACATAATTTAGCCATTTAAAGATGGACCACTCAGTGTTTAGTACAGTCATTCCGTTGTGCAGCCACCATCTCTATCTGTCTTGTTCTTTTTTTTTTTTTTTTTTGTCGTTTTTTCGTGACCGGCACTCAGCCAGTGAGTGCACCGGTCAGTCCTATATAGGATCCGAACCCATGGCGGGAGCGTCGCCGCGCTCCCAGCGCAGCACTCTACCAAGTGCGCCACGGGCTCGGCCCTCTATCTGTCTTGTTCTAAAACATTTTATTACTCCAAAAGGAAACCCTGTACCCGTTAAGCAGTTATTTCCCATTCCCGTTCCCTTCAGCCCCTGGCAACCACCAATCCACATTCTGTCTCTATGTATTCACCTATTTTGGATATTTCATATAAATGCAATCATGAAATATGTAACTTTTTGTGTCTGGTTTCTTTCACTTAGCACAATGTTTTCAAGGTTCATCTACACTGTAGTATGCATGGTACTTCATTCCCTTTTATGGCTGAATAAAAAAATACTACATTTTGCTCAATCAAAAGGTTTGCTCCTTATTGCGTAAATCCAGGACTTCAAACATCTAAATCTTTGTTCTGATATGGATGCAAAATTAGTGTGTGATCTCTCCTTCTCTGTGTCTGGCTGTGTCTCTGGCTAGGTGTCTCACACCCAACAATCACGCCATCACTTCTTATTTAGAGACGTGGTGAGAGTGCATCCCAACAATAGAAGCGAAAGCACTTTAAAAAGAAATATATTCTAAAGTTACTAGATAGCTAACGTGTCTCCAGTTCAGGGTAATCTTATGTTTAATTTAGAATGGCTGGAAATTCTCCCCCATTATTTGACGGCTCCCTCCTTAGCCGGGCGTTCATGTGGACTTAGCTGTGTACAAGGCACCACTCTGCCCTCAAGGATTGTCCTCAAGGTGTTGCTGACCCAGCGGGGAGAGAAAAAATGGGTATGTTGGTGGGCTAGTGATGAGAGTCACATGGTGAGCACGCTGATTGGCACACAGGAGAGGGCTTCCCGTTCTGCACAGTGGCCTTGGAGGAGACTCCCCAAGGTGAAGCTTGGGACCTGGGCTAGGGCAGGAGGAAGGAGGTGCTCTGTGTGGATTGCAGGGATGCAGGCAGCTTGTTGAGGGGAAAGGGTGAGCTTGTGAGGTGCAGCTGGACTGCAGGGGGTACAGGGTGCTCTCGAGGCCACATAAGCATTCTTCATTCTTCAGACATTAGAGTATCCCTGAAGCTCACTTCCATTGAATCAGAATTCCCTTAATTGATTAATTCTCAGGCTTAAATAAGTTCAGTAATAAACTGTCCATCACCTATGTGATGAATTTAATCCACAAGGCTTTCCAACCCTGGAAATCTTTTTTCTCTCCCACCTGGTTTTGCTGAGCACAAGTCCTCAATCTTACCCCCCAGTTTGTCTCAATTTTCTGCTTAATGGATTTATGCTTTAACAAAATAAGGATAAAGGAGGTATTTTAAAATTCCAGTTTTAATAATGAGAACTTTGATCCATTGAAAGATAAAAAGTAATCATTACATTCCATACTTCAGGGGTCATTCTTAATACATCTTAATACATCTGCATGATTTGAGTAGTTGAATTGGGAACTGAATAACTTATTTCTTGATTATTTCAGTCTGTAGGTCTACAGGGACCTGTCTTTATATCCCTGTGGTCCCTTTTTAATCCTCTTTTTAAAATTTCACAATGTTAAAACTCTGCCAAAGTTGATGAAGTTATTGTGGGTGACTGATTTATTCTTGGAAGCATTGGAAGCAATGCCACCTTAAACTGCTTCGTCATGATCATCTTGTACCTACAATTCTGTACTGTCAGTTACCTCTTAATTCAACTTACTATGAAAATCTCAACAGTAGGTTACTTCAAGTGACAAATTCATAATTCTATTTGTAGAAAAACTCCAGCTCATCTAGCCAGTCACATTATTCCAGGGTTGCATGGTATCACAGTGGGGTCTCTCCAAGAATACCCTCAACCCCTTCCCAGTTAGTTGCCTACCCTCCCTGCTATTAGAAACCCAGATAGGATTTTCACATGGTTCATTGGGATTTGTTTATTTTCCCATCTACTTCTGTTTTCTTTGCATTCTCTTCATCATTAGTGGTAGTTACTTTTTACATGCGTTTGCTAGGTTCTTCATGTAATCTCTTAGTAAGTGTACTAGGGGTGAATGACTTCAATTATGATTTTTCATAGGTCAGATGAAATACCTTTTCTGAGCATGGATTTTTCTGTTCCATTTTTCTTTTCCAGGCAGGCTTTTCTTTTGTGCTATGGTCTGTCTAGGAATAGTACTCCTAGCAGGGTTGCTATTGCTGTGAAGGAAGGAAGGGTGTGTTGAAACAGGCATGCGGGATAACTGTACCTGGTTGGGCTCTGTATTGTTTTCCACTCTTCCTCAAATTTTGAAAAACTGAGACCAAAAGTAAAGTTTTTTTCCCTTTAAGAGCTTTTTAAAAATGTAGTTTTATCAGTGTTTTACATAACCCAGACAATATTTGTTATTGTTGATATTCAATAGTTTGCAAGTGCGACAATCTTGATGTTTTTAGAAATGATAGAATTAACACATTAAAATATATAGTTCTTAGTCAAAATAGGATGTTTAAGGAGTGGAGAGCATGAACAAAACTTTCCACTCAAATCCATTTAGTTTCGTCTGGCAGCAGGCACGTGTCCCTGGTGGGTCCCTGGCAGATCTGGACTTCTACCTCCTGCTGGTGCCATTAGGATAGGGAAGAGGTGGGGAACACTAGATCCTTAGCATTGTTCGAATATTTGCATGTTTGTGTGGGGGTGATGTTTTCCTGAGAATGTTGCTAAATAATAGAAATTCCCAGAGTTCTTCAATTTGCAGACTGATGCAAAGTGCTGTGTGTCCTCCAGCAATGAGGTGCAGTGTAGGTAAAATTCAGGTGGATGGGAAGACAGACAGACTTTATGAGTTAGTAAATTCCTTCTATACTGATTGCCAAATGAAAAGCCCCTCTCCAAAATTTCTACTGTCATACACGCCATCCTTCAGGACTTTGGATGAGCTTATGTGTTCAGAAAATTGGGCTGAGGTCTCCTGATACCCTGCACTGAGATGTTTTTCCTGACTTTGATTTCCATTGATGTGTAGTCCTTCCAAGGAAAATATTCATTGGATGCCCTTCCTACACTGTGGCATTATGCCAGAGGTATCAAATTTTAAAGTAAAAGTGCCCAACCCTGGCACCCTCAGCACTTACATGTTAATACATTCAGTCCATGTGAAATTGTGTACTCCTTTAATATTTATTGCAAAAAATAGTTTGACATCTCCTGTTACCTTAACTCTTTTGATACAGAATCTCTATATCAGAAGAATCAGCGACAGCTTTAAGCGTGTAAATACCCATTTCTCTGTTTTGTGAGAATTTTTAAACAGGAATATTCTTCTTATTTTCTTTGTAGGAAAACAGCATCAAAGAGTAGCATTTCTTGTTTTTTTTTCCAGTGTGCGTCTTGTGGCTGATTTGTCCATGAAGGGATGGATACACTTTGTGTTTAACTGTGTAAATCATGTTAGCCCTTTAAAGCACTGCCATACTCACCTGGTTTTTGCTTTGATGAGTAGAAAGTGTTAAAAAATGAATGGAAGTTAACTCATATTCACACCTTGTTTGCCGACTTCCTCTTGTTCTTTTTCTGTAAAAACTCATAGAGCTATATGCATTGGCCTGCTCCCAGGGGTCTTTTAAGCCCTCCATCTAGCAACAATGCTACATAAGAGCAGGGAAAATAAAGAAAACACTGTGTCGTTATTTCTTTCTTTTAGACTTGGTAAGAAATATATTCAGACAGGTCAGATGCTCTCAGAATCACAGCATGTTGCACTACTAGTAATTAAAACTAAAGCCCAAATTGAATAAAGAAATAATTTTTTTATTGATTGCTGGCATTTGTGAAAAAGGTTTAATTAGACCAGGATACAAAGGCGACTTATTGGTACTTTCATTAGACATTGCTGACATGTTTATTTTCTATGTCTTATTTTGCCTGGGAATTTATAATTTTCTCCTGCCTTCTCACAAGAATGCTAGTAGCACTACTTTTATGCTCATTAGCAGTTTTGTCTTTTTTTTTTTTTTTTTTAAACTTATGCATGGCCCATGCTCAAAGTTTCTTCCAGGAAAAATTTCTTTAAAGTGGGATTTGAGATTGTCCTTTTTCTTCTGTCTGGTGGCTTATTCCTGTGAGCGACCGTTAGTCTCTCACCTTTATCTCAGCCTGTCTGGGGTCTTGAGGTTGTCTCCCTGCTCTCTGTAGATCTCTGGGTGTAAGTTGGCCATTAATTGTCAAGGGTCAGCAAACCCTGGTCTCTTCCCCTGCCTGCTCTGCCCCAGTTCTGCATGTTGACGTGCATCTAACTTGGAATTCCTTTCCAAGGTGGAATCCTGGGTCTCTGTCATGTCAGTGTGACTTCTGCTTTTGGAGATGATTGTGCGTGTGTGATCATGGGCTGCCTGAATGTCTCTCTGCTGGGATTAAAAATTAGAGGAAGAGATAGATTTGGGCATAGATTTTTTACCTGGAGGACCTTTGAATTAGGGAGCCCAGGGATAGTTTCAGGATGTGGAGAGTCTGTGAATCCCTCAATATTGTGTCAAAATTTGTTTATAGGCATTTTTCTTGGCAAGAGCATCCCCAACAGTCATCACATTCTCAAAGAGATTTTTGGCCCGTAAACCTTTAGAAATCACCAGGCAATAAGAAGGTCCCCATTGTGTCTTCTTAGTCCACAACAGCAGTGTATTTATTACCTGAATGCTTAAAGATGGAGAATGGCTACTTTGACTTAACTCTGCTGATGAAACTTGAAAAGGGGAAGGTTGTTGATGAGCGTTGGATCATCATTGTGTAATAAGGTGCAACTTGCAATGTAATGGGGTCTTCAGAGCCAGGGAGTCAGTTGTGGCACCATGTGTCTGTGGACTCCATCCATCCATTCATCCTTCCACTCAGGTGCCATTGTAGGGATCAGAAGGATGACCGACACATACACCTTGCTGCTGTTGCTTTCCTAATGTGTGGTAGGACATTTTATAGTCAGTTCTCTGGAGAACAGTGCTAATTAGGATTTCCGGGAACTGTTTCTGCATGCTGTCCTCCTGTTCCACTCCCTTGTGTGTGCCCAGCCTACTCTCGCCCTTTCTTAACTGTTGTTTCCTAGGGGTTCCCAGACTGGTCTGAATAGAGCCAAAGCCATGTGTAGTGTGCGCTTAGACATGCACGTGCACTGGATGAGGAAAGAGGGACGAGAACAAGGCTTTAGTGAGGAAGTGGAGTTTTATGTGTAGTTAATCCCAGGAAATGGTGACGTTGAAGGTGAGGCAGTGATCTGGGCTGGAATATGCCCAGAGAGAGAAGCTCTCCGGATGAGATCTGCATGCACCTTGGAAAGAATATATTTTAGATCAGGCCTTGGGTTTCCCACTGCAGTTCATCTGTGAGTAAGCAACAGTTTACGTAAGGGCTTTGAACATTTTCAGTGACAAAGGAAAGGAAAAAGATTTAAGGTCAGGGTTAGGCTTAGATTGTTTGCTTATTCGTTTTGTTATTGGCAATTCTTACAAAGCCCAGAGTGTGTGTTTATCAGCAGCATGCTTATCAAGTTACTGACGTTCAAGCCGACATTGCCTCCCTCTTTTCCTCCCTCCTCCAACTCCACTTTTTTTTCTTTCTTTTTTTTTTAATAGGCAGGAAGGCATTTGATTTTTTTAACAGTGTGAGAAAAGCTTAAATGTCCCCACCTCTAGTGGTGTGTTTCCAGCAGCTTAGGTGAGGAAAGACCAGCTTGCAAAGCTGAGCTCTGAGGCGAACACATTGCTTATGGTCTCGTAAACTCTGAGGTTTTCTCCAGTGAGACCTCTAGACTTATGAACAAGCAGAGAATTTTAGTTGAACTACAAGCATGAATTTTTTCCTTAAGATATGACTGCACAGCATCTGTGGAATAATTTAAAAGTTTCTGAAAACATGAAACAGGTGTTTGATAAGGAATTTTCTGACTTAAACATTTTCGAAACAAATCTTATATAAACTTTATTAAAGACTGCTCATTTTGATTTGTAAATATTTCTTACAGTTGCTTTATTCATTATTTCTAATCTCTGGAAGAGGAACTATTTGGAAAATGACTGGTGTTTTTGCTGTACTTCTTTTTTTTTTTTCTTTTGGAGTCCTCATAATGTGGTAGGCTCTGTTCAATGGAGTTAATACTGAACAGGCTGTTCAAAACCAAAGAAAGGTTTGTGAAAAATTAGAATGAAGGAAGACTTCGAAAAGTCACTTTTTTCTTTTGGTGGGAAGTAGGAAGTAGCACTCATGATTTGGTGTGTTTTCCACATGGCAGGCAAAGATCATATTATGATGCATTTTAATGACAGGATGTGTTTGCTTTTGATGAGAGGTGGGGTTGATGCTGAAGTGTAAGTTGTTAGAGTCACTCTCCTTCCTCCTCAGGGTGGAGCCGTTGACCCTGCTTGATTTAATCTACTCTATCATTTAAATTATAAATATGTGGATTTGTATTCTAACCTCAGAATTATAGAATCTTGCCTCATTTACATACCCCTCTCTCTTAGTTGAATACTCATTATGATTCTTACATCAGGTGTAGGTGAGAGTATTAGAAAATTGTTTCGAGTGTGGAGACTTGGATCATTTCTTCCCTGGCTACTATACCGGATACTTTCTTGTTTTGTTGCCATACCAGACAAGGAGCTCATGTTTCTGACGCTCCCCACATTGCAAGTACATTCCCATCTGGAGAATGTTGGGGCTGTGCAAACCTAGAGCCTCAGAGTGACTGACATTTTCTTAAAAGATAAATATGGCTGCTGTTGGATTGGAAGTTCCACTTTATAGAAATATGCACAGTTAGGGAAGATCAAGGCATCTGTGAATGCTAGTCATAAGGGACAAATCAATTCGGGGGTGGGGTGGGGGAAGCATTAAAGTGCTAGATTGCCTGTTACTTGAGGGTTAACATTGCATGAGGGTTGACATGGAGTACTGCTTAAGCCCTGAGGTGCTTTGGCAGTTGTGGACCAGCAACCATTTCCTTTTGCTCATAGTACCTGGGTTTTCCTCTGGGGACCACTCTACCTATACTGTGTAGCAGCCACACATTTTAGGTGAGATCAACCCCATACTTTTGTCATAAGTTGATCAGTGCATCCTCTCTCCCCAGAGGATGGGCTATGCACCCCCCCCCCCCACTATAATCAGTGGGAGGCACTTCCTGGCCACAGTTAACTGTCCAATTCAGGTCAATCCATTAGAACACTGCTCAGAACTTTGGTGGTTCTGGGAAGGAGTGCTCTCCCTGAATGTGAATAAGGATACACATAGCTCTAGTTGGTGTCTGAAGACATTTTGAAATCTGGTGGGAAGCCTACCTGAAGACATAGGTAATGTGCGGTGAGAGATGGGACTAGGAGAATCGCTGAAAACTGAGTGGAAGCCCAGAGCAAACTGTGCCTGAAACATACACTACTGCTTTTTAAGTTTTGCATGAATATACTCTTTATGGTATAATCAGTTTTAATTAATTTTCATTTTGGAGGGTTGATCATTGGTCAATCTCAGTAGTTCAGAAATACTCATAGCTGAAGAACTAGGCTGTGAGTTAGCTATAGTGTGATGACAAAAAGGAGGGCGTCTTAAAAGTGGGGGCATTCACTGAAGTTTTATGAGCCTTTCCTTAGACCCTTCAAACCAGATTAAGTTCTTTCCCCTCCATGTCTTCTGTGCTTAGAAATGTGGCCTGTTAAGTCTGGTTGTCTACTGCACCCATCAGGTCATAAAAGTGGATTCCAAATTTGGGGCCAAAATACAGGCAGGGATTGAAAATTAAAAATTTCTTGCAAATTTCCCCACAAAAGATTGAAGGACGCTTTTCCATGGGTTGCACGAGAACCACAGTGTCTCTGTGTTTAGGCGTCGGAAGTGCAGAACTTGGCTATGGAGTTTAGAATTTAAAACTGAGATTTGCTTCTTTAAGAAAATATGTAAAATGTTATTCAGTCTTAAAAAGGAAGGACATTCTCTACAACATGGATGGAACTTGAGGGCATTATGCTAACTGAATAAGCCAATCAATCACAAAGGACAAATACTGTGTGATTACACTTATACAAAGTACCTAGAGTAGTCACATTCCTAGAGACAGAAAGCAGAATGGTGGTTACCAGGGCCTGGGAAGTTTCAGTTTTGCAAGACTGAAAAAGTTCAGGAGATGAATGGTAGTGAGACTGCACAACAGTGTCAACGTACTTACTGCTACTGTACCGTGCACTTAAACGAGGTAAAAATGGTAAATTTTGTTATGTATATTTTACCATAATTAAAATAAGTAAATTAAATTTAAAACGAAGGAGAGTAGTATTCAGCTGTCCTTGGATATATTAGATCAGGGAAACGGAGGTGGGGGTCTCACTGAGTTCGAGTGTGTACACTCACTGAGCAGTCCTGGGCATGAGTCCTGGCTCTGGTTGGGGGTTGTGTGACTTTGAGGCTAATACTAATCTTAGTCCCGGAGTCCGCACAAGGAAAATAGGTTGATAGTAGCTGAGGTGATTTGCGTCAAGCCTTCTTCCCCAGGGAGCACTTGGAGCTGGATGACCCTTGACCTGTCATCTCTGAAGTCCCTCTTGTGATGCCATCTCCTCACTCCCCTCTACCTCCCCATGTAAGATATCTTTTGTGTACTGCCCCACCACTGTTTGAACAGTCACAGAACAGTAAGCAGATCTAAACTTGTTTGCACATTATGATCACCTGGGGAGCTTTTTAAATTCCAAGGCTAGGTAGGCTCCCTCACCCAGACACCACTTCTGAATCACCATTTCTGGGGGTAGGACAGGGCATCGGTGTTTTTAAAGCTCCCAGGTGAGTACCATCTGCAAACAAGTTTGGGGACTGCTGCTCTAGACATGGTTCTTCTTTCAGGTTTCAGCCTGAGCCTCCTACCACTGCCACCCCACAATTATGTCACCTGTGGAGTGTCCCAAGGCCCCACTGTGGGGGAAGCATTTAAGGGGGGTCTTCAGCCGCCTCTGCTGCTGTAGAGATGAGAGCAACATTTGGCTTGAGTGAGGGAGTGAAGCCCGCTGGCCTAGTGCCCTGGTTCTCCTGGGTCAGAAAACCCTCTGGGGGTTTGTTAAAGCTCACAAGACTGGGCCCCAGCCTCAGGGTTTCTGATTCATGAGACCTTGGGCAGGCTGGGTGCTGAGAATTTGCATTCCTGACAAGTTCCGAGGTGATCCTGCTGCAGGTCTGGGACCGCACTTTGAGAACCACTGGCCTATGGAACAAATCTTTGCAAATTAGGGAGGTGTGTTGTGGGTGGAAGAGGACTGGTAGTTGAAAGAGTATTTGCTTAAATACATTGCCAAGTATTTGCCAAGTACGCAGCCGCTGCCTTTCTGGCTTTAATCATGCAGAGACTTTCTAAATCACAAGTAATTGCACATCCTTTAAGCAGCTTTTGACTGAGTCTGGTTTTCTTTTTGTGGTGATTTTCCTTAAACTCCTAAAGGGAGGGCGGGTGGGGCAAGAAAGATGTTATTTCTTTAAAAAAGAGACCTATTAGTTATTAGCAGAGTTGTATTCTAAGTACTATATTTCACAAGCATTATTTTTAAGAGACCCCCAACAGCACAGGTGTGTGTGAAGACCCACGCATCGCCTGGCCATGGGTGCCGTCCACCCTTACCCTGCTCACCTGAGCTCACATGTGCCAGGATGTGGCCCATCTTATGTTTTTAAAGAGGTTGTTTGGTTTGTGCCTTGGATGTTATTCCACAGATAAGCCTGAAAGGGGACCTACATCTTAAAATGCCCATGACCTTGAATGGTCTTTCTGAAGGGGTGGCTAGATTTGTGCTCGTCATCTCAGGTATGTGTCAGGCCTGCCGTTGTTTCAGGCTGGACACAGGTGCTTAGGAAAATTCCTCACCGAAAGGCTTTTGGGATTTACAAGTTCTTGCTGTTTTTGTGACCTTGTGTGGTTTCTGGTTTCACAGAAGGCTTTGTTTCTCAGTTCTTGTTGCTGCTTTCAGCCTTGCCCTGTAATCACCGGGCGCCAGGGAGGGCTGCGGTCGGTCTGTTTTCCTGGGGTGTGCTCAGATACCGTGTCAGCCCACGTGTGTCACCAGTGGCGGGGGGCAGGGGGGAGGGTGCTCTGAGACACACTCAGTCACTAATAAAGGCCTTCGTTTGAATTTTGTACTTGCCCCTGATGAAGGCATTTCTTGCAGCTGCTCAATGTGGTTTGTTTTAAATGGGCCATCCTTGAATTCATGTGACTCTGGAACTTGGTAGACTAAGTAAATGTGCTTTCCAAGGTTAAAATTTAGGGGCTGTTAGCTAAACTTTTCAGAGAGGGAAGAAACTTGCTTTGAATTCAGTTTCAGGGTTTGGGAGTCTGGGGGAGGTGGTAAGGGCCCCAGGGAAGACCTAAGAAATAAAGCGCCCGTGATGACCTACATCAGAAGTGTATAGAGTCCCTACCCAAGTAAGGAATGGTGACCGAAGGGGGATCTCAAGGGTGCAGGTGACTCTCAGTCTGTGAATGTCAGCAATGCAGTGAAAGAGCAGCCATCCAAAGCCATGTGGGACACAAGGTAGCTCTACAGACCTGGTACCATGGCAGGAGGAGGGCGAGGCAAGGGTATCCTGACAGCTGATGGGGAGTAGCATTTTAGCATAAGGAAAAGAGGAGAACACAGATGCAAGACTGGGTCTGCAGACACTCACCCTAGACCTAGAGAGAAGTAGCTTGGAGCAGCTGCATGATATTTCTGAGAAGGAGCATGTGTTCACTGTAAGGATCCCAAGTGTAGACCATCACAGTAAGAGCTAGATGAAAGGACTGATAGTAGGGAGATAGGAGAGAGAAAGTAGAACCTTACAGTGCAAAGACCCATAGATACTATTCTGTTTTTAGTGTATAATGGAGGAAATTCTGTCATTTATTGAGCACCTGCTACACGGCAGGTTTAATGTTCAGCAGTGACAATGCAGAGCTTACTAAGGCCAGGTTCTGGACTAATCTGGGGGAACAGAGCAGAAATGGATAATTATTCCCTGTCCTGAAAACTACCTCTACCCAGGGGTGACTGGAGTCTTCACAGAAGAGGCGAAGTCTACATTTGGTCCTCAGAGTCATGTCCTGTGGTATCTGAGTGTCTTAACAGTAATAGGAAAATGCAGAAGTTGTAAGGGTTGTTCCGTCCCTCTTTGTCAACATCATTGTCATTATTTGGAAAATTCACAGTGTCTTTTGCTTCTTTCTTGCAGTCCTTGACATTAAACTATGGACTTGGTTTATAGTTAATTGCTCATTTTGTTATTCATTAGTCATGACTTCTGTTTATTTTGGAAATCATCTGGTCCTTTCCTTCCACTTCACTAGTGGGGAAACTTAGACCCAGAGAGGGACCATGATTTACAGTTGGCTAAATGGTACAGAAACCCAGCAAGCACAGTGGCTCTCTGACTCTTTAGTGGCTCCTTGACAATAAGATGGGCCTTTTCTGGGGAGCAGAGTTGGGGAATGGGGCAGCCCAGGGCTGTGTGTTACATGCATGTCTCTGATTGGCTTTATGACCCTGGTCAGGTCCCCTCCCTTGTCCCCTGAGTCTGTTACCTTTGGTGAAGTACAAACAAGTACTCCCTTTCACGTTTGTCCTGCACTGGGCCACCTTCCCCAGGGCCTAGCATCAGCCTAGTAGTGGCCTTGAAGTGGGAGCTGGTGGATCACGTGTGGCAGGTCTCTGGCGGTGACCTCTTCTGTGTGATTTCCAGTGACTGATCTCTGTAGCCTTTCTGGAAGTTCACATATGCATAGTTCTCTGTCTTTTAAAAAAAGACAAAAGAAAAACCCACCACACAGCCCCCAAATCAGCTGTCTTTCTTCTGATGAATAGACAGCAATCGGTGAAGAGCAGAAGAGTAGTTTCTTATAAGTACTCTGGGAGTGCATAATACATTTTAAATAAGATTAAAAATTATGTTTTATTCTTGCTAGCATCACTGTCAGATAATTGAATGTGAGAGCATTTAGTGCTGTGTGCTCGGTACGAAGTAGTAACATCAATTCAGTGTTCAGTACATCCACTGTTCAAGAACAATGCATTCAAAGTCAGTGTATTTTGGCTGTGCTGCAGAGTTCTGGAAATTCCCAGGAGAATAAGTTTTTCTCCTGTTACGTAATCCAGCACAAGTGAATGTGTAGCAGCAACCTCATGTTTAGTAATGACTTTAGAAATGCAAGTGATTCTAAAATTTAGCTTTTTAAAATTTTGCCTATTTTAAAAAATTGCTTTTAAGGTTTAAGGTAGGCTTTTCCTTTATTCAAGAAATGCTTATCCAGCACTATTCTGTGCTAAGTATCATTCTGAGTGCTTTACAAATATCTAACTTCATTAGGTAAGTACTGCTATTCCTACTGTGGAGATGAGTTAACTGAGCCACAGAGAAGTTAAAGTTGCTCAAGTTACACTGCTTGTTAATGGTTTTGACTACTTTCTAAGTTTCAGTTAACCACTGTGAAATTTTACTATCTCGAGCTACACATTTCAAAGTCATTTCTGATGCTAAACTACCATTAAACAAAATAATCACTTTTTCTCCAATCAAATGTTGATAACATATTAGCATTGTGACTTGAGCTTTTCCCTGGAGGAGGACATCCCATCTTCAGGTGCTGAGGTAGGGGCTGGAGCCACTTTGGGACCGGAGCCCTCCAGTAGAGGGAACACGAGAGTAGGCTGTTTGTTGGGTTGCCCTGGTCGAACAGGTGTGAAGATGGACAGAGAGAACCCAAGCATAAAAAGGTGGGTGATGAGTTAATCAGCAGCAGAGTTTTCCTGCCATTCTGTTGCAGTCATTGAAGACAGTCATGAGTTCTCTGGCTTGGAGATGTCTTGCTGCTATACCTCATACACATTAACTCCACCCCTTCAGAGTTAGTGGCCAAGAATGGAGCCAGGTGGATGTTTTTTTAATCTAAGTAATCACAACAAACATTCATATTTATTGAATATTGTCCCTGTGTGTCAATTTTCTAAGTGCTTTGCAGTGTATTGTCTCATTTAATATTTCTCGGTAGTATATGTTAAGAGTAAATAAGATTGTAAGGTGAATATGTGACCTACTTGATAGAACTCTTTTAAGTATATTGAAGTTTTATAATTTCCTCTTTATAGATGAAATTAACATGCTAATTACAAATCATTCCTTACTATTCACTCAGGCAGGCTAGCTCTTTAAGTATCTCCTTAAGGTTTAGATGAATAACTTAATTGAATTGCTTAATGTATTTGGAAGTGATAAAACTGCATTTCTTTTAAATTATGTAATCCACATAACAAGGAATAACTCTAGTAGGAAATGTGAAGGACATATTTACAGAAAATCGACACAATCTTACTGAGCAACACACAAAAGATTTAAATGAAGTGCCTTTTTTCCCCCCCTGGGTGAGAAGCTGGGATATTATCAATGTCACTTCTTCAGCTTCAGTACTTCTGCAGTTTGGAGCTTGATAAAGTGATTCTAAAGTTTGTCCTGAAGATTTAATAGTAAGACAGGTTTAAAATATTTTGGAAAAATGAGGAATGAACTAGAGTCAGTGTGGAAAGGTTTACAACACTTTTGCTAGAAATAAAAGTCCCCTCCAAATTACTAATGTTGTACATCAGATCATATTCAAGTTTATCAGAAGATGTTACCTTTTAAGGAGAACAGCCAAATAATTGATGAAGACTATGCATATAATGTGTGGAACCCAGTGTTCAGCTTCAATTTATTTAACCGAACTTTTGATAAAGTAGTACAAGCCTGTATTTTTACTGTTTATCAAATGCTTTTTGAATAGAAATAATGAGTTAATGACATTTAATTATTCCTGGTAAATTAATAATGTAAACAAGATTGTAGGGTATATATGTAAACTACTTAGAACTTTGCATACCCTGCAGATTTTATAACTTCTATTTGCATATGCATGTCACATGCTCATTATGTAAAGGAGTGCCATATGTTATCATTGTGCCAGGCACAAGGCTATATTGAGTCTATTTCCTGTCTTTGTGGCTTCAATAGTTAATTTGGACAATACTGGGATATTGCAAGGTCAGGAGAATCAAGTTCAGCATTTCATCTTTTCATGCACTGGCCTAAAAAAGTTTTCATGGCCAAATGAGAGGCTAATTACTTTATTCCCCTCCCTTTTATGTTTTACAAAGCATTTCTCAAACCTCTTTGAGAACATAGATTGCCTATTAATATCTATTAATATGTAGGGTTCCTTGAAACACTTAAATTTGAGTCCCTTGTCTAGATGCTTAAGAAGGAACAAAACTCGGTGACAGATTTGTATAAAAACCTGAATATATGCATTTGGGGATGAAAGGAAGTAACTTTTTTACCCAGTTGAATTAAGTGGAAAACACAATTTTAATCACAATTGACTGATAGAAATCTAAATACATGTGTTCTGATTTTATTTTTAAAAGAATGCATTTTTAAATGTCATCATCCCTCTCCCCCTGAAGTCTTAATTACAAATAATTTTGGAAATATTCTGTCCCGTATATTTACATCATATGTGCACATATTCTGATATATAGTTTTAAAGACTTTAATGGGATCATTCTTTTGCATTGTCCTGTACCTTGTTTTCAGCTTCATAATTTACCTTGATTGTCATTCACTGTCAGTTCAAGTAGATCTATCCTGTTATTTTTAACCATTGCATAATGCTAGAATGATGGACACAATTTCTTTAATCGCTTCAAATTAGGCATGCAGATTGTTTCCAGTTTTTTAATATTACAAATAACCCTGCAGTAAACATGTCTTGGATATGCATTCTTTTAGTTTAAAATAGTCTTGTTCCTTCAGAAAGTAGTTCAATAATCAACTTAGAAATTCTTTTTGTGCTAATTACTATGATTGCTTATGTTGAATTCTTCTTTTAGTTTATTGTTTACATAGTATATAATCCTAAATTATTATAAGTGAAATAGTCCTTTTGCTAAGAAAGCAGTTTAGCTTAAAGTTGGGATTTCTGAATAGAGACTTAAAAACTAACCTTTTTGGAGCTGTGACTTCTTGATGAAGTGGCAGCACACAGGCAGAATATGTTCTACATTTGGATGGCCTACATCAGGATGATGTGATTTGCAAGAAGCTCTTGGTCTGCCTAGGCTTCTGGAGGACAGCAGTTATCTTTGTTGTTGGGAGACTTTTCTCCTCCATTAAAAAAAAACAAAACATTTTAATTTGAGATACTTGTAGATGCACCTGCAGTTATAAGTAGTAATACAGAGAGGTCCCATGCACCATTTCCCCCAATAGTAGCATTTTGTAAAACTGTAGTACAAAATCACAACCAGGATATTGACACACTGATACAGTTAAGAAACAGTTTAATCACCACAAGGTATCTCATGCTGCCTTTTATAGCCATACCTACTTCCCCCCACCTCTACCCTTGGTTACAACTAATCTGTTCTCCATCTCTAAAATATTGTCATTTCAAGAATGTTTTGTAAATGAAATTGTACAATCCTTTTGGGATTGGCTTTTTTCCCCTCAGCATAATTCTCTATAGATACATTCAGGTTGTTGTGTGTATCAGTAGTTTGTTCCTTGTTACTGCTGGATTGTATTCTGTGGTATGGATGCACCACAGTTAGTTTAACCATTCACCCCTTGGTGTTAAGGGTTTTGTGTGAGTGTAAGTTTTCATTTCTCTGGGATAAATGCCCAGGAGTACAATTGCTAGGTCATATAGTAGATACATGTTTATTTTTTAAGAAATTGCCAAACTGCTTTCCAGAGTGGCTGTACCATTTTACATCCCCCCAGCAATGTTTGAGTGACCCAGTTTCTCCACATCCTTGTCAGGTGTTGATGTCGTCACTATTTTTTATTTTAACCATTCTGATATATGTGGAGCGATACCTCGTTGTGGTTTTAATTTACATTTCCCTGATGGCTAATGATACTGAACACCTTTTCATGTGCTTATTTACTTATCTATATATCCTTTTCATTGAGGCATTTGTAAATGTCTTTTGCTGGTTTTCTGATTTAATTGTTTGTTTTTTAATGTTGAGTTTTCAGAGTTCTTTATATATTCCAGATGCTAGCCCTTTGTTGGATATATGGTAAATGTTTCTCCCAGTCTGTAGTTTGTCTTTTCATCTTCTTAACAGGGTCTTTCTTTTTTCTTTTTTTATTTATAGAATCATAGTTGATTGTACATATCTGAAAAATATGGAATGCTTCGGAAGTTTGTGTGTCATCCTTGTGCAAGGACCATGCTGATCTTCTCTGTACCATTCCAATTTTAGTGTATGTGCTCCTGAAGCAAGCACTTAACAAGGTCTTTCACTGGGCAAAAGTTTGTAGTTTTATTAAAGTCTCATTTATCAATTTTTCCTTTTATGCTTTCTGCTTTTGGTATCCAGTCTAAGAACTTTACCTACTGCTAAATCCCAAAGATTTTCTTCTGTTTTTTTCCTAGTCGTCTTATAGTTTAATGTTTGACATTTAAGTCCATGACCCATTTTGGGTTGATTTTTTAAGGTATGAGACTTAGGTTGAGGTTCTCTCTCTCTCCTTTTTTGGGGGGCTGGAGATGTCCACTTTCTCCAGCACCGTTTGTAGAAAAGGCTATTCTTCCCTCATTGAACTGCTTTTACACCCTTGTCACAACTCGGTCATGCATATTTGTGTAGGCCTATTTCTAGGTTCTCTGTTCTGTTCCATTAATCTGTGTGTTTATTCCTCTGCCAGCAGCACATAGTTTTGAGTAGTGTAGCTATATAGTAAATTTTGAAGTCAGGTAAACTGGTTCTTCCCACTTAATTCTTCATTTTCAAAATTGTTTTAGCTGTTTTAGTCCTTAACTTTTCAGTGTCAATTTGAGAACAACCTTGTCTACTAAAAAAAAATCTTGCTGGGATTTTATTAGAAATTGAAGTAAACCTGTATATCAATTTGGGAAGAGTTGACATCTTTACTGTATGAATTCTTTGAGCATGGTATGTGTCCATTTATTTTTTAATTTCTTTCATTAGCATTTAGTAGTTTTCAGCATCTAAGTCCTATGTATGTTTTGTTAGAGTCATACTTAGATAATTTCTTTGTTTATTGATAGCATATAGAGGTACAACTTGCTGAACTCATTTATTTGTTTTATGACTTTTTGGGGGAAGAATTTCTTGGAATTTTTTTATCTAGAATTTTTCACCATTTGTAAATAGGGACAGTTGTATTTCTTTGCAATCTGTATGCCTTTTATTTCCTTTTCTTGCCTTATTCCAGTGGCAGAGTAAGAGTGGTGAGAGCAAATATCCTTCATGATCTTAGAAGGATTTTTATGTGTTTTAAACTTTAAAATAAAATCTTATTTTTCTTAAAGACAGGGCAGAATGTTTTTCTACTTCAAAATCTTTTCCTGTACTAGATAGTTTTAACAACTGCCCCATCACCACTCCGTGGCACTTAATTTTAATCTAAGTCTAAAGGAGTTAGTATATGCCCAATGTGTATAAACTCTTCTGTTTATTAGGTGTCATTTGATCCATTTGTGGAGCATATTGATGCTATTTCCCAGAAAGTGCTTTGTCATGAAGTGAGATTCATGACAAAAAAACAAAAAAAATATATAAAATTTTATTCTATATAAAATTCCTTCTTTCTTCCAAAATTAGGTTAGAAGTTGTTTATGTACTATATGCACATAAAGTTTTTGATAGGTGTGTCACATATAATTTTGGCATTTAAGTCCAGTTTTTAATTACAAAAAGTCTTTCTCTGACTTGGGATTATTTTATGTATCGTGCAAAAATCTGGCATTCTTCCCTTCATGGCAATAAACAGAGGCAGCCTAGGGGAACCCTTCCGCATTTGCAGAGTACAGAATATCTGAGAATCACTTTTTCCTTTTTACTGCTGGAAAGAATAGTGTCAGAATAAGGTACCAACCTAAGTGGCCAGAGTTGGCCAAAATATTTCCTGCTGAGCAATTTAGGCTGGGTTAACTCATACCTGATCATATATCCTAGTTTGTGGACATCCTTTACTTGAGTTATAGTAATTCTAATCTCTTATGTAAAACTGCATATTTATAACGTACCTAGTTTTTTGACTAAGATTAAATCAGAAAGAATATGAACACACATAAGTATGTGTACATATGTATGCATGTGTGTTTAGAAGGGAGCAAAACTGTTAAACGTGGGAAATAGTACTTTATAATTTTATGGTTGCAATTCTAAAATTCAGTTTGCAACTGAAAGTTGATGTCATTGGTTAGTGTCTTATAGTAATGAACCTCCAACTCATCAGAATGACATTTTGATACATGGAATTGAACTTAATTTTTTATATACAGAATTCTTTTAGTTAGAAACAATACACCGTATATCTGGTCTGTACCAAGAGTTGATTGTACCCAGTCAGGTACTTGCAGTTCTTTTAGACTTGAGTTTCTTCATCCTTCTTTCTTTCAGATGTCATGATTCTCTGTTCCCCTTGTAGTATGTGAAAGTAGTTGTTTATGCAGTGAATTTAGGAACATCAAGTAATAGAGTCACTAGATAATATTCACTGATTTGTGTGCTAGTTAATCCAGAGTTACCAGTAATGTCCATACAGAAGATTCGCTAAGTTTACATTTTATTCCTAATTATAGGAGGCAGTGTTGATTGGTCCCACTAGCTTAGGGACTCAATAGATTGTGGCTTAAACGGGTTTTATGGAACTTGTCCAGAGTTCTTGCCAGTATATTGGGAATAGATATAATACCTTTTGAGGTATTTTGTAAATTGAATTAGATAACTTGGGTAAAACAGTCTAGTCTGCTGTTTTATCCTATTAATGGTAATACTCAGTAATATGTATTGAGTGCCTTTTGGCACTGATCCCCCCACCTCAGGCAGTAAGGGAAGAAGAGGCAGGAGCTCTGACCATGTGAGGTGCCCCAATAAAGGATCTATATTGTAAATCTGGAATGCGGGTATTGGGTTTCCTTAAAATAAAGCGCACCTACATGACCACTAACTGGAGCACAATGTGGTTTGGTCCTGCTGAAAGAGTCAGTTGGCTGTGGCTGTCTGATCCAATTATGGACCGTCTCTCGGTGCTCAGCCTTGCAGCTGCTGCCCCTCACACCTGCAGACCCTGCCTCTCTCACCCTCCCTTTCAGGGCGTGGTCTATGGCTGCCCCAGAAATCACATGTACTTGTAGGCTTCAACAAGGGCAGCCTCGTTAATCCTGGGCATCTAAAGCGAGTTGCCTAGGTCTACAGATGAGTATTCGATTTCCCCACAAGATGACCTCAGTGCAGGTTTTGTTTGTTCCAATCATTTGGAGCTAGCACCTGTTTGAAGCCAGGAGACTTAGAACAAGAGGAGGGAAACCTGAAGGAATAACATAGTTTCCTTGGCTTATCTAAGTGAGACTCGGACAAATTAGCCTTTTGCAGATTGTCCCTATTCTGTGGTTTAATTGTTAACCAGGGAGTTAAGAACTTTTTTTAAATGAAGAGGGGGAAAAAACCAACAAAACTCTAGACATTTCTGAACAGATCACCCAGTTGAAAGAAAGCCACTTGCTGCAGGGAAAAGCCCAGGTCTCACAGTGTAGAGACCACCTCGGAGCTGCCTGTGTCTCTTCCAAGCTCAGTGAAGTGGTCACTTTGTGCTCATTTGTGTATTTGAGGACATGTGGACGAATCAAGATTTATAAGCCTACCATGGTCTTTTCAGATGTTCTAGGGAACCTGGGAACAGGCGATCTGTGTGTTGAGTCTTTAATGCAGTGAAAAACCGCTGTCTCTTATCTGCGTTGAGGGAAAAATTCCAGGTTTGCACGTAGATTTTCACTCATATGTCTTATTTAGAATAGTTTGAGTAGGTCCTTGTACTCAGGCCAGTAACCAAGACATGTCTCTGGTCACAAGATGATGAAGCAGGTGCCTGCACTGTTGGAGGACTGAGAACCGGGCAGTTGGAGAGCTGCCCCTGAAATGTGAAGATTCTCCCTGCTTTGTTGCCATCTTAACCTTTTCTTAAGTCATGGATAGCCAAGCCTGACTGAGGCATTACTTACCTCTCTCACCCACTTGAGGATCGCTCAGAGCCTGGGTTCAGGACTGAGATGACACTATTTCTGGTCGGTGATGACATTTTGTAAGCCTGCAGTGCAGCTTAAATATCCACAAGAGTGCCCTAGATCCATCAGCACCCATTAGTAGTTGGTCATGAGACTTGGGTCTCCTTTAGGGGTGGGGCTGGGGCATCCAGGGAGTTGAGTAGAGCTTCTCTCTCTTGGCTTCTGGGAAGGACTCACAGCATAGTGGTGGGATTCCAGCATGCTCTGGGCACATGTCTCTCCATTTTTTGCCCTTTCTGAGATCTGGGCTGCAGAACAAAATAGTCTCTCTCTGCCAATCTGCCCTTTGTATGTGACTCTATTAGGGGCTTGGGTAGAAAGTGCCTCCACAGCCCTCCCAAACAAAACACCTTCAAACAAATTCAAAAGCCTATACTCACAAAACCACCCATCCAAAATTGTAAAACTTTCAGGTTGATGAAATCCAGGAGAAGATATTGGAGTATGAGCAAAGGGAAAATGGATAAAAAGAGATTTGTCTTTCCTAATCCAAATGAAAAGTTATATAGCCCTCTCCCCCACCTTTTCTAAAACCCTTGGTAAAAGGATATACTGTATACTGTTTTTATTGATATTAAAGAAGATGACCTCCAACCCAGGTAGATTTCTACCTAAAGTGAATTCCACATTGGATGTACTTTGTGGAAACTTCTACTATCCTCAACTCAGAAGGAAGGAATTGGAATATGCAGTGGAAAGTTTCTGGTAGTGATATGTGTATGCTTTTTGAATAAGTCATACATACTTTTGTTCCTGGGCTTGGAAGCCATTTGTGGTGTGAGAACACTTAATTTGAAGAAGGGAAAGGGAAACAGGAGAGAAATGAGCATGATTCTCAAGACTGTGTCTCCTCGAGGGAAAGTGGGGTTTTCAGTTTATTCACCAGATTTGATGACACCTTTTTCTTCGGATTCCCGGGTTATCATGTTCCTGTGGTGGGTAGGGATCCCCCCCCCATGGTGTTTTTCTTTTTGGTAGCTGTAATAGTGATTGCTGTAAATTAATGAAGAATGCTGGGATGGCCTGTGCATGCCATACTGTATTGAAGGGCTTTGTGCAGGAGCTAATGCTTGACATGAGTGGATAGACTATAATCTACAGCATCAGATTATGTGCCAGTTTCACAGTTCGGAAGGAATCTGTTTCCATTGTGTGTGATGTGGTTGCCTAATCCCGGGGTTCAGAGGAGCATCTTGGAGATGTAGGATGTTAGAAGAGACGGTGCAGGGGTCTCCCCTCGGGTGGAGGGCAGGGACGGTCTGAGTCATGAGCTGGGACCAGGGAAAGGACACAGGGAAGAGTTGTCATGTTATCTGCTAAATTACAAGCTCTCTTTCTGTTCTCTGAGCCCTCTCACTTACTCAGGGTGCTTGTGACTCAGCGGTACCAGTGTCTGTTTACACATAACAAACATCTCTTCCATTAAAGGATTTTTAAGGTATTTGTCTAATACAGGTCTCCCTCTTTTGGGGAATCTTTTCCCTGACTGCACATAAATGACAACTTTGCAGTCTTTGCAATTCTTCAAACTGTCTGTTTGCTGCTTGGCCTTGATGGGGGCTCCCCGAGAGTGCTGCTGAGTTCTGACAGCTGTGGGAGGCCAGTGGGGGCCTGTCCTCCTCCCTGCTCTCTAGGCAGGTGATTCAGCTTAGGGTGGAGGCTATGCAGGAGCAGCTCTGGTAATCTTTATGTACGACCCATTTTCTCTCTCCTTTTTCTTTTTCATCTTCTGCCTGATATCTTCATGGTTTTTAGCAAAGCAGCGTGCATCACTTTCTTTACGATTTCTCCAGTTGCTTCTAGCGTCTATTTCAATTGATTAATGCAAATAAATAATTTTTATGCTCAGTAGTCAAACATTAATATCTCTGACCTTTAACTTAGAAAGTAGTTTTACAGTGGCTTTTTTCTTTTTTAAAAAAGTGTTTGAAGGTAGAGCATGCTCCTAACAGAGGACAACACATGGGCTTATGGATCGCAGCTTACTTGTTGCTGTTGTGGTGCAGCTCACTTTCCTATTCATTTACCTTTCTGTAAAGTGGAAAGACAAACAAACCCTTAAACCTAACTTGGATCATGATTGCCAACTTTTTTCTTTGTGCGCAAGTACTTATATTATTTCTAGGTTATGCCTTCTTTATTTATCTTTGAAAGAAAAAAAAACTTCCCACTCTTTACAAGAACGCATTGTCCTAGGTTTGTACAATTGTGCCTGTGACACTTTTTTCCAGTTGGAAGCATGGAGGTGATAAGGTCCGTGTCAGCTGATTAAGGTGAAAAACTACAACCTTCATTTATACTACAATAATTTTCCTTATGTATGTAGTACATTTCTCAGAAAACCAATGTCAGATTCCAGCTCCTGCAGTCGAGGTCTTGTTTCTCCCCTCCTCTGCTCACCACCTCCCTGCCTCTGACGAGTCTTCCCTTGGATGAGGTGGTCGTCTGTTATTGGGAAATTAAAAATTTTGTACCTTACAAAGAAGATGATATGCCATTACTTAAATGTAATTATATATAACAGTGACTTCTAAAGTAGACCTTTAAATTTTTGCCGTTGAACTTTTTCCTTGGGGGAGGGACATTTCAAATTGGATGATGATCTTACAGTTTAATAAGGAAAAGAAAAACAACAAAAAAAACCCCCAAACAGGCTGTACAGGACGTGTGTTCTTAAATCCTGTGACCACAACAGTTAACCCAGGGGCCCTTTCGTAGTCTTGGGAGGGTCCTCTGCTTTGCTGACAACCGCGTCTGGGGCAGGGGTGAGCAACTTTGTAGGGAGATGGTCAAAGAGGAGACTTCTAGAGCTCAGAGAAAAAAGAAAATCCATACACTGAAAGTGGCCCTGACTTGCTTTGGGTGTACTCTATCTGCCAACATTTAATGTCTATGACTTAGTCAAAGGAAATGTGTATTAACCATTCAGTCTCTGTGTAGTTTGTATTTTGGGACTTTGCCTCATGAGGATTTCTATGTAGGAACCTGTGGCTCTGTTCCACTTGGGTTTGGGAAGAGGCCAGGGAATAGCAGGAAGAACACGTAGGCAGTAGAGGAGGCACTGTGCTTGGTCATCCGGGTGTGCCAGGTGGCCCAGCTTATCTGGCATTTTGGGGTGCTGTACATGCCGAGTTGATGTGGCCTAAGAAAGGTGGGGGTGGGTGTTTAAAGCGTAGGGGGCCACCTGGGTGACCTGTGTCTTTGCCTAGAAAGATTATAACTTTTTTTGTTTAAAACAAGCATGTGAACAAGCCATCGGGGTAAATTTTGTCCTCTCTTTCTTACAGGTGATTAGTCCCTTGATAGGGCCGTGACATACCCTATCTATGTGCACAAAAAACCACCATAACTTCCCTGAGAAAGCACATCTGGGGAAGCTAATCTCAAATGCAGTTTGTACCTTGCAAAAGTCCTGAGGTGCAGTGGGTGGAACAGTGGAGAGACAGCCTGGAGTCCTGGAAAGAGTGTGGGCTGGGCCACCACCTAGCTCTGTCGCCTTAGCCTCTGGGCCTTGTTGTTCCTATCCTGGCAAAGAAGACTTGGGCTCAGTGGTCCCTTTCCACGGCAAGACCCTTCCATCTTTCTGCCCTGAGGGAAGGTAGAGAAAGCAGAGAAGGAGTCCACCACAGTCTTCCCCTCACAGAAATAAGAAGGGAAAAAATTAACAGCATTAAAACCAAGTAAGAAACTTCTAGTATCTCATAAAACCTAGTTTTCCTTCTTTTTCTTTCACTTCATGTTGAGTCTTTTAGCCAAGCTACCTCAAATGATGGAGTTCTTACTACCCTGAATTAGTGTGTATTCAACTCATTTACTTTATAATGCTTAAAACAAAACCAGAAAATTATATTGGTTAAACATAAAAAAAAGATCATTTTTAATATTCTTTTGTCATATTTTGAGATGCCTCCTATCCAGAAAACATAGCAAAGTAAAACTATTCCTACTTCTTTATTAGACGGAAGCTTGTTCCAAAACTTCCCGTAAAGAAGTTTTCATAGCTGCTAGTTCATGCTCAGATGGCTCAATGATGATGGATTTTTTTCTTAGAAATCACTTAATGCCAAATAAATTACTGACTGATAAATGTTAAAATGCATTCTTTTAGTTGCCTAAATACTTCCTTGTGGTGCCATGAAGACCTTGGGGGTGTAGTTGCCTTGTTAAGTACAACAAATGTATCCGTATTGTGTATCTTGAAAGACTTAAAAAGCAACAACTAACTTACTATGTACCTTTTCCGCTAATATTTGCTTTTTAACTTATTAAATTTATTAAGGAATTTACTTCTGTATTAAATTTTACTCATAAAAGGATGAAGCCAGGAAGATGGTTGATCTGTTCAAATAGATTTAAAATCCTGTCTGTGACCACTTGTGTGATTTGTGGATTGTGTAAGAGGAAAGTTTTCCAGCCAAAAATATCCATTGGTATCACAGACGGATAAGTCATTTTACCATTTGATAAAAAGCAAAGTGTAGAAATAGAGCTTGAAAACAGTGAAGAAGGCAGTCGCAAACGTCACAAATTGTCTGATATCTTAAGTAGTAAGTTGGTGAAAATGCTGTGTGACCGATAAAGGCTGAAATTTATTTTAGTAAATAAACTACTATCTCAATGTAGAACTAAACTACAGTTTTAGTTCTACATTGAGATAAAATTCCACAGGTAAGTATAATATACTCAGTGCATAATCATTATTGTATTACATGGCAATTGTGTACACATAGAGGGTAGCACATTTAAGGTTCCTGTTATTTCACACACACACAAACGTAGAGTTTCAGTAGTCTGTCTGGTTTGGATGGGGAGAAGTAGAGATGGAAGAGAAGCTGGCAGATTAGAAGTCTGCTCTAATATCCTCCAGTAATACAATCTAGATATAGCTCCTGACTTGGCAGGGTGTGAGGCGGGAAGGGGTTGGACAGGGTTGCTCAGGTTTAGACAGTTGTCTCTCTTTGTAGGGTCAACCAGGCAGTGAACAGAAACGTTTCCTTTTTCCCTTCATATTACCTTAAAAATCCCCAAATATACTTTATGTAGAATATTCAGGTCAGGTTGCCTAACATTTAGGTTTAAGGTATGACTGGGGGACATTTAGGTTTAAGGTATGACTGGGGGACAGCTCTCTTATGAGCAACCTCCATTTATTTGCTCATACAAATGAGAGCTCAACTGGTAGAATATTGTAAATGTAGGCAAGATGAAAACTAAGCCTTCAGATTCTGGCTGCTTATCTCAGAAGGGAAGATGAGGAACACCCAAGTACACACCCATCATTACATGAACTTAGCATTTATAAGGCATTTTCACATATCTTGAGAGGCCAAAGCACCCTCAAGTGAGATTTCAGAGTGAGACTCATCTTTGAAAATAAAAACAACAAATTAGCAAAATCTTTCTTTCTAATTTTAAAATGTGCTTCTTGATTTGATATCTATTTATTTGTTTGGAAGGAGACTTTTAAAATCAAAACTATCAATCAGTATGTGGCCATTATCTTTGAAGGATAAATTCTGGTGGGTAGTTGTTACTCAAGTGACCATTTTAAGGTGATTATGGCTGATTCAAATTATGGGATCATTTTATATTTTATATTTTAACTTTAGTCTTTTGTATTAATATCCTTAGTTGGGGGTGGGGTGGGGGAGGGAGGGAGTAGGCCAAACTCAAAGCCCAAATGTTAGCTAAATATTATTTCTCTTAATTATTGGCTACTTCCTTGAATTTACTGTTTTTTGTTTTGGAAAAGTGAACTTTAATTTTTGGATATTTTGTACTGATATTCTGTTCCTACACAAAAACTCTTTTGGCTCAATAAGAGATGATATTTTGTGAGGGGTGGCCTCCTGTGAGAGTCCAAATACAGATTTAAGTTTAACAGGCTTTTGAACTGGATGTTTCTATGTGCTGAAACTCTGTAAACATGTGTAGCTTTGTCTACCATTGTATATCGCTGTATTGGTCTTTCCCCCCTTCCTGAAAAGCTCCAGCATGTCTGTTCTCTGCTGGTACAAAGGCTGGTCTGTTCCACAGGGTCACTACCAGAGAACCTCCAGGGCACCGGCAATAATAGTTATTCCTATCTGTGAAGTCACTCCAACTTTTCCTGCACCTGATCATAAAATTCCATTAAGAGTTCAATTTTATATGACGTTTCTTTGTTGAAAAGAATAAATGTTTATTCAACAGATTCTGTTGTCAGTATTGATAGATGATAAAAATAACAAGTAGCAAAACATCTCCCCTTTAGAAAAGGAAAACAAGTACCACTTTTAAAAAATCTCGTCAATAAATGTCTATTTTTAAAACACTTTTGAACGTTTGTAATGAAAATGGAGTCCTTATAATGATGTCTTAGAGTTTATGGAGAGTCAGCTTCTGTGTAACAAAGTTTCCTGTTACTGTTGTCACTATAGTAGTAGGGCTTAGTTTTGCCCTTTAAGTCACAGACTCAATTTGCTCCTGGTTTTAGTGGCAGTCAGAATACATTTTTCTTTAAAAAGAAAAGAGCCTACCTCCCAATGCTTCTCTATACTAATACAGGAGGAGAAGCTAGCCTGTTAGTGACAGCTTAAATGTTGTTATTTTGACAGATATATTAGTAAATATGTCATATTATCCCTTGCTAAATGTAACTCAGATGCATAACATTTTGTGAAAGAAATATCCTTTGCCTCAAATCCCTTCCACTGTGTTATCAATCTGTAATTTACACCCAGAGGTCTGCAGGAAAGATTTTATTAAGACCCTTTTATTTCAGCAAAGATAAAACTCCATCCTAAGAGGGAACATTCTCGAATCTTTGGAATTCTTAAAGGCAGAGTATTCTGAAATACATGCATTTAATCCTTTGCTAGGATTTAAATAGCTTCACTTTTGCAAAAAGTCACAAAATAAGGGTGATTTTAGATATAAAATTTTAGTTTTTGAGATGAAGCAGGGTGTGCAGTGGTCAGGTGCCCGATCTCGGTACTTATGTAACGGCCATGACAAGCATCCCCTGCATTCCTATCAAGAAAGGAAATGCTGTTTGAAAATGGCAGTGTCCTCTCAGCTCAGCTCTGTGACTGAAAGATGTTGTTCAACAGCTGTGCGTTTATAAGATGTCGCATACTGAATACTTTTCTCTAGCTTATTTAGAAATACCAGTCTAGACTGCAGTTTTGGATTCATGGCTGTTTTGGCTTTTATTAGATGGCTCTCAAAGGTACTTTTCAGGTGGACATTGATTTCATGCCAGCTGTCAGAGGTGATTTTCCCTACAAATGGATGGGTGCATAGGATACATTCTGTATCAGAGAGCAGATGTTGTCCACAGTGGCACTCAGATTGCTTGGTGTGAGAGGGGAGGGACCAGAGATAAGAGGAGGAACACTGTCTTTCTCGCAGCTCAGTTAACAGTGTAACAGTTCTCCAGGATGGTTGTGTTACTGTTTTTATTTACAAAATGGACTTGAAAATTAATTAGTAAACAAACCATCTCCGTTAGGCAAATGGTGTTCTGATTTGTCTGTGTGAAGTTCCACTTCCCAAGTAATGTGTTCCAAAGCATCTTTATGTACAACTACTGGAAACTGCTGTACAAGTGTTTGCTGTTATTTGGTAGTAATGAAATCAGTAATGAGTTTCAAAATGGAATAATTTCAGAGCCCTTCATTTACAGTAGTTTGGGAAACACTTGAAATACCAAGTGTTCTCAATTCCCTGTGTGCTTTCTAAGTGGAAAATGTACTTGGTTTCTTTTTGAAGCAAGAATCCCTTGCCTTTTGACCCTCGCCATTTCAGGCTTGAGTATTCCACTTTATTTTGTATACTTCAGCATTTGTACTATGTAGTTAGTCTTGGCTCTTCTCCCCCATTTTCCAAGCTTGGACTTGATCACTTACCTTAGCATTGCTCTCAGTCTGGAGCAGAAGGCCAAAAACTATCACTGACCTTGACCTCGACCTCATTGGTGGCTTTTCAAGGAAGAAGCTGAATTCGCTGATGTATAAGTACTAAATTACGTGAGCATTTGTAAACATTTAACCCTCAAATCCATAAGCAAAGTAAATGGGATAGTAAGGATTGAATATTGTAGCAGTTGTAGATTATTTAGGAAACAGCTAAAAGGCAAGTTTTTCTTTAAAGTTCAAAACAGTGGGGTGAAAGAGGGTGGGAAAAGAAACTTACTAAGAAAACTCACTTTGGCTTGCATACCGTTTATTATTTTAACTTTGCCATCTAGACTTGGATTAAATGGTTAGGGGTTTTTTTTGTTTGTGCATTCACATGTATCAGTAAGTTAAAAACTTAATATGCAAATTATTATGTTACCATTATTATGTGTTTCTTAAAGAAATGATCTAATTTTAATAAGCAAGTTTTACAAATGCTGTTTCCTGAGAACTGTTGCTCCTAGATGGAGCGTGCCAAATGTTCGTGGGCAAGCCCTTTGTATTGTCCATGCTTTCTTCCTAGTAATTTGAAACACCTGTGTATATTACCTTTGGCAAATGAAATAGCCAAATCACCATTAAGACTTATAATATACTTTTAGAATATCTAAAATATTGGTGATATTGACATCCAGCACCTGCCCCTCTCAAATATGGTTTGCACCCATCTCTGCCTTATGGGCAGACTGTCTGCTGCATCTGTGGATCCCAGGTGGGGAGCCCAGCGCTCAGCACAGATGCAGTCCTTGAGCACGTGCAGAGGCATCTCTGTAGGAGCCACAGACTGTGTGGGCCAGGCATTGTGTTGGGCACTGTGCTGGGGGAGTCCCACCACCACCTGTGCTGGCTGGTGAGTAGTAGACCTTGTGTGCCTCAGGGGGTCAGGAGGGTAGGACAGTAAAGGTGTCCACAGGGGTTTTGGTGGGGGAGTGTTTGTGGTTTGCTTTTTAGTTTGTTGTAAAAGCCCAGCTTCTCACCCTTGGGAAGATTCCAACCATATCTAGGGGTCACTTGCCAGGGATGTTGCAGAAGTGAGACCTCATTGGGCAAGTGAATCACTTCTTCAACGGTGCTGCTGGGCCCCTGACCTTCACCAGGTGCTCTTCTTGAGCTGAGACTCCTTCAGGGAACAAGAGAAACAAAGAGCCCATGGTCCTGCAGTTTACCTTCAAATGGGGACACTTTTGTCAGTCAAATTGGGTGACCTCTGTGGTGTTTCTCAATACTAACATCCATGGTCTTTATTTAGCTGATGAGGTCTCACAGCCAGTAATTGGTGATTTTTAATCTGGATTTCTCCACAGCACTTTTTTCCAACATATGATTTAATTTACTTAATAATTGTATCTTTTGTATATATTCTTATTCTCTCTCTTTCTGTCTCTCTCTCTCTCTCTCTCACACACACACACACACACACACACACCCACACACACACACACACGAATATAAACTTTACAAGGGCAGGGATCCTATCTTTTTTTCTTTCTTAGTATATTCCGAGTACTGAGAACAGAGTCTGGCACAACACAGAGGCTCAGTAATGTTTGTGGAATGTGTGTTCACACTGGATCTGTTTGAACACTATTACTTATAGATCCTGTTTGAGTTCTGAGAGTGTGTTGAGCTCTAAAAGCCATGGTCCTGGTGTGTCTCACAGGTGCTTGGCTTGTTTCCACCTCATTTGTAGGTTGCTGGTGTTTGGGACAGTCCTCCATGTTCTTAATGGCTCTCCTCTGCCCCGTGTGGTGTGACAGAACTCTGTGTACACAGTCACATTTTGTGGTTCCTGACCTCCCCACGGACACAACAGCAGCACCATTGAATGTCACACCTGCTTTTTCAGCAGGCTTGCAGGGTAATTTTGCCTCTTTAAGGAAGTCACCTGATGTTTTTGCTGTGGAGGAAACTCATCCAGAGTTTTTCGGCATTGTCCCCTAGGCTGCAGTCAGACATATATTTTAGAGCCGCTATCTCCCAGGCAGCTGTGATGACTGCTCTAAAGCCCACTCAGGGGGAAGGAACACCTGATGCTTGGGTGTTTGGACAGTTAGCGCCATGTGGAGACCGCTGGCAGCATGTAGCGTTGTTCATCTGTGGTGACAGATGTTATTTAGTAACTTAGATTTGTTTTCCTTTGCACACAGCCATCCCTAGGTTCTGAGTGCTTCCACCAGGGATGATGGAGAGCTGATCAGTAGGCAAAGACATTTCAGGTGCCCAGCATGTTCCACTGAAAGGGAACCTGCAGGGCGTGTGTCACCTGGGGTAGGACAGGGCCCTCCCAGGCCCTCTCCGAGACCTATGCTTTTAGTTTTTAAAGAATATCAGCATATGTACCATCATTTATTCAACAGATATGGACTGAGTACTCTGTTGTATTGACATAGCCACTGAGGACACAGAGGTAAACAGCACCAAGTCTGTACTCGGAAGCATTCTAGTCACGGAAACAGACAAACAGATAATAACGTCAGACAGTAATATGTGCTATGAAAAAAAAAACATGACTGGTTGGGGTAGGGACTTTAGATTGGGTTCTCAGGAAAGGCCTTTCTGAGGAGGAGGCATTTGCCTTGAGACTCAGAAGGGTTGGTTCTGTTGTTATACTCATCTTATAAATGAGGAAACTGAGGCACAGAGATGTTAGCTAATTTGCCCAGTATCACACATTAAGTTGGGGCCAAACTTGGTTAAATTATGTGTGTGCTGGTATATATTTTATTGTTCTTTAGGGAGATTACTGCATCTTTGGCTAGCCATGCCCACACCCCAGGGTTTTGATGGTTAGCAGGAAATGCTTTGGAGTGGGGCCAGAGACTATTTAGATATTAGAATCTCACTAAATCTCTATCATATACTTTATTGCACCCCTTCTTTCATGGACCCCTCAAAAATGATCATGGGTATGTTTTCTTTACCTGTAATGTATGTTCGTGTTTACAGAAAACCACAGACCTGAAGGTCTCTTCATAGAAGCTCTCACGTGATGATCTGAGACAAATTTAAAAAGAAAAACAAAACTGCTACGGATTCCAACCTGCAGCCTCTAGAAGGTGTGGGAAATCTCTTTATGAAGCTTGGCATTATTTCTATAAGACTTGTTTATTTTGCTCTCAGCTTGTTATCTTGACATTTTTGTCTTTGAAGAGGTTATAGAATTATCGAGGCTTAATCACAGACCATGTATTCCACAAGATTCATTTGGTATCTCCAAATTACTTTCTTGTTTATTTGGCTGTCAGTCCCTGGGCAAAGGTGGGAGGAGGAGGCCTGCGTAGGGGAGAGAAGATCGTGGAAGTGAGTGTTTACTGTAGCTCAGTTCACTGGAAGACTGTTCTGGGATTAGGGCAACAAGAATGATTTCATTTCTCTCTTCCTTTCCTATGCTCTGCTCTTTTGTACTTCCCACATTAAAACTCTTCCTGGTAAATTCGAATATGCTCTTGTGTTCAGGCTGTGTTTGAAAAAGGGTACTGACTGAAAAATTTGATAGAACTCATTTGTGGTGGTGATTTCCAAAATTCCTAAGGACTTCTGTGCTTTAGCAGAGCTTGTTCTATTGCAAAAACCAGCCTCCCTGGGCCTTCAGGATGGTTCTAAAGGTGCTGGGCTGGGACGGCAGCCATGGAAAAGGGGACTGGACTAGGGAGAATTTTTGCCAGCATGCAGCATATCAACGGATGTTTTGATTGTAAATTGGGAAAAAATTAAGAATTAAATTTTTTCCTTATCTTCTAATATTCTAGCAGGCTGTATAAAGTTTGGGTATGATAATATCGATTTAAAATTGGATAATTAAAAAAATCCATCTCTTTTGGAAATGTGTTGCTGCCTCCAATTTGGTAATCTTTAAATAAACTAGCAGCCCCCATTTTACCAACAAAGAACCTTTGATTTAAAAAAAAAAAAAAAAATGACAAGGAGGAGAAAGATATAGAGTGTGACTCAGCAGATGGGAATTTCTTTAATAACACACTGGGTGTTAGTATTAGAACTGCCACTGAGGAACTACTCTGAAAAATGCCCTCCCAACCCTCTGCCTGTGTAGGTAACAGACCAGACTTCCAAAAGAAGCTGCAGCAAACTTCCCAACTTGAGGAAGCTCAGTGGTGGCGTCAGAGCGATTCTCTTTGTTTCAGTTGTTTTTCCTCTGCCTTGAAAAAATACGGAAACAAATCCAGTCCCGGTTCCTGCAGCTGCCGGGGCAAAGCAGGCTTTTTATGAATGAGGCCCAGAAGAGGGGGAGGAGAGGGCTTGTGTTACACCAGCAGTTGAGTAATAGGTTTCATTCACTCGCAGCCGTCAAGCCCAGGCTTTATTTTAAAGGATATTATTCATTTTTGGCAATTCAGATTAGACTTTTTTTCCTCCTGTGCAACTATTGATAATTTAGAACACTAAGCATGTGTGTGCATTAATTTTTTTTTTTTTTTTTGAGGGTTTGCTCATTTAGTTAGGGCAAATGGTAGGAGAGGTGAACGGGGAGAAGGGAAGGCTTTGTCATCCCTGGGGCCTTAGTTATTTCTCTCTCCCTGTGCCACCTAAGAGGAGATGAGGTGGTGTCCTTCTGCCAGACCTGCAAAGCCCTCGGAGCCCCTGACAGTGAAGCAGGTATTGGTAGGTGACTTCTACCTGGTGTCTGCCCAGGTCTATATATGCCAGCTTCTGTGCCCTGTTCCTCTGTCCAGCTCTCAGTGGGTGACTATTTGTGGCATTTGAGGCCTCATTGGTGTAGCCACCAAAATCTGAATTGGAAGCTGTGTTGTCGACAGTGCTGGTCCCCGTCCCTGCCACCACTTCCTGCCTGGGGCAGAACAAAGAGAGCAGGCATTGTCTTGGGCATAAATGAATCTCTATCAAAACAAACACCCAGAGAGAGGGGCTGCCTGGTTTCAGCTGCCCGTGTGAGCCCTGACAGCAGGCCTCATTCCTCACAAAGAGACTTTTGAGTCCTGGAAGAGGCCTTTCCTTGATGATCGCACTGTTCGCAGAGGGCAGACCACCCCCTACTTAAACCCAAAATGGACTGGCCGTCCATGCCACCCTCACACAGTGATTTCCCAAAATCAGAAATGCTGGGTTTGTGTCCTTGAGTACTTTTTGGGCGAGAGAATTGCCCCTGAGGCATTGTAGCTGTGTATATGGAGAATAATTCTGTTTTAAAGTTGTTCTGCCAAAGAGGTTAAGAACTCTCCTCCAAGGTATACTGTGAGAATGGGATTAGAGAGGACACTGGGTTTCCACTGTAGCTTTTAAATAGGATGACCCCCTCACCCCCCATACTAGCAACAAACAGGTGCTTTAAGATACCTGATTGTCACAAAGAGTATCCAGATGAAGATGGACTGAGCATCTTACATTTGCTGTCCGTGGTTTGGTGTTGTATAAACATACCTGGTGACAGCCCTGAAGCACCATGTCCCAGCAAGGGTGTACGCTAAAGTCTCTGTCCTCTTGGCCCTGGTTTTTCTCCTGCGTGGGGTCATGTATGTCCCGATGTGGCCCTTGCCCAACCTTGAATGCCACATCTGGACTGTTTTAGGCATGGGCAATCTAAGCTGGGTTTTCTTACCATAAAAGGAAAGGGAGGATTAGTTGTTAGTCATTTCATTGCAATTACACCAAAGAAAGGTATGAGAGGGAATGTGTTGAGGGCTTGATAGCTGTTTGTAGCTAGTCTTGGATCCTGATTATCGAGTCACCCTTTTTGGATAATAGCTAACATGATGCCACTATGTTCAGCATCCTGAGAATATGAATTAAAGGCACACAGCATGTGTCAATTCGGGTGTAGCTATGGCTTTGACCTTGGAGTCTGATTGGGGCCCTGATTAGGAAGAAGTCATGGTGAGTTGGTGCAGGGTGTGGCTGGCAAATTTTAAGACAGGTTTCTAGCTCTAGTCTTATATCTAACAACAACAGGACACTTAACCCCACTGTCTAGGCTCTGGAGAGACGCTTGGAGGACTTCAGGACTGAAGGATGGAGTAGGGTTGGAGAGTTGCAATAAGAAATAAAAGAAGCAACAGGAGAGAACTGCCATACAAGGAGAGGGAGCAAAACATTTCTAAAAGAGGAAGGGACATGTGAGGATGTTGAGGAGTTGTATTGGGTGGTCAGGGCCCTGGAGACAAAACTGTTTCAGTAGAAGGAGTATGAACTGGATTGCCTAGTGGTTAAGCTGTCAGCAGAGGCAGGAGCTGTAGCCTCTTCTTTCTGAAAGGCTGGTAGAAAATGGAACAGGAGGGGGAGATGAAGCAGGACTGAGGACTTCAGGATTTGTGGAAGGTTTTTGGTTTTGGTTTGGAGGTGGGGAATTGCCAGGGTGTGAGATCAAGAGAGAACTGTCGAGATCAAGAAGAGTTTAAGAGATGTTTTGACCAACAGCAACTTTGTGGAGCAAAGTGTATACAAGCTTAGAACACAGCCCCATGAACGAACAACAGGAATCACTTGTATGCACATATTCACATCTAAAGAATGTATCCGATTGTAGCTGCAATTTGTGTACATGCAAACATCTACATGTGCATTTTTTTTTGTCTAGCATCATTGAAACTGAATTTTTTTTTTGCTTGAGGTGATTTTCCACGTAATTGATGCTTATTTTTCAGAGCACAAGATATTTAAATTTTTCCTCTTAATTGTTATTGATTGACAGCACTTTGCTCTCTTTAATAATGGATTGTTTTCCTGGTAACCCAGGGCATTATTATGAAACCTGGTGCCTCAGAATCTGTTGATATGTGAGGCTCTGATTTTCCTTAAACAGCTTCTGACATGTATGAATGTTTGTATTTAATGGATTTTGTATATTCTCCATGAATTCTGGCATCATAAATTCTGATCTTAGGCTGTCTGTCAGTAAAATAAGTGTCTGTTGGTGGTGGTGGTTTTTTTTTTTTTTTTTTTTTGTAAATGATTTTTCGTGACGCTCAGAGGACTTTTGTGATTGCTTTTAAGTTGGCATCAGGTTCCAAGTGTTTCATGGTTGAAATACTAGAATGTTCTGTCCATCAGATACTGGAGTGTTGCTATAAACATATACTGGGATATGAACTGAATGGAAAAGACTTATATTTATGTTTTAGATTTTGAACGACTTCTGTTTATATCATTTTCTATTTTGCTGTCATATATTAGGGGTCTTAAGTGAGCGCCCCCCCCACCCCAACAATTTTTGGTTCTTTTATCTTTTCCTGCACACAGCTCCTTCTGTTTTCCTAGATAGGAATTGTGCTACTGAAAATGAAAAGTAAATGCAATATTTAATGTCTGTTGGTAATTGTTTCCTTTTTATGTTGTCGCTGAACTGATGATTTTTTAATTGTAGCTGACTTGAAACATGAAGAAAAAGTGGTTTCCTGATTTTTTTTAAGCTGGATTCAGTAATTTGAAGGTAATTAAAAATGTACAGATCTCAGTAATGTATCTATATTTCATACTCGTCAGCTAACTAGGCAGTGTTCATATATAATCACTGGGTGGAAGGTGAGAACACTTTAAGAAAATGAATAGCCTGTTTCATACATTTATTACATTATTATTTATTTAGAGGAATTAAAACAAATCTTTCTTCTCTGTAGTTCTAGAATGCCATGAAATGTCTAGTTATCACACCATTTTGCAAGGTAGTCTTCCGTTTCTGAGTAGTGTTACATATAGCCAGCACTCCAAGGACTGGTTTGGGACTAGGGCAAGGAATATAAGGGCTACAGGTGGAGGGGGAGAAATAAACACATGACTTTTCTTTTTAAAAAAGGACAGTATTTGCATATTGATTTAGCTTTGAGACGCTAAAGGATGTGCAGATGTAAGCCAGGGAAGGTAAAGTGGAGGTGTGGGTGGTGGCCACACAGCACCTGAATTTGGTTGTGAGTGTGTGATTGTGATTGTTAGGAAGGAGAATGCTGACTGTCCTAGACAGAAGATACTTGCTGATTCATTTGTTGGAAGATACAGTGAGCTGCAGAGAATTTTTTAAAGAAATGGTAGGTTCTCCCAGATAAAAAATACAGGAGAATTATTTGCCAGAGTTTGAAATTATCATTCTTTTCAAGGGTATTTTCTTTTTGGGGTGATTTTATATGGAGGGTTTGAATTTAGATTACCTAAATCCTGAGGTATTAGTGCAGCATTACAGAGGAATCTCATGGACAGGCAGGTGAAATTTAATTTGGAGATACTCCCATTTAAACTACGCTGCCAGAGTTGGCAAGCTAAGCAAAAAGTTTTTAAAAATTATGATAGGTCTTGTCTCCCTCGCCTCTTCTTAAAGCTAATTTTAAAATTAGATGAAATGTTTCTCATTTTTCACAGAGCTAATATTTCTCTAGGATTGTTTTCCCAGAAGTATGTGTACATCCACCCTGGCATTTGAGCAGAGCAGCAATACCAGGCTTCCAAATGGAACACTGCAATTTAATGTGCTTTCATAATCGTCTGTTCCAGAAGGTGCCGGTGTGTTCATGTGGTATCTGTGTGTGTGAGATTCAAGGCACCTGACAATATTTTGTGTCTGTCTGCCATCACCTCCAGCACCTCTGAAATGCAGCCCCCCAAGTCTGTTTTAGTTGCCCTTCAGGTAACAACCTGTGATAACTAAAGGAGGTTCAGGAGAAAGTGTTTGTTTTGGTTGTCCTTTTTAACTAATTACATCTTTAATCTTCGTCCTTAAAAGAAACTAAAATAAAATCCTAAAGTAGTGCTGATAAATCATAACCATAAATTATTTCTTTTGTAAACTCACATGAAGAACTATGAACTGTTAACACTTCTGATACCAAATGTATGGGTTTTTTCCATACCAACAACCAGTTCTCAACTGTGCCCTGCAGTTCCATTCAATTATGACGCTGACCACCTGGAGTTAGCATCAGACTCGGAAGGTTTAAAGGCTCAGTCCCACAAGACAGCTCTCATTGCAGATGCCAGTTGCAAGTATTGGGTGCCCATATTTCTCTTTGCTTACATAGTTGGGGATGTGTAGCCAATCCCCTCTTTCAGGTTTGATTATTTGCTAAAATGGCTCATTAAACTCCAGAAAACAGTTTACTGACTATTATTGGTTTAATATGAAGAATATAACTCAGGAACAGCCAAATGGAAGAGATGAATAGGGCAAGGTATGGGGGATGGAATGGAGCTTCTTTGCAGAAGTCTCTAAGAAGGTCAGCATTCAGCTGTAATACCTTGTCCACCTGCTGAATCTGCTTAGAGTGCACTAAGTGCTGAGTGATATCCAAGCTGACTTGGGGTGGGGGGAGCACTGTCTTGGGCCAGCTCACCAGCTTCTCTTGTCATGTGTCTCCTCTGGTGTCTTCAGGCTTGGAGTGCCTCCCCTCCCTTCCACTTCAACTACTTCTTGATAGGAGCTAAAGATAAAAAAGTTCTGGATGAATGTCAGGAGCCTCTCTCTATAATTGGCATTTGTGGGAATAAATATTAAATAAACACCTTCTAATAGGTGCTACCAGGACTCCTGTGGAAATTCTCTTACAGTGTTTTCAGCATTGTGAAAAGAAAAGCTGACTCCTCGAGCTATCTCTTTTTCCTAGTCTTTCTTGTGGACCCATGCTGTAAGACAGGAGTGGCACTGTGGCCAGAATAGTCCATTCTCTGGCCTTGAGATAGCCAAGAGTGTGTATTTATCAACATTAGGCCCAGGCATCCACAAAATATTGATCTAAGAGTTCTGGGGCACAACTGACCCTATGCCTGATGTGGTAGTTAATATCATGCAAATGGGAAAATTTGTAAAATCTGATGTGATGTGTTCTCAAGTCATTGAAGCCAGAGCTGCCTTTCTCATGTGGGCCTGCTCAGCTCACTGCCCTGTGCCTGGCTCATAGCTGTTGAGTAAAATGCTGTGTGAGTTGTGACATGGTGGGATTTTTATAAATCCAAATAACATAAAGGTGCTGTCATGTTTTTAGCAGTTTAAAACATAATAATCATAAAGCTTAGATTCTTCTAAATAGGGTGTTGAAGGCAGGCAGCATCCTGGATGTATTAACAGATGAACCAGATCGTGTACACATGTGACAGATTCTTTGTCCCCTTGGGACTTCCCTTTGCCTGGATGTTGGCAGTGACTACGTTAGTTCAGGCAGCTTTCTAGAGACTTTCCTTATTGTGCAACATGCTGCAATAAATGCACTGCTTTGTGATATCTGAACCATTTTAGTTGTGTTGAGCTTGTTGGAGTTAAGTTTATATTCCTGGAGTAGTTTTAGATTTGAATGCATTGTCCAAGATAGAGTAGGGGTGAAAACATCGACTTAGCTGCCAGATGGGGTTCCAACATGAGATCTATGCTTTCTGTAAGATGGCATTAATAGTAGTGCCCACATTAAGGAATTATTGTGTTGGGAGGTTTGAATGTACTAATCCACATGAGGAGTTTACAGCAGGGCCTGGGCCGTAGTAAAATGACATCTGTATACATGGAAGCCATTTTCACTTTTGTCAATATCTTTGTTGTCATTAATACAAGTACTGTTGCCTTGATTTTTTTTTTTTTTTCCTCTCCAGCAGGAGAATTTTCTCTGTCTTACGCAGTGTGAGTTCAGAGGAAACAGTAGCAGTTGTATGATAATAATAACTTTCCTTGCAAAGTCTTATTTGTGAATTTTGTCAGAATGTTTGATCCACAAGCTCTCGTTATAAACATTGCCATATCATTAGAAAATTCTGTAAGACCAGTTCCAGTGAACATTAGGTTTTGATGTTTGTGATACCATTTCTGTGCAGCAGTGAAGTTGTGATAACAAAGATACCAAATATATGTTATTCAAGAAAGGTGCTCAGAACAATTTGGCATGGAGAAGAAGGATGTTAGGGCATTCTCTGTGAGAAGCTTAAAACAGCCAAAGGTAAAGTTGCATTTGATGGTGAAAGATATATTAATATTAAAATAATAATAGTAAAAGGTATTGGAATATTGGTTAGCCACCAGATTAAACAGCTACAACAAAATAACTTTTTCTTAATTCTCAAACCTAAAGTTGAAAGATTTCCATTTTCCTTATCAGTATTTTTATCTCCCTCAAAAACATGTTTCTAGTTTTGGGATAAATTGTGTAGTTATTTCACTTTCCTTTTTAATATTGGCTCTGCAGTGGTTTTGCATGGAAAGAACTGTGGCTGTAAGAATGATTATTCAGCCCTTTGGGACTGCTGTTTGTACCTGTGTCACCAGTAACACCTAGGGACTTAAAAAGCAGATAAGTTGAAATACATTCATTGAGAACACACTTGGCTGTTATGTTTTTTGGTGGTGGGGCCATAGTGATGAATATGACATGGTTCTCATCCTTGAGGTGCTCATAGGAACTTAGGTCCATGCAGGGACTCCAGAGTAGGTTTGTTCTTGAAAGATCCTATTGATAGTTTATTAAAAATAAGAAGATGCTCCATACGCTCACCTATCTTGAGTGTTCCAGTGCCTCCAAGTGCCAGGTGGCTGTCATGTTGTTCTGGTGTGCAAAAGAAAACTCTGAAAAGGGCACATATTCAAGGGCTCTGTCTGAAGCTCTTTGGCATTTCAGGGGTTACCCTGCCCTGACCACACCTTTCCCCTGAATGTACTGGGGATACACGCAACCTCAATGTGGCATATAGATTTGCTGGCCTAGCCAGGAGCACTTCAGGGTGTTGGTGGCTTGAGGACCTCTTGTTGGACTTGGATTTGCCTTTTCCGGGGCAACCAAGATTTTACTGATTTAGCTCAGGGTTTTAGGGGCCTGGAAGGGCTTGCTTCTGCTACGGGGAGGAGCCATGGAATCAGTGTGAGCTCTGCTGCTTCCCAAGTCCTGCCGGCTCAAGAGGCCTGCCTGGTGCCAGAACATTGCCTGGCCTGTTGGGCAAGAAATGTGAACCACCGCCGAGAACTGGCAGTGAATTAGTAGCCTCTTTAACTGCCATTTTTTCCCTTCATGATTTTATAAAGCCATTGAGTAGACACCAGAATATAAATCCTGTGCAAATAGTCTTAGAGTTTCTGGATTCAACTCCAGAGAAGACTGGTTTGGGTTTTGAGGAATATTTAAAGAAAATGTTTGTTGGTTCTATTTTCCGACATAAAGTGAAGCACAAGGCCTGTGCTATGAGATCTAGGAGTGTCCCTGCAGCCTAGGGTGAGTACCAGCAGGGAACACAGTTGCTTCAGGGACGTGGTTCCAGCGGGTTTCCCACCCTCCATCCTAGTTGCTAAAATTATGTTCCATGTTCTGTTAATGTGATGAAACCCCACTACCCCTACTGTGGGCTCTGGGTGGGAAAAGGAGAAGGGTATGCAGGACAATCAGAGGGTTTGACCTGAGCTCAGTATGGGTTCTCCGTACTGAGAGACAGCACACTGACCCAAAGAGATCCCCACTGTAGGGAATTTTGGATAAGCTAAATGAATGTAGGTTGGATGTTAGAGCGAAGGCTGCTACACATCCAGCCTTGGGAGGTGGGGCCCAGGTTATCCAACTCCAATGGTGGAAGGCATTGGGGATGGGGGTAGTCTTCTGCTTGCATCCCTGAGGAATTTGGCTGGTGCACTGCTCTCTGCCTTCCTGGGGGCCAGTAACTGTGCTGGTAGTTGGCTTAATAGCTGCATTGTATCAACTCTGTGCTTGAACCTGACTATTTGCCCAGTTTCTATGCCCAGTGAAGCTAGTGCTGACATATTTTAGATAAGATTCTCCACCTTCAAATGAAAACCCTGCTGTTTTAAAGTGAAAAAGGTAAAAATGTTTTATTTTCATTTCTTTGGATAAATTAATCTTGAGGAAACAATATCTATTGAACATTTATGTATGTATATGGCCATCCCTTTATACACTATTTACAGATGAGCAACTCTCTTATAAAACCAGATTTTCAATGATTTTCTTAAGGGTTATTCAAGAGTTGGCAAACTATGGCCTGTGTTATCAACTCCAGCCCACCACACCTGTTTTTGTAAATAAAGTTTTATTGAGTCACTGTCATACTCATTTCCTTACCTATTGTCTATGGCATCTTTCACGCTGCAATGGCAGAATTGAGCAGTTTGCGGCACAGACACCATGGCTTGCAAAGCCTTTTTACAGAAAAAACTTGCTGAACAGTGGTGTATTTCATAGAGGGCTGACTACTGTCTACTTGAACACCTTCGTGTCCAAGAAACTCATCATCGTATGAGGCAACTTGTTCCATTTTCTGACAACTTAGAATGTTAGAAAACTCTAACTTTATAGATACAAACAAAACTCTCCCTCCCTACACTTGTACATGTTGGGTCTGTTTGTATCCTATGAACTATAAAAAATAAGTCAAATATCTTTTCAAGATAATCACCCTTGTGAATATCCTTGAGGATGTCTATTCTGTACCCTCTGAATATTTTCTTCTCCAGATTAAACATTTCTAGTTCTTCTACGTTTCTTTATTTCAGAGTTTTTAGTCTCCAGTTGATGAAGTTTAATTTAACACCCCTCTAAACCACATCCCTGAGAATTACAAAGTGATCTTTGAAGGGACATAACAAGTAGAAGTCATAGCAGGACCATTTACCGCTCTTAGTTTGGATGCCATGTATCTCGGGGTGCAGTTGAAGGTTGTGTTGTCTTCCTTGGAGCCCTCCTGGATGCTGCTGACTGACGTGAACCTGCTGAGCTCTTTGAACTCTCTGACTCTTTCAGTTGTTAGTCATGTCACCATTGTATTGTGGCTACATTGTTGTTATTTATAAAGCTTTTGAAAACTTTGCTGTGTACAGTTTGGGGCATTCTTCCAAACTTGATCTTTTTATGTAATATTTTCTCAAACTAATTTGCCCTTGCTTTCAACTTGATCTTTGTATTTCACAAATATGTTGTCCATGTCCTTGTTTGAGGCATCATCCTGGGGTTTACCACTAGATAGGGCTCCAACTTGGCTTGACCCCAAATGAGCTGCCTTCACAAGTGCCATGTTGTTGATGGGAGACGGTCATTCTATTATCTTAAGTTCACAGACCCACTTCCTTTCTCTAAAAATGCTGTTCTAAACTTCTGCTGAAAAACAGTGGTTTAAGTGGCTTCTCCAGAAGTTCTGGTGGATTGGAAGCTTCTGTTCAGATGTCCTTATCATCCTCCTTGGCTGGGGTGAGGGTTGGTACCCAGGGCCATGGAACTGTTGACCTAATTGACTCATGCCATCTTTCTGTATCAATCATGCCTTTTTACTTTCTATAATTCTGATGCTTTGACACCTTGGGACCTTGCTGACCCTGGAGGGACTGACCCTATTAGGGCTAGCCAATTCCTAGATAGTAAATCTAATGATAAATGATAATAGTTCATATGCAAAATAACCAGTCCAGAGCCTATACCTCTACTTTCTCCTTTATTGGGCTTTCAGACTCACGACCAGTGTCCCCCTGCCCTGATCTTCCCCACTGTCTCCTTTATTGGGCTTTGACACTCACGACCAGTGTTCCCCTGCCCTGATCTCCTCAGGGCCAGATACCAGACAAGAGTCAGCCACTGCACCCCAGAGCATGCTTAAATTACTCGACCTAGCCAATCCTAAACCTAATTACCCTGCCTTGCCCATTCCATCCTACAGAAACCACAGGCTCTTGTCCACGTTTCCCGTCTCCTTCTGCCTCTTGACCAATGCTGTTCCTTCCCCATGTAACCTCCCATGGTATGGCATGACCCCTCATCTTGGGAGCTGTGAGCAAGACTATCTTTTTAATGACAGTTGTCTCTCGATGAATTGGTCTCACCATACCTGAATAAAAATAAACCCAACATTTAAAATACTTTGTGATTGTCACGTACTGAGAACTAGATGAGGGTGAAGACAATTTACTTGATACAGAGTGGCCCTGGTCTGTTCCCTATGTCGATCTCTGAGACTTTAGAAAAAGTGTAGAAGATGCTGACTGTCAAGAATTGCCTTCTTAAATGAAGTGGGTTGAAAACACATGAACACCTTCCGTCAATATGTCTTCATCTTTTCTTTCATATGCAGAAGATTACAATGACTTTTGACAGCATAGCTCAATCCAGTGGAAGAGAGGTCCAGAATAGATTTTACTTCCCATGCTGAAGCCCAAGCATTTGCAAAAGCATCTCTTGAATACTTTGTAAATTGTGGGATAACTGAGGTGTGTGAGATGGTGAATAAACCAGCATCTACTAGTTGAGCTTCATAACAAATGAAGCACGTGACTGTGGATCGCCTGCTTCATTAGATCCTATGGAGAAACCAAGATTAAACTTTAAAATACATTTTAGTTTCACATTACTCTTACTGGCATGAATGATGAATCACTTAAGAACAACACTTTACCATGTAGCTAGAGGTCTTTTTTTATGCACCATGTAGCATTGCTTTCTGTAGCCTTATATGGTTTGTTTATATGGTCTTAAAAACAAAAATGTTTATCCTCTCAAGTTGGCTCTGAGAGAGCTTATTAGTGTCTTGGCCATTTGGAACTTCATTTTATTTCAATTAGAAGAGTGAAAGAGAAGTGAATGGGAGAAAGACCATAAAATAAAGGGAGAAGAAACCTCTTCGTGTCTAATGTAAGTGTGGCTCTGACTGAGAATGACCATTCTGAATTATTGGAAATATGAAAATGACTTTTTAACGTCCTTAATGGATGTAACTGGTAAATAAGAACATTTCTGGCTGAGGTGCTTCCTCGTACCTATGGGGAAAAATTAAATTCTGAAAACAAACCTAATGTTTTATATTTTTAAGTACCAACAGACACGTTTTTCAAGCCTGTAGCTGTAAAGTGATGAGTTTTAGCCTTTAGTTCAGCCTTGTTTTTTTTTTTTATCAAGGAGAAATAATTAATAGTACAAAAATATATGCACTCATTTTCACTGTATTTGCTTCTGAAACTTATGAAGATATAAGGTATAAAAACATGAACATTTTCAAAGTTAATTATTACAATTTAAAGTCATGTTTGAATTTTAATAAAAAGTTTAGAAGATATCACCAGCATAAAATGGTGTAATTTGGATTTTGGAGCAAACCAGCCCTCTTCTGGTAAAAAGAGAACTTTCCGGATGAGGTCAAAGGCACCAGAAAATCTGGGGAACAATGGCCGTTCTTTTGAATGGGAGTTGTTCTTTTCCCTTGTGGTAACAGCCCCTTCCTGTTGCTCCTTTCCTAATGGAATTGATGCAGTGAAGTTGTTGAAGAAATGAGGAGGGGTAAACATGCCCATCCTTCTGCAATGGGGAGAGGCCCAGCCTATGAAAGCAGGCCTTTGTGTATGCTGGGCTGGGCCCCTGGCAGACAGGGCACAATCGGGCTATTGTTTGTTTGGGAAAAGCTATGGCATCCTATTGCAATTATTTATGGAAGAAAATATTTGATGTTTTTGGAAGAGGTTGGGTGTGGGGGGATGAGGGAAGGAAGCAGGCTGGGCTTACCTCTTTCCCATTCATTCCCGATCTCAGCATGTAGGACAGGGCCCACCTAGTCCAAAGGAGAGCATTTTATGGGCTCTATGTGTTAGAGTGTTTTGGGTAGAGAAATTCAAAGCATCTCCCCCTATGGCTCTAGGAACAAGAGAGAGTGCCTTACTATATCTCCCTGAGGTTGATGCGACCAATTATTAGTGAAAATAGTAAAATATTTGAGCATCCTCTCCCTGGCTCAGTGTTCATTTTTGAAGTTGAACGCTCTTCCATACTTAAGCTGTGTATCCCTCTAGAGAGGAGATCCTGTTCTTTCACACCAGGCATTTCATGATGCCCCAGCCTTAAGTTGTCCCCAGTCTCACCTCCGCCTACTTTATCTCTTCTCGTCTCCCTTAGAAGCTTCCTGAGGCTTCTCGGGTGCCCCTAACCATGGGTGGCGCCCTCATTGGCCTGTCTCCCTTGGATTTCAGCTGCCAGCCGTCCTCAGGACTCTCCCTGAAATTCCCATCAGTAACTCCAAGAGCTGCTCAGGACCTTGCACATAGTAGGCCTCAGGAATTTGTGTTTCCTATTCCATGATACATCTTCCCTTCACAGAGTTGTCATTCCTCATGTTGCCATGTGTGCCCAGACTTCCCTTTTCAAGAAGCCTGAAATCTGAAAGCCCTGGTGGAAAGAGCAGTGGCCATCCTGGCTGGCTGCTGCTCCCCGTCAGCCCACCTTGTCCTCCTTTGCCACCATGACTTTTGGGCATTTCGAAGTTGGGCTCATGAGAAGTTGCCTGTAAGTCTCACCAAAGCAACCTGGTCCACCCTTACCCACTTTTTGGCTGCAGATAATTAACACTGGGGCTTCCCTCGTGCTTCCTTTTGCCTGGATTTTTTTCCCCAGGTCCATATTTTAACGTAACCCTGAGATTCTCTGGAGTGAAGGAATATGAATAACTAACTACTCATTGTTGATATTGCAGGTGATTGTTCCCTCCTGCCCCACGTGGTCCCCAGAGCAAGCTGAGATTGGCACAGACCTGTCAGCTTTCTTTGTGGAGGTGGGAGAGGGAGATGAGTCGGGGGAAGGCACATTCCCATGGCCTCATGGCTCTTGAAAGCTGTCTGGCTGAGAGAGTGGCTGGGGATGCCCCATTGTCTAAACGTGAGATATGCAAAGGCAGGTTCATTCACTTATTAATTTTACAAATACTAAGTGCTTATGGGGTCCTATTTGTCCTGACCCAGAAGTGAACAAGACAGAAGAGGTTTCTGCATTCCACACAGGGGGTGGGTGGTGGGTAGACAGACAACAAACAAAGAGAATATAAGCTAGTGACAAACACTTAAAAAAATAAGAAACAGGGAGCTGTCATCAAAATGCAGGAGTTCTGGGTGGGGTGATGTGTGGTTGAGGAGCCTGGGTAGTCAGGGAAGCCTCTCTGAGAAGGTGGCATTTAGACTACAGGTGATGGAGGGGTCAGCCATGGGAAGTCAGGGGAAAGAGCAAGAACAAAAAGCCATGAGGTGGGCCAGGACTGATGCCCAGCAAGGCTGGAACTTGAGCAGATGAGGGAAACTGAGAGGATTAGTGAGTGCAAGCTGCCATAACAAAACAGCATAGCCTGGGCGGCTTAAACAGCATGCATTTATTTTCTCAGTTCTGGAGGCTAGAAGTCCAAAATCAGGTGTCAGTAAGTTTGGATTCTGGGGAGACCTCTCTTCCTGGCTTGCAGACAGCCTCTTTCTTGCTGTGTCCTCACATAGTAGAGGGAGAGAATGAGCTGTCTCTCCCTCATAAGGGCACTAATCCAATGGTATCTGGGCCCCACCCTTATGAACTCATTTAATCTTAATTACCTGCTTAAAGTTCTAGTCTCCAACACAGTTACATGAGGGGTTAGGGCTCCAACATTTGAATTTTGGGTAGGACACAGTTCATAGCACTGAGTTAAGACGGGTCAGAGCTGTAGGCAGAAGCCAGAGCAGGGGGCCTGTGTGCTATGGCAGGAGTGAGAATGTATTCCATGTGCAATGGGAGCCGGTGGTGGATGAGAAGCACAGCAGTGGCAAACTCTGATTTCTTTCTGCAGCTATCCCTAGCTGCTGGATGGGGAGTGAACTGTGGCAGGGGAAGGAAAGTAAGAGTGGGACATAGTGAGACCAGTTAGGAAGCTGCTGGGATAATCCATTTGAGATATGTTGGTGGCTTGGGCCAGAGCTGGGTTTCTCAACATCAGCACTATTGACATTTGGGGGCAAATAATTCTCGGTTGTAGGGAGCTGTCCTGTGTATTTTACCACATCCTTGGTGTCTGCCCATTAGATGCTGGTAGCTCATCAACCCTGCCCCCTAGTCATGACAATCAAAAGTTTATCCAGACATTGCCATATGTGCCCCCAGGGGTGGGGTGGGGGACAGAATTATCCCTGTTGAGAACCACTGGACCAGAGTGATAGCAATTGGTAGTGGATGAATTTAGGAATATTTGGGGACTTGTAAAGTATAGCATGTCGAGAATGGAGGGGAGGGAAGAATTAAAGATGACTGCTCTCAGACTTTTTGTCTTGGAGAGAGCAGGGGGTGGAGGTGCAGATCCTGAGCAGGAAGGAGCGGGAGGGAGGAGCAGGTTTGTTGGGGAGGTGTGCTGGAGAAGACAGACGAAGCAGGAGCTCTGACTTGCACCTGTTAATGGGTTAATGTCTGAAATACCTCTTAGACATCCCGGGGAGATCTAAGGAGTTAAATATAGGAGTGTGGGGCTCCAGGGAGAGGCTAGCAATGGAGAGAGCATTTAGGACTCATCTGCCATAGCTTTCCCCTTAAGAAGGAAGAGATCGTCTAGGGGCTTTCAAACTCAGTGGTCTTGGGACCCTTTATACTGCTAAAAATTGAGAACCCTGCTGTGTCTGTAAGTTTGTGTCCCTCCAAAATTTATATGTTGAAACCTAGTCACCAGAGTGATGGAATTAGGAGGTAGGGCCTTTGGGAGATGATTAGATCATGATGGTGGTGCCCTCTGGGAGATGATTAGATCATGATGGTGGTGCTCTCATGAATAGGATTAGTGCCCTTATAAAGAAGAGGCCCCAGTGAGAACTTTCACCCCTTCTGCCATGTGAAGACACAGCGAGAAGGTGCCATCTGTGAAAAGGAACTGGAGCCCTCACAAGACATTGAATCTATAGGCACCTTGATCTTGGATTTCCCAGACTCCAGAAGTGTAAGAAATAAATTTCTTTTGTTTAAAATTTTGTTATAGCAGCTCAAACAGACTAAGACATATCCCAACGAGCTTTCATTTAATTGGGTTGTACCCATTGATATTTTCTGTATGAAAAATTTAAAATAATTTTAAAAGATTTATTCATTTAAAAACAATAATAAACCCAATATATGTTATCATATTTTTGTTTAGATACAAAACTATATCCCCACCCCCACCCCCCGCCTCCCAATACATGAATAGAGGTGCATTGTTTTAGGTGTTTCAAAATCTCTTTAATGCCTGGCTTAATAGAAGGCAACTGGATTTTCCTATTTCCTTCTGTAGTCTGCTGCCATTATCACACAGCTTTTGGAAGACACTGTACACTCATGAGACAATGAGTATTAAAAAGGCAAATAATGCCTTAGTAGTGCTATGAAAATACTTTGGTCTCATAGAATTTCTAAAAAGGCTGCAGAACCCCCCTCCAGACTAGTTTGAGAACCAGTGATCTAGGGGTACAGCTCCCTGATTTTTATGCTCTTTAGAGTGTGGCTGAGGCTCACCATCACTCATTCTTCACAGATGATGAGTTCCAGACTTCAAGGTGATATTTCAGAGTTTGGCACTGTTTAAGTGGGGAATTGCTGAAGCTACTTTCATGCGAGTATATGTGTAATTCTAGCTTTTCTCTCTGGTCTTCAGAGACATATACATAGGTCATTTTATATCACACAAAACAGCAGAACATTCCATGAATACGAGGATTGATAACTGAGTTCTGGCTGGTGAAAGTCATCTTTTTTAAGCAACACAATTTAAATAATTTTTAAATGAAATATTTCTCAAGGACATTTCATGTTGCTTGCATTAAAGAGAATATAATGAACATAATCCAACCTTTTCTCAATACTCAGGGTCATCACTATGAAAGTAGCTTCTTTCTGTGATGAGATGATGATGCTCTCACGTGGGTGGGACCGTGTTTTTCATTTGATGTAATTGAGAACCTTTTTAAAGGTAAAATATATGTTCACTGACCCTCAGCGTCATTATAAATTAATCGGGTGTAAAGAAATTCAGACGCCTATAACTATAAAACTAGGCATCAACTTCTTATGCTTCCAGATCTTTTATAACTATAAATTAATTTATACTTTAAATGCATACAAAACAAAAAATTTAAACCCAAATATTAATTTAATGGCATGGGTGATATTTTACTGAAACTAAATCACTGTTCAAAATGAGAATAAACTGACCTTAAAGGCAGGGGGGCCTTTGAGCTATGGAATGCTTCTCTTCAGAATTTCAGTTGATTTTTCTCCTTAAGTATCGCAAGCCTCAGTTCATGCAAAGTACTATGACATAATTTGGTCTTCAGTTGGCGTAAACACCCAATTATATGTTAAATGTGCTTTTTCTTTTCTTTTTGGTGTACAGCAGCTAGAGTAATACAGTTTGCTTCCATTGTGGGTTGGTTGGTTTGTTTTGGTGACTGGCCGGCTTGGGGATCTGAACCCTGGACCTTGGTGTTAAGACACCATGCTCTAAACAACTGAGCTGAATGGCCAGCCTCTAGTGTGCTTTTTATGTAAGCACTGATGCTAAAATCACATGGCAGCACTAAGTTATAAGAAGATTAAGTAGATAAACTGTAAGATAGATACATAGATCATACTCAGAATGAAGACAAACAAGATAAAAATTATTAAGAACGCTCAAGACCCCAAGAGTGTGTAGAACATATTTGGGTATGAGAAGTGCTACACTGGGCTAACTGGCTTTTGAGTTCCTTGGTTGATTTTTTTGTAGTTGTCTTTTTTTTTTTTTTTTACATTTCTCATGTTGTTTTTCTATTTTAACTGCTTTTATCATTACTAGTTCTAGTCCTGCTCCCTAGAATTGGCTGCTTCTGATCTACTTTGGGCTTGGAAGTTAATATTTAATCTTGCTGAAAGTACATGCAAGTTAATATTACGTAGACCATGAATTTAGATGAGTAAAACAGAATTATGAATACATAGTCACTGTGGCCCCTTCTTTGCTAAATTTTGGGTAACTATTCTGGAAGGAGTGGAAGGAGAAGGGATAGCTTGCCCAGCTAGTTAAGTTATGGCTAAAGGAGGTGTTAGGTATGCATGATGCTCTAAAATGCAGCAGACGTTTTTACATCCAGTATGACTTCTCTTCCACAGATGATGAAACTAAGGTGGAGAAATGAGATGTAACTCTCTTACCTTGGTTAGTGATGGGAATGGGACTGATTTATTTGTGAAACTATGCCCCAAACCACTAGCCAATTTCTGGGATGACCACATTTGCTTGATTTGATATCTGCAAGGAACTTCAGGTATAGGATATCTGGGGCGAAGGAGCCACGACTTGAAGTGTCAAAGGGCAGGAGGGAATTAGCTGCTGACCCAGCACACAGAGAGACACACATATGCATGTGTGCACAAGCATACACACATGATTATGTTCATGATGGCTTCTGCATTCCATCTCCAGGCCAGCTTGTTTCTCTTTCCTCTCCACAGGTAGTTATACACAGAGAATTTAGGAAGTACTAAAAATATTTGCAGAATATGTTGCCAATATGAGCCACTCTATAAATGATAAATAATAATTGACTGGCAAGTCTAGGCAGAGCAAATCAGTGAGATTACAAGAAAAGGGATGTTAGGCCTGCAGAAAGGTGGAAAATTTCCTTGTCTCTGCAGGGGTGTTGTAAAGCTTTTGAACCACCCTCAAATACTTATCCAGTGAGTGCTCTTCAGAGCAAGTGGCCCCTAGGCACCGCCTTCCACACAGGCTTGCAAGTCATCTTGTGTGGCACACTGTCCTGCCCCTGCCTCGCAGGCCTAGGCGGAGCTCTCCCCACTCATCTCTTGGTGGTGGTTCTGGCAGGAAGCAAGTGAGTACAGGATTGGGGTAATAGGCAGTTTTTAGGCTTGAGGTGGCTTTGTGTGTTTGGTTAATGTGTTTGGTTACATTTCCTATGGGATAATAAAGTTCTCCCATGACAGAAGTTTCTGTCTTACAGGATCCCAGTGTGAACGATTGAGGCTAACTTAGAATTTTAGTGAACTTTGACCCATTGGTATAGGAAGCTAGTATAATTTCATGGCAGTGAGCCACTGGGTTTCTGATTGGTTGGATTTATAAAGCCTGTCATTCATTCACTCATTCTCCTATGAGGAAGCTTTTTCCTTTTAGCTGGAAATACAAAGTTAATCATGCTTGAATTCTCTACATACCATGACTTCTCTGGTAACTCACTATATGGAAGATGGGGGGAAAAGTGTCTTATTTTCCAAATCAGAAAGGAGTTGCTCCACCTTCTGTTGGTCACATTTCTAAATGTAAAAATAGTAGAGCGAGGTGAAGTAAGTTGAGATTAATCATTTTGGAGAAAGAGAGGTAGTGTTTGACTAAATTAGAGGCATTCTCTAAGTTTTAGAAGCATGAATGATTTAAAAAAGGCTCCAGCATAATATTGCATGTGGTTTCCATTTTATAGTTTTCCCACTTGAAAACAAACTTTGAGGATTTTTATTGAAGTTGGTGGGTTTTAACTCAAGGCTAAGCAGCCACCTTTTGCTCCTCTTCCCACCCCTCTCCCTCTCCTATGAAGAAAGTCATCCACCATCCTGATATTGTCTCAGCCGTTCCCCTCTTGTAAACTGGGCTGGGGAACACAAGGAGCACTTGGCACTTGATGACGACCTGAGACATGCTTCTTCCTCTCTCTTTCTCTTCTAAAGTGACTTGGCTGGGCAAGGTCCTACGGTCCCTGATAAAAGGGGGAAGCTGAAATGCAAACAAAGTTAAATAATGAGGTGATGTCACTCTGAACCAACTGGAACAGTTGGTGTCATGTGCCTGGCAGCTACTTCAAATGCCCACAGAACAAGAGTAATGGCTTCAGCCCTTCTCCCCTTCCCCTCCCACCACTAGTCAGCTGCAGGCTGTGAGAGGACAGATGCAAAACAGTCACTGTACAGGCTGAGTTGTACATGGAAGATGCATCTTAATAAGTTAAGGCTAATCCAAAGCTTATTTTCTGGTTTTGCCCTACCAATATGGCCCAAACCATTTCTGATCTAGTGGGAAGTGGGGTATGGTCGGGTTTGATTCCAGCTGAAGTTGTGAGCTGAGCAGGGCTGGTGTGTGAGCCCTGTGGCCCCTTTCTAGGTGTCAGACCCGTGATTTTAAGCTAATGTTACATTCACAAAGCTTTCTTGGTATCCTTATCACAGGGGTTTCTACATAGCCACCACACATTTTCTGTTTGTGATCAAACAGTTAAAACTCTTCCAGAGAGTATTTCTCACTCTGGACCACCCTGGTTTAAATTAACAAAGTAACTACAACACACACACACACACTCACTCCCACACCCACCCACACACCTTGGTTAACTACTATTTTCAGGCATATTCTGAGGCTGGGGGGGGGGGGGGGGAGGACTAGACATCCTAAAATTAAGCAACATTATTTTTGGAATTGTGTTGATCTCTTATCACTCAGTCATTTGTAAATGATGTGGATCAAACAAAACTGAAAATGAGAGTAGTTTTTCTCATTAAAAATAGGTTGCTTGCCTAGCCAGCACTCAGAACTAGGGAAGGAAACATGAGAGTATTATATTGAGAGTGTTGTTGAGTAACCTGAGCGTATTGTTGAGAGTATTGATTATCAGGGCCAACTAGTTGACTGCAGCCCATTTAGGAGTGGAAAATATTGGTAAGGCTGCCAGTGCTCCCCAGGTGGAAGAGGGCATGTGCACACCTACCTGGTTTCTTCCCTCTCCTCCTGGTCGGTGTCAAATGGCTTTCACACAGTTAGGCAGGACTTGGAAGGAATCCCCCCCCCCCCCCCCCCCCCCCCCCCCCCCCCCCCGTCTCCTTTGCTGTTCTGAAAATGCCCCTTTGTGCTTCTCTTCACTTCTTCAATCCCTATGCCTCCCTGCTAATGTAGCCTCCTGATTGGTCTCCTCATTTTCAGCTTTTCCTTCCCTCCAGTCCATCTGGTCAATTACTGCCAGACTGTTTTATGTAAACTACTGCTTTGGTTAAGACACTCCCCTGTTGAAAATAATTCATATGGTTTCCTGTTGTTTATGATGTGAAGTCCTGTTAGATTCACCTTTCCCCTGGATACCTAGGCTTATCTTTTGCTGCTTCCCAGAAGCATGGGCCACTAAACTGGTTTCCTGAAAGTTCTGCCAAAATGCTAGGTCCCTGTCTCCAACACTCATGCCATTACTCCTGCTTTGTCCCACTTCATTGGAATTCCTTCCTGTACTTTTTCCTTGATCATCAAGTCCTAGCTATGATCTGTTATTTTCTAAGTGCTTCATGGCAGTTATTATCTGTAGTTATTCTCCTAAGACTCGATCGTGCACTATGTGTTTTGTTCTTTAATTTCACAAACTTGGCATAGCTTGGAAGACATCATGGTGGTACCTTATACTGGTCAACTCTGTGGGTGTGAGTTGGGTGGGTCTTTCAGTGTTCCCAGCCCTGTGACCTTTATGACCCTCAGCATTGCTTTGCATACCTTTCAAATGAGATGATAATCTCCACCTCTCAGGGGTCTTGAGGACATGAAATGGTGTGGTCTGTGTGTAGTGTTTAAAGTAGTGTCTGCTATATAGTGAGTGCCCCTAAAGCAGCTGGTGATGGTGTTAGTAGGTTGGCACCTTGAAATCATGTCCAGCCCCAAATCCCTACCCCAAGTCTGGACACCTGCATATTGCAGGAGTTCAGTAAATATTTGTTGTGTCTGATACTTGTGTGCACACATCGAAGCAACCTAAATATTTTTAAACCAAACACATTTTTGTACTTTCTTCAGGGATTTATCTTGCTAAATGTGGAAGACTGAACGGTAGAATATATAAGCTGTGTTTTTCTTGTGATTCTATGCACAGTCCATGTTGCAACTTAAATTAAAATTTTTGGAAAGCAATGTAAAAATGATTTGCTGTTCTATAATTGGTTTCCTGAAAGCAAAATGATATTTATGTGAGCTGCAGTAAAAGATGCAACTACTGTAATTTACCGTTGAAGAACATTTTCAAAGTGTATAGAAGGAGTAAAGCTTAAGTGTATTAAATATTCTAGAGGAAGACATATTTAGGCTATAAATCCAGACTTCCTTTGGAATTTGTTTTCCTCCTTCTCTGCCAGGTGTATGAAGATTTTTAAGTTCTTAGGCCTCAGTGGAAGGAAGATTTAAGGTTCCAGGAGTACATTTGTATCTCTTTTAAATTTTCTGTTGTTTATCAATGACATGTATAAATGTTTTAGGGAAGTGTTTACTGTAACATTACCCACTTTAGCTCTGTGCAGTTGTCTGGCAACCACTGTGATAAAGACAGAAGGAAGTGCTGTATTTTGTTGCTGACAAGTATATCTCAAAAGTGCCGGGGCACCTGAATAGGCAGTAAAATATTAAGACCTGTTCCTGGATCAGTTTGCTCTCTGTGACATGTGAAAATCTGTGAAGTTTCTAATTGGTCTGGCCATATGTCTGCCTAGAATTACACTCTTTTTAGAGCACACTAAACACTCTCCTTAGATGCAAAAACAAGGAGATAGTTTATTTTAAAATGTAATTGCTGTGTTACCAAGATTTGAATTTGAGTACTGAGAATAAACCATGTTTCTCTTTAGAGGCAGGTTGGCTAAAAAAATTTTCAGTCTAACCCCTCCCCCCAAATATCAGAGAATGAATAACAAATAAACAGGACAGTGAAGTCTAATGTTGTCATTTTCACATCCGTGTTCAGGAGTTTCAGAGCAAATAACTCTTGGAAAACACACAGAATCCATTGACGTGGACATTTGTAGCCACCTTTAGAATCTGTGAGGAATTCTGCATTGTGCCATGTAACCTTGTTCATATAGGATTTGGATATATACCATTAGGACCCCCTAGCCTGTTTTATTTAAGTGATGTTTACATTATAAATGAAGCAAAGAGGTAGAAATTATGGGAAAAGAGCCAGGACTGGGTTTCATTCTAATGATTAGGAGAATTCTAGGAAACCCTCAAACTTGGTAAACCAAGGCACTTGGAGGTAGTGTGAATTGGTTTCAATGGCTATTTACTACTTCTTTTGTAAATGGCCGTTTAAACCAACTCTCACTTAGCTGATAAAATATTTTCATTTAAACTGCTAGTTAGTAATCAGAAAGAATTTCTTATTCTGTAGTGGAGAGTGAGGGTTGAATAGAAATGTTTTTGCCCACCTTTGTCCCACCTGCTGAAAGCCAGTCAGATACTGAGTTTTCCCTATTGGTAGCAAACTTAGAAGATTTGGGTTATGCAGGGAGTATATCTCAGAAAACAAGGCACTCAGGAGAAATATCCCATGGGACATTCAGCCCCTGGTCCAGTTTACCCATTAGGGTGATCAATTTACAGTGGTTTTGCATGAACAAGACTGCACAGTTTTGACTCCTTTCCTTAGAAAGGAGTTAGTTCTAATAGTCTTTCCATTCCCAGCACTTGTAGATACTGGGACTAAACTTTTCACAGTCAGACCCTTGGCCTCAGGAGGGGTTGTCAGGAACTTTTCTTTGGTTCCCAGTTCTTTCGGCTCTAGCCATAAACCTACAAAGAGCTGCCCAGAGTCCTTCACCCACTGTGTAAGACACAGCTTCTTGGTCAGGTCCCTGTGACTGTCCACTGTGGGTGAGTTAGTCATTGGCTACACAGGGAGGCAGACCAGGTAAAACGACTCATTTGTGGATCTGACTTATATTTCTAACTCTTTGGATTCAAACAGGAAGATGAAATGGCTCTGAAAACCACTGGGAGAAAAGGAGTAGTGGAAATGCTTTGAAAGGAGCACATGCTTTCTGAAACCCCTCTAATCACATTCCTGTTGATCTTCAATTCTGGTGCATTGGCCATGTGGTATCCGCACCCCAGCTTCTTTGCCAAGAAATTAATGATCTGTCAGGAAACACAAACACGAATAGGACCTACTTTTATTATTATTATTATTATTTTATTTTGTCATTACACAAGGTAAACATTTTTTCTGGTCCTTTACCAGTTCCCCCTAAACTCCCCCCAACTCCTCCCCAGGACCTACCGTTTAAAAGAATCTTGAAGTAAATGTTTTTCTAATACATATTTATCCTGATGTATTTGCTTAGTGTGTGTGTATTTCTATTTGGGGGTTTTTGGTTTTTTTAACCCTAGGGAATGCCTAATATGTACTATTTAGTGCATTTGTTCCTCTTACTATCCCAGTCTATTGTAAAGTTGACCAATTCAGTTAAATGCCTTAGAATCCTTTATGTGAACTTGATGCTATTTGAACTACTTGAGAACAACTACTTTCAAGCCCTCAGAAGCACTTAGTTACAATTGTTGGCCTAATTGCACATTTTTCTTACTCATTAAAACAAGTCCCAAAGGGCTTCTTAGGATACTGCTCCTTGTTATTAAAAGTCCTTCCAAATAGAAAAACTTCATTAATTTAAAAATAATCTCCAGTTCAGACTTTCATTCAAACAAGTCATTTTACCAAGTCCAGCTTAACGAGCTTTTTACCACATTTGGCATGGTGAGTGACAGAAGAATATATTTGCTGGATTCCTTGTTCGTTGCTGCAGTTAGTTCTGACGCCCTTTTCCCCTTCACACTTTTAGCATTGTCCATTCCTGAGATAACGCGATGCTGAGTAACCAGAGTACTGATTTGATAGGATTGCTCTGTGATTTTCCCACAGCAATAGTTGCTATTACCTTAAAAAATAACTTGAATTCTTTTTTTCCCCTTTATCTAGGTGTTACACAAATATGTAATCAGGCTGTGAGGGTTACAGATGACGAGCATAGAGTCTACTTTTAGGAATCCATTTGCAAGACGAAATTGAGTAATGAACTGCTTCAGAGTGCAGGGCTACAGGGGATGATGTCTACTTTGCTTCATTCTGTGGAATAATTTTTAACATTTAACATTTAGCATTTATAATACTCTAAATAGAAGCAGGAGAACACTAGCTCCTGGATTCTGGGAGAAGCAGGCCATGAAGGCTCGTACTGTTTGGGGACAGTCTGTGACTCTAAATCTTTTTATATGTGGCAGTTATGACTTTGAAAAATGGGTGGCTCTAATGTTGGCATTCATTGACCAAAAAAATTTTAATGCACAGATGCCAGAGACCAGGTCATCGCAGATGGAACAGAATTGACCACTGCTTTGTTTTTGGTGAAATCTGATACTCTTGCTTTTCTCCATGTACCTTGTTTTTAATTGGAAAATAATTAATTACGTAAGTAACTGAGTGTGAAAAGCAAAGTATAATTGAATTTAAGGGGCAGTTGCATAGAGTTGTAACTAATTGACTGTTCATCAAATGTCCACTGTTATTATGTTGAATATGGTTTTCTAATAGGGAGACAGAGTGGTCTGTCCTTTCAAGTCTTGTTCATCATTTCTACCGTGTCCTGGCTTGGAATGCCCATTTCCTTTCTTCAGCAGACCCTTTGAATTCAGCCAAAGCTTCACTCCTTTAGAAAATGTTTCCTGTCTATCTGGACCCTCCTCTAAATTCCCAGAGCAGTTTCATCTCCCTCCTTTCTGCAAGGGTGGGAACTCTCAGGGGGCTCATCTCTTTCGCGTCATTCTCTGTCACAGCCACAGCGATTAGTTCCATCTGGACCTAGTTTTCTCCTGAGCTTTGTTTCTTTTTTGCCCCATGTCTCTCTTTCTGCCAGACATAGGTGTTGGGAAGACCTCCCATCATCTCAAACTCGGTGTGTGAGAAACCAAACACATTGGTTTTTCACAGCCAGTCTGCATCCTGGACTCTACAGTTGATGTCCTAGCTGAAGCTCAGAACCTTGAAATCTGTCATCAGTGACCAAAGTCTGCCAATTCTTTTCAACTTAAATTCTGTGTTTTCCATTTTTTCCACCCTCATCCTACCCCAGGGTTTCTACAGGTTCCTGAATGAATTTCCTGCACCCCCTTTCCCTCCACCCAAATTCATCTTGCCTCCCCACTGCCAGCTGAGCAATCCTTGCAGCAACACTGCTCTGGCATGAATGCACCTCACTGTTGCCCATTCTAGTACCCCATTCCCCACTTCCACCCTGTGTGGAGTCTTCACCCTCTTGCACTGATATATGCCATCCACATTCCTGTCTCAGTGACATTTCTCTTTTCTGCTGGAAATAGCCTTCACTCTCTTCTCCATGTGTTTGGGTCTCTTTCTTCAGACTTCAGAAAATTCTTCTGCCTCTCAACTCCCAGAACTCACATTGCTTTTGCCTTCTGGCCCTCTACTTCTATTTAATTTTATCATTATGCATAAGTTTTGTGTGCCCAAGGAGATCATAAACTCCTAGAGGGCAGTGATTATGTCTTGAAACACTAGAGGGGGGACATGTGCCTGTACACATTTCTTCAGCCCCTGTGACGTTCCTGGGTGCAGCAATCATAAGTGTCTTATTCCCTACTGGGTCCCCAGCACCTGGCAGGGGCCTGGGTACATTGTAGGAGCTCATTACATATTTAGATGAATGACCAAATGAAGGAGAGAGGCCAGGAAGGAAAGTTTGTAAAACTTAACATTATTAGGTTGTCTCTGAGATGTTGGACCTCCTCGCAAGGTGGATTTTTTGAACCACAGTCCAGGTGTTTTATTCCTACTCAAAGAGCCTTAAAGATAGAAGGATAATCCTATTACAGATGTATGTTGACATGCCTCTGTGAATATGATTTAACTATGTAGATCTTGATTGCCTTTCTTGGTACATAGTTTTCCCTAGAAAAGCAAATTTAAGTTAGGTGGGATGCCTAATGAAACTTGAGGCTCCTTTCTGTTCCTCCTTTAAGACACAGTTTAATTAGCTTACGGTAAATTAGAATGTAGGAATTGGCTTCCTAAACTATGTTAACTTACTGTGTCTACAAAAAATTGATGTAATATAAGCCATGGTTTACAGAATTTCTGGAACATTCACCTGGTCCCTGTTATGGAATTGTGAAACCAATTTCTTATTGCAAATAGTACTGTTACTAGTTTAATTGCTTCACATCCTAAACAGTATATCTGTGATAGTAATTGGATTCATTCTAGCCTTGTTTGAGGACTTGAATGTTGAACTAGCCCTTTAGATTTGTCAGGTCTTATGCCTGTAGATTTATGTCAGGTCTGGGAGGAGATGCTTGGGACTACATTATGGGCATTCCCCCCTGATTTAAAACTGTCCAAGAGAAGTCACTTTGGGCTGAAGTGCCCACGGGTACCCTCTCCTGAAACTCAGTAGAATAACATGATGTAGACTATACCAGAAAAACCAGCCAGTCAACTTAGGTTCTTGTATTAACTCATTTGATCTCCCTCTGCTTCACTTTCTTCATCCGTCAAACAAAGGGTTGGAAGCAGTTAACTTCTGTGTTCCCCATCTGGAAGTTTAAGAGCCACCTTTATGGAGTACTTGGTTGTGTCATACTCTGTGTTCTAGACCTTTGCCTGTATTATCTTTAAGAGCACTGTCAAGTGGTGTAAATGATGGTTCTTAGTGTTCTATTGATTTGGCTGGTTGATTCAGTCCTAGTGGTTGATCTGGTCACCCTCATTTGGTCCCTGGCTCAGAATGGGTTTGCAGGTAAGAACTTCCTGATGTGTGTTCCAGGTAAGCTGCTGGAGTACAGTATTTGTATCTTCTATTTTGTGGAAGTGACTGATTCTCTCGTGACGGTAATACCTTCAGAATTTAATGTGGATGACCTGACAGTGGTTCTGTTTTTGAATGGCCCATTGGTAGTTGTAGTCTAAAAATTTCTGGAAATTATGCAAGGATTTTTTTTTTTAAAGGGGGCAGGAGCGGGAGGGTGCATATCAGTTCCAAAAGAATTTTTAGGGCAATTATAAGCTGTTAGGAAATGTCACGTAATAGTAACACAGATATGCAAGTTTATATCATATAAATCATTAATCATGCATCCTCTTGACAGGGACATTACTTTCCAGAGTTAAAAAAAAATCTTAAAAGCTTAAGCTTTTCTTGTTTGCTTTTTTTTTAAAAAGTAATTTGGAGCCAGTAACTTAACCTGTTTTTCATAAACGTGCTAGCTAGAGGCAGCCAAAAAAATATTCATGCTTACACAGTTGGGGTCCTCAAATGAACTTATGTGCTGGATCATAATATCTCCTGTAATTGCTTGTATATTCCTTGTTGAGTAATAGTATGGACCCTGAATACAGGGGTTTGATTTATATAGCCTGATCTGCTCTGCTGGATTAATGAGAACAAGCTAAATGTCATCTCCTAATCAAAACCTTTTTTTTTTAACCTTTACCACCATTTTCCTCTACCCCCAAGAAATGAATCCATTCTGTTTCCTTAGCATGTAACAGTTGTAGTTCAGAGTTTACAGCTTGAACTTTGGCTAGTCCTTTTTTTGGTCAGAGATTATAAAGCTTTTAACCATGACTCTTGTCTTTATATCCCTAGCATCACCATGATGCCTGGCACACAGTAGAGCCTCGGCAAATGTTTGTGGTAGAAACATCAAGAGGAATCACTTCCTCTGGCCATGACAGCTGTCATCTGTGTTTAGAGGGAAAATGCTCTTAAGAAAATAGAGGTCATTAAACACTTCAGCTTCAACAATATAAACTCTGCTTTCCATTGTGTGAGTTACCTCCCAAAGGGATCAGATTCTGGCAAAAACTCTTGCTTCCACACTTAATTCTGGTTTATTTTGCTTTATTCAACATGTCGCCCCACCAGAATTGATCATGGGTTCAAGAAGACTCCAGTCCTATTGGGACAAATTGAGCTAGAAACACACTGAACTTGGAGGCTTGCCAGAATTAATCTGAAAACAAAGCTATTACTGTTAGGTTGGGATCTCTGAGCACCCTTACCTTTGCAGATCCATGTAACAGATCTGAGACAGAGCACCGGTAGATGAGTCAGGCAAAGCAGTCTTGGATGGTTCAGTTGGCTTAAGCACTGGGGATCAAGAGTACCTTTTGCCCCTGGACTTGGAAGGGTTTTAATGGGGCAATGGCATTGAGGGCTTCCTTATAGACTAGTAGACAAAAGCCTAGCAGTAAAAATCAAACCCCCCTATAGTAGTGCTAGGTGTCCATTAACAATAATTTCTTGTATATTTTCAAATGGATGTAAGAGAGGAATTCAAATGTTCTCATCACAAAGAAGTGATAAATATTTTCAGTGATAGATATGTTAATTACCCTGGTTTGATCATCACACAGTATATACATGTGTCAAAATATTAGTCCCTACCTCATAAATATGTACAATTATTACAGGCCAAAAATATAATTTTTACAAAATGAAAAAAAAAAATTGAACCCCTTCTTTCAGGTTCATACTGTTAGTTGCAGTTGAACTGTTGTCATAGTTATCAGCAGTTTTGGGGATTTTGGGGAGGCGAGGGGACACACCTGGACACCCAGATGCTTGCCTGTGTTTCTAAGAGGGAGAGTGTTACACTGTCTTATAGGCTTATATTGAACTAAAAGTAATGGGATCCTTTGCCAAAGTAAGCCAGGCTTTCTAGGTGGCCAGGGCAAGAGAAAACACAATACAACACACAAACACAGGATTTGAAGGCTCTGCTGAGATGCTGCAACAACTGTGGGATACACCTAGTACAGTTGTTGTTCTTAACATGTTAGGTAAGTGGTGGAAGCAGTACCTGCTATTAACTCTGCCAACTCTTAAGAGCAAAGTGGGAACCCTCAGCTTTTTTCCATTCCTGCGCTTTCAAAGAAAGTCGTTGGGGGTGTGGAGGAGGTTGGTTGATTTTAATTGTGACTTTATGTAGAGATTTCCTCTAGGAATAGCTGTTTCTCTCAGGAGAGGGTAGGCTTCCATAGTTATTTTTAAACTTTTTGTTTACCCCAAGGATTGACCCAGGCAAGCAGACTGAACCTTCTTTAGTTTAGGATAGTTAAATTTTAGACACAACAGGTCAAAGAGTGGGGAAATGTTGCAGTTCTTAGAAACAAGTGATGTTGATTTAGTCTGTGAAGGAGTCACAAAGGAATCAAAAGCTAGAGCCCTTCTGGCAGCTTTAAAAGCGGTTGGGGTCTGAGAAAAACACTGGCCCCCAAGTTAGCTCCAGAACTAACTCCTATAAAGTGACTCCCCTGCATCCTTCAGTAGCTCACTAACAGTTTGTTAGGACCGCTTTTCCTACAAAGCCAAGTTCTGAATAAGACTTTGTTTTGGACTCTAGCCAAGTCACTGAAGGTATTGCTGATGAGGATTTGCCCATGGAAGGGGCGGCGGGGGTTTACATAGATCGTGAGGATGGTGTAAAGTATTTAGAATTAAAATTTTTTTCAGTAATTCTTATTTCCTCAATGTCGATGTGACTTCTTTATTCCTGTCTTCCTTCACTCTGTTCAATTTGAATTTCAACTGTGTAATATCACTGGTACCGAAGATTATGAAATCCATCAAGTGTGGAAAATCTGCAGGGCTCAACCCAAACCAGCAACTTTGTAGTGATGATGACCCCACAGTGGAGATAAACTGAACTGAATGGTCAGTCTTCTTTCCCTCTGCTTTCTCTTTCACTCTCTCTCTTACTTTTTATTTTGAAATAATTTTAGACTTACAAAAAAGTTGAAAAAACAGCACAGAGAGTTCCCAAAATGTCACCCAGCTTTCTCTAATGTTAGCATCTTGCATAACCATGATCTAATTATCACAACCAAAAAATTAACATTGGCACAGTCCTGTTAACTACAGACTATTTGAATCTCACCAGTTTTTCTAGTAATGTCCTTTTTCAATCCCAGGATCCTTCATTGCATTTATTGACTGTGTGTACTTTGTCTCCTCCAATCTGTGACAGTTCTCTGTCTTTCCTTTTTTTTCATGGTCTTGACACTTTTGAAGAGTACTGATCAGTTATTTTGTAGAATGCTCCTCATCATGAGTCTCTCAGATGTTTCTCATCATTAGACTCAGTATATGCATTTTGGGAAGGACTAGCACAGGAATGACGCTGTGTCCTTCTCAGTGCATCAAGTCAGGGTGATGTCACTGTGTCTTATGAATGGTGATATTAACCTTGATCACTTGGTTGGAGAGGTGTCTGCAAGGTTTCTCCTCTGTACATTCACTACTTTCCCTCTTGGTTACTCATATTTTGGGGGTGGGGAGAGGTGATACTTGGAGATGGCACAGGTGTCCTGGTTCTCATCACAGCATCACTCACTAAACTTGTCATCATTTGATGGAACTTACCTGCAATTATTACTATCGGGCTCTAATGGCAATTTTCTGTCATCTTCTACATTTATGAGGGTACTTCAAAGATTTCATGGAAAGATTCATATGATCTTTTTATTCTATTTTTTCCACGAATTTTTTGAACTACCCTCATTTATTGGAATTTTCCTGTAAGGAAGAGCTATCTCTTCTCAAACCCTAACAGCTTCTTTCTTCATACTTTTTTCCTGGTAACCTTCTGGGTGGCTGAAGGTGACTTATAAAGAATGGAGATGCCTTTTAAGTGTTGAAAGGATGGCAGTCTGCTGGATCCCAAGAACGCCTTCTACAGTTGGCATTGAGACTGTACAAAATGCTTTGACCACAGTTCTGATTTGGATCAGTTGGATTGCTGAGTCTGTTGGAGCATTTTCAGAATAGTTTTCATGGCCTGAGAGTCTTTCAGATATTTTTTTCATTGCTTCTTTACAAACAGACTTTAGGGTATTCTTGGACAGGTTTGGGGTTCACCTTTGTTGGAAAGAATTTATATTTTCTTATTTTAGCCTCTTCATTTTTTTTCTTTTACTACTAGCAATTTAGGATATCATCCAGATCCTTTAGTTGCTCATCTGTGTGCAACTGACCATCTCAGTGCTTATTAGCACTTACACCAGAAGGTTGGAAGATCAGTGAATGAAATGAAATATATCTCTTTGGAGTTGTATCAATAGTACAAGATAAAGATTAGAAAAAAGGGAGGAAGTTGACATCATTGGCAAAAAGGAATTTCTAATATTATCTGTAAATTTCAATTAGCTGTGCTCTTTGGGGTTACCACAGATTATCAAAAGGCTGATTGTCCTGCCAGGAGATAAGAGAGATAGGTTGCCATAAATTCTACTGAATGATATATTATTGATGCACAGCTACTAGGATTGTGGAATCAAGATAGCATCCTCAGCAGGGATGGTGGCCAAGCTAACTATATTTAGAAAGATGAAAATTAAAATGTCCTCTGCATCCTGTGTAAAGCAATGAAAAGTAACAAATGAGCCTGAAAATCCTGTGCCTCCCACTCTAGGTTTTGTGGTTGAAAATGCTATCTGGGGTGTTAAAAACTAAACTGTTCTGGACTTACTAGAGTATGGATAGTTAGGGGATGGGAATGGTAGGAATGGTAAGTTTCCTTTCTTGAATTCTAAACTTGTTTGGCAGGTAGATGTCAGGGCTCCTGAATGGCTTTTTGAAGCCTCTGCCCTGCAGCCCGTTCTCGTGCTCTTGCCTGCCAACACCTTGCCAGCACTCTGAGGTCAAAGGGCAGTGGGCCAGGCTGATCTGAGCATAGTGTTTCCCTTCCCTCACTCATCTCTGTTTATGCATAAGTCGCAGCGTCCAGAGCCTCAGAAATGGGACTGAGGACAATTTAAATAAGCCTCTAACCAGCAGGCAGCAGCTGGCTGCAGCCCTGGGGGAGGTGTCTGCTGGGGCTCCCCTGTCCTTGCCTGAGGCTGTGTCCTCCTGCCCCTCGGCTCTCCTCCTGTGACCACACAGCAGACCCTGGAAAAAATACAAGAATCTGTTCCCTAGTGTCTGTGGGAGAGGTGGGGCTCCTTTTGCTGGGACGGTTTCAGTTGTCTCAGTCCCCATTCAACCCCAAACTCCTGCCAAGGCCACCGGGGCAGGAGGACTGGAGGACCGACCAAGGAGTGAAGAGGCCACTGGATTTCACAAACTGTACTATCAGCCAAGCTCTATCTTGTCAGCCATCCAAAGACTCTTGTGCCGGCCACCAGTGAGCTGACACCTAGATGACAACAATAGCTGACACTTATTCAGCACTTATTGTATGCCAGGTACTATTCTAAGCACTTTAGTATACCAAATCAGTTTTCACACAGATACAATTATTATCCCCACTTTAGAGATGAGAAAATTGAACCACAGGGAGGTTAAGTAATTTGACCAAAGAAGCACACCTAGTAGATGTCAGACCTGTGATTTGAATCCCACCAGTCTGGCTCCAGAGTATATATTCTTAGATACTACTCTCTACTGTCTAAGAACTGTACCCTCCCCACCCCCTTCCCCCTTGCCCAAACAACACCGCCAGCCACACACGCACACTGAATCTAGCTGGATGGTTTTGATGGCCGGAAGTGGCAGCTCAACGCTAAATGCCTCAGACATAAAAATGTTAAGTTCAGATGCCACTCAGACTTCAGATTTTTGATAAGCTTTGGGTAGAGGAAAGAGAGGAAATATTCAGTGAAACAAACAGCCTTTCCTTATTTTAAGATTGTGTTCCTCTTCTTCCTAGATTGAGTGAGAACAGAATCCTGGATGGTGGAGGTGGGAGTGGTAGATGAGCTACAACAGCCCCTGATTCTGTCCCCATCAGTGGTAGGTCTGGAACCTCCCACTTCATTCACTCATGAAGCAGCCCCTTCTCAGCCAGCACTGTGGCGCCGGCTGCCCGGAGCAGCTTCCATACGGAGTGATGGTGCGTACCTCCCTCACCATTCTCCCCAGTCCTCCTTGGCTGGGGTATTTGCCACGTCTTACCAAGGATAGATGTCCTTGCTCAAATGGTCCGTGAGTCTCAGGAAGAAAATAATTTGCCTGTAATCTTAAGAAAACTAATGGTTATAATCCAGGCTTTTTACCATGTTATTTATCTTGCAGTTACTCTTTTCTCAAGTCCCTTCTGAAAACTCAGTTGTTCCATCACACTTTGACACGGCCCTTGCGATTAACTTTTCCCTACATAAATCACTCTCCCCTGTAGTTTAATCACATGTTCTGTTCTTTTCTGTCCTTCCTGGACATTATTGCTAGCGTAGTTGGGGCAGGCGGGCTGTCATGGAGCCTCTCCCCTTTGAATGGGTGCATTCCAGTGGGGTGTGTTAAACAAGGTTCATAGCACATGATGTGAGCCCCCTTGTGATGAAAAGATACTGCAAAAACAGTGTGCTGTTATCAAACCCGACTACCTTCAAATCTTGCTTTCTGTGGTAGCAAAATAGTATTTTTATGGTGTTCTGTGTCTTCTGGTATCATCAAAACCAGTAGGAAAAAAGTAAGTCGTAACCTTTGGGGGGGTGAGGAATCGGGAGGAAATCTACTGGAGGCTTTGCTTTAACGACTAACTTGTTTTTAAAAGAGAGAGAGAGAGAGAGAGTGTGTGTGTGTGTTTTGAAAAACTGTCTTACTGCCATCATAATGATTACCTAGTGCATTTCTACAGGCTACCAAAAAACCTACTTTCTGTGTTTGAGAGGAATCTGCAAACTGGAGCCCTGTATTAGAAAGTGCTATGAGACTCTGAGTCCATTGAGAGGAGCTAAAAAGGAAAAATTATTTATTATAAGAGAGTTTCCAGCAGTCCTTTCAGCTTTGGATCAACATGATCACTGTCCCTTCGTCTTTGCAGCTTCCCACCACTCCTGGCTTGGTGTTTATCCTTGTCAACTTCAGGGAGGAGTTTTGAGTTGGTATGACTTGAATGGTTACTGGGTCTGTGTTTAGCAAATACTCTGCGTATTGAGTGCCTTCAAAATATAGATGCAAACAGTGCGTGGAAACATTTGAAATGCACATTTGAGAAACAAGCTGCCTTGCCGCGAATGGGAGTGTGTTTCCCTTTCTCATTGTCCCGGTCTTCTGCTACAGGGGCAGGAACTCTGGGGTGCTTCTCTTCCTTGGCTCATGGGGGGCTCCCCTCCCCGTGCTTGTGCATTTATGAAGAAGTTCATGGGTTCTTTGGAAAGTTCTGGAAAAGGGGCTTCAGTGCTGTTGGCTTCCTGAGGAGAACTGTTGTTGTTTCTGTCTTCCTGGAAAGGGAGGACTCCTAGCATCATCTTTCTAGATAAAGTCCTTGTACAACTTCTTTAGAAGCAATTTTCCGTGTTTTGTTTTGCTTTTGTTTTGTCTTTCCCTGTAGATAGGAGTAACCTTCTGACTAGAAAGTTCCCTGATGTAATAACTAAGATGGCCTCCTTGGAAAATTCCAGAACAGACCCTTCAACTCTGCCCCTAGAGCAGAGCAGAAGCAGGTGGTGCACTTGCCTGGCAAGCAGAGTACCTACCATTTTGAGCAATCTAAGCTTAGAAATCTATGGTATATGTGCTCATTTTTTGTTTTTACTCCTTTATTTCCTTTAATAAGGAAGACACTTTCCTATTAAAACTAATTTTACTCTGAGGAGAGTAGGAGAAAAACAATCTATTGTCCTGTAGAGGTCAAGGCTGTGCTCAACAACAGGTCCATTGTGCTGTGTAGTTTGGTTTGGGGGATGAGGGAATGTTTATAAAAACAAACTTTTGAACCGGAGACAGTGAAAGGCTTTGTTTACCTGGCACTCTAAACTTAAGGTACTCATTTTGCCTGAAGATTAATGAAATGCAGAGTTGTAATTAGAAAAGGTTGCTGTAATTTATGTGTTAACAATCTTTCTTTGAGGTTTTTCTCTCTACACTTTAGGACAGCCATGCAATTATTTTTCTGAAGCCAAAATCAGAACCATCAGTCGAAGGCTAAAATGAGCCTCAGGAAACACTGTCTTTTGGCAAAGAAAGACAAAGATCTTTTTTCTCCAGGCCAGTGTGTGTATGTGTGTAACATTTTAAAGAACAATTTTGACATGAACTTGTAGAATGAAACACTATCACAGACTCATTTTGTGAACGTTGCAGTAGGGTTTGTGCAAGCATTCTACTGTGAGCTTAAGATTTCCAAAGTGGAAATATAGTTGTTTACTTTGACAGTGTCTCTCTTAGGCTGACGGTGAACATTTGTAGAAAAGTTAGAAACCCAGTTGCACTCCACTGACTCCACACTGTTAGCAAATGGCAGTATACGAACATAGAACATGGTGAATGGGATTTAAAGTTTTCTTTTTGTTATCGGGTTTAGAATTCAGTTTTGAAAGTTGCAAGTTAAATGTTGTCTTCTTGCTCCATCCAATAAGGTGCGTCTTTTGTCTGCTGGCTGACATGTATGTTCTTACATCATTTTGGTTGCTGAAAATGCTCTTGCCCTTCTTTCATCCTTTAACCTGCTGTGTGACATACCCAGACCCTAACCTGCTATTTGTTTTTATTCAAAATATGTTTACTATACGTATTCATTTTTTAACCCCCCCCACTTCAGAAAGTTAGACTATTGACAATTAGTATTAGTGAAATTCCCACCTAATGCAACATGTATTTCTTATCTCTGTGATAGAAGTAGAATAAATTTACCCTGAATGGATTAGACTTGTCTATCAACCAACAGTAGGGAGTACTATACTGTGTATCAGATACTGAGGGCGCCCGGGAAATGATAGGAATAAATAGGACAGAGCCTCTTTCTTCTGCCTCATTGGTTTAAGTCATGGCAATTCTGGGTTGCATTGAACGGGAAATTTCATATGTGCACAATAGACAGTTTTAAATATTTAAAAAAGTAATCCTCTTTCAGCGCTTGCTTTCCTGATAGGATACCTAGCTTTTCTTCATTCTTAACTTGACCTATCAAGAGAGCAACTCTGAAAGAAGAAAAAATTATCCATTTGAGATTTCTTTTGCTCCCACTGAGCAATACAGAAGAAATTCACTGCTGGTTATATGTCTTTTGGGCTTTCTTCAGAGTGGGATTGTTTTTTATTTTACCATAAGTAATAGTCTATTAAATTAACAGTTGCCAGAGAAGAAACTACATCTAGATATGGAATTATATTCTTGTCAGCAGTACATTTTCTTAATAGCAAAAAAAAAATCCATTCTCACTGCAGTTGAAACATACTAATACTGCAGAAATTCCTGTGAACTATGTGTTTGCTGCTTCCTTTTGTTTGTTTGTTTTCAGAACAGATGGGTTTGTTTGCTTTTTGCTTAAACATTAATCAAAAATCAATTTATGGCTATGTAAGTGGCATTAGATAATTCTCATTCTGACTACAGTAAATAATATCTATTTGTTCATGTTAGATAAGTCTGGGTGGCGATGAAATGTAAAATAGAATTACATGATATGACATATGGCTATGTGTTTTATAAATTAATGCTTTTATGCATGTGGGAGGAGAAGTAATTTAGCTTACTGACAAAAGGAAAAGCAAAGGAAATTCCAGAGAAAGAACAGGATACCAAGTCTAAATAAATTTGGAAGATGAAGAGAATATGATAATCTAGTTCACTGTTTTTAACAAATCATCACAATTTATATGTTGGGATAAGAACCCTGAGAAAAAGAATATTCTAAGTCCTGAACATTTATATACTCCAAAGATGCTTTTATAGATATTTTCCTGACTAAAAAAAAAGTATTTGGGGATTGGGGTGGTGGGACATGTCATGTCAAGCTAAGTACATTTTTTCTTAATCTAGCAGGCATGTCTACTTGTAAATAAATTGCTCAAGCTAGTTATGCTTATACAAATGTAACTGATATTTCAGTGAGGTTAGAAAATAGAAAATTCAGATTTGCTGAATAACCATATTTTGTATATGTGTGTATATGTATGTATATGTAGAAAATGGAGATTTTATGATTGTTACAATTTGAAATATCTAGAGAAAGTAAGAGATTATTGAAGTCATTATAAATGCTTCCTTTTTCATAGATTTAGAGCTGTTAATTGCAAGAAATCTGCTCTTAAATTAATCAACAGGAACTTTCTGTTTTTAAATCAATCAACAGGAACTTTTTATTTCTTCACTAAGATTCATTTAGCCTTGAAAAGGCCAAAAGTTTAATGACGCTTCTAAATGCCAATCTTTCCCTCCTTCTGTTAGATAATATGCTTCAGCTATAATTACATTTGCATTGTTTAAAATATTAGTAATTCTACAGCCAGACCTCTGTGATGGCTGAGAAACAGAAAAGTATATCTTGCAGACATCATCAGGCACACTTGGATTCTCTCTTCACAAGCCACATACTGGACCCCCCCAAAGGGTTTCACATGAATGTTGTTGCCTTATTAACCCTGGAAGGATCTAGGCAGAGCCCTAAATGTGGCAAACTCTTCTTTTACCCTGTGTGTAGTAGGTGCTCAGTAGCACTGAGAGTAGGGGAGAAGAATAAATAGGCTTCTAATAATTTATTCAGTGTATGTTAACAAAGTAGACATCCTAACTTTGTGAATTGTGCCTAAGAATTTTTCATTTACCCAGATTCAGGATCAGATCTGGCATGACAAGCTTTGACGGGCTTTGTACATGTGCAGTTTGGAAACTGAGTCAGTCTGTCTCTCCTTAACCCCCCCCATCCCCCCCCCCGCTTCTCCCTTGTTCTCTCTCGCTCTTTGACTTGCACCATGGCTGTCAGCTGAGATGAGCCTGTGCAGCTCTATTCTCAATTGATTGGCAACTTTCTGTTCTCTTTCTACTACTGCATCTGAATCATCACTTGCTTCCATCAGTTTTCTGAATGCCTCACCTAATGATCATGGTGGGGAAATTACAGTGATTAATGCTCCAACTCTTGTTTGCCTGCAAGTGTTCCAAAGTAGTATTTTTAAAAACTCTTCCAAGATATTCTTTCTTATAGTAGATAGTGAATATTCAACGTACCCTAATTGACTAAAATTTTTGTACTATAAAATTGAATTGGCAGCTTTACAAAGTAAAAGGTTAAAGATATGAGCTTGACTACAACTCAGCATTTGTAACAACACCCTTGGCTTGCCCTGCCCTGTTGTATTTTGCTATGTTGTCATATGACTCCTACCCATGCTATTTTCATTTAACCTTTCTTTTTCTAAAAGAGAGATTAATAATTTTCCTAGGGAGTCGCTGATATCAGCAAAAGGAAAGAAACTTTCTTTGACTATGTATACATTTCTCCCCACCATCTCATTGACATTAATACCAAAGTTTGCTCTTTCGAATGGCTTGTAAAAATTTTAAATTACACCAGTTGCATAAGCCACGTATAAAAAGCAGACTTCTATGTGTGCTGACATTGCATTTGTACTTTGTGTTGTTTAGCAGTTTTAACATCTTCCATTAATTCCTTTGTGCTTCTGCTAGTTGCTTCTCTAATAAAGTTATCAAAGGTATCATTGGATGCACTGATGCTTCCCTGGGCAGTGACCAGGGTGGTATTATTAAATTTGGAAATAATAAATGAGTTAGGAGAGAATTTAAGGTGAACATAGACGCAGCTGATCTTTACTTTTGGCCCTATGACTTCAACCACAGTGAGAGGAATTTAGTTACAGGAAAGGTCAAGTTCTAGTCCCAGTAGTATCACTAACAAGTTGGGTGACTTTGGGCTTGCCTGTTGGTCCAATTCTTTAGAAATACCACTAGGAGGTGATAGCAGAGGCAATGTCCAGTCTCTTATTCATGCACCAGGGCTTCTCAGAGGCCCCAGTGTGGAAGACGCAGAGTGGAGAAGAGGGAAGTACTGCTGGACTCAGGGACCCAATTCAGCAAGATGAGCACTGCTTCTCTTTTAAAAAAGTTTGGAAGCCAGTGGATAACCCCACACCCACCCACCCACCCAAGATAAATTTTAACAGTTTAATGTATCCATGTGATCAAGGGAAATTATGCCAACACCTTCTTGGGATATTTTTAAACAAATGTGTGAATGCTGTGTTTTAGGCTTGGCGTTAATGAAATATAGCCTTGACCCAGGAATATAGTACATAGCTGCCAATTATATCCCCTCATAAGACAAAGGCAGGACAGTCCACTTTTTACAGGGAGGCATGTTAGTATAGGTATAGAAGCACCTAGAGATGCCTTGCCAGTCCAAACCCTCACCAGCTCCTTGACCCTATGCTGATAAATTAAGAGTGTTGGACGGTGTACCATCAGGAAGGGAAAAGGCTTTGGAGCCAAATAAGCCTGCCTGCGTTTGAATCTGTTTTCTACCACTTATTTGCATCAACTCTTCCTTGTCTGTAAAATGGAAATGATCATACTGGCCACGCAGGATGGAACTAGGGTTAAATTAAACCAGACCAACTATGTAAGTATCCAGCATGCAGGAAACACTCAATTATAATTGTGGATGGTTGGAGGACTTCTAAAATTTGATGAAGCTAACCTCTAAGCTGTATATTAGTTGACTAATATGATTTGAGGCCTTTCTACTTCTGGTTCCAGGATGTATAATCCTACATTATGTTGAGATTTTTATTCCCTCCTTTTCCCCCAACATTTTGCTAAACATATTTATTGCACTTTGGGTTTTCCAGGAAGCAGCCTGTGAGAGGAAATTAGGAATATGAAAGGTTTACTGAGCATAACTGGCAAAAGGAAGAGGGGGGAAAAGGATAGGTGTGGGGGAGCTGTCTGACCAGGATTCTGATTGGACCAAGGATCTGCCAGCTCTCGGAGAGCTCAGAGCAAAGGGTGCTCATTTGAGGAGCACCTTGTTGAACGGATATAGCCAGGCTCTGGGACCATCGCCTTGCTCAGTTACTGGCCAAGGGCTGCCTTAGGAAGTGTGTGACCTTGGCCAAAAGCTGAAGTGGACCCTAGAAGAGCTATCAGCTGGAGGCTGTCAGCTAGTGACACTCTGCAGCTGGACAGCAAATCCTTCCTGAAAGTGGATCTGAGCTGGGCATCTCTGTTCTCTAATGTTTCCATTTGGAACCTCTAGGTTGGAAAATGTTTTGGGTGAGAGTTTGATTATTCTTAAAGGCAAAAACATATGGCTGTGGAAGAGGAAACTTGTTTTTGACTTGTAAAATACCAGCAGAGCCTTGCAGTGATCACAACTTATGTGAAATATAGCCCATCACCCACAGTTTATGTGTTCACACTAAATTGCCAGTTGCTTTACAGATTTTAGCTAGTTGAGATTGATGCATTGCTAATACAGTCAGCCTAGTGAAGATATTACCCTCCTCCTCAAGCATCCACTAAGGCATGAAGTCAGCTTCCCATGATTGTTAAATCAGTCCTTATTTTCCCCCTTGCTTATTTCCCCTACCCTCTCTGAGTCTATTGGGTTGCAAGTTTAAGGAACACCATCTTCCCTTTGCTAGAGTCCCGCCTCAGCCACTCCAGCTTATGCCCGACACCATCTGACTTGCTTGTTTTGCTAATGCCAATGCAAAGTGCTTTACTCTGATGCTTGATTAGGATCTCAACCTTTATTTATTAAGAGTAGCACCCTTTGATTGTTTCCCCCATTGCATTATGTTCTTCTAAAGGCACAGAACATTTTCTGCTAGAAGTAACATACACACATTTGTCATAATGCGACCCTACAATATGCAAATAACTTGTTAGAAGGTATTACAGAAGAAAAGATCCTATTTCCAGTGAAAACAAAAAAGAAAATACCTAAGAATTAACAAGAAAACTTTACTATTAAAAGATACAAAAGAAAATTGAATAAATGGAAAGACATACTGTATTTATAGACAGGAATAATCATTATTAACATGATCAATTTTCCTGAAGTTAGTTAATAAACAACTTAATTCAAATACATTAGATTTTTTTTTCATTTCATTAGATAAAGGGATTCCAAAGTTATTTTTAAAAAAACCCCGAACAAGAGCAATGAGGAGTCCTACCCTTACTAGATATTAAAATATTCCATAGAACCTAAATAATTAAAATAGTGAGGTACCAGTACATGGGACAGAGCAATGGAACAGAAGAAAAAGTCCAGAGATAGATGCAGGTACATATGGAAATTCAGTTATTTGGTAAAGGTATCTCGGGGCAGGGTAATCTCTGGAAAAGAATAAAATTGCATCCATGCATTATACCACACACTCCAAATGGATCCAAAGTAAATATATAAACAAAACCATTAAAATCCTAGAAGAACACAGAGTGAGTTCGTTTTTATAACCTTGGAGTAGGGTAGGCCTTTCTAGTTTCAGTTCAAAATCCAGAAGCCAGAAAAGAAAACATTCATAAAAATTGAATTAAAAAACCCAAAAAACTTCTGCATAACCAAAAACCATAAGCAAAGACAAATGCCAAACTGGGAAAAAATATTTGCAACTCCTGTCACAGACAAAGAGCTAATGTCCCTAGTTCAAAAAACAAAGCAAAAAACAGACCTCCTTGAAACTGATAAGGCAAAGACTAATAATTCAATAGGCTTTGAGGAGTTCACAGAAAAAGAAACACAAATAGCTATTAAGCACATAAAAAATATTTAATCTCACTTATCCAAGAAATGCAAATTAAAACTATATCAGTATGCCATTTTTTCCACCTCTTATATCGATAATATGCTCTGTTGGCAAACCTGTGGGAAGATGGCCCTGCGTGGCTGGGAGGACTACAGAATGGCGCCACATCTGTGGAGGGGAATTTGGCAAAATCTTTGAAGTTATAGATAAGCATACACACACCTCTGACTTAGCAATGGAGGGAGGTGGCGATTTACCCCATAGATATACTTGCATACATGTAAGATAACTGTGCAAAGTTATTCATTGTAGTTTTGTTTGAAATGCCAAAAGATGGGAAATAACCCAAAATTCAATCAGTGAGGAAATAAGTGGCCCTCAAACTTATTTTCTCATTAGAATCACCTGGGAATTTTTTATTTTTTAATTTCAAAATTCAGGTCATATCAGAGACCAGTTAATCTGAAAGATGGGACACAGATTTCATATTTTTCTGAAGCTCCTCAGTGATTCCAGCATACAGACAAGTTTGAGAACCACTGAATTAGGGTTTATCCATACAGTGAAATATTATTATCTGTTAAAATAGAATAAAGACTTTTGTTGATATAGACAAATCTTCAAAATATACTAAGTAAAAAAAAAAAAAAAAAAAGCATGCATGGAAAGCCAATTTGCAGGAGGAAAATTCTGTGCTTTTTTGAACCACGTAAAGTTATTATCTCTACCAAAAAAAAATTCTATTAAAAAACAAGTTCTGTAATAAAAGGCTTATAGCAGGGCTGGTTTTTATTAAAGTAATATTTTTGTCAGTAATAATTTACCCTTTCCCACCATCAATCTATGTCCATTTGGGAATGTATATAGGATGACACACATAGCATGTTTTATTGGTGTTCAAGCAGAGAACCTGGGTTCCAACTGTGGAACCCCAGGATTCCTAGGACACCTCACTTGGATGGATCAAGTGAGGCAGACAGAGCTTAGTCCTATCTTCCTGAGGACTGATGTTTCCGTGTGTATCAGACTGAGAGTTCTCAGTGCAGTAAGCCGTCCTAAACAACATGTCTTCCCTTTGTCTGGATATGTTCCTGAGTGACCTGTTCTCTGTTGTCCTTAAAGGTACCTAAAAGCTGATTGCAACTTTTGGTTTGCACCAGGCATTCTAGGTATAATGGAGATGTGAGGAATACAGCAGGTAAAAAGTTCCTGGAGCTGGCATGCCAGTTGGAGGAGGAGACATACCCTGAGCAAGCAAATGAATATCATCAGAGAGGAAGAATGATAGTTAAATTTCGTGAAGAAAATGAAACGGTTGTGTGATACTTGTTAGCAGGTGGGCATGGTAGGGATGCGGGCAACATTTGAGCTGAAACCTGGAGGGTGAGGAGGAGCCAGCCACCCCCAGACATAGAGTAGGCCTTGAGGCCAAGAGAGTGGGGAAGGACCCTGTGGTGGAGACAAGGTGGAAACAGTGCTGCTTCCACGGTCTGGAGACTGGCATGTGTTGGTTCTTCTGACACCTGGGGGCACCGTGAACCTTGTAAATTTGCCTTTCAGCTCTTGGTTCTTCTAGCCACCATGCCGGCTGTGGTTCTGTAGCTATGTCCCAGAGAGAAGGGAGGACGCAAGGAGGCCTCTGGGAGATGCTCTGGGGGGATGGGGGGGCGGTGGTGGAGCTTATGGAAAGTGTGCCAAGGAGGAAGTGATTTTTAGGCAGAACAGGAATAGCAATTCTCAAATAGAGAAGGCAGAAAAAAGCATAACTAGCAGAAGAGGCAGCATAAGCAAGAGAAACTGCATGTGTGTAGGGAACCACTGAGATGGGCAGGGGCAGAGCTGAGAGGTGGAACCATGGATAACATGCCAGCAAGGATCCAGGTAGGAGTGATTGACTTGAGGGCAGGAGAAGATGAGGACGGAGTGCTGCAAATGTTTGGCAAGTCTGGAACAAATGTTTATTGGGGGCCTGACTCTCCAATGGAGGCACAAATCACAATATAATATTGTCCCTGGGCCGGCCTCGTGGCGCACTCGGGAGAGTGCAGCACTTGGGAGCGCAGTGGCGCTCCTGCCGCGGGTTCGGATCCTATATAGGCATGGCCGGTGGGCTCACTGGCTGAGCGCGGTGAGGGTGACACCACGCCAAGGGTTGCGATCCCCTTACCGGTCACAAAAAGACAAAAAAAAAAAAAAAAAAACATTGTCCCTGCCCTTAGTAAATTCAGGGTGTAGTCTTAGTAAATTCAGGGTGTAGTAAGGTAGGCAGACCTGCAAGCAGAATCTGAATACAGTTCTGAAAGCACCATCAGGGACGTTAACATTATGCTGCTGAAACAGATTTCAGAGCAGTTCTGCAGGAAGTGTAGAGTAGCTGGGGCAGAGAAGTCATAGAGGACAGTGGCCTGTCTTGGGCAGGAAGGGAGGGTTACCGCCTAAAGAGCAAAAATCTAAGTGAAGGGTGTGTGTGGCCCCTGCAGGCTCCTGGGACAGGAACAGAGTGGCTGGAGGGGGAGGAGTACTGGAGTGCTTGGAGGAGAGGAGGCTATTTGGGGAATGGGGCCAGGCTGGCAGGGTGAAAGGGGACTGACTCCATTCCCCATGCTGTGGAGGCTTTTTACATCAGTGTTGACTGGAGGGGATGAGAGTTTCCTGGGGAATGCTTGGGGCATGCTTATGTGGAGCAGGGAGACACCAGAGGCTGGAGGAGAATGTGGGCCAGGGGCTGGCAAAGAGGACCCCAGCTGGACAGTTTGCTCTGTGTTGCATCCTGCAGAAAGCCCCTTGTACCCTTTCTCTCTGTTAGCTTGGACAGTCTGGCTGGCTGCCCACGAGCGACAGTGTGGTTTACCATCAGAGTGTAGCATCAAGTGGCAATTGGTGAAGAGGTGATCCCTCTTGGATCCAGCGTCTTGGTTCCCTTTTTCTGCCTTACCTGTCCTCCATCAGTACAGGTAGGGGTCCCTCCACAATCACAAGAAGATCCTCTGGAATCTTGCTCAGGAGGGTGGTTTGTGTAGACCTCTGTGGTGATGATGCATCTGGAGGCAGCTCCAGGAGCTGCACAGGTTGGAGGAGCAGCGTCTCCATGCTGGAGGTTTCCCCTGGCTGGGGTCCTGTGAGGAGGGCGAGGCCAGGATAAGGAATGGGTTGTGATTCAAGTCAAATCAGGTGGGTAGCCTCCATGGAATGTGGTACCCTGGGTGAACAAACCCCCTCTATGGAAAACGCAAGTTAACTGCTTATTTTGTGTCAAGTAAGCCTAATTCCATATCTCCGTTTCTTTTTGGGTATGCTCCTAAACTCGGGCACCTCTGAGTGAGATCACAGCTCCAGAAACTTGCGACGAAAAGGTCTAACAGGGCATTTGATTCACCTGTGTGCCATTAATGGCGTATTGTGTGAGTAGGGCAACAATTTCTAGCACAGAGATTTAAAACAACTTCCGAAAAGGCAGAACTAAAAATTAACTTAAATGGGGGCTTGGCGGAGAAACTGAAATTGGCTGTCACTCCCTTTGGAGAGTTTTTAATCCCTAAGGTGAAGAAGGAGAGTGGAATTATGGAAACAAAACCTTTGCGGTTTTCCACCGAACAAGATGATGTGAAGCTGCAAGTCAGCAGTTCTGGCGCAGGGGCTGCACAGGACACCCACTCGTGCTGGCTTTCCTGCGCCCCCTCCTTGCTGTCCCCTGCGCCACTGAGGTTCCTTTTGTCTGCGGGGCTCCGCACCCCGCCCCAGGCGAGCCAGAGGGAGCGGGCACATGCGCCCTCCCCGCCGCCCGTGGACCAAGGTTGTTTACTACTTTCTACTCCGAATAACACGCCAATCACCGGGGCCCGCCCTCCCCGCCAGCCAATCGGCTCGTTGGGAAATTCCACCTTTCAGCGGGCCCGGGCGGCGACTGGCTGGAGTGGTTGTCAGTCAAGCGGGCATCCCGCAAGGATGCAGCAGGAGTATTAGGGACGCGATCAGCAGAGCGGAGGAGGAATAACCTTCCCGATAAACAAGACGTGCCGCCCCCCAACCCCGAAAGTGGGGGTTGGGGAGCCGCAGCATATCCCAGCCCCGGGGCCCCACTGGAGCGGAACAGGCTGAGCGCAAAGTAGGGGAATCCCTCCCTCCGCCTCCCGCCCGCTGCTGCAGTTGTAAACACGTTTCCCTCCATGTCTGCCCTTCTCTCTCACCGTGGCCATTACAGGCTGCTGTTTACAAAAGTCCTTCAGGGCAGTGATATCCCCGGCCCCCACCCTCCATCCCCTTGGCCTCCAACCCTATTCTGGCTTTTTTCTTTTCCTCCTCCTGGTAAGCGCAGAGTGAAGGAGGCTGGATTGTGTCCGGGCTTGTTTTCCTTTTATTGCTGTCCATGCGGGACAAGTCATGCTTCATGAACATGCACCATTTTCTGCAGATATCATCCTCGCTCTTTAAATTGCTCGGATGGGCTAGATTAATTTTGATTACTAACACTGCAGCCGAAACAGATGCAGCTCTAAAAGGACTGGGGTGGTTTTTGTTGTTGCTGGTCTGGGTTTCCATCGAATGCTATTTTAATTCTGCTTTTTCTTCCAAGATTGGTTTTGAATCGTTTCCCCACTGGTAGGTTTGAAATATGCCACCCCCACCCCCTTTTAAAAGGCAATATTGTGTTCAACGGAATGTTTTTCTACCTTCTTCTGTGATCTGAATCAGGTTTCCCATTTCCAGCAGCACAATGTGGTTGTATTCAGTGTGATAGGGGCGTAGTGGACATGAATTATTTGCGACAGGGCTGCCTGGAAGATACGGAGCGGAGTTTGCGTGTCCCGGAGCAGCTCCAGTGTCTGCGGCTTCTCTGTTACACAGGCTCCAAGCAGGAAACACAGGCAAAATGGCAAAATACAGCATGTGGCATTCAGTTTTAAAATGCCCTTTTTAAGAAGCTGCTATTTCAGTTGACATGCAGTCTTGTTTAGTTTTTTCTTTTAAAAGAAAGGAAAAATCTAAGAAGGTGGCTGTTTGGGATTTGTGATTTTGAGGTTCTGGTTTGCTGAATGGAGGGGTAGGCCTCCTTCCCGTGATTCTGAATTGCTTTTCTGTTTGTAGGAACTGCAGGGACACACCGTGGAGCTGCAGCCATGGGACAGGGATAGAACCCTGCATCCATCTCAGCCGCCCATCTCAGCCCCATCAGCTTCTGCGCTTTTTCTGTGATGGAGGTCGGGGGTGCGGGACATACAGGGATGTAAGGGGGAAGAGGTACATTGCAATGTAAATGTAAGGCGAGGCCAGTGGTGGCCAGGATTTGCAAGAGCAGTCTCCAAACCTAGTTAACAAGGTAGCCAGTACATCTGATGTGGATCTCTCCCTTTCTCTCTCTCTTTTTTCTCTTCCAGTTGTGCATTTGCACACTCTTTCCCACAAGGAATATTTTTCCAAAATGATCAAATTAATGTGTGTGTGTGTGTGTGTGTGTGTATATATATATATATCATGGTTTTATTGGCAGAATATATTCAACTTTTGCTTCATGATTTGAGAGAAATTGTCCTGTGGTGACAGCAGGTTAAGGAAAAGGCCAGAGCTGGGGCAGAGTTCTGCCTCCGGGCCATGAAGTTCCTGACATCATTAACCTACCCTGTGAAGTTACAAACTGGGCAGATGATGGGAGGCAGAAAGACACTATAATGAATTGTGCTATAATAATGATGCGTACTTGAGTTCTTCCTGTCCTTTATTAGCTGTCTCAGCTGGGCTGGATGATTTCACCTCTGTCAGCCTCAGTGTCCCCTGCTTGAGATGGGAACAGTGATGTCTACGCAAGGTTGTGATGACTTGATGGAATACGTTAGTGCTTAGCACTCTGCTGGGCACCAAGGCGCAATAGGCCAGGACTGCCCTTCACTTTCTAGTAAATTATCTCTCCTTCCTTTCTTCTGTGACCCTTCATGTGAGCCTTCTACTTATTCAGGGTGGCATGTTGAACTCATCTTTTGCTGGGTTTGTGCATCACCTGCTCCTTTCTGGCCAGGTCAGCCTGTTCATTTTCCCGTGCCAACAGCCTCCTAGTGCCAGTAAGTCACGTCTGAATAACCAAAGCATATCCCTGCCAGAGAATACCAGGGTAGGCAGGTCTGGGAGCCAAGCGGATTTCTCCAGTTCAAGTACCTGGGGGAAACAGAAGAGCCCAGGTTGCTCCGCTCTTTAGAGACTTGCGAAAGGTTTGAATCACACCTGGTGAATCTCCCAGAATCACCACTTTAATACCTATCCCAGTCTTCTGGTCCCCCTTTCCTGCACAAGGCAGTGCACACACCACAGCCAGGTTTTGAGTTCTTTGTGATCTGACTTTTGCCTGCCTTTGCCTCCACTCCCATCCCCAGCCCCCAGCATGTGCATGTGAGCTTCCTGCCACCAGACTGCTCAAGGCCTACATGCGGAGCCCCTTGCCCTGCCTCCCCAGTGCTGGAACAGCCTCCCACATGGCGGACAGCCCCATCTTCTAGAACCAACTTCTGGCGATCCCTGCACACCCCATTGTACCAGCTCATTGCCCTTTTTTCTCGTCAGTCTTCACCACCTACAGGACGCTGATGCTGTCCTGTGATATATCTTTCTATGTTGTCATAGTCATCTCTTCCTCTTGTGAGGGGTGCTTTCTCTGTGTCCCCTGTGAGAGTGAAGGCAGTCTCATTTAATGGCACCATGGGCTGGAGAGCCAGGCAAACCTGTGTGTCTCCGCTTCCTCACTCTAAGTCCACTGCTGGCATCTGGGACACAGTCTGACCCTGTGGGCTTGTTTTTCTGAACTGGAGAAAGGGGTAATAATACCTTTTTCTTAGCGAGTTGTGAGGATTAACTGTGACTGGCTCCAGATTTGAACCTAGCAGGCACCTGGAAAGTGTGCGTTGTTGTAAGCGTTGTTTTTTGTCATCCATAGATGGAGATGTTACCTATTCTGTAGGACTGCTGAGAGAATAACTGAAAATTATGCAAAATCATTTACTAGGGACTCAATTAATGTTCATTTACCTTTTCCCCATAAGGACAGATGCTCTTTTTTATACTTCTGTACCCCTCTCTTGGCAAACTCTCAGTAAATATTGATTCAATAAAAAAATAGTTCTTCATATGTATAAATTTAGGAACTTTTGCTTTGTCAGTAGTGATTCTTATGAAAATGAATGCTTGTAAATGAGACTTCTGGAAACTCTAATCTATGGAAATTGGACCAAATAGGAAAGGCTAAACTCTTTGAAGGCAGAGTCGTCTGACCAGTGCTTGAGACACACTTGGTTCTTGCTAAGTCATTGCCAAGTGGGTTTTTAAAATAGTGGGTTATTTGGGTTGAAATTCTGTGTAGTGAGAAAAATAGTACGTGAGGTGCTGCCAGCTCCTCTCAGTGCCATGTAGCTGGTCAGTCTCAGAAGCTGGCTGGTCTCTGATGCAGGGTGGCCATGAGGGCTGTGACATGGTGGCCAACGCATAAAGCCCCTGTATGGTGGGCAGGGCCACAGTGAGTCCCCGCTGTCATTATTTGAAGGGAGATTGGGTCTGCAGAACTCTGCCCACCTCTGTGACCCTAGAAAGGGCCTTCTCCAATGTTAGGCAGTCCTAAGCCATTAGGATTGTACAGGCTTACCCAGCCAACATTTATGGGATGCCTGCAGAGTAGGGCTAAGCTCTGTGGGTACAAAGATGCAGAGCCTTGACCCTCCTTGAAGGAGAACCATTGTAACCCAGGACAATGGCAGTCTTCTTTACCTAAGCAGGGATTGTACAACCAGGCAATATGACAGGCATGGTTCATAGTCTTCACTAGGGGAGCTTTTCCAACTATACACCTATAGCTTTGTGGCTTGGGCAAGTCACTTAATTTCCCCTAAGTCCTGGTTTTCTCCTTGTAGCAGAGAGAATATCAGAGTGAGGGGCAGATGAAACAGCACATGTAAAATGCTTAGTACTGGGCTTGACTTTTAACTGTGTAATAAATGTTAGTTATATTACTGATACATAAATGCTGTGCCTTTTGGAAGAGCCATTGCTGAATATGGAAGATATTGAACTGTAGCATGCATGCTTGCGTGAATCAGTCTGTTGAGTTATTTTAAGTTTGCATTTGAAAATAAAGGGTGGGTTGCTATCCAAATATAAAGAATTGGATCCAGGCTCTAAAAGGATATTTGCTGTTCTTTAGCAAAATACCATTCTTCTTAAGTTTCATTCAATCATTCCACAAAAATCTAAGCATCTGTTTTATCCAGAGCACTGTGCTTGTAAGGGGTGCAACAGCAAACAGAACATTTGATTTCTGCTCATATAGAGCTGACTGTTGGACAGGGAATGTAGACATTATAGAAATATAAGGGCGATGATGGGCATAGAGCAGGAAGCCTTTGGTACTACCTGCTCTGTGTTGTAATACTTAAATGTTAACTTGGGAAGGTGTTTCCATCTGAAAATAATGATTTGCCCTTTCTCCTGCAAGTAACTCCTTTCTCCGTAGGCAACAGGAATCCTATTCACATTTTGAAGGAGAGGTTCTGTTGTTAGGAAGAGAGGTGTTTTACAATTGAAAGTACAACTGGAGATGATGCTGAGGAGAGAATATATATTGGGTTTGTGCTTTGACCTGTGCATTCAAGTTACTTAGGGAAGCATTTGTGTAAAAGTGAAAAGGTGTTGCTTTAAAGAAGTTACTATAAAGTGATCCCATAATTCAGGTAAACCATTTTGTGTACATCTTTCAAAATAAATGTAAATACCCAAAGCTCACAGCTCTTTTTTTCCATCTAGACCAGTACTAGCCTATAGAACTTTCTGCTGTGATGGAATGCTCTATATCTGCCCTAACATGGTAGTCACTAGCCACATGTGGCTATCGAACACTTAAAATGTGGCTAGTGCTACTGAAGAACTAACTGAATTTGGGGTTTTCCTTAATTTGAATTAGTTTAAATTTGAATAGACACGTATGGCTAGTGGCTACTAGACAGTACAGATCTAGACACAAAGATTAACTGACAAAATTCTATCCTCGTAAAGTGTTTATTTTGATAAGGGTAACTAAGACCTGTACATTTCATTTTTCCTGTCATATTTAGGGCTAAAAAATGGGGGCTACTAATTTTTAAAAATGTAACACAACCAATTACACCAGCTGTCTGATAACACACAATTTCTGGAGCTGTTGATGTTGATTATTGGCAAACACTGGAGACCTAAGAACTATAAGACAAGCAAGTTATCTTCTATAACTGAATACCAATGGGTTACACCGTTGAGGAAAATGGTTGAGAGAAAACCAAAAAAGTCGTAAAGGTTCAAGTGGATTGTTGATTCATGGATATTCAAAAGCTTTTGTGGCTATGAAAATAAACTAGATTTAAAAATTTTTGAAACAAAATTGAAACCCTCATTTGAGTTTAACATTTTAGTTGAGTTGATTTTTATTTCTTGTTTTTATTCATTTGTGGTTTTTGTTCCCCCTGCTTTGTTTCATCAGATTTGGGGAATAAAGGCTGGCTGGTCAGTTTCAATTCATTTTGTCTTCATTCCTTCTAATCTAGCACAGTCCTGTCATATATTGGGATCAGAGTGCTCCAGGGAAACGTTGAAATCTAAAAACATTTTCATGGAAACATTTCCACTGATATTTAATTTTTCTTCTCAATAGAAAAATATTTCCAACTTAATCCCGCCTCTCTCCCCTCTTGAAATGAATTGTATGTTTTAGAAATAACATCAGTCCACCCAAGTACACAAGGATAGTCTCAACCATTTAATGGAGATATAAAGGCTTAGGGAAAACTGGGCTTCAGAGGCACAGACTGTGCCTCTCAGGATGCTAATAAATGTGGGCGAGGCCCTGCCTGGGCTCTTGGTTCTCCACTGAGCAGCACAACAAACCATTGCAGTACTTAGCTCAGGGCTTGCCATGGAGAAATCTCTCCCTTCGTCTTAAACCATCATCATCATCATTATCATTGCCCAAGTTTTAGTTTTGGACAGCTTATAAGTGTTGTCAAGGCTGGTTGATGTCGAAACTTCCTCTTTCCAAACTTCATCTGGGACCAGCTATGCTGGAAGGTATTTGGACACGCAATGGAGTGTGGCTCATACCTTAAGCGATGAAGGCAGGCAAACTATTGGCAGAATTCTGTCTTCACGAGGCCCTTTGGTTTCGTTGTGGTTGTTCCTTAGAACTTCATTCAGCTCATTAGGAAGCCCAGTGTCTGGGGAAGGTAAGCTTCTCTTCCAAGGAAACAGTAAAAAGTCGTAAGTAAAATGTCCAGTATGGGAACACATCCAGTTTGAGCTCCACTGTGCTCTATTCTATATACAAAGCCCTTGAATATTGGGTTGTATGTAAAAATTCAGCACATTCACCTGCATCGTAACAAGCAATGTATTGAGAACACATTTCATTTAGATTTTGCATCAGCTGATGATTCTACCGACCTTGTTTTACTGGTGAGCAAATGGAAGCCTGGAAAAGGAAATTGTCTGCAGTCACATACCTGGTAGGTTGTAGTGACAGGATTTGAACTAAGATACACCTGATTTTAAAATGTATGCTTTTCATTTGCTCTACTTCAATCTTCAATCTTTGCATTCAGAGAGTCAAGAAAACTTTCTGTTGCATGTTTTCCACCTAGAAAGAGTCCATTAAAATGAAATTTTCAGTTTGTAAGCTTTACTCTCAAGAGAGGAAAGTAACTCTGTTTTCTAAAACAATACGAAAATGAAAAGTAACTTTACCATATCTGGGATTTCTGATTAAATTATGATTTTTGTGATCTTGCAAATTTTTCAAACACTGTCAAGATAGTTAGGATTTTCCCTTTTAAAATTGAGTCACTTTTTAAAACATAAACATCACATTCTTAAATGCATGTTTAAATGTATCAATTGATTCAGTTACAGGATGTCATAGACTAAATATAAAAATGTATATGCCTTAGAAATAGTTTCCTCAACAAGGAGAAAGAGCTAACAAATTTAGGAATTGTGGTTCTGTTAGCCTTTTGTATTATTATATTTTTGTGTAGGCAAAGCCACATGACCACATGGGTATAGGTTCTTGAAGTGTTGACTAACCCTTGACACTGAACTGTATGATCAAAGACTTTTGAAATGTCACAATGTTTCTGAACACTTAGGCCAATTTCAGTTGCTCATATCTAAAAATTAGAACTTTTTTTCAGACTTAATGCACAGCACTGAGTACAAAAGTCCAAACACGTCTAAACTATCCTAGTAGAAATTTGGATCTTGAGTATCCCAGGTACTTAGTCAATTGTGTCCGTGAGCGAGGGGCCTGGCCTCTCACCTCTTCAATATCCTCAATAAATATTTGTCAAATGGAAGAATGACCAGATGATGAAGTACAGTAAAGCCTTAGGGAGAGCTGAGACTACCGCACCAGTTTTTGTACACTGTCATGCTGGGAATCTTTCTAACATATATTCTTCACTTCTTTGCTTCTTACTCTAGTGAATATAATTTAATCATTTCTGGACAACTCGAGGACATCAGTGAGCATAAATTGTTGTATTATGCATAATATAGTGATACCCTCTAGGCCAAGTAGGAAGCAGTTTGCCCGCTACTGAAGGTTTCTTGTGCTTATTGTGTTCTCATGGTCTGGTTTTATCACTTTTATGTCTCCATTTCTGTTTAATAGACTTAATGTAGTAAGAAGAGAATGTTGTCTCTGTCATCTCCTCTGTAGGTGATTATTTGCTGCTTCCTCTTCACTCTGAGTGCTTTGAAAACAGATTTCCAAGCTTGTTAGAATTGTGTGTAAGAGCAAACAGGCAGTAAAGGAAACCTAGCTTCTTGCTTGTGTTTGACTATACCTCAGAAATGTATATTTCCTTGGTGCTTGAGTTCTGGAAAGATAAGGTATCAGTCTGAAAGTTTTTTCCTTCCCGTGATTGTTTTTTTCTGTTTACCTCCCTCCATTCATCTGTGTCTCTTTCTCTGTGCATATCTCTGTCTCTGTTTCTCTTCTGATAGTTGCTGGAATAATTAAAATGAATGTAACTAACATTACCTACCTTGAAGCCTAATTCAGTGGCCAAAAAGCATCTTCAAAATGCATGCAATTCCTACTGCCGTATTCTGGACCAGGCCTCAGCACCTAGTTTAATGACGTAGTATTTTAGAAGAGCCTCCTTGTAGCTTGCTCTCAGGTAAATTCACCTAAAGAGGCTTTATTAAGCAGTTTGTTATAGGACCTCTCCTACTTCTATTAGCTCTACCCTCCTAGTCTTTCTCATTGGCCCATGTCAGTCCTAGAGTGAGGCCCCTTATTATATCTTCAGCATGCAGTGCTTGTGCTGTTTGGAATCCTCCTTGGTCTCTCTTGCAGTCCCCAGGTTAAGCCCTCCTTCTTGGGGACATCAGTCTTCCACTCTCTTCTCCACTGGACACCTCTCAGTTGTTGCAGCCTTTGCAAGCAACCCTTATTTTGATTTGGGAGGCAGTGTGGTATAAAAGAACCTGGATCCCAGGGTGGGCCCCACTTTTACCATCCCTTGGGCTCTCTGAGCCTGGACAAGTCAGACAAGTCTTTGCACCTTAGTCTCCTGTCTGTGAAAAGGAGCTTATATGGATTTAATCAGAGAGGCCTAGCACACACAGCTCCTGGTGCAGGGGAGAGACTTAATCCATGGTACACTCACTCCTTCCCTTTCAGTAGTACTGCCTAGATGGGGCACATGTATCCAAAAGGGTTTTGTACATTTTTTGACAGCAGAATTCCCTTTCTATTGCATACCCATAATGGGGAGAACACCAAAGTAAAGTAATGGTCACTTTTGCACATTCATTTTTGGCCTCAATTTCCCGTTATTCCCCAGTGAGTATTATTTCATTTGAGGCCAACCTTTGTATACAAGTAGATCAAGCTTTTTAGGTGAGATTTTGGTGGAACCCTGACAAACTCTTTTTATTGCTTCGCTACCACATAGTGGTGGAGCAGGAAACTGTAGGGCTTGTGATGCTGGGAAATGCAGTAAAGATTTTTGCTGTTGAAATACTTTGGTCTATTTTATGCATAACATGCAGAGAGCAGAAGCATATATTATCTGTGGCATATGACAGAACAGAATATTTGTACAAATTAGAAAAATACAGTTCTCACTGCATTTAAAGCATAAAGACAAAGAGTTGTTAGAAGGATCCAGAAGAGTCACATGTAGTTTTCTGTTGTACATTTTGTTGACAGTTTTCTGTTTTTATCCTTCAGCCATCTTACCTCCCACTTCCACCCCACTGGAGGATAAATCTAAGATAAATTAAATGTTAGGCAATATGTCAGCCTGAGTAATCTCCAGCAATATTTTTCTTTGAGAGTCGTTTGTAAAAAGTAGAGGTTGGCCTTATGTTTAAATTAGGGATCTACCTTATTTATAAAACAACATCTGTGACATCATCTTGGGAGGGGGCATGGTTTTTAGTAACTCTGGTTCATGGTTTTTAGTAACTCTGGTTCAAGGGTAAGGAACACAAGTTAAATGTATCGTTCAAAGTGAGATTTTTGAGTTTACCAATGATGTAAACACATGGCATGTGTCCTTATAGCTAAATAGAAAATTTTTTTCAGTTTAGTTGATCATGCTGTAAGTTGCTTTCTTGTCCTTTATGAACTTTAAAACACTTTTTAACATTTCTTAACTTTTAAACTTGAAGTAAATAGTTATCAAGAATACTAAGAGTTCTGGAACACCTTTCACCCAGCTTCCCCAAATGCTAACATCATATAACCATAATACAATTATCAAAACCATGAAGTTAATGCTGATAGTTTGTTCATCTCCAGACTGGATTCAAATTTCACCATTTTCTCACCAATGTCCTTTTTCTGGTCCCAGATCCAGGAGAGGACCCTACCTGGCGTTTATGTCATACCTCTTGAGTTTCATTGATTCTGGGACATTTCCCCCAATCTTCTTAGTCAATTTCCACCTTCATACTTTTGAAGAGCACAGGTCACTTACTCTGCAGAGCGTCTTTCAAGTTTTGGTGGATGTTTCCTCATTATTAAGTTTGGGTTTTATGTTTTTAGCATGGAGATCACAGAAGTGCTGCTGTGAGCTCCTCAGTGCAGCCTATCAGGAGACACAAATTGCCCACGTTTCATTTCTGGTGATGGTAACTTTGATCATTTGGTTAAGGTAATCTCTGCAGGTTCCTCCATTTTCATTACCGTTTTTCTGTTTGCAATTAGGAAGCACCTTTTGGGGGTAGATACCTGAGATCACGTAAACATATATTCCTCATTATTCTTTCACCCACGAATTTTAATATCCATTACTGTGGTGTTTGCCGAATAGTGATTTTCCATTTTTGTTTTCCACATTTAGTAATTGGAATTCTACTCTGAAGGCTTTATGTATTTTTTAAAATGAGGGACATGAAACTTTTTAAATAGCAGTGGCAGGTCCACCTTTATCTGGAAGGACAATTACAAGTGACACGAAGCAGAAAAATATGCAGAAGCCTAAGAAGTGTCAAATATGAATGTTATTTGACATGTCCTTGCTATTTTCTCCTGCATTTTTAACATTTTAAACTGGAGGAGGTGAACAAGAAGGCAGGAAATCTCAATTGCCAAAATAGTCCAATTAATTTTGGTTCAGGCTGCAAGTGTCCTCTGGCTTTTGAGCACTCAAAAGAGAGAATGTTTTGGGGGTACTGAACCTGAAGCACATCTCTGACATGCAAATAAGTTGGAGGAGGCCCCCTATGTCATTAAATTTCAGCAGCCCCAAATCTAATTGGCGTGAAGAAATCATTATTATGAGTTTTCCATCATTAACAGATTAAAATAACTCTTTATCCTAAAGAGTTTTTTTTAAAAAAATGGGCTTATTCTTTGATTTTAATACTACCTATGTGATTTTTTCTATTCTTTTTATTTGTACCATAAAAGAATGAAAAAAGATTTATACTCTTCAATTAAAATATTTGATCAAATTCCATGCATCTATTTGATAGAACAGTGAATGGCTACATTTAAAAATATCATGCAATCCATCCCAATTTGTAATGTTATTATTGCGCTCAGGTAAAAGCATGCTAGCTACACTAAGCTTCCTGTGGCCCTCATTTTTTCCCACTCATATTTGAAACTCGTCACAAATTAAATTTTAGGAGTTTGAAATGTAGCTTTTATGTTTGGAAAAGAAAAGTGAATCTCATGCGTCCCAAACCTCAAGTGCTCAGGTCATTCACATTTGCTGAACCAAGGAGGAATTTTGATATTAAGAATAGTGATTCTGAATTAGTTTGTGTACTAAGTGTATATAGCTTTTAAAGATGAGGATGCATAGAATTCTTTACCTTCAACTATTATCTTGGTACTAAGAGTATTTTTGTAATCGCAATTTCTTGGTGACTGTTTTAAGTTGGCTGCAAAACAGGGCGAGATAGGTAAAACATATGTGAGTGGTATTTCTGGACAGTAAGCGTGAAGCTGGAGTCACTCCCAGCATATCCTTTGAAATGATTGCACGTGCAGGTGTGAACCCGGGTTCGGAAATGCCGCCGCCATCCCTGGTTGGGCGCCAGCAGCAGCCACTAGCAGCTGGAGGCGGAGCTCAGCGCGCGTGCCCGCGGAAGGCGAGCTGGGCCACGTGACGTGGCGCTCGGGCCCCGCCCGCCGCCACCTCACGTGGTCTCCGGGCAGCGCTTGGCTTTCGGGATATGCGAGAGTGGATGGAAAAAGGAGTGGGGGCTCGGGCGTGGCTTTCCGGTTTTGGAAAATACCAAGTCCTTGAGTTATTTTTTTCCATTTTTAATCCTTTAATTCCGATATCTGAAAACGCATGAAGGGTTTCTCGGTTTTCTCCGACCACGTCGTCTAAACTTCATTTTCTCCACTGGAATGCGGTTTCGGTCTGGGGTGGGTCGACCGCAGTGGCTGAGCCACGCTGCCTCCCTTGGGACGGGGAGGGCTCGGGATTCTCGGGATTCTCGTTCTACGATCCAGTTTCTGTTGGAAGAAAATCGTTTTTTAACTATTTCGCTACACACCCTCGTGTCTCTCTCAAGATAGTTGAGTTTCGATCGAAAGTCAGCAGTCCTAGAGTCCTAAGAAAGGGTGCTCCAACCCCCAACTCGGTGGCGTCGTCGGCACTTTGCCCGCAGGAGTCGATAACTTGCCAGGTCACCCCCGGGAGTTGTTAATGGTGTTACACGCAGTGCACGATTAAAAATGAAAGATGTAAACGTGTTCGCAGAAGGGAAAAGTGAATCTGGAGGAAGCACACGTTCTCAAATCAAGCGGTCTCATTGTTCCGCACTGCCGCCCCATGACTCATGTGCTCCGGCCGGAGCCCATCACGACGGCCGCGGGTGCTCACGCGAGGCGCGGGAAAACGCCCCCGTCTGGGCCCCCCGCCCCCGCCGCCACCGCCCAGGGACACGTCCTCGCTTCATTTCCGTGTACGCAGTAAATGCAGATCCTAATGTCAATCATGTTTAGCGCACTCGTTCGTTGCCATTTCGCGTGGGAAATTTTAGATGCTCTTCAGTTTACTCTGTCTGCACTTTCATTAAAATGTAGTAAAGCAAGGAGTTTATTAATGGCGATCTTGATATATAGAGGCAATGTACCGAAAAGAAAAAAGGTTTGAAAGATTAAACTTCATTTTAAAGATCGGAAACAGACTCTTGTTATTAATAACTTTGAAAATGGAAATCCAACTTTTGATAAATTATTTCAGAGGAATGGTTCAGACGTGTGGTAGGTAATTTTGTGTCTGGTCATCAATTACAGTGATTTCCTTACATCAGCTCTAGAAAATCAGAATATTCATGAGCTTTTTGGTCTGACTCAGACCTTCAGGAGCCATGAAATTTTCCTGTTGGGATGAGAGGAAGTGCTGGCGGTCATTTTGGCTTCTTAATGAAACCAGAACTAGATAAGCACAAGAAAGGGGTAATGTCCACTGGTTTGCTCCCATCCTGCTTTTAATTTGTGCAAGTTAAAGTTTTAAAAATCATACAAATATGTGATCCTTTTTAGAATTCGCTAGGTACATGGAAGTGTTTTTGTTTTTGTGAATTTGCTTAAATGGATGACTGAGGTTTTGTTTTTCACTCTGTCTGGACAAGCAGCATTGCTGCACTTTTTGTAAATTCATGAAATCCTGACCAGTGAAGCTGTTCTTTAGCTCTCCTCTCCTTTTGTGACGGGAAGACAAGGAGGCAGACACCAGTGGCGCCTCTCACAATGGAGGTTTGTTTATTTATTTTTTAATGTAATGGAGGGATTGTAGATGGTTTAAAACTTCCTTGTGCCAGGACAGACAGAAAAAGAGAGCGAGGGAAATAATTAACCTATTCTAGACAACTTGAGGAACAGATGATCCATAGGCATTAACTTTAGACAGCAGTAGAAGCCCCTTTTTTCTGGACCTGGTCCTATGATGTTTTAAACAAATTAGGTTTGTTTAATTAAAATCTTTCGTAAAGGCAAAATGCACCGAGCTAATTTTTAAGAATTTTAAGCTATAAATAGAGGTGAGGATTTATAGTTTTCTGTTAAATTATATGAATCTGAGAAGCCCCACCAAAGACACACCCCATCCCTGAATCCCTGAGGCTCCCGTACCTATTTTAAGAGTAACTACTGACGTGTTCCTGCCTTCTGCGTGCTCCTCCTTTCTGTGATCCTCACAGCGAGAAGTGTTCTTGTCCTCCTGATGCGTATCCTTTATGATGTGAATCTTTACCTTGAAGTATTATCTGTGTGTATCTTACCTCCTGCATCCGACTATGGAAGATCTTGTGCATTTCTATTAGCTTTCACAGTGCCGGGCATGCCTTCCAGGCAGGTGCACTCAGGTGTTAAATGAATAAAAATTAAATTTATAAGAACTTACAAAACGAAAAGCTTTTCTACCTTGTGTTTTTTTTAAAGCAGTCATGATTAAACACTATGTTTGCTGTGGTACTAATTCTGTGTGCTACCAATTTGTGTGAATGATGGCATTTAAAGTAGGAATAATTGATAAATATTTTGGAGTTCACTGAAGCATAGCAGTAAAGTTTATACTTTTAAAAACAACTAAATCAATTGTTTTTTGGTCCTTTGGGGTGGCCCAAAATGGCCCTGACACATCTTTAAGGTGTAGAAATGAGCATCATGTGATCTGCTGGAGTTCAGTATTTGTCTTCTGCTTATCAGCTGTTTCCTGCAAGACCCAGACTCTTAGACCGTCAGTCTCCATTAGTGAAATAAGGCTGATTCCTTTTAAGAGTTATAAGAATTACACTGGAAAATTCTGTGATTTGTGCAGGTGCACTGTAGCTTATTGGTTGGAAGCATCGACCTTGGAGTCAGATTGCTTAGGTTGAAATTCCAGCTCTGCCTCCTTCAAGCTGTGTGGCTTTGGGCAAGCCACTCTCTCTCTGTGCCTCAGGCTCCGGTTCTGAGGATAGGAAGATAGCAAGCCCTGCCTCTTCAGGTTGTGGAGATTAGATCAGAGAGTGCATGCCAAGCTCTTCGCACACGTACCAGTGAGTGTCCCATAAATGGTAGGTGCCGTACTAACAACAACTAACACTCATTGTTTCCTTCCCCGCTGTTACCTTCAGCTTTTACTCATATTGGGCACTTGAGAGAGAGGATAATTTTCATTAAAAAGTTTTTATTCTGCACAGAAGCAAGTGTGACCTGTAAGAGGGCTGGGGCTTGTTGTTAGGTCAAATGATTTCTTTGTTATTCTTAGGGAAAACCAGCAAAGAAGTGGAGCCAGAAGACAATGGCTCATTTTATTCCTCATCACCTAAAAGTGGCTTCTCGGATTTTTGTCATTTTTTTCCTTTTTTAGGAAGGGGAAAGGAGGTCATTTTTCAAATTACTCTTGTCATAAGTTATTTATTTAGTAGCAATTCACTATCAGAACATAGAAAAGTACTTATCTTGCAGGAAACTCCCTTTTGTTATTTGCTTTCCATCTATACTTTGCCTAATTCCAAAGAGAATTTGAGGCAGCTTTCAATTAAAACAACAACAAAATCCACCTGGGTAATATAGGACCCGAATGGCCGAGTTGGAAATATGGCCATATCATACCAGAAGGAAGATTGTTCTTCCTGGGATTTGGCTCCTCTGGGTTTCTTGACAGCCAGGGCAAAAGAGGAAACATAGTGAAATCCAAGTATGTATACACCCAGTTCCCCCCTCCGCCTATTTTATATAAAACTCAAGGACTTTGCTTTTAGAAAGTTTGCATGAGAAGTAGTCCAGGGTTAATACCCGGCTCTACCTGTGTATAAAGACTTCTGGAAGGAGTTCTGAGTCAAGTAAAAATGAGAAATGGTTCCTGCTGTCAAGCAGCTTCCAGTGTGTGTGTGTATATCATGAAGTAATATACACTGAGCATAGCCCTGGGAACACTGGTGAGAAAACATGGGATTTCTGCCCCAGTGCAGTGTACTAGTGGAAGAAAGAAAGAGAGGCATTAAGCATACAAATCTTTTTTTTTTTTTAAATTGTGGAAAAATGCACATAACATCAAATTCACCATCTTGACCATTTTTAAGTGTACAGTTCAGAGGCATTAAGTACATTCACGTCATCGTACACGTCACCACCATCCATCTCTTTTTATCTTGCACAGCTGAACTCTGTACCCATTAAGCCATAACTACCCATTTTTCCTGCCTCCCAGCCCTCACCCTCTCCCCCCCAAAAAGTCTTTGATAGTAAATGTGGTCAGTACTTTGAAGGAGATGGAGATGTGACATAAAATGAGCAGGCAGCAGGAATGGCACCTACCTAGAGAGGGTGGTCAGGAGAGGCCTCCTGGGGGTGGTGGCCACCATCAGGAAGGTCGAGAGTGGGTGGCGGCATAGGCCAGGCAGAAGAAACAGCCTGGGTGGAGGCCCACATTCAGGAAAGGGTCTGTTTCCTTATGGAAAAAGAAGGGAGCCAGTGTGGTTGGAGCAGGGGCCACAAGGGCAAAAGGTACGTGTATGTGTGCTTCTATATTCCTGTTGTGATTTAGAAATATCATCTCGCATGCTGAACTAAGATGGTCTGTCTGCAGCCTTTTCCTGACCTGGAATACCATCTCACAGCTGTGTTCCAGAAGCTCGAGAGCGCTGGCACCAGGAAATTACAGAAATGCTTACTGAATGGATGAATGAATGCATCTTCCTTGAAACAGGCTCAGAGAAGGGGGATTTCTGAGAAGAACGGGTGGTCAGTGTACCCCTGATGTGCTCCCTCCCATTAAAGTGGCCTTGAGTGATGGGGTAAGGATGAAGGAATGTGCTGTGGCACTGGCATGGGCATAATTTTTGTGAAGCAAGAGTAATGGGTTCTAGGTGGCGGAGGTACAGGTGGTGTGAGGACTGGGCAGTCTGACGGCTGCTCTGGCCAGCTGGCTGTTCTTCCCACCTCCGTGCCAGGAGCCAGCCCAGGTTTCCTGTGCACAAGCCAATGCCTTCTTCATGCAGCCTGCACGTATTCTTGCTTGTAACTCAGAAATCCAGCGCATGGATCCTGGAAGAGATTCTTTTGACCTGCAAATCATACTCACTCCGCAAGCAAGTCTCCAAGTGGTTCCTGTGGAAACCTCTAACTTTGAGTAGCCTCTGGTAGAACCTGAGTGGGAACTAGGTGCAGACCTGTTGAACAGAATTATTTAGCACTGCCCATTTACTTGAGTATTTCAGGATGCCTATCTCAAATTTTGGCACCTACACTTTATTCACCCCCCACCTACCTCCATGTCAGACCAGTGATGGATAACGAGGGACCTTTTTCTTCACCTCTTTCTTTGTTGGTTTTAGGGAATTTGTTCATTGCCATAGAGCAAGGAGCTTGTATTTCTCTTTGCTGCAGCCAGAGAGTTTTCATCTAATCCATGTAACAGTTGAATAGTTATTTAGGAGCACATTGTATTGGGAGGTTTTTTTGCTTTTGAAGGGCCAAATGAAAGTTTTTGAAACTTAGAAAACTCTTTGCCTCGTCTAAAGGGAGCTTACTTCCAGGTGGAAGTTGAGGGTTTGACTTTTATGCTTGTAAACAAAGCATTTCTCTCGGCTTTGGAAGTTGTAATCTGCCCAGGGCCTCAGTCCCCTTGCCCCATCCCTGGGCTGTATCCGCATCCTGGAGACCTTTCACAGTGTAGCATCTGAACTACATTGAGCCTCCAAATGATCTTGTCTTGGGTAAGCTTGTGTCTACCTTGAGCTAAATGAAGATTATTTCAGAGCAAATGGATTTAAAAATAGCACTGAAAAACTGGAATTAGAAAGCCAAGTTATTCTGTAATTTGTAATATTTTTGTTTGAGCGGAGGTGATATGTGGAATATTTTAGAATCCTATCCCTCGGTTTTCCTTCTTTCTTTCTCTTTCTCTCTTTCCTTCCTTCCTTTTTTTCCCCTCCCTCCCATCCTTTTTCCTTTCCTCCCTCCCTCCTTTTCTCTCTCCGTAATGAAATTTTCTGTGGATCACTTGTATATGAAGAGATCAGAGACAAGGCTCTTAGGCTCCCCCTTTGCTCCCTTCCTAGCACATTATGGCCCATGAGGCACCTCTGGGGGATTAGAGACCGGCGGGTCGTAATATGAGACTACCCCATGTGCACACTTCAGCTGAGCAGGCAGAGAATTGGCAGAGCCAGGACTAGAAACCCAGTCTAGGGATCACGTAGTAATAGTAGCTGATGTTTACAGAGCAACGACAATATGCCACGAGGCTTATTTAGTACACTTACATGGTTTGTCACATTTAATCTTGCCCCAGTAGCACAAGGTGATATTATTTGTCTTATGTGTGTACTGAGGAAACTGAGTCCCCTTGACACACAGCAGCTGATGAATGACAAAGCTGGGATATAAACTTACTTCTGTCTAACCTGAGTCCATGTTCTTCTAGAATCTTAACAAAGCCTGCTCTCCCATGCCTGTCTCCAAAAGAAGATGAACTTAAGCATCTCAAAATGTTAAAACACTGACTCTCTCTAAAACCAATTTTTTTAAAAAGTGGACAGACAGACAAACATGATTTGGGCCCTTAAAAATGTGACTAAGCTGGCACATAAATGGGCATGGCTGTTTTTAAATTGTTGCTTTAAATTTTGCCAGCATAGCTTCTAAGCTGGTAGTTTTGTTTGCCTTTTAATATATTTTTGACACTATTTATGGCAGAGGAATGTTACCTTGTGCCAACACGTCCCTCCTCCCTGAGGGCAAGCCAAGGGTGTCAAGGGGCCACCCCAGGGAACATGCACACAAAGGTGAAACTGCCCCAGTGGGTGGGGTTGGGGTAAATGACGATGTTAGTAGGCTAGTAGATTTTATAAATAGACTATCTCACAAAGTCGTATTGAGGTGTGTTATACATAACCTGAGACACAGACATTTTCCACTTTTTCTTACTCTTTCTGATTCTGTATTTTCACTGATAGTTCTCTTAAAAGTATCTCCTATATGTTTAGGACCAAGTTAAAGATTTCTTTTTAGGCAAATAGATTTGTATTCTTGATGTCCATCCTTGTTCAGTATAAAGACAAAGAAGGGAAACCCCACATAAAGGAAACGATTGTGGCTGCTCTGTCTTGGCTTGAGGTGTGTACTAATTTGCGAATTGTTTCTATTTATCAGAAAAGCAAAACATCTTACAAAGGAGCAAAGACGTGAGTCTGCTTTACCTCCGCTCCCCGGTGCACCGTGAGACGTGAGACGTGAAAGTTAGCCAGAATTTGGAAATATTGGATTGTGGTGTTATTTTTTAAACACCTGGCTAATTTAATATAAAGTGTTTACACCTCAGTTTTCTGGCACTGGATTTTCTATGTAGGTGGTGGAAGATTTCCTGTTAAGTTTTGCAAGTTTCAGGGCAAGGAGAGTTGCAGTATGTTCCCTTTGTGGTCACAGTGACAGGAAGGGCGATTTCTTAACCCTGCTGTTAAGTGCGTAGGTGGATGGTGGATATTACAGAAGGTGTCCTTTTCAACCCCAAAACTGTTCAAGTTGACAGGTATGTTAATGAAAATAAATAAGAACAGCATTTTTAGGAATTCCAAATATTGAGTCTTGGAGGCAGATAATCTTTTCCCTAAATGCGTGCTCTGGTCGGAATTGCTGCCTACAATACCTCGTGGGTGAAACGGATATTTTGAGCATGACTGAGCTTATTAAGAGCCCTGCGGCTCTTCCTCTACCGGGGTTTGGAAATTTCAAAGTACAGGGGTAGAGGGAGGGAGGAATTATGGGCATGTGATGTGGGGAGGGCAGGAGAGGAGGATGGAAGTAACAGGTTCAAAATGTATCTTCTGTGCCCCTGCAAAGCTCCTGCGTAGGTTTGAGAATGTTAATTTGGGAAGATAAGGTCTTCCCATCTGTGAAGCAGGAGAAAGTGGACTTGAGGGAAAGTTTAGATGCTGTTTTTAGATGGGAGTAAGAGGAGTACAGTTGGGGAAAATGCATTTATAGATTTTACTTAAAATGGAGAAGGGTGTTTGTGGGGTGGGGGACAAGTGCAATGGGAGAAAACACATTTAATAGGCAGTTTTAGAGTTGGAAAATGGGGGAAAATCCATATCAAAATTTGCAGCAGTATTAAAGGAGATTTGTGGGTTCTTTATCAAAAAAGGTCATGTGCTTTAAGGCTGAGAGATGCTGCTCTCTTTGGGGAAATGGGGGTGGGGGTCATCATGATGGACAAGAGCCCTGTGCTCAGAGGCTGGAGACCAGAGTACTCAGCTCAGCACTTTTGAGAGCTGTGACTGTCAGAGCTTCAGTTCTCTGGGTTTTACTTTCTCCATCTGCCAAATGAAGACATTTGACTGGACGTCGAGTTCTTCGGTTACTTTTATTTTAGCTCCAGAATGCGATGATTCCTTCCTTTGGGCATTCATCTTGTTTCAAAGATACTCCCTGGCTCTGCAGTAAAGCAGAACAAAGTGATGCAGCCCAGAGTGGGGTGTGGGATGGGCCCTCCCTGGCTCCTCCCCTACCTTCCTGGACCTTAGGTGAGTGGTTCTCCTGGGTGAATGGAGAACACCAAGAAGCCGTTCCCTTCTTCAGAGCCCTCCATTTAACAAGCATTGCAGAGTCTGGCTCCACTGCAGTGAACAAACGCTGACTTCAGCCTTTACCCTGGGTTTCAGGTCACTCTGATTGTTTGCAAAACATGTTCTTTTTTTTTGTCACTTGCCAGTACTTGTTCTCTCTGTGAGTAAAACACAAACACATCCTGAGGGATGTTCTGCGCCACTTTGCAGCACTGCGGCTTCCACGCTCTGGCCTCCTTGGGCCTTCTGCTCTAGGATGAGGATGCTCCACAATCTCGGGAGACAGCAGTTGTTTTGACATGAATTTCAAGGAAGTTGCTACATGGCTTATTCCTTTGGAAATTTGAAAAGAAAAAAAAAGATAACTGTAACATTTTCAGATCCTTATTCTCAGGTTATTCAAGTCCAGAATTTTGGATAAGATTTTTGAAGAAAAAATTTATGCTTGAGATCCTTTTCTGTGTTTAAAGTGACTTTGGCCAGTTTGGGGTTTTACAGTGTTCAGGGAAGGGTTAAGAAGTTGATTTTGAAAGCACAGTCATGTGTTCTAGAAGTTGCTGTCTATTGACCCCTCCATTTAGCAAGTAAACCTTACACATTCCCGTGGTATGCCAAACATGTGGATTCATGGGCACAGTCATTGGAGCTTGAGTGCAATTTGACCCCTTTATGTTTACGAACTTTTTGTGCAAATTGCCTCATTCTTCAGACCAAGAATGGAATGAAAGAATGATCCCTGCATGTGGTTTCCAAGTTTGAGGCCTCATTTATGCTTTGCATTACAGAGCTGCCCTGCTTGTTTTGTTTTTATAAATTTATGTTAAGTTCCATCATCTTTTAAAGCAAATTCCTTTGAACTCTGAAAATCAGGCTGTAGGATGTATCAGATAAAAGTTTGGGAGGCAATTAAAAGATGAGGATGTGGGGTGGAGTGAAGGCTGCTCAAACAGGAAGATAGGAGAAACTCACCTGTATCTCCTAGCACCTTGCTGGGGATCTCCATGCATGCACAGAGCAGTCAGGTAGTTTACCAGTATTTTAGGGGGGATGATAGGCTTCGTACCCACAGTGTCTGAAAAGGAAGCCCTTGGATTTTCCACCTACTTTTCAGAGGTAACAGGAGGCATTGTCATATTTCACTTTATGGTCCAGATTTCCTAGAACTGTAACTGATGCTGGGTGGAAACTGTAGCAGTATAATTTACTTTATTATTTGGATAATACTCTGGAAGGAACCAAATACCTAAAACCAGGAAATGATAGTAGATATTTAATGGTTCAGAGATCAAATAAAAATTTACTGTCAGTTTCCTAAGTAATTGGAAAAAGCAGAGAGTACCTGGGAGTCTATCGTTATTGGGCATTAACAACTGAAACACACTCTTTCCATGAGCATTTTACTCATGGGGTGCCTTCCTTGGTTTTTCAGTTGAACCCAATTTCATCTGTCATTTTAAAAAAAAACACACAAAAACCTCAACTATTAGGGTTAAACAAAAGGAATCTTGAACTTTGAAATCCTTCAGTCAACCTTTCTAAAGTAGAGTTGGTTTTTTTCTCCTTGTTGAAATCGAGGAAATGGTAGTTGCCAATATGTTTGGATTTATTTTGTCAAAATGGGATTTTAGCACTTTTGATGCATTCTGGCAAGGTTGGTACATTTTTATCAAGTGCATTGCCTCACCACCACCACCCATAAAAATAAAAACTAAACTAAATAAAATATGAGCCAACAGAATTCTGTGGGAATGGCAAGGGTTTTTTTTGTTTGTTTTTAGTAGTAGTCTTTGCAGGACATTCCAGAGATGATAGTTGTATGTTTGTGTGTTTTTCTGAGGCACTCATGAATCATCAGGTAGATTAAATGTAAGTTCCATATATTTTTGCGGGTGGGAGTGTTCTGTTATTCAGTTCTAAAAAAAAAAACTGGTTCTCTTAAGGCTTATGTGGTACTTCTATTAACTAAAATGTATGATTATCTGGGACACTCTGTTCCCCCATCCATCCTGGATAACAGAGTTTCCTTTGAAAGTCTAGTTAATGTTTTGTGGTTTCTACACAGTAGTAAAAGTACTTTAACTTCAGGAGATGGGGCCAGCAATCAGATTTGATAATGGAAAATAATAATATGACATTTTATCATAATATATACTCTAAAATAAATGTTTACAAGTCCAAAAGTGTGCCATCAGGAAGTAACAAGATCAAAGGAGAGAAGATCAGAGCAGCTGGAAAGGTAATAAATGAACAGGTTTAAAGGTTACTGATCTGTAGCTATTGCTCTCCATGCTCCTCAGGTAGATTTAATTATGAGAGAGAGAGACTGACTGACTTACTCCTAAAGACATTTTTTCTCAAGCCACCCAACACAGTTTTTCAAGGCACAATGCTATGTTTAAAAAGCATATACTTTTTTAAGAGCTCAAGTTTAAATATGTAGTACAAACTTAAGGTCCAAGAAGGAAAATGGACCAAAGACCTTCACAGTCAGTTTATTCAAAAGGTAATGCAAATGGCCATGAAATATGTAGAGAAAATAATCCAACCTCACCAACAGCCACAGAATTGAGATAAGATTACCTACTTCCCCTTCTGACAGTAGCAAAGAAAGAAAAATGTAACCATGATGTATTTTTTTCCTTCTTTTTGTAAAGATTTGTCACTCTTGAGGTTCGATCAGAGAATGTACTGTGATCTCTAGAAGCATTATTCAGAAGAAGATTTCCACAAGTGATTTTGCAGAACTGTGAGGTCATTAAATAGGTGTGTATCCTACTTAGGGAGGCTTTGGAGGAGCTGTTCTTATTCATTTATTTAACACCTGTGAAGAGGCTTCACTGTAATGGGTATACATGTACAGGTGTACATGTAAAAATCTAAATTCCACAGGCCCTGTAAAAGCTCCCTCCACAGGTACCTCCCACATGTATCACAGTTTCCTGGTAAGTGGTTCTGCTGCTGTTGACAAAATTTCATCCAAAACACTGTACAGTTTGCCCTCTGTATCCATGGGTTTCACATCCCCAGATTCAACCAACAGTAGATTGAAAATATTTTAACAAAACAATAAAAATAACAATACAACAATTAAAATATACGAATAAGAAACAATATATTTCATGTCAGGGACTTTAGCATCCTCAGACTTTAGTATCCATGGCGAGTCCTGGAACCAGTCCCCCACATATAGCAAGGGATGACTATATGCTGTTCTCTAAATAGCATTTTCCATACGAGTGGCTGTATTCAGTTAAGTCACTATGTTAAGTCATTATGTTGACATAAATGTTTATGTGTGTGGAAAGAGGCTTTTGCATGGGTTGTTTTGGACTAACAATTTCTACCAAAATAAGTAGGAAGAAGTGATGTTTGTAGCCACAGCTATATAGCTTTGACCTTCTAAGGGTATGTGCAACAGACAGTGTATCAGTAGCGCTGATACTTCAGTAACACTAGTAAGGCTTGTAATTGCCCAGAAATGGGTACTAACACCAGTTTTAAGAGACGCAGCCAAAACCACAAAGCTGGAGGACTCTCCCTCTGAGTTTGGCCTCCACTTGGTTGAAACAGCCCCCAATTTATCCCTGTGGGACACAGGCCTGCCTTGTTAGGAAGTCAGCAGCATTTAGGAGCCCTCAGTACCTCACATAACTCTGTGTACAGTAACAGAGAGTGGAAATAGGGCTGTAAGCACGAACAACCAGACAAGTTATAAATATAGACTACTCTCTCAATACCACTTTAGTTAGTCATGGAGGGACAGTGTGAGTTTTATAAACTTATAAGGAATATACAAACAGTTCCAAATTTAAAATAACTTGGAGTAATTTTTAAGTGTGTGAAAAGAATATTTTTTCCACCCTGTCCATTTAAGCATCTGTGACAGGCAGTATTAAGTGATCGGTGTCTTTATGTACTCAAGCTCGTTGCTCACAGCACTGGGGAAGAGTTACAAAAGAGTCACTCGTTCTGAAGTGATTTCACTCTTTTTTGAGAAAGACTCAAAAATAGGGGGGTGGGGGTGAGTTCTGTGAGAGAGAGACACCGTGTTCATGTGTGAAGAAAGCCGGCCAAACCAACCTCACCATTGCTCGCTGGACGGAGCAGGGCCATCCTGCCTGCACTCTACAGTGTTTACTGCCCTCGTCCTTGATTTTCTTTTTTCCTCATTAAAACTTGTCTCTCCTTCCCAAGTTTGTATACAGACAGTCCCCAACTTGTGATGGTTCAGCTTACGATTTTTGGCTTCTCAATGATGCAGAAGCAATGCACGCTCAGTAGAAACCATACTTTGAGTGCCCACACATCCATTCTGTTTTGTACTTTCAGCACAGTAGTCAATAAATTACATTAGATATTCAGCACTTTATTATAAAATAGGCTTTGTGCTAGATGATTTTGCCCAACTGTAAGCTACTGGAAATGTTCTGAGCCTGCTTAAGGTAAACTAGGCCAAGGTATGATATTTGGTAGCTTAGGCATATTAAATGCATTTTCGACTTCAGATATTTTCAGCTTATGGTAGGTTTATCAGGGCGTAACCCCTTCAGAAGAGCATCTGTATAGGTTTTGAATATGAGTTTAAAAGAAAGAATTTTGGGATGATTTTAAAGGGCACTAGAATTTTTTTGAAAGTAATATTCTGTTTTATGAAAATATTGTGATAGTAAAAGGAGTGGAAGGTCAAATTCTTCTCCTTCCTTCCCCTTTCTTACTGGACTTTCTTCCTTTCCTTTTCCCTCACTGCCATCTAAGGAGACTTTCTGTGATGCAGCATAAACATCATTTGCCAGGTATTTCTGCAGGGATTAAGCTCATTCATATATTTTAGTCTCCATTAGTGGAACAGGTAACATATTGACATGGAGCAGAGAGAAAGGTCATACAACGGGTGACCATTCCCCTATAGATTAGATGGCTATGACTCTTTTCCCTGTTATCAAAGGATGATACAATCTAGTCAGTTTGATACAGTTAATCAAGTCCTTATTCCTTCAGAATAAATCTAGAGTGCAGATAGATTCTGGGGTCCAAATGGGCCTCTCTTCACCAAACTCCAGTCAGTATACCTGTAATTTTATCACTACACATTAACAGAAAAGCTTATAGGGCTCATTTTCCCGCAATGGGAATCATGAAAATCAAAATTTATGAATGAAAACAAAAAGCAATGAAATATTGATACATGCTACAGGAATGAACATTTAAGACATGCTAAGTGAAAGAAGCCAGTCACGAAAGGCCACCTGTTGTATGATTCTATTCATATGAAATGTCCAGAATAGGCAAATCTATACAGACAGAAAGTAGATTAGTGCTTACCTAGGGCTAGGGAGGGGATGGGGAGTGGGAGGGATGGCTATTTTCTTTAGGGTAATGAAGATATTCCCTGATTGATTGCGGGTGGGTGGCATTTGCAAAACTTTGTGAATATAATAGAAGTCGCTGAATTGTATACTTTAAGTAGGTGAATTATACGTTATGTGAATTACATTTCAGTAAAGCTGTTATGAAGAATGTATGAAGAAAGGAAAAAAATAATCTATAACCCATAGCAACCCAAACTAGCACCTCAGCCAGAGGAGGATCCCTGAGCCATCTTCTGCTTCTCAGCCTTTGTATTAATTGCTATTTCCTGCCTGGTATCTTTGTGTTGATGGCTTCTTTCTTTACTCTTACTAATTAGCTCTCAAAATCTCTATTTAATGATGATGCTATTTATAACTTTCCTCCTTCTTGTTTCTTGGTTGTCCTTTTTTAGTGTGTTTGTTTTTCTGTTTTCTCAATACTCTGCCCAGCATTGCTTGTTAGTTCCTGAGACTTAAATGATCCAGTGTGCATTGTCAGTAGGCGATTATTTCTTTTGCTCATTAATGAAGTATTCACAGATGCATTCAGCAGCCAAACCTTTTGGCTTGCCTTCTGTCCTAGACAGTGAGAGTCTGCTTGGTACTTGTATATTTTTGTGAGCCTTGATCGTATGCTCGGGGAAGTTACAGAACTGTTATTTCTTTTCCATGACAGAGTTTCAGTCTTGCCGAGCTTGGTGAATTGATGATGAGAATGAACTCTGGTTACCTAGACTTGTTTGGGTGGAGCCATCATTGTAGATTATCACGTCTTCCTGGGTCTTGTTGGTCTAGCTTCCTAATAGCACAGTCATTTATATATGGTTACATTTGCCCCATAGAAAGTGCTGCTGTAAGTACCTTCAGTTGTAGAAGCAGCTGCTTCAGTGTTGCAACTTAGCAGAGATTTGTGCTGGAAAAATGCCCTTAAGGGTTTCTTTTGCTATGACTCAATAAATAAAGGCTTAGGGGGTTGTACGTTATCGCCTTAATATCGCCTGGATGCTTGACCCTTTTCCAGAGTGTCATGTTTCATAGGTTTTGTTCTTCAGATAAGTGGTATGCCTCAGGGGGAAGAAAAGGGTGCTAGGAGTGACGATTTATTTCTTCCTTCTGGTTGCATGCTTAAAAAGAAAAGTAGAATGAAGGGAGCTCCCATAGCCCTTTCTTTTAGACAGCAGAGAAATGCTGAAACGATGTGCCGCCATGGGAAGTTGTAGGTGAAGAGGCGGTGGTGGACAGTCACGAGGATCTGGGGTCGAAGCCCAAGTTTGCAGCTCTACAGCTCTGTGCCCTTGAACATGTTATTTAATCTATCAGTGGTCATCTACAATGAGAATAACGATACTGCCCCCTTGTGACTATTAGGGGATTAAATTAAATGATGTATGTAAAATGCTTAATCATGTCAGTGAATGTTAACTTTACATTCATAAAAAGTCCTGTATTCAGACTCTATGATATAAATTTCATTCATATAGGACAGACTTAAATAGTTACTATGAAAAAAGAAAACCTAGGAATTTCAGGTAATTAGAAGCTCAGGATGAGCCAGCTAAGCATGATGGATGTTAGTTATTTTTAAGATCATACAGAGAGACTCCAAGCAAATTGACTTGGGCATGGAAGACCACTGTTGGTCTTTTAGTCCCACTATTCTAACTGCTTACTTCTGCACTTGTTAGAATAGGTTTGGGGGCATGTTAAGGAGCAGTGGTGTTTGTGTATGTTGCATGAGCTGTGACTAAGTCATTTGGAGGGAGACCATGATTACCATCTCAGAATATGTAGGTCTTGAGTACTTGGAAGTCTCACCTGTCCAAGAAAGCACCCAGCTCCCATATGTATCATTCACCTGAACAAGGGCTGGGGAGCATGCTCATAGAAAAGTGCCTTTTCAATGGGCGCAAGGAGGAGCTTGGTCAGGATGGTGCTGTCTGGTGGTAGAGTTGCACTTCCTCTAAAGTAGCGAGCTCCCTTAAACATTACTGGAAGAATCACCTAGGTTTTGTAGAGAACTGTTTTGGATTGGCATGAGATGCATAACCTCTAAACTTCCTTTCAATTCTATGAGTCTGTGATTGAATGAAAAGGAGGAAGTGGCTGCATAAGTCCTTGTTGCTTACGAACTGGGCCAAGCAGATCTCAAGGCCCCAGTCCTGCAACCCAGTGTCACTTCAGAAGGAGTAGACAGTGGGGGAGCAGAGTTGAGAGAGGCAGAGTGATGAGTGAAAGTATGTAACTTCTTGACACCCCCCCCCCCCACCCGAGTATTTTAGAAAGTTCATGTGTTAACACGAGGATGCCTTGTCCTGGGGTCTTCCTGTTAGGAAGGAAGCAGACTCAAAACTGAGTCTTGAAAACCCTTTCAAAGACTACAAGAGGAAAATTAATAAAATGGACATCAAATGTCAAAAATAAATAAATAAATAAATACATAAATACATAAATACATAAATACATAAATATATATTTATACCACAAAAAAAAAAAAAAAAAAGACTACAAGAGGAACTCCTTCGTACACAAGGGTCTTGAGATAAAATGAGAGCTTTAAAACCCTCTGCCTTAACAGGTTAAAAAACTGTGCAGTCTGACCCTTTTACTAAGCAGCCTTGCTGTACACACTTAGAGTTCTGCTCTAGTTACCTGCCCGTGTGCCCCTTGCAGTTCTGGTTCTCTTGATAACCTTTAAATGGGCACAGTTTCCTTTAGGTTCAAATAGACAAACTGAGGAGTCTTTGATTCTAAGCATAAAATGTCTCTTCTGGGTCTGGCTACTATGGTGGAATATTTTCTCCAGATCAGGAGGTGATTTCTTTTTGGCTTTCAGTTGCCAATGTGATTTTCTTTTATGAACCTTTATGACACAGAGGTTGCCACTTGAATTTTCTTTTGTCCTGTGTAACTGATTCCACATAATGGCTACAGTTTTCCAGGCAGAAGCTTGTTTGGAATGTGCTTTAAACTCTGCCTGTTCAGTGGGGTTTTCCTTTAGCTATTCCTCAGGATGACCAGAAACTTGACAGATTCTTCTTGTCTTCCTTTTGAAAAAATTGTCTTTCTCTGTCTCTCTCCCCCTCTCCCTTCCCCACTCCCCAAGTGTGCCCTGGGATTCTGTCCTGGCTCTTCTGGGCATCCTCAGACCCCACCCCACCACCGACCGACCCCTCCCCATCTGTCTACTTACACATCCCATGACATTCCCAGCTCAGACCACTCCTAATTGCATCCATGCAACCACATGCCGGACCTTTCTACTTGGATGTGTACACAAACACAACACGTCCCCACCTGAACCAATCTTTTCCTACCCCTGAAATGGAAAATTCCACACACGTATCCAAATTCTCTGAGATACATCTTGAATCTTCCCCACCTTTCCCCATCTGCACTGCTGTCGCCTTGATCCGGGTCACCATTGCAGCTTGAAGAGATGGATACCTTCTAAAATGCACATCCTGCTTTAAATCATCCCTTTTCGCTTAAGAGCAATCCAAACTCCTGTTGGTGAGATAAAAGGCCCTTCCAGGCTCTCTGTAACTCAGGGCTCACCGTCTTTCCTCCCAGTCTCCCCCACCCCTCTGCTCTTGGTGCTTCCATCCTTCCAATCATACTGAAGTTTTCTTTGTTACCTTTGGTTCTCTTGCCTGTGCTCCCTGTCAGCTCTGCCAACACCCCCATGCATCTGCTAGCTCCTACTCACTTGTTGGGCTCCAGCCTTGGAAGCACCTGCCCCTGGCAAGCCATCCTAATGGGCAGTTTGCTTTCCCCTCTCACTGTTTGCCCTCAGGCTATGAGCCCCAGAGGGCTGGTTGAGTACCTGAATCTGCCCTGTTTGCAGGACCTAGGCAAGGGCCAGGCTGGTAAGGTCAAAAAGAGTCTTTCTCATTTCCTCACCTGAGCTAAATGCTCTCTAGAGGAGAATGCTCATAGCCTTGGGTGGACTTAGGCAGAGCTGGGTGGGGGGGGGACTGTGCCCATCAAAGCTAGAACCCACTCCCATGCTTTTTCCTCCTTTCCCTTTTTTACCCCCTCCCCATGGTCTCTGATGGAGTCAATTCTCCTTGAAAGGAAGAAATATAAAGTTTCTCTAGACCATATGTCTCCCTGATGCACTTTGGAGGTTAAAAATGACTTTGCTGAAGTTAGTAGCAGTTAATCTTTATGCAAAATGGTACATGCCTATTAGTAAAGGCATCCCTCTCTTTATATAGAACAGTAGTATGTCACTTAGGGCAACCCAGAAATAGCTAAGATGTCCCTAAACTACTCTGTATTTTGATTCAGAAGCTTTACCTTATTTGAACATCCACAACTGGTTCTATATTTTAGAAATTATTTTGGAAAAATATGTGTTTGCATTGTAAAAAAAGAAAAAAAATAAGTGTGGCTAAGTGGTCCCTCTTTCAATAAGAGACTGGGTCTTTATCTTATAGCTGAGCACTTTATTATCATATGCTTTTAAAAGTGGTTTTTCTGAGCTAAAAATTGTTAAAGAACTTTCTGGCAAGAAGAAAAACAAAAAAACAACCCCCCCCCCCCCCCCCAGAAACCTAGAAAGAATTTAATAAATACAGGGACTCTGGGGAGGGAGTTAAATGCTGATGCGTGTGACTTTTTCCTCTCCCTAAAAAATGTAGAGAATGAACTTTCAAATGCAGTGCCTCATTTTTATGTGGTTGTGACCCCAAACCAATCCTTTTAGTGGTCGATGTGGGACATGTTGTTAGCTTTTCCAACAATTTAGGTAGGCTTTTGTTTTTATTGTTGGTCTTCGTAAGAATTCCAAGTAATAGAAGATCTCATGGGCAAAATCAGTGTGTTTTTTCCTCTTGTTTGTTAGTTTATAGCAGCTTCCATTTTCCTCTTATTATTAAAAGTTGAAATGCCTTTGATCGTGCTCGGTGTGCTCCTTATGCATGGAAGCCAGAGAAAAGGTTCCTTTTCCTTTCTCCCATAGCGCCGTAATTAGAAATTTGGTTACTGTACTAAATTTTAAGTTTTGGCATTCATATGGAGCCAAATCCATCTGCTGGCGAGACACACTGCCCGGGGCTTTTCAAGAAATCCCTTAATAGTCCTGAACACTAATAACATTTATATACATTGAGAAGAGACAAAATTTACAACAGGCTTCTGGGGCTGGCTCCAGGACTCTCTAATCCCAGACTTCCCCGTGTTCTCATGCCCACCTCCGGAATCTTCCCAGACGGTGCTTCAGCCCGGGGGAGTGCCAGCCTGCATCTCCAAGCGTGCAACCACTTACGCAAGGAGTTTGTCCTCTGACAAACAAGTCACCTCTCCTTCTGACCTTCTCTCCTCCCCATCACACCCTATTTTTACTCTCTGCCCAGAGGGTTAGACATGTGTTTGTGTACAGTTTACAGCATTAACAGAATATTTTGATTTAGGATCCCTTTAAGAGGAGTCATTCTGTCTATAAAGAAAATGGTTTTACCTAGCTTATGCTTTACTGAGATTCCTTCTGAAGTAGCTCCTGCCACTGAAACAAAGCCCGCTTCCCCAGCCTGAGTGTTAGTTGGTGGGGGTGGGAACTGACTTACCAGGTGGTTCCATTTAACTGACCCCTTTGGGAGGTCTCAATGGGCCAATGCCCAGAGAAGCTGTTTCCAGGGAACTGGGGGATGGAAATGCAAAACCTCTCTACAGGTATTTATTATTTGTTCTCTCCTCCTGGAAAAGCTCAGCTTTTACATTTGGCTGTAACTGATTACAAGCACATGCATGGGGACATTTTTCTGTTCTTTAAATGCTCTTGAGTTTTTATTACAACATTAATAGCTATTTGATCTTAATATCTGTTACTTGTCATTTTATATGGCATTTTTTTAAATTGTGAGGAAAAGGGTGTTCTGTAAGTAGATATTGGTCTCAGTAGGTCTCTGATGATGATCATAAGATTCTTAATCAGTTTTCCCTTTCTCGTGCTAACATGTGCTTACACATTGCCTTTGCACGTGCTTACATGTGACTCCAGTTGTGGTGTTCTTTATTCTTTATTATTCTCCTCCTGCTCATCTTTCTGCTTTCACCTCCAGGCTCAGCATCTCTGTGAAACTTTCCCTGGTACCCAGGGGCCCAGGAAACACCATGCACCTCCACTCACTCTTGTACTTACCTTTTGTGTTGTCCGTTCTGTGAGGAGAGAGACTTCCACTGATCCATATGTGCTAGGCAGAGTGCACAGGTGCAGCACACTCAAAAAATGGTTACCAAATGGATAAATAAATGAAGGACAGATGGATTTATATTCTGATATCAGTTTAAAAACCTGACATCAAGATATGCAATTTCAGTGTTTCATTAGATCTTGAACCTTGAAGTGACTGCCATAATGGATATATTTGGAATTAAACAATTATTTAATCTATTTGATTATTAGATATCTTGAGTGGGAGATTTGATAATAGAATGTGTGTGTGTGTGCTTACTGCAAATATACTAGTCTTGAAAATTCAGATTTCTGTTATCCTCTTCATGATAATAACCTTGGTAGACAATATATGAGGGTACTTAAAAATTTTGTGGAAAAATGGAATTAATGTAATACAAATCTTTCCATGGACTTTTTGAAGATCCCTCATATATATCTGCACATTTTAGGAGCTCCTACAACCTGTACTCTTCTGGTGTGATCAGAGATAATTAACTTCTTGTTATTTGTTGGGTAGATTAGTTTTTGGAAATAGCCAGAAGTCATTGAGAGACAGTTGCGGTGAACAAAATAATATAAACCAACAGGAATGGTTTTCTTCTTCACTTGCAGATACCTCTGAAGGTGTGTCTCAGTTGGGATTAGTTCAGTTGCATATAACAAATAGCAGTCACTTAAACAAGTTAAAGTTTATTTCTCTCTCACCTAAAGAACTCCACAGGTAATAAGTCCAGCGGTAGCTTAGTGGCTCCACTGTCATGAGGGACAAGTTCCTTTTATCTTGTTCCACCATTCTTATGTGTAAACCCCGTGGTCCAAGGTGGCTGCTTGAGCTCCATGCATTATTCCTGCATTCCAGCAATCAGGGAGGGGGGGAGGGCCTGCCCTGTCTGTTTTAAGGAGTCTTCCAGGAAGTTAGTCAAAAAGTTTGCTTATATTCATATTTCACTGGCCAGAACTTGAGTAATGTAGCCACTTATAGTTACAAAGGAGGGTGGGAGATGTAGTATCTTGCTGGATAGCAATATCCCAACTAAAAAGCAGTGTTCTATTACCAAAAAGATAAGACGCATAAATAATGGAAGGCATTCTTTTGTTTCTGCCGAAAGATGATTTAAAAGGAGAAAGTTAGAAAGTTATTTTAAGTTTGACAGTATCATGAGAATTAATCTGTTTTCTTCAGAGATGATGCTGTTCATTTGAATGTTTAAGTTCTGATATCTGTTTTTAAATTCACCTGCTGGCAGTGAAATAGGAACTCCTGAACTCAACTAGTGGGTGTGTAGATTGGTATAAACTTTCCAGAGGACAGCTTTACCCAGCAAGATCAATTCTGGAAATTGACTTTAATGAAATAGTAAGGATGTTCATGAAGATCATAGTGCTGATTGTATTAATAAAAAGTTGAGAACAAAGGAAATGTCTACTATAGTTATAACTTATGATACACTCTACAATAGGATATGATGTTGCTGTTAAATGATTGTGGAATTCACAGTCTATTTTGCCAAAAAATGCTTTCAGAATGCCTTGATCCTTTCTTTATAGATATTTGTATTTATATATCCAGGCACATGCATAAGAAAGAATCTGGGAGGGTCCACGTGAAGGTATTGATAAAGGGGCCATTTTGGGAAAGGGGATTTATGTGTTCTTTTTATGTTCTCATCTGGGATCTCTGATTTTTTTTTTTTGAGCATGTATTTTTATTATAAGAAAAAGCATATAATAGAATCTTCACACAGTATTGCATGTCAGTCTAAAAAAATATATATATATATGTAAATAATTTTGCACTGTTTTCCAACTCAAGGAAAAAATAGGAAATGTATAATGCAAACCAGATTTCATATTTTGTTGATTTATACTTTACTTATGAGTAGGGCTAATAGCCCATAGAGTGTGATCATGACAGCATTGTTATGGAAATAAATGCCAGCTCATCTATTTGGGATGTGAATTGTGGATCTGTGGTTATTAGACACTGCTTTCACTTAACTTTAGCACGGAGGAGCTTGGAAGACATGGTTTCTAATATCCTGTGGTTCCCTGGGCTCAGAACTACTACTTGCCCACCTACCCCCACCCCACCCATGTTCTTAGACTTGAGAATGACCATCAGACAGGGTGACTTCTTAGTGATCTAATAGGTTAGGGTGTGCAAATAAGTTATTATCATCATTTATTTGGGGTAAAACTTCTCATGTGGTATAAGCAGGCACAAACTTTTCTAAAGCCATTTTTGTAAACCTGAATGGTATCATCTTTATTATATTGTGGTTTAATCATTTTCAAAACAAACGAGCATTTCTGCACACTAAGGCTTTTAAAGAGTTTTCAGTAAGAAATATACTTGAAATGCAGAGTGAGCAGAACATAATGCATATAAAGTACTAAAACCATGGTGTTCACGAAGGACTTCCACATGATCATGTGGGCCTCAGACAACCTTCTCATGTGGGTATGATCACCCCATTTTACAGAGGAGAAAAGAGAGGATCAGGGTCACAGTGCTACTGACTCATCCCAGACCAAACAAGGAGTACCTAGGAGAGACTGGACCATAACCTCTCTACTCTCTTCAAGTCTAGTGAGGGATGGAAGGACGGCGATTTTGGGTGGGGGTAGGGAGTTTGTTTTGTCTCTTCAGTGAGTGATCTGTGCTGGTGTTGGCAGGGAATGACCCCAAAGGATGCTGCCCAGCCTCACCACTGTCTCTGCTCTGTCCCCACAGTGTGCCCGAGCACGTGCGGGAAGCGGGCGTGCACAGAGAACAACGAGTGCTGCCACCCTGAGTGCCTGGGCAGCTGCAGTGCACCTGACAATGACACGGCCTGCGTGGCCTGCCGCCACTACTATCATGCCGGCGCCTGCGTGCCTAGCTGCCCGCCCAACACCTACAGGTTTGAGGGCTGGCGCTGTGTGGACCGCGACTTCTGTGCCAACATCCCCAGTGCCGAGAGCAGCGACTCCGAGGGCTTTGTCATCCACGACGGCGAATGCATGCAGGAGTGCCCCTCGGGCTTCATCCGCAACGGCAGCCAAAGGTCAGTCACAGTCACATTCCCCAGGGAACTGAAAGATTGACCGTAAGTTGTTTCGACTGGGTGGGGCCTTGGGGACATTAATGGAGATGAATCCATTTGAGAGGGCTGGCATAACTTAAATTTTTGATGGGATTCTAGGAGCAATTGGAATTTTTTTTGTCCCCCAATTCGTCATTTTATGTTTAGTTTTAAAAATATACCATTGCCTGGCCATTTGAAATTAAGTACCTGGCTTGCTGGCTCAGGTATCTGGAGTTCACAGTCTCCCTGTACACTTGCCAGGCTGCTGAGAGGCAAGGGACTGTAGTTTTCAGTTTTCCTTGCCTGCGTGCTACTCAGCACTGGCTGAGTGAAAGCTCTGGGAATGCAGAAGGAAAGACAAGACAAGCTGCCTCCAGGACCTTTGAGGCCAGTGGGCAGGCCTGAAACATCTCTTAGTGCATGCTCAGGCCTGGTGCCTGAATTAGCAGCAGCTCAGAGTGAGCAGCAGATTCACGTGAGCTGCGTCTTCCATCGGCCCACCCTACCTCTCACCCTCCACCTGCACCCTCCCTTGGGGTCCAGCACTTTTCTTCCTAAACTTTGAGACTTCACTAAGGAAGCAAAGAAGCTCCCTATAACAGATGCCATCCCTCTTGTGTACACCAGCTGGACTTCTGTAACTTTGTCATTGGTGTATGTGTTTGAAAATGAGATGCTAGCATTGTTACAAAATGTAGAGACTGTCACTTTGGAAATAAAAGAAGATTAGAGGTTTGGGGCTGCTGTTCCCTTCCCTGGAGCTGAGCAAAGGACTTGTAGGAAAGTTCTGTTGTGATAATAAGCCAAATATCTCCTTCATGATTAGCGCCTGGTGACCCTTAAATTGCTGGGTGTTTTAAAATAAAACTATTCTACAAATATAAAATACTGCTAAAAAAGTATATATTAATTTTGAATATAATGTTTGCTGTAGTCTATTTCCATAAACTACTCAAGCCTTTATTAAGGGGGTACTGTTTCTAGTGTAATATTTGGAGATGTTACTCCTATTGTAGGCTTACTTTCAAATCAAAGATAAAACTCACATTCTTTAATAGTATTAGACGTAGAGCAGCTTTCTGCCTATTATAATTTCTATAACCATTATAATAGCAAAATGAAAATATTACTATAAATACTTTAAAATTATAAATGGGACAAGAACCCTATTGACCCCTAAAGTATACATATTTCACCCAAAATAGATCTACCACATTCTATTTATATTTTATTGGCAGCCTAAAAAGGTAAATAGGCTTTACCAGTGCAAAACTTCAGGCCCTGGGGCAGTGCCTGGAACAAAGTTGAGGTTCAACCAAATTAAGATATCACCTTCCTCTTGAGAGGGGGTGACTGGTCCATAAACTCTGCACGATACTGTCTTTGTGTTGTGAATACATTTTCTTATGTTATTTAGAGGCATCCAGTCATTCTGCAGCTATCAGAGTAGTGGGTACAGTGGGAACCACACTGTACAGTTGAAGGTGTTGTTTTGTTCACTGCAGTGCATTTTTGAAAGAATTGAGCCACTATTTTCCCTACCTATTCTTATGGTCTGTTCATAACTACAGATCTACCTTTACCGTTTTAAAATAAAACACCATCAAGAAATAATAAATCCCTCTCTCTCAGCCTTTACTTACTTTAAAATATTTATTTTTTTAATACTGTTTGCACCCTCTCTGTACCAGAATGGATTTGAGGAAGCTTAATGTATAAACATGTAATGAGAACACTTCCTTAGAAAAAACATTTCTTAACTGCTAGATAGTTTCTAGACATTTTAACAAAGGTGTTTGGTTCAAATATTTCTATTTGAGTAAAAGATGGAAGAAATTAAACATACACTTATATTACAATCCAGCAGCTGCAACCCTAGATATTTATCCCAGAGAAATGAAAACTTATATCCATATAAAAACATGGGCACAGTTGTTCATAGCAGCTTTGTTTGTGATAGCCCCAAACTGGAAACACCTCAGATGTCCTTAGCAGGTAAATGATTAAGCAAACTGTGGTATATCTATGCCATGGAATATTACTCAGCAATAAAAAAAAAAAAAACAACCATTGAAATACACACAACTTGGATGGGTCTCAAGGACATTATTCTGCATGAAAAAAAGCCAGTCTCAAAGGTCACATACTGTATAACTCCATTTATATAGCATTCTCACAATGACAAAATTATAGAAATGGAGAAGAGATTAGTGGTTGCCAGGAATTAGGGATACCGGTGGCTGGGACAGAGGAAGAGACTATGAACAGGCAGCATGAGGGAGGTCTTTGTGGTGATAGAACGGTTCTGTATCTTGATTACGGTGGGGAGGGGACTGTACAAATCTACACAAGGATACACTGACGCAGAACTACACACACACATTGTTCCAGAGTTTGTTTCCTGGTTTTGATATTACGTTAGGTAAGATGTGGTAACCATTGGAGGAAATTTGTCAAAAGGTACATGGGACCTCCGTGTACTATGTTTGCAACTCTCTGTGAACCTATAATTATTTCAAAATAAAAAGCTTTTTTAAAAGGGAAGGTGTGGAGATTATATGCTATGTAGGTAAATTAGAAACAATAAAAGACCAAAAAAAAAGTGATGAAAGGAAGGCACTACCAAGGCTGGAAATGAGCATGTTGAGTGTGGTGTGGGAGGAAGACTTTCCCTGGCTGCCTTTGGTAGGTCCAGTTCTTGGGGATATCTTTGGAAACCTTGTCCCCCATTCTCCTGACAGGAAATCAGAAAATACCAGAGAACTTTGGTTACCTATGTACTTTTAAACAAAACCAAACCCTGTATCTTTGCCTTAGATGTGAAATAAAGTTCCAGAGAGAAAAAAGACTTTAATAGAAAGAGCTATAACTTATGCTGTTTTTCTTATCTTCACGAAGGTTAAAAGATCATTAAAGAACAATAATGTGAATATAATGGCTCTCCAACTTACCATCCTATTACACACACCTCCCATAAAGCTGTATCATTTATCTTGTTTGGTAATCGACCCAACTTTCTGACGCTTGTTCTTTATATAGCTATAGATCTCAGAGGTTCAGCTGGATTAGCATTTTGTCTGCTGTTTCCTAAACAGTAAGCAGGAAAAGTGCCAGTCTTACTTGTCCCTGACTCTTGGTGGTTTGTGGCATGTTTAAGATAGCATTTGAAATAGGAGTTCATTACAAAGTAATAGAAATTCCTTTTTATTGTGTATGCAGCAAAAACAACATTTGGATCAATTTCCAAGTTTCTGCAAAACACTGTGAAAAAATAATTTCAGTTGTGCTTTTGCAAGAACATAATGAATCTGTGCTGTACCACATGCCTATTGGAATTCCTCACTGGGCTTTGCTGAGACACTGACTGCAGGAGTTAAATTCCTGTTAGTGGCAGAGACACTACAGTCCCTTTGCAGTCGCTGTTGACTGTCCCAGCTGCTCCTCTGGGTGTGCAGGCAAGAACCAGGACATCCGAGAGCAGCTCTGTTCTCCGAAGCCTCCAGAGCTTCCTTTCTGCAAGGAAGTGTCTCCCACATGGAACCAGCTGGCTCACCAGTCAATATCCTATGGTACACACATGCCTCAAGGATGTATCATGTATTTAGTCTGGAAACAAGCATCACGCTTTTCCTTTGTAGGCAATTTCTCCTTTTGGTTGCAATTTGAGGGGCTTATCCCGAGTGGGCATGGGGATGAGATACTGTGTGACTACTTGAATGCTTTTTGTAATGTGTCCTATAACAACTGAAAAGCATATGCTAACAATTTTTTAATGCGAGGAGACAGATTCAGTTCTCTGTTTTTTTGGTTGGTTCTTTATCTTCAACAGCATGTACTGCATCCCTTGTGAAGGTCCTTGCCCCAAGGTCTGTGAGGAAGAAAAGAAAACAAAGACCATTGATTCTGTTACTTCTGCTCAAATGCTTCAAGGATGTACCATCTTCAAGGGCAATTTGCTCATTAATATCCGACGAGGCAGTAAGTATTTCATCCCTCTAGAAGAATGGCTGGATCTCTTGGTTTTCTTTTGTTGATGCTTTTTGTGCCTCTGTCCCTGAGTCACAACTAAAATATGGGCTTAGAAAAAGAACGTGGTGCGTAAGTCTCATGCATGACGTCTTTCTTTTGAGTTTCCCTCTGAGATAAAAAACAGATTGAAAGGCAATCTGTTTTTTAGCCATTGGCACAACATCTTTCCCTGTAAAGAGGGTCATCCCTCCTCTTTCTGTTACTCACATCTTGCGCAGGAGAGACAAGTCTCGACACACAAACCCCAGAAGAGATTGTTGGATCAGAGATATGATTCAGCAGATTGCAGCTGTAGCCAAATCCACACATCTTTAGATGCAAAGAATTTTGGTTACTTGGTTATATTGAAGAGATTGAGCAAAGGGAAGAGTTTAATCATGTTAAAATTGTATTAAGTCCAAAAGAGTGGTAGATCTCCAAATTTATTTCTGAGAGCCAAAAAGATACAAGTGTGTGTCTTACCCCTGTAGAACCGCCTTTGTTTGCAGTAGATGGCATTCATGGTAACTTGCTTCTAAATTGCATATGTGCAAAGCATTTCCCATTGACTTATTCTGTGATCTTTTCACCTCTGATCTTTAATTGACAAGGGCCTCTAGTAATGGTGCCTTAAGTTCTCTACAACTGGGACCACTTGGTCAAGGTCCTGATAGTTTTATAAACTAAGTAAATATACTAAGAAAACCTTGGAGTTGAAAGGAATTTTTTTTTCCTTTTGTAAATCATTTTGTGAAGAATTTTTTTAACAGTTTGAGGGGGAAAATGACTAATGTATTTATTCTGTGAATTTATTTTTCCTTAATATTTGCTAAATGATTGAAATGTATTCTTATGGTTTAGAGATGGCAGAAATGAGTTTTTGCTTCGTTCTTTTGAATTTTTTGATAGCCCTAGTTTTTCACGAGATACCCCATACCCCCCCCCCCCCTCCACAGTGGAGATAATTCTGTTCCCCACAGATAGAACTTTCTTACCCTCATGGTATTTCTCAAGTTTTATTCTTTTTGCTCTTACTGCATTTCTTCATTTACTCATCCGTAGAAGATACCTTTTAAGTACCTAAACTGTCTTTTAAAGAAGTTTTTCCTATCTTGAAGATAAAAATTTAATACATGAAGAAGTTATGATTAGAGAAGCAATTGGTAATATTCATGCATAATGGTAAAATATGTCCTCCAGTTTATGTCCAGTGCAGGGAATGGGCTGGATTTAGGGTGATAGGACATCTCATTGGAAAGGAGATTTCCCAGCCTTGCTCCGCATTTAAATTCAGAATATCTTCCTTAAACCATCAACTGTAAGAAACCTTATCCTTCAGGAAAGTACCCTTATGCTTTTATTTTTATCAATTCAAAGCAAAATAGAACCTTTTATTAAATAAGTCTTCATAAATCATACCCAGTAAAATCCCATTAATTGAACCACACCCAATTCATTATAGTCTTTATTATAATTTTTGCCAAAGCAGAACTGAAGTTTATGTTTCTTATTTACCATGAGAAAAAGGTAGGCTAAACAAGATGAAAAGAAACCCACCATTTATATATCGTATTGTTTTTACATCTGTATTAGCAACTGCTTTTCCAGCTATTTTCTAATTATGAAAGTATTACGTGAGCGTTATAGAAAACTTAGAAGTGCAGAAGTGAATTTTTTAAGAATCAAGTGCAGATAGCCATTGTTAATGTTTTGGAATACCGTATTTTCATCCAGTCTTAGTAAGAACGGATCTTTAAATATAGATCCCTGTATCTTAGGAACTAGAAACGCAGCAAAGGCAGTTCTTAATGAGACCGAGAAAATGTTGTTTATTTAATAGTTGTGCCCTTGCGTGGTGGAGGCAGGACTGTTGACAGAGCATATTAAAAGATGTTCCCCAGATCTGTCAGCCTTAGCTAATTGGCAGTCTGATATTTATGATTTTACATTCTGTTAATCAGCTTGGGAGCTGCAGTACCTAGCCTCCCAGAAACTTGCCTTCCCCTGCCTCGGAGGCCTCATCCTGGGGGCGGTTGTTGAAAGTCAAGGCTAGGGAAGTGTTTTTGCCAGGGCCTGAGCATCTCGGTGAGCACCTACCATTGAATTGTTCTCTACATGTTTGTAAGAATCTGAGTATGTCACTCTTACACCAAGTGAGCACTTAAGTGACACAGCCCCCTTTTACCATAGATAACATTGCCTCGGAACTGGAGAACTTCATGGGACTTATTGAGGTGGTGACGGGCTACGTGAAGATCCGCCATTCCCACGCCTTGGTTTCCTTGTCTTTCCTAAAAAACCTTCGCCAGATCTTAGGAGAGGAGCAACTAGAAGGGTGAGTGCTCAAACTTCCATAAGCTGACATCCTCCTATTACAAAATAAGTAGTGCTCTTGTAAAACTCTAGTTACGAAGGTAAGAGCCCTTCCTATTAAACAGAAGAAAGGAAGAAGCCACAGTATTGCCCAGGTTGCCTGGGTGATGGCCTGTCTCCCCGATAGGATCTTGTATTGAGTCATGATTCTCCATCCTTAGGACACTGTTGTTTTGGAAAACAGAGATGTTTTCATTCTTACTGGGTTGTGACTCATCAGTCAAGGGTTGCGTGTCTGATGGTGGCCAGTGAGGCAGCAGACAGGGATGCCCTTGGGAGCTCTTTCTTCCAGGAGTGACAACAGTCAGTCTAAAGTGCTTACCTTCCAGTGAAACCATCATTTATGTAAAATCCATCCCATCTTTTAAAATAGGGACTGTTCATTTTGTTCTAAAGAAATCCCGATTCACAAAATTGTTTTTATTGATTGGTTTATAGGATTTGCACTGTAGATCGAATTTTTGCCTTCACAGAGATGTGCTGTGTGATAGGGCTTTTAAAATGAGCATGAGCTTTTCATTGGGGGATACACACTGGTGCTCGTTGCGTACACAGTTTCATACCAGCCGCTAGTGTGTGTGCACCTTTGCATATGAAGTTTTCACATTCCTCCTTTTTAAATATAGTTCTTGCCTGGCTTTAAGCTAAGGCTTTGAAAGAAAAGGAGTCATCAATTAAGGAGTGAATTCCTTCCAAAGAGAATTTGGGAAAATAATTTAGGAAAAAAAGAGGTGGGAAGGTCATGGGAAAGGTTATCCTTGCTGATTTATCTGCCCAAACTGGATAAAGTTACCGCATAAGGGTTTCTTTACAACCTCCCTGTTTTTCTCAGACTAACTCTTGCTCAGTCTTAAATTCTTAAAATTCCATCATCTGATATAGCTAAAGAGAGAGGGCAGCTCTTCATTCCATCCTTGAAAAGCACACTGTCCTCCACACTGGGAACACTGATTCTTTAGAAAAACTTCTTTCACATTGCGAATCCAAGGGAGCTGCCTCTGTGCCCAGGCCCAGAGTGTCCCAGGAACTTATGTGACAAGCTGGAGCCCTGCCAATTTGAGGTGATGGTTATTGTTGGTTGTATTAAATTTTAAAATGGGGTTTGGCTCCCCATACCAGGCAGCTGCAAAACAAAAACAAAAACCAACAAATTTTAAAATGAATTATAGCTTAGGTTTTTTTTGGTTTTTGGTGTTTTTTTCCTACTAGATTTGTGTTTCTGGAATTCCTGGTGTCGGTAAACACTTTTTCTTTGGATTGGTAACTGTCAAATATTCCTGCTGCTTAAGAATACACTTTTTTTTTCTTTTTTCAAACTGAGAAAGTGATAGACATAAAAGTGAAAGCTAGAAGAGCTTAACTTTTATTAGGAATTATTGCATGTTATCTTTTCATTGTGTGTTAACTAAAAGTATATTCACTTCAATGTAGCTGAAAATTAAAACCTGATTTTTATTTGCAAGAGTATTGATGATGTGTTTCTCATTATCTGAAACTTGTATAAAACCTTAAGTATCAGTGGGGTCTTTTTAAGGGTGCTCACATGTTTGTGAGGCTTCCCAGGTAAGCTCCGGACCCCTGCCTTTCTGTTAGCATTTCAGATGGGAGGGGAGGGCAAGTGGGCCAGGGGTTTTCCCATCCTACTGCTGCTCAGTAGCCCATGTAGCCCCGAGGATGCTGGCTTTCCACCCTTTTATTCCTGCGTGCTCCTCCTCGGCTGTCTCTTTAGCTCTCTGCTACTTGTGATGAACTCTCTAAGAGCTCTGTTTGTTTCAGGTATGACCAGTAGCAACAGCTCAACTCTTTATTTCTCCTCCTTAGGCTTTAGAGGCAGAGTTAGGTCCAGCCCGTTCACCTGCTGCTCTCACAAGAAAGGAAGAGTCAGAGGGAGGAAGAAAAGAAAGGAATACGATAAACAGATATATGTCAACAGTGCAAAGCAGAACTTGCAGAGTGCTACAAGGGAAAGAAAGGAATGTGTCCTGGGCATGAAAAAGAGTCAGATATCTGATTGAGAGGATCAGACAGGCTTCTGAGAAGAGGTGGCATTTGAGAAGGGCCTTGAAGCGTTTTCAGAAACACTCAGAAAGCAGAGAGTGAAGAAAGGCAATTTAGGGAAAGGTGGCAGGAACAAAGGCAGTGCATGTTGGGGCATCCTGGGCCTGTTTGGCAAATCATACTAGAGAAGTAGGTGGTACTAGAATTACATCAGATGTTTTGTACCTAGGTGTAGAGGTTATAATTTAGATAGGCCATATAACATATTCAAGGCTTTTGAGTAGAGTAATGTTAACAGGGCTGTCTGAAATTTTAATTTCAGTGTGCTGTTGGTTTAAGCCAAGATAACTTTTGTCCCAGTGTTTCCCAAACTTTGCTGCACTAGAATCACCTGGGTGGGAGGCTTTTAAGAAATCCTGATCCCCAAATTGCACCCCATTCCAATTCAATCAGAATGCTTGGGGAGGATTCAGGCATTAGTGCTTTTCTAGAGATTCCTAGGTATTTTCATCATGCAACAAAGATTGGAAACCACTGCTTTATCCTTTTATTTCTTCTCATACGCATATCCCCAAGTCACTTTAATGTTTTTTCCCTAAATATTTTCTGGTCACACTGCTGCTTTAAGATACTATTTTTTTTGAACCTCTCTTATTGCCAGTGAGAACATAAGTGTTTCTGTTTGCTTCAATAGGAGGAAAGTTCTGTAGCCTTTTGTTTAGATGGAGAGCAGAATAAGACAAAGTACAGGATCCTTCAAATCTGACACCCTGGACTTTCCAACATGTCAGTGAGATCCCTCTCCAAAAGTCTCCTGAGAGTCCAGAACAGGAAATTCAAGCATTTTACCTAGAATAGAGCTCTTTAGTCCTCACTCAGAACCTAACTTTTATATCACACTCAGTGTAAGCTGATTTTGTAATCTGATTTGCAGGCTGTTGACATATAAACAGAATCATATCAGAACAGAGAGCAGGGTTGTCACTCACTGAAGAACAGAGCCCAGGCAGTATCAGGTAGCTGTCAGTTTCTTCAGAAGAGCTCTGACAGCCAGGAGGACATCCCTTGCTCTGTATAGTGTGATAAGTTTCTAGAGTAATAACTTTGGACATTAAGAAAATTAAGGGTCTGCTGTTCACAAAGGAAATGGATTTTGTAATGCACGTTTACAAGATTACTATAAAATGACTAACTTTTAAGCCCTTGAGAAAGAGAGAGATTATCCTCTTATCTGAAAAATTCCTTTATTTGGGCAATCTTATTTTTCTGATAGCATCAGATAACTAAGGAGTTAACATTTCAAATTCTTTGGTGCTACCAGGTATTGTTGCCCTGAAAAGAATAGAAATAGGTGTAGGTAGTAGATTATAAGAATTGCAGTTCTTGGGTGCATTTAGCACCTCTATGCTCATGTCCCCACCGCTTGACTTTGTAACACACAGTGCTTCATGCTGCCCTCTTGCAGCTCTAAGACCAGGCTGAAACTAGCTTCACTTTAATACTTCCCTGGGACATTAAAAAAATATACACTCAACCATGTGACCCAGCAGTTCCAGGATCTATCCAGTCTCTACTCAAGAGAAATGAGAGCATGTCCATGCAAGACTTGTATTTGAATGCTCATAGCAGTATTATTTATAATACCTCTCCCCACAAGATAAAAGCCTGGTGAAATGATCCAAATGTTCATCAACAGATGAATGGATAAACAAAATGTTACACAATGGAATACTACTTAGCAATAAAAAGGAATACATGTCAAAACATGGGTGATCCTTAAAAATATTAGTTAAGTGGGGGGGAAAAAAAGCCAAACACAAAAGGCTACATATTATGTGATTCTATTAATATGTAATTTCTAGAGAAAGCAAACCTATAGAGACAGAAAGCAGATCAGTGATAGCTGGGGGTGGGAGTGAAGATTGACCACAAAACAGGAATGAAGGAACTTTTAGGTGATGGAAGTATACTGAAACTGGGTAAAGGTGATGGTTGACATACCGAAGCCCATGGAACCTCACACTTATGATGGGTGAATTTTTTGGTAGGTAAATTATACTTCCGTAAAGCTATTTTTAAAAAAATAATGCCTCAGAAAACAAAGAGGAAATGTTTTCTTAGTATCTGTGTGAAGCCTGTTTCCACGTGGTTATACATTCTCGCCCTTGCTGAGTGAGCCCCCAAGGTTGGTGTAAATGTTGGATTTGGGGGAGATTGGACATGGTGTAAACCAGCCGGTTTGCAGATGGGATGAAGGGAGTGTCTGTGAAAAGACCAACTCCTGTACCAGTTGCAGATTGCTCGGTTGCTGACAACAGCGTCAGTGTGTTGGGTTCTGATGCCCCCTAGAGACAGCCCTAAAGAGGCAGCAGCTTCTCCTCTAAGAGAGCTGCAGAGATTGGTTGCACATTTGCGCATTTTTTTCCAATATGTCAGCAAGGGCTGAAAAGTGGGAATGTCCCTTCCTATCTCCATAGTCTGGAGACCTTGGGCTCAGCCCTATTTGTCAAGGCACAGGACTTTCCTGTACTCTGAGACTTTGTTCTAGGGACTTTGACACTTCAGAGAGCAAAACAGGTCATCCCCATACCTTTGTGAGGTGATTCAAAGCTCACAATATCCTTTTATATTTAGCTCATCTGATTCTTCCAACTGGCTTCAGGGCCAGAAGAGAGGGGAAGACACCTCCATCTGTAGCTGAGAAACTCCAGCCTGGGAGAAGCTGAATAAATGCTTTGCCCAGAGTTGTTACTTAGTAAGTATGGAATTGAGGCTCAGACCTGATCTTTGGACTCCTAAATGGAATGCTGTAAACCCTGTACCTGGGGCTGTCTTCTATCACTCAAATCCCCAGTAATTGCTCCCCACCCTTCCTGCCTTGGGGCAGGTAGCCACAAATAAAAGAGATGAATGTGTGTTAGGGGCTGGGCATTTAGAATATGGACACAGATAACATACAGATGCCCTCAAGAAGATAACCAGCCATTCCCAAGCTGCCCTAGTTGGTTTGCATTTTGGCAGATGGGCCAATCCAAGTATAGAAGCAAACATTTTTTGTAACATTGAGAATGCTGACAGCCAGGATACCATTATCAATAAAACCTGGGCATCATGGAGCCTGTGGGCGCTTAATAAAAATACACAAATCACTTAATTTTAAAAAATATTCTTCAGATGTAGAGGCAGTGAGCTTAGCAACAATTAGAAAACCACTTTTACTGAGTAATTTCCTTTAGTAGCCATTTCCTTTAGGAAACAATGAAAAGTTAAGTGTATGCGTATTTTGAAGATTTGCACGCAGGTCTCTGCCTTCTGCCATCTCTTAATTCTCATCTAATCATGGACAGGATTTGTGGGGAGCTGGGTCCAAGCTTGGGGTGGGAGAAAGAAGAGCATTATTGACAGGCAGCTCATGAATGTCTTAATTATTATTTTGACGAGGGATTTATTTTTATTTTTCTTCAGCTTCGAAGGCTCCATAATACTTGGGTTTTATTGATGTTATGATGTCTCAATGTTATAAAAAATGTTTGTGTTTACAGTAAAAAGATAATCCTACTTTTCAAAGTGATTAATCAAATACACAGAATTTCAGCGTACCTGCCATTCATTTGTCAGATTCCTGATTTATAATTCGTGCTTTCTCCTCTGGGGAGAAGAAGGTTTTGTTTGGGAGGTATTTTCAGTGTGGTTTATTCCCTGGTAGTGAAATTAGTTTACAAAAAGAGGCCTCATCCTGGATTGAGATGGAAGTTGACCTGATAAATTGGCTCTTACTCCCAGCCCGCAGGTTTTTTTCACCAAGGAGATTTTGTCCCATGAGGCTAACCTGGCCATGTCCCAGTATTCCCCTCCACCTCCCCACTCCCCAACACACTGCCTTATGTTGCATATACTGCATCTGGGATCATTTGGACAATGTTTTATGTTCCTTTTCCAGGATATATATGTGTTAGGGAGTGAGCTGTTACTGAAGGGAAAGGATTGTTGACTTGCAAGTTTTTGCCACTGATTTGGTGGCCACTAATGTGTCCAGAGGCCTAAAGATGGGTTCGTGAGAAGCCTGGCTTGGTTTCAGAGGTGCTGTCTTTGGACTTTCTTTCAGTTTACTGAATACCTGTGTGGCAGGACTCCCACCCCCCACTCCCTAAGCACATGTGTGGACAGAGGGCCCAGTGCTGGGGAGGTCTTAGGCTTCAGGCTGGCAGGGCAGATTTCAGCTCAGCTCTGCGAGTTCTACTGGGCATTCGAACTCCTCCAGACAGTGGGGAGCTTAGATGTCACCGATTCATACCCCTTGTCCTATAAATGAGTAAACAGAGCTATAGACAGAACTAAGGGATCTACCTATGGCCATGCAGCTCATTAATGGCATTTCTGGTTCTGGGCCCCCACCTCTGAGCTCCCTAGAGGTCTGAACTCCCCCATGAATTCTTGGAGAAATGTCACGGGGCTACTTGGCAGCATTGAAACCCTAACTTGTGCTTCGCTTATAAAAATGAGACTCGGGCTGCAGATCATCTGGCTGGTTCGAGGGCCTGGTGTCGGTATAAATGAGTACCCTCACCAGGGAGGTGCCCCAGGCACACAGCCTCCAGGTTGGAGGGGGGTTTCTGGGTTCTGTTTTGTCCTGTCTTCACAGAGATGGCCAGGTCCTTTCTTCTCTCCAGGACCCCCAGCTGTACCTGTCTGCACTCTCACCTCCCCAGGGACAGGGATAGATTTCTCCTGACACCAGGCTAGCCAGAGATGACTGTCTCCCATGATGGCTGTCCTTGCATCTTCCCGTCAGTGGACAGCTTGGGTCTGCTGCTGTGTGCATACCCACTGGGGACAGGAGCGTTGTCTGGTTTGGTGGGCTTTGGACCCCAGCACCCCACTGGAACTAACTCTGTTAGACCAGCAGTTCTCCTGCTGTGGTCCTGGTCCCACAGGAGCGTCAGCATCACTTGGCAGTTGTGGAAAATGCATATTCTTGGCCCAGCACTCTGCAAACAAGCTCTGTGTATGCCGAACTTGGAGAACCACTGTGTCAGACACTGAGTCCTGTTGCCTGGATGAGAGGCTGGGAGGACTGCCCATCAGAGGCCATTTTTCCTCCTCCAGAGCTCCTGCAAGGACTAGAGCTGGAGCTTCTCAGGGTGAAAGATGAGTCTGGAGGAGGGAGAAGGTTCAGGGCTGGTCCACCCTGGGTCTGTGTCCCTGTCCCATGCTGTTTTCTATCCCATCAGTCACTGCTGATTGGGCACGGGTAGGATTTCCTCCCAAGGATAATGGGAGACTTTGCAGCAAATATGTAAGCTGTTCCAGTTGTGTGGCAGAGCATATCTATTCTCCCATGGATGGATTTCAAGCGTATTGTATATCCTTGGCTCTGAGAAAAATAATCAAAGGCATTTCTAGGGAATGATGTGAGTAACATCCTGTGGTGTGGGGAGCATTATTTGTTGGTAATAGAGGTCATAAAATTAATTAGTATCGCATTGATTTCAATATGTTTTCCTTGAATCACATTGTTGCCTTTGATAACGGTGACTATCTATTCTTATATAGCATAATAAGTAAATCTCTTACTGACTAAGGAAATGTATTATGGAACCATGTTGCAAAGAAGACCTGTGCTGGGTGGCCAGCAGGCCACAGGTGGACTGTGGACAAGGGCAGGTGTACTAATGTGTTTTCTGTGCTTCTAGGAATTATTCCTTCTATGTCCTTGACAATCAGAACTTGCAGCAGCTGTGGGACTGGGACCACCACAACCTGACCATCAAAGCTGGGAAAATGTACTTTGCTTTCAATCCCAAATTGTGTGTTTCCGAAATTTACCGCATGGAGGAAGTGACGGGGACTAAAGGGCGCCAGAGCAAAGGGGACATCAACACCAGGAATAATGGAGAAAGAGCCTCCTGTGAGTGACACTTTCAACCCATGTGGACCCAGCAGTCACTAGCCCACCTGAACTAGCACTTTGCTCCTGCACATGTCTTCAAGGTCAACAGTGGGCAGATCCATGATATGTTTGGGAGCATCTGCGCGAGTGTGTTAAACACTTAGCAAGAGGTGTTACAGAATGCACAGAGTTAAATGACTTTTTAAACATAGGCACACAGATTGCTTTTCAAAGAGCTAGTTCGCTGCAGCCCATGAGTTCACAAGCTCTGCCCTCACCCTCCCACAGAATGGAGGTAGAGGGGCGCGACTACGAGCTAGGCCCCTGGTTCCCTGTACCCCATGCTCAGCCCCCTTTTTTCTCCCACCACAACGTGAGAAAGATGGAGTGAGCCTGCATCCCTGAGATGATTTGCTTTTTAAATTTAGAACAGTAGAATTATAACCTTGCACTAGTTATCCAGCTTTTTCTTAAAGTTCTCATGTCAGAGCTGTAACAGTGCACTTCTCTAACCCCACATAGAAAACAACTTTTGAAAATGTTGTGACTCTTTTTGGCTGGATGTGGTTTTAAAAGTAAATTCTCTCTTCACCTTCGGCTTTTAATAAGGGAAGGGTATTAGAAAAAAAAGTCATTTATACTCACATGGTCAAGGTGGTTTTGTGCTCACGTATGCACACAAAGACACACAGGGAGGCAAGTCTGTGAAATGATTAGCATTTAGCTTTGGCTTCTTTTGCTGGTGTCCAGATTTACGTAGTAGATGCTCAGATTGCTCTGGAGGACTTTTAGAGGAAGAGACCCACCCTTGAGCAGGAGAGTACATTATGGCCAGCACCTTTTCCCACCCCCTGCCTGCCTTGCTGCCCTTCAGACCGTAGCAAAAGCAGATGTATCAGAACTTTTTCAAAGTATGTTTCTCCTTAGGGTCAGCCAGCCTGATCTGTCAGGTCATGACTACGGGAGCTGTTTATTTTCCTGTTAAAACAAGTCATGGTTTTCTCTCTAAATAACACTTTAGCAGGAACTGCAACGTTTTCCTGATCTCAGTCAAGTATACTTTTCCCAAAAGACTTCTTAGTTTTTTCTGCTTTCAGTCTCTCTGCTGCATCTCCTGAGTGTGCAGAGGGATTCAGGCAAATACGGCGGGGGAAGTACAATGTGTCAGACAGCTTCAGGTGTCCACGAGGGTAGGCAGTCATCAGTCCTTCCCTGGTTGTCATCATAGTTTGAATCTGGTCCAAAGAACAAGACGGGGCTGAGGGCAGCTTGCTTGTCCTACCTCGCCAGCCACAGCTTCCCTCCTGTGGAGCACAGAGGGCATGGCTGAGATTGTTCTCATCTGGACCTAATCTAGTCACTGTTGTTTGTAAGCATTATCTGGAGGCCTCAAAGGAGTTCCTGTGTCCTTCCAGTTAGATACCAAGTTTAGACTAAGAAAACACAGGTTCATGTTCAAATCCCTGGGCAAGTAGCCAGTGCAACTGACTGAACTAAGACAAGGGAATGAACCTCTTGGAGCACCACACAGTGAAATGTGTGGGTTCTTGGTGGAAAATAAGAAAGCTAACTCGGAAGTCCAAAAGGAGACTTAGCATGGACAGCCAGCTTCGGGGAGGAGGGAAATCATGCCAAGACAGGTGCTTTTCAGAGACATGTAGATCTCTGTCACTCATGGATGTTCCTCTGTGCCCCAGGTGAAAGTGACGTCCTGCACTTCACCTCCACCACCACGTGGAAGAATCGCATTATCATAACCTGGCACCGATACCGGCCCCCTGACTACAGGGATCTCATCAGCTTCACCGTTTACTACAAGGAAGCGTGAGTTTCTGCATTAGGTGGTTTCGTTCTGTTGACAGGGCTGCAAATGGGCAAGGCCAGTCTTTTGGTCATTGTGTGTGTCAGATGAATTCAGGGAGGAGCCGACAGAGTTCCCAGGGAGAGCCAGGCTGAGCATCCCTGCTTCATCCTCACATGACGTCCATCACAGCCAGGGACAGCCACAAATGGGAAAGTGTTAGCTTGAAGCCTTTCGTTCTGTAGTGGGTAATTAGAGAAGTTTGAACAAAATAAGCCTAAATGAGGAGAGGATTAGATCAGTCCAAGCTATCAAAAACTGTGATTGGACACTTGGTAGAAATACTGTTTCAACCTTCGTGCGCACTAGCCCTAGTCCAGGAACTCCCTGGAGGATACACGGCTTTCCTGGACTAATGCATCATCTTATTCCCATCACTCTACCCACGGAGCCATCCCAAGGTGTGGCTCTCTGCTCTAGGTCATGAACCCTCCAGACAAGGTAAAGAGAATGCAGAGAGGCCAACCTTCATGTCTCCAACCTTCTGACTTCTCTCAAAGTCTCCTGGGAGCTTCCTTGTGCCAGCAAATGACGTTCACCTGCCTACGCAGCCATGACTTAATCTTTCAGACTACAGCCCTTGTGGGTCTCCTTCTTCCTTCCTTTGCCTCCTGTATCCAGGTGGTTCCCTCAGTCCACGTGTCATTTCCCTTACCCAGGTCCCATGTTAATTCCATAGGTCTCTTTCCCAGGTGCTTGGCTTCCCCAGAGCAGGAACCAGACGCATCAGTGGCAGCAACTGGTACCCTTTCTCCCAGCCAGGGTCCTGGGAATGTTTGTAGCCAATGAGAAATGGGAAGCTCAAGATTAGGCATTTGGTGTTTGCATGTATGGGAGTCCCTAGTGATCCGCCATCAGGACAGCAGGCAGAGTTATACTAATGTTTGTTTCAGAAGCCAGTGGCCAGCGGCTGTCCAGCCCTTTCATCTGATAAGTATAGAATCCCTACCCAACCATGCCTCTGTGTAAAAAGCTATATCTCTTCAATTGTCCTGTCAATACTGTGGCAATGTCTGCTGCTGATTTCACTAAGGAGTTAATGCTAGTTTCTGCGATAATCTGAAAACTAAATATTTTAATATTATAAGATAATTAAGCTTCAGAATTGTTTGTGAGCAATTTATATCTTAGAAGTTACTTCTGTTTTTCTGTAGGAAAGTCATTTTTCTTCGAGTTATTTTTTTTAATCAATATCTGATATTTGTATTAAATGACTGCTTGTTTTAACTTAATGGTAAAAAAAAAAAAAAATGCAGTCAAAAGAGAGAAAAATAGTATCTGCATATATTCTTAATGACCAGCATTTTGAATCCCAGTAAGTATAGAACTGAGTCTTCCTGAGGCAGAGTATTCAATTGTGTAGTGCATAACTGGTGAAACCCAGAGTTCAATTGCTTAATTTTATTCTTCTGTAAAAATCTAATTGCTTATTTGTTTTATTTAGAATTCCCATTATAGAAAATGTGACATGCTAGGCCCCTGGGGCAAGTATTTGAGAACTTTGATGTCAGAGCCCTAAAACTTTTGTCTTTCAGACCCTTTAAAAATGTCACGGAGTATGATGGACAGGATGCCTGTGGCTCCAACAGCTGGAACATGGTGGATGTGGACCTCCCTTCCAACAAGGATGTAGAACCTGGCATTCTCCTGCACGGGCTGAAGCCCTGGACTCAGTATGCCATTTACGTCAAGGCCGTGACCCTCACTATGGTGGAGAACGACCATATCCATGGGGCCAAGAGTGAAATCTTGTACATTCGCACCAATGCTTCAGGTATCCATGCACCAGACAAGCCCCCAACACCCCCTGCCTCTTCATGAACTTGCTGTACTTGCTTATATGAGGTGTAGTTGTAGGGCTGGCAGTGAGATATGCCTGTTGTCTTTCTCGTCAATACATAATACTGTATTGTGTTCTTTTGCCTACTTTTAACACTTTAAGCATTTCTGTGCCATTTCTAGACTGGGAACCATCTTCCGTCATCTGTCTCTGTGGTCTGTGCTGATGAGCCCAGGTCCTCCTGGGTGGTGGGTTGGTTTCCTTGGAAGGACTCTGTGCTACAGAGAATAACTTGGGCCTCTGCATCTGCTTTTTTGTGACACCTATCACTGAAATATCTAGGAATAAGCTGTTTGTTTTTGAAATGCTTATTTTTGGAAACCCTAAAGTGGCCGAGCATCAAGTGGTTATATTTTCTCTGGGAAAGCTAGCATTTGTCATAACTTTTTCCCAAAGTATCACCCTTAGAGATGTTCAGAACCTTCTCTGTGTGTATCACATACACTAAGGCACCCTCAAACTATTCACCACTTTCAAATTTTAAAAATGGCTTGGGTGAACATGTTGCTTAAGTGACATACAGTGAAGGTATGTCTTGTACTTTGGAAAAACTGTCAAAATTGGCGCTTTTTTGTGAACCCAGTGAGAAGAAGATTTCAGTGGTCCTGAGATGCATTTGCCCTTTATAACCAAGTCAGCTGTGGGCTTGGGGGTCAGTAGTAAGTAAAGCTTGATCAAATTATTATGCCTTGTCTTTACGTCAATATTCGTTTTGCTTGTAATAGAGCACCTTGCTTGAAATCAGGACTTATGTGTGTTGGCATTTTTAGACAGCTTTTCAGAGTCAGGTGTCAGTTGTTGCACTGGAGCATGGTTGTAGAACTGGTGGACTTCGTGCTCCGTGCATTGCCATTTCCTCCGATCCCTCTTAGACACGTGCATGGACACACACACTCTCACACTCTCACACACACACACGATCTACGGCCTCTTTGCTACTTCCCCCTTTCATTTTGGCTTCTTGCCGTTTTTATCAGAGATTGAGCATCTGTTGTGAAACTCAAATCAGTCAATTTTATTATTTATTAAAGCTGCTAGAGTTAAATGCTTTGGAGAATGGCAGTTGTAATAAATGAGAAAAATCAGGTGTTTGAATTAGCTGCAGATTTTATGTTGTCTCTTCTAACCCTGGTTGTGCCCCCACAGCCTTTTTCCATTTGCAACTCAGTCATGTTTGTTCTCACAGAGATTAGCTGGGAATAAATATTATAAAAGGAAATGCTGGCATTTAAATTAATACTATTTCAAAACAGAGTTCAGTTCTCACTTTATGTCTCATTGTTCATTGCTATTTTCTTATCCAGGTCAAGCTTGCAGCTTCCTGCTGGTTTGTTTTGAGAATCTGATAGCCTGGTTAGGTTTGTTCCATTTTCCGAAATGTTCTTTGTTCCCCTTTCCAGTTCCTTCCATTCCCCTGGACGTTCTTTCTGCGTCAAACTCCTCTTCTCAGTTAATTGTGAAGTGGAACCCCCCCTCTCTGCCCAATGGTAACCTGAGCTATTACATCGTGAGATGGCAGCGGCAGCCTCAGGATGGCTACCTTTACCGGCACAATTACTGCTCTAAAGGTAAGGGTGCAGGCAGCTGCCTGGGTGAAGGTGCACCATTCTTTCCTGTTGTGTGAACGGATCCGTGCCCTGAGATTACATGTCAGCTAACACTGTGGCCTTTTGTTGGAAACCAACTACCTTCTTGACTGAAGGTGCTCACAGCTGTTACTCACAAGCATGTACAAGTTGGCTTTCATTCCCACTCTCATTTTGGCTTCTCTTTTTCCGAGAAGACAAAATCCCCATCAGGAAGTACGCTGATGGCACCATTGACATCGAAGAGGTGACAGAGAATCCCAAGACTGAAGTGTGTGGTGGAGAGAAAGGGCCTTGTTGCGCTTGCCCCAAAACCGAAGCCGAGAAGCAGGCGGAGAAAGAGGAGGCTGAGTACCGCAAAGTCTTCGAGAATTTCCTGCACAACTCCATCTTCGTGCCCAGGTACCAGTAGCATTTGAAAATGTCTCTGGGCTGGTGCTGCTCAGTTAGGCTCTGTTCCTTTTCTCACCACTGGGTAGTTTGTAGGTCAATGGCTATAGGGCATGACACAGCAGCCATCGAGAGGGAGTAATAAAAGATGATGTCCGCTTGGTCCAGTGGTGTTCCAGTGGAAGCCAGCCAGCCCTGCAGGGAAGGGGGACAGGGCTTATATTGTGGGGGCTGCTGGTGTGATGTGTGCTGCTGTCCCCGGCTGTACAACTTCCTGAAGAGAGCAGAGGGTCTCCCATCACACAGATGGGGAGATGAAGCTCAGAGAGTTGAAATCACCTGCCCGCACTCATGCAGACCAATGAGAGGAAAGGCCAGGATTGGGGCCCATCCCTTCCCTCCCCACTTCTTCCTCTTGCAGCCTGGCAGAGGAGGAGTGAAGTGAGAGGGGAAACATCAGTCAGTTTTGAAAGGGGCCCACTTCAAAACTTAACCAAGTGCCACAGAAATCCTTTACAAGGAGATTTGGGGAGCATTGTAGAAGATAGCTTTTCAAAGTGAGCCATCCCCTACCTCAAAGATTCTGTCTGCTCCTGTGCATCAGTCTCAGTTTCTGCAAAGTGGGCAAAAGTGGAGGAAAGTAAGTGTTCATAGCAGCACTATTCATAGTAGCCCAAAGCTGGAAACAACCCAGGTGTCCATCAGCAGGTGAAAGGATAAGAAAATGTGGTATAGCCAGACAGTGGAATAGTATTCAGCCGTAAAGAGGAAGGAAATTGTGATCCATGCTACAATGTGGATGAACTTTGCAAGCTCCATTCCAAGTAAAACAAGGCTAGACACAAAAGGACGAATATTGTATGATTCCATGTATATGAAATATATAGGATAGGCAAATTCGTAGTGACAGAAATTAGATTGGAGTTTACCAGGGGTTTGGGGTGGGGTGGCAAGATGAATGAGGAATTATTCTGTAATGGGTAGAACTTCTGTTTGGGCTGATGAAAATTTTTCAAAATGGATACTGATGATGGTTGCACAACATTGCGTGTGCAGTTAATGCCACTGAATTGTACACTTAAAAATGATTAAAATGGTAAAATTTTGGTATATATGTTTTTATTTTAAAATTTTACTTTACCACCATAAAAAACAGGAAACAAAATAGTTTTTTTTAAAAAAGGAGAGAGTAGGAAAATTCAGTAGAGTAGCCTGGTAATGTCTAAGAAGGGAGATAGAAGCAGAACGGTGGTCCATGGCTCCCTTTTCTTTCTGAAAGATTGTAGTGTGGCATTCAGAAAGAACCTCAGGCCTGCAGACTGGGCCAATGAGCTGGATTCAGACCACGAGCTGCCCGTCCCGATCCCTGTGGCGCCATAGCTGCCAGCACTCTTCCCGGCACGCTCTTCCCCCTGAGAGGCCCCAGAAGCCTGTAGCAGCTGTTCACACCCTAGCTACTTTGCCCTTAAAAGCTTTCTTGAGTTGTAACAACAAAAGGTTTTTTAAGTGACTTTTTTTTTTTTTTATATCAAATGATCTTCCTGATATTTGCAAAATGGTCAAAGATTGCCATCTTGCTTTGAAAATTCAATGAAATTCTTGCTTTGAAAATTCAGGAGGTACTATTGCCTTTTGAGAATGAACCTCTTCATCGCTTGGTGGCTTTCATCCCTTCCTTTCCTCTCTTGCAGTTAAAACCGCTAGTGCTTACAGGGGCCTGAGAGCCCATGTGGGCCTTCCCAACCTGCCCACTGGTAGGTGATAGATTGTAGGGCTGCTGTTCAAAGGCTGGCTTGTGGTTCAGTATTCACTGCTATTTTCTTGTCCATGATATTGCTGTATCAACGTGCGCAATTCCTAGAATCAGAAAGTTTGAGGACTGCAAAGAGCTCAAAGATGTTTGAACACTGGAACGTAGTAAGGTTTGTTGACCTCTCTAGTATCCTAATTGATTAAGAATCGGTTTGGGACATGGCCCTGCATTCCCACACACCAAGGCTCTTTCTCTTCCTTCTTTCGCTTCTGAGCTATGTCCATTCCACCCAGGCCAGTAGAGAGAGGCTCGGCTAGTGGTAGCTCCTGTTGCCACGGACGGGGATGAGTTTAGACTGTCCCGGTCAGGCTGGGCAGGAAGTTGTCTGTTTATTCTCCTTCCGAGGCTATTGGTTATGTTGAGGTCTTGTCCCACCAACCTGCAGGGGGTTCAGGTTGTGAATGGAGGATTTGGAAAGGTTTTGTGAAAAGGCCCAGTGCTTTCAGCTGTAGTTACAAGACTGTACCCTTTTTTCTCATCAGATGTAAAACACAAGATTAAGTGCTGTGAGGGCAGAGCTGTGGTTGACACATATGTTATTAACGTACAGCATTTGTGGTGGTAGGCTCAAAATAAGTTTCCTCTATGCCAGATTCCACTTGATGAATGGGTTCATCCATCCCTGCAGTCCTCTCTCCTAAGACAAGTCTGACAGTTCTCTCTTTTCGTGGAATGTATAGAGATACCACATTTTGTCTGTGGTGAGAGACCACACTTTATGAGAAATTAATGCTTGGTTTTTTTTGTCTCCATACAAGTTCTGACGGTTCAGGTAAGGGAGAATCCAGATGACTGAATGACTGAATCCTAAAGGCCAGTTTTCTGTTTTATAACTAAACTGTCTAAAAATGATTTTGACTTCTTTCAATTTATTGTGAGAACAATTTATCTGGTGGTAAAACCACCTAAGTCAGATTTAGTTTGTTATACATTATCCAGCATGTCCCATATGTTTTGAAGTAGAACAGAAGCTAGAGTTTGTAAAGTTGCTTTCCAGAGTCAGTCTTTGGTGGCCTTTCATTGACCATTGTCTTGATTTTTTAAAATCACATAGTTTGGTTTAACTAGCTAAAATGTAGACAGATGTTGGAAAGTAAAGGGTTTTCCAATAGGAGTAGGTTGTATCATAGGGTGGAATAAGGGAAGTTGGTCATAATGCTTGCTGTTGGTCACACTATTTGGAAATGTCGCTATTTACAAAGAATTATGTGCAGGCCATTGTGCTTACTTCCATTCCTGATAATGTTCTGTCTTGCCTCCCTCCCATGGTCCCTGACTTAGTGTCAACAGTAACATCTATGCAGTCTTAAAAAGTGTGGTGTTTATTTATAACTAAGTAAACTACTGAGTGTACTTAATGGTACAATCCCAGTTAAATGGGGGCAGGCTAGGGGATGGGTTTTGACACAGTATTGTTTTGCAGTAGATCAAACCTAAGCAACTTCCTACTTACAGACAAGTGTGTTGTGTTGGTTTTGAAGGGAAGGCAGGAAATTTGTTGATAATGTGTTGAAAGAGATCTCCCTAGCAGTAAATGTGGTTTCTTGTGTTCTCGCCTTCCAGGAAGGTTGGTTGGTTGGTTTGCAGGGTGTGAGGATGGGGGATTATCAGCCTCATTTCTTTACCCTTCCTCCTCCAGTGTTACGAAAGCAGAAAGCAAATGTGCACACCCCTGGCTTTGTGGTTTTCTGCCTGCTATAGTGTGCATGTCTGCGTTGGGCACTTTGTGCCTTTGTGGGGGCCCGGTGTGTCACTACACCAAGAAGAAGCATGTTTTCTGCAGGGAAATCCATGGTCCCAGAAGCCTGGGAGCCAGTGGCCCTTCCCTAGCCCCTGCGTTCCCCTTCCAGGTTTTGGCGAGGGGACCAGGAGGAAGCCTGCTGAGAGTCAGCAGACCCTTCGAGTGGAGGCCTACTTCCTCGAGAACTTCCACTCTGCTGTTGCTGCTGCTCTCTCCCTTACATGGGACTAATGAGCTCCCTATTTGCTGGGCCTCCTCATTTTCTTGGGCAGATGGGATGTGTCCCACCTGCTCCCCACTTTTGCCCATTCGTAAGATGGGGACACCAGCTGATAGCCTCAGCACCCTGTTTCCCACCTCTTTCCGTGCCTGACCCAAGGGTGGCTGTTTCTCTGTCTGGGTGCTTCTGTCACGTTGTTTGTTGTTGCTGGCTCTTGTGAATGTTAGGAGCCTGTTTTTGAGGTTTCTAGTTGAGCCAAAAAGGCCATTTTTCCATATCCCACTGGAGCAGCAGTTGGATGGATTATACCCTCCGGCTCCTTGGCTGCCTCATATGCCCTCGGCAACTTCATGCGTTCCCTTTTGCTTTTCTGTTGTTGTTTCTGTAGCTGTTGTTCCAAGCCCTGCTCCAATCCTTGACAAAAACTCAGCTCCTCTCTTGGGCAGTACTTGGGGAGGAACCAGGTGCACTGCTGAGTGGGGGTTAGAGCTGGGCTTGAAAGGTCTGCAGGAGCACAGCAAATGCAGGCACTAGAGGTGAGGGCCAAGCAAGTGCTTGCTGCTGTCTTCAAGGCAGCTTAACTTTATTTCTGCAGTCAGAGGGGATCAAAGCTCCAGGGCCTGTGCCACATACCTTGCCTCTCCCCTCACCTCCTAATAATTCTTAGTGCAACCAGTGAGTTCATCACCTTTAATGCTTAACCATAAAGTCTGTGACCAGATGACACTAGTATTCTGACCAGTCAGCCAGGTACTGCCTGACCAAGAGTGGCTAAGATATTGTTTATCTCTAGTAATAATCGAGTAAGCACTCCTGGAGCCAGGGAGGCATTTGCCAACTCAGAGGTTTGCAGAGTAAAGAAAGCCAGATAAATAATGAAGAAGGAGATCTTGTGTTAATTGTCGCTCCTTATCTGAGGGGGCTTAATAGCTCCTTTTATTCCAAGGTTAAGATTTTTATTTTGTTTGTTATTCTTACCCAAGTCATAGAAAAAAGAAAAAGAGAGACATAGAAGCCTTTACAAGCCAAGTTTCTCTCTTCCTTGCAGACCTGAAAGGAAGCGGAGAGATGTCATGCAAGTGGCCAACACCACCATGTCCAGCCGAAGCAGGAACACCACGGTGGCAGATGCCTACAATATTACAGACCCAGAAGAGCTAGAGACAGAGTACCCTTTCTTTGAGAGCAGAGTAGATAACAAGGAGAGAACAATCATCTCTAACCTCCGGCCTTTTACCTTGTACCGTATTGATATCCACAGCTGTAACCATGAGGCTGAGAAGCTGGGCTGCAGCGCCTCCAACTTTGTCTTTGCAAGAACCATGCCGGCAGGTATGTAGTGATCCGGCTAACCCCATGGCTGACTCATTCACAGGCTAGTGGAGAAGATCGTGTTTTATGGATATGGGGTCTGACACCCAGGAATGATCCTTAGTCTTGGGCCTGTTTACTAAAGAATGTGTGATCATTAGTAGGCAGTGTGGTGGACCCAGCCACCTGGGGAGCAGGGCCCTCGCTCTCATAGTGACATTGTCTCTGCAGAAGGTACCTGAGAGCAGGGAGTTCTCTGCAGGGCTCACTCACCTCCCCACACTTGGTTCACATTGTGCATTCCCACGGCCCCTTGCCCCATTTGTGCATAGGTAATTAGTCTGCTCCCTCCTGAGTTACCACAGATTCAGTGAAATCCCCAGTTAGCTACCCTGATTCAGAGTAACCATCGCTCTTCAAGGTAAACTCCTGGAGTAGCCTGTGGTCCTGCTTACTTGGTCTGGGCTTTGTCTTATAAGTTAGACACTACCTGTTGCTCATACAGTCATTCATCCATCTTTGGAGGTGGGGGAACTGCCTGGTTCTCATTCTTGCGAGAGGCATCAGGCAGTAGAAAGAGCATGGAGGTGACTGGAGTCTGGGGAGGGGGTCTCCTGGGTTCACTTCTGACGTGCGGCGTGCGTTGAGGCAGCTGTCAGTTTCCTATGCCTCAGTTTCCCCAACCCTCTTAGGAAAGACATAGACCAGCTCATCTCTCAATTCCTTTCCTAACTGTAACTTTCTGTGACTGCTGCTCACCAGTTTACTCACTCCTTTGAGAAGCAAAAGCAAGAGAGCAACCACCACAAGGTCAGCGGGTAGCTGAGGGAGAAGCTGGTAACAGCAGGGAGCCCTCCTCCTCCACACCAGCTTCTTTGCAGCTTCCTGCAGGCTGAGTTGGGACCATCCTTCCCGCCCATGTAAGAATTGCCATTTCCCCGTGTAGATGCACACTACGGGGGATCCCTGTCCCAGCCTAAGGCTCCGGACTCTGCTTCTGCTTGTTCAGCACTGTTTTGATGCTTCACATAGTTTTCTTTTTTCAAGTGGTAGAAGCAGAAGGAATAAGATAGAAGAAGAAAGTTAACTAGGTTGCCAAGATTTCCCTTCTGTGCTTGTAGCAGGCTTTTTTGGTGGGGGCCAGGAGAAGGGAGGGTATCACGGCATCTTGAGATGGGCAAGTCATCAGGGTTGTCCGATTCTGAGACCTCTGCCGAGAGTGAGCAGCCAGTTCAGGAGGAGTCTGTGTGGTCACTGTCCACAGTCCTGCATGCATGGATGGCAGGTTATTCTCAGGTTAGCCCTTTGCTTGTCTCCCTCCCTGGACACCCAAATCCAACTTTGTTTTTTTGTTTAAATTGTTGTACAGAAGGAGCAGATGACATTCCTGGGCCTGTGACCTGGGAGCCAAGGCCTGAGAACTCCATCTTCTTAAAGTGGCCAGAACCCGAGAATCCCAATGGATTGATTTTAATGTATGAAGTAAAGTACGGATCGCAAATTGAGGTAAGACGGGGGCAGTGGTCCACGTCTGTGTTTCCATCAAAGCTGGTAGCATATGATCCATTACAACCCAGGTTACTTCCTGTTTGACTTAAGACTTAAAAATAGTAAAATAAGGTGGTCAGTAGGTGAGGGTTTACATCTTCCTACCTGCTCTGTGCTCTGTGAGGAACACTCCAGAGCCTGTGAGGAGCTGGGCTGCTCCTCACCCTCAAGAAACTATTCCATTGTAGAAAATGACCTTATGGCATAGGGTAGATCAGTCTTAATAACTTTTAATCCTTGTGGAGTTCTTTTTGGTTACAAAAATGTTTGGTTAAAACTTTTGTATATGCTTAAAGTTACTTGAGAACTACCTTTTAAGACTTGGTTTCTTCTTTTTTTATTGACATTCGGGATAATTGTTAGGTGGAGAGGGAGAGGTCAGAGAATGGGCAGGTAGAGTCACCAGCGCAGTGCATTTAGCTGGCAGGTCCCAGATTTCTCCAATGTTTGTGAGAAATTTACATATATGTCTTATTTCCCCCAGGATCAGCGGGAATGTGTGTCCAGGCAGGAATACAGGAAGTATGGAGGGGCCAAGCTTAACCGGCTAAACCCAGGGAACTATACGGCCCGGATTCAGGCCACCTCTCTCTCTGGGAATGGATCTTGGACGGACCCTGTGTTCTTCTATGTCGCACCTAAGAGTAAGGCTTGTCTCAGGAATAATGTGTAAAACTGGAAGCAGGTTGAGTTTTGGGAAGCCTGGGTCACTGTAGCTTTCTTATAGTCTCATATTCTGTTAGAACGGAGTTGGCCAACTTTCAGAAGGTCACACTAAGGTGCCAGCACCTTGTCTGGGAGCTCAGGCTGGAGAGGTGCTGACTTTGGGTCCCTACTTCCTGGGACAGGCAGGGAGAAGGTCTGAGCCCCTCTTGAGATTGTGCCACCACTGGAGAGGCAGAGGAGACCTTTGCTTTCCACCTGGCTTATGTTCAAAGCCATTTTACAGAGTGTTGAATTGACCATTCCACTTCCTGTCTGGTCAATGAAGCTGGTTAGAGTTCAGAATCCTAAGGGGTGAAAGAACCCGAGGGGTCATCTGGTTCTGCCTGCTCCAAAGCAGGAATCTCCATGACAGTATCCCAGGTGGAGGCATTCTGCTCCCCTTAACTGCCTGCTGGTAAAATACACACACACCCTTAAAGCAGCAATATGCATTGAAAGCACACAGTCCCCACCGTGTGGTGCAGAGGCTGGGTAATGTTGTGAGTTTATGCTCGAGCCAAATTCCGTAAGACTGAATTCTTAGAAGGCTGTGCTTTGTGATTATTTCAGATTTTAAAGCTAAATTTTGTAAAAGGGCCACATACTTGTTTTTTGACCAAGAAAATTAGTATTTTGTTTGGTGTTAATACTATAAAATTAGTATTTCCATATTGAGTTTCTATTATTTCTTATTAGAAACCCAGTTTTTTAGATTTTATTTCATGTTCATATAATGGGATCAAATTTGTCATAACACCATTTCTTACTGCTCCCCACAACAAAAAAGCAACCCAGCCTTACTTAGTGGTAGTACTTTTGGGTCTGATGGACTGGTCCTTCCTGGTGTTCACATTCCTGCTACTCTGAACTGGAGTCTGGTTAAACAAGGACAGAGTAGATCTAACAGGTCCCACTTCTAGGTGTATATCTAAAGGAAATGAAATCAGTATGTCAAAGAAATGTCTACACCCCATGTTTATTGCAGCATTATTCACAACAGCCAAGATGTGGAATCAGCCTAAGTGTCCATCAGTGGGTGAATGGATAAAGAAAATGTGTTATATGTACACAATGTAATACTATTCAGCCTCAGAAATGGAGGAAATCCTGTCATTTGCAACAACATAGATGAACCTGAAGGACATCATGTTAAACGAAATAAGTCAGGCACAGAAAGACAAATATCACATGATCTCACTTACATGGGAAATCTAAAAAAGTTAAACATAGAAAGAAGCAGAGGGTAGAATGATGGTTGCCTGGGGCTGGGGGCTGTTACCAGGGGCTTGGTCAAAGGATACAAAATTTCAGTTATATCAGAGGGAGTCAGTTCAAGAGAACTATTGTACAGCATGGTGATTATAGTTAATAACCATGTATCATATTCTTAAAAATTACTAGGACAGTAGATTTTAAGTGTTCCTTGCCATAAAAGAATAAGTGTGTGAGGTGGTGCATATATTAATTAGCTCAATTAAGCCATTCCACAATGTGTACATATTTCAAAACATCATGTCCTACGCAGTAAATATATCTGATTTCTATTTGTCAGTTCAATTAATTTTTTTAGAAAACTAGGACTCCATTGGTCCACCTGGTCAGAGCTATTCAAAGATGTGCATGATATCTGAGACCCTAATAGTGACAGCAAGAGAAGGCTGGGGTGAATAGCACTGCAAGCCTTGAGCCAACAACAGTTTATGTGCCTGGGTTCAGGTTGTAGGTTTAAACGGATGCTTAGGCAAGTAATTTTGTCAATTAAAATAGTCTGAATTCTCTCATTTAGTCCATTTAACCTAGTCTTACCAGTTAACCTGTGCTCCCTTCCCAGTACCTGGAACCTTCACAGTGTTCCTGTAACCTTTTCAGAGTAGTGACTTGCTTGCTTTCTCTATCCTCTCCCCTCCACTCCTGCTTATACATCCCCTAGGAACAGAGCCTAGGTTTGGAGATCTGTGGTCTTTGAAAAAGAGCTGTGGCTTCTGGAGTTTATTGAACTTGGCATACTTGGGAAAGGACATGTTCCTGTCTGCCTTTGCTGTTCCATTTTTTAACCCTGTGAGTGCCAGGATGCGAGTGGGAAACCCAAGAGTCCGTCTGATGGAATTTTCCAGCAAAAGTTGGCATATACTGCAGGGAAATTGAGTTTGCATGACTGCTTCACTGTTGGGAAGTTTTTCCTTATGTCAGACAAGACTCTTCTGCTACAGTTCAGTCTCATTTCCTCTCATTTAATCCTCAGAGGAGAAGGAAGCGTTGGAAGCTTTCTGGCAACTGCTCTCCTTTTAGGAAGTCTTTGTGTGCTTGAATACTATTAAATTACTCTTCAGACTTCTCTTTTCCAAATTAAACAATCTCAGGTCTTTCGGCCTGTTCTTGTAGCCCAGTCTCATAGACCAATTTTCTACCCATTTAATCATCTTGTTCTTTTCTGGATGTGTTCCAGTTTCTCCATGTCCCTGTTGAAATGTGAGACTTAAAGAGAACACGGTACAACGTGACCAGTAGTATGAGTGATACAAATAAAAGTAATAGTCCTCAGGGGAGAAAAAGAAAAATCTGCCAGCTTCCCATTGGCAATGATAACTTGTGAGTATTTCCAGGAATTAGAAAATGTAGGAGCCTGCATCCATTTTGAGACCTATTTGATAAAAAGTATCTTTAATTAAAAAACTGAAACAGCTTTACTAGTCTCAAAAGAAGAAAAAGAATAATAGTTTTTAGTGGCAAAATACTCATTGATGGATGACTTATGATCAGTGTAGCTTGGTCCCCAATGAGTTCCAAACCAATTTCCACATAGACATCTCTACTTGGGTGTCCTGTGGCTGCCTCAAGCTCCTTGTGCACAAAACCAGAATCACAGTTGCTGCCTTCAGCACACCTCTTCCCTCCTTTGTTCCTTAGCTCAGGCAGTAGCCCCGTAAGTCAGTTATTATCCAAACCAGGAATCTCACAGACACCCTTCACTCTTCTTTCTCTCCAGCCAACTTTTTCATTCCAAACCAAGTCTCATGGATTCTACCTCTTAACTAGCTCTGGAGCCCAGCCCCTCCATTGCCACCACCACTGCCACAGCTCACAGCCTCCAGGTTGCTTCCATCATGGGGACAGTAGGAGCTGTGTATCCAGGAAGGCTGGACTCTCATCCCTGGACCATGACTTCCCAGCTACTTGTGTGACCCTGGGAAAGCCAGGTCATCTCTGTGAGTCTTCCTCATTGATAGAAGAAGAGCAGCGATTTCTTCATGAGGTCTGAAGTGGGTAGCACAGACATGGGGGACATGTCTTTTCTCCCTTCCAGCTCTCTGAGACATAGCAGTCTCTCCTCTTTGCTGCCAGGTCCCGAGTCTGTCCTCAGGCACAGCCATCTTCTCTGTACACAAATCTGATCAGTTCACTTCCAGCTTTTGAAAGCTTTCACTGACTTCTTTTAATCTGCAGAAGGAAGTTGAAACTGCTTAGCCTGGACAAGGCCCTTTGTGAGCCAGCCCTCACTTCTCTCTGGTATCATCTCTAAGCCATTTCCCACCAAGGAAAGCACATATTTCTCCTTCAGACTCAGGCTAAAGGAACTTTCCCTTAGACAGCTTCTCTTGACTCTCTTCTCTCCTCTCCCTCCCTCTCTGCATGCTTGCTGTAGGTGCAGTCCAGTTTTCTCATTGTTGGGCTACCTGTTGACTTATTGGTTTCCCATATCTGGCAAAACTTTCCAAGGTGTGGGGCCAAGTCCCTGGTGCCCAGCCTAGCATCTGTCATACAAGCATGGGTGGCAAGTGCAGCAGCAAGCTCTGTGGTCTCAGACTTATAACCAGACTCAAATGTTTGTGGAGAATTAAGAACAGCGTTGACAAGGGGTGCCATCCAGTTGTGTGTGTGTGTGTGTGTGTGTGTGTGTGTGTGTGTGTGTGTGTGTTTTAAATTGTCTTTGGAACTGTCTTAAGACAGATAAAAGTCAGTATGGCTTGAATGTTATATATGTAAGAATCTCTGGTTATTTTATTTCAGCAAATTACGCATTTTCACTAACAGTCATTGCTCAGCATACAAAGATTATTTTCCTTCAGTCCATCATTGAACTATTACATCAGAATATGCTGTACTTAGAAAAATGAATATACACCTCAGTCTGTACTTATTTCATCTTTTTTCAGATAATTCAGTTTCTTTACTGTGTTATTTCTGATACCATTTACCTTCAGTAATTCCTAGTGCATAATAGGGGAGTAAAGGAATTTTCAGAGGATATTTTTTTCATACTTCCAACTGAATGTAAAGAAATGAGTGGGCAGATTGTTCACCTGGTGACTTTTCTTATTTCCTTCTCATTTCTGAAGCAGCTTATGAAAACTTCATCCATCTGATCATTGCTCTGCCTGTTGCCGTCCTGTTGATCGTGGGAGGGTTGGTGATAATGTTGTACGTCTTCCACAGAAAGAGGTGAGTGGCTTATGCAAAGTTAGACACTTTTTGTGGCTAAGTGACTTGATGATCTGAACCTGAGTGTAAGTAATCATTTTGAGGATTTGGGGGAAATATTGAATGGATTGGAAAACCTGATTTTTCCAGTCAAATGTTCTTTGCAAGAAAAGAGAACATCTTCTAATGATTTAACAACAACAACAAACATTTTTCTAATAGTACAGGTCTTTCCCTTACTGATTGTTCTGTTGCACAGATACTGCTGTTTATGCAAAGCTTTTCCAAATGCACCATGTTGGACTTCCCGATCAAATAAGCCTTGTTATTTCCAGTAAACTAAAGATACAAATGTTTCTTGAAGAGCTCGAATCTGGAGCCACTGAAGATGCCACAAGGTGACTTAGCAAGTGTTTGACGGCCTGCCCAGGTCTGAACTGGGAGTGTGGACAGGAGCCGTCGTGAGCAGCAGGCTCTCCTTCCCTTCTGATGCTTACGGAGACAGAGTACATAAAACTGTTAGAGCAGAGACAGAAGTACTTACAGAAATACATGGCGGTGGGCTTTTTTTTTTAACCTGAATTTTATCTTCTTTGACAGAAGTAACAGCAGACTGGGGAATGGAGTGCTGTACGCCTCTGTGAACCCCGAGTACTTCAGCGCAGCCGATGGTGAGGGTCCCAGCCTCGTGCACCACCAGGGGTGGGGGCAGCTGATGGGGGTTTTCAGGAGTGTTGCTAATGAGGGGAGAGGTTTGCATTATTTTGAGGTACCTTTGGCCTTGATCTATCTTCCTTAATGTTTCTTTTTTTCTTTCTTTTTTAATCAAAGTGTTTAGCAGTTCGGTGAATATGTCAAAACTTCTGGGACTCTGTGGGGTACCTGTGGGAAAAACAGGCTTCAGAGATGAATGTGGCCAGCACAATCACCAGTTTATTAACTGCTTGAAATTTTATGTTAGAATGAAAAATGCGTTTTAATTGTTAGCATCTAGTCAGAGGTTATGCTGCAGCTAACAAAACAGTCCTTTTAAACTAGGTTCAGCTTAGGTGTTATGTCATTTTTATTGTCTTTGACTACTTCCTGCTTGCCTGTTTTTTTTATCTTGGAATGTTTCTGTCATTCTTTCCTGACTGGGGTCCTGCAGTTTATGCCCTCAGGCCCATTCGCATTCCACTTGGTAATAACTAATAAGGGGCATTTAGTTAAGTGGCTGATACTATCTGACTGGGAAGCTGGGTTGTAGTGGATGGTTATTTTCCTTTTTGCTTTTTTCTATCTTTTCTTCCTAGTATACTGATATCCAAACCTTTTAAGTAAGTCAGATTAGGGTTGGGGTGTCGGGGGGTTGGTCATAGGGTCTAGCAACACTAGTACCATTGACTAGCACTTTGCCAGGGGCTTTTTACAAACACTGTGCCCTTTGTTCCTTACACCCCTGCAAGGTGGGTGGGTTGTCTTATGCCCACCTGTGGGTGAGGAAACAAGCTCCTAGAAGGAATTTGCTCAGGGTCACTTGCTAGGCAGTTGAGAAGTCAGGATGAGAATGGTCCCTGGCTCTTCTTGCTGCATCTTGCTGACTGTGTGGTGCAGTCACCATGGAAAAGGGCTGTGAGGTCCTTGGGGCAGGCAGTGAAGCTGGCCCCCAGGAAAGGCTGGACCGGCTTCATCAATTTAACAGATAAGTGCCTGACACTTTGTGGATATGTTTAGAAGAAGTTTTTGTCGCCTTCTTGCTTCAGAAGAAGTGAAAGTACACATGCAGGAGATGTGAAATAAAGGGTCATGATTATTCTAATTGAATATCCTAATCATATGAGAAAACAAGAAAATACTTTGGTAACTTAAGAGCACCATATAAATGTGTAAGGTTTTACTGTGATTGCTTTAATCATTTCTAATTCAATTATGTTTATAATAAAGGCAATCAAAAGCAGCCCCTGCTGAATGGGAATCAGGTGCAGAATAGGGCTGTTATTCCTGTTTACATAAACGTCTCAAAAAGTTGTTTTTTTAATAGGCATATATACATACATATGTATGTGTGTGTATATAAGGCATAGAGAACATTCTGGAGGGAGGCATACCACACTTACAAGAGTAGTTATTTCTGGAGAAGAACTTTCCCATTAAAAAAACGGCTAGAAGTAGGTATTTGTTTGTATAAATAATAGCTTTTAAAAAAAGAAGAAATTAATTAAGCCAAGGGCATCATCACAGACAATAGAATTGATAGGGACAGTGCAGGGCCACTTGCCCTCTCTGTGAGGGTGGAATAAGATTATACCAGAGAATCTACTCTGCTATGAGATAAAGCACCAGAGGTTGGCATTTGCACCTTTGACTATGAAGTGTCCAGGAGTTTAGAGAGAGCATTCACACAATAAAATCAGACTCTCTAATGGTGACTTGAAGTCAAATTTTGCATGCTTCCAGTACGCAGAATAATGGGTCCTGTCATCTTCTTTAAAACAAAGCAAAACAAAATAAAAACAAACGTATTGCTACTCAGATCAACAGGTGGGGACACTGTCACCTCATTTGAACTTTAATTATTTGGCCTTTTGACAAGCACCACATAGCCACTTTCCTCAAGGGGCAACAAAATGACATTGCAGTTCAAAAGTGCTTAAAAACTTCTTTCTCCCAAAGCTAATCTGCATGTCACCATTCTCCAGAGTACACTGAAAATCCCCTACAGGAAAGTGCTGATAACATTGTGCACGTAAACCGCTCCTAGCTGGTGAGCTTAGAACCACTGGTTAAAGTCAGAGTAGTTGAGTTGAATTTAAAGAAAAGGATTGAGGGTATTGACTTAAGGGACCTCCCAAGGAATGAATGTGATTGGTTTTAACTCCATGTTTTATGGCATGCTACCTATTTAATTCTGATTAAAAGCAAGCCTGGATTCTCAGAGATAAATGGACTATGCTTTCTGAAGGGTATTGTGAAGGGTCTTGTCTTCTGGCTCGTCTTGCATACTTACTCTCCTAAGCAAGCATCAGCCTCTTCTTCAGGGGTGCAAACCTTCTAAGCTATGTGGAGTGGAGAGTTCCGTGTGTGATATTCCTAAACACATATGTAGTATGAAATACAAAAATGCTTATGGAAGAAAATTCAAGATGATTAATATAGTCCATATTGGACACTCCTCAGAGGTGTAAATTGGTGGTGTCTTCTGGGCCAAATTTATTCTAAACACCTTTCCTTTAGTACATCACTTAAGGGTGAATACTTGAGACCCGGGGATGTTGGAATACAGCTGTCAGTCCGCTGCTTCTCTCACATTCAACCACAGCCCCTGGGTCAGCATTTGAAGGCATAGAAGGCAAACGCAGGGCGATACCCTCTCCCTATTCCTTCTGCATTTCTGAGCCAGAACCACCTCCTTCCTACCAGTCAGCGTGTGGTGCAGCCTGGTGCTGGTTCCCCTTCAGGCAAGGACATTCTGTACAGCATTAAACGAAAATGGTTATAATTAAAATTTCTTATTGATCTTATGGAATAGGTTAATTTTATTTTAATTTTTACCCTAGCCAGTTTGAGTCATGGGATGGAGTCTCTGGTTTTATTTTTTCTTTCATCCCCTTTTTTTCTCTTTCCTTCTCTTTCTTTCTCCTTCCTTCCTGCCTAGAATTGTTTGTTTATTTTTCAAACAAGATTGAATCTAAACAGAAGCAAAAGCTAGGGAAGAAATCATACTCAGGCTCAGTATTGACCATATCTCCTTCCCAGCCCTTCACTCAGTGGTGGAGGCCCCTGAGTTCACAGAGCCCTGGGGAGCCCCCTCTGCTCAGCAGCTGCCCCTCCGTGCTGGTCACCGCCTGGTCTCCCTCAGTACCAAGAGTTCATTTGCTTCTGTACCTCATTAGAGGCCCAACTGTCACAGGCCAGGCCAGAGACACCTTGTTTAGACTACAGAAGTCCTACCAGTAAAAATGTAATGCAATTCACATATGTAACCTTAAATTTTCTAGTAGCCATATTTTAAGAAAGTAAAAAGAAATAGGTGAAGTAAACTTTAATAATATATTTTATTTAGCCCAGTATATCCAAAATATTATCAATTTTGGCTGGCTGGTTAGCTCAGTTGGTTAGATAGAGCACAACCTTATAATACCAAGGTCATGGGTTCAGATCCTTGAACTGGCCAACTGTCAAAAACAAAAGACAAAATAAAACAAAAAAAAGTTATCAATTTTAAGATGTAATCAGTATAAGAGTTACTGAAATATTTCACTAAGTCTTTGAAATCCAGCATGTATTTTATACTTACAGCACGTTTCAGATTGGGTTAGCCACAGGTCAGGACTGGTTACTATGTTAGATAGCACAGGTCTGGGGTCTGTGCTGAGGACCCTAACACCGCTTTTGGGTTCATCCAGGAAATAGAACCTCACATGCAACATTATCACCTCTCACACACACCTCTGCCCTTTTTCCTGACCTGGAATAAAAACTCTTCTTTCTCTGTACTCCTCCTTTTTCTGATTTGTGTTTTAGTCCATTGATGAAGATGAGTAAAAAAAATCCTAGGCTCTAGACTCCTGCTTGATCATTTTATTAGTCTCTGTATCTCCCACGCGTGAAAGTCAGTGGAAAGGCTCTTTTCCATGACTGTTTCTATTCTGTTTTCTTCTCCTCCAGTGTACATTCCTGACGAGTGGGAGGTAGCTCGAGAAAAGATCACCATGAGCCGAGAGCTTGGCCAGGGGTCTTTCGGGATGGTCTATGAAGGGGTTGCCAAGGGCGTGGTTAAAGATGAACCCGAGACCAGGGTGGCTGTTAAAACTGTGAATGAGGCTGCCAGCATGCGCGAAAGGATTGAGTTTCTCAATGAGGCTTCTGTGATGAAGGAGTTCAATTGTCACCATGTGGTAAGAAAAAGACCCTGAAAAGCCAAAATCCGACAGAGGGAGGGGGTGTCACCAGGGCTCCCCATGTATATGTGGCCACACCTGTGCATCTGGGGTCTCACCCTGTATTCTACACGGTCACCCCATGGCCTCACCGTTACATTCAGAGCCCTATGCGTATGCGCATGTGAAGGTTCTCCATGGGACCCAGACCCTGATGGGTGGAGTCCCAGGTCCCAGCCCCCCACAGACAGTTCCACATAGCTGGGGAAGTGGCGGGGGCCACCCTCACCCTCTGAGTCCTCTCTTTTTGATTCCTCCCCCAGGTGCGCCTCCTGGGCGTGGTGTCCCAGGGCCAGCCAACGCTGGTCATCATGGAACTGATGACCCGGGGGGATCTCAAAAGTTATCTCAGGTCTCTGAGGCCAGAAACGGAGGTCAGTTTTGCTTTTCACCAACTTTGCATGTTACCTCACCTGTTCCTGTCCTTTAGACACTCCCCGCAGGAAAGTATTATTACGTCTGTAAATCCACTTACTTTTCAGCAGCATCTAGTGTTTTTTGCTGCATGCTTGTTATAGGTCCTTTATGTAAGGGTTTCCCCAGCTGGAGGTAGACCTTGATCTTTGGGAGAGGCACTTGCTATTCCTCAGATCCCCTTCTGTGCAAATACCTCTATGCCTTTGTTACTGCATCTCCTCCCTCCACCTTGGTTCCCTCCCCCACATCTCATATCCACCTGCCAGATCATGTCAGTGCTGCTCCCTGCCTGAAGCCTTGCCTGCCCCCTTGCCAGGAGCCACCATCTCAGCACCTAGCATGCATTTTCTCTTGTTGTTGTCTCAGTGTGTCCCCTCCATACCCCATCCACTGTGTTCAGCTTTTCATCCCAGGCCCAGCAAGTAGCTCAGGGGTATGCTTGTGGCAGGCATTCCATCAACAAAGGTGTGTTAAAGCTCTGTGGTAGGCCGGCTGTATTCTTGCCCTTGCCTCTGGGCAGTTGCCGAGGTGATTTCCCACACAGCTCTGTGCACAGGACATCGCTCATCCACAAGACCGCTCTCCATACCCTGTCCATCCCTTGCATTGGCAGTGGTCTGAGTCTTCCTCAGATTCTGCCTCCACATTCCAGGTTTGATCCTGAGTCAGTGTCTTTTTTGCATTTCTGAATGATAATCATCTCAGCCACACAATCTCTGCTTAGTCTACTAAAAATTTCAATTTGGGTTACAAGTTTCAAATTTTAAGCCTGCTAAAGTCCTATGCAGCTTTTTATTAGTCACTGTGGCATCTCCGCTGCTGCAGTTATTAACCCACAAGCCAGCTTTTTAACATATGGAGACATGACTTACAGGTAATTAATTCTAAGATAAACTGGTAGATAATTACTGAGAAACAACCAGCAACAACTGCCTTTTCATCGGCTGCCTTGGTGGATCTGAAGTCCTCACTTTGACCCTGACGTTGCTACTCATGGGGTGAGCAGTGCCCTTTCTCTGCTCCTTTTGAATTTTTTTTGTTGCTGTTCTATTTAATTTTTTTTCTCCTTTTAATCTGCAACTTAATCATCTCCCAAGTAGCAGTTTTTAAATTTTAGTTCCAACCACCTGTTCACATATGACTTCATTTATTTACAGCACATGGTGTTTGGGATTCTTTGACAGCCAGGAGTCCAAGCACGGCAGCTTACAGCCCTCCCCACCTCTGTTGCACCCAGCATTGGTCTCTGGCCCCTGGATGTTAGTGCCTTTTTCTGGCTCACTGTAATGCACAAACCAACATGAAGGAGGAAAGCTTGACGAAACAGATGACTGAAGACGTGGTAGAATTCTTACCAGCATCCTTTAAGGCACCTCTGAAAAGCATGAAACACTCATTCCCTTCATCCCCAATTTCAGGCTCAGAATAAAAATGCAGAACACATGGTCTTAGTCCTGGCTCTGCCTCTGGCTGCCTGCAGTCCTCAGCAAGCCACTATGGGTATCTTGGCCTCAGTTTCCTCATGTGTAAAATGAGGGTTGGACAAAGTGATTACTGAAGTCCTTTTCAGATGTAAAATTCACCTGTAGATTTTTCAGATTTGGATTTTTTTCTAAGTCATTTTGAGTATAAAAATGTGTGTGCTTATCCTGCATTGTCACTATGTTCTACTTGAGCCTCCCACCCTAGTTGAGATTTGCTGATTTTACCTCATGAAGTGTGGGTGCATGGGAGTGCTTGTCTTTAGTAGCTCTGACTGCATTAAAGATTTCTGCTGTCTGAGGTGAATGCAAGAATGGCAGTGAACACGATGGCCTGACAAGGTGCTGGCCCTCTCTCTCATGCTTAAAACTAAATTCCTTTTATTGATTTTGTTTTTCATGCTAATTATGAATGACCATGTCATAGTAAACACCCATACTTCATACTCCAATACTTACAAATTATGAGTATACACTTTATATTTCACTTGCACATTTCCTAGTGTACAATGCATATTCAAAGCCCTAAAAAAGTGAAAAGGAAATGTTAGGTCCTAGGGGAAAAAAGCTTATTTAAAGAAGACTCCTGTGTAAAAGAAAGTGGCAATTTTGGCTGAAAGTGGTGACATAACATCGCTTCCCCCGATAACTGTGTGATAAGTATTTTAAGTCATCAGAGACAGGCTTGATAGCCTCTTCACAGTTCACATGTGTGTATCATTGAGTGTAGGGAACCCCACCTAGAAGTGCTCAGAGAGCTGTTATACTGCTTCTGGATACTGGCTCTCAGTGGGAACTAGTACCTCACTGGGCAAGATCCAACATCCACTGAGTTGATCACGAGCGAGGCACCATTGAGCTCTTTCTGTGCATGACCTCAGGTCATGCTCCCAGCAGTGAAACCATTGTGGTCCCCATATGGAAGAGCTCAGGCCAGAGCTCAGGCCGGAGCCCAGACAGTCTGATCACAAAGCCCGGGCATGCTATTCTGTAGCCCATGAGGTTTGAGCTAGGAAGGTAATGTGTGACACCTGTCAGAACAAGATGGTTTTTGTAGTGTTAGATGCTTTGTAGTCAGGGAAACAAGGTAGTAAAATCTGTTTTACTAAGGTATGCAAAAGGGTAATTAGCATCTAAACAACAGGGTCATGGTTGGTTTTTGCACTTATTTTTAGGATGGAGAGACGTGGCAATATGTTTTATACAAAACTTTTTTCCAAATTGATTTATTATTATTTAGGGGTGATTTTTTTCCATTGCCAAGGCAGCATGTTGCCATGATGTTTATTTATGTTACTTGTCACCATTTTGCACTGGTGCCTTTCAAGATAAGCCTCAGCTAGATTTCAGTTGTCAAGTGCTTATTTTCCTCAGTGCCCCCAGAAAATAATAATCCAAGGAATGCCACACTGAGAGGTGGAAAAATTAATCTTGGTGTTTTTGCACTTTAGAAGAAAGTTGAAGGGAGAGAAAGGGATTAGATAGTTTATAACAGTGCTTATATGGAAAATAAAACATACGGTGTCCATTTGGGAAACACATTTGCTTATTTCTGCACAGCCTTTGTAATGTGCTCTCCTTCCTTTTACCTGTACTTTGATTCCAGATATAAAGGACATATAAACTAATAGGAATTTGAGAAACCAAGAATCCTTAATATCAAAAATTGCATGTTTTGCTTAAAATAATTCTTGCCCTACCCAAACTAGAGAATGCTCGTCCCAAGGAGTGCTAATTGGTGTTTCCCGAGGCAGCTCTGTGTGATGTGGTCCAGGAGCAAGCACATGACTTTACCACCAGACAGATGCCACAGTCTCCATAATGATACATTCCTTCTGAGCAAGTCCTGGTCTCTTAGCACAATGATGTGTGGTGCTCAGATTGAACAAAGATGGATTTGCAAACCCTGTAAGAATGTGGGGTGGAAAAAATTCCTAAATTCTCATGTGAAATATTTTTTTTTAATCTCCAACAGAATAATCCAGTCCTAGCACCTCCAAGCCTAAGCAAGATGATCCAGATGGCCGGAGAGATTGCAGATGGCATGGCATACCTCAATGCCAACAAGTTCGTCCACAGAGACCTCGCTGCCCGGAATTGCATGGTGGCTGAAGATTTCACAGTCAAAATTGGAGGTGTGTCCTTAGCTTTCCAGATCTGACCAAGAACTAAACTCACAGGTTTGGGGGACCTCGCTGGCATTATCCTATCCCTGGAGAGGTTTTCCAACACATCTCTTGAGTGCCAAGACTCACTCTTGGGAACAATGTGATCATCTCCAGTTGACAGTCAATCACAAACTGTCTGGGCTGGGCTCTAATACTGACAGCACATGAGCACAGTGGTCCAGGTAGTGGCCTTGGTCCCTGAAGTTGCCTTTCTTGGCATTTGAGGCATTTCTTGGTCAAACATTTCTCAGCATTGGTTACAGAAATAATCAAGACAGTGTCCTCAGGTGGTTTTGACTTAGGAATAAAAGTTTTCCTCCAAACTGCCAATCTTCCCTGCAATTTTCCAAGCTTATAAGGGGTACTGTCCGCTCCTCCCCTGCCCAGGGGTCCACATTGTTTTCTAAAAGGTGAGGTGCCCTACTGGAGAAGAACCTGCACAGAGCAGGAGCAGGTACAGGGACCAGCAGAGCAGCCCCTCAGCTGAGGGGAGATTGCTGCTTACTGGGTATCACACCTGGGGCCGGTCAACCCACAAGCTTAAGTCCCAGTGCTGCCACTAATGGATGAGGGACTTGGGGCAGGTGCCTTAAATTCTGTGAGCCTCAGTTTCTTCGCCTCTGAAATGGGGAGTGATAATACCACAAATCCCATGAGATTGGGACGGACTCGGTGCAGGAAAGAACTAAGCTCTTGCCTGGTGTGGGACAGGCCTCAGTAAACATGAGTTCCCCATCCAGAGTACGCAGTGGGAACTCAGTTATTGCTACTTTCTTCCCTCTTTGCATCACAGTGGGAGAAGCATTTTTATGGCACTTGCCATTTTAAATCCAGATCAGCAAGGGTTGTATTTGCTGTTTAACCATGTCGCATCTTTATGGTGATATTTTCTTTGTAATTGTGGTTTTTCTTTCTAAAATTGAAAATTTTTCTCTTGTGTTCAGGAAGAGAGATAGTTTGTGTTTTTTTCTGGGATTTCTTCTTTTCCATTTTGTTCAAGTAAAGGCAAATCCTCTAATTTGCATGTCTAATTATCTCTGGATTAATTCAGAGGTAAGACTTCAACACTTCATTTTTATTTTTCACGAGGGTTTAGAAATGTTTTCCCACTGCCCAGTGTCTCCTGGATAACAAACATGATGAGTGATTTTACCGGAAGCAGTTTGATGGCCCTCAGCATAGCTCAAGTAAATTACGTTGGTTAACGTCCAGAGAACTTAGTTCTCTGTGCATTTGCTTTATAGCCTTACCCCCTTGTGGCATGAGTTAGAGACATGGATGAACATTTTTAAAAAGTAGCACAGCCCTTTCTCCTGGGAAGGAGAACGGAAGAGTCCATGTACAAAAAGGTGGTATGATTGAGTGGAAAATCAAGCTCTGACAAAGAAGCAATAATTTAGGATTATAAAGCAAGCCTGCCATCAAACATAATTATGTGACATCTTCTGCACATGTGAAAAATGGAAGAAATTTTCAAAAACGAGTGGGAGTGTTATGTTTAAAAACAGTATCGAGTAGTAGCTTCAGGGCCTCGCAAATAGCATCTCTCAGGCATCTCACTGTACACTTCTGTCGTCATAAATTGTCCATCTGAAAATTTTTCTCCTTATTAAGCAGTGAAACTACCCACTTTCCTCTGGTGATGGACAATGCTCCAAAGTAAATGAGTCTGCACACTCTCGTTTATTTGATCAAGTTTTTAAATTACATGTAAATGACCCTTGGTCTATGCAATACATATTTTCTTGATAAATCTTGGGACTTGATAATTTGTAAACTGCCTCTGATTTTAAATGCAATAACGGGAATCACTTCTTAAAGGACTGAAATTATAAATATGTTAAAAGCAGAGATTCTTTGTATTTGCTTGCCATACAACTAATTATCCCTTACTGTTTCTGCCTTATAAATTTGCAAATCCTAATATTTGGCCTCCTTAAAGTTGAGCACATCTTTGCCCCACTTTTGATCATGGGGGGTGTAGGGCCCTTTGCTGTGGCAGCAACAGCACTTTTGCTTCTGCCCCGGGAGCTGCTCCAACAGTGTGACTCTGTGCCTTCTCTTCACCTTACAGATTTTGGGATGACACGAGATATCTATGAGACAGACTATTACCGGAAAGGAGGGAAAGGGTTGCTGCCCGTGCGCTGGATGTCCCCTGAGTCCCTTAAGGATGGAGTCTTCACCACTCATTCAGACGTCTGGTATGAGAGCCTTTTGCTGCAGTGCTAGACCAGAGCCCTCCAGCCTCTAGAAATCCCACTGGCTCAGTCTCCACGGCTTTAGTGTTCTCCTGTTCTCTTTTCATTGTTACCTGTTTACAGCTTTAATTCAGTGTTACGTTGGCCACACTCCTTTATCTTTGAGGTGTTCCTGTTGTCAGTGGGCTTGCTACAGACAGAAGTACACTTGTGGGACACTAAAGAATTTGTGGGACCAACATTTCTTTCTATCTTCAGATACTGATTGTGCTCCCAGGAGCCGGGACATGCCAAGAGCCTTTGCCTCTCTCTACTTTTCCTCCTGCCTGCCTTCTCTCTCTTTTCCTCCTTCTCAGTTAGTCTGTGTGCGTGTGTGTGTCTGTCTGTCTGCCTACCTTCCCTGATTTAACCTGATTTAGACCCAAAGCTGATGAATGTTGTATTTCCTGTTGGTACCATCCTCTGTCTGTCCTCTTTCAATGTTCATCTGTCATCTTTGACCCAGGAATGGTTATGAGAAGCAAAACATGTCCCCTAATAATAAAAGTGTCTTGCAGTGGAAGCTAATCAGCTACAGGGTGCAGAGGCTTCTCAGCAATACTGTTTATTGTAGTTCCTCAGCAACATTCTGGAGAGGCAGTCAGGTTCTGAAATACAACCAAGGTTCTTGGCAGGCTAAGGCCCTGGCACTTACACCTAGAATGTCAGGTAATATCTTAGCTTTCCTCTTGGGAAATCCCATTGCTGTTGTGTTACAGAAATGGAAGTTATTTACTCCAGCTGTCTGGATGACAGAGAGAAACTATTTCAATAGTGACTGGCATCATTTTTTTTTTAACCTTGTGAACCTTTCATAGTTTAAGGACCTTGGATCTTATTTTGAAGACAGGTGCAAATTGGAAATAGCATTTGAATATGACCCAGCAAATGATTGCTTCTTGAGCAATCTTTTTTGCAACCATCTTGTCCAAGAGGGTTATCTCTTTACTGTCAAATCAAAGTCCTCTGCATTACTTTGAGAGATGGAGCTGGCAGAAGAGGGCAAGCCTGGGTGTGCACATGTTCTGTTTATTCTAGACTTTGTGCCTCTGAAAGCTCTGAGGTCAGCTTACAGGATGATAAAACAGAAAACTGTGAGAGCAAGGGAGAACAGAGGCAGGGTCGGAAGTGGTCGTAAGATAAAAGCTGGAGTTGTTAACATCTCACAGGCTAATTTTACCCAAATTGTTAGCAGCTATTGCTACAGGTGGCAACAAAGGGCCATATAGGCATACCGACTGCTTCACCGTTATGAACCAGTAAGGGAAAATATATATAAACAAGAATAAGTATTTGATATTCATTCCATTAAATGGTCAGGCATTGACAGTGTTTTAGATTTTTTGTTTGTTTTTTTTAACACAGCCTTTGAGGATAGCACAGGTGGGGAAGGCTAGATTGTTGGAGTTTTTGGAAGGTTTCTTGGCTGCCCAGGCTCTAAGCTGAAGCTGTCCCTCTCAGAAATGGAAATTGTTTTAGATTGTATTCAGAAGCACAAAACAATCATTCCTAAATAGTTAAAATCTAGAACAAAATACAAAACATCATATTTCACTTTGTGGAAAAGACCCCAGAATCTCAGGATTGGAAAGTGTCCCTGAGGTCAGGCCCAGTCCCCGAATCCCATCCCTGGCAGCTCTGGTAGCTGGTGACTAGGCTGTTGAAGTGTTTGCAGGGACTGTGTGTTCACTGCCTCACAGGGACAGGCCAGCCTGATTCTTCAGATGTCCTTGCTCTCAGCAAGCCTTCCTCATGTTGTGCTTCAATCGGCCTCTCCATGACACCTGTTGGCCCTTCTCTTTGTAGTACAGTTGCACACCCTGCTCTCTTCTTGATAAGACAGGCCTCTGAGTCATCCAGGGAAGTATCTCTGTTCTCTAGCAGGAACACCTCCAGGTTTCTGGCTGTCATCAAGACTTGGTTCCCAGGCGCCTGGGCCCTGCGGCCGCTTCTCCTGCAGCTCCCCTATTGCACCGTGGCCTATCAGATAGCTTGCTTGGGTTAGAAGACCCAAGTGTGCCCTCTAGACGTGGATTTGTACCCCTCAGCTTGGAGTGCTCTTTTCCTGAGTATCTGGGTTGCTCTACGGACAGTCTTCATTGCTTTACTTACTAAGGAACTTTCCAAATGGTCACCTGTATCTAGGGTTATTTGCTGCTTTAGAGGCTAATCACCATGTGGACTTCTCTGTAGGTTTCAATTTGCTGGTAGGTTGGACACTAGCACAACCCCCCCCCGTGCAGGCAAAAGTGGTTATTGCAGGCAGACTCCAGCCAGTACCAGCACTGGGGTGAGGCTCACACACACAACCTCAGTGCTTTAGAAAAGACTTTAAGGGGAGGCATTTGTCTAATGCTTAAAAATTAAATCTGTTCATAAAATACAAGATTTGGTTTTCTATGAAGGCATTAACAGCCACCACTGCATAGTATGTACCTGCTTTGAAGAACGTGAAAGTGTTGCATATGTTTCCATGCCTATGACTGGCTGTGTGGCCTTGGTCACATCACAGGGCTTCTCTGGCTTAGGTTGCTCATCTGTAAAGTGAGATCTGTCCAGGGATGTCTGTGGTACCTCGATAGATGTTTAAGTGGCTCCTGCAACAACCAGTGTTGGGTAGAGATGGCTCATCTTCCGTCTTGTGGAGCAGAAAAATGATGGGACCCAGTTGTCACACTGGCTGTGAAGGATGACCACAGACTCCAGCACCAAGTGGCTCTCAGTGGTGGGTGATACTGACATATCACAGACCAGAGTTGCTCAGGAGAAAACTTTTCCAGTTCACCTTATCTAGCATTTTCAGAAAGCCAAGTCTGTCACCTGCTGTGTTATTTCCTGTGTGTGATCGTGAGGTGCTCCGTGTATGGAAGATGCAGGGCGAGGAGAAACACTGTCCCATCCTCGAGGGATGAAGTCTCATGGAGAAGAGGAAGTGATCCTGACAGGTTGGGGTTGTGGAAGCCTGAACGGAAGAAAGGAGGTCATGAGGGCACCCTAAAGTGTGGATTGTCACCAGCGGAGCAACAGGAAGGGGATTCCTGGCATCAGCTTGCTGGGGGAAGATGTGCCCGTGGGAAGCACTGGCTGCGGGTGGAGGGCAATAGGGCTTCCTGTGAGGGAGTCAGGCTGGAGAGAGATCGAGGCAGGCCTTGGATATTGTGTTACGGGGTTGGAACTGCTTCTGCAGGCTCTGCAATGACTGAAGGCTCCTGAACAGGAGAGTGACCTAAGCTGTGTTTTAAGAGGTGCAGGTCAACTGGAGCATAAGCAGCCCAGGCATCAGTCTATTTGTAAAGCTCTAGCCAAGCGAGGAGCCATCAGCACCGCGGAAGTGCTTGGAATGAGAGAAGGGGACAGACCTTGGGACAAATCTGAGCCTGAATTGGCAAGTCATGGGGGGACTCAGAGGAGGCGAGGGTGACTGCAGAGGGCACCACCTGGGTGGGATGAGCATCAACTGCAGGGAAGAGCCCAGAAGAAGAATGGGTCATGAGGCAGTTCCGTGTGAGACGTTGAGTTCGTGGGTAGCCAGTAACTGGAAGCTTGGAATAGAGCAGCCGGGGCTGTGAGGGCCGGGGTGGGAGCCGTCCAGCGAGAGTTGGCTGCCTGGAAGACGCTGACTCAGCCAGGGAATGTGTGGGGCAGAAGAAGGAGTGGGCCAGGAGGGGGCCAGGAGGGAGCCACAGCCTCGGATCACTTGTCAGAGCAGCCTGCAGTTAGCGGACCAGAGCTTGCCGTCTGGTACTGTGCCGCCTTCAGCCGGCAGGGTCTGCGCTGCAGCCTCCCAGGCACGCCACTGATGCGACTGGGTAGATTCTGGAAGGCAGGGCTTCCACCGCTAAAGTTGATAGGGAACCCACTTTGCTAGGTCCGGGCCTGTCAAAGCCATGCTTTAGCCACTGGGTCTTTGGCTTTCCAGGTCTCTTGTCCAACACGAAGATGACTTCTTGGTCACTTGGTCATTAGCAGTGACAAAGGACCTTGGGTTGATCAGTCCTCTGATTGCTAAGATTCTATTTCTGTCCAACATCTGCTTTTAGTATCAACTTGTACAAAAGCCTTTTGTCTGTGGAAAGCAGCTGAAGCAGCGAATAAAGGGCTCTGATTCCGCGTCAGAGGCCTCTGGTTTGGGTGCAAGACTGGGATCCCAAGAGCCCTGGGTGGGAAACACCTTGTGCTAGGTTTTTCAGTGAGGTGTGGCACGCACCCCTAGCCTGCGATAGTGCTGGCAGAAGCCCCCCAGGCTGCTTCTGATGAGCTGCCTGCTCTAGTACACTGACACGAACCCAGTGTGAGGGCTTAAAGCCAGGGAGAATTTGTAAATGGTGGGAATTTGCCCTGGGAAGGTGTGTTTATTTTGCAGATTACAGCATTGCCTTTTTTTTTTAATCATGATCTATCTTGAATTTCTATGCACATGTACTATCTGTTTTGTTTTCCAGTAGTTTGATCTTTTAAGCCAATAGGCTAAAGTGCATGCATGGCAGAATCACTCACTGCTCTGCCTGCAGAATTTATTCCTCAGCCAGCTTCTGTGCTTAAGGATTTTGTGTTGTCCAGGATATCCCCACTAGCCAGCGAGGCCTACCCGATCCCCATACCTGTGAGACAGGGGCTTCCTGGGCCAGCAGCTCCCAAGCTTTGTGAGGCAGGGGTTCTCTGCTCCCTTGGCCCAACAGACCTCAACATCCCTGTAGAGCTTTTAAACATTCCAAGGCCCAGGCCGCCACCCCAGATCAGTCAAATCAGAGCTGCTGTTGTGGGCCCAGGCATCAGTCTGTTTGTAAAGCTCCCCAGGAGATTCTCTTATGCAGCGTTGTTGAGGCCCACTTGGGTACAGGTTTCTGGAACTGCTGATGATAAGAATCACCTGAGGAGCTTATGAAACAGCCTCACTTGAGGCCACTAAATCAGCGTCCAGGCTGGTGCCTGGGGGTCTGCATTTTATTATCTTTGGGCTAAAGCAAGTTAGGAGACACTGCCCTGCTGGGTAAATGGCTGACTAGGTGAGGACCTCTGTATGCCCTGGGTTCAAGTCAGAGGTCAGGTGCTTCCTAACCATGCAAGGGACAATGCAAACTCTCTCAGTGTCAGCTTCCTCAGCTCTGCCCCCAGGGTTGTAGTTGCTCCACAGGGAACATTAGCAGTGACAAAGGACCAGTGTCCCACTCTCAGCCCAGTGCCTGGCTGGCCATCTGACAGGCATTGTCACCACAGCCAAGACAGTTTTCCAGTACCCAAGGTGGAAGAAATGCTGTCAAGGAGGGGGCAGCATGGTCTTGCCCATCCCTGTCCGAGCTTCTCACGTTTCTTTTCTCACTGTAGGTCCTTTGGAGTTGTCCTCTGGGAGATTGCCACGCTGGCCGAGCAGCCATACCAGGGCTTGTCCAATGAGCAGGTCCTTCGCTTCGTCATGGAGGGCGGCCTTCTGGACAAGCCGGACAACTGCCCTGACATGCTGTATGTATTTCTTGAGCCCCCTTAGCTCTCTTCCAATTTCTTTTCTCAAAGAGCTGTTGTCCCAGGTCCCCTGAGATTACTAATTCTGGGAGCTATTCTCCATGGTTCTGTGGGTGCTGTGACGGTCAGGAGCGATTTAGAAGAGGGTCTGTCCTCACGGAAGGAGCCGAGTGTGGAAGAACCTGTACCTTTGTGCGGGTACCTGACTGCCACCCCATATTCCTTCATCCTTTAGTTCTCACTTGCAGTTTGCACTGTGGCAGGATAAGGCCACCAGTGGACAGGAGGCTGTGCTCCTCAGGGCAATGCGTAGGGACAGAGGGTGCTGGGTTTCCTCATCAACGAGACCTCCCAATACAGCCTCTTCAGAACTCAACCCAAGCTGGAAGAGACTCAAAAGGCCTCTTTTGCATTTTCTTGCTCAGCATAGAAATTCTCCCTGTCCCCACCTGTATCTGTTTTTTTTTTTTTTATCATGGTATAACAAATTACCCAAAACCTGATCATTGAAAATAACAGCAAGCGTTTATTATCTCTTGGAGTTTCTGAAGGTGAGGAATTGGGAATAGCTGAGAGGGCCGGCTCTGCTCCGAGTCTCTCATAAGGTTGCAGTCCAGCTGTCAGTGGGCCACAGTCACCTGAAGGCTTGTATGGGGCTGGCAGGTCCCCTTCCAAGGCCATGGGTTCACTCATGTGGCTGTGCCCCATGCTGGGCCTTAGTTTCTACACAGACCTCCCCATGGCACTGCTTGAGTGTCCTCATGATGTGCAGCCGGCTTCCCCTAGAACAGGGGTCAGCAAACCCTCTCCCTAAAGGGTCAGATAGTAACATGTTTGGTTCTGTGGGCCCAAACGATCTTGACTGCAGCTACTCACCTCTGCTGTTGTGGTGCAAAAGCAGCCCTAGACATCACATGAATGAGTGCTCCAATAAAACCTTACTTTTGGATACTGAAATTTAAATTTCACATAATTTCTGTGTTGTCACAAAATATTATTTTTATTTTTATTTTTTTCACATTTACAAATGTGAAAGCCATTCTTCACTCGTAAGCCATACGAAATCGGGCAGTGGCCCAGATTTGGCTTACCCTGCCCAGAGTAAACAATCCAGGAGAAGAGCGGAAGCCACAGTCTTTTCTGAGCCAACCTCAGAAGTCACTCCACGGTCCCCACTGTCTCCTCTGGGTTGCACGGTATGGGAGGGGACTACCCGAGGGCGTGAGTGCCACAGGCAAGGATCACTGAGGGTCTTGGAGGCTGGCTATCCATCTCCAGTGTCCCTCACGGGTGACTGCTTTCTACATTGAACAGTGTGGCTGCTGTATTTTTACCAGCCCATTATAAGAAAAATCTTCCTTGAGAGCCAAAATATAAGTGATGGATTGTGAGGACTGATGCCCACTTAGTTTGCATTAAGGTGCACGGTGCCAGCATAGAGGCCAAAATGAGGATCGGCATGTTTTAGAAGCTTAGAAACAGTCCAAGAAAGCAGCTATGAGTTCTCCTGTGGTTTGGGCTGGTGGCGGCAGGTCCTGTTCTTGTGCTTTCTTTTTGACTCGGGTAAACGTTTGTCTCTGAGAAACTTGTGGGACTCGTAAGGTTGATCCACCTCCAGATGACTGGAGTTTTAATATGAATTTAATATGCCTGGGAAGCGGCCCACCTGCCATGGGAAAGGCAGAGTGCTTCCTGTTCCCAGCATAGAGTGACAAGGAAATTCACATGAGAGTTTACTTTTGGATATTAAATGTTCAATTCAGAGGCATTTCTGCTTTGCCATCCAGAACCCCCTTGGCGAATTTTTCTCCCTTCCAAGAAAAGAACGTAATGAAAGGGTGCAGGTTGGCTTCATAGGGAGAATCTGTGTTGTCCTTCTGAATTTACTGACGAGCTTAGGTGAGGGAGTGTTCTGAGAGAAGGGATCTTTTGTTGCAAGAAATTAAAGAATGGCCTCTGTTTATCCCGGAGGAGAGGAGAGTCACTGAGCCCTTGTGAGTTGTCTGAAACCTCTGCTGGGTCCCCTGTGGGAGAGAAGGCACTTCAGCTGTGTGCTTCTGAGGTCTGAACAGCCTCCCTCTGGCAAAGCTGGGGCGGGGGCACAATGGCTGCCGGTGAACTTTGGCTCAGCATTGGGAGGATCCCTTAGCTGTTTAGCAACACCTGCGTATGAAGCAGGTTGCCTCAAGAGTATTGCTCGAGTATCCTGAGATCAGATATGGGTTGTGGTTCCCTGCCAGATCCACATTTTAAATTGACTTTGAAGTCCATCCTTAACCCTCCCTTATACTTGGATCTTGGCACTCACACACCACAAAAGTAATTGAGCCTCTCTGGGTACATGGTGACTGCGGAAATCACAAAGATGACTGAGGAATGGTCCTAGCTTTCATGAAATCAGGTGGCATAAAAGGACCCAGCACTAACTCTGTGGGATCAAAGTGAGGACAGACGTGTGAACTCAGCCCTAAAAACTCAGGCAACTTGTTCTGCTGGTAACATTTCCACAATGCCACAGGTCAAGGCTATGCCAGGGAAGTCTTCAGTATGCAGGAAAGAATTTGAACTTTTTAGCCCAGAGATGTGTCCGAAATCCAGTAAAATGAGTGTTTTTGTAGTTTTCAACATGGTTTTTCCTGTTGCGGATGAAAGCCCCTACATGGCTGGGAGTTCTGGGCTGCTCTGGTGAGAAGCAAGTGCTTGAGTAAGGTCCGCACAAGCAGAAGTGACCACCCCTGCACGAGCTTTGCCACCTGCTGAGAAGTGGTTCATGAGACAGCCTTGCAGGTCCTTTCTGGAATCCGGTCTCTCTGCTTTGAGAGCTATCCTGCACAGATCACAGCACGTCCAGTTCAGGTTGGGGGCGAGGGCCAAGAGCGGGTGGGAATACAGAGATGCCTCGGCATGCTTACCCCCGGCAGTCCCCAGCTTCCTGGGGTCACAGCTGTCTCCTGGACAGCTGCTTCACAGCAGGGCAGGGGTTCCATTTGAGTCTTCCCCTGCCCCAGGTGAAGGAGGGCTGCGTGCAGGCCCCTGAATAGGGGAAGCATTCAGTAAAGGACAGCTCCAGACTCCCAGAGCTAATCGGTGGTAAAAAATGTGCTTTTTAAAAGAAGAGTTTTATCAGCTCATAAATCCTTCTACAGTCTACTGGAGAGTTTTCTTGTGGAAATAGTGTAAACAAGGTCTTGAATCCCACAGAGTAAAAAAGACTTCCTTTTATGGGCAGCACTGGAAGGGCTATGACTCTGGAAGGATTTAAAAGGGGTGTCACATGGCTCATTTGTGCTGATGTCACTGCATCATTGCACTGCTGGTGGCACCTCCTTGGCCTCCAGCCACGGGGCACAGAGCCAGCCACATCTCGTGTTGTTGGCCCTGGCTGCACTTCTATTCAGGGATAAGTCACCCAGGGAGGAGATCACTGCCCAGCCAGCGAGATGCATTCTGTGTATTGATGGCCCATTTTAAGTATTTTTGTTTTGTTTTTTGGTCTTTTCTCTTAGGAAGCAATGGGGGTATCAAGGCAGATTTGTTTGCCCCCCTGACCAGAAGGGAACCACAAACTAGCTGCCAGTTCATCAGTGCCAAACAGACCAGGAGAAGGAGGGTCTCTTGGCAGGACTGTGGCCACTCTTGTTTAGGTTAAGAGAAAATTCTTCTTTCTGAGTTCTTTCAGCAATCAAAGTGTGGCCATTGTGTTTCACAGAGAACTCCATCCCAGCTCCACCTTCACTGGTTTTGTGACCTTGGATAAATGAGTTCATCTCTCGGTGCTTCTGTTTTCTGTTTCCTTATTGATAAAAGAGGGATATATTATAGTAAACAGCACCTACTTGACAGACTTTTGAGGATTGAAGTAGTTCCCGCACACAACGCCCTCACTGCCCAATACCCAGTGTGCACTGCTTCGGACAGTAACTCAGCACAGCTCCCACGGTTGTGGTCAGCGCTGTGGCCTTGGGGCAGGTGGTTGAGTTGAGAGGTAAAAACTAGCCCACCTTCATATTTTGTTCAGTTCTTTTTCCACCAGAGCAGGCGTCAGCAAACTCTTAATGTAAAGGGCCATGCGGTGTCTGTGTTCTGGTCTTGCAGGCCAGACGGTCTCTGCTCTGACCACTCACCTGGCGGTTGCAGCTTAAAGGCAGCCAGAGACAATATGTAAATGGTGGGCATGACTCTGCTCTGGTAAAACTGTATTCACAAGAACCGGCAGGAAGCTGGATTTGGCTTGGCTGTAATTTGCTGACCCCTAGACTGCTAGAACATTGAATTCTGGATGGGTCTCCCTCTCAGCCATCTCCTATCTCTCAAGGTCACTTATCCTCCACTTGACTTGACCTGACATCTCCTAAGGAAGCTGACCATGTAGCAGGGTGGCCTTTCTCTTTGCACCCAGCTTCCATGTCCAGTGGGCTTCTGTTACATCAGGGCTATCCCTTGGAGTTTTCCCTGAAGCCAAACGTAAGCAGATGGTCTGTTGGTCAAGTGGTCGGCTTGACAGAAGGCTGGATACCATTTTGGGGTGCTTGGAACTTCCTGGATATGGGGAATTCCATTTGGCCATTTTTACTGAAAGCCATCTCTTTAGCCAGAAGTTTTTAAACAAAACAAAGAATAGACTTTTCCAGCAAGAACAGAGGTAGAAGGAAAGGCACTTTAGTTTCATGCTGCCATGAGACAAGTCCTCTGGCCACTGCCTCTTGGGACCAGACTGAGGCTGGCCTGTACGTTTGCTCACCCACTTTGCTCTCAGCTCTGAAGATCTGTTTAGCTGGTTCTGTACATTCTGGACACCCAGGCCTTTCCTGGGTGGGGCAGCTGTCTGCACTGGCAGCAACCTTCCCCCTTCTGTGTGTGGCCTGCAGGAGCCTGGCCCATGGCCACGTGACAGTGAGGGTTCAGAGGTTTGCACCATAATTGCCAGCTGATGTGGCTGAAACTGCACAGGCTTCACCCTCTGTTTTCTGCCTGTCCCTTGCATGTGGTGGGGGTGCGGGTCTTGCCCAGGGTTCTCCCTCGCTGGCTTGTTGGGATCTGGTTTCAGATCTACGCTAGGACTCATTTGACTCAACATAGCCTGGGTCACAGGTTGGTGCTCTGCTATCACAGGGCACTTGGCAAGCAAGTGCTAAATTGAGACAGCCAATGTGCAGCCCTGCTATCTCCTACTTCCTCCTTCCTCAGGTCTTCTGTCAGGGGTCCCTGCACCGGGAGAAAGCTTAGAAATAGCAGAGGTGGGACTCAGAGAGGGATCACTGTCAAGGAAGCTGCTTTCACTCTTCAGCCTTACTAGTGAGAAATTGGAGGTTTCTTGCATTCTAACTCTGGAAACAAAGTTTAACTAGTGGCTGCAAGAGATGCTTCAGATAGAAAGCTGGTTGTTGGGCCCACCCGTGGCTCACTCGGGAGACTGTGGTGCTGATAATACCAAGGCCACAGGTTCGGATCCCATATAGGGATGGCTGGTTAGCTCACTGGGTGAGCGTCGTGCTGACAACACCAAGTCAAGGGTTAAGATCCCCTTACCAGTCATCTTTAAAAAAAAAAAAAAAAAAAGTGCGGTGCTGATAGAAAGCTGGTTGTTTTTATTTCTTAGTGCCGTCACCATAAATAATGCTTGTAAAAATAATACCTGTAAAAAATAATGCCTGTAACTGTGTGAACCTAGATTTGTCCATCTCAGGAAAGCAGAGGTTGGGCTTTGTACCGTGGTAGGTCCTGGGTTCAGGGTAAAGTAAATGGAACGGTGGGAGTTAAGACAGGAGAGCTGCAGCTACTTGCACTCTCTGGATAGAAAGCCAGAGACTCACCGTAGGCATGGAGGTGGGAACCACAGCCGTGGCCATGAGGCTACCTGGCCCATCTTCTGTCTGTCTTTACCCCAGGTTTGAGCTGATGCGCATGTGCTGGCAGTACAACCCCAAGATGAGGCCTTCCTTCTTGGAGATCATAAGCAGCATCAAAGATGAGATGGAACCCAGCTTTCAGGAGGTCTCCTTCTACTACAGCGAGGAGAACAAGCCACCCGAGCCAGAGGAGCTGGACCTGGAGCCGGAGAACATGGAGAGCGTCCCCCTGGACCCTTCAGCCTCCTCGGCCTCCCTGCCGCTGCCTGACAGACACGCAGGACACAAGGCCGAGAACGGCCCGGGCCCTGGGATGCTGGTCCTCCGTGCCAGCTTCAGTGAGAGGCAGCCTTACGCGCACATGAACGGGGGCCGCAAGAACGAGAGGGCCTTGCCGCTGCCCCAGTCTTCGACCTGCTGATCCTCGGCTCCCAGGTCCCGTGCAAACAGTAACGTGTGTGCACACTGGCGGTGGGGTGGGGGAGAGAGAGTTTCACAATCTGTTCACAAGCCTCCTGTACCTCAGTGCATCTTCAGAACTGCCATTGCTGCCCGCGGGAGACGGCTTCTCTGCAGTAGACACATTTGGGATGTTCCTTTTTTCAGTATGCAAGCAGCTTTTTATTTCCCTGCCCAAACCCTTAACTGACGGCCTTTAAGAACCTTAATGACAACACTTAATAGCAACAGAACACTCGATAATCAAGTCTCCTCAATCTCTCTCTGTCTCTTTCTCTCCTCTCTTTCCCAACACCTCTCTTTCCATCTCCTTTCTCTCTCTTTCTGCTTCATAATGGGAAAAAAAAAAAAAAATGTTTGCCGCAAGCCCAGCCAGGAAGCCCTTTTTATCAGATTGAGGAAATGGCTGTCCCTGTGCCCCCACGACCCCCTGTACACACCTTCCTGACACCACAGGTCTTTATAAAGGAAAAAAAAAAAACACATTGAGATGGAATTTTTTTACCTGTATCTTTAAACTTTTTAGGGACGTATGAAATTTAAAAAGGGCCATCATTCATTCAAGGTTGTTACCATTTTAATGCTGCCAAATTTTGCCAAAATCCTGAACTTTCTCCCTTATGACCCCTGCATTGGTTTTCTCACGTCCCAAGGCATGGGTTGAGCACGGTATCGTTATTCTAGTTAAGAGACATGTTGGTGATGCTCTCCACCCAGCTGTCCCCTGGTGTTCTTTTCAAGTCCCCATTCACACAGGTCTCATTGCTTTTGACTAGGTAATTATTTGGGGGAGCTGGACACAATGGGACTTTCACTGAAGATGGGGAGGAGCTGGACTGGCTTCCCTGCCCCAATTTCCAACCCCTACCCTGTAGCCCCAAGAATTCGGGAGAAAGCAAGCCCTGAAAGAGCCCAAAAGACAGGCTTTGAGTCAAGGTGGTCCACACAGCAGTTTCCTCTCCCCAGCCCAGCGCCCCTCCCGATCCCCAAGGACACACATGGGAAGCGGTTTGCAGGGACTCAGCCCAGCTGCTTATGCAGCAGGTTTGCAAAGAAAGAAATTCAGATACCATACCACAACAGTAAGAAGAAAAGCAGTAAATGGATTCAAGCATTCTAAGCTTTGTTGACATTTCCTCTGTTTCTAGGACTTCTTCATGGGTCTTACAGTTCTATGTCAGACCATGAAACATTTGCATACACATCGTCTTTAATGTCACTTTTATAACTTTTTTACAGTTCAGATATTCATCTATACGTCTGTACAGAAAAAAAAAAAAAAAGCTGCTATTTTTTTTGTTCTTTATCTTTGTGGATTTAATCTATGAAAACTTTCAGGTCTATCCTTCTTCCCTCTTTGCTCACTCCAGAAAACTTCTTATGCTTTGTACTAGAGTGCGTGACTTTCGTCCTCTTTTCCCAATAATTGATACTTATATAACATAATTTGCCATGAACTGTTTGATGCCTTTTGATAAATACATCCTCCCCTCCCTGCTCCCAGTGGCCCCACTAGTTGTCATCTAACACGTAGGCTCTGTGGGCACAAGGCTGGTGAGGGACCAAGGCAGGAGGAAGGCCGGCCATGCCCCTCCCCTCAGCCGTGCTCACACAGCACTGGAGTCTGTTACAGTGCAAGACGTGATACAAACTCAGGTCAGAAAAAAGAAAAGGTTAAATATTTCGCACATCCTTGTTCAGTGTTTATATTCACCATTGTTGAAAGGCCTCACCTTCTCTCTCTTGTCTTTGTTTTGGTTGTGACACACATATATATATATTTTTAATTCTTGGGTACAACAGTAGTTTTAACTGCAGACACTAGGCATTTGGATTGCTTTTTTTAAAATGGATATTTAATCCTTTCATCCCATGAAAAACAGCTGCTGAGTCCAAGGGAGCAGCAGAGCGTGGTCCAGCAGGCCCCTCTGTGGCCTTCCACCACCACCCTCACCAGACCAACCTACCTGTCTTTAGAACTAGAACAGCCCAAGGGACCACCTGTGCGCTGGCAGGGAGTGGGACCCAGGAGCCCAGGGGCAGCATCCTCAAGGGTGATACAAGCCCACTGCCAGGTCTGCTGGCCAGAGTGCCAGGTCGGGGCAGCGCAGACACCCAGAGCCCCGTGCTCACTCCCAGGGGACCAGAGCCCTGGGCTGGCGGGCTTCTCCTCGGCCAGGATTCCAAGTCCTTGGGGCCCCGGGGTCTTGTTTAGTTTAGTTTTTAGCACTTCTCACCAGAGTGACGACCGCACCGGAGGTGCTTCTGGGGTGGAAATGTTTAAATGATGAGTGAGAACAAAGGTAAAATCTGAACAAAGGTAAAATCTGATTACAATTGCTAGTTCTGACTGGAGATTAAACACAGAAAAGAAAGTGTAGAGTGCTTTTTTGCTTGTCTCACTATTTTCTCTAGCCTGTCCCGTAGTGCTTTCCCTTTTAAAAAAAAAGAAAGAAAGCAAAAGGTTTTATGTGTAGGAGTTTTCCTTTAATTTATTTTGTGACATCAGTTTCAGTCACTGTAGAGAAGCACCATTATGAATTTAAATACTGAGGAAAGGGTTTTTGTGTGGGTGTAAGACGGGACAGTTTTTTGTTTTGTTTTGTTTTGTTTTCTTTCAATCAAGCATTTATCTACCTCGCTCTTATTTTTTGTGTGTGTATATAGAAAAACAGTACATCTCACATTTCTCAGCATCCGACAATAGGCCGTTGATACTGGTAACCTCATCCACGCCACAGGCCACACACCCAGGTGACACTGGGAGAGGCCAGGCTGTATTCCGGGGTCAAAGCAACACTAACTCCCTCTCCGCTCATTTCAAACAGCTTGCCTTTTCTGAGATGTCTCACTTCGTGTTGCTTTTGTTTTTTTCCCCTAACTTGCTTTCCTAAAAAGTCGCGAGGCATTAGGATGTTCACCTCCCAGCCCAGCAGCCCCTTGAGGCCAAGGAGGGCACACGAGCACAGCGCGGGGCCAGCTGGCTGATCCTGGCTGGTGGTCTTTGGAACCAGCTACTTTATGCAGATTGAACTACTAACACATTTCTTCACTAAGAGAGCAGATGTTCCCTAGGTTGTGAGGACAGCAAGGTACAGAGGGTGGCAGACAGTGTCTCTGTGCAACACCCACGTGTGAATGTGTGTGGTGTTTTACTCCTTGGGCTGCTCCTCTTGCAGCCTGGCACAAGGCCTGTGCCAAGGCAGGGACAGGCCGCTGTCACTGCTGCTGCTGCGGTGGCAGCCATCTGAAAGAAAGCTTGGGCCACCTGGCCTTCTCAGAATGCAGAGCTTGCCGAAGCATCAGCCCACCTGAGATAGACTGTCCATGGGAGCATTGTCCCCTCCTCTCCAGACTGCTCTCTCCACGTTGCCCTCCTCTCCTCCTCCCCAGGGACAAACAAACCTGCCACACCTTGGGCTGGCAAGGCCAGTGGTGGGCTCGAGCCTCCCCCGCGGCCTCCCGTCCTGCTGCTCACAGGGTGGACGGCGCTGCCTGCTTCCAGCAGCTGCTTGCACAGGCACTGTGATTTTAGCTGAGAAGCGTGGCGGGTGGTTTTCCCCAAGTGTGGACAGCTCCTTTACAGTCACAGTACTGCAGTTAAGCTCGGAAGCCTTTGTCCTCCTGCAAGAATACTGCCCTTCTCTCCCACATCCCCAGGGACCTTAAGGTCATTGAGAAATACTGTTTGATCAGGGTTTTCTTCTTCCAGGTTATAGATGACCCCTCGGAATAATGGCCTCTCCTCTCTTTTGCACATACTTACCGGTTTCCACAACTGGATTTCTACAGATCATTCAGCTGGTTATAAGGGTTTTGTTTAAACTGTCCGAGTCGTTGGTGTCATTTTCTTTTTGTTTTACGTAGGTAGTTTTTCTTTAGAAAGAAAACACTAACAGTGTAGTGCCCATCATAACAAATGCTTCAGAAACACTTAATAAAAGAGAAAATTTTGCTTGTGTGAGGGTGCAGTCTTTTTACTGGACCAACCCACCCACCTCAACTCTACCAAGGCATCATCTATCCACAGTTCTAGCCTAATTTTATGCTGATTTACCCACCTCTTCTTGATATTTCTCTTTCGTTATGTTCCAAATAATCTTATCAAGCTGAGTTGTGGCATTTTCCTTGCAATCTCCTGATAGCAGCTCGCATTGCTTGAAGTAACATGAACCACTGAGGCACATCACTGAGCTGATGTGAGCATTAAGACTTTCTCACACACAGCCCTTCCCTGAGGCAGCAGGAACTGGAGTGTTCTGGAGATGTTGAACTTAAGCTGTGTGAGGCCGAGGCCACCCCCCGTCTCCATTATGGGATGTCGTGACGTTTGACATGCAGTTGAAGTGAGCTTCCTCCTTGGAAGATAGAAGACAGTGTTTGTGGTCAACATGGGCCTCTCCTTACAGCCTGTTTCTTAAGACTCAAAACCACCTTTCAATGGTAGGAAAAGTGGCTTTGCAAACTAGGAGAGACACTATTGTGAGCTACCAAGTGGAAAATGCTTGGTATGGAGTGGCGTGTTTGGGTTGGGATGACAGATCTACGAGCCAAGTATGCTACCAAAATAGACCAGTTTGTTCCACCAAAGCCTCTCTCAGCAGCCTCCCTGTGTTGGCAGGTGACTGTTGTGGCAAGGTCACACTGGGCTTAGGTGGGTGAGCAGACTAGGATGCTCGTCCAAGGTCCTCAGCCGTCACTGCTGGGTCCTCCCAGGGCTGTCAGACAGTGCTGAAGACAACTCCTTTCCCAAACATAGGCATCCTCCACGTGACAGTAGCACTTGATGGTGTGCCTTGACCCACTCCAGCAGTCCCAGTAATGCACTTAAGGTTTTGGGTTTGTTCTTTTGTTAATGTTACTGTTAATGTTTGTCACCTGTCTTTTCATTTCCTGGGCTAAGCAGTGTTGGGAGACATGGCCCAGAGATCCACTCCTTAAGAACCAGTGATGAAAGCTGAACTTTCTTATTCCACTTTGGAGTAGTTGGTGGTGCAAATGAGAACCTTAAGAGAGGATGTTATTAAACTGAACCTCTGTTGCCAGAGATGCTGAAGATACAGACCTTGGACAGGCTGGAAGTTTTGGTTTTTGGCCTCCAACTTAGGTGACTAGTGGAATGACCAGGCAGCAGGAAAGCACTGTGACAAGGACAGCAGCACAAAGAGAAGACCTGCAGGTGGAAGGGGGTGGGGCTTGAAGACGCGTGGGCCGTGTTTTGAACTTGATGGTTTCTGAAGGTATCAGACCACATGAAGGCTCGACAGTCATCCGTGGGCATTTGGTTTCAGCAAACAAACCTAACATCCTACTCTAGAAACATCTCAGAGTTCAGTCACGTTGTTGAAGATCTCGAACTATATCGCACTCGTCAGTTGACTTGTCAGTTCTGGGGCATGACTTTAGGGTTTTATTTTGTTAATGCAAGATAATGATAATCACTCATTTATATGTCCACGTGTGTGTCCGCATCTTTCTGGTAAACATTGTTTTAATTAGTCATTCATTAGCATTTTCAATAGGGCTCCTGAGTCCAGTAGATTACGGGTAGTCAGTTGACGAAGATCTGGTTTACAAGAACTAATTAAATGTTTCATTGCATTTTTGTAAGAACATAGAATAATTTTATAAAATGTTTGTAGTTTGTAATTGCCGAAAATAATTTAAAGGCACTTTTTTTCTCTGTGTGTGCAAATGTGTGTTTGTGATCCATTTTTTTTAGGACACCTGTTTACTAGCTAGCTTTACAATATGCCAAAAAAGGATTTTTCCCTAAGCCATGCCATGGCTCATCCTCTTTTCCCCCAAGCTTTGTGCCCTAGTTTATAAGGAATGATGATGATTTAAAAAGTAGTTCTGTATCTTTGGTATCTTGGTCTTCCAGAACCCTCTGGCTGGGAAGGGGATCATCTTCTACTGGTTATTTCCTTTGGAGTGTAGCTACTTTCACAGCTGGAAAGAACCTCATTGGTCATGGAAACAGCAGAAGCGCTGCAGCCCCGCGGCGCAGGGCACTGTTCAGCATCTGCTTTGGTTGGTCTGGTCGTTGTCACTATCATGCTGTGCCATAGAGCTGGGAAGACTTGACTGCACACACAGCTTATGTTTTCACAGTGATCGCAGCACACAGATTGGTCACACGAAAGGTGATCATTCTGGGGCACACAGGCCATTTGTTAACATGCCTCATATCATGATTAATGCTTTGTTAGAGCAAGGAAAAGACCCTTTATTTTTAGTTAAGGCAGAATGCTGAAGATACGCTTTCCCAATACAGAACAGATTCTATTCAATAAAAACTATAACGCAATTTTGTTGTTGTTTGACTCCATTTCCTCTAACTCCCAATGGATTATTGGCCATGTCTACAGAACTCTACAAAATACCCATCTTTGGAAACATTTGGAATTTTTGCACTACATAGGAGAAAGGTCCAGAAACAATTTGGTTTTTGTTTTCAGCTCTTCATTTGGGTGTTTGGCATTGCCGACACATCCACAGGTGGAGCACATGCCTGGTGAAAACACCTGTCTGCCTTTCTAAGTCAGTGAGGTTGAGGTGAGAGGTTTGCCAGAGTTTGTCTACCTCTGGGATAGAAAAGATCAAACTAGAAGGCGCAGTGGAATGGAAGCATTGCAAATAGTGCATTTTCTGAGTTTTGTTTTAAAAAGTTTTTTTAAAAAAGTAAAAAAAAAAAATGGTAATAACATGGCCAATTTGTTACACAAAATAACTTTCTGTGTATAAATTATTCCTAAAAAAAAATTGTTTATATAAAAAAAATCAGTAGATGAAAAATTTTCAAAATGTTTTTGTATATTCTGTTGTAAGAATTTATTCCTGTTATTGAGATACACTATGGATTCTTTACATTATGAAAAAAAAGAAACTTTGTCTATTTTGAATTGCTGAAGCTAAGGCAATTTTAGTTTCTCTTACTCTGCTTTTTTCTAGTAGTTAAAGTACTACATGGTTTAAGTTAAATAAAAGAATTCTGTATGCACGTTTTTGCCTCTGATTTTGTTTCCCACATTTCTGGAAGCATCGTCACACTTCTGTGGCAGGGAAGCAAAGCTCCGTGTGGCATTTGTGTTCACACATGTCGCTTGGAAGTGTTCTGCGCGAGGGCACTGCCTGATTTCTGACAGCTGAACCTTCTCAGTATGCAAATTACTGGAGAAGACAGGGAAGCTATTCTGTTTCTCATTCCATTAAATCAGCTGGAAGAAAAATTTGAATACATAAAATACAGAAGCCTGTACTTCATTTTTGACTGATTTGTGGACTTTTTTCTGTACCTTTTACTGACAAAAGTCAGGCTGAGGCAGGTTTGATCTGTGTGACTCTGGGGCAGAGGACTTAAAATTCTTCTCATATTCATGTCCTTGGTACTTCATAGCTCACCTACCTGCCTCAGAGTGCCGGCGAGAACCAAGTGAGCCACACATGGGGTCTATATGACATTAGCTTTGTCATGGGGAAATGGTTACAGTAGGAAGAGGGAACAAGCTATAAATGTTCTACAATCAGGCCACAGACATGAACACAGCATCAGGAGGAAAAGCTGGTCATTTCACTCAACTCTGATCATGGAAATTATACTCCAGTAACAAAATCAGGCCATTACATAAAGAGCTAAATAGCAAGGTGGAGGCAGTGAACATAACTCTCATGGTCTAAGACCTAGTGAGTCTCACAAGTGTTTGGAACTAAAAGCAAAACACTTTCTAAAGGAGAGGACTCTCAAGCCTGGTGTTGCCCCAGGGTTTTTGCTCACCATTGTCACTGAGTGCCCAGCGCTCAGGGGACCTTCACGAGGTGACTGACAGCTGGAGGAGGTCTCATTTCCAGGGCTAGGATGTCCAGCGTGGCCCTCCCCCTTTCCTGCATGGTTGATGCTGCACTTGCTGGTTGCCGAGGTGCACTCTGCACTTGGCCTGCGCCGCCAGAAGCAGCAGTGACTTCTTTAGACTACAAATCAGGAGGGCTATTTCTATGTCTTTCCCTCCATCCCAGATCCAGCTACAAGTCCATACTCAGGTGTGTATTTAGTGTTCTGTGGAGGACTTCCATATCCATTTTCTCATCAGAAGTTCACAATCACCCTGCAAAGGAAGAGTTTTTATTACTGTTTTATAGATGAGCAAACAGAGACATGCCCACGATGGCCCTGGCTCTTCAGGATTCAGCCTTGTATGATGTGGTTGTCAGACTATTCAGAACTACCACAACTAAACAGCCCCAGTGTGTATCAACGAGATGCCAGGCCATTCACATGGGCCGGGATGTGAATGGGCTCTCCAGGGTTCTCCCTGGAGAACTGCAGAGACCACAGAAGGGAAAATGGTGGAAAGTTCATCAAGGGGAAGCTCTGTGCCTACCAACTGGATAATATTTACAAGTTTAAAAGGTGTGTATGGCATGGTGCCAAGCATTCTGAAATACACTGGAGCCTGGTCCTGAAGACCTGCTGCTTGCCTGGGTCCTGGGACAGGGGTTGGAATGATGGGTGTTGAGGGCTCTGGGCAGCAGCTGTTTGCCCAGAAGTGCAGAAGGATTTTCATATTAACAACCATGCAGCTGGACCTGCGTGTGTGGGCCAGCGCCATCCCACCCCACCTGCTGGCTTTGATCAGCCACAGAGTGACATTGCTCTGTTTTATGTCAAATGATCTAGGTATATTTGCAAAGGGGGTCCTATAAAGTCTATTCCAAATGCAGAAGTGTGCTGGACAGCTAGTGGCCAAACAGGCAAGTTTGTCCCATTTCTTCAATATTAAGCTGCAAATGCTTTTTCTTAACAGTGAATGAATCAGCATTGACTGTGATTTGTTTAAATGTAATTAAGTGGAAAATGGTAGTTGTGAGCACATGTGCATAACAAGAAATTTCCCAGAGCTTAGCTACCTTCACTCACTTCCACAAAAAAAAAAAAAAAAAAAAAAGAATGTTACTAATGGGGCTCCCAGTGGAAAGTTGCTCCCACTGGAAAGTTGCTCCCAGAAAACACTGGATAAGTAAAACTTTGATATGAGCAGCTTGGCACAGGACCCAGTATGATGTTGTAAAGGCAGAACAAAAGAAGAAACACAAGGGAGATTCTGTTTTTAAAAGTTAGGGATAATATTAACCATGAAAAGAAGCTAAGCCCAGCTATTAACCTGTGCTTTAAGACTAAACACTACTGGTGGGAATGTGAAATGGAGCAGTCGCTGTCTGTGGAAAAAAACACTATGGCAGTTCCTGAAAAAGTTAAACAGAATTACCATTTGATCCAGCAATTCACTTCTAGGTATACACACAGAATTGAAATCAGGGACTTAAACAGATATTTGCACTCCACTGTTCATAGCAGCAATTTTTCACAATAGCCAAAGGCAACCTAAGTGTCTATCTACAGCTGAATGGATAAACAAAATGTGGTAGATACATACAATGAGATATTATTCAGCCTTAAAAAAGAATAAAATCCCAACAAATGCTACAACATGGATGAAGGTTGAGGACATTATGCTAAGTGAAATAAGACAAAAGGACAAATACTGTATGCTTCCATTTAAATTAGGTACCTAGAGCAATCAAATTCATAGAGATGAAGAGTATAGTGGTAGTTGCCAAGGGCTGAGGCAGGTGGGGGGGGAATGTATAGCTATTGTTTGATGGGTACAGTTTCAGTTTCGGATCATGAGAAAGCTCTGGAGATGGATAGTGGTGATGGTTGTACAACAATGTAAATGTACTAAATGCCACTGAACTGAACACTTAAAAATTGTTAAAATTAGTAGCAAAAGAGTAAAAACCATAGAGAAACCAAACACTAGAGACTCAGTGGCAGAAGCTGCTCACAGGACCTGGATGCAGAAGCTTGGAGGCCAGGAATAGGGTACTGGGAGCGGTGGCTACACCTGTGTTTCCATGGGCAAAACAGATCTGTGGTCCCAGCAATCGAGCAGGATCACACAGATCCTGTGGGTAGTCTTTTAGAAGAAAAAAAAAAATTACTAGGATTTCATTGTATTGTCATAAAAACCATAACTGAAGCTAGTTAATCCTTTGTGAAATGTCTGCCTTTCAGAGTGTCCTTCTTTCTTCTGACAATAAAACGACCCTTTGTGATTTTGTTGGGCTAACTCAGAATTTTTTTCCTCTGCGTAAACTGTTTTATAAGCACTTTTTTTTTAAAGGCTCTCAAAGCACAGTTGAACTCTACACACAGGATTAAAACATTTAATTTTCCCTAAAGGAGCCATCCCCCAATTGGTTCCCTTTGGCTGGAATCACTGTGGTTGAGTTTTCTGCAAACCAGGCTTTGAGTTTGGGCTTTCCCACTCTCCTCCAGCATTTCCTGGATGATGACTTGTAAGGCTTTTCCTAGCAGGCTGGCCGGGAGCCAATGCGATATTTGAGGGACATGGATGAGTGCAGCGCACCCATTTCCGTGATGCAGAGACAGGTAGTAAATGTAATCACAGGCGTATCTGCAACCACAAAAATGCCATGTTACTTCTCAGGCCAGCCTCTAACTTCAGTGAAATGTAAGCAGAAGTGGCAGTGCAACATCCACAAAGCGTCCACCCAGGGAGTTTTGTTCTTCTGCCTCAAAAAGAACATGGTTCTGGGAATGAGTTAGAGAGAGATTGGCTCTTGGTCTCATGGTCTCATAACCAGCAAGTGGCCAAGACAGAAAGGGACCACATTTTCAACCAACTAGTCCAAAACGCCTTTAGCGCAGTGAATCCTCTCATTCATTGAGTCAATTGTTTATTCATTCCTTGGAGAGAGGAGAAACTGCTTACTGGGGGTTGGAGTTTAGAGAAACAAAGGTAAGTTAATCTTTATCTGGGGCTAAATCAGCACAGTTAACTCACAACTTTGCTCCCCCCAAAATAAAAACAAGCATCCACAAAATGTTAGTGGCTCTCAAAACTTGCCTTCCTTCCCATCTTTTCTCCTACATCAACGCACCAAAGGCTGTGTTTGGGGTGGGGGAGGGGGTGTAAGCAACTGTGCTGGTCTGCAGGATGGCAAAGAGGGGCAACTCTGGGGTTGCTCTGCGTGACCACGTTGCCAGATGGATGTTACAGGATGGCCTCTTAAGGGGAGAGAGAGGACACTGAAGGCCATTCTTTGTCCCCTACCTGCTCATTGCTGCCACACCCACAGAACATACCTGCCCACATCTCGGGAAAAGGCCACCTCGACATCCTCAACGGCGACGCGCTTGCACATAGCCTTCATGCTGATGCTTGATACGATCACTTCCAGGCCACCAGGTAGGCACATGCCACCCTCTGGCCAGAAGCCCCGGATGTCGATGTCCCAGTAGCCTCAATTCTTGCCACATTGTTCCAGAAAGACCGCCTTGGTGAAGGCATCCACACCCACATGCACGGCGAGCTGTGTGAACACGCAACGGATAGATCACAGGAAACCAGGCTCGCTCTGGCCACCAAAGGAACAGAAGCTGTGGGAGAGCCTGGCTACAGGATGCAAAACATCTCAAACATCAAATCTACCAGGAAACCCAGGATCCCTTGCTTATGTCTCCTAATTAGTATTGCTGGAAGGAAAGGCAGCTGGGTTCTTTTAGCTGAATAGAAACCCACCTTGTACTTGCATTTAAATACTTTAATATTTCAAAATATGCTTACAAGTTAGTGTATTCTTTTATCTTGAGCGGGTGGGAGTGGTGGCAGGTGGCAAGCTAGTGTCTAAAAGTACCACAGGAGAAGCTTAAAGTTTTGCTGGAATCATACTTTTTTTTAAATGAAACTTTAATAAAGGAAGTTAGTACTAATCCAATAAAATCTTGTTATAATTTATTTGAGCCAATTATTCTTCCTCTGAAAAATAGCTGGTGCATATTTATCAAAACATTTGAGGCATTTTCTTAATGGCTTAGTGGTATACGTTTTATTAAACTCATCATCTGGTCTTTGTTTTTTGTTTTTGGGGGGCGGAGGAGGTGTTTGTACCATTTTTTTTTTTAAATGACCGGTAAGGGGATCTCAACCCTTGACTTGGTGTTGTCAGCACCACGCTCTCTCAAGTGAGCTAACCGGCCATCTCTATACAGGGATCTGAACCTGTAGCCTTGGTGTTATTAGCACCACATTCTCCCAAGTGAGCCATGGGCCAGCCCTTGTACTGTTTTTTAAATAGAGTATGTTCAGATAAAATAGGCTGGTGCTATGAAGATATGCTGTCTTCTAGTGGGCCACCCTCCCAATTGCTGTCCTGGGCCCAGGCGGTCCTTGCCTCACATTCCACCTCACAACCAACCTGGCTTAGAATGGGCATACATAGGACCTAACCCAACCTCTTAAGTGAAAACTTTGAGTCCTTTCTGGGGATACTTCCATTTCTTCTCTCACTATGTCTCTATGTCTCCCTCCAGATTTTCTGTTAAGACTGGCATATTTCAGCTTAAACTTTTACAAACAGACCCAGAACCTCACAAAATCAGCTGGGACCTTGCATTGGTCTGACATGGGGTAGGGTGGAATTCAGCCATCAGCCTTAGAATCGGAGTCCTGGGAGTTCACAGGCTCTGCGTGCCACCACCTCATCAGCCTCCCAACCTGCTGCCTCTCTGGCTGTCATTTACTTGGGGTTGGAGATCTTCCCACATTCTGGTGACCCTCTGCTTTGCCTCCCTGTAATCCACAGGCAGCTGAAGAATCCACAACTCCACCTCCATGTCAATCCCCAGACCCAGCTTGGAGAGCTCCTGCAGAAAGAAGCAGGCTGACTTGCCTTAGTTGATGGGGGGCAGAGGGGATCCCTGAAAACCCTGGGGCCCACTTTCAGGGTCTTCTGTGGGCCTAGACCCTGTTCTTAAGGAGCTCACACAATGGCAAGGGGTCAGTTTCTCCCCCGAGTGGCAAATGCCCCACACAGTTGCAGCTGTCAGGGTACAGCGCCATATAAAGGCACAACAGACCCAGGCCGTGTTTACGGAGGGGATGCAGGTGAGTTCTATGGCTATGTCGGGGTGAGCCAGATGAAGAAGCTGGGGCGGGCCTGCCAGGCCCAGGCGGAGGAAGCTGCAGAGGCAGAGGGCACAAGAGCCTGGGGCCTTTGGGGAGTTCGGTGTGACCTGGTGCTCTTGGCAGGGCTGAAGGCTGTTTCTGTGTCCTTATGTTGCAAGACAGGATGTTAAGAACCACTGGACTCTAATCAGAGCATGAAAGGCCTGAAGAGTCCCCACATATTTTGACAAGTAACCCACCACCATGACCACCACCACCAATGGAATAACAGGGAGCCCTGCACGTGGGGAAGGATGGGAACAGAAGCTGGAGATGGCTGTGCAGCCAGACTGAGTGCATCGTTAGGTCTGGACTTTATCCTCAGGGCAACAGGGAGCCATGGAAGGATGTGCATAAGGAGCTAATGAGTTAGAGCTGCCTCCTAAGGAAATGGGGAAGGAGTTAGAGGTGAGCTGGGGGTATCATGGGGTTGAGTTTGGACCTACCAAATTTGAAGTACCCAATGGAGGCTGGCCTCTGAGCTCTGTGTGTCCAGAGCTCACAGAGAGGCTTTTGGGGGCACACTGGCATGTCAGGGGCAGCACTGGGGGTGAGGTGAGGTCTGCAGAGAGAGAGCAGAGTGAGCTGGGAGAGGAGGGGAAGGCTGTGGAGAAACCCGAGTCAGGGAGCACCCTGAAGGGCAGGAGAAACAGTCAACAGTTTGGAAGGAAGAAACCCAGGAAAGCAAGATCTTAGAGGCGTGCATTTCACTGTTGGTAAAAGTTAAATCAGGAACACAAAGGCCATCCCCAAAAGCCCAGCCCTTTCTTGGTGCCAGCAGCTGTGCTTGCCACCAAGATGGTTTTCGACTAGCGCATCCGTTCTTCCTAGCATTTCAGGGCATACTGGAGTATGTGTCCTTCGATGCACAGTGGCCAAGCTAGGCTGCGTGGCCTGCCCAAAGATCGCAGACAGGAGGTTCCAGGCCACCACTCTAGCTTGAGGGGGACAGGTCTACCCGGTGCCTCAGAGACACACGGGATGACACGCCAGACGTAGGTCTGTCTGTGGGGCTCTTATCGTGCAGCAGTGTGTCTCTTCTGGCCAATTGCTGGTGTCTCAGGTCTGTCCCGGGCCAGCTCAGCCTTCCCGAGGGGCTCTACTCCGTCCTCCAGACACCTGCTGAGTTCCCTCCACCAGCTCAAGCTTTGTTCTCTTCCAGAAGGAAGTACCAAGACAACGTCCCCACTGGGGCTTTGTGTGGGGATCACTGGCCTGACTCTGATGCAGGATGGCAGGAGGGAGGACCGGGTCACGCAGGGCCCCAGAAGAAGGAGACAGGCTTCCAGGTGGACTTGCCGAGGACCAGACAGGCCCCGGGGCTTTTAGGCCAGCCCGTGTTTGGGTCCTGTCGCACCATCTTGGGCCTCCAGTCCTGAGGGGCACGTGAGGCTGGGCGCCAAGGCGGCACCGTTCAGGGAGGGGGTCTGGAAGCCATCACACCGTGTCCCATTCAGGTCCGCCATAAGGCTAAAGAGGTCTTGGCCGCGTCTCAGAAGCCAACTGCCTGTGAAGAACTGCTTTCTTCCACTCGGCAGTGCTCTCCTGGGCTCTCTGGCCTGGCCCCGAGCAAAGGCCACAGTGGAGCCACAGAACCGAATGGAATTGCCCAGGAATCTGCCTTCAGGGCTGCACCTTGCAGACCTGCCCTAGTTGGGCTGCAGTGGAATAAAAAATGAATTATGCTCAATAAGCCTGCAAACAAGCAGCACCCACGGACGGAGACACGCAGCGCGCGCCGTGGCCGGTGGTGCCGCCTCCCAGGAGAGGCCACCCGGGCCGAGGCCACCCAGGCCCTCTCCTCCCCTGCCGTGGCTTTCCGTCCTGCCCCAGCCCTGAGAGAGGAGCAGAGCGGTGCCATGGTCGTGAGCCGGGCTGGGGACCCGCGTGCCGCTGTCCCGCTGTCCCGGTGTCCCTCGGCCGCTGCCAGGAGCAGGCGTGGCGCTCGCTGGGGGCTCGCACGGCCCGTCCTACCGTCCGCCCGCCGCGGACCGGCCGCAGTTCCGCAGGGGAGAGGTTCGGGATCACGGGGTGGGCAGGGCCGCGCTGGCTCTGACGCTGCGGACGGCTCCGTCCTCGTCCCCGTCGGTGGCCGCCCCGCTGCGTCTCCCCCCGGCCTCCCTCCGCGCGCCTCCGGCCGAGTTTCCTTCATAGGGACGCCAGTCGCACTGGCTGGGGGCCCACCCTCCTGACCTCACTTTAACGTGATTACCTCTGTAAAGACCCTATTTCCAATTCGGGTCACAGGCGCCGGGGCACAGGACTGCCACCTCTTGGGAGGACGCGACCCCCCCTCTGAGGCTGGGCCTCCCCGAAGGCCACGGCAGCCTCTTGCCAAAGAGCCGGCCACCCGCACGACGTCCCGGGGGCGTTTGTGGAGCTGGTGCGGGGAGGAGGGCACCGGACGTGACACCTGACGGCCGATGCGCAGGAGATCCAGGCCTGCCTGTGCCCTGCCTGCGCTGCCTGTCACGCCTCTGACCCGAGGCTCAAGCACACGGACTGCGGCTGCGTCACAGCCCACCCGGCTGGTGCCGGTGGAGCCCGGGTCTGGGGCCACCCTCCGTGACCCATCACGTTAATGTTTCACCCAGAAAATGAAAAGACGCACTTTAGGTGGAATAAATAACAGATGTCACACATCACCCCACATCAGCTCAGGTCACTTTTTGCCAACAAATAAGTTAAATGCTTCTCATATTTAGAGATCTTTGGGTATCAGAATTGCAGAGAAGGGGCTGTGTGTGGAGCAGTATACACTTGAACTTGTCCATGTATTGCCTTGGACTTATTCTCCATTATCTTCCCGGTGTGTTTTCTCTTCCGAACTAGAATGTCACCATTTTCTTCCTCTCCACAATTGTCCTGATGAAGGGAGAGGCTGCAGCTCGGTGGATCTGCCTTGTCACCAGGGATGGGGACACACCATCATCGTGGACTCTGCTAAGGTGCAGCCAGCCTCCCTTGGAGAGGGTCAGCACCGCTGCCCATACTGTGGGCCAGAAGTCCCAGGTCCTGTGGGATTCCCCTGGAGCCCTTCAAGCAGAGGGAGGAAAACTGTAACGAACAGACACTGTCTTCACAACCATCAGAGGCAGCGACAGTCTGGGGACAGGAGAGCAACTGTACCTCCACTAGCCACAGATCATGTTCAGGCCCTGGCCAAGTTGCTTGGATAGGACCGGGAAGTGTGTGACCATCCAGAGGTCACCAGGATGGTCAGCTGTATCAGTGTCAGGGGTGCTATGGAATGAATTGGAGTGTCCCCCAAAATTCATCAAAATTCATATGTTGAAGCCCTAGCCCCCAGTGGGATGGTATGAAGAGGTGGGTCCTTTGGGAGGTAACTAGGCTTAAATGAAGTCATGAGGATGGGGCCCTCATAATGGGATTAGTGCCCTTACAAGCAGAGGAAGACAGATCAGAGCCTTTCTCTCCCTACCATGTGAGAAGGCAGCCGTCTGCAAACCCGGCAGAGAGCCCTCACCAGGAATTGAATCTGTCAGCACCTTAATCTTGGAAGTCCAGCCTCCAGAGCTATGAGTAATAAAGGTCTGTTGTGCAAGCCACTCAGTCTATGGTATTTTGTTATAGCAGCCAGAGCTGACTAAGGCAGGGGACTTTCAGTGGGTAATGTGACGAGGCCTGGTTGAGTTTCAGATGCATGCCAGCACATCCAGCCAGCACATTGTTCTGCTAGAGAGGGCCACCACCAGAATCTGATGTGGGATATTGAGGAACATTTCCCAACTTGAAGTCATGAACAGAGTCTCCAAGTACTGCCTCTTCCTGCTCTTGAAATGTCTGTCTGTCTCTCTCTGTCACACACATACATGCCTGGTATCCTAGGCTGCCCACACTGTTCCATCGCAGACAAAGACATTTTACAAAAAATAAGCCAGAACTAGAGGTCATCAGCAGTCTGAGCCTGGGTTGGGCAGGCTGCAGGGCAGAAGGGCAATGCAGGGCCAGACCCCAACTATACAAGGGGTCTTCAAAACATTCATACAAAGACTCGTATTATCTTTTAATTCCATTTTTCAACGAACTTTGTGAAATACTCTTGTAGTGCTGCAGGGAAAGGTACAGGCTTTAGGGTCACAAAGACCTGGGTTTGAGACCTGACTCTGCCTCCTCTCACTGGATGAGTTGGGCATGTTATTTGACTTGATATACCTCCATTTTCTCATATGTGAAATGAGGAAAATTAAAAGTCAAGAGGGCATTCACAAATATTAGATGAGATGATTCACTTAGCACAGTGCCTGGCACATAGTTGGGGCTTTATAGGAGGAAATGGTGTTTATAATGAACCCATATGAACTTGAGAAAGTCATGCAAGAGGGATTTATTGAAAGTGACATTTATTAGAATTTGATGAGCCTGGGGCCCATCAGAAGCAGTGAAAACATTCTACACAGGCAGACAGCAGGCTGCTGGCTGCCACCACCGTTTCTGCTGAGAAGGGATGGTTGTTTTAGCAAAGAGATTGTTGGTTCGGTGCAGACATTGACAGAGTCAGGGGTTTGTACTTCCTGGACTGGCACACTTTCTCAGCTAGAATTGCACTGCTTTGTGCTGAAGCGGGGAGAGGCTGGAATAACCACCCTCCCCAAAGTGAAATCCAGGTATTGCTTTAGTGGGAGGAATGACAGGCTCAGAAGGGCACTGAGTGTCCTTGCGGGGCCCATAATCCCTCAACAAAGCCTGGGCCCGACCAGTTGCAAAGGTCCTGGGGCAGCAGGGAGCCTGCTTTCTGCCTCTTTCTCCCTCCCACTTCTTTGGCCCTCCACGTTGTCCAAAATTTGGTCTCCAGGAACACATGGCACTTTAACAAAGGGAACCGAAGGAAGGAAAAAGACACCAGTTGCTCTCTGAATTTGTTCAAATCCACCGAGGCTGTGGCACCAGCTGGTGTTGAAAAACATTTCCTGTTTTTCCGAGATCTAAGTCCTCCCATATCGAGGGAGAGATCGGGGCTAGCAGCGGGATGCATGGATGCATTCCTTCACTCAGTGGCTCCAGAAAAACTCCCAAGAGCCTTAAATCGGGTCTGTGCTCTGGGCTTGGTGTATCCCAGAGGGTCACATTCTTGGTGGGGGGACAGGGGAACGTGTAGACTAGGAGCAGGTAGTGTTATGGAACCCGAGGGTGGGGACATCGGGTTAAAGAGAAGGAGCCCAAATTTCGCTTCTTCTACTCACTACTGAGGAAGTTTGGGCAAATGATTGAAATTTGTTGAGTCTCAGTTTCCCTGTCTATGAAACGTGGTAATAATCAGACGGCTCTCATGGGGCTCATGTGAAGGGTAAACCAGACTGTGCAGGGGGCGCTGCACGGAGGGGAGACTCTGACCGGGGCTTGAAGGAGCAGCAGCAAGAGTTTGCCCAGGGAAAGAACTGTCCGCAGAGCAGGCTTGGAGGCGTGTGCAAAGACCTTCCTTCCTTCTTTTCTTTCTTTTTATTCTTTTCCTCCCCTTTCCCTTCCCTTCCTCCTTATTTTCCTTCCTTCCTTCTGTTCTTTTTTCTCTCATTTATTCATCAGTCACTGTGCATGGATGAGCCGCCTACTGCATGCAGTCTCTGTGCTAGGCTCTGGATGAGGGTTTTGGTGCATGCGTGTGGCGGGGTACATGGAAGAGGGAGTGACAATGTGTTCCTCCTGACCCACTGGGTTGAAGGGACCTGGGAGCCATCAGATGTAGCTGGGACCCAGGCCTGGGCTCTGACACCATCCAGACTGGAGGCCCCCATGGAGAGAGAAGCTGACACCAGAGCTGTAGGCTCACGCTGCCGGGGGAGAGTGATGGACACAAGGGGAGGTCGGGCGGAGGGAGGAAGTGGAATAAAGTATGGCATAGCCATGGTGGAGTGCAATGCAGCCATTAAAAATGGTTTTATGAAGAGTTATTGACAGGGGAAAACCCCCGAGAGGGAATAAGTTAAAAAAATGAGGATCCCAGACTATGTCCTGCAGCCATTGCTAGAAGTGGAAACACACTGAAATGGACATCTCTTGAGGGAAAAATTAGGGCTGATTGTTATTTCTTTTTATACTCTTTGTAAGGTTTTTATGATGGGCATGTGTAGTGGATTGAATTATGTCCCCCCAAAACTCACTGAAGCTTGAATTGTGTCCCCCAAGTTTTATGTATTGAAACTTAGGCCCCACTGCGACTATTAGAGGGTGTGACATCCTATTATGGTAAATGAAAGGTGAAGGCTTGAAGAGGTGATTAGATTGTAGGACTGTGCAGTAGTGAATGGATTAAAAATGGTGGTCAGGGGTGTGGTTCTGAGGGCTTTAAAAGAAAAAGAGAGTCTGTCTTTCTCTCTCTGCTCTCTCTTGCTTCCTCTCGCCATGTGATCTGCTTGTACCCACTGGCTGCCTGCCGTTTTCCACCATGAGTAGAAGCAGCCTGAGGCCCACGCCAGATGCAGCTGTCCCAGAATCGTAAGCCAAATAAATGTCATTTTTCTTTATAAATCACCCAGTTTCAGGTATTCTGTTATAGCAACACAACAGGGACTAATGAAGCATGTATGTATTATTTTTCTGGTTCTTAAAAAGAGCTTTAAAAAACAGTAGTCCAGTAATGATCCTAGCTGCCCCTGAGGACCTTGCTGTGTACAGACACTATGCCAAGCACATCACCACAAGCCTCCTGATGGGGTTCTGATGATGACCCCTTTCTACAAATGAGGAAACTGAGGTCCAGAGAAGGCACGTGTAGAAGAAGAGAGGAGTTCTAGAAAGCAGCCTCCCAAAAAGATGTTAACACCAATTTGGGGCTGATCACAGCCCTCTCAAGTGGTTTGGGAAATCGTGGGATGCTGGTGAAAGGTCACTCTCTGCCTTAGCAAGGCCAAGTTTCGTTCTCCACATGCAACGACTGCCCCAGCCCACCCCCAATGTCCTTTAAATCTTTCCTCCAAACTGGTGGGTTAGTCTTGCCTGGAAAACAGCATGAAAAACAGAAACACCATAATTCCCAATCCTCTATCTGGAGTGGCTGTCTCCAAATATTTTTGATCACATGCCCCTGCTAACACACCCACAACTGTCATTAGCTGATGTCTTAATGTCCCAAGGCATAATACACACTTCACGTGGGCTTCCTTGTTAATAAGTGATGTAAGTCTTTATTTTAAATGGTTTTCTTCACTCCTTTCTTTTTTGGGCTAACTTCTTACCAGCTTGTCATTGTTTTTATATCAAAATGTGCCTGACAAAGAGGGATAGGAGATGTGTCACTTGGCTGCTTTCTCATGGTTTGCTCAGGTTTGTATTATTCATATTACCTTTTATCTGTGCGTTTTTCACAGATCATCTTTGCGAGGATTCCTTGATTATAATTTCAGGATTAGTTTAATTAAAGCTGGATAATAGAATCCTGAAACCCATTAACAGGGCTGAAATACTTTGTCATAAATTAAAAGTCAATCGAACAGGGAGGACCTCTCTATCATCAGGGCATCCCTTCCCCCAAGGGTAAAAGGCCTCCCTGTCCCTCAGGAAGCCACGCTGGTCCAGGAACCTGTGGACATACAAAACAAGTCACAGTGCCGATGTCAGTCCAGCTATGACACATTGGCCGAGGCTAATTTCTTTCTTATTTTTATAGACTAAAACCGTAGAAATTCACACTGATTAGGCTGGCCGCTATCAAAACCCACAAAATAACAAGTATTGGGAGGGTGCAGAGCAATTGGAACCCTTGTACACTGGTGGTAGAAATGTAAAATAGTGCAGCCACCACGGAAAACAGTATGGCAATTCCTCAAAACATTAAACATAGAATGACTGTATGATCCAGCAACCCCACCTCTGGGTATGTACCCCAAAGAATTGAAAGCAGGATCTCAGAGATATTTGTATACCTGTGTTCATTGCAGCATTATTCATGCTAGCCAAGAGGTGGAAGCAACCCAAGTGTTCATTGATGGATAAATTCATAAAGAAAACGTGGTAAACACATACATAAAATATTATTCAGCCTTAAAAAGAAGGAAATCTTGTCACATGCTACAGCATGAATGAAACTTGAAGACATTATGCTAAATGAAATAAACCAGTCACAAAAAAACAAATACTCTATGATTAAACTCTCATGAGGTATCTAACATAGTCAAACTCATAGAAACAGAAAGTAGCCTGGTAGTTACCAGGACATGGGGAGCTGTTGATCAACGGGAACAGAGTTTCAGTTTTGAAAGATGAAAAAGTTCTTGAGATCTCTGGTACAACAATGTGAATATACTTAGCACTACTGAACTGTACATTTAAAAGGGTTACATTATAAATTTTATGTTATATGTTTGTCACAATTAAAAAAAAAATAGATATGGAAATTCTGCTATTTTCATCCTGTACCCCCAATAGATCACCCTGGAAATCTGATACTGGAAGTGATTGAAGATCCCCAAGGACGTGCTGGTGTAGGAAGTGTTGTAAAAGGCCTGGAGGATGGGGGCGGGAAGGCCTACACAGTTCCACTCAAGAGGCTATGCAGGAAAGGGCCGGACTATGACTCGTTTTAGCCAACAGAGTTCAGCCAGTTCTGGGCCTAAGCTGTAAGAAGGCCTGGCAGCTTCCACATCTGGTTACCCTACAGGAGAGACCTCAAGGATAGGTCACATGGCATGGGACCGAGGCCCTCAAGTCAAGCCCCTGTGGCTCCAGCTTCTGCCTCCATCTTACTGCAACCACACAAGAGACCCAAGAAAGACCAGCAGAAGAACTGCCCAGCTGACCCACAGAGCTGGGAGAGGGAATAAATTGGTGGTGGTTTGACCATTTCAGGTTGATGTGTTTCAAGTTGTCTTGATTTGCAGCCATAGATAACTGACACAGAGCACGATGCTAAACATTGGAAGGGCATGCACTACTCGGGGTTCTTTTTAGATGGCGGATTACAATCTGCTTTTCTTTGTGATCTTTGGAGGTTTTGTGTACTCATTTGTAATCGGAAGAAAGAACACATATTGTTAAAAGTAAGATGTATGTTCAGTGCTTCATCAGGAACAGAGATTTATTAACAATAATATTCCTTCAACAAATATTAATCTTGACCCTACCATGTGTGAGGCCTGTGCTAGGTGCTGGAGACAAACTGGAGACCAGGACAGAGGACAGAGAGAGGAAGGGGCAGGTCCAGAGAACATTGTAATGGGGATGAGGGGGAGGGGGGGTGCCAAATTCCACGACAAATGTGGGGAGAAATAAAGACTTATGGTGAAATAAGCCAGATACAAAAGGACAAATACTGTACGATTCCACTTATTTGAGGTACCTAGAATAGTCAAATTCATAGAGAAAGAAAGTGTAAGAGTGAGTACCAGGGGCTGGGGGAAGGAGGGAATGAGGACTTATTGTTTAATGGGTACAGAGTTTCAGTTTGGGACAATGGAAAGCTCTAGAAATGGATATTGACAATTGTACAACAATGTGAATGTCTCAAAGCTATTGAATTGCACCCTTAAAAAGAGTTAAAATGGTAAATTTAATGTTATGTATATTGGAGCACAATTTTAAAAAATGATGGACTTCACCCTCACCTTTCCCCACCAACATTTTTAACCTGATTAAAAAGTACAGTTTGAAAAAAGACTAAATTCACAGTAAGTCACTTGGTTTGGGCTAACTTCCCCATCTTTTAGACAGGGCTAATCATTAAGTTGGGATTTTAACTAAGCCTACCCTACTGTTTTCCCTATCTGAAAGCCTTCTAGAGTTTATAAAATCAAGATGTAGAAGTTGTGGTCTCAGGTGACGGCGGCGGAATCTGTACTGCAGCAGTATCTGAGCTGCTGGTTTGCTGAAGGTGACTCAGGATTTGAGGGGTCCTGAAGAGGAGTGGTTATGCATGGCACTTACTCCCACACAGACGCTCTACTGCAAACCCAGAACAGCCAGCAACAGGGACAGGGGCAGGGGCAGCAGTGACTCCAGAATTTTCTGGTGGCTGCAGCCTGAGGATGGCGAGCTGGTTAGAAGAGGCATTCACTAGGTAAGGGGGGCTCATGATTAGATGATGTTAACTTGATGTATCTTAGAGACATTAGTAAAGATATAGAAGCTGAGCTAAAATTTTACAGGTTATTACTTTATTTCACTGAATCTTCACTGCAAGCTTTCAAGCTAAGAAGGGGACAAAAAAAGTGGCTCTGGTCTACTTGGGCCTCAGCATTCTCAGTTGAATAATGAGAGCAATTACAATACTGTATCTATCACAAAGATTATTAGGACCACAGAGGTCAACTAAAATGGCAAAAAAAAAAGGACTGATGAGTGGTTTGAGTACGGACAAGAGCTGGAGGCCAGGCAACGGTAAATGAATTTAAAATTAACAGGAATTCTCTTTCTCTATCTCCTTTTTTCCGCCTTGATCAGTATGGCTAGAGGTTTATCAATTTTACTGATTTTCTCAAAAACCAATCTTTGGTTTCTTTAATTTTTATTATTATGCTTCTGCTTTCTATTTCCTTGATTTCTGCTTTGATCTTTATTAGTTCCTTTATCCTGCTTAGATTGCGCTTAATTTGCTCTTCTTTCTCTAGTTTCTTAAGATGGAAAATGAGATCATTGATTTGTGACCTTTCTTCTTTTATGACACTGCTGTCTAGTGCTATAAATTCCTCCCTACGTTCGGCTCTAGCAGCATGCCACAAATTTTGATATGTTGTGTTTTCATTTTCATTTATTTCAAAATGCTTTCTAATTTCCCTTTTGATTTCTTCTATTCATGGCTTATTTTAGAAGTGTATTATTTAGTTCCCAATATTTGGGGATTTTCCAGATATCTTTCTGTTGTTGATTTCTAATTGACATCTATTGTGGCCAGACCACATCTTTTGTATGACTTGAATCCTTTTGAATTTATTCAGACGTTTATTGTTTTATGGCCCAGGATATGGTCTATCTCGGTAAATGTTCTATATGACTTAAGAAACGTGTGTGTTCTACTGTTGTCGGGTGGAATGTTCTATAAAGGTAACTAGGTCTAGCTGCTTGTCAGTGTTGTTCAACTCTTCTGTGTCCTTACTGATTTTCTGTCCATGTTTTCTATCCATTCTTGGAAGAGGCGTTTTGAAATCTTTGTCAATAGTTGTGGATTTGTCTATTCTCTCATATTGTCTTCTCTAACAGAACTAACAGTTCTATTAGTTTTTGCTTCATGTAATTTGGAAGTATTGTTCTTAGGGGCATAAACGTTTAGGGCTATTACATCCACTTTATTTATTAATTGACCTTGATTAATTGGCTGCTTAACACATAATTGCTAAATGACTTTCTGACTCCTGATCATGAGCTCTTAGAAGATAGTTACCAAGATGGGTAAAAGTCAGGAACAGTCTTACAATTAGGCAAAAGAGGGGGAGACTTCAGTAGGTTGCTGGCTGAGGGCTGCTGCTCAAAATGCATCTTCTGGCTCCCCAACAATTTCCCCATAGAGGAGGACCCAGTGCCTGAAAGTTTACTTCTATAGTTCCTATGGGTTCATTAGTCCCTGTTGAGATATTTTTGAAAATGCCTGCAAGGGAGGAAACAGATCCCGCACACCTTCCTGCCCAGACAGAAGGCACAGTGTGTGAGCCCCAGGGCCCAGGGGGACCCGAAGCTGGGAAAGCGGGAAGCAGCCCAGAGAGGTGCAGCCACCAAGGTTGGTGTGAGGTGCAGGGAAGTCATCTGTGATTATAGCTGTCAGCGCAGAGGCTGGAGACCTGATTAATGGGGTCTCAAACTGGCTCGCAGCCTGCGGGCCCAGAGGGCCTCCACGGATTTTGGAATCCCAGGCATGGCATCCCCAGTGTAACGCTGATGATTTTCAAGATCTGTAAGATGCTTCTAAGTGGCTGGGTGTGAGGGCGGAGATGAGAAAAGGTGTTGCCCAACACCCTCCTTCGCTTCTTTGTTTCCCAAAAGGCTCTGTCCAAAGTGAAAAAGAACCAAGAGTTGTCCTTTGAATCCCAGTTCAAATTGGGCACTCTGTGGCCCCGAGTAACCTGCATGATTTCCAGGACCACTTTGTTTGTGTATTTTTCTCCGGTGTTAGACTGCATGTGTTGCAGGATATATTTTCACCACATTTATGGCAATGTACACACAGCCTTAATGCCCTCAAAATTCTGGTCTGGACTCTACAAAGCAAGAAAAACAGGTTGGAGCTTTCCCCACACCAATAAAGTGTGTAACCCAGAAAGGACACGATGTATTTCATCACCTCGAAGCTACAGAGGCTGAGCGCCAAGCACTACTGCATGAAGCAGCAAGAAAGCAAGAGCCCTGCTCAGCTCTGACAGTGTCAGGTGCAGTGACTGGGAGGCTCATCCGATTTCAGGATGCCAAAATTAGAAGAAAAAAAATGTGTCTCTTTGAATCAATGAAATGCAGTAGATGATGAGAACGGGAACAGGAGGACACACACAGACGTATACATAAAAGTACTGCAGTTTTTTAAAGAGTGCCCACCTTAGTCTAACTTTCCACACAGCTAAGCACACAGCGGTGGGGAACAAAACCTGGAGCTGTGTGTTTCCCCTGGAACAGGGGCCTTAATTCTCAGGGAGGCACCGCCCCAGGATAGTCAAGGAGGTGGGAAGGGTTTTAGGAGAAGACAGACTTTCAAAAGAAAAGAAGCCATAAGCCAAAATATGATATAAATATCCATGAGTCCATGCTGATCTAAAAAAATGATTACATAAATAGGTGGGGGCAGAGAGAGCCAAATCTCTCGTGCAGATGTATTCCAAGTAATTTCTGTAGATACTCGGCCCTCAAGGGGAGCGTAACTTCCTCTCCTTAAGTGTGGGCAGCGCACAGTGACATCCTTGCAAAGGGTACAGTATAAAAAGGGGGTGTGGGGGTGCAAGAGAGTAACTTTTCGGTAGAGAAACCTGACAAACTCTAGTTCAGCCAGGTAATCAAGGTCAAGGTTGACAGTGATGTCATGTTGACAGTGTGTACCTTTGATATAATGGGATGGGAACAGCTCTTCACCTCCGGGTCCTTCCTCCCCGAAGCCCACAACCTCAGTCCGATCATAAGAAAAGCAGCAGACCAATCCCAATTGAGGACAAACTCCTCAAAGCTGTCAAGGCCATCAAAACTAGGAAAGTCTGAGAAACTGCCACAGTCAAGAAGACCCTGGGGAGACAGGACAGAATGACATATCCTAGGGATCTTCTAAAAGCTCATGGAAAGACTTGCATTATCTTTTAATTCCATTTTCCAGGAACTTTTTGAAGTACCCTCACATATAATGAGATCCTGGGACAGAAAAGAGGCATTAGGGGAAAACTGAGGAAGTCTAAACAAACTGTTAATTTATAAACTTTAGTTAATAATATCAATATTGGTTCGGTTCCTGTGACAAACATACCATACAAACGTAAGAGGTTAACGATGGGAGAAACCGAGTGTGGACCATGTGGGAATTCTCTGTACTATCTGCACAACTTTTCTGTACATCTAAATCTATTTGTAAATAAAAAGTTTATTTTGAAACAAACAGGAGATAAGGCTGAGAGGCTGCTGTGTTTGGCACCTGCAAGGAGTCGAGGACTCCAGATTTGCTGGAAAGGGGCTGGTGTCATTTTGAAAGATCTATTGTCTTACTATGGTTTTCCTGGTTTGTCATCCTGTCCATGTGGGAGTGGATTCAGGGTTTAGGGGGAAGTAAACATCTGACATACTTGTCTGTGAAAAGCAAGCTTTTCCCCAAATTAGCAGAATAAATGTGTATGCCTGCATGTTTACTAAGCACGGCGCTCACGGGGAGAGCTGTGAAGCCCGGCAGACACTCTTCATGAGCCAGCACCAGGGCCTCTGCCACCGAGGCATGCGTGTCCTCTTTCCTCGTCTTCAGCCTCAGGAGCTCTGCAGCTCGGCTCCTTGTGCAGGCTGCCACTGTCACAGCAGCAAGGCTTCTGCCAGGGCTTGTTTATCCAGTCTTGGAGGTCAATGTCCAGACAGCCCACTGAAGTGGTTGCCCAGGAAGCAGATGGCACTGAGCTGGTTGCCACGCAGGTGAGGTCCCTGTGGACTACGGAGAGATGTTGGGGGTCTCCTTTCATCCCCACCCTGGTTATTTTTATCTCAGGCCTTCCTGTTTTAATCAAGAAAACAAAACAAAATCCTCTCTGGGCTATATTGGAAAAATGTCTTGCCATATATACGTCTGTATTCACCTAGATTGGAAAAAGGTTTTGTGATGGGATTTTGTAGGAAGAATAGAGGCTCTCTTGGGAAAGAAAATAAAGATGAATTGAAAGAGAAAATTTACTTTTAGTGGAAAGGTTTTCAGTTACTTGCCCCGTCCTGAGCAGGACCCAGCCGTCACCTTAAAGCACTTTCCAACTTGGTGCTTCTTTTAATGTTCTGATCCACTGCCTTTTATTCCTAATTATTATTACCACTTAAAGCAACATGTAAGAAAGATGAGGCCACCTCATCCTTGGGATAAAGAGAAATTATTCTGCAAATCAAGTTTATCAAATCTGGCCAGAACCCTGACCTCTTAGCCACTTGGGCTGTGTATATTTTATGTGAAGTTACATAATGTCTTGGCCCAACTGACCCATGGTGTGTTTTACAAAACCCTTGTTTTATTTGCTGCCTTTCCAGGCTCAGGCAGTTCTAGAAAAGTTAAAGATATAATTTGTTTTGAGTGAAGATGGGGTGGTACTGGCTCCACAATTAGAAACCAGGGGACAATGACAGATAATGACACAGCCACTGCATAAGTCACTACGTAACACTCGTGGTTGGGGAGGGAAGGTGCCCACCTCAGGCTGGCTCATTGTTAAATACTTTGGCACATATTCTTGGTAAACAGCATTAAGGCACTTCTAGGAGTCTACAAGAAATGCCTCTTTTTATTGTGAACTTTTAGCATCTACATTATTTTTCTACATTTTCCTTCTTTAAACACTCTTCCCCCATTTATAAGCAACCACAACAAAAATGCCATTTGAGTTATAATTTGCTAATAGCTCACCTCTCTTACAGGTGAGATGCTTTGAGTGTAGAGTTGAGCATTCTCTTCCTTGCTGTCTATGATTCCATATACTTCCATTCACAACACCTGGCGTGGAGTAAGTGCTCACCAAACACTGCTTGGTGATGCCCGTGATAGTGGCAAGGTTGACTTTCACTGGGAGAATGCAGATGGAGGGAGAAAAATGGCATTCACCGCGTACAGTCAGCGCTCAGCCGCTGGAACACATGCTTCAGGCCAGGCCCTTGGTGGGGACGGGGGTATGTTGATGCAGGACCCCACAGACGGTGCGGCGCTTATACTGACCCAGGATGCTGTGTGTCCTTTTGTGTATTATTTAGTCCATCTAAGCCTGTTTCTGTATCTGTATAGTGGGTTAAATGTATATTCACGAACTAGCTCAGACCTCTACCTGAATGCAGCCACTTAGATGATTATATCTACAATGGGCTCTCTGTTGGCTGTACGCCCGCACTTTCAGTGTATGCTACCAGTGAGGTCCTGATAGAGTTTGGATGTGTTGTCACCACCAAAACTCATGGAAATCTGATCCCCAGTGTGACAGTGTTGGGAGCTGTTTGAGTCATGTGGGCAGATCCCTCATGAATGGATTAATGCTCTTCTTGAGGGTGAGGGGATTAATGGGTGAATTGCTCTATTAGTTCCCACGAGAGCTGGTTATTTAATAGACCCTGGCACCTCCCCTCTCTCTCTCTTGCTTCCTCTCACCATGTGATCTGTTTGTACCCACCGGCTGCCTGCCACTTTCCGCCATGAGTAGAAGCAGCCTGAGGCCCACGCCAGATGCAGCTGTCCCAGAATCGTAAGCTAAATAAACCTCTGTTCTTTATACATTATCCAGTCTCGGGTAGTCTGTTATGGTAACATAAAAAACAGACTAATACAGGTCCCAAACCAGAGTCCAAGTGGAGTCTACAGACATGTTAGTGGAGAACATGGAAGGACCCAGGTTGGCTCAGGAAGAGAAAAAGTTTCTGCAGATTGACAGTGAAGAGAGCCTCTAAATGGGTTGCAATTGATTCTGCTCAGGGGGAAAAAGCCACAAAGAAGGAGAAGGTGGATGCCAGAGCTTCATAGCAGGGACCAGTGGGGAAGGCAAACTAGGGTGACAGATGGCACTGGAAGCCTGGGCTGGGGCCAGCCAGCCCGGGAAGCTGCTGCATCCAGATGCCCTTCCTGTGTGCTCCTTGTGTGTCATCAGCTGTTAATGAGGTTTCTGTCCTGGTCACCACCTGTGGTCCCATTGTGAGTGAGAAGATTGTGCAGAGCTGAGGAGAGCATGGATGTGAGCTCATGGGTCAGCCGTGATGTGGTGGACATGGGGCTGAGCATTCGGGTGAAGAGCCTCACTTTGCTCAGGCTCAGGTGATTTGGGAAGGACTCTTAATAGTTCTTAAGTTCTAGGAAGTTTAAAGGCCATTTTGTGCTGGAAGTGGTTCTTGTCTTCTGACCTGAAAGTTGCCTGCCCCCAAGGGAAGAGTGAGGCAAGTGGGCTGGGCTTCTCTCGCTAGGACCAGCTGAGATTGGAATCCGAGCACTGTCCCTTCATGGCGTGCTATGCCACCTCTCCGAGCATCCGTTTCCTCTTGTGCAAAGTGGAATAATAATACCAATTGATGGAGTTTGGATGTGTTGTCCCCTCCAAAACTCATGTGGAAATTTGATCCCCAGTGTGGCAGTGTTGGAAACTGATTGAGTCATGGGGGCGGATCCCTCATGAATGGATTAATGCTCTCCCTGGGGGAGGGGGATTAATGAGTGAGTTCTCGCTCTATTAGTTCCTGCAAGAGCTCATTGCTTAAAAAGATCCTGGCACCTCCTCTCTCTCTCTCTTGCTTCCTCTCGCCATGTGATCTGCTTGTACCCACTGGCTGCCTGCCACTTTCTGCCATGAGTAGAAGCAGCCTGAGGCCCGTGCCAGTTGCATCTGTCCCAGAATCGTAAACCAAATAAACCTCTGTTCTTTATAAATTACCCAGTCTCAGGTAATTCTGTTATAGCAACACAAAATGGACTAAAACACAATGTGTCTGGACTGCAGGAAGAACTCAGTGAACAACTCCGCAAAAAGTGTCTGGTGTGGTAACCAGCACACGGTAGTTTGGAGAATTTATTCCAGAAGAAGTTAGATTGTCCTTCCCGGCTGCCCCACACCCAACCCCATCTCAGGGGTGCAGTTTCTTCTCACTTTGTTTAGTTTCCCCCTTACGTTCCTTTCTTCCATGTGTCCTCCAGAACGAAATCAATCTCTTCCTCCTCAGAGCTCCATAGTGCAGCACTTCTTAGAATCTGCTTTGGGTTATAATTATTTTATTTATGGGCCATGTCTTCTCCCTGGATGGGAACCCCTGTAGGGAACTGTGGTATAAGAGAGAGTATATCTAGTCTTTATATCTTGTTCCAGGCACAAAGCTCCAAAAACCCTTTGAATTTCCTAAGTGAGGACTGTATTTATTATGCTGATAAGGTGACTCATGTGGGCCCCTAGATAGCATCAGAATGGAATCTGGAAAAACTAACCACATGATTAGAGGACTGAGGCTTTTAGCTTCCGGACTTTCAGTGAGGGGAGATTGAGTTCAATCACATGGCCACTGAGTTAATCAATCGTGTCTATGTAATGAAACCCCAAGAAAGACTCTGGATACTGAAGCTCAGTGGAGCATACAGATGAATGCACTGATGTACCGAGAGGGTGACGTGTCCTGACTCCACAGTGAGAGGGCTTGGAAGCTCTGTGCTTGGGACCCTCCTGGACCTTACCCTATATGTACCCTTTATAACAAAACTCTAATTATAACACTTTCCTGAGTTCTGTGAGTTATTCTAGTGAATTATCAAAACTAGGGTCATGGGAACTCCTGAATTTATAGCCAGTCAGTCAGAAGTGCAGGGGGCCTGGGAACCCCTCTGGTGTGGCTGGCATCTGAAGTGGGGGCAGCCTCATGGTGGACTTTGCCCTTAGCCTGTGTGGGGTCTGTGCTAACTCTGGGTATTTAGTGTCAGAGTTGTACCACAGTATACCCAGTTGGGGTGGAAATGGAACAGGAAGACCTAATGTTTTAATAGTCTCTGTGCTCCACATGAGGAACTGGATAAATATATGCTGAACTGAGAAGAGTTCATTTTTGATATTCACATAAACGTTTGTTATTTTTTTGGCCTTCCTCTGTTTGGGGCAACCCCTGATAGTTGAGTATTAGTGGAAGACAGAGTCTGGCTCCCACTATAAATGCTGAAAAAGACTAAAGAGTCTCTCTTGAAACTAGGACAGAATCATGTGCCCTAGCCTCAGCCAATCCAATGCACTCACCCTTGACTTTGAATCAGAAGCAAATCTCTCTGATAGAAGCAACCTCCAGCTTCCCAGCGCAGCAGTAAGGCCAGTGGGGGTGTGCTGTACCCAGTGGCAATGGGCATGGGCTACAGTGATTAGTCTTCAGCAGGGACAGCCGCGGTATCCTTACCCACCTTGTTCTAGGGGGTGATAGAACACCTTTTACAAATCATCTATAACACACTTCGTTTTATGGGTTGATAAAATCTCTGACTGAGGTTTTGTTTGTTTTCTTATTCTGTTTTATTTCTCTATTGTTTTGAAAGTCATGTACTCTATTTCTATTCTTTTAATAGTTACTCCTGAAATTTTGCCATGCATACATAATTTAATAAAGTTTAAAACTGATGTCTGTCTGCCTGTCCTATAGAAAGCAAGGACCTTGAAAGACTTAAACCTGATCACTCCTCTTGGCTTATATGCTTTCACTGTCCTATATTTTAGTTCAGTGCTTTTTTTTAAGCCTAAAAGTTAGCTGTTACTATTATTTTATGCCAATAATGCTAGTTTAGATTTCACCTGCAGGCTCACTATCACTCCTCGCACTTCACACTCTGTTTCTGCGACCACTTTCCTTCCTTCTGAAGGACATCATTTAGACAGTCCCTTAGTGTTGTGCCTTTTGATGGTAAACTCTTGGTGTTTGTTTTTATGAAAATGTCTTTAATCCATCCTTGTTCTTGAAAAATAATTTTGCTGGATTCATAATTACAGGTTGGCAGTTATTTTTTTCTACACTTTGAAGATATTGCTCTACTGTTTTCTGGCTTTTATTGTTGCTTTTGAGAAATTTACTGTTAGTCTAAGTAGACGGTCAATTTTTGCAGGTGATCTGTCTTTTCTCTCTGGATACTTAAAGATCTCCTTTTCTTTGGTGTTCTGCAGCTTAACTATGATGTATGCAGGTGTGGATTTTCTTTGTCCTAGCTTATATATTTTGTGCTTCTCTTCTCTGTGGATTCATGTCTCTCATCATTCTGGAATATTATCAACCATTATCTCTCTGAATATTGATTCTCTTCAATTCTTACTGTTCCTTCTTTCTGGAACTCCAATTAAACATATGTTAGAATATCTCACTTTATTAACTATATCTCTTAATTTCTTTTTTCACTTCCTTGTCTCTTTTTATGTTGATCTTTGAGTAATAACTTCTAGTTCACTAATTTTCTCTTCATCTCTTTCTAAATTGCCATATATGTGTATGTATGTATGTATGTATATATTTATATATCTTTATTCATACATAATTCACATACAATACAATTGACCCATTTTAAGTCTACAACTTAATGGTGTTTAGTAGATTCAAAGAGTTGTGTATCCAACACTACAATTTAGAATCTCTTTATCACCCCCCTGAAAAACCTCCTACTGTCACTACCATTACCCCCCAACCACCCTCCTCCTTACCTACCCCAGGCAACCATTCATCTACATTTTGTGTCAATAGATTTGCCTAATGTGGGCATTCACATAAATGAAATTGTATAATACGTAGTCTTTTATGACTGCATCTTTCATTTACCATAATTCTAAACTGCCTTTTAAGTCATCTGTTAATATCTTTACTTCAATGATTGTGTTTTTCATTTCTGAATTTCTATTACTCCCTTTTTCAATTTACCTAATCTTTTGATAGCTTCTTGTGGCTTATTTTTGTGGTTCTATTTTTACTTCTTTAAATATTTCATGTATAGTTATGCTATTTTCTGATAATTCTAGTAGCTGAAGTCCTCGAGGTTCTAAATCTGCTTCTGCTGACTCTTACTCACGGTAGTTTGTTTCCTTGTGTATGTGGTGATCTTTAATTGGAAACTGACATTTATTCTGTCTTAATTTGTGGTAAATCTGAGCTTTAAAACCTCAAGAGAAATTGCATATGCTTCACAGGAGTCGGGGGTGCTTGAGACCACAGGGTCCTTTTTCAAGGGTCTGGCTTAAAGGAAGAGGCTGGGTTTCATCTCCAGCCCATGCTGCTCACAGTGCTGACCATGGAATTTGCCCTCACCTGCCTTTTGTGTGTGTGCTAAGCACTCACTCCCCTTCGCCTGCAGCTCTTGGTATAAGTGTATGTACTCATATGTGTGTGTAAGTATACACGTGCGTATGTATGAGGGTATTTCAAAAACTTCATGGAGGGCTGGCCAGTTAGCTCAGTTGTTTAGAGCATGGTGTTGATAACAACAAGGTCAAGGGTTCAGATTCCTGTGCCAGCCAGCTGCCAAAAAAAAAAAAAAAAAAAAAGTTCACGGAAAGATTTGTATTATCTTTCCATTTCATTTTTTCATGAACTTTTTGAAATACCCTCATATGTGTATGTATGTATATATGTGTGTATGTATGTATATATGTGTGTATGTATGTATATATGTGTGTATGTATGTCTGTATGTGTATGCATGTGGGTATGTATGTTTGTATATGTGTGTATGCATGTGTGTCTCTCTGTGTGTGTGTATGTATGTTTGTAAGTGTGTGTATGTGTACATGTTTGCTCCTCAGAGCTGTCCTTGACCTTCTGCTTGCCCAGCAATGCACGGAAGCTCTACCTTATCTAGTTTTTCTGCGGGTGAAGGGCCCTCAGAGCATCTTGTTTGTCATTCTCCTGCCATTTCCTGAAGCCTCAGCATTGGTTTCTTCCCTGGTTCCCCAGCATTGTTGGTGACTCTTGAGCCTCTCAAATAATCCTCTCAATCATTCCATTTTCTGTGTGAATCTGCCTGAGTGCATGCAGCTGAGAACCCTGACTGACAGAACAGCCTTCCAGTCATAGAAGAACTCTACTAGTGGCACTGGTAGTGTGGCCCTCCCTCTTCTAAGGGGTTTACATGTGCTAACTCCCTTAGTCATCACAACCTTCCCATTTTATGGGTGAGGATGCCAAGACACAGAAAAACTGGGTGACTTGTCTTGGGTCTCATGGCTTGCAACTGTTGTCACTGGGAGGTAAACCCAGGCAGCCTAGCTCTTTTCCATTCTCATGACTGCAGAAAGAAATGGAAATGTTCAGGACAATCCAGAATTTGGCAGAAAAAGTCCATTTTTCCAGGAACTGGCTGCAGACATCCAGTAGCCCACAAAAGCCCCTAGCCGGCCTTTCTGGTATGTTGTGTGCAGCAGCAAGGCTTGGCAGTGGGTCCAGGGTACTCTGAGCTTTTTCTTGGCTGAAAAAAATGCAAATTCTAACTCAAGAGTTGTGAGTTTCCTTGATTGCATCTGCACTGACAGGCTAGAAAATCAATGCTACTCTTGCCGCAAGTGCATGGTGCAAGTGATTTTGTTGCATTTTCGGCTTGGCTGAGGAACCCTGAAAGTAGACTCAAGACCCCAGGTTTGGCTGCTCCAATAGAGGTATGAAATTGACAGTCAAGTGGGAATAAACAGCTGGCTGTGTCCAGAGCTTCTCGGTGAAACCCATGTGGGGACTGATAGACAGTCACCCCAAGGAGGAGAGGCAAGCCGCTCTGTGGATGAGACCCTCGTGGACTGTCTGAGGATGTGCTTTCTCTTCGTCAGCTACTTTGTTAAAAATAAGTGTGTTATTAAGAGCGTAGTTTTGTATCAGGCACTATGCTTCGGAAAGCTGCTTGTACAAAGCTGCTGGCCACACTTACCGCTTTGAATTCTCAGGCAACGCGGTAACATCAGCACTATTATTCCCCTATTTGGTGAACAAGGAAACTAAAGCTGTGTCCCAGCCAGAAGGAGTGGGGACGATGGGAACCCAGCAGAGCCTGCCCTGGGGCACTCCCACCCTCCCCCGGTGTGTCCCAGTAGCCTCCTTTCTCTACTGCAGAAGCAGGACAGGCACCTCGAAGCAGGCAAGTCACAACCTGAGGACTGAGGACAAGCTGTTCTCCCAGGAGCCCGTGTATTTGTTTATCTTCCCTCCTGCGTGGCTCTGGTTACCAGGGGGCCTGCACACTGGGGTTTCTCAGCAGCCACAGAAGGAACTGGCTGGGCCCTGAGCTCTGGGGTCTGGGCCTGGAGAGTTTTTACCTTCGCTGCTTCCCAGCTGGAATTCAACAGGTGCTGCCGGAAGGGCCCAAAACCTGAAACCAAAGATATCCAGGTTTGCTTAAGCCAGGCTTTGGGACTGGGGCCTCTCCTCCCTGGGCTGCTCTCCAAGGCCCAACTACACTCTTGTTAGAATCTCTTGCTGCTCCCAGGCCATCTCGGGCCCTAGGAACTCCCACATCCCCTGTTCAAGGATGCCTGCAGCCTTACCAAGCTGGAAGCTTTCTCAGAGTCCTTTTACGTGAGGCATTGTGGGGAGCCAAAAAACAACATGGGGCCAACCCGCTGCCAAGCTAGGAGAGCTTCAGAACATGTGCGCACGATGTCTGATTAAAATGCACATTTTGTAAAGAACCCAGAAATAGACCCACACACATACGCCCGATCCTTTGTTGATGAAGGTGCAAAAGCAACTCAGTGGGGGAGGCACAGCCTTTTCAACTGTGCTGGGACAGTTGGACACTAACAGGCAAGCAAATGCACCCTCAACCTAAGTCTCACAGTTTATGCAAAAATTAACTTAACGTGGATCATGAAAATAAACGTAAGAAATAAAACTAATGTTTTTAGGGAAGAAAATCTTGGTACCTGAGGCTAGGCAAAGAGTTCTTAGACTTGAAACCAAAAGCACTATTCATAGAAGGCAAAATTGACAAATCGGACTCCATCAAAATTAAAAACTTTTGCTCTGCGAAAGACCACATTAAAAGGATAAAAAGACAAGCTACAGATAGGGAGACAATAATTGCAAATCATACATCTTACCAAGGCATTGTACGTAGAACATATTCAAAACTCTCAAAACTCAGTATTAAGATTAGAAACAATCCAATTAGCAAATGGGCAAAAGACATGAAGAGACATTTCACTGAAGAGGATAGACAGACGGCAAATAAGCACATGAAAAGATGTTCAGCACCATTAGCCATCAGGGAAATGCAAACAAAAACCATGAGATTTCACTCACCTCTATCAGAGTGGCTACCACAGAAATACTGATAACACCATGTGCTGGCAAGGATGAGAAACCGGGTCGCACACACATTGCTGGTGGGATGAGAAATGGTACTACTGCTGTGGGAAATAGTTTGACAGTTTCCTTTAAAACCGAAAGCTGACTTACCAGCCTTGTATTCCTGGACCTTTATCTCTGAGAAATGAAAACTTATTTTTACAGCTGTGTTCATGATGTTCATAACACTTTTATGTGTAATGGCCCAAAGCCGGAAACTACCCAAATGTTCTTCAATGGGTGAACAGTTAAACTTTGGTTCATCCATATTCTGGAATACTTCTCAGCAGTGAAAAGAAAAGAAAAAGAAAAAAAGTGGAAACAACTCAAATGTCCATCAAATGATGAATGGGAAAAAAAAAATGTAGTATTAGCTGTACAATGGAATATCATTCAGCCATAAAGAGAAATGAAGCTGGTATACACTACAACATAGATGAACCTTGGAGACGTCATGCTAAGAGAAGCAGACAGCCACAGCAGGCCACATATTGTATGATTCCTTTTACATGGAATGTCCTGAATAGGCAAATCTATAGAGACAGGAAGTACATTGGTCGTTGCCTAGGCTGGGTTGTGTGTGTTGTAGGTCAGAGGGACATGGGGGTGACAACTAAGGGGAGTGGGGTTTCTTTCCAGAGTACTGAAAATGTCCTAAAATTGATTGTGGTGATGAATGAATAACTCTGAGAACACACTAGGAGTCATTAATTGTACACTTTCAGTGAATGAATTGTAATGTACAGCATGTAAATTATATTGCAATAAAGCTGTTAAACATTTTTTTAAATGAAGGAACCACTGATAACACATAACTTGGATGAATTTCAAGGGTATTCTGCTGAGTGAAAAAAAGCCAGTCTCAAAAGGATACATACTGCATGATTCCATTTATAAAATATTTCTAAAATAAAAGAGCTATAGAGATGGAGAACAGATTAATGGTTGTCAGGAGTTAGGGATGGGGAAGGGGATAGGGGTGGTTGTAAAGGGGTAGAACAAGGGAACTTTGTGGTCATGGTACAGTTATGTATCTGCATTGTGGAAGTAGTTATAGGAAGGTATACATGTGATAAAATTGCATAGAGCTGTGCACACATGCACACACATGCACACATGTATACATACTGAATTGTACTGGTGGTCAATATCCTGGCTTTGCTATTGAAGATGTTAACATCAGGGGAAGCTGAGGCAAGGGTGCAGAGGGTCTTTCTGTACATTTCTCTGCAAAGTCCTGGGGATCTATAATTATTTCAAAGTAAAAAGTATTTGAAAGTGTGTGTCCTCCTGTGGCAGAGGCCAGCCACCATCAGAACGGCTTGTGGTGAGGTGGGGGCTCATTTCCAGGTGGACAGTGGGCTGCAGGCACAGGCAGCCCTCACCTACTAGCTTTATCTGGAGCACAGCTGAGGTTCTGAGTTCCATCTGATTCCTGTGACCTATTTCTCAATTCATACAAATTCTAAGATGTGGAAAGAGCTGTGATTAAACATCAACTTCTGAAGCCCCAACTCCCTGGACCTCGGGCCTTTGGAGCAGGAGCCGGTTTGGAGAGGCCTTTGCAGTTCCTAGATGTCTGGGTCTCGAACCACTAACAGGGTTGATTTGCAAGGGGGTAAAATTTCCTCTGGGAATGGAGAAGTTTTAGACAGGATGGCCCAGGACGCCCGTGGTGTCCTCTGACTCTGACTGAATCCTATACAATCCTATGGTATAAATAAGAGCATAGCTGCCACTGGGAACAGCCAGCAAAAAACAAGCAAAAAAACAGTTACAGAAAATATTGAGATTAATGAAAACATATCACGGAGAAACCAGGTACCTCCTGGGATAGTAAAAATGCAGTGACACATGAAAAAAATCACATTCTGCTTTAGAAACATTCAAATTAGCAAAAATTACATCTCTTATCTGTTTTAAATTAGGAAAAACAACTCAGCAAGTGAAACTTTGAAGCTCTTATTTTGCAGGGTCAAACCTCACTTTCAATGTGTCCGGCCCTACAGGGCAACTTTTAAAAGGAGCTAGAGAAGTCATCTCCTGGAATCAGGAGGGAACCCTTTGGAGGGATGATAGTTTTCTCAGTTTCTCATTGTTATTGTTGGTGCCAGTCAGAACACCTTGATCTTGAGGCAATTTTCCAGAGCCCTGTTCTCCCACCCTCTTTCTACCTGCCAATCGTCTTGGCGAGACTTACACGCGAAGCAAATCCAATTAAATGAAGAGACTGCCCCTGGCAGCTCGAAGCATTCCTAATAAAGGAAGGCCAGGCTCTGGAATCCAGTGGGCATTCCCAGATTGAGGCTGATTATCGGGGACTTCATCACACAATCTAGAGGCTGCAGCTCATCACAGGCTGATTGACAAAGGCAGGGGTGGGTGTGACGCTAAGGTGGGCGATAGGGCTTCAGTGTCCATACTCCATTCGTGACATCATCGCATTTATTAGGAGCACATTTTCCTTAGGAATGCAAAAGTAATTTGAAACACTCAATTTCTAGAAAAGAACACAAATGAGAGTAAGGAAGAGGAAAGGTTTTCAAATGAACTTCTTCTTCTCAGAAGGTTGACAAGAGTTTGAATTATAGTCTGAAAATATTGAGATAGGCGAGTTCCAATTTTCCACACGTATAGGAATCCTTGTCTCTTCTATGTTTCTGTCGTCCAACACAATTCAAAAACTTAAAATATAGGACCGGCCCATGGCTCATTCGGGAGAGTGCGGTGCTGATAACACCAAGGCCACGGGTTTGGATACCTGTATAGGGATGGCCGGTTGGCTCACTTGGGAGAGCCTGGTGCTGACAAAACCAAGTCAAGGGTTAAGATCCCCTTAGCGGTCACCCTTTTATACCAAAAAAAAAAAAAAAAAAAAAGGGTTATTTGAAGCAAATGAGCAACTGAAACAGCAAAGCCTCTGTCCCCTGATTCTTTTTCAATAGGGCATAGCAGGAAGTCACCTTCCATCTGGAATTATTAGCATAACCAGCTGCCACTCTTTTCCCCCTCAGGGAACTGTTTAAGACCAGGATCAGGCCAGTGCATGTTCCAGGGGCAGGCTAAAAGCAGAAGCAAGTGGGAAAGCAGAAAAATACCACCTTACTGGTCACCACCACGCAGCTGGACTGGGAATCCATGAAACCGAAGTGGGCAGTGAGCATCTGTGCCTCCTGGGTAAGGTGCAGCGGGCGGCTGGGGCAGCGGGCACTGGGCACTCAGGCGGCCTGTGGCTCCCGTGGGGAGGTGCCCAGCCTCCCCTGGGCCACGGGGCCTGCAGAGCTTTCTGCGCCACCTGAAAGGCCGAGGACTCTGGAAGGAGGGTGGTAAGATGATGCCTCTTGAAAGCAGAAATAGCCAGCTCAGGGCACAGAGGCTGCCGGCAACACACTAGCAGAGTCGGAGCGCCATCAGGGAGTTTCTGGACACTTGGGTGTGGGTCAGTTTGTTGCTCACGATAGCACAAAGGTGCTCCACAGGTTTAGTGACCAACTGACCTGGTTTGACCGGGAGTTAGAGGACTAAAATGTGCTCAAATGGGTACTGTCCTAGGCAAACCAGGGGGCTCACCCTACAAGTAGTGTCTTCAGACCTCGTTTTTCTCTTTAGTAATCTCCCTGTTCTCTGCCAGAGTCCATCATTGTGTCTGGCCATTAAGATGTGGTGAAATTTGGTTGCTCTTGAAACTGATTCTACAGAATATGTTGGGGGGTGGGGGCGGAGAAGAAAAGAAAACAAAAAGAAAGAAAACAAAACCACAGACAAAGCTTTGGGCCCCTGTGTTTAAAGTGCTGGTTGCAAGCTCCGCTGCCTAGAAGCTGTGGGTCCTTAGGCAAGTTAACCTCTGGCCAAGTTAGCCCTGCTTTCCTGTTCTGGGAAATGGGGTTCACAGCACCCCCTCGTGTATGGAGGCTTACTGTGTCCCAGGTTCTATCCCCAGCTTATCCCCTAAGGGGCAGAGGCTCACTAGTGTCCGCGCTGGCTTCTCAGGCTGAGCGCTCACCATCGCATGTTCTGCCTGCCAAGAGGGTCTGTGTGCCTGCTCTGCTCCGTGTGCGCCCGAACGCCTGCCGTCCTGGCATCCACCCGGCTCCGTGGGCATTCTATTCTCCTCCTTTCCAATTGTGTCAGAGTAACCAAAAGAGCTAACATTTTGAACTATTTCCTTTATTGAAGAAGCTGTGTTATACAACATCTTGACATTTCAGAAAATGCTATTTTTTAAACAATTTTTTAAAAAAAAAACTAAAAATACTATTTTTCAAAGGCTGTGTAATAAAAGGAATAAAAACCATAATTCTCTTTTCCCATCTGAGCGTGGTCATGAGCTCCCTTCAGGGAGTTAGGCAGACCTTCTCCAGCACCGTGCTGCTTCTTGAGAGTTCGTGCCATGTATTAGAGAGAAGGACCACGTGGTTCTATCTACTTAATTGGCTTCCTGATGAAAAAGTGCAGCCCCTTAACTGGGATCACTGCCAGGACTAGATCCCACCTGATGCCTTCCTGGGACTCTGAACCAACCTCTGTTCCCTTTAATTGGACCCTGGTGTGGGCTGCAGTCTTCTGTACAGCCAAGAACAGGTGGCATGTGGCATTTGCCCCCACTGGCCTGCCACATCTGCCCTGAAAAGCTGGAGCCCTCCTTGTTTTGAGAGAAATGCAGCGGGCTTTGTACGTCTCCTGATTCTGATATTAAAGTAGACAATACAAAAAATGCAAGTTTGAGAGCAGTATCTCATGCTCCCTCCTCTGGTGAGTGGCTCCCCTGGTTCAGGTCACCTACCTAGTTCTTCTATTAAGAGGGCTTTGCTGCCCTATTGCAGTTAAGGAGGAGAACGGGCCATTACAGAACCGGGTCATCAACGTTAACTATTGAGGTCTGGGTATACTCACTTGTGTTTGCTAGTATTAACTTACAATGCTAAGAGAAAGCAGACTCCTTAACTGCTAAGACTGCCAGGCTTTGACAATACTGCTTTTCTGATAACGAAGCTGCAAGTTTCACTATTATTATTTTTTTGATATGACATGAATTATTCTTATTTTAACTTAAATTGAATGTGTCCTGGAGTTTCCACTTTTCCATAATTCCCTTACTTTCTTTTGTCCTGAAGTTTTCTGTAATTTTGTAATTAATAGAAAACAAGAGATATAAAATATTTTTACTTGGTCATGGTGACATGTCTACTATTGTATTCATTGCCACCCGGAAAAACACACACACACACTTTCCCATTAGCTAAAATGATAACAAAGCAGAGAAGTATGGATTTTGAGGTCCGACATCTGCACTTTTATTTCTCTTTCCATTGTAAAAACAAATGGTCTCTAATAATTGCTGATGTCACGTGCAATTGTTAGGCCAGTGAAGTACAGTGAGCCTGAGAACAAATAAAGCAGCTACAGGGAGATGTTTTATCTAACAAAAAGCACAGTGATCTTCCTTACAAGTTAGATTCCCAAGAGAAAAATATTTGTAATTTGTATTTGTAATTTGACTCTGGGATTGAAGGGGCAAGGTGTGACTTTCTTAGTCAACCGGGAAGTAAGCAACAGTACACACGTGTTCTCATCAGAGACGGCAAGTGTGGGTTGCCAAGATTACACCATCCCAAGACCTAAAATATTTTGTGTTTTGAACCAAACATGAAAGTTTGTGGGGTTTGTTTTAAATTTCTTATTGGCAAGTGGTGACTTCCTGCTTAAGCAAGAAGGATTAAAAGGGTTTGTTTATTGTCTCTGACACAAACTGCTCTTACGACACAACACATTTTGTACACTTGACATCAATGAAATTTGATCAAACTGGTCAAACTCCTTTGGGAGGTGGGGAAAAGAAATCAATCAACAAGAAGCATTTGTGTTTCACAAAATAGTGATAATGTAAGGGCTCCTGCACATCAAACATCTCTGCTTCTGGATCAGCTCCTTATCGCTACTGCAAAACACACACCCCACGGCCAAATTGCTGCTTGTCAAAGCACTGATGGAGGGGGGAGAGGGCAGAGGAGTGGGAGGGGGAGGGGGAGAGATTGGACAAGAGTCATAAAGGATAAGTATGATTTGTAACAGTGAATATGCTAAAAAAAAAAGAAAAAGAAAAAAGCACTGGCGGATTCTTCAAAAATGTCACTTTACCGAGGCAAGCATTGGGACTTACCCTCCCCCATTCCTTTGCCTCTTCAACTTCATACCGCAGTAGGGGCAGCCAGCACACAGTTTCTGTAAAGGACCAATAATAAACGTTTTAGGCTTTGTGGCCCATGTGGTGTCCATTGCTACTCCTTGACTCTGCTGTTGTCGTGTGAAAGCAGACATAATATGTAAATAAATGGGTGTGGCTGTGTTCCAATAATTATTTATGAATGCTGAATTTTGAGTTTTTTATAATGCTGATGTGTCACAAAATTTTATTTTTTTTCCAGCTATTTACAAGTACAGAAACTATCTTAGGTCTCAGGCTATACAAAAATAGGTGGTGGGATAGACTGGGACCATGGGCTATAGTTTGCAAACTCCTGCACTAGAGTATAATATTTCTCTTAGAGGGAACATGATGGGGCTGCTGATATAGTGACCTTAAGGTAGACACTAACAAATTTTCAGTTAAATTAGCAAATGGATTACAATTAAAATAAAAACAAGAATTAAGTGATTCGAAATATTTGATCAAAAAATTCGCTACTTTCCTTTTTTCTGTTAGGGTTTTAACCAGGGTTAAATGAGAAGAGCATTCTTGTTGGGAAAATAGAATAGTTTGGTCAGGGCCCTCGCCTCGGGTCCAGCTGGGTGTGATTCAGCATCCTTTGTAAGCAAATTGTGTGTGTGTGTGTGTGTGTGTGTGTGTGTGTGTGTGTGTGTGTGTGTGTGTGTGTGTGTGTGTGTGTGTGTGTGTGTAGTTAGTGTGCATGCGGGCCAATGTATCTTTTTAGTTTTGTTACTAATCTTGTGTTCTTCAGAGAGAGAGAAAGAGGAGACAGAGAGAAAGGTAGAATGAGGGAGAATGAGAGAGAGAGAGAGAAAGAGAGAGAGAGAGGAGTTTGGTGAAGCAGGTGGGCGGGTGTCGGCCTCGGGCGTCCGCCCTGCGCAGCCATGCTTTCCAGCCTATGGCTTCAAGGACCTTTTGGCCGGTTACCTAACTCATAGATCTGCGTGAAGGGGTCTGGGGACCTAGCCTGTCGTGTGAAGGGTTTGTGACCCAGTCTGTGAACGGGCTTGAGGGGTGTGTGAGCTCCAGACCCAGCTCTAGCTCAACAATCGGCCCAGTTGGTGCAGGATTACTGGCAGGTTAAAGAGCCCGACAACTGGCATGGTCACCTAGCTTTACAATTGGCGTCACAAACAGGATTAAGAGCTAGACAACTGGCACTGTGAGGATTCCAGGCCTTATCCCTGGCACCACAATTCTGAATAAATGGGGCAAAAATTATTCTTTTCCAAATTACAGTACTTATGGTTTTTACCAAGAATTAACTAACCGAAGCAGTTATCAATTAATCTTTTTTTTCTTATTTGGTAAGAACAGATGGTACCATCATCCTCCATCCCCTGACCCCTGCCTCGACTTGTGATTGCTGCTTGTACAGGTGAGATTTGATTCCAGCACCCAGGTAGGTAAGGATCCTGAAGCTCTACTTCATCTTCTTGGAGGTATCATTCATATTTCTAAGCTTCCTACTAAAGTATACCTCTCAAATGCTTACAGCATTTGCTTATTTAAAAATTAAAAATTTGAAAGGGTGTACCAGTTGGCTCACTTGGTTAGAGTGTGGTGCTGACAATTCCAAGGTCAAGTGTTCTGATCCCTTTACCCACCAGTGACCAAAAATAAACAAACAAACAAACAAATAAAAATAAATAAATAAATAAATAAATCTTAAAATCACAAATTTGAGTATAACATTCTGAAACAACCACTTAAAACTGTTTTAAGACAATCAGGGAACTGCTATGTTAGAGACCGCATTACAGCACTGGGATTATCTTCAACATTCTATGGCAAATTGGTTTAGAAGAGACTGGATTTTATAACTTCACCGATGAATTCTGAGCTGATAGCTTGAAAATTAATGTTTTAAAATTCCTGGCAGTCTGCTATGATACATCATAAGGTAATACTTCCTCTATGTTTTATAGGAGAAAGTTTTGCCTATATTTTCCCTCTGTCATATTTTTCCCTGCTATTTTTGCTAAGCCTTGATCTTTTTTTTTTTTTTTTTTAAGGACTACATCTCCTTGACTGAAAAGTAACAACTGTTGCAACTGGAATTGGTTTACTTATTAAAATCCAGTAGCTAGCTTTTTCTTTCAAATTTCTCAGGTATCTTGGGAATGACCAGGACGGTTGTGTTCTTAACACGGAGGGAATCCCTGTGTAGAGAAATGAGGCCAGATGGAGGGAGCAGGAGTGTGCTCAAGGTTCTCCTGGAACAGCAGAGAGGGCCACGCTGAAACATGCTCCAGGCCTTTGCAGGGCCCCTATTTCTGGGTAGACATAGAGAAGGGGCATTTTTCTTTTCTTCTTGGTTAAAGCCAAGGGCAATTTTGGTGTCAGTAGTGAGTGCTAAGTGGCTGAATAGGCTTTAGGAAGGATTAGAAATCCGACCTATTTATAGACAAAGTGGTTGCCTACCTAGAAAATCTGTGAAAATTGACTTTTAAAAACTATTGAACCTCATAAAAGTGGCTGGATATATACACAAGCTAATAGTTTTCTTATGTATCAGCAATAACCAACTCAAGTGTAACTGGAGAAAAGAAAGAGTGCATTTGCAATAGCCATCAAATATTAGAAATATCTGGGAATAAACCTAGCAAGAAATGCATCAGATCCATTTGCAGGAAACTGTGGAATTTGAGTAGAAAAACATAAAAGACTGAAGTAAACTAAAGTATGCTATTCTTTGTTGGGAAGATTCAAAACTTGAAAGATGTTAAGGAAAATTGATGTTCAAGATCAGGTGTGATCTCAGTCAAACCCCAGTATCCTTAACTAGCTGGTTCTGATATTTAATGAGGAAGAGCTTGCCCTCCAGATATTTAAACACATGATAAAGCTATGGTAATTAAAATAGTGTGATATTGTTGTAGAAGCAGTGAAACTGTCAATAAAACAAGAGCTATAATGTATATGGGAATTTAATACAGATGGTCCCCTACTTAGTGATGGATCAACTTAGGATATTTTGATTTACAGTGGTGCGAAAGCAACATACACTCAGTAGAAACTATACTTCAAGTACTCATATAACCATTCTGTTTTTCACTTTCAGTACATTATTTAATAAATTACATGAGCTATTCAACACTCTATTGTAAAGTAGGCTTTGTGTTAGATGATTTTGCTCAACTGTAGCTTAATTTAAGTGTTCTGAGTATGTTTAAGGTAGGTTAGGTCGAGCTATGATGATTGGTAGGTTAGTTGTATTAAATGCATTTTCAATTTAGGACATTTTCAACTTTTGATGAGTTTATCTGGTTGTAACCCCATTGTTAGTCAAGAAGCATCTGTATATGGTTAAGGAGACAATTTGTATTAGTGGGGGAAAGAATGTACTATTTAATGGTGTGGGAACAATTGGATGGACTTAGATCCATTCCTTATGCCATATACATAAGTACATCTTAAGTGGATTAAAAATTCAAATCTAAAAATAAAAAATAAAAATATTGGAAGCAAATTTAGAAGAATTTATCTTCTAGTTTGGTGTTGAGTTCAGTCTAGGCAAGCAAGACCCAAAACTCAGAAACTTAAAGGAAAAAAGGAAGCATTTGACTAAATACTAACTTAGGGAACAGTAGTTGGAGGAGAAGCAGAGAATTTTCCAGCATTTATATATGAGGTACTTCAACAATTCATGGAAAGATTCATATTATTTATTAATTCTATGTTTCCACACATTTGTTGAATTATCCTTGTATACACACACACACACATTTTTAAAGAAACAGGTGTTCAGATACTATATGTGTAATTTAAAAAACAACACAAAAACTTAAATGTAACAAGGTCTTGAAGAAGTATGTTTTACAGCAGAGATTAATAAGCCTGTAGCCCTATGTGCTGATTGTCTAGTACACTTAATGACGATCAGGGGCACCACAAACTCTCAAGGGCTGAAAAGGAGCTTTGTTCCTACTGCATGGGCTGTGCACTCCTGTGACCTTTGCCATTTCCCCTCCCCACATGCTTAGCTGCCTCTCTCCTTGTATTTGCTCAAATGTCACCCTTTAAGGGAGACTTACATTTAACGTTTCATTTAAGGTTACAACCCCCCATGCTTTTTCTCCATTTTTTTTCCTTAGCTCTTATTGGACATACTACTATGTTCTCTCTCTCTCATGCCCACTAGAAAGTAACCTCCATGAGGGCAAGATTCTGTCAGTTTTGTTCACTGTTGAATCTCTAGCCTCTGGAGCTGTACAGAGCACATAGCAGTATCCTAATACAGGCTGAATATCAAGTAATCAGAAAATCCAAAATTCGAAATGTTCCAAAATCCGAAACTTTTTGAGCCTCCACATAATGCCACAAGTGGAAAATTTTCCACCTGACATCATGTACACAAACTTTGTTTCATGTACAAAATTATTAAAAATATTGTATAAAATTACCTTCAGGCTATGTGTATAAGGTATACATGAAACATGAGTTTCATGTTTAGACTTACATCCCATCTCCAAGATATCTCATTATGTGTATGTAAATATCCCCAAATCTGAAAAAAATCCAAAACCCACTGTGGCTCTACTGCTAATGTTGGCATCCTGTCCACATAGCCAATTGCAGAGCTACTTATCCTGTTCGTGACACCAATTGTAAAGCTAGGCGACCACGCCAGTTGTCGGGCTCTTTTTACCTGTAATCCTGTATCGACTGGGCCGATCGTCGAACTAGGGCTGGGTCTGGAGCCCACAGACCCCTCAAGCCTGTTCACAGACTGGGTCACAAACCCTTCATATGCCAGGCTGGGTCACCAGACCCCACACATGCCAGGCTGGGTCACCAGACCCCTTCCTGCAGGTCTATGAGCTAGGTAACTGGCCAAAAAGTCCTTGGAAGCCATAGGTTGGAAAGCGTAGGTTGGAAAGCATCGCTGTGCTGGGTGGACGCCCGAGGCAGACGCCCACCCACCTGCTTCATTAAAACTCCTCTCTGTCTCTCTCTCTTTCTCTCTCTCTGAAGAACACAAGAATAGCAACAAAACTAAAAAGATACATTGCGCACTAACTCCACACACACACACATACAATTTGCTTACAAAGGATGTGCTAAAACCACACCCAACTGGACCCGAGGTGAGGGCCCTGACCAAACTATTCTATTTTCCCAACAGCCACTACTGGTCCCAAGCATTTCACATAAGAGATTCTCAACCTGTAAATGTGTGTTGAATGAGGACATGGTGTTTGGAGGAGTTAAGTGCCCTGAATGTGCTGGTCCAGGGAGCTGTGTGTTTTTATTACTGTAGAAAATGGAATCTCAAATCTTTCAAGAGGTGACAAGGGTTGCTCTAAGGGGTCATCCAGCTCTAGAATCCAGTAAGGTTGCACAGTGCAGCAGAATGTGATGGAAGTGGAACTGGGGTCATTTTTTATCCTGGTCTTGGGGATGCCCTGGTCTTCAGCTGGTATGTTGCTCAAAAGGTAGGGGTGCAGAGTGGGAAGCAGTGGGGAGCTTCCTTTAACCTGCTGTTTGCTGGGAGGGGGGCTGGAGGGATGAGGCAGGCCTATGCGTTCGAGACACATGCTTGGGCGGGCCATTCCAGAAGGGCAAACTTCAGAGCTGCCAGCCAGAGAGGGGCGGTACTACCCTGCTGAAGCTAGTGGGTTCCTAGGCTTTGGCATTTTAAAATCACCCCTGCACCCCACCTCCCCCAAAGGAGATAAAATCTTGAAACAGGTGGAGAAGAAGTACTGGACAAAACATGGCCTGCCATTGAATTTTGCTATTTCGAGTACCAGCTTGAACACTTAATAAATGTTAGGTATCAGCAAAAGCTGGCACATTACAGTTGTCAGGAAAAAAATTGGGAAGACTTTGAAATGGGCAAAAGGATTACTGGATGTCCTGCGATTAATGTGCCTTTCATTGTCTTTGAGCTATTTTTCAACAGTAAATTTTTTAAAAGGGTTAGTGCACACGACTTCTGTCCATGGGAATAGCAATAGAAATAGAAGTGAGAAGGGGGTGGGAAGGGAGTATAAGGTGATGCCCAGTCCAGGTCCAGGGGCACAGGGGAAGGTGTGTGTGTGCGAGGCCAAGAAAATGAAGGGAGATAATAAATACTCCTCGGGAGTGTCGAGTCAGGCGAGAACGCAGAGCAAACACCCTGCAAACTCTTCAGGGAGCCAGCCCTTAGCAGCAGAGTGCTGGGCGGTGGCCCTGGGGGAGGGGGCGGGGCAGCCTCGAGGGAGGGGGCGGCGGGGGCGGAGAGGGGGAGGGGGCAAGCCCGAGGAGGGGGCGGGAGGAGACCGAGGCAGCCCGGGGGCGGGACGCCGCGCCGCTGGAGCTGGAGCATGGAGGCTGGGGCCGCCCGCAGAGCCGCAGGTAAGGGGAGCCCGGGCCAGCGTGGCCCCGGCCGCCGCCTCCCTCGCCGCCCGGGACGGCTCCTCCCCGCGTCTCGGGTTTCAGTGGCTGGGCCCGCCGCACGCCGTGGGCCCCAGCGCTGCCAAACGAGACCCAAACAGCGCGCCCGGCCGGGAAAACTTCGCCCCGCGCCGGCGCCAGGGCGCGCGAGCCGCGCACCTGTCGTGCCCGGGGACCCGAAGGGCCTGGCGGGCGGGTCCTGGGTGTCGGGTGCGGGCCGGCGGGCTCCCGCGTCCACCCCCGGAGCGTTTAAGTCCCGGGCCAACAGGAAAGGGGAGGAAATGATCGCGGGAGGCGGAGGAGAAACTGTCAGACTTGAACCCCGGCCGTCCCCGGGGCCACCGGGCGTCGGGCCCGCTGACCTGGGCTTGCTCCCCTGCCTCGGAGCGTGGGCATGTCCCCCTTTCCTAGAGCCTAGGTGGCCTTGTCTGTGAAATGGGAACCGCACAACGGGGGATAAATTCGGTGTCGCAGCTCGGGTTACGGCGGGCTCCCCTTCCGTCCTTTTCCGCCCCTCAGTCGGGATGGTCCCGGGGAAGGTGGTGGCTGGAGCCTGGGCTCCGTGTCTCCTGCGGCCCCGCCGGGGAGCCTGGCTTTGAGGGCGGGGAGCCTGGCTTTGAGGGCGCGCCCCCGAGTCCGCCTCCTGCGGGGCCCCTGGTGGTGCCATGTCTGGCCCCCTCTCCAGAGAATCAGGCAAAGCGTCTGCAACTTGTGAGTCTGAAAGCAGAGGGGACAAACGCCCCGGAGGGCTTTCAGCCAACCCTAAAAAGGGTGGGGTGCTCAGAAGCGGGACACCGAGGTCAAGGGATCGAATCCCCGCCCCGGCCAGCCGCCCAAAACAAACAAACAAACAAACAGATAAGAGCGGGACTTGTAGGGGTGTTGAAGGCAGAGAAAGTGCCGATTTTCCTCCTGCATCCTACCCTTCTTCGGGTGGGGACCAGTGGCGGGAAGGGGCCTGGTTCCTGGCCGGTCCCGCGAGCAGTCAAACCGCAGACTGGTCACTTTCTCCCTCCGCACGTCTGCATAAGGGAAAAGTAAATCTTACAGAGGCTCCTCTGCCTTTTATTGGAAGCTAGTGGCAGCGGGGAATCACTTGCTTTTATGGCGTGCATTTAAAAGCTGTCGCTTTGAGTTGTTTTTCTCCTGATTTTAGGTGACTGAGTTAAGGAGAGAAGGCATTCCTCCCCAACGTTATAGTTGGTCTAGAGGTTGAGAAAGGGATTTGTCTTTATTTTTGGAGGGGTGGGGTGGGGAGATACTATTTCTTTTTACTTTTTTCTCTGTGATCCTTTCTAGAGAGTTAGTCTTCATGTCTGTGGACACTGCTGTTTCTAGTTTACACGTTGGAGAATGGGGCAAGGAAAAAAAGTGACTTGCTTTTTGATGTCTTCTTTTTCATCCACCAAATGGAGAATACTTTGCCCACCTGGGGGCTTATTGTACAGCAGCATCTCATGTTATACGGAGGTGCTGGATAGAAGCTAGTGTCCCTCCTCCTCTGCCTTGGAAGGGTACTTACTATGGGTCAGAGGGTTCCTCCTGGCTATTGCTTTAGAGATCTGTCTACCCAGTCTCATTGCATTTTAATGGGAAAAGTAATGCTAATTACGTCTTCTGTAAAAGTATAGTTGGCCTGAAACGATTTAAGGATTTTCCTGTATTTATGTGAACGTTTTCTGTGGCTTTGATGGTTGCTGATGGCCCAGATGACACACAGCAGTTATGCATTAATCATTTCCCCATGTGCTAGATCCTAATGGGTTGGAGTTTTGCATAGCTGAATCCTCGCCCAAGCTTTGATAGCCCATTTCCAGAAAGGGTTTGAGTAAATCATTTTCTACTTGGGAATCTTTCTCCTTTAGAAAGGCAGCATCCTTTCAGGTAAGGGTGTACCCCAGTCCCCACTTAGCTCTAGTGCTGACCCATAGGGAAAAGGCATGTGATATTCCCATGGGTGTTGTGCTCTGTGTCTGGATGAGGCTCCTTCATGTTGGTGTGTCTGGTTTCCTGCGGGTGGGGGTGGGGGTGCTATCTAAAGGTAATATTATCCCTCAGTAATTCAGGTCTTCTTGACAGGTCCCAGGGCCACACACACTCACATTCTCCCCACAGCCCCCTCAATTTCAGAGAGTGTGTATGTGTTTTTAATTTCCCCAATGCTGAAGACCTTCTTAGGTTCCACTGGACCATCTGTTGCTGTCATTTCAGCTTGGAGTACAGCGAAAAGAAACAAGAAAGTCAGACGCAGCCCGGTTTTGTTTCCGCCCTTCTTTAACCTTGAACTTCCCTCATCTGTAAAATAAAAGCTAGACCTGCCCTCTAAAGGTTAGATGAGATGCTGTGTGCATGAGAACTGAGAGTAGACGCGGAGAAGGACCTCTGTTTTGATGTCCTCCTTCTATTTACATACAAAACTGAAGCCTTTGGGAGAATAGTCTGTTTTATGATCTTCATGTAGGAAGTTGGTTTAGTGTTTACATTTTGAAAAGTTGTGTGTTCTGACAGTTTTGCACTGGTAATAAAGCAGCGAGTGCTGACAGACAAGAAAGCTAGCAAGCAAGGAGGACAATCAAGGGTGACTCAGAAAGGTGGGTTGGGGGCACAAGGACAGCACTGACCTCCATAAAGGAATCGACTCAAAGGAGGGGGAAAACGTGATGCAGTCAAGTCATAGTGATTTCAAAATGTTTCAGGACATGCCTCCCATTGGAGGGATGAAGAGTTAGTCAGAAACACTAACTCCAGAGCCTAGGAGGGATTCAAGTGGAGAATTCTAGAAAGGGCAGTGCCTGCACATGAGCTCTGCTGGGGACCCCTGTTACTGGGTGGAGACAGAGCAGAGCAGATGGAAGCCCACGAAGGGCAAAGCTTGGGACGTGAGGAGAGGAGAGGAGCCGAGGAGAGAGGTGGAAGGCTCAGAGAGGGAGGGGTTCTGAGACGTGGACCCAAAGGAGGGGAGACCAGAAAGAAAAGAAGCCATGTACTGAGAGGGGCTGAGGTAGGTGCAGATCCAGAGCTGCCCAGAAGGCGGGTGGGGGCAAGAGAGAGTTGCCATGTTACAGAACCCTCAAGGGGGCCAGACACAGCTGCCACTTCAGAAGGGTTTGCGGGGGTGTCAGGCTCTTTTACCTGCTCGTAATCCTGCCAACTGGGCCAATTGTTGAGCTAGGGCTGGGTCTGGAACTCACAGACCTTTCAAGCCCATTCACAGGCTGGGTCACAGACCCTTCACATACCTGGCTGGGTCCCCAGACCCTTCACATGCCAGGCTGCATCACCAGACCCCTCACACGCCAGCCTGGGTCACCAGAGACCCTTCACACGCAGGCCTATGAGCTAGTAACCGACAAACAGCTCCTTGGAAGCCATATGTTGAAAAGTACCCCTGTGCGGAGCAGTGTCTGCCAGAGGCAGTGGCCAGCCCAGGTCGTGGTGCAGCACATGAGCACTAACTCCACCCATCCACACACAATTTGCTTACCAATAATGCACCACACCACCCCCAACCTGCCTGAGGCAAGGGAGCCTGACCAAACTATTCTATTTTCTCAACAGGGGACAAGAACAGGGAGAAGACTGAGCTTGAGGTGATGGTAAGGGAGAAAGAAGGTGGCTTTTCCTTTTGGGTTTTGGGTTGGGGAGACTTGAATGCATTTTTCAGTAAACTAATCTTTAGGAGCACTTTACTGTATGCCAGATATTGTGCTAAGCTCACTCTGAGTACTGCCTGAGTCTATCCCCATCATATATATAACTACTGTTAGTGTCCCCATTTCACTGGTGAGGAAGCTGAGACACAAAGGTGAAGTAACTTCTCTAAGATCACCTGGCTAGCAAGTGGCAGTGCTGGGATTGAAATGGGGTTCCTGGTGGAGGCGGTCTTACTGCCCAGAGAAAGGAAAGTGTTGTGAGGGTGAAGTTTGAAGTGCAATCCACCCTCCTCCAAAAAAAGTGGAGGCCCAGGAAAAGATGTAATTCATGAGCCAGTTCCTAAAAGGCCTCCTTCCTAGAGAAGACCTCATGGTCACATAAAACTTAAAAATATCAAATATTCATCAGCCATTTGTGATCTTCTCTAGACCATGGTGTGTCAGGGTCTCAGTAAGGAAATGTGGACTTGTCAAGTCCAGGGGTAGGGCCTCACTGGGGACAGTGGGTGGGGGTTGGGCTGGATATCCAGGCTCAACACTGCCACAAACTGCTTTGTGGCTCTCTGTGAGCCTCCATCCCACCATTAGGAGGAAAGGGAAAGGATGAGGTGGTCTCTAGAAGTCTACTTGGGCATGAAGGAGTTACTTCGTGCCCAAGCAGACTTCTAAGCAGATAGTAATGTCTCTGAGGGCAGGACCCTTGTTGATGTTTCTGCTTCCGTGCCCTGTGGCACACACCATGAGCTGAACAGAGGGAGCATTTCCTGTTAGGTGCTGGTGTAGACCCTTATTGGTTCTGGGGCTGTAGGAAGGATTGCTGGGAGGAATTTCCTGCAGATTGAGTGTATCAGGAGGTGGGTTGCCACCTCTGGGGCACAATGCCACTGGCCAGGGCTCTGGACAGCCCATCCCCTGGAATGTCTTTCCAAGGAGGGCTGGGGCCTGAGCAGGCCTTCCTAATGGCTTGGGGGTCTGGCTAGCCCTCCTTTGTGTTGTTTCCCTGTGCTATAGTGGTGTCTGTACTAGACATGGTTCTTGTTCAATCCATTTCTAGACATCAAGGGCTGTATTATATATGTATTAAATGGGGGTCTCCATGGCATGATTCTGGACTGGAAATGGCTGGTGTCCTGACCCTATTCAAGGGTCCTGCCATGGCCTGGCAGGACGGAGTGAAGGACCAGGAGGTTGGGACTCAGACTGGTAGGTGGGAGGGCAGTGGGCACTGAGGTGTTGTCTTTCTGACCTTTGAAACCATAGTCTTGTGACCAGCGGCCTTCGCTGGGTTCCTGACTGCAGCTGGCTCCGGGTTCCTCTGAGATTCTTATTTGTAGCTCAGCCCTGGGAAGTTCCAGACAGAGGATTATAGAAGATGGCTGTGCTCTGTGGTCTAGAAAGAAACAACAGGGCAAAATGCAAGCACATGGTCAGATGCACTGTGGGTCATGTGGCTTTTAAAAGTCAGGGTTTTGTGGGGGGGCGGGAAGGACAGTTGCAGCTCAGTGACTGTCAGTAGCAACTGAAGGTCTGGGGACTTTGAATGAGGCTTATCAGGATACAACAGCTGTGGTTTGCAAATGTTGTGCCTTCCAGCATGCCCATCCATGGCTGTGGGTTTTCTTTTCCAAGGCCAGTCATGGGCAAGCTTGGGTGGGGTGGGGCATACAGCCTATGCGAATCCAAAGGCCACTGTCTGTTGAAATCCAGGCAAGCCCCCCTCCTCCCCCTGCCCTGCTTTCTTTCCTGTGCCATACTCTGGCTCCCTGGGAGCCCCTCACATTAAACTCTTTGCATTCAGTATCCCCAGGCAGTGGCCTCATTTCTCTCCAGTGCTTGTTGACTGTAAGGCTTCTTTGCTCCCCCAAAGCAGGGCAGCCATGGGGCCACCAGGAACTGCCCTGGGGCTGAGCACTAGCCAGAGGGCAGAGGGGGAGCTCCCTGCCATGCGTGTGTGTGGTGGCAGGCTCCCTTAGGCCACACCTTCCTAGACTACTTGGTTTCCTTGACTTGTAGAAATTAAGATAAATGTTTTTCTTAGAAACCACGTCTCTAACCACAGTTCAAAAATTCCATTGACAGAGAGAAAGCTATGTTCATTTCTTCATTGCAATTTTGCTGAAATAAACCGTAATCAAAGTCCCTGAATATTTCATTTGGTGCTAAGTGCGTGAGAGAAGTCGACTTTGTGGAGACTTCACTTAAGCTTCTCACCGTGCTGCTTCCTGCCCAGTTGTAGTCTAATAGACCAGCAGTTAGCAGGCTCTTTTTGGTGTGTGTGTATGTGGTGGAGCTGTGTAATGTTCAGTGAATTATAGTTGGCTGTTCGTTTTGACCTTTATGTTTTCCAACAAGTGATTTGTGTATTGCATGTGTGCTGCCCACATTTGGGTGATTAGAACATCTTGAAAAAAAAAATGTTTTTAAAGCTATGCAGAAGGAAAGGTGTTGCTTTGTGTTTTTTCACAATACATGAATATTAAATAAAAATATTATTAAAATATTAAAAAATTGGGGTAAAATCATAAGTAAAACAAAATCTGTCCTTCTGCAAAGAAGTCTAGTTATTTGTTGATGAGTATTTGCTTTTAATCATAACAATTAAACACGATCATCAACAAATCAGCTTTTCATTTCTTGCTTTCTTTTAAATTAATTGAGATTCCCTCCACCCTTGCCCCAATTCTGTTTTTTTTCTGTCTCCTATTTTGAAATTTAATACCTATATTTCTATTCTTTTGGGGGTGAACTTAGACATTTTAATATGCATATTTAACTCTATTCTGAAATTAGCCAATTTAAAAACTTTCTCTGGAATAATATAAGGGCCTTGAATGCTTTCATTCCATTACTTCCTTTCCGATGCATGTGCTGTCATGCAACACCTTAGTTCTATTATGATTTTTTTTTAGCTCCTCAAATTAGATGTTTTTGTTTTGTATGGTCAGCATTGGCTTAGATGTTATCCACGTTCATCATTTTCTTTGCTCCCATTCCTTCTTGACTATCATCTTTTCTTTCTGCAGTCATTTTCCTTTCCCCTAATTGAGAAAGTTTAGAAATAACTTTAGGGGAATCTGTTGGTAGTAAACTCCAGCAGATTTTATTTTCCTAAATATTGCTTTATTTTACCCACATTCTTGGGAGTTACTTTTGCTAGATGGAAGATGAAAGTTATTTTCCTTTTAGCACATTAAAATGGTATTCCATTGTTAGCTGGCTTCAATAGTTGATGCTGAGAAGGCAGCTGTCAATCGAATTGTTATTTCTTTTCTTTCAGGCTGCTTTCAGGGTCATCTTTTTGTGTTTGCTGTTTTGCGATTTGACTACAGTATATTTAGGTGGAGTATTTTTTTTTCTCTTTAAAAAATTTTCCCTGCTTTGGGCATTGGTTGAGATTCCAGAATCTGAGGGCAGATGCTTTTCATTAATTCTGGAAAAAATGCAACCATTATTTCTTCAAATCTTGACTCTTCCTTATTCTTTTTTCTCCTTCTGGAACTTCAGTTAGATTGTTAAACTGGACCTTGTTACTCTCCTCTTCAGCTCTCTTAGTCTGCCTTTCAAGTTTTCTATCTGTGTGTCTTTCTATGCTGCATTCTGGGTAACTTGTTCAGATGTATTTTCTAGATCAACAGCTATTTAAGACATTCATTTCTAGAAGTTCTACTTTCTTTATCCCTAGAATCTTATTTGGCAATTTAAAAAATCTTGGCCCTTCAAATTCTTTATTTAAATTTCCTTAAATATATTTAATATCATTGCCTTTTATATTGATACTTTCAATATCTGCAGTCTTTGTGGGTCTTCTTTAGTTTGTGTGGACTCTTTCACAACGGTTTGTTTCATCATATGTTCAGAGATTTTTGAAATCAGGTCTGAATGACCTCAAAGCTGGTAGTCTTGCCCTCATGCCCAAACAAGTGTATGGCCTAATATTGAGGACAGTCGGAGTATTGTTCTGTGGCTTTCACCAGGTCTCAGTCCTGCAAATGAAAGCCATCCTTTTGTGGTTATTTCATCTGCGTTTTCATTCTTGTTCAATTTATAATACCTTAAGGAAAATATGTAGTATTTTAGAGTACTGTACATCTTATTCTGTTGGTGTGTTCATCAATTTAACCCTTTGGGAAAACTAGGATCTTAATAGACCTAGACTGTTTCCAATGTTAGTTTATAAATATGTCACAATTTGAAAGCTGCCAGTTGAATTTCATTAACTTATATGGAGGATAAGGGTTAAAGTAGAAGTTCAGCTTGGTCTCTCAACCCACACATCCAGCTAGCAGCAAGTTCTGCCATGTCCATTGCCAAAACCTGGCTCAAGTCGGCTGTCTATCTCCGCTCACCATCTCTGCTGCTGTCACTAGTCCAAGCTGTCATCATTGCTCGCCTGAATTCTTTGCATTGCCTCTGATTCATTCAGTTTCCTACTGCAGTGTGTTCTGGTGGAAGCAGTAAGCACACACATCAGCCTTGCCACTAATCCCCTTCTGAATGAATGTCTATCTTTCCACTTCTTGCAAGTTGTTCAAAGTTGATACTGCAAATTATGAATACATGGGCAAAGACCTTGAATAGACAGTTCTCCAGAGAAGATATACACATGGCCAGTAAGCACATGAAAAGATGCTCAGCATCATTAACCATTAGGGAAATCCAGATACCACGATGAGATACCACTTCAGACCCAATAGGATGGCTATTAAAAAAAAAAAAAAAAAACCAAGAAAAAAAAAAAAACCAACCTAGAAAGTAACAAGTGTTGATGAGGACATGGAGAATTTGGAATCCTCATGCACTACCGATGGGAATGTAAAAGTAGCTGCTGTGGAAAACAGTATGGAGGTTCCTCAAAAAATTAAACATAGAATTATCATATGATCCAGCAATACTGCTTCTGGATATATATCCAAAAGAATTGAAAGCGGGGACTCAAGTAGATATTTGTACACCGATGTTCACAGGAGTTTTATTCACCATAGCTAGAAGGCAGAAGCAAGTCAAGTGTCCATTGACTGATATATGAGTAAGCAAAATGTGATATATATATATATATATATATATATATATGCCTTAAAAAGGAAGGAAATTCTGACACATGTTACAACATGGATGAACCTTGAAGACATTATGCTAAGCGAAATAAGCCAGACACAAGAAGACAAACATCGTATGATTCCACTTATGCAAAGTACCTAGAGTAGTCGAATTGATAGAGATAGATAGTATAAAGGTGGTTGCCAGGGGCTGGAGGGGTTAGTGCCTGGAGTGGGGAGTGCAGAATTTTAGCTGGGGAAGAGGAAAAAGTTCTGGAGAGGGATGGTGATGATGATTGCACGACAACGTGAAGGTATTTAATGCCACAAAACTATTTTTAAAAATGGTTAAAAGGGTAAATTTTATGTCATGTGTATTTTACCAAAATAAAAACAATCTTAAATAATTATAGATATGTGTCATGACTTCCGTATAAAACAAGCCTCTTGAAGGCAGAGACCAGATAGTGTTTTTAAAATTTTTATTTATTGTAGTAAAATTTATATAACAAAATTTACCATTTAAAAAACTTTTAGGTGTACAATTAAGTGGCTTTAAGTACATTCACATTTTGTGTAACTATCACTACCATGCATTTCCAGGACTTTTTCATCTTAACAAACTGAAATTCTGTACCCATTAAACAAAAACTCCGCATTCTTCACCCCAGCCCCTGGTAACCTCTATTCTGCTTTCTGTCTCTATGAATTTGCCTGTGTTAGCTACTTCATATACGTGGAATCATGAAGTATTTGTCCTCTTGTGGCTGGCTTGTTTCACTCAGCATAATGTCCTCAGGGTTCATCCATGTTGTAGCATGTGTCAGAATTTCCTCTCCTTTTAAGTCTGAACAATATTCCATTGTATGTATGTACCACATTTTGTATATCCAGTCGTCCATCCATGGACATTCGGATTGCTTCTATCTTTGGGCTACTGTGAATAATGCTTCTATGAACATGGGTGTACAAATTCAGTGGTATTTTAAACAGTGCTGTACCAAGCACTAGCTGCCATTTGCACAGTGTGTGGTTAACAGATGTAAATTAGTAAGAAGCTGAGTCAGTGAAGGTTCTGCTGGAAACCTCAAGATCTGGATTTGAGTCCCAGCCCCATTAACTTTCCGTATATGAATGTCAGTTTCCTCATCTGAAAAATGGGGTTAGTGCTTTATATTTTATTGACTTCATAAAACTGATGTAAGTTTCAAACAAGCTGAGATGTGTGAAAGCCCTTTGTGAACTGGGAACTCTATGAAAATGTAAGGTTTAAAGGAGTACATTTTAATATGAGAACATATCACTATTTTTTCTAATACTTTTCTCCCAATGAGTACTTTAGAAATATTGTTTATCTGCAGAAGACAGAATATTCTATTTTCTTCTATTTCTTCAATTTAAAACTGAGTGAGTTCTTACCAACCTCGAGGCAAATATTGGTATTCTGCATGTACTTCCACTTACTCTTCCATTTTACACAAATGGGCCCAGTGTCCTTGTAAAAATTTAGTTATCTTGATTCATTTCAAATTATTTGGAAGTGACTGCATTTTCCCTAAGTAAGTCATTGCCTAGGTTTAAGATAAACCCACTCAACTCCATCCATTCTTTGAGTGCACCAGAGTGGATGATGAGACAAAGTACCTAAACAGTGTGCACCAACTTAATCCAGAACCAGGTGGTGTAGACAGGACCCATGTGCTTTCAGCGGGCATGCCAGATAGAAACCCATTTTTATTTTTCCTCTTTGGAGGTTTTGTTGTTTGAAATGTAATAGATGAACATATAGGGATGTGATTTTTGGATGAAAGTCTATAAAGCGCATTAATAGCTCCAACGTACGGGTAAATTCTGAGAAATGTTATTCTGTGACTAATGGGTAAAAGCTTTAAGATGACGAGGGGGTTATTTTCCTTTTCGTTGTCGTGTGCGTGCTGTGTGGTAAAGGGCTGTGGTTCCATGCGGGACAATTGGTCCACCACAGCTTTTTCCCACCAGCTCTGGGACCACCACATGTTGTTGTGGTGTTACTGACACCGGGGGTTGGTATTTTTACAAGTTCTTGGTCAATTAAAGTCAGGATACATAGAGTTGGGGTTTCTGTGTTGTCTTGTGCATGTGCCAAAGCCCTCTTCCTTCCCAGTAAAGGTTACACAAATAGGGCACCCTAATGATGACCACATGGGATGGAAGTGCTCAAGGTCCACGGCGAGGAAACCCTGGACTTCCTGCAGCTGTGTCAAAGCGAGGACCTCTCTTTGATTACCATTCATAAGGAAGCAGATATTTGAGATCTGCCCCGAATAGGACTCCAAATTTGTCCCCAAATGTGATACCTCTTTGAATGCAAAAAGGACAGGATGTTTAAATGTCAACTCATATCCTTTTGAACGATTCGGGGTGAAAAACTAGTTTTAACCTTGTGTCATTTGCCTAAAAGTAAGAGGCACTGAATGCTCAGATTACGAGACCTTCACATTAAAAGCAATTAGGATTACATAAACCTTTGTGTGTGGGTGGCACAAAAAAGTCATCTGCATATTTTACCATCTTAGATTTGGGACAAGTGATTTATTCTCAGCCAAGGCAATGACAAATTGCAAGTTGGCCAATACTAAATATGTGATAACGAGCAACAGGCTGCCTGTCAATTACTGGGTAGTGAAACCTCCACCGCCACCACCTGCAGACCTTCAGCAGCGCCTCCTCAGTCCCTGACAATTTTGCTCATCTGCTCAAAACATTGTAACATATTCTACATTCTGTCTTCCAACTTTTTTTTTTTTTTATTCTTTGCTAAGACTATTTTGGCAATCAGATGATCTTCAAAAAACACAAAAATATCCAAGTGTTTATTTGCCTCACCTTCTGTTCTCCACACTTCTGTGTGGAGGGATGCTTTGCTGATGCCACTGCCATCTCTCCTGGAGGTGGGTTCCTTGGCTCTGACCTTGAGCTCCAGGCAGTTGCCTGTTTGTCGTCTGTCTGATAGTGATAGGTCCTTCTGCCCTAGCAATACTTCAGAGCACTCTTCTCCAAGGTGTGTTTTGTCATCTGTCAGTTAGTGTTCTGGGACAAGGGATCCCTAGTTAAATAAGTTTGGGAAGTAAATGCTGACTTAAGCAGATTCTATTGTGCAGAATTTCTTGATTGCTGATAGGTGAGTAGAACTCTCAGCAGCTCTGAGAGCCACGGCATGCCATGCTTTTGTGAACTTGCTGGCATCAGAAAGCCCCTTTCAGGAGCATATCACGAGCATATTTTGTATAGCTAGTGTTTCACGAGATGTAATTGGGAAAATGTTGGAATGGTAGTGGGAAAGTTGTAGTGATGTGCATAATAAAACCTAAATTCTGTGATATTAAATAAATACCAGGCACTGTCTCCTGCAACTGTAGGTATTCCTTACTGAATGCAACAGCCCTCTTAAAAACAAACAAAAAAACAGCTTAAAAAAATTAAACATAATCATACTTCAAGTTAAAAGTAGCTGTCAGTTTTAATGCATCCTGTGGTGAATGCTTTGGAGGCTCAGGGTGAGATCCCCTTTTGCGAACACTAAATTTTCTTAAAACATACAGCTTAAAGATACACTGCTCTGGGGACCCAACTGTGCAGTGAAGCACATGCCTCACTAGAAATCAGGGATCCTGATGAATTCCTGGTTCTGAATTCTGAGCAATTGAAGTGGCTTTTGGAACTCTTCTGCCTTTAGGCATTTTCTCACTGCCACGGGTGTGTAGAACACTTGGGTTCAGACCCCCACAGAGACTTCATGTTTGATGCTTCCTGTCTTTTCTGGTGCCCTCCTCTTTTTGGTTAGAAACTAGTCTTTCTGCTCTCTGCTAAGCTCAGAATTAGTCATTTAACCGCCGTTGGCAGATTTCTTCACTAATAGTTTCCTTCAATAGAGTTCCTTTTAGAACAAAACTGATTTGTGAAGAAAAAAAAAAAAAATCCCCCCAAACAGACTACCTATGTGAAAAATAAAGAAAAGCAAACATAAAGATTCTGTACAAGTGATTATGTACTCTTAACCATTTTTTAAAAGCAAGAGTTGAGTACTACTTTATACTTTTGTATCCTGAAAACTTTTTTCATGTTATCCTGAGCAAGAATTGTTCTTACTGTAATTGAAGAATAACAACCCACATTACTGAAAAATCAAGTGATTACAGCCAGCTTTTCCAATGACATAATGCCCTGTAGTTACTGCCAGATAGTGGCTTTCAGCAAAGTCCAAATTCTTAAGAGCAGGGCTAGTAAAAATTTAAATATCTTCATTAACGTTCCGTTTAATAATAGTCCCATATGAGAAAAACTACACTTTGCCAAAATGAAAGAATTTTTCTAATGTTTGTGGTGAGCTAGTATTTGGGGAGAATATCCTGAATCAATGATTAAGTGCAGAATATTGATCCCTTTCAAGGTCTTCATTAATTGGCATTGCTGTTTACATCAGAAGGCCCCAAAAAGTGCTGGAGAAGGCCTGGAACATTAGGCCTTGCTTGACTGACCAGCAGTGGTGGCGGCCAGGCAGCAGCTTGGGGGAGTGTGGACAACATTGATTGGTACTTGAGCTCTGGGATGACGATCCTGAATGATTTAAGTATGTTCCCTAGAAGAGTGCTTTAAGACGTACCGTTATCTCTGTTTTTAGGGAGATTATGCCAACATATGCTTAAAGTCAATTATTAAATCTGGGGTTTCCTGGGGAATTTCAATTTCTTTACAGTCTGCAGTGAATTAGCATTTCAACCGTACGCCTTTTTCCTTGCACTGAAAAGATTACATTCTTTTGGCTCTGGAAAAATATTTCCTGTTCAGTTCAAGCCATTAAAGCCCGTTAGCGTTGCACATCTGGAAGCCCGTGCCCGTGTCTGCCTTCCGTCACCCGCGAAGCCAGTGGCCCGGCCTCGGCGCCTGCGTAAAACGCCCCAGACTTGTTTACTTCCTAAGCGCGGCCTCGCGGTGTGGGGGGTGGGAGGCTCTGGGCGAGGCAGGGTGGGGCTGCCTCCCGGGGCATCTGGGGGGGTGTCATGTGTGTGTGTGCGCGCGCTTTCTGGATTGAGGAACGGGGGTCCTCCTCCTGGGGGGTAAGGGGTTTCTTTCTCCTGGGGTTGAGGAGGGGGTCTTCCCTCTTTCTGGGTTGAGGAGGGGGTCTTCTCTTCTTCTTGGGTTGCGGAGGGGGGTCTTTCTTCCTCCTGGGTTGGGAAGAGGGGGTCTTCCTTTCTTCTGGGTTAGCGGGGTCGGGGGTCTTCCTCTCTGGTGGGCATTACATGCCCCCTCCCCTCTTCTGCCTTAAGCAGCTCCTGCTTTCACTCGCACCCGGTTTTCCAAGAAGCTAACGCAAACATCTTGTGCGTAAGAGGGAAGGTGCGAGCTTTTCGGATGGGAAGGTTCCCACAGGGGGCAGACAATGAATTCGAACCGGAAAGGCTGGGGAGTCGCAGCCGCGGGGCGGAGCGGAGCTGCGGCCTTGTGTCCTCCAGGCCGGTTGAGGGGCCGCCCCGGCGCCCCGCTCAGTGGCGCTCCTTCCACGGGGCGCAGGGGTCTGCACCTGCTGGAGTCTCTGAAAGGGACCCGAGCTTCTGAGCGTTAAGATCGCCCCAGTTTCGGAGCCCCCCTGTGATGCAGCCCCCACTTTTAGGATCGTCGGGCCGAGCAGTGTCTGTTGATTCTGGTGGATTCTTGCTGAGAAAACCCACAGGGACCCGCCCCTGCGGCCCCTTAGGGTGGCCTGCACTACAGCAGGGGGCAGCGGGTGTCCTGGGGACACTGACCCCGGAATTCTTTGAGGGGGTCTCCAGCTCCAGCAGCGTAACCTGTGGGGAAGTGATTTCATGGTGTGAAGGGAGCAAAACACATTCAATGCATTTCTCCTGACCACATACTACCAGAAAGGATGCCAGGCAACCCTTGGCAGGAGTCAGGCAGGAGCCTCTCTGGGCCCTTGGAGCAGCCAGTTCTCTAGCCTGGTGGCCTTGGGTGAGATGCCCTCTCCCTGCAAACAAGGGTGACCACAGTGTCTTCCCACTCTTCCTGACAGGAGGGGAATTCGCTAGGGCCAAGGTCAGTGTCTTTACGGGGCTGGGGAGTAATGCTGTAACCACAGCCTCACACCCTCACTGGACTGGGTGGGTCCAGGTTCGATAGACATCTTTTCCAAAACCGGGACAGCAACAGAGTGCAGATGGAGGTGGGGTCTCTGCTAGCACCTTACAGCTGGTGTTGGTAGCTATGGAAGCTGGTTTCTGTGGGAGAGGCGTGCAGCGGGAGTGGGTGCTCAGGGTTGAAGCAGCACTCTTTCCAGTTTGTTTTTCTTTGAACGGTCACAAAAACCTTTTTTCATACCTGTGGGAAGCCACTTGGCCAGTAGACGAAGTGAATAACAGTCTCGTCGGAGAGCTCAGTGGAACAACCAACCAAATTTACTAAGAGCTTAGTATGGGAAAGGCATAGGGAGGGGTGCTCGTGGGGGACGACGGGGAGGGGGGAGAAGCTGCCCCGTCCTCAGCATGCCCCAGGAGCGATCATGTTTATGGATCGGGGTGACCGCTGTGAAGACAATTGAGGTGTGAGTTACAGGACCTGCAGGCCCGGGAGGTGTTGAACATATGCTAATTCCTATCTTACAGCTGCGTTGGGATTCGAACAGAGGACTCAATGACCCCCTGAGTCCTTGCCCTTGCCTCTTGGGGTTCAGGGAAGGCTCCTAGGAGTGGCTGAATTTGAGATGGACCTTGAGGATGAGAGGGAGTATAGTATAGGAACACATGGGGTGCTGGAGGGGAAGGGGACCTGGAATTGTAAAAGGCTTTCGAGGCTTGAGAGAGGAGATTGTTTTGATAGGGTCAGTAACATAATCGGAGTGTTTTACACACATATTGAAATCACACAGACCTGAGTTCACCTCCTGGTGCTGCCACTTACTAGCTAAGTATTATCCTCTTGAGGCCTCAGTTTCCTTATGTGTACGTTGGAGTTCAGCAGGATTGAGTGAGATAAGGGTGTGCAGGAGCTTCTTGGCATCTGGAGCTGAAAGAATGGTAACTGCTGTTATTCTAATTAGTGGGAGGGGGAGGCAGGAGGGTGTTCTGTACTGCTGAGGCCCTAAGTGAGGGGGGGACATTACGACTGGAGAGAGATGATGCAGGCTGTTTGGTCTTGGTGGCAGATTTGAAGTGGTCCCTGATTAAGGATTCAGGATACTGTCTTGGCTCTATCTGGCTCCTGAACTGTACAACAAGTAGGAAGACCTGCAGGGTCAGCCTGGAGTCCTGCGGGGGGGGGGGGGGGGGAGAGAGAGAGAGAGAGAGTGTGTGTGTGTGTGTGTGTGTGTGTGTGGAGAGGACCCCCACCCCCCACCCCCAGTGTGCCTTCTGCAGCAGAAGGTCTTGGCTATATACAGGCTCACAGTCTTTTTTAGATGGAGATCCCAAAGTTCATCGTTGACTTACTCATCACTACTACATGAACTGTTAATTCCTCTTGTCTTTATTTGGAACATTTGTATCAGCGCATTTTGTAATAGTAATTTTTTGGGTGAATTTCACGTTCAAATACTTAAAAGACTTGAATAGTGGAAGATGTATTTACTCAGCTCTTTACCGCTCTGTGTGTAGGGGATGGGCTTGTGCAAAGGCTGTGCACTGCTTTTCTTGATATTCTCCAAAACTATGAGCCTTTCCTCCAGTAACTAATCGACAGCAATAAAATTCATCCTGGGCTAACTTCGTGCACTGAAGACTTGAGTCTCTTTGCTGCTAGCAGCAATCTCTATTTTTCCGAAAAGTGGCTGGCAGGAGGAACGGTGCTTCTGAGAGGAGGGTGGGACGCTGATGTTCCACAAGGGGCTTAAAGTGGGTGTTTATCTTTCTTGAGAAGGTTGGGGCGGGGGGGGGGGGGAGGAGGAGGAGGATCAGTAGCAGGAGACAGCTGCTAGGGCAATCTCCTCCCCAGTAGGAGGCCCAGAGGTGAATCAGAGGCAGAGGTGGGGTCCTCAGAAGGGGGACAGGACCTCCTCCCACTTGGGGACGTGGAAGCCAGAGACCAGCTAGCATCCGTAGTCAATGCAGAGGGGGTAGCCAACTGCTGCTTCCAAGCTGAATTTGGATGCTATCAATTTGTATGATTATTGGTGGATATAATTTTCTTCCAGAAGTGTGGTGATAGAAAAGAGATGCTGAGGAAGAGTTGGAGAATAACTTGCAAATTAACATGGACAATGGTCTATGTATGGGCATGTAGTTTTATAATTCATACAAGCCAGTGCTCTTAGAGTCTGTTACAAAAAAGTAGCCCAATGAAGGGAGGAAGTGGTGAAATCTTGTGAACTTGCATGGCGAATGTAAGCTGCAGAATAATAAGTCAAGCTGGATTTTGACAGTTGTCAAGGTCCTAACTAGTGGTTCTCAGCTCTCTTGGTACCTGCTTGTCTTCGTGGCCACTGTGCTGACTCTACCGAAAGTACTTGGGAAATTATTCGGTAGGTTGGGTGTATGAAACAAAATTTCTGTGACTGTTTAAGAGGGCTCACGTTTAGTCTCCTTAGGGATAGTGCCAATCCTGCCCCTGGGAATGCCATCTATTTTCTTGGGTGTTTCCTGCTGCACTGCTAGCTTGCTTTTTTAAAAGATAGGTGAACATAATTTTTAAAGCAAGTGTTCAATTTGGGTTTTTGTTTTTGTTTTTATATCTTTAAGAAATAAATGACTTTTCCAAAAATGAAAGAGTAAAACTAATGTCATTTCTTGCCTTTTTCCCCTAGCAGGCAATTACCCGGTGGATATTTTGGAAGATGACCCTGAGCGGCATCAGGAGGCAGCTCTGGCTTACTATGCCTCACTTGGGGAGAGAGCTCAGACCTCGGCAGACGTTTTTTCTCTTCCCACTGGGGAGCAGGTATGCACGATCTTCCTTCGCGGAGAGCTCTATAAAACCTAATTTAGAGAGTGGAATATTACTGAGTGTTACAGATTAAACAAACAAACAAACAAAACTTCCTGGAGTGAATAGTAGAATAATTTCATCTTGAGAAGCAGAAGGAATCCTGGATTAGGATTCTGGAGTCCCGAGTGTGAGTCCAGTTCTGCCAGGCACTGAGCCAGACAGTCTATGTGAATCCCAGGTCTACCACTTTCTGGCTATGTGACCTTGAGAAAGTATCTTAACCTCTCCGCTTTTGCTATTCTCATCTTTAAAATTGGGACAATAACAGAGCTTATGTCATAGTGTTGTTATGAGATTCCAGCCGGGACTCAGTTTCCCCATTTGTAAACGAGGAGGGGATTGGTTGGTCTTCGATCTCTAAGATTTGATTTGGTTCTAAAATTTTGTGATTTGGAATAAAATTATATCAGTTATGATTTTAGCATTGATAAGATTCTGTGCATTGTGAATAGGGACTGGAAAGGAACGGAGAGAAATGAAAACTGTATTATTTGTTAACATGGTGTTTTATGGGAGAAATTTAAAAATTATATTACTTTTAAGACCTTCCCCTTCCCCCTGCATTAAGTAAAAAGAACATGCAAATTTTGGGCAGTACCTACATCAGTCACCTCTCTTTCTGATTTGAGGTTGATCTGTTGAAAGAGAAAAAATTTTCTTGTTTTATACTTATAAGATTTTCACTCATACCTGAAATCATTGCTATGTGGCTGGCAAAGTTGGTTGAGGATGACAGGGTTTTATTTTACCGAACTGAAGTTGTTCCAGAGTTAATGAAAACAGTGGCTTGTACAGTTTATGCTGCGGCTTCCTGGAGATTTTGGAGATGCTAGTTCACACTCACTCCCAGAAGAATACAGTTCCCATGGGTGACTTCCAGGTTGTTGATCTGAGGAGGGAGGTCTCTGTCCTCACGGGCTCTCAGCGCCCCCTAGTGGCTATTTAACCAGAAAAGAAAGCAAGCTCTGGATCAAGGGTAGGGGCTTAGTCTTAGTGAGCCCAGGGGTGGTGGGCTGCAGGTTGAATGGAGTGTGGGGGAGGCTGGGTGATCTGAGAAGGATGGTGAGATACAAGAATTCGCCCTGAAGCACTTCAGGATGCAGTTTCAGTCATCCAGTTCTATTTTATGCATATTTATGGCTTACATTACTTAAAAAAAAAAAAAGAAAGAAACTCTAATTGTAGTATGCTCAGTAAGTGAATAGTTTTAGTGTTATTAGCAAAAACATAATAAAGTAAGACAGTTACTAAAATTAAGTTGTTTTACTGTGATAGAAATGCTGAAATTACTTTATAATTATTCACTTCTCCCCTTTCTAAAAAAAAGAAAGTTTCATGTAAGCAATCATTTGGTTTCCTACCGTTTTAGCAGTTAACTAAGAAATGGGAGCAGTTCCCTACCATTTAGAAGTTGCAGTAGTCAAATTTGGAATGGTATTGAACTTCCTCATTGCTTTTAGCAGGTTTAACTTTTCTTTTTGAATCGAGAGAAATTTTTCAAAACAAACAAAAGAATATGAGGAAGTGGTTTGAAGATATGTCATGTCATGACACTCCGGTCCTTCTAAAAGTCTTTTCATTATGAACTCTTTTTCCATTCCTAAAATTGTCCTATCACATTTAAAATACAATAATACTTATTGATTTTTCTGGTTATAAAACAGTATGTGCTCATTGTATAATATTTAGGAACTATAGCAAAGAATAGAGAAAATAAAATCATCCACAGTTAATTGTTATAAACATTTTGATGTATTTCATTTTGATTTTTGGTGTTTTTTGCATAATTTGAAATCATAGGTGAGATCAGTCTCTGAATATAATGTTGTCTATAATAAGCATCTTTCCATGTTGATGCAATGTTTTGTAAATATTGTGCTTAATGGCCTTGTAACAGCTGCCTTGTGGATGAACCGTGCTGGATATAGTCTCTGCAGAGGGCCAGCTCAGGGACTCTTCATTAAAATGACCCTGAAGATGAGGAGGCACCAAGACATTTATGGGTCTCAGGATATGTTAAGAAATAGTTCTCTGAAACTGTGGAGGCCGGCCTTAAACTTTTACAAGCAACTTGCCTGCCCAGCTCATCTGACGCATTCTTTTCTAATTTTCTTATACTCTCCTTGGCTTTCAAAACAGACTTTGTATAATGGAATGTGTTGACCTTTTGCTTTGGGAGCTGAGAGCTGTGGGTTTGATGTCCACAAAGAGGGCTTTGGATGTTGGCACTTGAGAGAAGGCCCTAGGACAATCCCAGCTGTAGAGATCCTGGTTTCTTTCTCATATACCGAAACAGGAGCCCACAGCTGAGTTTCTCTGCCCTGGGGCTGACAAGGAGCCAAGGCTGAGCCTGGAGGGCCCAGAGAGGGTATGCACATCTTGAGACTGCCGGGACTGAGCTAGGGCAGCAGGCAGCCTAAGTGGCACCCTGGGTGGAGGCTTGCAGGTTCCAGGCTGTTTCCTTAGAGTGGCCACCGGGTCCCTGGGAGGACCACTGAGGCTGACTTGGCAGGCACAGGCCTGCAGTGGGGTGTGGCCCTCTGCTTTTGTAGACTGAGGCCCAAGGAGGTTAGGATGGAGAAGGCTGCTGGAGTAGGGGGCAAATAGAAGGGAGGGATCCGAAGGGCATTTGGTTGGCAGTGTGGGTGTTGGATCAGTACCTGGGTAGATGGACAGGTGAATGTGGGGGAAAGGTTTGCTGGGTGGAAGACAGGGTAAGGACCTTTGCCATATTCCAGGTTTCCATTTTCGTGTTGACTTCATCCTGTCAAATTAACGTCTGTAACAGTGTTCTTTCAATGAATACTGTGCTAATTAATTAAGTAATTTCCTGTGCCCTTATTATGATGAACAAAATAGTTATTTTATTATTTTTTCAGATTAAACTTGAAACATCGTCTGTTTGCTTTTGCCCCCTGCACCGTGATGAACCTCAACATAAGATACTGGTTTTGGTTAATCCCCAGGAAACAAAAACAGGTTGGTAGTTATTAATGGATTTTGAAAATGGGGATCATGATTTGGTCATCTACAGTGTCTGAAATAAAATACTTAGGAAATGATGGTTGTGCTCATAGGCCGAACTTAGGAGAATATCAAGGCAAAACTAAGTTATTTTCAGCTTTTAGGGATCCAGTCTCTCTGAGCATGGGTACTTCAGAGCATGTCCTGCTTGGTTGGTATCACAAAGCCCAACGTGACATCTTTGGGGCAAGCTATTCAGCACATAAGACTGTCCTCGATGCCTCTCTTTTTGCTAAATGTGAAACACATGTGTGCTTAGCAAGCTGTCTGGGAGTTTTTGGCATACTGGCAAGGCCTCCTCATTGCTCCAGGAGGTGAGGTGGCTGAGATTTGTAGGAGAGTTTTCCAGTCAAGGTTCGGGGGGTTTCCTATCCCCATCCAGCAGATGAAGGGACTGCTGTGAGCACAGGGGCTAGGATAACCTAAGGTCTTTGACACTGCTTTGAATTTGTGACTCCACTGCCGAGGTAGTGAAAATGAGATGTGCCCACAGGAAACCCTCAGTGCACGGATTGTCAAAAACTCTAAAAATATTCTTTGCCCATTTTAAGAAAATGTCCAAATATCAGCAGCCCCCCACCTTCTTTTATGCATTTAACAATATTCTGGTTGCAGGTCTCTAATTACAATTTGCATAATGTAAACATATGACTGACTCTTATAAATCTGTTTCCCATTTATACTGGACTTAATTATTTTGTTGTTTTCAAGAATGTACTATAATAAATATTCATAAGCTCCAAGAAATATCACTAAAGACCCTTCCTTATATATAACAGCAATTTAAATAAAGTTTCCAAATGTTTTCCTACTGCCGTGGGCTTTTTTCTGTTGGCTGTGATTTTGCATGATTTCAGAAAAGCTCTCAGGTGTTCTGGAACCTCATGCTCTTTAATCTGGTATTTAGAAGCAGACACAAGTTCTTTCCAAACGCATCGCACATTTCTGGAGCACATCTTCTGGCTTGAAGCATGTGGACCCTGCAGCAGCCGAAGGTATCAAGGACTCTCTTCACAGCCTTGACAAACATGTCATCTCACCCCTGGGCTTAGCTGTGACCGTGGAGAATGATATCTGTGTTCCCTTTGTCATTTTCTTCCTGAAGTTCTATTTGTGAAGGCTGTGTGGGTTTGTGTGTATGTGTGTTTAAATGGAAGCCAAAGGAATCAGAAGCTGTTAGATAAGCCCATTGTATGAGTTAATTATTAATAAGCTGGTTGAATCCATCACAGTCCCTTCCGATAACCCTGTGAGCTAATGAAAAACATCCTGAAATTATGAATTCCCCGGTGGCAAGCAGTAAGTGTTCATGGCAGCCTGCTGTTAGGGTGTCAGTAACCCAGCTTTCCACCTTTCCCCTTTAAGGAACATGAATGTGCTTCCATAAGGTGGTTTGAGCAGCAGGTGTCTTTGTCCCTGTTGCTCCTTGCAAGATTGTTCTTGATGCTTCTCTGGGCAGAGGCTGGTTTATGTCCCTTGAGGGGACATGGCTGAAGGTTGCCAGGAACCTCCTTTCCCATGTTGCCTTTGTACCTCCCAAGGACCTTATCTTCCATTTATTTCTTCATCTTTGTTATTTCATTTATTTTCCCTTATTTTGTAATTTGTTAACTATTAATTTATCTCAAGTGTTTTCCAAGATTAAAAAAATAACTCCTCTCATCAAAAAAAGCTGGGGTATTTTTCTGGCCTCCTGTATTAAATGAAAACCGCTTGTGCTAGCCACCAGCTGATCATCGACTTGGCTCATTTCTTCCTCGGTCCTGCACAGTATAATAGGTTAAACTTGGACTTTGGCATCAGATAGAACTGACTTGGAATCATGGCTCTGCCAACTGACTTGGTGACCCAGATAAGTTATTTAGCCTCTCTGAGCATCAGTTTGGTCATTTGCAAAATAGGGACATCTAATCTACGTCACAGGGCAGTTCTGGGAATGAAATGACTTGAGGCAGAAAATCTGATGCCTTGGCCCATCCTGGGCAGCATGTAAGCGTGAATTCAGGAGGTCTCCTGTGTTCTTCCACCACGGCACACGCTGGCTCGTTCTTCCTCTGTCTTTCCGTGTTGTCTTAGAGAAGCACAGGATTTCAGAATGGAACTTGTTAACTTCTGGCTGACCTTGGGCAGTCAGAATCACCTCCTGGGCAGATTCTGTTCGGGGACTTCAGGGGTAGGAAGGCAGCATCACACAAGGCAGTCTCGTCTGTGTTTGAACTGCCTTCACTGTAGGAAAGTTGTTCTCATCCAGAGCTGCCACATTGGATAAATGTCATGCAGTCGGGCCAAAAGCATCAGCTGATCGGGGACGGGCTGGGAAGGATGTGACTCCACACCACCCGGGTAAAAGGACAGTGGCTCTCGTTCCGAGAAGGGGGCTGCTAGAAAACACACGTGGTCTGGGGCTGCGTTAATGGAAGGGTAAAGTTCCAGCTCAATTATTGGTCAGTTCTCTTTGGTGCTGCTCAAGCCACGTCTGAAACAAACTGGCATTTATCCGTGGAGAGCAACGGGGACGATGAGAGGGCTGGCGAGGTTTTGAGCAGTGCTCAAAGGGGAAAGTAGAGTCATTTAGCTCTAGTGAAGGGATGCAGGCATCCAGGAGCTCATGGTAGAAATGGTGTTAAGATCAGTAGGTCCACTGTTTTGCAAGATGATTTTAGATGGTGCGGCCGTTTCAGGAGAAAAAATGATGATCTTTCAAATTGTATTTTGATTCTAAATACGAGGGTACTTCAACAAGTTCATGGAAATGGAATTAAAAGATAATATAAATCTTTCCGTGAACTTTTCGAAGACCCCTTGTATATTGAGGAAAACATTTCTGTTTCCTGATAATATGCCTTTAATGTTTGAGAGATTAGGAATCCCAGCTAAATATTTTTAGCTAGAATAAAACGTTTTGTCTTTGTAAGATTCATTTTTATAATTATAGCAAGTGATGATGCCTCATTTCTGGTAGGGCTGATAACAAGTGGTGTACAGATCTGTCAAAATCATGAAGGTGTGTCTAGGAAATACTGGTCTCTGATCTGGGGTCTCTACTCCCTGGGATAGTCTGTTCTATCCTGGGACAGCTGCAACTGTAAGAACATTCCTCATAAGAAGCTCAAATATATGCCCACGGTCTCTTCATTGGCCTAGTTCCCCCTCTGGGGCCATACAGGTAGGTGGGCGTGGCTTCTTCACAGGACAGTTCTTCTCAGGTATGGGGCTGGTTGCTGTATCTCCAAAATCTTTTATATCACACATCTCTCATTCTCAATTGGTTCTCCTGGGATGTGGGCTCCAGAGCTCATCACAGCCTGGATCCTTCGATCAGACCTAGGCTTCTCTTAGAACATGGCATCCACACCCGTGTCATGGGTGCTATCATGGAAAGAACCTGGGTTTTAAAGTCAGTTAGACCTGGGTTCAAATCCTGGCTCTGCTCCTTAGGACTTGGTGGCCTGGGTGGCCTGGGTGAAGTGACTTAGTATCTCTGAGCTTCATTTTCCTGTCTTGATAGTCAGTGGTGTGGCCAATGCCCAGCAGCAAGACATCACCAGGGAGCCTGTTAGAAATGCAGGGTCTTACCCCTTCCCCCTAGACCTGCTGAGTCAGAATCTGTACTTTAACAAGATCCCCAGGTGATTTGCAGGCACCTTGCAGTCTGCAAAGTGCTTGTCTAAAGAACTGAGAGACTAGAGCGGTGGAATGTGAGAGCGTTCATCACTCTGCTTGGACTGGACGTTCTGCTTTCACAAAGCTAGCCTCAGTTTACCTTTGCATTTCCAACGCAAGGTTGACTCACCTCCAGCTGATAGCTTACCACCCTGCATTCCTGGGCCTGACCCTGGGCTTTTCCCTTGTTCTTAAGACATGACTCTATCTTTCAAAATTTGTGTAGTTAAAGGAAGGACATTTATTCCCATTATATCTGAACAAATGGCTTTATTGAGAAATAATTCACATAATTTATAATTCATCCATTTAAAGTGTACATTTTAGTATATTCTGAGAGTTGTGTGTCCATCACCACAATCATTTTTAGATCATTTCCATTACCTGCTCCCGAAAAACACTACCCCCTTTGCCTGTCAGTTTCTTCTATCCCTCTGTCTTCCCCAGACTTAGGGAGCCTCTAATCTATTTTCTGTCTCTATGGATTTTCCTATTCTGGACATTTCATTTAAATGCACTCATACGGTATGTGGCCTTTTGTGTCTGACTTCTTTTACTTAGCATGATGTTTTCAAGGATCATCCATGTTCTAGCATGTTTCAGAACTTCATTTTTTTATGGCTGAATAATATTTCATTTATGGATATACCACATTTTGTATCAGTTGATGGACATTTGGGTTGTATCCAGCTTTTGGCTTTTGTGAGTAATGCTGCTGTGAACATTGGGAACATTGGGAATATTTCGTCTCTCTTGGGAACCCAGGAGTGGAATGGCTGGGTCATATGGTGGCTGTGTTTAACATTTTGAGGAACTGCCAGACTGTGTTCCAAAGCAGCTGTACTATTTCATATTCCCTTCGACAATGTCCAAGGGTCCCCACTTCTCTGCATCCTGGCCAACACTTCTTGTTGTCTGCGTTTTTGATTATAGCCATTCTAGTGGATGTGAAGTGGTATCTCTGGGTGTGGTTTGATTCGCATTTCCCTGATGACTAATGATATTGAGCATTTTTTCACATGCTTATTGGCCATCTGTATATCTTTTTTAAAGAACGGTCTATACAGATCCTTTGCCCATTTTCAAATTGTCTTTTTATTATTGAGTTGTGACAATTCTTTTTATATTCTGGATACAAATCCCTTAAAGGACATATGTTTTGCAAAAATTTTCTCCCATTCTTTGGGCTGTCTTTTCAATTTCTTGATTATGTCCTTTGAAGCAAAAAATTTTTAAATTTTTATGATGTTTACTTTATTTTTTCTTTTGTTGCTTGTGCTTTTGGTTTCATATTTAAAAAACCATAGCCTAATCCAACGTCATGAAGATTTATGCCTATGTTTTCCTATTATATTTTACTTGGGTGTATTATTTTATCCTATTTGAAGAGTGGATCTTTCCATCCAGTTATATTAACTCTTCCTTCTTGCTGTATAGTCTGTGTCATTTGAAGGCTTGCGTTCTTTATTTGTATTCAAGTAATTAAAAAATTCTGAATTTTATTCATGCAGTTATTATACCTTTAAAAACACATTCAACCCTTTATTTAGCAAATAATTCTGGTTCGCTGACAAGGAGATTTCAAGAGGCTTTATGAAATGCATGCTTGTAATTAAGAGTGGAGGAAAATCTGGCTGCCAAGATTGAGATGACTTATATTTAATTATTGTCCTAACATTAGCCTGGGAGCACTATCAGAAGAGGAAGTGAATCCAGTTTGCCTTATCTGGTCTTGGTGAATTCATGCTGATTTTAAATGTAATCTTTCTTTTGTAGGTTCTCACAGACCACCTTTCATCAGGAGGGATGTTTGGTGAACCAGGTGTTATTCAAAGTGACATTTCTCCCTCAGACTGGGACAGCATTGGTTCATGTTTGGTCTTTGTGGCCCATTCTTGGCACTGCACGTCCTCAGAGAGTTTGGGTTTCAATTTTGGATTCACATTCACAGGTTCTGGCCTCTGGGATGTGAATTCACTGGGTCTAGAGACTTGGGCTTCTGTGAAAGTAGCTAATGAGCTCCTGTTGTCTTTCCACTGTTTTCAGCTACCAGCCTTGCTTCTAATTTGGAGACCATTTTCCTTTCCAGTGAAGATGGCCTCTGTGACCATTAGAGTTGGCGTTTTGTCCTGTGGAGTCTCCCCTTTGGGTCCAGCCAGCCCCCGAGGCAGCAGCCCTGCTTTCTTGAGCATTTTCCTGGCCTGCCTGAGCTTACTTGGCGATCTGGCCTCCCCCATCTATTATAGGATCCTGTGGGCCTGGGGCTCTGTCTTTGGTCGTGGGGCACCTTCTCCACCGTGACATCTTCTCTTGGTAATATCCGACCTTTCTAATGGTGGCTGTCTCTGCAGGATCCTGGACCACATGCTTAGTTTTTCTAGAACATCTCTTCCTGTTGTCTTTGTCAGGAAACTCGGTGCTTGTCTTGCCAGATTTTCTTTTTTCAGCTCTCTTTCTGACAGTGTATGTTTGGTATATTTTTTTCAATATAAAACCCAGTCGTCAGATGATCAGAGGAAAGGGCAAAGAATGTCTCAGAGGCTGATTAAAGATGGCAAATTGTAATTGAGTCAAACTAAAGAGACTTGATGCCATAGCACTGCAGAAGTTTCCAGAATATGGAGACTATTGGGTATTTCTGGAAGCATCCCTCGTTTTCTTGACAGGGGAGTAGCAGACTGGCCAAAACAGGGGATGTGAGGCCTGAGAAGTTGTCCCCCCATTTCCTGGGAACCTGTGGCCCTGTGTCCTGGCATCCATGCTCACTAGTGGTGCCAGCACCTCGTTCTCACAGAAGCCAGCTCCTCTGCCCTGCAGGGGACCTTGGAACGGCAGCAGCAGGCCTGCCTCACTCTGAAGCAGCTCCTCACCTTGTAGAGTCTGGCCAGAGTCACACCAGTCCCTTCTTTGAATGTTTGGAAGTTTCCATTCACAGAGTTTGCCATTATGCTCTTGGCCCTGTGCTGAAGGGGAGTTAGAAGGGAGTGTGGGTTTCAAAAGATGCCCCGTGATGTTAAGGAGGACGGGGCCGGAGGCGAGGTCCTGTCTCTGGATCTTTGGCCCTCAGCAGAATGCCCTGCCCATGCTCAGCAGGAAGGACGGAGGGAAGGAGAGACATGTCAGTGAATCCCGGGAGGCTGCTAGCAGCCAGGGCAGAGATGCTGCGGGCTTGCCCGGCGGGGAGGGCACAGGTTGGAGAGAGAGCAGGAAAAAGAGGCTGTGGGGTGGATTGAAGGTGAGGGGGAAGAAAGTTTTGTCGTGGCTTGAGGGTGGTGCTAACCATGCTTGGTAATTTAGTAGAAAAAAGCATAGGGTGAGGACACCCTGAGCTCCTGTCTGAAGGGTCTGTGGGACAGTGAAGGGCAGAGGATGTAGGATTCAGCTGTTGGAGGAGGGATCTGAACTGGAAGCCTCCTCCTGGATGGGGACCTGGACTGGAGGTGAACCTTCACTGTGGGCCACATCACATTACAGTTGTTCATTGGTCCCTGTGTGTCGCCCTGGTCCTCTTCCATAGTTGCTTTTCTTGGGGAGATTATAATCTCTCTCAAGGGAGGGGTCATGTCACTTGGATCTTCTGGGCTCTGCTGGTGGCTGGCACCCCCAGTGGGTGTTTGGTAACCTATTGTGAGTGCTACGGACAGGGAGATGTGGGATGGGGAGGTGGACAGCTGAGAAGCAGAAAGCAGGGCACTTGGGGATAAGGAAGACTGAAGTAATAGGGTTTGCAGTTGTTGCCCCATATGGACTTCCCTTGATTAGAAAACATTTCTCCCTCCAGCCGGCTCTCAGGACGTTTTGTGACCAAGCATAACACTCGCCCTTCAAATTGCTGCTAATTTATTTACAGTTTTTGGTGATTGCGCATCATATGCACCCTGAGAAAAACAAGCAGGGAATTGAAAAATGATGATTTTTTTCCTGGAAAAACATGCCCATTATAGCCTGCAGTGACAGTGAGAGCCAAAACAAACATTCAGATGAAACCAGAGCCGCTGCGCAGCCCGCCTTCTGAGTGGCTGTCATGGGCCGGTGGGATTGTGACATGGTGGACTAGTGGCCAGACCCTCTCTGGGTTGTGTTTGGGCCAGGTGGTGGGTCAGGACAGGTGGGAGGGTTAGAAGGGAGCTATGCCCCCAAGGTGCTTCAAGAACTTTCCCAAGGTCTGTCTGGGATGCTCCTCACCCTTGTGCAGCCTTCCCAGATTTGTGGCCCTTGAAGGGGCAAGCTCAGCCCCTGGTGGGTGGGATGGGTGAGCTTCATCCTGGCTCTGTCTGGCTGGATGAGCCTACCAACTTGACTCAACAAAGTGGGCAGTTTATGTCTATCTATTAAAAAACCCAGTGTGGTGGGAAGGAGGAGAGGCTTCGCTGACCTAGTAAATAGCAAAGTCTGAGTGTCAGCGTGTGGAGCACTAATTGCATTTTTTTGGCTTTGATGTGTAATGGCCCCACAGACTCAGGACCACAAAAGAGGCCTAGTGAGATTCTCCTGAGCCCACTTCAGGGATCACTGTGGGGCAGGCACCCCATTTGTAGGTACACACACCTCCCAAGACCCTGTGGATGTAGTATCTTTATGTTTCAGTCCGTGCTTTTTCTGGGTTATGCAAGGGGAAACATTGGCCCAAAGCAGGTCAAATCATCCCACCTTCCACAACGGTGTTAAGTAGTTTGGGGAAAAAGGGCCCTGGCCAGAAACTCAGCCTCCCATGTAAATACCTGCTTCTTTGGGTAGCTAAGGCACCTGTGTGGCCGTGGGTACTTGGCCAGGGTAAGGTGGCTCCCAGGTGGAGTAATGACCTAACCCCCTTCTCACTCAACCTAAAGGAGCTCCACACAAGGAATGGAGAGTTCTGTTTTCCTTGGGCCATGAAAGGTGCAGATTGAAGAGCTATTCGCAGTGACAGCAGTGTGTTTTGGAAACACATGTTGGCTATGGTTTGGGATTTCCTTCTTTAGTCCCTGTTAATATATGGCGCTTACTGTGAGTTGGATTTAAACATAGGAGAAAAGAGCATCCCAGAAACAAAGACATGTCATTCTTACCAAGGGACGGATGGTATTTGGAAAACAGGGAAGCTCCAAGGAAAATATTCTGAGTGTCGGATGGCGCCTTTGTCTTGGCGGGGTGGGGGTGGGGGTGGAGTTGCTTCTTCGAGGTGTACTGAGGGTTTCCCACTGCAGCAGGGGGAACTCTGCATCCTATGTGGTTTCCCCAATCCGAGGAATGTGCGGAGCCTATCCTGATGCAGTTGGTGATTTTCAGATTCCTTTCCTAGATGCACTAGGTTTAGTCTGGGTTACTTTTTGCCCCGGAAACCTGGCAGTTCAGCTGAACCTCAGAATCCAAGCTCCATCTTCATCGAGTTAAAATCTGGACTCATGAAAACAAAATCGCTCAAGGCAAGAAAGGCCTGAGAAGCACAGGGAGGCCGATGCAGATGTACTGTGATCCAGATGTTTCCTTCTCCATGGCAGAGAGCGCCTAAGTTTGCGGGGCATCTGGGGAAGTGTTTTCCTTTAGGGAAGACGTGTATGGCAGTGGTAGCCCAAGTAATGCGATGTGACAGTTGCTATGTCAGCTAGCGTATTTCCCCCTCCCCTTAAGTTACTGACCAGCTCAGTCCATGCTGCATAAAAGTCATGCAATGCCTTGGAATGTGTTTATGTGCCGGCCTCTGCCAGAACTTTTCAGCCTTTTTTTTCCTATGTGTACTTTGCTTTTGGGAAGATGGCCTGTCACTTTGGTTTAACTGTGCTCTTTTTTTGTGTGTGGAACTACATATTTCTTAGATTTGTAACGGGGCAGTGGTGGCTTAGACTGCAGGGGAGCGATAGAAGGGGGAGTGAGGGGTGGGGGGCAGCAGGGAGGCTTGCAGCCCCTTCAGCTCTGATGAAGAAGTACAGACCATGGGCCAGGACATGAGCAATTTGCAAGTAGCCTGGGAAGTGAGACGTGCTCCTACGGTGGCACGGAGCACTGTCCCCCTCATCCCCCTTGCTTTGGGCTGTGCACGTGGCTGCCTGCTGGCCACCTCGCTTTGCTGTTTCTAACTGATATTTTGAAACTGATGCCCTCAAGCCTACTCCTCCTCCTCGCTTCCTTCTGGTAAAGACACCTGCGTCTTCCCTCCGAAGCTGGGGAGCTGGCTGCCCTCCCTGCTCCCTGCTTCCTTCTGCTGAGGACCAGTTCCGGTCCCGGCCGGTCTTTCTTCCCCCAGCACCTTTGTCCTTGCCAGCATGATCGCTGCAGCCCATCTCCTTTTCCCTTCATGGTGCATCACTGCAGCCTCCCCGGTCCTCCCTGCCTCCAGCTTCACCTCCGTCCCAATCCATTCTCTACACTCAGTGTGATCCTTCCTTTTATTTATTTATTTATTTTTAGACTTCATTTTTTTAGAGCAGTTTTAGGTTCTGGAATGTACAGAGATTTCCCATAAACCCCCTTCTCTCCACATGCATAGCATCTCCCATTATCAACATCCCCCCTCACAGTGGGACGTTTGCTGCAACTGAAGAACCTACATTGACTCAGAATCCGTAGCTACATTAGGATTCATACTTGGGGTATGAATGTGAAACCCACATTCTATGGGCTTGGACACATGTATAATAACGTATGCACCATGACAGTATCATACAAAGTACGATCCTTCTGTTAAATTATTATTTTCTTTAATTTCAAAAGGACTAATTCTTCCCACCTGGACATAACCAGCTGTTCTCTTTTTAATACATGACCACGGTCATGCCTCTTGCTTGGATTTTCTAGTGACTTATTACAAAGCCAGATACCTCAGCCTGGCCTCTGGAGCCCAGCCTCCTGGCTGGCCACCATCTTTCTGGCACAGGCTGGTCTTGGAACTCTGCCCCAGCTCTCCCATACAGCCCCTGAGCAGGTTCCTTTTCACTGCTTGTGTTCTGGAGCATTTGTCATGGTGTGTCATGTCACGGTGGCCTGTCGTTGCCTTTGCTGGATTGCGTCTTCCATTTGGATCCCTGGTGCCAAGTACAGTGCCTGACATTTAGTCAGTGTTTGCTGAATAGATAGCAGGTCCCACTCTCATCCTGCAGTGTGAAGCAAGGCCCCGAGGCATTGACTCTTGTCAAGGTCCTCCCTTCTGGCCTCTCCTTCCTCAGCACCATACCTTGGTCTGTGTCTCCTCCTGTCTCTCTCACCTCTCTGCTGGCCTCTGCCTGGCTCCAGCTCTGGCTCTGCCCTCTTATCTCTCTGTCCATTCTTAACCTGGGGTATAGTGCTTAGAACAGGACTTTGGAATCATGAGACCCACCCAGGTTCACATCCAATTCCAGGGCTCACATGCCCTTGACAGATTTACAGGCACATGCTCTTGAGCAGGTTTCTTGACCCCTCTGAGCCTAACCTGGAAAACAGAATTAACTGTGGTAACCATTAAATGAGATACTGCACGTGGCACTGCGCCAGGTGTTTGGTGAGTGCTTGGACATGTTGTTGTGGTGAATATTATTGTTTTAAAGCAGCAATTGGATCAGGTTCCTCTTCTCCTCCAAAGCATGGTGGCTATCAGTTGTCTGCAGAGCACAGCCCTTGAGGCCTCCTTGCTCCTCCCTGTGCCTTAGGCTGTGGCACGTGGCAGCTCTTGTCCTTGCTGTCTTATGTCTGTGGCTCTGCTGCCTCCCCCACCTGGAGATGCCTTCTCTCCCTTCCTTGGCCTGCCTCATTCTTCCAGCCTGCTCAGGACACCTTCAGTGAGAATGACCTGCGTCTCCCTTCCTGCTCGCTTGGCACACAGCCTGGGTCTCATTCGACTTTATTTTGCTTCATCTCCTGGCCACTATCTCTTCCTCTAAGTTGTGAGTTTGTTCAGGCAGAGTCTAATTTAATTTCTCAAGTGGATGTGATATGTGCACATCATAGCTGCTTGACACGTGGATTGAATGGGCAACGCGTGCTACAGAACTGTGACCTCCCGAGGGTCTGTGTGACTCTTTGGTTCCTCCTGCTGTTCTCTCTGCTGGGCAGGTGGGAAGGGATGGCAAACAGCCACACGAGCCACCGAGCCCTGCTGCACGTTCCTAATTTATCACAGCATTCCTTGTGGAGTTTGCCTGTGGCCTCAAAATCGTTCTTGGGGCAGTGTTCCCGGCTGTCACAGCCCATCCATCCAAGGTGACAGGTGACAGCCAGGTTTCCCTGACCTGTGCTGTGAAAAATCATGCTAAATTTTTCAAAATGATTATTTTGTTTATTTATTGATTAAAAAAATATTCAGGTAAAAAAGAATTTAGCTTCTTTAAGAAATCTTAGACAAATTAAAAGATTTAAAAGTCTTGTTGGGAGGTCCTGGGCAGGTTAAGGCAGATGTCTTAATAAGGCACTGAAGTGTGACCACAGATTGGGGGGAGAGTAAGGAATGCCATGGTCAGCATCATGTTGCCTGATAGAAAAAGGAATGGTCATGAGGAAATGTGGAGGGAGAAGCATTGTGCACTGGAGGGAACAGACTGGGTGGCAGATGTCATGGACATTTCTGTGCAAACCAGAGCAGAAAGACAGAAGAGGGAGGTCCTGGGGAAATCGAGTGTTCAAGGCCCTTCTCATCGTCTCACTGACAATGGAAAGATGAGAGGCTTTTCATATGTCTTTGAAATCCCAGAGCAATGCTTGAAGCAGGTGGAGAAAGTTTCTAGAAACCACTGGAAAGCATCAGCCACTTAGGAACAGTTTGGTGAGGTGAACTCTTTCACCTAATCTGCATAATAACCAGGTGAGAGGATGTTGTGAACTCCCTTTGACAGGTGGGTGAATCAAGGCTGGGGAGGGCGTGAGTTAAGGCCAATGCAACCAGTGATTGGAGGAGCCAGAGTTTGAGCTCTGTCTGGCTGAAGTCTGAATTCTTTTCCCTGCACAAGTACGTTGGACTGCGTCTAAAATGCCACCTGCCAGTGTGTTTCCCTTTGGTGCTGAAGTCTGTTTGAAACTTGTGAGTGAATGAAGCTGATGTTTTGCTGAGATGGTGTTTGCAGCCCTGTCTCTCCCTCAGTGAGTCCTTTCCCACCTACTCCTGCTGCTTGAGATGTCCTTGGTCTTGTAGGGCTCTGTGCCTCTGCCTGTAGGTTAGCCCTGCCTGTCATCCCTGCCTGTTGGAATCTTATCTAGCGACCCATAGCCAGTGGAGCTCTCTGGGGATACTTTCCCAATTCTCCTTCTGTGGGTCCTCACAACACTCAATTCTGGCACCTATCACGCTCTGCCCTGTTTCAGAGCAGCTTGTTTTAGCTCACGTCCCCTGCAGGCTCCCAGGGGCTAGGAGGGAGGCTTACTCATCAGCCCCTGGGGGCCTAGTACAGCCCCTTGCAGTCAGGAACTCAGCCCACAGACTTGAATTCAGTTGATCACGCTGAGCCTTGGGTGAATCCAGGCCACTGGGAGTTAGCCTTGGGGACCTCACTGTCGTAACTTGTTTAGGAAACCTTGGAGTGTCATAGAATAAAATTCATTATGGAAATCTTCCATGTGGTCTGTGTCACCTGTCACTCAGGGGGACAGGGAAATTAAATTGGTGCAGTGAGGCTGGCCCTTTGTGACACTCTGCTGATTGCCCTCACCACAGCACAGCTCTCTGTGCGTGTCCAGTCTCTTTTCAGGCGATAGGTAATGGAGAGCCAGAGGATACTGATCGGGATACTATTTTTCCTTTCTGAAAACATGGATGTTGTGGTTTCCATTTTCTAACTCTTGGAACTTTCCAGCCCCAGGGTCTCAGCCGTGAAGCCCAGAGGCTGGCTCTGCAGCACCTGTCAGTCCCCAGGATCCATCCTTTGTCCTTGCCGAGCAGGAGGCAGCCTCTCTCCCAAAGCTCTGCCACCTTTCTCCTTCCTGTGTGCTCTGGACTAGGTGTCATGCTTCACTGATCAAAAGCTGCTGCTGCTCTCCAAAAGGCTGATTCTGTTTTTCAAGAGTGGGTTTTGAGGAGAGTTTATTTTAGACTGTTAAATTCATTTGGACTACATAGCAGTTTAAGATGAGTTTTGAGAAAAAAACAGTTCAATCTATATTGTGACAACTTGTATGACTAATGCTCTGCAGTACACCATGAAACTTGCAAGGTATCACATAAACACCAAATCATAACACATTTCCTGTTTGAAACTATAAGTAAATCGAAAATCGGTATTATAGGAATACACTCTGTCAGTGTATTGAACATTTTTATTGATTCACCTTGTTGAGCAGGAAAATAATCCTTATTGCTTTATAAAGCTCCTGTAAGTTCTAGTAGGTGCCATTTTGAAAATGAATTAAGTTGACTAAATGAAGGCAGATGTCAAGCATTTAATTGGCCTTCTCTCCCAGCTGGCTCTATCAATTTTGGAGCCATTGTCAGAGATGATATAGTTCACTGATATGAAACTGACATAGTGAGTTAGATGCTGCTGGTCTTTGGAGAGAAGGGGCTGGCTATGCAGAGTTATGTTTAATACCTAATGCTCCTGTAGCCTGGTCTTCATAGAGTTTTCTACTAAAGTTCCTCAAATAGCAGAGAATAGGGACAAAGGCTGTGGCAGCTTACCCCAAGTGGTCTACAAAAATGTATAAGACAAAAATCTTAAAGTCTTGAGCCCCTTATGTTAAATGTTCACGTGAGTTTTGTTTTTTATTCCATGTTAACATTTTCCTCCAAATCTTCAACTGGAGAGGTTTGATGGGAAATATGCATCTTTTTTTTTTTTTGACCGGTAAGGGGATCGCAACCCTTGGCTCGGTGTTGTCCACACCACGCTCAGCCAGTGAGCGCACCGGCCATCTCTATATAGGATCCGAACCCGTGGCCTCGGCGCCACCAGCACTGCACTCTCCCGAGTGACCCACGGGGCCAGCCCGAAAGATGCATCTTTTAATTATGTAGCTTCCTGAACCCTGGGGCTCAGATATCTGGCTTGAGAAGCAGGTATACAAGCAATGATAAAAACAATACAAATGACACAAGAAAACAACTCAATTAACTTTGATGTTTAAAAAGAAACTCTTAAGCAAGGAAAGGAGGGTTGCCAAGCTAAAAGACAAGAGGCAAAGGCTTGCCATGGTATTTGCCTTTAGAGTGACCACTCAGTAGGGATGGATTGGCCGGGGAGACTGAGGCAGGTGGCCAGGTGAGGGCCTATCTCAGTCATCAGTGGAGATTATGGTGGCCTGGACCTAGCTGTTATTGGGGCTGGAAAGAAGGGGATGGATACTGTCACGTGGCAGTAGAAGGAACAGATGGGTCTTGGTGGCTGCAGTGTGAGGAGGGGGAGGAGGAGAGGGTGGACTCACTGATTCGTGACATTGAGCACCTGCCCTGTGCCAGGCCCTGTGCTGGGTATTTCAAACTCGATCCTGATTGGAAATTCCCATCTCCATTGGGAACTCCGATAAGGAAGCTGGGACTCAGTGAAGTTGAGGATGATCCAAGATCTCCCCTACCAAGGAGTAGGACCCAAGTCCAAACTGAGAAGGGTCCAAGGGGTGTGTCTGAGACAGGATGAACCAGCCTCCATGACTGACTGATGGGTGGGGCAAGAGTGGAAGGAGAGAGGTCCCTATTCTTTTCCTGTAAATCTTAGCTCCAGAACGTTCTTGTCAAAGACCCCACCTCTACCCTTGCATGATTCCCCCATTCCTAGCAGTGTACCCCATCTCCGGCCTCTTGGAAAGAGCACTGGATCTGGAGTCCAGTGGCCCATGGCTGGGCCACACCTCAGCCCCTTCTCGCTGGCTGCCTTCAAGTTACTGCACCTCTCAGAGCTTGTGTCCTCCTCAGAAAATTGCCGGTAACTGTTGCATTGTGAGAATGAAAGAAAATCACGTAAAAGGAGACAGCCCTGAGGTATAGATGGTTCATTTGATGCCTTTAGATAATGTCGGATTTTACTAAATTTGGGGAGTTCTGAGTTGTGGCATGTGATTGGCCTTTGATGTATGTTTGTAACATAAAAAGATGTAAGTAATTCTTACCCACTGAATTTGTCAATGTTGGTGTGTATCCTGTTTTGCCCAACAACATTGGGATATATCCTGTTTTGAGGTCAACAGTGGGCCACTTATAAAACATCTGTCGAGTCCCTTTCAGGTGAGAGTGGTTACACGCTCTGTCCCATTTCATGTTCCCAGAAAACTTCAGGTTTAAAAATACCTGCTTTACACCCCGGGCTCTCGAGCCAGGGCAGTGGGGAACCGAGGGTCTTAGCCATGTCCCATCCCGACATCCACAAACAGCCCAGCAATGACCAAGCTGCCGCTGGAAGCCCCCTGGTCTCCCCTGCAAGAATGATGGGGGTGCCACAGGCCTCAACCATGTCCCCCTCCTCCTCCCATGCTATTTCCTTCTCCCTTCCCATCTTCTCCTCCTCCACAACTGCTTCCCAACATCTTAGAATGTGAAAAAATAGGGCCGAGCCCGTGGTGCACTCGGGAGAGTGTGGTGCTGGGAGCGCAGCTACGCTCCCGCTGTGGGTTCGGATCCTATATAGGAATGGCCGGTGCACTCACTGGCTGAGTGCCGGTCACGAAAAAGACAAAAAAAAAAAAAAAAAAAGTAAAAAAATAATAATATTAATAAAAAAAATAGCTGCTTTACCTGCAGATAATCTTTCCTTAGCATCTCATCAGTGGCTCCACGCTGTTCAAACTGCCCCTCCGGAGGCTGGTTCTGTGTGCACATCATCCTTTTCTCTTGGCTTTCTCTTTAGTTGTGGCTGTTTACATAAAGGAATCTTGGTGGCCCACAGAAGATGTCCTGAGAACCTCTGATCTGGCAAGAGAAGGGCTGATGAAGGTGAGGAGGTGCAGTTTTCAATGAATATTGCAAAACAGGTCTTAAAAGTCACCATACTTAGTACTATCATCATGTAAATAAATTAAAGCAATCTATCCCAGTGTATTCGTTTCCTAGGGCTCCCCATAACAAAGTCCCACACACTGGGTGGCTTAAACGACAGAAATGTATCCTCTGTTGGCTGGAAGTTGGCAGTGAAGGAGTCAGCAGGGCTGCTTTCTTTGTGGTTGTGAGGGAGAATCTGTTCCAGCCCTCTCCCAGCTTCTGGTAGCCTCAGGGGCTCCTTGGCTTGCAGATGGTGTTCTCCCTGTGTCTTCAACTCTGTTTTCTCTCTATGCATGTCTAGCTCTGTTGAAGTCCTTTTTTGTAAGGAAACTAGTCATACTGGATTAGAGACCACTCTAATGTCCTCATCTTGACTTAATCATCGCAAAGACCCCACTTCCAAATAAGGTCACATTCCTAGGTACTGGGGGTTAGGACTTCAGGATCTTTTTGGAGGACACAATTCAGTCCATAATACCCTGCCACCAAGGAAAACAGTAACAAGTGGCTCTATTGGACAGATATCTGGCTATTGGCAAATCTGTCTTACCTTCTTGAGTGGCCTCTCATGTTTTTGTTTTAAAACCAATCCATACCCGCTCTCTGTTGTGTGGGAAAGTTCTGCTCAGTGTGTTCAGGTGCCTTACTGTGAGTCAGAATTGCAGCGGGTACTATCCTGTACATTACCTTAGACTCTTTATAGGGATTACCTAATTTCAGAACCTTCAAGGTATTTGTTTTGCAGATTTAGACACTGAGGTTGAGTCACACAGCTAGTAAGTGATTTAACTAGATACAAAGGCCTGGTGGTCTTTGAAGTGCTTTGAAGCTTTGTAGGGCACTTGTAAAGCAGAGACCTGGGATGGTGAGGGTGAGGGCAGGTGCCGCAGCAGCTTCTCCGAGGCCTAGGCAGAGTCCTCTGGGCTGAACTTTGGCTGGGGCAGAGGCTAAGAAGGAAGGTGGTAATCAGCCCAGAGTTGGAACTCTATGCCTCACATAGAGCATGTGCCCATTTTTCTTTGATTGGTATATTTATCTTAATTCCATAGGTGGGAAGAAGAATGGTGCTTCTTTGCAGTCTTAAAATGGTAGGTCTGTCCATAGTTGTTCAGAATGCCACTAAGTCCCTTCATGGGATCCTACAAATACTGACTGAAATATCAGTAGTTTTTCAGGTTCAGTTTGGAGAATAAGTTGATAATCCAAGTTTTTTTCTACTGAACAATTAAAAAAAATTAAACTCTGGTTTTTTTTTTTTTTTTTAAACAACAGCTTCATCAAGATGTAGTTCACACACCATAAATTTCATTCTTTTAAACTGTAAAATTCAGTGATTTTTATTATACTCACAAAGTTGTATATGGATCACCATTAATTCCAGAACATTTTCGCCACTCCACAAAGAAAACCTGATGCCATCAACCTCTTCCTGCAGCCCCTGGCACCCACTAATCTACTTTCTGTCTCTATGGATTTGCCTATTCTGGACATTTATGGAATCATATGACATGTGGCCTTTTGTGACTAGTCTCCTTAACCTAGCATTATTTTTTTCAGGGTTTGTCTCTGTTGTAACATGTACTTATGTCAGTACTTCATTCCTTTGTTTTTTGGCTGAATAATAGTCTATTGTATGGATATATCACATTTTGTTGATGGATATTTGAGTTGTTTCCATTCTTTGGCTATTATGAATAATACTTGTGCTAGCAACTGTGTACAAGTTTTTGTGAGGACATATATTTCCAGTTCCCTTGAGTATACACCTAGGGGTAGAATTGTCGGTCATATAGTGACTCTGTATTTGGTATTTTGAGGAACTGCCACACTCTTCCACAGCAGCTGCACCATTTTACATTCTCGCCAGCTGCGTCCGAGGGTTTAAATCTCTCCATACCCTTGTCAACACTTGTTATTGTCTGTCTTTTTTATGTTATCCATCCTAGTGGATGTGAAATGCTATCACACTGTGGTTTTGATTTGCATTTCCCTGATGGCTAAGGATGGTGAGCTTCTTTTCATGTGCCTTTTGGTCATTTGTATGTACTCTTTTGGAAAATGTCTATTAAGATACTTGGCCCACTTTTTAATTGGATTATTTGACTTTTTACTGTTGAGTTATGAGAGTCTTTCATATATTCTGGATTCAAGTTCCTCATCACATATATGACTTGCAAATATTTTTTCTGTTTTTGTGGGTTGTCTTTTTAGGTCTGCTTTTAATTGACTCGATAGATGTTATTTTGAAAAGGTTTTTCTTCTAGCAAATTAGTGACAGTTTGAGATTCAGCAAATGAGTGTGAGGTCCCCAGTGTAGTGCCTGGCGTACCTGTGTGTGTACCAGCTCCTTTGCCAAAGGTGGGCCAGGTGGCTATTTAGTGACTGGTCATTCTGAATGCTGGGAAAAATCTGGTTTGCTCTTTAAATGTTTTTTCAGAAGAAGAGTGGTTACTTCTTTCATTATCATCTCTTCTAAGTTTAGATGAGGAAACTCCTTATACCTTCTGAAAATGTGGCCTATGTTGTGAACAGAAAGAAACTTGGATATTATTTCCACTTAATGAGCCATGTTGTAAAGATCTATCCTAACCCCAGCAGTACGTGGGGATATTTTCCCTCTCTGTTTGTAGATCTTTAGGTCTTAACTTTTTTTCCCCTTTGTTTTAATTGTGTTTTGTTCCTTATCAAGCTGTTCTTTATAAATTACCAAAAAAAGCTTTCTTAATGCTCTTTCTGTTAACATAATTAGTGGTCCCGATGAGGGATTAGAACTGGATCTTAGTTTTGTGTTTTCAGTAATATTTCTAAGTCAAAATCACTTGTCACACATTTTTTTCCCCTGTAATGAAATTGGACAAATTAAGTGCATTTTCTTTCTCTCCTTTTTCTCCTGCTAGCTTTTATTGGATATTTCCCTGCTGCCAGATGCAACCCACTTTTCTCTTCTGGCTTTCCCCTGAACTTTTTGGTTTTATAAGTTGACAAGTGCAACCTCCTACATTACACCAATCAGGTTTTGTGACTAGCTAGTTGTTCTTAAAATCTGGACTTGATCCGGCTGCCACTGTCTGAGATACAAAAGGTGGTGGCTCCTCTGAGCTGAGCTGGTGTGGTTTTCATAGATCTTTTTCTCATCTAAGATTTAACTCCAGATAAAGGTGAAATATTTTGTATTCTGGGCCAATGAATAAGTTTATTGGTAGTGAACACTTCGTGCCATTTGCTGTAAGCTGCCTTATTTTTATTACCAGAGCATCTGAAAAGCATTCAAGTGTTTTAGAGACCACTTACGTGATCTCTCTTGATCAACAGAGGAAACCGAAGCTCCAAGAGGTTGTGAGTTGCTGAAGATCTCCCAGCAAATCCAGTGTGAGAACCCACACTACACATGATAATGATGATGATAATTTAAGGGTTAAGTATTAAATATAGAACCAAACATTAGTATTTGTATTAAAGTTCCCCTTTCCTAGAGTCTCAGTTCTAGATGGAGATGCAGAGGAACCGCTGGCTGGACTTGGAAGCCCCAGCCTGTTGTTTTGGGCCTGCCTTTGACCAAGCCCTTGCCCGGCTGTCTCAAGCCCTCTTTGGAATGAGGCAGGGAAATCAATAAATGTAATCACTTACCTCTGAGCTTTAATTTCCTCACCTATAAGCCAGGACCTCCCTGGCAGGTGATGAGAATCAAATGGTAGCATGTGGGTGGGAGTTAATAATGTTGATCTGGTGGTGAGGGGAAACACACACACACACACACACATGCACACGCACACGCACACACACACGCACACGCATGCACACTGTGACGTAGCAGTGTTGCCAGAGTAAAATTCAATACACAATACTGTCACTTCGTAAATAGCTGATGGGTTTCATGTCATGGGCCACATTGTAGCAGTTGCTTGTGGCTGTCTGGAGAGCTGCATTTAGGAGGATTCTGAGACTGTGTCCAGCCTTAGCCATATAGCTCTGTCTGCTATGCAGGGGAGGGAGGCTTTGATCTCAGGCATGTGTTTGCCATCCTTGGGCTCCACAAATGCAGAGAATTTTAACAGGCAGGAGCATGAAGTAGTGCTGACTTGGGAAGGATGAAGTTTCTAACTCTGTGTGGGCCCAACCACAATATACTTTCCTTACTTGTGAGGACTTTGCTATGGGCAAGAGATGGTTCCACTTTATAGCCTTAAAATGGGGTGGGCCTTCAGTCCCAATAATTCTCTAGGACTGGGACTCTGGCATGTGGTCAAAATCTGTCACAAGCCATTGAACATTGGCTGCGTTTGGTGTAGCAATTGGTCTCCCCGATTATTTACCCTCCTTCTTAGGGCCAGAATTCTGGGCCTAGAGCCTGCTGTTGTTAAAAATGGCAGATTGGGTTTATTTCAGGACACATCCAGCAAATCTGCTGAAGTGGGTTACCCTGGACCCCTGCTTAGGTGACTTCCTGTTTCTTCAGTGTGTGATTTAGCATGTGTTCTGCCGACTTACATTGTATGGCGGCCCTGGGGACTCCCAGGCCCCCTCTGGCCTTGTTCCTCGCTCCTGGAGGCTGCACTGGTGGGAAAGGTGAGTGGTCTGAAAACCTCTGTGAGGTGCAGTGATTCACATTTTGGCCCTTGAGCATGAAAAGACTCCTGTGGCCGTGGAGCGTGCCCCTGGCCCCGACGTGGGGACCAGCTCTAAGCCCCAGACTTGTCACATCTGAGTCTCCTCTCTGGTTTCCCTTGGTTGTTGTTATCGTTCTTTCTTTGTTTTTTCCTTCCAAGGTTCAGTCATTTGGGGAAAGGATTGTGCTTTTCATTCTAAACGTCATTATTTTTGGAAGATCGGAGAGAAATTTGGATGATGATGCCATGTTTTTTCTACCTCACTCTGTGGAGGAGCAAGCTAAAATTCTGTGGAGACACGGGGCAGCCGTTGGATTTTACACAACCAAAATGAAAGGTGAGGGACACGTGGCAGCTCAGGGGCACCACCATTTCAAGCTCAGGCAGAGGGCGGGGCGGGGAGGGGCCCTAGATGTCTTCCTGACTCCGAGGACTCCCTTAGCACAAGCATTACATGGAGAGAATCTTCTGGCACAGGAAGTATCACTCATTAAGCTGTGGTGTAAATAACCCAACGTATGGATTTCGTTTTCACCACGTTTTTTGTCTCATTGGTGAACAGGGAGAAAAGCATGTCTCTTTGATTTCCAGGCAGTGCTTCGCCCCTTTGAATACTTGTTGCAGTTCGTGGTGTAAGGTGACTTTGCAAGCCCAGTGCTTTTTTATTTCTTTAATGTGACCAATTAGCTGTCAGGAAAAATACCATTGCTAATAGCTGACATGTGGATCAAAAGCAGACTGGACGCCCAGATTTATAGACATAACCTCAGAAGAAAGGGAGTCCGGCCATGACAACAAGGTTAGGTTAAAAGACTGTGACTTGAGGGGCAGTGACCAGCGGTAGGTGTGGACCTAGTACCATTTTGCCCAAGAGATTGGTCACTCCTTTAAAGTTGCTTTCCTTAATAGTTTCATTAAATTTAAAGGCTATCAACATCTTTGACTTGACTGGTCCCAGCCACGTCATTTGGTTCTTATAAAGTTCTTAATTTGAGCAAAAACTAATTTTTCCTGTAAACCATGGGCTGTGCTGTTCTCTGAGTTAAGTGTTTTTCCTGGGGGATGAAGAGGCTGACTGTGGGTGTGAGCCATGCTCACATTGTGTATGTGTCCTGCCTGTCCAGGGTGGAATCCATCTGCGCTTCTCACTTTTTGTTTTTTTCTCTCAGCGTGGTATGACCGGTTTCCCACCCAAACAACTCCTCTGTTTGTTAGTTGATTGTCAAGGTCTGTCATAGAAGCTTTAACACCTGTGTCTTAGCATCGGTCCTCACGAAGCCATTTGTACTTTGATTTTATTGTGCCCTTTCATTTTTGAGTGGTCATGTTCTTTAGTCATTAATGTTCGATAGCCTGAGGGACCTGGAGAATGATTAAGATGGAAGGGAACCTTTTTTGTAATACCTCTTTCTGGGGAGACTCATTAGTTGTCATTTTCTACCAAGTAGCTGGTCTTAAATCTGTAACAGAATCATTTGTGGCTTATATAGCCTACTACTAATCACAAAAACTGTTGACAAATTCCCACGTGATATGTGAGAACAACAGGTACGGAGCAGAAGGAGCTTGACCTTGGTCTTGCCTAATCCCGCGTCTGCTCCAGGAGGCGGTGATACCAAGGGCTTCCGATTCCATAGAGACAAAGCAGAAGTTGGTTGTAGCTGCCTTGTTCTCCCTGAGGCAGATCCAGAGCCTTGGAGTGGAAGGACCTTAAGACGTTAAGCTGAGGCAGACCAGACTCGGTGCTGGAATTCCTGCCTCTTCATTTCTGACAAACGAATTCCACAACTTCAGTGGAAAGTTCTCTGAAGCTGCTTATTGGGTTAGATTGTTTTCAACAATGTACTGGTTTTTTAAGTGTCTTTTTAAGTCTTGTTAGTTACTCAGCAATTTAGTTGGTTTAAAAACTATCAGACCTGTAGAAAATTAAATAAAGAAAGTAAATATGTTTTTTAGGTGTACATTGCCAACTTAGATTTTTTTTTTACTGTCTATTTCTGGATTAGCTTATTTTGGGGAAGATGAAATAAAAATATTTTCATGGAATCATTACACACACACACACATGCACGCGCACATACACGCGCGCACGCACATACGCGCACACACACACACACACACACACACACACACACGAGGGGCCTTCAAAAATTTCATGGAAAATATGTATTATGAAAAAACTATTCATGGATTTCAAAATTTTTTTGCACCAAATAAAATCATACTAACTTGTTATAACATGTTTGAGTAGGATCTAGATTGAGGCACTAAGAAATATAAGACATCAATTTGAAAAGAGCCCTTATCAGAGCAACATGAATTCTGCTGAAACTGAAGTAAGAACAAACATTATATTTATGGTGAAGCTGGGGTGGAAGAATGGTGAAATCATTAATACTTTACCAAAGCTTATGGGGACAATGTCTCAAAGAAATCAGCATTTCACAAATGGATAACTCATTTTAAGAAGGGATAAGATAATGTTGGAGATGAAGCCCACAGCGGCAGACCACCCACATCAATTTGCAAGGAGAAGACTAATCTTGTTTGTGCCCTAATTGAAGAGAACCAATGACTAACAGCAGAAACATCAGCCGACACCACAGACACTTCAGTTGGTTCAGCTTACACGATTCTGACTGAAAAATTACAGAGGAGCAAACTTTCTACTTGATGGGTGTCAAGACTGTCGCACCCAGATCAGCTGCAGACAAGAGCAGGTTTTCAATGGAAATTTTAAGTAAGTGGGATCAAGATCTTGAAGCATTTCTTAGAAGAATTGTAACAGAAGATGAAACATGGCTTTACCAGCTACAATCCTGAAGACAAAGCACAATCAAAGTCATGGCTACCAAGAGGTGGAAGTGGTTCAGTCAAAGCAGCAGTAGACTGGTCAAGAGCAAAGGTCATAGCAACAGTTTTTTGGGTGCTCAGGGCATTTTGCTTGTTGACTTTCTGGAGGGCTGAAGAACAATAACTTCTGCTTATTATGAGAGTGCTTGGAGAAAGTTAGCTAAAGCTTTAGCAGAAAAATGCCCGGGAAAGCGTCACCAAACAAAATCCTTCTCCACCACGTCAATGCTCCTGCTCCTTCCTCTCATCAAAGAGCAATTTTGAGAAAGCTTTGACGTGACATCATTAGGCATCCACCTTACAGTCCTGATTTGGCTCCTTCTTTCTTCCTTTTGTTTCCTAATGTTAAAAAATCTTTAAAGGGAACCTATTTTCTTCAGTTAATAATGCAAAAAAGACTGCATTAACATGGTTAAATTCCCGGGACCCCCTGTTCTTTTGGGATGGACTAAATGGCTAGTGTCATAACTTACAAAAGTGTCTTGGTCTTGATGTAGCTTATATTGAGAAATAAGGTTTATGTTTTTTTATTTTTATCTTTTAATTCCATTTTTCCACAAACCTTCTGAAGTCTCCTTACACACACACACACACACACACACACACACACACACACACTCACACACTCACACACATATTTCACCATATATATAAAAAACCACCAGCCATGTATGAGAGCTGCTCCACATCCTTGCCAATACTTGATATTGTCAGTCTTTTAAATTTTAGCCATTCTGCAAAGTGTGAAGTGGTATTTAATTTTGGTTTTTAATTTGAATTTTCCTAATGATGAATGCTTTTGATCATGTTTTCATGTGCTTATTTGATAGTCATATGTCTTGTTTGATGAGGTGTCAGTTTCATTATTTTTGCTCATTTTTAAAAAAATTGAGCTATTCATTTTCTTATTTTTGGGTTTTGAGAGTTCTTAATATATTTTACGTATCAGTTCTTTATCAGATTTATGTTTGAAAACATTTTCATTTTGGTAATAGTGTTTTCACAGAGCAGTAGTTTTCAATTTTGATGTAGTCTAATTTATCAATTTTCATTATTATTCAGTTCAAAATATTTTATAATTTGTGACTCTGTGGGTTCTTTAAAAGCGAGTTTTTAAGTTTTAGTGAGTTTTAATTTTAAAAGCAAGTTTTTCATTTAATACTTAGTAGCTATCTCAGGTATTTTATTTTTTTATTGATTTCTAATTTAATTTTGTGGCAGTTAGAGAATATAGTCTATTACGTTTTAATATTCTGAAAACTTAAGAGTTGTTTTATGGCCCAGTGGGTGTGGTGTTCTAGAACTGTCAGGTTAAGATGATCAATGGTGTTGTTCAGATTTTTGTCTAGTTCTGTCAATTTCTGAGAGAAGGCTATTAAAGTCTTCATTTATGATTATAGATTCGTCCCTTTCTGCCTTTAGTTCTATAAGTTTTTACCTCATGTATTTTGAAGATTTTTTATTAGTCACACCCATATTTATAATTGTTTTATCTTCCTGATGTACTGATCATTTTATCATTATGAAGTATCCCCAATTATCTTCAGTAATATTTCTTGTTATGAAGTCTACTTGTCTACTTTGTCTTACTGTTTACATGGGATATATTTTTCCCACTTTATACTTTTTTACTTTTAGTCTATTTTTGTCTTTATTTTTAAAGCATATATTTTGTTGACAGCATACAATTGAGTTTTGGATTGTAAATGTTGTCTTAATGGTCTCTGTCTTTATTGTAGTGTCAGTCTATTTACGTTAAATTATTGATATGGGTGTACTTCTTCTCTTTTGCAATTTGTTTTGTTCATCCTTTTTTCCCTCTGTTTCTCTTCTCCTGTCTATTTTAGTGTTCCTTGGGTTTTTTTAGGATTCCATTTAAATTTCTCTTTTGGTTTTCTAGCTCTATCTTTTTGCATTTTTTTAGTAGCTGCTCTAAAGATTCCATATACATCTTAAACTTACTCCAGTTTACTTAGATAATATTGAATTACTTTAAGTAAAATATAGAAATCTTGCAACAGTATATTTTTATTTACTCATTTTATTTACATAGAGCTATTGTTATTATATATTAGATCTCTTTATGTTATAAACCTATAAATTCTGATTTGTAATTTTCAGTAAGTAGTCATGTCTTTTAAAGATATTAAGAAAAGAAAAAATATATAATTAAAAAATATTTACTCCTCTATTTACCTTTAAAATTTTTTTTTGGTATAAATTTCAGTTTCCTTTCAATGTCATTTCCCTTCAGGCTAAAGTACTTCCTTTAGAATTTCTTATAGTGCAGTTCTGCTGGCAGCAAATTCTCTGTTTTTGTTTTCTTAAAATGTTTTTATTTCACTTTTATGTTTGAAAGATAGTTTATCTGAATGTGGAACTATTAGAGACAGTTTCTTTTCCTTCAGCACTTTGAATATGTTTTTCCAATATTTTCTGGCTTTTATAATTTCTGGTGAGAAGTTCCTCATATACAATGTGTCATTTTTCTTTGACTGCTTTCAAGGTTTTCTCTAACTTTGATATTTTTTTTTCTTTTGGCAGTTGATTGTGATATGTCTATGTCTTTGTCCATTTGTGCTGCTATAACAAAATACCAGAGACTGGATAATTTGTAAAAAAACAGAAATTTAGTTCTCTCCGTTCTGGAGGCTGGGCATTCCAAGATCAAGGCACTGGCACTAATCCATCCATGGACCCCTCATGACTTAATCTCTTTCTAGACGGCCCCACCTCTTAATACCACCACAATGGGTTAAGTTTCAGCATGGATTTTGGAGGGAACACACATTCAAACCATAGCAGTCTAGAAGTGATTTTTCTTTTGGTTTATCTTTCTTGGAGTTTGTCAAGCTTCTCGAATCCATAAATTAATGTTTTCTACCACATTTGGGAAGTTTTGGGCCATTTTGTCTTCAAATATTTTTAATGCCATTTGCTCTCTTCTTTTTCTGGGATTCTAGTTACACATGTATATTGGGGTGTTTCATATTGTCTAATGGGTCTTTGAAATTTGACTTTTCTTTAAAAAAATAAACTTTTCTCTCTTCTTTGGTTAGGTAATTTCCATTGATCTGTGTTCAGGTTCATCTGCCATCTATAATCTGTTTGTTGAGCCCATTGAAAAATTTAGTCATGCTTTTCACCTCTAGAATTTCTATTATTGTGTATAGTTTTCATTTCTTTGTTGAGAGTCCCTATCCATTTATTCATTGATCATGTATTTTTATTTACTTATTTCACTTACTTTATTTTAATTCTTTGAACATATTTGTGAAGCTGTTTTGAAGTCCTTGTCTGCTGATGTCTGGGCCTATTTAAAGTCAGTTACATTGACTGCCTTTTTTCCTGAGTATGGGTCACACTTTCCTGTTTCTTTGGGTATTTAGCAATTTTTGGTTGAAAACTTGTTGCTGCAGATATATTGCAGCAACTCTGAATTCTTTTGTGTTTTTGAAGAATTTTTGGATTTTCGTTCTAATAAGCATTTAACTTGTCTGGATTCAAACTGCAGACTTTGTTTCCTTGTCGTATGTAGCTGCTGACATCTATTTGTATGGCTGCCCCTGGCTGCTACTTTAGCCTGGCCCTGTACAGTTCTTCCTGTGCCTGCAAAAACTGGTCAGACAAAGATTTGGACCTGGTTGTGGCTTACCTTCTCTGTGGTTTCCTTGCTTCTGCCAGGTTTGGGCTCTGTGCATTGACCCTTCAAACCATTTGGCTTCAGCTTTCTGTCACTAGAGCTGCCCAAACTGAGGAATGTCGCTGGTTAAGAAAGGTGTCAAACTCCCAGATCTGATCCTGTGTAGTTCCATCTTTCAAGAGGGAATATCTCTCTGGTCTTTGACTTCTTTTTTGTTGGGTCCCTTGGGGGCTCCTTCACTCATGTGTAGGTTATTATAATCCAGGGATTTGGGAAGTTTATGCTCTGAATTTGGGTAACCCTGTTCTGCAGTTCTCATACTTCCAGAACTAACTCTTTAAGTTTCTGCTGCTTCCCCAGTCTTGATTTCTGATATCGGATGCATTTAGCTTGCAAGGCTGTAATTTTTCCCACCAATGTTTACTGTATCCTTGGGTATGGAATTATACTCTATGGTCAGTAATCTGCAAACTCACAGGTTTTTAAATCTATTCCAGTTGCAGTTTTCTGAAATAAAATTTTCTTCTGGCTTCTATTTGCTTTTGGATGCCTCACGGTGTCTTTAAAAGCTTTTTAAAATTTATTTTTTAATAGTTTTTACATGTGGGGATTTGCATGACTACTTCATTTCATCAGCATTATCTGAGAGAGATTCTATTCAGTTATAGATCATAGAATTTTATCCCTGCCTTCCCATCTCATTCTATAAGTTGAGAGAGGGATCTATTAGACAAATTAAAAAAGGTTGCTATTAGCAGCATTTTTATTTTATTTTTACTAAATAAAAAGTAATCTAGATGTTGATTACATATATTTTATAATTTTAATCATTTTACATATGTAATTTATGAAGATTCACTAGTGAAAACACGTGGTTTAATTCACTGTAGGATGGGTTCATAGTTCAAAACTTCAGAACATTTAGGGATGTTTCTTCAGTCTTGGCTTTGTCTTTGGTGTCTGTCACCAGCGTTAGGTAGTGTTGCTGTGTTGATGCCTAGGATATGGGCACAGCACATGGCATGCTTCTCAACTTTTCAGCGGTTAGCTTCTCTTTATTAGTTTAGATCCATGTGATTCAGAATATCTGTTAATTTAGCTTTAGCTAGGGTGAAGTTTATAATTTCATTCTGGGAAGAAAACAAAATGTACAAATTCATTGCATAAATAGTATCACAGTGGCCAGGCTTTATCTACTGAAGAGAGGATACGTTGTTTGTAAGCATCTTCTTAGCACATTCCTTTTCTGTGTGCATGTGACTTTAAATCTTATTTTAAAAAGTTGTCAAAGAGTAAAATTGTCTTTTGTGGGGCTTTACAGTTCTATGAATTTTAACCATGTATAGGTTCATATAACCCCAGCCATAATTAAAATAAACAATAGTTTCATTCCCCTGTCCCCCAAAACTTCATGTTACCCATTTATAGTCATCCCTGCCCCCATCCATAACCCTTGGCAACCACTTGGCTGTTCTCCATCAATGTAGTTTTGCCTTTTCTAGAATGTCATAGAAATGGAATCGTAAAGTATTTAGGTTTTTGAGATTGACTTCTTTCACTCAGCACAATGCCTTTGAGAGTCATCCAAGTCCATGTGAGTATCGGTAGTTTGTGTCTCTTCATTGCTGAGGAGCACATTGTTTTCAAACAAGTGGGTGCCTTTGTACATAGTGAATGCAGTATTTTCAGCTACACCTGTCTTTGGAAACATTTTGCTAATAGGCTGGTTTGAATTTCCCCCATCGCTTGACAGTACTACCATTGCCTTTCTTACAAAATACTGACACTTTAGCCATTTCCCTAGTTCATGGTGAAATTCTCCCTAGATAATCAATTAGTGAGGTTTTACTTTAACTTTTGCTCTCAAACCACTAGTCCACAAGACCATTAGCATTCAAAGGAAGAAAATCCTGGATCGGGGGTGGAGAGGTGTAGGGGGTGGAGAGTCCGCCAATTTAAGGGTGAGCTGATAAGTATTTTGCTTTTGTATAAAAATCCAAAAAAGAACAACTTTGCATTCAGATTCCCGAAAGCCCAACACAAATGAACAGCAGCACTTAATATTAAATGAGGTGATTTGAAACCTAGACAAGCATGGGACCAGTGAGATGGCAGGGAAGTCATGAAGCTGGCTCAGCCCTGCCTGTCACCAGGGCCTCCTGCTCTCTGCTTTCGCCAGACACCCAAGGCCACAGGCACCTCCTGTGCTGTCGTCCCATTGAGTGGGGGCTCCTCATGTCATCCTCTGGACTTTAGTAGCATAGGCAGCAAAAAACAGTGGCAAGAGTATAGTGTTTTAGATACCAACTCTGCCAACCAAAGAGAGGAGGGGCTGCTGTTGCAAGGACTGGAAGTCCGCTCCTGGACTTGCAAGCTAGGAAGGCACTGGAAAGGTGTAGGGGATGTTCGTGGGGGCACTGCCTGACTTTATCTGCTGGGATGGGTGCTCGGCAGTGGCTCCAGCCTCACCCTTGCAAACCAGCTTTTTTTACTCATGTTTCCTGCTTCCTCAGAACTTTGACTTTTGTTTGCTATGATGCCCACCTGGCCTCTGGCTGTACCTGCCTTAAAGGGCCAGGACCCTATATGCTATAGTCTTAGTGTCACTTCATTCACATTGGCCCAGCTGGCCTTTGGGTTGGTTTTTTGTGGTCCATGGGTCCACCTATAGCTCAGCTGTCTTGTAGTGAGGTGGGCTGGACTTTGTGGTTCAGTATCGCCATCTAGCCTTCTCTCTTTAACTGAGGCCATTGTAGGAACAATTTTAAAGAAGGGATGAGGGTCTGGCAGACATCCCATCATAATCCATGGAGAAATCCTGTTTAAAAAGTTTCACCCTGGGCTGGAATACTTCTAGTCAAGACCACCAGGCAGCCCTTTATTACTGGGCAACTCTAATTTTTAGAGCCCTCCAGCATGCACGGTTTTGTGCTGCTCATGTATTGTAGGATACAGGAATTCTTGGGCCCCACCCTAGACTTACTGAATCAGAAACTCTGCAGTAGGGCCCAGAAATCTGTGTTAAGCCCTCTAGGTGATTGTCATGTGCTCTATAGTTTCAGAACCACCACCCTCAGGCACACGTTCTCGCTGAGGTGGTCTTGCCCCTAGTAAGACAACAATTTGTTCTTGGGGAGGAAAAAAATCTTAGGTATTATGGTGGTGTATAGCTCTTCAAAGTTCAACAGTACCCAATAAAGTCTTATTTCTTATGAGGGGAATTAGGAAAAATGTCTAAAAAGTTTCTTTATGTTGGTGATAATAAACAAAGTTTAAGAAACACTGTTCTAGGATATATAATTAGAAGTGGAATTTCTAGCTCTGCATTCCTAGGTCATAGTTATGCTCAGCTGTTTTCCAACACGGTTGTTCCAATTTATATTCTCACCAGCAGAAGGTTAATGGTTTCGTGGCTCTACATCTTTGCTAACACGCTGTATTGTGCAACTTTTTCATGGTTGCTGATCAGTTATTTGTTGTGAGAAACTTAAAACTACTCTATTGGCAATCTGTGAGTACACAATACATTGTTATTAATTATAGTCACTGTGTTGTACAATTGATCTCTTATCAGCACCGCACTCTCCCGAGTGAGCCATGGGCCGGCCCGACAATTGATCTCTTAAAAGTCATTCATCCTGTCTAACTGAAACTTTGTGTGTCAATGACCAACATCTCCCCAGTCCCTCCCCACCCTCAGCCCTTGGTAACCACCATTCTACTCTCTGCTTCTATGAGTTCAACTTTTTTAGATTCCACATGTAAGTGAGGTCATGCAGTATTGGTCTTTCTGTGCCTGACTTATTTCACTTAATATAATGTCCTCCAGGTTCATCCATATTGTCTCAAATGCCAGGAGTTCTTTCTTTTTAAAGAAAGAGTAGTATTCCATTGTGTATATATGATACATTTACTTTATCCATTCACCCACTGATGGACATTTAGGTTGATTTCATATCTTGACTATTGCAAATAATACTGCTAATCAACTTGGGAGTGCAGATATCTCTTTGACACATTGATTTCATTTCCTTTGGATAAATACCCAGTAGTGGAATTGCTAGATCCTATGCCAGTTCTATTTTTAATTTTTTGGCTGCACTAATTTACATTCCCACCAACAATGTACAATGTTTCCCTTTTCTCCATGTCCTTGCCAACACTTTTGTTAATCTTTTTGACAGTAGCCATTCTAACCTTATGATGTTTTAATTTGTATTTCTCTGATGATTAGGGGTGTTGAACATTTTTTCATATACCTGTTGGCCATTTGTATGTCTTCTTTTGAAAATGTGTATTTAAGTTCTTTGCCTATTTTTAATTGGGTTATTTGTTTTCTTGCCATTAGGTTGTATGAATTCCTTATATAGTTTGCATATTAACCCCTTGTCAGAGCTATGGTTTGCAAATATTTTCTCCATTTCAGAGGTTGTTTTTTCATTCTGTTGATTGTTTCCTTTGCTGTGCAGAAGCTTTTTAGTTTTTATGTAGTCTCATTTGTCTGTGTTTGCTTTTGTTGCCAGTGACTTTGTGATAATATCCAAAAAACCATTGCCCAGACCGATGTCATAGAGCTCTTCTCTATGTTCTATTCCAGTAGTTGTACAGTTTCAGTTCTTATGTTTAAGTCTCTAATCCATTTTGACTTGTTTTTTTGTATGTGATGTGAGATAATGGTCTAATTTCTTTTTTCTGCATGTGGATATCCAGTTTTCCCAGCACCATTGATCAAAGAGACTGTCATTTCCCTATAGTGTGTTCTTGGTATCTTTGTCAAAAGTCTATTGATTGTATATCCATCAGTTCCTTTCTGGGCTCTATATTCTGTTCCATTAGTCTAGATGTCTGTTTTTATGCCAATACCATGCTATTTTGATTACTATAGCTTTGTAGTATATTTTGAAATCAGAGCATGATGCCTCCAGGTTTGTTCTTTATGCTCAAGATTGCTGTGGCTTGTGGGTTGTTTTTAAGTTGTTAAGTTTCAGTAGTTCTCTATATATTCTGGATACTAATCCCTGTTTTAGTTCTTAGTGCTGTGATAACAAAATATCACATACTAGGTTATTTATAAACATTAGAAATTTGTTTCTCACAGTTCTGGAGATGAGGATGGGCAAGATCAAGGCACCAGCAGGTTTGGTGTCTGGGGAAGGCCCAGTCTCTTGGCTTCCAGGATGGTGCCTTGTTGCTGAGTCTTCTGGAGGCAGTGGAAGTTGTATCCTCACATGGTGAAGGGATGGAAAGGGCAGAAAAGGGCTGAACTCCCTCCTTCAAGCTCTTTTATAAGAGTGCTAATTCTATCCATGAGGGCAGAGCTTTCATGGCCTAATCACCTCCCAAAGACCCTACTTCTTAAAACTATCTCATTGGCAATTAAGTGCCAACATACAAATTTTGGGGGACACCATAGCAATCCTTTATCATATATATGATTTGCAAATATTTTCTCCGGTTGTGTGCATTGCATTTTTACTTTGTTAATACTGTCTTTTGGTGTACAAAATTTAAAAATTTTCAAGTCCAGTTTGTCTGTTTTTTCTTTTGTTGCCTGTGCCTTTGGTATCATATCTGAGAAATCATTGCCAAATCCATTGTCATGAAGCTTTTGCCTTATGTTTTCTTCCAAGAGTTTTATTCTTTTGCTTTAAAAATGTTTCTGTTTTATGCCTGATGGACTGAATAATGTGCAGGGTCCAGCGCAACGTTGAGCTGAAGCATTCTTTCCCCTATAATCTATAAATGAGGTGAATTACTGATATAGATTTTCTTATGTTAAACCACTTGGGATAAACCTGGTCAGGTGAATTTTTTATTTCTTTAAGCAAATAAGTTTTTCTTCAGTATTTTAAAAATAAATCAAATTTTATGGCACTTGATGCATAATTTCTGTTGTATAGTAAAATATATAGAAAGAAATGAAACTTTTAAAAGAAAACAATGTAACTAAAACTTATCTCCAAGTATAGCTTGTTTTAAGGAGGTTCATGTTATTTTTGGTTGTTTTTGAGAAAAGATAATTATTACAAATAGATATTATAAAAGCTTAGTTCTACCTGTTAAAAGTGATCTTTTTCTGGAATAAACATTGGCAAACTATGGCTTGTCAGCCAAATTGTGCCCATCACTTGTTTTTTGAATAAAGCTTTATTGGCATATAGCTACACCCATTTATACTATTCATGGCTGCTTTTGTACTGCAACTGCAAAGTTGAGTAATTGCAATAAAGACCTTATGGCTCCCAAAGCCTAAAGTGTATATTATCTGGTCTTTACAGAAAATGTTGGTTTCTGCTTCTGTTCTAGAAAATGCAATTAAATATCTCATGCTATTTAAAAAAACATGTTTTAATCCAAATTAATGTTAGCAGTGCTCCTTGGTGGATAGAATTCAGGACATTCAAACCATTTACTAGTGTCTTCAATAGATGCTTAACTGCCGCAGGTTCCAAGGGAGTCTGGCTCAAATCTTGAGAAGTGGACCTAGGACAGGCATCATAGCACCATTGTAACTAAAAGATAGTACTAACACTTAGCAAAAGTTAGAGCTCTTATTCATTTCTGGTTTAGGAGTATACCAAATATCTTCATTGTCTGCAGTCATTCTATTTGACTAGCAACTGTAACTACTTGACCTGAATTCAGATTTTTAGATCAGTTCTTAAAATGCTCTGTAGAGTCACAGCAGCTGCTGCAGCCACCATTGGCATATCATTTCTTGGGATGATCAGGACAAGACCTGGATGGGTGCTTCACAGGCCTGTGGATGAAACATTGCAAAAGGAAATTCACAGAGAACTGGGTCGCCTTTGGCTGGGCACTTGGTTACTTTGTGCTCTGTCAACCAACACCACAACTTTCTTGGTGGCCTATCTTGATTCTCATAAACAGCTGGTTAGGAAAGTACATTATAACATTTGTCTTGCCACTTGTATTTATAATCTTCTTGCTTCCTGAGCAATTTCTTTTTTGATGCAGTCATAGATTATTCCTTTGCTTTCTGGCTGTCTGCCCCTGTCATTTCCTGGTGAGCCATCTGTGAATTCTGTCTTAGGTATTCCAAGAAGTCACTCATGTCTTTATTTAAGTAACCTGTTTTCTTTGTTTTGCTTGGGGCACATTACTGTGAAGGGACAACGTGTTGGTTTCACATTGTTTACTGTTTGGTAGGCTTTGCTTCATTCACTCAGAAGTTCCTTCTTTAGGTCTTCCCAGGCTGTTGAAGGTAAATCTCTCTTAGTTATGTGTGGTGCTTGTTCATGCCCGTCGTCATGGTATCATTATAGGTACCTTATTGGTCATGTGTGTCCTCCAGAACAGCCAGGTTAGTGAACAAAGAAACCAGCCCCCATGGCGACCTAACTTAAGTTTGTATACCCCGTTGAATCCAATTTGTTAATATTTATTTACATATTTTATCATTATGATCACAAATGACTGTTCTTTGCTTATTTTTCCTGTCCTTGGCTGTCTTTTTCTTTTTTCTCCAAGGGTTATATTGTACTCATAATCTGAGTAAGGGAATGTTTTCTCTTTTTCTGTTCTGTGGAAGGTATTCCTTGAAAGTTTGTTAAGACTTATTTCTAAAAGCACCTGGGCCTGATGTGTTCAGTGTGGGAGTGTTTCGAACTGCTCATTTTATGTTTTAATGCACATAGGACAGTTTAGTCTTTGTGATTTTCCTTGAGTCAGTTTTGGTGGGTTGTATTATTGTAGGAATTTGTCCTTTCTATTTGTCTTCAAATTTATTAGCATATTCTCTCACCTTGTAAATTTCTTTATAGATATCACATCTATAGTGATATCACTATTTTAATTCCTAATATACTTTACATACTGTATCTCCTTTCTTATTTTAGCAACTCTTGAATTAAAAAAAAAATCTTTTCTATTGTACCTTTGTTTTCTATTTCGTTAATTTCTTTCTTGTCTTCTCTTTATTTTGTTTGGGTTTCTTCTGCTCTTTTACAATCGTTTAAATTCTGATGCTTAGCATGTTCATTTTCAGCCTCTCTCGTTTTCTATCACCAGCATTTTTGGTTAAATTCATCTCCCACTACTGACGGTTAGGTCAGTCACCCCGATGTCCTTATGGGTTGGACATTCTGATGGGTCAGTACTTTGCCATTCCTACCCAACCCTCTGCCATTATTTACTATAAATTGTGGTCTTCATGGATAAGTTCCCATGACCTTTTTTCCCAGGACTAGTTATCCTCATGTCACAGGTCTCTTTGGGTATTTAAATCTACCTGAGGGACAGCAACTTTATTCTCATTTTGGATAGTATACATCTGGAATATGCTTTAATCTTTCAAGTGTCTTTAGGTACAGAGACAGCTTGTATTGTCATTGAAGGTGATTTTGGACATGAAGTAGCCAGAAAGAAAAGAAAGAGCACTAGGAAATCTTAGTTTTTGGCTCAGTTCTGCCACCAGCTACTTGGTGACACGTGTTGCTCTGGGATCAACAGTTACCCCCTGAGCTGAAGAGAGGCCTCCTTGGATGATTGATGTCCTCCATGGGCCCTCCACATTTTTAACCTTTTTTTGGACTCTGTCAGTTGCCATGTCTGTAAAATGGGTAGAATGGACAAGATCATTGCTAGGGTTCCTACCAACTGTTCTGTGCTATGTTGCAATGATTTATTTGGACTTTATGTTCTGATTATGAGTAGGGCCAATTTGAGTGCAGCCATCCTATTGCCTCAGCCCCAGTTCACAAATGGGTTGTAATAAGAATCGGCTTTGAGAATTGATGTTACAAGGTGGATTTTATTTGATTAAACTTAAGGTGTGATTAGCCTTTAGAAAAGGCTGGTGCAGTAGTTTTTCTTTTTCTTTTTCTTTTTTTCTTAGCTGTACATTTTGTAAGAATTTTAGATTTACAAAAGAGCTGCAAAAATAGTACGAAAAGTTCCTGTGTACCCTTCGCCCACCTTCCCCTAATGTCAACAGCTTGTATAACCATGGTACAGTATTAAAACAAAAAATTTAACATTTCTTAATTTTCCACCAGTGTTCTTTTTCTCTTCTGGGATCTGATCCAGGATATCACGTGGCATGTAGTCGTCCGGTCTCTTTACTCACCTCTTCCAATCTGTGCCCACTTCTTGCTTTTTCCTTGTTTTCCATCATCTGGACACTTTTGTGGAGTACTGGTCAGGTGATTTGTAGAATGTCCCTTATTTGCATTTATCCGATGTTTCCTCATGATTAGACTGGGGTTATGGGTTTGTGGGGAGGTGAAGTCCTCTTTCCCTCACAGCTTGTTGAAGGGGCGGGATGCATAATGTCAGCTGGTGATAACCCTGATCAAGTGAAGGGGGTCTGACAGGTTTCTCTACTGTAAAGTTACTTTTTTTTTCATTCTATACTTTATTTGTTACAATTAAAAAAAACCTATTAATTCATTGTATCATTTAAAAATCAGTTCTTTTGTAGTAGAATTTTATGTCCTATAAAAGTTGCCAATTGTCAGTGATTTTTAGCAAATTCAGAGAGCTGTGTAATCATTACCCAAATCCAGTTTTAGGACATTTCCATCACCCCTGAAAGTGGTGTCTGCTATCAGTCTGTTTCCATCTCAGCTGTGGGCAGCCACTGATATTGGCTCTGTCTCTATCAACTTACCTTTCCTGAACATTTCATGTGAATGGAATGACATAATATGTAGTCTTTTGCATCTGGCTTCTTTCGCCTAACATGGTGTTTTTGAGGTTTATCCAAATTTTAGCATGTGTTAGTATTTTGTTCTTATTTATTGCTGAGTAGTATTCTGTAGTATGAATATGTCACATTTTGTTTATGCATTTATCAGTTGATGAATTGTTTCCAATTGTTTATGGCTATTATGAACAATGCTGCTATAAACATTCATGTACATGTCTTTTTATGGATGTGTGTTTCCACATCTTCTGGGCAGGTTCCTGGGAGTAGAATTGCTGGGTTATTTGGTAAGTTTATGTTTAACTTATTAAGAAACTGCCAAATTGTTCCACAAAGTATAATGATACATTTCCATCAGCCACATATGAGAGTTCCAGTTTCTCCAAGTAGACTAAAAGTGGTATTTCACTGTGGTTTTAACTTGCATTTCCATAATGATTAACAATGTTGAATATCTTTTCATTGATTATTAGCTATTTTTAGAAAAGCCTGTTCAAGTTTTCTGCCCATTTTTAATCAAGTTGTTTGTTTTCTCCCTGTTGAATTGTAAGGGTTCTTTATATAGTCCACCATAAGTTTTTTTTTTTTTTATCATAAATGTGATTTGCAAACATTTTTTTGCAGTCTGTGGTTTTTTGTTTTTTCATTTTCTTAATGATGTCTTTTGAAGTAAGAAAATTCTAAATTTTGATTAAGGTTATATTTGTAGATTGATTGTGCTTTTGGCATTGAATCTAAGAACTGTTTGCCTAACCGATGGTTGTGAAGATTTTTTTCTGTTCTTTTCCCCTAAAAGCTTTATAGTTTCAGCTCTTACATTTATTTCTATGACCCATCTTGAATTAATTTTTGTCATTGATGTTAGGTAAAGGTCCAACTTTCTTTTTATAATACCTAATACATTAAAAAAATTAATAGATTTTATTTTTCGAGCTAAAGTTTTAGGTTTACAGAAAAATTGAGAAAGTACAGAGAGTTCCCCTTTAGCATGCTTCCCTCCATTTCCCTCCAGTTTCCCATATTGCATTTGTATGGTACATTTGTTACAATTGACGAACCAGTATTGATACATATACTCGTCTTCTGAGGCTTCCATAACAAAGCTGGTAGCTTAAACGACAGAAACTTACTTTTTCACAGTTCTGGAGGCTGTAAGTCCAAGATGAAAGTGTTGGCAGGGTGGGTTTCTTCTGAGGCCTCTCTCCTTGGTTGGCAGATGGCTACCTTCTTGCTGTGTCCTCACATGGCCTTTTCGTGTGCATCCCTGGTGTCTTTCTGTGTGTCCAAATTTTCTCTTGGATTAGGGCCTACCATCATGGCCTTATTTTAACTTCATCATCTCTTTTACAAGTCTTATGCCCCCAGTCACATTCCAAGGTACTGAGGATTTGGGCTTCAACATGTGAATGTTGCAGAGACACAGTTCAGCCTGTAAGAATACATTATTAACTAAAGGCCATAGATTACTTTGGGGTTCACTCCTGGTGGTGTACATTCTATGTGTTTTGGCAAGTGTCTAATGGCATGCATCCACCATTGTAGTATCATATAAAATAGTTTGACTCTCCTAAAAATCCTCAGTGCTCTGCCTATTCATCTCCCTCACCCCCACCCTGGTAAATACTGATCTTTTTACCTCCATTATTTTGCTTTTTTCAGAATGTCATAGAGCTGGAATTCGATGGATTGCAGCCTGCTCAGGTTAGCTTCTTTCATATGCCTTTAGGGTTACTCCATGTCTTTTCACGGCTTAATTGCTCATTTCTCATTAGTGCTGAATGATATGCCATTGTCTGGACGTACCACAGTTTGTTTATTCATTCACCCATTGAAGGACTTCTTGGTTGCTTCCAAGTTTTGGAACTTACGAATAGAGCTGCTATAACCATTTGTGTGCAGGCTTTTATGTGAACATAAGTTTACAACTCCTTTGAGTGAATACCAAAAAATGTGATTGCTGAATCATATGGTAAGTGCATGTTTAATTTTTAAAGAAACTGCCAAACCGTCTTCCAAAGTGGCTGTACCATTTTTTTATTCCCACCAGCAATCAATGAGAGTTCCTGTTGCTTCACATCCTCTCCAGCATTTGGTGTTATCAGTGTTTTCATTTTAGCCATTCTAACAGGTGTGTGGTGGTATCTCATTATTTTAATTTGAAATTCCCTAATGATATGTCCGGGCCCGGTCATAGCCTGCCCAGGGTCATGAAGCCCTGCCAATAGCCCTCTGACACTAAAGATATAAATGCTGTGACCTTTCCGCCCTTTTCTCCTTACTGCTTGCACAGCCCTAGGCATAGATCACTGCTGCTTTGCTTTAGATAGCTGAGAAATGTTCCATTTCCTGGAACGATTTGCCCTATGATTTCTCCCAGAAAACATCTGCATACCTCCTTATCTGCTGATTCCCTCCTGCTGTCTATATAAGCTGTGACCTTCTGGCTAATAAACGAGACTTGATCAGAATACTGTCTTGTCTCCATTTCTTGCGTCTCTTGTCCCATCCAATTCCCACTCCCCCCTCCAGGGTCTGCGTTGAATATCCTGCGGGTCGGGACAATGATATATGTTACACATTTTTTCATATGCCTCACCTGTATATCTTCTTTGGTGAGGTGTCTGTTAATATCTTTTGTCCATTTTTTAATCATGTTTGTTTTCTTATTGTTGAGTTTTAAGAGTTCTTTGTGTATTTTGGATAACAGTTCTTTATTAGACACATCGTCTGCAGATATTTTCTCCCAGTTTGTGGCTTGTCTACTCATGCTTTGGACAGTGTCTTTTACAGAGCAGAAATTTTTAATTTTAGTGATGTCCATCCAGCTTACTGATTTTTTTCTTTCATGGGTTGTGTATTTGGTAGTGTATCTAAAAAGTCATTGCGATACCCAGGGTTGTCTAGATTTTCTCCTATGTTATCTTCTAGGAGTTTTATAGTTGTGCATTTACATTTAGGTTTATTACCTGTTTTGAGTTAATTTTTGTGACAGGTTTAAGATCTGTGTCTAGAGTAATTTTTTTCCCCTCTTTTTCTTTACATGTGGTCATGGTGAGCCCTTGTCAGAATTACTTAACACAAGTCCATACCCCAGAGATGGGTCAGGTTGGTCTCCCAGTCCACATTCCTGGCTTCCAGTTTCTCTTCTTGCAGGGAGAACTTTGAGGTTGTCCAGATACTCCTCATTGGCTGCAAGGGTCTCTGTGAAGCATGTACAGTCAGGGGAGGCATCTGAGGAGGTCTTCTCATTTGCCTTTCATTTCAGTGCAGTGGTCCAGCAGCTACCCTTGTAGCAATGCATAGCATATGGGTTTTTAAAGAAAAGTGATCAGTCAACTGGAGAACTGGTAGAGTGATCTTCTATTTTAGCTTGCAGAGCTAACCCTGCTTTCAGGTGGTACCAGTGACCCTGGCTGTGCAGAGGTCCTGCAGGGTCCTGGCAGGTCAGCAGCCAGCCCAGGGGACAGTACGTGTCTCTTACTTTTCCCGCAGGCAGCTTGTGTGGCGATGGCACTGGTGCATGCTACCTGCTGCCTGTCTTTGATACCGTGTTCATCAGGAGGCAACACCGTCGCCAAGGCCTGGGGACGTTTATGCTGCAGGACTTCTGTGAGACGTTCCGAGAGGATGAGGCCCTGGGGGTCAGTTACCCCATTTCTCCTGCCATGTATCAAGGTAAACCCACCTGGTGTCATGTAGAAGCATTTGGGTGATGCTGATGGATAACACGTGTACTTTCTGGGTGGTTCTGGGGAGGTAGGTTCCCGGGAGCCCTCATGGGCAGGTGCAGGGCTGGGCACTGTGACACCCATGTGGGCTTTCCTTCCTCCTGAGATATCTCCCACTGCCTCAGCACACACCGAGACTTCATGTTTGATCACAAGAAGCAAACTTTTTCCAGCCTGAGAAACAATTGGATTTAGAAACGATTGAAAACAAATCAGCAACCTCAGAGAGGAGCGGAATCGCAAGAACTGTCTCTGTGCTGCAAACTGCTCATGGGGCCCACAGAATGCATTTGCTCATTCATTTGACGTTTATAGCTCATCCCTTTGTCCTTAGAACTTGAAGCTGCAGGACAGCCCAGGAGCTGAGGGATGGTGGGATCTGAGCAGAAAAGCGGGTGCTGGGTGCACAGAGCCTTCCAGCACCCCGGAGCTCTCCCTGCACAGCAAGCCTCCCTCACTTTCCCGTCATTGCCCTACTCAGTCCAAGTCCTCCCCAAGTTCTTTATATTCTTTTTCATTTGTGTGCTTAGTACTAGCTTTTAGAACAATTTTTAAACATTTTTAATTGTATGTGTTTATGGGGTACAACATAATGTTTGGATACATGTAATCAACCTAAATACCCATCAATGGATGAATGGATAAAGAAAATGTGGTATGTGTGTGTGCGCGCACACACACACATGCAATGAAATTCTACTTAGCCATAAAAAAGAATGAAATCCTGTCATTTGAGACAACATGGATGAACCTGAAGGACATTATGTTAAGTGAAATAAGTCAGGCATAGAAAGACAAACACCATATGATCTTGCTCATATGTAGAATCTAGAAAAGTTGAACCCACAGATGTACAGAGTAGAATGATGGTTACCAGAGGATGGAGAAGGTCGGGGGAGGGGGTAGATGGTGAGAGATGGGTCAATGTCCAAAGCCACACTTAGACAGGAGGGATAAGTTTTGGTGTTCAACTGCATAGTAGGACAACTAGAGCTAACAGTATTGTATATTTCATTGTAAATGTTCTCATTATAAAGATATGATAAATGCTTAAGATAATGGATACACTAATTAGCCTGATTTGATCATTACATTATGTATACACATACCAAGTTCTTCATATTTGCCAGAGGAAGATCAAAAAACTCTGATGTTAAATGTCACACTCCAAGCCCACAAGGGTGGGAGATTCTGGAGAGCTTCTCTCTAGTCTCCCTCCCACCCCACGTTGGACTTTGCCTTGCTTCTTCTCATATAGATATTTTTGAACCCTTAGTACTGAGTTTCCAGGGACCTTACAGTGTGGGGAGAACGATGCGTAGGAGAGAAAGGTTAGGAAACTTTTGTAGCTCTGAAGTCATAAAGAAAAGCCCATGAAAACATACATCCCCTGAAGCAGGTTGAGTCTTTTCTTTGTATTTTCACACTCTCGGCCTGTTATTAAACTCTGAAGAGCCTTGAGTTTCTGCAAAGAGCGCTCGAGGCTTCCCGTGCTGCATAGCTCCTATTGAGGTGCTGGAGAGTTCTGGGACCCAGGCGGCTGGTCCTCTGTCCACACCATGTCCCGCCAGTCCCTCTCCTCATTCTCACTCAGTACTGAGACCTTTGTTTGGGTGAGTCGGCCCCCAGTGCAGGCCACTCAGGGCATCAGGTTATCTTGCCAAGGGAGCTGAAGGGGGTCTTCTCCCCAGGGGAACAGCAGGCTCTGAGGGTGGGGCTGCCCCAGGCCAGCACTGCTGTAGGTTCTGCGATGACTGCTGCCCCTCCCCGTCTGTGCAGCAGAGAAAGATGTGCAGGTGCTGGCTCTGACTCATGCTTCTTCTTGCGGGGTCTCAGCTGCCACGTGTCTCTGGAAGGCCTTTATGGAGTACAGTCCTGCCCTGCAGCTGGACAAGAGGGACCCCTCCCCTGGCCCCACTCTTTGAGGCCTCGCAGCTGCATTGCTCTCCATGGGGGTGAGGATTCCAAAGGCCCCAGAGGACGTGTCCACCTGGACCCATGCCACTCCTAAAGTGGCTCAGGGTACTAGGACCCCAGAATTCCTGCTGATGGCTGCTGAGGGCCTGAGTGGACTTTGTGGCTGGATCTGTGCTTGTGTGGATGGCCCACGCCACCAGTTTGCTCATCCTTAGACTCCAGGGACAGCTCTTTGTGGGATGTAGCTGGAGTGTGGGCAGCGTGTCCATGTTTGTGCACACAAAGGGGAGCTGGGGTGGGAGGAGAGGGGGTGGGCTGCCGGCTGGGGGCCGGCTCACTTGGTGTTGCCACATTCTGGTGCAAAACTCCAAGGAGCCCAAGAATTCTAAATTTGAAACTGGCTTTTCCCTGTTGGTGTGAAGTTATATTTGTCAAGACAGGAGGGCAGAACATGTTCTGCTAGCTCTTTGCTAGCTGGCTTTATACCTTCTGAACACTTAGCACTGTGCTCTGATGCTTTCCATCAGTGCTCTTGTCCCGGGCCTCGCAAATGTTAGGGGAGAGCCTGATGGACCCCGTGGGCACCTGCAGGGCCAGGAGACCTTCCCATTCGCCTGGATTCAGGGCACTGTCCTGTGAAAATGCTCACCCTGTGAACATAGGCATGGAAGTCTGCGAGTCTTGAGGGGACTCTGGATTCAAGGAGTCTATGGAGGATGGGCTGGAATGTTCCTTTGGAGATGAAGGCAGAGGAGGCTCAGGAGGGAGAAAGGACAGCAGTGAGGAGAGGACTGGGGTGGGGTGGTCTAACACTAGTACGTTGAAGCTCTCACCATGACTGTATTTGGAAACAGGTAATCACCTTTAAAAAGGTAATTAAGGTTAAGTGAGGGTGGGCTCCCTAATGCTATATATGACTCGTGTCCTTATAAGAGAGCGCGATATCAGGGGTGTGTGCAAACAGAAAAGGCGCTGTGAAGACATGGCAAGGAGGTGGCCATTCGCAAGCCAAGGAGAGGGGCCTCGGGAGAAGCCAAACCTGTGACACCTTGATTGTAGACTTCCAGCCTCCAGAACTGTGAGAAATAAGCACCTACTGTTTAAGCTGCCCTGTCCGCGGTGTTTTGTTCCAGCAGCTCGAGCTGACAGGTGGGATGGATGGAGTCGGAGGCACAGGAAGAGCAGGGGAGGGGGCCGCGTCCACGGCAGGTGGATGAAGTGGTTTGCGTGTGGCAGGGAGCAGGGCAGAGAGCCCGGGGCGCAGGGTGGCTGCAGGCAGGACCGGGAGTGAACTGTGTCTGTGGACACCAGGGAGAGCTGGCTTCGAGTGAACCCGGCCTGGGCGGGGTGGGGGTCGTCCTGACTCCTGCGTCCTTCCTGTCAGTCTGCAGGCGGTTCCTGTCGGCCTGTCCAGAGGAGCGAGCGCGCTTGTGGGAGGTGGAGCCCCCCGGGGCCTGGGGCCAGCGCGCCAACATCTGGCTCAAGGTTCAACTTCAGCAAGCAAGACTTCCAGGCTGTGAGTCGGACTGAAAACCCTGTGCTTTGGTCTAAGCATTTCTGGTGTTTAAAAACTGGTACAGATTAATTTACACTAATGGAAGCAGACTCGTGCCAATGTTATTTCTGTTGTTGTGGCAAGAATGAAGGAGGGCGTGAGACCTGGGGGGTCCTCCTGTCCCCCTCCCACGTTCCCTTCTTGAATAAAATACACCTTCCAGTCCCCTCTGGCTCAAAAAGCTCTCTCTCTCTCTGGGTCTAAGGGGCTCCCCTTTTGCAATTAGACTAGATCATTGAAACATAAGAAGATTGATTTCCTCTGTCTAGCTGAAGGTCAGTGGAAAACATTGTTTTAAATAGGTAATGTATGTGCTTAGTTGAAAATTCAAAAGACACACAAGGATTTGCTGTGATAAGCAAGCCTCCCGTCCCCGTCTCCTTTGGGGTCTACACACATGCATAAATAGCAGCAATGCATTGCTCTGCAAATTGCCACCTCCTCTGTTTTGTCCTTTTTAATGGCAGCATAGTATGATGTCATATGGATGTGTTGGTATTTATTTCCCTGTTGACAGACATGCATGCTGTCTTCAGTTTTTGGTTGTTCCAGACGGTGCCCCAGTGAGTTTGCCAGTGGAGTTTTCCTAGAGTGTGTTTTGAGGAAGAAGAACAGGGCCCAGTGGCAGTCTGGAAGGAGAGGCAGGAGGTGGGAAGTCCTTTAAGTAGCCAGAGGAAAAGTGCAGACTCGTCTCTGGATTTGTGAGTTGCTTTTTGACAGTGCTCTTTCTACTCCTGCGAGTGGGGAAGGTGCACATGGCAGGCCAGGCCTTTCTGCCTCAGCGCTGAAGGCGAGGGGGAGGGTCTAACAGTTTAAATTAACCGTCAAAAATGAAAGCATTGGCTTTCCTTCCCTCCCAGAACGGGAGCTCCTGTCATTATCAGCTGTAGGTGGCTCATTAGAGGGCTGACGGGCAGGCGGAGGTACCTGGCTTCCTCTTCACGTAGGTAACTGATTCACCCTAGGTGGTGACAGGCAAGAGTGCCTTGGAGTTTATGGATGATAATAGTGATAGGTTTTGCTTTCATGGTGCCTTTCAGCTAGAAGGCTTTATGGATCTTTGCAGATATTAATGGGGTGACCAGGCACTGGGGAAGGAGGCTGTGCAGGGCTGTGTCTGTGTTCCTAATGAGGCAGGAAGGTGACTTGCCCTGTGGCATTGAGTTAGGAATGAAGGGAAGCCGGTCTGGATCCCTGGCACTGAGCTACCCAGCCGTGCGGGTTTATGGACGAGCTTTGCAAATGAGGCTGCGGCCCCCATGCCCAGCCTTGTGTTCGGATATTGCAATTCCTTGGCTGGGAATGAAAAAAGAAAAACATTGCATATTGGAATGTGGACATTGCACAGGCTGGAGGGGGTAAGATAGGGAGGACGTTTTTGCCTAATTGGGGAGATGGTTTCCTCCCGGAGAATTCCACTGGGGCTTGTTTCAAGAGCTGGGAGTCGGTGTGGTCGGGGCAGAGGAAGCTGAGCTGGAAATCAGATGCCAAACCTGTCACTTTAATTCACTCTGAAATTCACCAGCTCTCACTGTAAAACAGTAAATGAGAGGACTTTCACACAGAATGTTCCAGAAGCAGGCTCGAATCCCGTGAAGGAAGAGGGGTCATCATTATAATTAGGATATAATTAGATTACTAAAACACTATAATTTAAAAAAAATAATTCTAAGTTACAGTCTTTTCACTCCTTGTGTAAATCATGGCTAGTCTGCAGTTTCACCCACACCTTCTGTCTCCCCTGGGGTCCTCAGCCAGGATTTTAATTCAGTCAGGAAGGTTTCTGGCCAACCAGCTTCATCTGGCCACTGTTATGTCAGTTGGTGCTGACATCTCAGGTTTTCTCCAAGTTGGTGAGTGGAGACTGCAAATACAGTCTCATATTATCCAGCCGCTTTGCAGCTCGGTTTTAGCTATTTCTCCCTTCATGGAAATCAGCAAGTGTTAGTGGCTTAGAACTGCCCATAGTCACCAAACGGTACAAATTCCCAAATGTTCTCGTTTTAGGAAATCTCTCTAGGCCGCTTAATTTAATTTTAGTCTTTAATTAGTCAGTCGTTCTTAGAGTTGCTCTCTTGACTTGTTCTGTTTTTCAAATTTTCTCCCTTTATTTCTGATCGTTCTTTTCAAGGTTTCCTATAATTTCACAAGCCGTAGAACTGTAAGCAAGAAGCCCAGTGGAGCTGATTGCTACTGTAAGACCCGTGCACCATGCACAAATCCCACAAACCAGGGTGGCTCACTTCACAAAGACCATGAGACTGAGACGGATGCAATCAAGCAAGAGGGACTTTATTCCAGCATGCTGGGGTCACTTAGTCTCCTGGACAGAAGCGACCCTGAGTTTACAATACAAACACTTTTATACAGTTTCTCTGGACAGACTCTTGTGACAGGATGAGTTGTTGGTTATCTGTGGTACCTTTAGATTTATGGGTAGACTTTAGCAGGCTGGTACCCTGATAGATTTGTGGTGCCTTTAGATTTACAGGTGGGCTTTAGCAGGCTGGTACCCTGATAAGGAACAGCGCATTTCTCAATCCTTTATCTTCCCCGGGGTCTGGCCAGGTGGTCTTTAGATAAGGAACTAGTCAGTTCCTGGAACCAGGTGGGGGTCATTCCCTTCCTTGGAATGTTTAGTGTGCTCAGACCTGACTTTTATATGGCCCCTTAGAAGCTGCTTTACTTAAAATGTTTTTAGCAAGCATTTATTACAGAACTGGGTATACTAAAGTTATGTTTTTCAACAATTCCACTACAATTTTCTACATCCCCTACACTACTTACTCTAAATAAGGCAGGAACATTTTGCAACATTTCAAAGGGAAATTAACTTGTGCTCCTTTAAATTGTTTTAAAATCTATTTTTGAAGCAGCTTCATTTGTGGACTAAGTCTTTTAAAGTGTGCATGATTCTGGCTGTTGATAACATCTGTGGCTTATAATGGCCCTGAAAATATTTACAAATTATTCAGACCTTTTGAAAGAAGTAGTTTGTGGGAAATATCTTTCTTCCTACACTCAGTTACATACAATGCCTTTGAAACCTGACCAACAGGATCATAATTTCAACAGATGGGATTTCCTGGTCAGCCAGCACATGCCTTAAGTTTCTTCACTGGAGAAATTGAAATAGAATATGTCAACAGTGAAATATTCTTTTACAAAAATGTTGCTGGAGGCAGGAAATAATTGTACACTACTTTAAAAATTTATTTTTTCATTTTGAAGGTAATAGGTCATAGTTTTGCTTTCTTTCTCCAGGTGAATTTTTAATGAATTCAATAGTCATCCACACGGAAAATGAAATTTGCTTCCATTTACATTTAATTTTTTAAACCAGAGAGATTGTACATAAAGAGATGTGAAAAATTTGAGATGGGGAAGTGGAGTCACTTTTCTAAAGTCTGATGCCTCGCATGCCACAGTCCTAACCTTTTTTCAGCGTGTTCTGATGTGTTGTATATTATATAGAGCAGCAGCAATGGCAATTTTACGGGGATACTCAGTGCTGGAAGTCATGAGAGCAAACCCACTCCCTGATGTGTTTTTTCTGGCTAATGCTGCTCTTTGACAGGTCGCATTGCTCCCTCTAGTGGCCATGGCCATCTACTGCAGCCCTGGATGGTAATGGGTGTTTTACCTTTGACTTACCTGTGATGTTGGTTCTCAGATACACTTCTGCATCCAAATTAGTGAATTCATTTTAAAAGATGTATTGAACCTTAATTGGTTAAGGATAAAATACAAATAAATATTTGGTATCTGTTAGCATGATTTAGTCCATAACACATAAAAACATGGAAAAGGTAGAAAATTGATAATGTTATCTACTTCATTCATTCTTCCATGTATTCCTTCCTTTCTTCATTTTATCACTGTTAGTGGAGCATCTAGATGCAACAGGAACTATCCTAGGTGTTAGGGGTACAGGGGTGCATAAGGCTGACTGAGCCTCTGACTGCATTTCTGAGCTAAGGACCTGGGCTTCTACTACTGTGTGATGTAAAGTTTCTATGTATCAGAGGAACTAAAGTGTGCTGAGTGTTTTTAAGTGCTTATAATTAAATTTTGCCAGGCCAAATTTTGCTAATTTGTATAGTTTTGTAAATAAACTTAAAAATTTACTTATATAGATAACAACTAAGTAATACATTTATTCTTATTAACAAAATGTGTCACATATGTATTTTCAGCTCAAATGCAAAACTCTGCATATTTTTTTCCTAGGGATCTGCACAGGTAGGAGGCTGGTGTTGATTTAGTGGGTGGCTGGTGCTCATTTGGTAGGGAGGCTAAATTAACACGGGTGATTATGGCCTCTGTTGTGAGTGAAAACACCAGCGAGCAAGAGAAGGGCCTAGGAATAGAATTGGAAACCTGACTTGAATTCCAAGTCATTGGAAGAACAGATTCCAAATCGGGCTCGGAATTGCTTGAGGAGAACCCCTTCGTTTCTCCTGACAGCTGGCCAGTCTTCCTGTCCTCTCAGGAGCACTGTAGCAGGAGTCAAAGTCGAGGTCAAGGATGTGGAATTGGGTCATGGCCTTTACTATGCTCGGAAGGGTCTCCAGTGCATTATCAACCTTTCGGTTGTCCAGCGCTTGGGAAGGGCTCCCGTTTGCTGATTCTGTTGTCTTTCTTGGGGAGGACAGCTCACCCCGGAAATCCTGAGGAGGACATGAGTGGTCAGGGGTGGATTTCTCAAGAGGACGGACCTGGACAGTCCTCCAGTAGAGACGGCAGCAAGGTACGTCTTTGAGTCATTCCGTGAGCGTCTTGATTTCTCAGTAATCACGTCCTGTTTAGTGGAGCTGTGGTCTCCACCCGCCAGGCAGCTTCCCAGGCCCCTCGGCTGTGGCTGCTCCATGGGCTGTTGATTTGCTCTTGAAATCTCCATGCCGTGTGGGGAGAGGGAACTGTGAGGAGGGGACTTTGTAATTAGACTTTTCATGATCCTCTTCTCTAAGCAAGACAAGCTCTAACGAAGCCAAAACAAAACAGCGGACACGTGGGAGTTGGCCTTAACCTTGCATTGTTAAGGAAATACTGAAAAATCTGAATTTCAAATTCTGCCATGAACCAGCATCTTCCAAGCAGAACAAAAGCAAGACAGATTTGTCTCTCCCCCCACCCCCACCCCTGCCCTGCAGGCCCAGCTTGCTGGACTGTGGAATATGGCCCTAAGTTTTTGTATAATCCAGGGTGGTCGTAGAATAGAATCTTGGAGTAGGATGGTCACTGAATATTTCTTAGTGGCTTCTTGTTGCTCAGTATTTTATAAGATTTTGGGTTTTCCTGAGTCCAAGCCAGACACTTTTCCACATAGGGTAATGGTGATAACATCCACACTCTGGTGCAGAAGTATCTTTGATCTCCAATCCTTGAAGATTTGATAATTATTTTAAACTCCCAAACATGGCAACTGTACATCGTGGCAGAATACTGCTTACTTTGGAAAGTAGATTGTGCTGGGATAGAAGAACACAGAAGGCATAAAATATCCTAGTAAAGTTTTGGATCATTTTAGAAAGCTGCTTTGTGTCAGACATTAGCTCTAGCCACCTGGCAGAAGGGGGCTTTCGTTTTCTTTGGATTCCCAAGGAAAGATGGGCTAACTTAAGACCCTACCAGGTGACCGAACAGAGAGTTTTGTACTTGATGTCTTCTGCTGATCCCTGACTTTCCTTTTAAACCTGGAAGGCTCCTAGAGGAGGCAGGAGGTGTCCAGTGTATTGTAGACACTGTGGCTGTGTATGTGGGGCTGCACTGCCAAGCACAGAGAGCCAACTTTTGAAAAAGTACTTCCCTGCCCTGCTCTTTCTTGGATCGCCTGGGCTGGGCTGTCCTTCAGTTCCATGCAGTAAATATGCACTCAGAGCATCTTATGTACAAAATGTGGTTTCCCTGTGGCTGGCCGGGTGTTTGACCCTGGCTTATCCGTTCTGAATTGCAGCACGGAGTGCAAGGACAAGCAGGCCAGGACACCCGCGGGCCCTGAGTGTCCAGCCCCAGACTGTCCGGATGACCCTGGTACAGTGTTTCATTGGAATGCTTTGTGGATTCTTTTCTGATTTCAGGAGAGGGTCTGTGGAGAAGAACTGGAAAACACAGAGAATGACCGAGATTGTGGAATGGAAGAAGCGGGAGCTGGGCTGCCCATGAGGCCATCCTGGGCTGAGCTGGAGGGGAAGGGAGCCCAGGGCACTGTGGTGGCCACCAGGCTGGCAGGGGAGTTGGGGTGGAATCATGTGAAGCCCAGTTCCTGACTCCTCCTGAGGCCCCGCTGGGCCTTGTCCAGAGGCCTGTCCTGGACTGCGTGGGATCGGGGTCTGAGAGCTCACGTGGCCGTGGGCTGGCCTGGCATTCTTGCTGGACTTTCCGTGGTCACCTCCCAGGAGACAGTGGCTGCAAGGCCCTGTCTGCCTCAGGCTTCTGGGGCGAGCTCACGTACTGGGAAGCCTGAGAAAGCGCTTCATGCTTAATTAAAGGCCAGGAATGATTTTCTCATGTGAATCGTTGGCAGTTCCAAAAGGTTTCAGAAACTCATTTGTTAAACCTACTACGGATTGTCTTCCTTGGGGTACGTGTAAGACTGCACTGGGACCGCATGAATGTCGTCCTGCACGTACCTCTTTCCTCAGTGTAAGGAAGCTCAGCGAGGGCTGCTGTCCCCATCTGCGCTGCAGAAGGCCTTTCCAGCTCTGCGCACGCCAGCCTCGTGGTGACCGCCGGGCCACAGACCAGAGAGCTTTCCGGGGAGATGCATTCCTTTTTGAGCTCATATCTAGTCTTTGGACAGGAGGGCTCCGAGTGGCTCCAGGTGGGCTCAGCCATCACCTCATTTGTATGGGAAGTTGCTGGTTGGGGACTTGGACTGATGGCCCCGCTAGTGGTTGGTGGCCTTGAGTGGAAAGGCTTGTTGTAGTAAAAGTAACCAAACACATTGGCCTGACTCAAATGTGACTGTGGCTTCCGCTTCTCAGATACCTGCAGAGCCCTGCTTGGTGGCATGTCTCGGCCACTGTGGGATGCAGAGCCCAGCCGAGGGCTGTGCCGCAGACCTCATGGGGGCCGGCAGGGCGGAGCTGCCCCTGGTGCTGCCGCCTTTCACACGGGGGAGGCCCGAGTCCAGCTGCTTGCTGGAGCCCAGGAGCCTGACCCCGAGCAGACGTGGTGCTTACTCTGCAGCTGGGCGCAGCCTCGCCCCTGTCAGTCGGCCCTCTTGGGGTACGCATGCCACGGGCCAGCCCCTCACGTCACCGAGGGCACCCCAACCCCTCTATGGCTTATCATCACCTTTGGAGAGCCCTGGGGCCTGTTGTGGTGGGCCCTGCTGTCCCTGCTGGGGCTTGTGGAGCCTCAAGGTCTGTGCTCATGCCCCTTGCTCTGCACATGTGCACACACACGTGCTCACATGTGTGCACACACGCTCATAGGCCTTGTCGGGCAGGCTAATTCCGGCTCATACATCTGGTCTCAGCTCAGGTGTCCCTTCCTGACCACCTCTTCCTTCCCTTCCCACGTGGCAGAACAATGAGCACACTGGCTGTGGCTCCACGAGCCTCTGCCAGGGTCACCCTGCATCTGCCTGGTTGTTCCTTGTGTCCCCAGTGCCACTACTGACAGTAGAGCTGTCTGCCATCATCAGCAACTGTGTGGGGAATGAGGGGTTACAGATCACTTCAGGAGTGAGGATGACACCTCCCTTGTGTTCTTTTGCTGGTGGATTCTGAAGAGGTTGACAGAGAAACAGGGTTTTACCTTTTTAGGGATGTAATAAAGCCCCTCCTGGAGCCTGGAGCCTTGGGGTGGTGAGAAGACCACCAGCAGCCCCAAGTTCTGGAAATACACCTGCTGTTCTCCTGAGTAGTCAAAGGACACCTGTGGTGGGACCTCTGTAATTCATTCTCCCACGCATCCAGCTGTTGGTCCATCTGTCCATCCATCTCCTCTTTCTCTCTCACTTCCTTCCTCCCTCATTTGCTTCCTTCATCCCCCTCACCTTCCTTTTTTCTTTCCATCTACTCATCTACTCAACTATTTATTTCCCCATTGATTTATCTCTCCATCCATACACCCATACACCCATCCACCCATCTACCCATGCACTCATTCATCTTCCTTCCTTCCATCCATGCATTTCCCTCTCTCTCTCTCCATCCATCCACCCATCCATCCATCCATCCATCCATCCATCCATCCATCCATCCATCCTGTCACGTAACAAGCATTCAGCATACTTTCTCAGGGACAAACTCTGTGCTGGGCACTGGGGATATAAGTGAGGCGTGGTCACTGTCCTCAAGGAAACTCTGTTTGCTCTGGAGGGGTTTCACCTGGAGTGCTCCACTGGAGTTTTTGCTTCTCATTTTACTCCTCATCTTACCCCATATAAAGAGGGAGGTGCCCAATTGAATAGAAAGAGTTGAGAACTCCGTACGGAGACATCATGAAGCGCCCGCACCACTCTGCAGGTGGGCTCTCTGTGAAGGAGGTGCAGACCACAAAAGTGGAGTCACGTCTGCAGCCCAGAGGGTGCTCTATGTGTGATGTCAGATATAACCTTGAATTTGTGGCATGTGTGCTGTGAACATCATGCTGTTACATGAATGGTTGGCGATCTGTGTTTCTGTGAAAATGAACCGATAAAGTGCCTCGGGGGTTGATGAAGTTGAGAAAAACTGATGTGTCAATGGCTTCATTTAAGGACATATGAACTGACCACACTAACTTAGAAGCAAATACTCTGGAGCTCAGAGCGACCCGTCATCACAGTAGCAGAGTGGATATTGGCTCTGAGGCTGTGTGCAGGGGTTTCTTTCGTGCATTGTGCACAGTGAATGTCCTTAATGCCTGTGTGTGTGTGTGTCATTTTATTAAATCAATTTTATTCAAATTCTTTATGTGCTTGCCTTTTAAACAGCTCTATTGAGGTATAATTTACAAACCACAAATTTCACTCACTGTAAGTACATAATTCATTGATTTTTCAGTATATTTACAGGGGTGTGCAACCACCACCACAGCCAGTAACCCCAAAAGAAACCCTGTACCCATTAGCAGTCACTCCCTTTCCACTCTGTCCCCTGCCCTAAGCAGCCACTAATCTACATTCCCTCTCTATAGAGTTACCTGTTACGGACATGTCATTTAAATGTAATCTTACAATGTGTGGTCTTTTGCAGCTGGATTTTTTCACTTAGCATAATGTTTTCAAGGTCCAGTCATGTTGTAGCACGTGTCAGTATTTTATTCCTTTTTGTCACTGAATATTTCATTGCATGGATGCATAGCATTTTATTTATGTATTCACCAGTTGATATACTTTTGGATTGATTCCAGTTTTTGGCTTTTATGAATAATGCTGCTGTGAACATTCATATACAAGTTTCTATGTGTGCATGTGTTTTCAGTTCTCTTGGGTAAACACCCAGGAATGGAATTTCTGGGTCATATGGTAACTGCATACTTAACATTTTGAGGAACTGTTGGATAATTTTTCAAAGTGGCTGCACTCACACCCACCAGCTATGCATGAGGACTCTAATCTCTCCCCATCCCAGCCAGCACTTGTTACTGTCCACCTTTTTGACATGGCCTCTGTCCTAGTGGGTGTGAGGTGGTATCTCATTCTGGTTTTGATTTGCATTTCCCTGGTGACTTAATGTCATTGAGTGTCTTTTCATATGCTCGGTGGTCTTTATAAAATGTCTTCTTTGGAGAAATATGTACTCAGATTGTTTGTTCATTTCTTAATTGAGTTATTTGTCTTATTATTGAGTTGTAATGCTTCTTTATGTATTCTGGATACAAGTCCCTTATCAGACATATGACTTGTAAATATTTTCTCCCATTCTGTGGATTGTCTTTTCCCTTTCTTAGTGATGCCATTTGAAGCACAGTTTTAATTTTTTTTATAGCTCATAGCATTCTTTTTAAAATTTTTCTTAGCATATTCATTATTACAAATCATACTTACTCTTTATGCCCCTTATCCAATCTCCTCCCCCCAGTAACCATAGATTTGTTCTCTCTGTCTGATAGATTAACTGTTCCTCTGTTGATTTGTTGCCTAGATGATCTGTCCAGTACTGAGACAGGTGTGATCAAGTCCTCCCCTATTATCGTAAATCAGATGCTTCTTTTATTACTCTGTAGTGTGCTTTGTGGAGAGAGAGGACCTCTTCTTCTTCTTCTTCTTTTTTTTTTTTTTTTGGTCTCCACTGATGCCTCTCCTTGTGTCAATGCAGTTGAGAGTCTGGTGTGCCATCTGCATGGTGGCTGTGACTGCTGCTATAGAGACTAGACGCTTTTGCAGGAGCCATGGCAATTGCGGTGGCTGTGCTGGGTTACCTGCATGAAAATGGTGTTTTTGGTGTGCTTCTTACCTGGTTGTGGCTGAGTTCAGCTTCCCCTGGCTCCACACCTCATTCTAAGATGTTGCAGAGTGACTGTGGGGGAGAAGGAGAAGGAAAGGGGGAGGGGAAATATGGTGGGAAGAGGGGGAGTGAGGGGGAGTGTGATCAGGCCCATGGCCCCAACCTCATTCCCACAGGGGAGATCAGGAAGCTTCTAGCAGCAGCTGGGTCACTGCTGGACTGGATGCAGATGTCAAGAAGGTGTGGCTGAAGCCCTCGGTCCCCCATTGCCTTGGCTTGGGAACCTGGGGCACTTCCTGCAGAAACTTGGTGGTTGTTGCTGGGCTGGTTGCAGATGTTGGGGCAGGGGTGTGGCTGAGGCCCTCAGCACTACCACTCCCTGGCTTGGGAACTCAGGGGGCTTCCAGTTCTAGGTTTTATAGGTGTTCTTTGGTGATGTGAGACCTTTACTAGTTAATATCAAACTTTGTCTCTGATCTGTGGGTATTTTGTTTTTTCTTTCAGTTCTGTGTTGGATTATTTGCTATTCCCACCACTTAAACTCTGCACTGGAACTGATTTGTTGTCCTTTTCTTACTTCTAAAATGGGAAAACTTCCTGTAGGGACCAGCACTTGAGCCCTGTGGTTGAGCTAAATTGCTGCTTTGCTGCTGATTACCTAGGGAAGGCTTTTTGTGCAGCTCAGGTTTTAATTGTTGACCCTGTATGTACTTCCAGGTTTCATGAGGTCTGGTACACCTGGGTTGTGTGGAAACTCTGGTCTGGACCTGAGTCTTTTCAGGAAACTGCACCCCCTGCAATTCTATATTCCTAACCAGTCTCCACTGAGTGGGCCTGTGCTGATCAGGGGGCAGATCAGCTGTCCATGCTGTACCCCAGTGTTCCCCTGGTGGGCCCATCTCCCCTACTCCCTGCATACCAAACACTTCCCATAGGATGGGCCGTGCACTGGTTCCTTGTGATAACTCGCCGGCCTCTGAATGGCTCCTTTTTTTCTGTTGTCTATGGCTCCTCACTTCTGTGTGGATCCATGGGAACCCTATTAGTCATTTTGCTGGCCTCAGGGCCACTAAGGCCCTCTTCTCTCCTGCACCCTCCAAGCAACTTCTTCCGAAGGGCACAGCAGTGGCATATGCCAGCTCCCGCTCTGTGTGCTCATCAGGGCCAGCCTTGAAGTGGCTGGGGCTTGAAATAGTGGGAGTGATCTTTTCTTTCTCTCATCATGGCTTCTCCTGCCTCCGTGAACTCTGTAGGTCTCTTCTCTTCCCCTGAGCTCTGGCGGCCCCAACTTGGCTGTCATTGCTTTTTAATAGTTGTAAATTGGTTGATTTGTGGGAGAGAGTATGCTGAGGACCGTCTATTCTGCCATTTTGACCAGAAGCCAAGCACAAATATTTTTAATTTTGACAAAGTCCCATCTATTTTCTCTTTGGTTTCTTATGATTTTATTGTTACAGTAGTAATTAGTATGCTTTCTAAATGCATGTCCTATCATTGCTATCTAAAGGGAGTTTTATTCGGGAGAAAGTTATTTGACTCAAATGAATATAGAAAAATCTAAAAAGGAGTCACTACTTAGAAGAAGGCTGTCCCTTGATCCCTGATACTTTGCAGGCAGTGGACAGAGGCCTATGCCCTGTAAGAGGCGCATTGTCCCGAGGGCTGCTCTGTCCTACAGTCATGAATGGGCTCAGGTAGGGTGGACAACATGAGAATCCACGGTCGTGTCGGGGGAAGCTTGCAGTTTGGACTCAAAGTCTGCAGTGGGGATGAACAGTCACTGCTATTCACTGGGACCTCGAAAAGGTTTTCATTCAGGGAGAGGGGTTTTAAAGCTATCCCAGCACTGGGTGTTTTGTTCCAGGAAGTCTTTGGGAACAAATACTTCAGGATGAGGAAGGAATAAGTCCAGCTGGTTGGCTACTTGCATAAGTCTCAGGGGGCCCACTGATTATGAGACAATTTTTTAAATCCCCATTTTCTGCAGGAAGCAATCTAAAATCTTTGTATTTGATTTGAGTTCTCTTTCTAGGGAGAGAATGGTCAGCAGCTGGAAAGTGTAAAGTTAGGCGTTCTAGTTTCCGTCCTGAGAAACCATGACATTCCTTGGCCACCTTCCTGTCCTTTCTCTGGCTCCTTCATTTCACACGGGGCTCAATATATCATCATGGCAAAGCAGGAGAAAGAGGAGCTGGGTACTCCAGCAAGCTCAGACCACAGCAGTGCAGCCAGGGGAGGTCCACAAGCCCAGGATCCACCCAATCTGGGCTTCCTGGCTCTAGGAAAGTCATGTGTCATTTCCAGCATCAAATGAGATGTAGTCAGAAATGTAATTGCTTTTATGGTCAGAAAACTCCTATTGATAGCCATGACAACTGAGTGTTTTAATGCCTACTGATTCCCTTTGATGGAATGGGCTGAGCTTTTTGAACCCTCCTTCCCACCAAATGAAAGTCACCTATGGACTTGCTAGGAGGCAAACTTTCCAATGGGGATGCTTGGTGATGTGCAGACAGACAGCTGCAGAACCTGGGAACTTGGGTGGTTCCAAGACTGCCCCGATTTGAGGCACCCACTTCCCAGAGGGTGGCCAATGGAAGGACTGGCACTGAGCGTGCGGCTCCTTTGGTCCTGGACTCAGATTCTGTTCCAATTCTGTAGGAGTGGGAGGATGGATGAGGTGGAACCTCCCTGGTGTAGAGCCAGTCATAGAAATGCACTAGGCTTGTGATCATTCCCTCTTGGCTCTCGACTGGCAGCCGGGGTACTTTGATTTAGGGGAATGTTTGCTGGGTTCCCATGTGAACAACAGAAGCAGCTAAAATCCATCCAATGTAATATATGTATCATAACCGGCTGTATGTATTTATTATATTTGTAAAGTAAGTTCATAAAAAGTAGTACAAATTGAATTCACATAAGCTGCGTAAAGAACTATTACAAGGAACACACTTATATGCAACCCTGTAGGTAGAAGTTGTGTCGTTTGCTGCTTGAGCTGGTGCCATCAGCATGGCTTCCCGCCTTCTCCTTCCTCTATGCTGGCTGTCACTAGCCCCCACCCGCGGCCTCACAAATGGCACTTGGGAATTTTTTGGGGGGTGGATGGGGGTAGGTAGATGGCAGTTAGAAAAAAAGTCCAATGCTATAATGCTATATTTTGAAAATGAAAACAATAATTCTTAGTGTTTACATATTAGAAAATAAAGTTCCATAAAATCTCCACTCAAAGTTTGGGAAACATTGCTTCATATCTTCCAGGAGTTTTTACTTCCTCCCTGTGATGCCTCCAGGAGCTGAAATACATTTCTAGGGGAGGCCTCCCGGGAAGGTGTCAGGAGTCCCCTTTGGACCCCTCTCCTGTCCTGGGCATTCCTGGTACTGCCAATGGCCTATGGCTGTAGCAACAAGTGTCAGTGATGGACCATGGGTTTTTGATGTCAGACACCCAAACTCCGGAGCTCTGCCTTGCCTCCATGATCTCTCTCTCCTCATCAGAGATTTCTGGGCATGTCCTAAAAAGATTTTATGCTTCTCCCTTCCTGAACACTTCAGACATATTTTGGGCAGGAGAAACCAGATTTCAGTGTCCACGCTGATTTTCTTCCTGCCCATTTTGCTGTGGACCAGAGCCTTGGCTGGGAGGTTATTTCTGCAGCAGCAGCTTCTGTGGCGTTGGTGCCTGCGCTGCAGGGAGACCAGGGTGACTCAGGGGCTGCATTCCCTCCCCTGCCAAACCTGGGTTATGTACATGCTGATCCCTGGGGGCAGGGTTCTCCTTGCCCCTTTCCCTGGCCCCAGCCTTCAGACAGTCCTGGGTGCACGGTGACATTCAGAACCTGCCAGCCCTTGGTAAAGGATTGGGAGGCGGCTCCATTCCACTGTTTCTCCTATGGGGCTGGCTCTGCAGGGGACCCAGTGTTTCTAGTCCAAAGAGTTGGCCCGGCACTTTTGACGGGTTACACTGGGCCAGTCACTCAACAGCTCCGAGCCCCGCCAGCCTTGGCCGTACGTGGGAATGAAACCCCAGTTGATTTTCCTATAAACTGAGCTTCATCCATGTTATAAGCACCTGTGCTGGCTGATAGCAGAAAACCTAATCCAGTCAGTTCTGTATACCTTCCAATCTAAGGTCATTCCAAATCATATTTTCCTCTGCATCTTTTTCTTCCTGGGGTCAATGCTAGGGGCAGGGGCCTTAGCGAGGAGGGGACGCCTGCTCTTGGCCCATGCTGGTGCCAGCTAACATGTGTGATTGTTCCGTCACGGTCTCAGGCCCCTGAGCAAGTTGGCTTTTATGTCTCTGAGAACTTCAGCCTGGAAATGGGGCACACTCGTTTCTACTCTGGATCCCCCAATTTTATTTGGAGTGTCTACCTTTCCCTTATGACCTCTGCCCAAGTGAGCTTGGCTTTTTAGGCTGCAAAGCCAATAACTGGATTTTTTTCTACTTCCTATGCCAACACCCTAAACAGGCAGCTCAAGGGTGCAAATCCATGTCTAGATGACATTTGTTTGGACCACACAGGGTTTTGGGACCCAGAAACTGCTGTCGCTTTCAGGGAGGGCGAGTCCCTGCCATTCGTGGTCCATGTCACTCATCTGTACTATCTTTTTCGGACCCTGTGACCATTTACACTTGTTTCTTCTTGTGGCTGGCTGAATAGCAGCCCCCAAAGATGTCCACATCTGAATCCACAGAACCTGTGAATGTGGACCTTTCATGGTAAGAGGGGCTCTGCAGACATAATTAAGTGAAGGATCTTGAGATGGGGAGGTTATCCTGCGTCAGCCGGGTGAGGCCCGTGTCATCACATGGGTCCACATAGGAGGGAAGCAGAGAGAATTGTCAGAGTGATGCAGAGGAGGAGACTCAACCAGCCATTGCTGGCTTTGAAGATGGAGGAAGGGGCCACAAGCCAAGGAATGCAGGTGGCTTTTAGAAGACAGAAAAGGCAAAGAAATGGATCTTCCTGTTTTGGATTTCTGACTTCCAGAACTGTATGGCAATAAATCCATGTAGTTTTAAGCCACTAAATTTGTGGTGATTTGTTACAGCCACAGTAGGGAACTAGTACACCCCTCCAGAGTCCCCCAGGTCCTCAGCAGGGTAACTTTGCTCCCCCCACTGCCCCAAGACATTTGGCCATGTCTGGAGACATTTCAGTTGTCACAGTTGGATGAGGGGTGCTACTGGCATCTAGTGGGTAGAGGCTAGGGATGTCACTAAACATCTTACAATACCAGGACATCCCTCATCATGAAGAATTATCTGGCCTGAACTGTCCTGCTGAGCCGGACAAACCCTGCCCTACACACTACATAACAGTGCCCTGTAGTTCTCAAATTCTAGGTGTCTGCACGTTCAGTCAAGCTCAACATTGGTTGATTTAGTGGCTTCAGAGCAAGAGGAACGAGCTCAGACGGGGAGGACACGTCGATGAAGGGCTTTTAAACTGATGTTTATTGTGCACTTGCTCCGGGCCGGCTGGGGAACCACACCTAGGAGGGTTCCTGGAACTCTGAGGGCTGGGTCCAACTCAAGGCTACTATGGCCGAGTCTCGCAAGATGACCCAGGAAGTTCAGGCCCGTGCTCAGGTATGCTTCGCACTTGGGACCTTCGGACTGTCCCGACTGGTGAGAAAGTTCTTCCCCCTCACAGGGGAAATCACCGCCTGCTGCTGTCTGGGCTCCCAGAATGGCCCAGGAGGTGCCCCTGGGCACAAGACTCAGACCCGGGAGGCAACATTAGAACCTGTTTTCCTCTAACCGAGTTTAATCAACATTTTGAGCCCCTATTGTGGCTGGTGGCAGAAAAGGGCGATTTTAGAAAAACAGATGCACAGAGAGCCCGGTCGCCCTAAAACTAGTATGCGGGTGCACTCAGCTCGCTCCGGCGTGGTTTTCCGAGGGAAATACCCGCGGCGGCCACATGATGGCAGCCTTGTACAAACCAAAGGTTGCCTGGGCATGCTCCGAGGTCCGCAGCCAAGTCGGTGTCCCCAGGCAGTGGACACGGGCCTGCCTCTCTGCAGAAGCTGAGAATGTCCAGCCCTGGTGGGCGTCTTTAACTGCAGCCAGAAATTCTGCACTTTACAAATGAAAGAAAGAGAAGTGCAGACTGCTCACCGCTGCCTGCTTGTCCGCCTTGATGCAAACACACCTGATATGTTTCAATTTGGAACCAGTCTCACAATTTCTGTGATGTGACAATAGAGATAATACAGTTGAGACTTATTCCTAGTGGGGGAGGGCTCAAGTGTGTTTCTCCCTCTCTCTCTTCTTAAGGAAAAACTGTTTAGCTTTCACTGTGAAGACAGACTCCAAATTTCCCTAAGTTCTTCATTAACCCCACAGACTTGCCAATAAACAAATGAATAAATAAAGACTTCCACTAATTCGCTCAAGTGCACCCTGCCTCCCTTTGCCACTGGTTCAAAGTGGGAGGACGTGAGACTCTTCTGCTCCTGGATCCCTCAGTGGGGGATGGATGTCATGACTGGAGGACAGTGTGTTCTATGCTTGGTGAGTCCTAATCCCTCTTCTAAAACCAGCTCATGCCATTGTCCCTTCCACACTCAGTGGTTCCTTCCACAGGCCAGGTGCTGTGCTCAGGGCTGGGATTTCCTTGTGGGCATGGCAGACGTGGCCTTGCTGTGCTGGAACTCTCTGGCCAGTCAGTGTGAGTAGCAGCCCCTGTAAGAAGCAATAACGGTGGTGGGACTGGGGCACTAGTTTCACCCCGACTTAACAGTCAGCATGTCAGCATTAGAAAGTGCCGTTAGTAAGTGCTGATGAGGAACTGCTTTGGGAGAGTGAACACAGAAGATATCACAGACAATGAGGATAAAAGATGGAGAGAGAATCGTCCTTCCGCAGCCTGTGGCTTCCGAGGACTGGATGCAAGTGCAGCCAGTGAGATGCACAGGGGAGGGGATTTCTGAGGAGGAGGGGGTGCTGCTGAGGGTGAAGGAAGACAGAGAGAGATCTGTGGCAGAGACTGGTGGCATGGTTGGCCACCTTGAGCTGCCGGCATTGTGAGGTCCCTGAAGTCAGGGTCAGGGCTAACAGCCCCCTGCACTGATAGTCAGGCCCTTGTGAATGTCAGTTTTAAGCATGAACAGGCAGGAGGAACCCTGAGGAGAACTTGGACCCTCTCCAGTTCAGTGGCATTTCTGTTGGTGTGGTGTTCCCCATGGAGAAGCCTGGAGTTGGGGTGGGCTGGGCACACACCCAGGTTAGCTTTGTAGCCTGAGTTTCAAGAGACAGCTGTGTAGGGCATGCAGGGGCAGAGCAGGGCATCCCACGCAGCTCTGATGCCTGAGCGGGAACAGGGACCCTCGCCTTTAATTGGGTCATATCTTGCTATATTTCTGCACAGTGCCCCAGCAGTACACTGCCGACACTGCTGTAGTTGGTGTGTATACTTCTAGACCTTTTACATAAAAAGTACACTGTACACCATAGTAGTAATCATATTGTACCCACAATTTACTTCCTGCTTTTTTGGGGGGGCATTATGTGGCTTATTTTACCCCAGTGTTTTTAAGCATCATTCTTATGTCTGCATGAAATCTCATAGAATAGGTGTAACTTGGTTATACAACCACTTTCCTCCTCTTGAATATTTAGGTTTCTTCCTGTTTTTAACTATTATAAAGAAATTTCTGCAAAACGCAGAGATCTTACCCCCTAAATAAGACAAAAGAATGAAGGCAGGGGAAGTATTTTTTGTTAAGGGAGGATTTCCAATATCTCTCAAATCCGCCCCACACAAGACCAGCCTTCCTCGGGCGTCTATGTCCTTGGCACAAGGTCTGTCTTTGAATTGTGTTGACCCCTGTCCCCTCACCCTCCTACTCTGAGTTCTCTTCCAGGTTTAGTTTGGGATAAACCTGGGTGGAAGGGAAGCAGAGCCCCCTCCCCGCCACCAGCATTGGGAGAGGAGCCAGTGCTGCCACCTGGAGCTCAGCTGTGGAGCAGCGCTTAGAAACACGGAGCAGAGGTGTCCACCTGCGAGAAAATGGCAAGTCACCACCTGCTTCGTGGAGGCACGGCTGTGTGTATTGTTTTCTGAGAAATGTGAAACTGAGCCTATATGCATCATCCTGACCGTGTAGTCACACGAGGGCTTCCTCGTCCACAGGATGGAAAATCTTGGAGCTATTGGGATTACTGGGGGCGGGGGATGGTGGTGTTCAGGGCTGCACTGGTGACCCAGGCCTCTGGTTTCCGTTTCTATAGATGACTGGGTTATGGTCCAGCAGGTCAGCTGGGTCATTTCCCAGGTGAGAAAATGTCACAGTGGCTACATGGCCATACTATGAAGACTCTAGATTGTTGCAGACTGAGGGGTTTGTACCCTCTGTCCTCTGAGCTAGGAACCTTAATTAACTCAACTTAATTTGAGGTGGAAATATTCTTGATTGAATAAAAGAGAAAATTGTATGAGGAGTCAGGGGATTGATCCGGCTCCCCTCTGCCCCAGCTGGTAGTGTAAGGTGGGAAGATGCAGACCCTCAGGGCTGGCTTCCTTCTCCTTTCAGTGAGGGGCTCACTCTGGGCGCTCTCTAAGGCCCTTCCTGCTCTTGGAGTTAGTGGCTCCTCTGTCTCTCGATGGAGATTGGCCACCAGCAAAAATGTGAGAAATCATTGGCCAGATAACAGTGGGCAAAGATACAGCTGTGGCTAAACCCAGGAGAGCCTCGCTGCCCGGGACCCATGTGCAAGCTTGGCCTCGTCTGGCCAGAGCACCGAGCCACCAGTAATCATGAAAGAAGTAAATTAGGGATTCCGAGATGACTCAGTGGCCAGGCAAGAAGATGCCAGAAACCACTGCGGATACCGTGGCTGCTGCATAAGACTGCATCACAGCAAGAGTGAGAGGCCAAAGCTGCGGTGGCCAGAACCAGTGGCCTTGTGATGGTGGGCATGGACCAGGCTGTAAACCAGCAGCGCCCTGACCACATTTGGGGTGGGTCATCATGCCCCCAGCTCACAGGAGCCCTGACTTCCCTAACCAGGTGTCAGAGTGCAAGGGAGACTGCAGCAGGCCTGAAAGAAAGTGGGTGACAGAGTAGCCAGTGACCACCTGTGTTCTGGTGGGACCAGGTAGTTCCGATCCCCCAAAGTGAGTCCGAGGATGCTGTCTGGGACGTGAGATGACTTTGAGTGTCTGCAGATGATCGTTATTAAATGTAGTAGTTCTGTGTTGATTTCGAAGTTAGTTTTTATTTGAGGCAAGTGGCACTGATTTTGATGAGCAATTGCCATGTGAGGTTGATGTTTTAAATACATTTTTGTAAGTGTAATAGGTGAGTTGACTTAAGAAAAATAAGTAAGCAATCATACAAGTGGCAAAAATCTCAAAGGTGATATGGAAATGAGTATGTTTGGAAATATCTAAAAAGACCCAGACAGGGAGGAAGTCTCCCAAGCTCATAGCAATGAGCTGACAGCACAGGGCCTCAGTAAAACTTTGTTAGAGATTTTTCGTCCTTCCTGTTTTTTCCCTTCTGCTCTCTTAGGCCTGTGATAATCTTCTCGCCTCATTTCTTGTATTACAAGGAGATTGCAGGAAACGGGAGGTCGGTCCAGTGGCAAAACACATTTGGAGTCTGGATTCGGCTGCCTGTTATGGCTCTGCCACTTTCAAGGCAGTCTGATCTTGGGTGCAAGTTTAACTCTCTCTGAGCCTCGGTCTCCTCATCTGTGAAAAAGGATCATGATATCCTGGTCCCTGGGGTTGTTGGGCTGTTCTGTTAGCAGAGGTAGGTGGAGGCAGCTCAGCCGTTACGTGTGTGCAGTCTACCTCCTCCGTCATCCCTTTTCTCTTCTTCTAGAAATAACCCCTGACTTTCACCTGGGATCCTTCCCTCCATATCTCACCCCATGTGGTTTGAGTGGCGTGACCCAGGCCTACGCCGGTCAAAGTATGGTGTTCCCCTGAACAGGGAGTCGCTCTGGGTGGTGAGATGGCTTGAGCTGGTCCAGACAGAAGGAGTCGCAGATACCTGTAAAGAGGCCGGTAGGCAGTGCACATGGAGAGACGGCTACACGGGAGGGCCAGAAAATGGAATCGGAGCTGGCGGATGGAGAGACACCAGCTCTTAGGGATGAGTTCTTGAATCTAGCTGTGCCTGAAGCCAGTTTACCCCGAGAGTTCTCAGTTGCAAGAGTTAAATTCTTCTTTTGCCTCAGTTAGTTTGAGTTGGGTTTCTGTCCCTTGAACCCAAGAGTCCAGACCAATACATTCTTTCTCTGCAATTTAGTTTGTCTTTTGTAGTAACAGAGGGAAATAGAATGATTACGTGGAACCACAGATGGTCAGAGCTGTACAGGCCTTCAGGATGCCCTACTTATGTCCATTTGCTTGAATCATGACTTTTTGTGGGTACTAGAGACTTTTGCCTTCATAGGCCCCTTCCTCCATAAAAAAATATTAAAAATTATATTTTGTTACTGTGTTGGTATAAAGATGAATATATATATATATATTTTTTGTGTGTGACCAGTAAGGGGATCGCAACCCTTGGCTAGGTGTCGTCCACACCGCGCTCAGCCAGTGAGCGCACAGGTCATCCCTATATAGGATCCGAACCGGTGGCCTCAGCGCTTCCAGCGCCGCACTCTCCAGAGTGAGCCACGGGGTTGGCCCTAAAGATGAATATAATCCAGGACAGATTGTATTTATTTTTCTTCTAATTTTAAAATAAATTAAAATATTTCCTTAGGCCTTAGGCACGGTGCCTATTGTGCTTAATGCGTAAAAACTCTGGGGTGGTAGCTTCTTTGTATACATTTTTGTTGTGGGCATACATTTGTAATAAACAGTTCCTTATTACAGGAAAATCACTTTTCCTATTGATCTAAGATGCATATTAAGAGTCACGTCAGTGAGGCCATTTTCAAGTTAAAAGACCAGATAGAGCAAGGTTGTGTATCCCAGTGGGCGGGGGCTTAGAGCATTGATCATTTCTGATTGGCCGAATACGTTTGTGGTCTGATCAGGCTGAATGTAATGGCTCCGAGGAGCTCAGCACAGTTCTTACTTCTGATTGGCTGAGTACGTTTGTAGTCTAGTCTGGCTGGAATGTGACGGGCAGGTACTAAGAGCCCTGCTCACTTCTGTCTGGCTGAACGCACAGTGGTCTTACTGGCCTAAGTGTCCGCCAGAACCCCACGTGCTCAAAACCGCAGACTGAAGAAACTACCTGCTCATGAAATGCCCATGAAATCACGCTTTTGTACCAGTGCTCAAGCTTCCCATTTGCGTTGAGAAATCGCGAGCATAAAATGCCTCCGGTACAAGCCTTTCTGTAAAGGTGGTGGAAATCCATGATCATCGATCTTGCGGAGGTGACCCACAACCCGCCCTCCGTGAATGTGGGTATTGAGCATCCTGACTTCATCCACCAGCCAGTCAATGCTGAGGTTGGGACCAAGGGCCTTTGCAGGCAAGCCGGGGGCTGGGTCCCACTTCGCCCCCTGCTGGATCCAGCCTGCTAGAGCGTGCGGTGAGGAAGACAGTCCCGATGTTCAGCTCAATCTTATTTTCTCTTCCAGGCCCCCACCCCCAGTCTCTCCAGCTTTTCCTAAAAGAGTTGCAGACTAAGGTCCTGGAACTGTGCTAGTATAACCCACGGGAACTTTCCAAATGTTTAGGAAGAACCAATCCGGCCAAATACTTTATTAATAACAAATAGGGCTTGAGCTTCGGACTTGGCGTCACCAGGACACTTGACAGAAACACAGATCTTCAGGCAGATCAGAGATTCGGGGGTGGCCCGGGAATCCGTGTTTTCACAGCCCCTGGGGCACCCACTGATGCGCGCTCAGGGCTGAGAGCCTGCGTCCTGTTTGGGCCTGTTCCCCAAGAACACAGGCTTTCCCTCCCTTTGGAGGAGGCCTTTCTATGACGGCTTTGCTGACCGGCACGCCCGGCAGACAGTCACCCGGCAGGCCGGCTCTAGCCCAGGCAGACAGACCCCGAGACCCGAGGAGCGGCGCACGGGATCCCACGCGCCCGGGAGTCCCGGGAATCCCGCTCCAGCGACCCCTTTAGGACCCTCGACAGCACCCAAGCCGAATAGGTCAAACCCTGTGAGCATTTTGGCCTTTACTTCTTTTACCGAGATGGCCCCGAAGGCCGTGTTACTGCGCTGTGACCACCGATCGGAGGGACCACGTTTTCCTTGGGCTGGAAGATCCCGGGTCTCGGCGCTCGCATCTCTGCAGACGCCCCCGCGGCCACTAGATGGCGCTGTTGCACTTTCCTGCCGGCTCCGCGGGGCGCGTCGGCGTCTGTCTCCTGGCTTCCCCAGTCCCACCAGAGTCCCCGAAGTGTAATAACAACGCGCCGCTGTGAGCTGAGACCTGTTTCACTAAGATGTCCAGGAAATGATATGCAGCCAGAAGGCTTGACTAGAGGGAGCACTGACTGTGCGACTGTAGCTGGAAAGCCCTTTAGGACTTTGCAAGTCTCCCTCCCCACGCTCTGCATGCTCCCCCCACCCAACCCCAAGCCCCTCGGGGTGGCAGAGTTCCTAATATCAGTCGGGTGGAGAAGCGCTCATAAAAGTGGCGGCAGGCTGTTTTCTCTCACAGGACGTCTCTAATCTGATTGCATCGTTCGTTCTTTTGTGTGTCTGTGCATCATTCAGCAATGACAGGAGCAAGAGGAAAACCACCATGGATTGGCAGGGACCTGCAGAAGGCGCGGGAGTGCACGAACAGTCTGCTGGGTTGGAGGAAATCAGGACAGGGCGTGTGAGGGAGCGGGCCTGTGGGCGTTGTGGGCGAGGCAGGAGGGATAGCAGGGTCAGGCTGCAGCTGGATTTAGGGCCCACTCAGGTTTGAGCTCAGGACAGCCTCAGCCCCTGGGAACACTTAATAGAGTGAGTGCTGGGTAGCCCGGGGGCCATATCCAGCAACCTCCCTACCTACAGGTGCCCTTGGAGGATGAGGATATAATAGTAATAAACATGCCAGCAGCAGCGAGAACTAACTCATTAATCTTCACAGCTCCCCTAGGAGGGAGAGATTGTTGTGTCCCAGTTTACAGGTGGGGAAACAGAGGCACAGGGAGACTGTGTCAGGCAGTACACCTAGAAAGGGCAGAGGCAGAGCTCCAAAACAGGCCTTCTGATTCTGGGGCCTCCTCCGCTCAGAGCTAGCAGTCTCGAGCATCTGCAGCAGAGGTCTCAGGGAGCTGCGATGTCCGACTGAGGGCGCATCCCCGGCCTGCAGTCTCCTTGGGATTCATCTCTCCTTGGGATTCATCTTTCCTCACTGGCTTCCCTGCCAAAGAGGAGCCCCAGGCCATAGTACTCTAGGGTCACACTGTTCCTCTGGAGGCCCCATCTTCTCCCCCAGATCAGCTCTGCAGGCCCTGGCGTGGCCTGAAGAAATCATACTGGCTCCTCAAGGGCAAGGCTTTGATTCTACCTAGGAGGTTTGAAAGAAAGAGCTGAGCCCCCCACCCAGCCACAGAGGATGGACATCACTGAAGCCTGTAGCGTTAGAATCAGGTTCTTCCGAAGAAGAAAAAATGACCAGCCTCGGGGCTGTAAGACCAGGCGAGGGCAGCGGGAAGCCCCTGGATCAGGGCAAGCGGCCAGCTAGAGCCAGATGCATCGTGGAACCAGAGAGGCAGCCCAGCGTGGTGGGGATGAGGTCCAGGTGCAGGACACAGCCGTGTGGAGGGTGCCTTGCGTGTGTCATCTCCGGCACCGGAGCTGTCCTTGCCCCTCTCTCGCTTCATGCTCCAGGGCTAAGGCATTAATAAGACCCCTCAGGGCCACCTCAAAATGCCTTCCTCAGCCCTTGCTTAAGTTGTCCTGGAATATGCTCTAATTCAGGTTTCTGATTTTACTTCCTCAGAGGTCCCGCATTTTACTGTCCTATGTCTTTCTGACCCTCTCCCTTATGGCTTTTGACAGTTTGTGATGTCACATCCACTGGTGCGATTCTCAGTTTGCCCACTGCCTCCTCCTCCTCCAGTCTGAGCTCCCTGAGATGTCAGTTTTGGTCCCCACTGTGCTAGGGCCCAGGCAGCTTCAGCAATGAAGCGGGTTCTTAAGATTGGGACAGGTACTCTCTGCGTCCCCAGCTGGCCCACCCCTGTCCACCACACTTTGCTGCCGGCTGCTGCTGTTCTCGGTAGTGGGAACGTTCTCTGTCTCTGCCCACAGTTACACAAAGATTAGACGCCCGGGGGTCCTGAGGCGGGGGCTGAGGGTCTAGGCCATGCCCCTGCCCACGTGCAGGTGAGCAACGCAGCCAGCTGAGATGCTAGGGGTCCTGAGATGCCGGGGGTCCTGAGATGGCAGCCCAAGGTCAGCCACGCCCCCACCTGCAACCAGATCTTAGAATACATATGTTGTTTCTTTGAGGGGTGTGACTTATCTGCTCATGTCCTTTACCAAACTTCTGCTTATTTTTTTTCCTAATTTTAAGTGTTCTTTTTGGAATTAAAAAAATTAAATTAAAAAAGATCAGATTTAAAAGCAAGCTTTTTAATTTGAAATTAATTACAAATTTAAAAGAGTTGCAAAAATGCTGATAGTATAAGGAGCTCTCCTGGGTGTCCTTTATCTATTTGCTCCACGTGTAATTTTATGTCTGCACCATTAGAGGGTAAGTTACATATATCATGACGCTTTACCCCTGAATACTTCAGTGTGGACTTCCTAAGAGTGACCTTTTGTTGATAATCACAGTGTGGTTATCAGCATCATCAATCTGCATTGATATGATACTTTCATCTCATCTACTATCTGTCTTCCGATTTTGTCACTTGATCTAATAATGTCCTTTGTGACGTGCCCCCCTCCATAGTGCAGGATTCAGTCTAGGGGCAGATACTGCCTTTAGTTGTCATGTCTCTTTAGACCCCTTAATCTGGAAAATTTCCACAGCGTTTCTTTCTTTTATGACCTTAACATTTTGAAGCATAGAATACCTCTTCCCTGTTTTTAAAACAGAATGTTCTTTATTTTGTGCTCGTCTGATGTGTCTTTGTAATTATGCTGGCACACAGCATAGGTGATATTACTCCTTCTCAGGTGCCACATCTGAATGCTGATTTCAGAACCTTCCTCAAGTGCCTTCTCCTAGCTTGAGCTATTTGTTCCTCTTTACTACCACAGGATCTGCAAATGCTGTAACATCAGGAGGTTGCTCTCTTTCAGTGTGGGCTCTGAAAAAAACTTCTTTCTTCTTAGCTCTGGTTGAAAAACCTTAATAAGCCTTTTGGCTTCTAGCAGGAAGGCCGACTTGAGGCATGAGCGATGCTGGTAGTTCCCACACCTCCTAAATGCTGTTTTCTCTGTCCTTACTGCTGGGGCTGCACTATAAAGCCTTCCCCAAAGAGCAGCTGGGGCTGAGCATAATCTACCCTTTACCTCCTTGGTTTTGTTGCATAGTTTTTAAAACACTCCAACGTGTGTTGTGCCCATCAGGGGTTTGGAGGGAACAGGAAGGCTGCCTCGTCCTTTGGGCCACCTCTTTGCACTCAGAGTGCTGCTAAAGTGCTAATGTCTCAAGCAGAGGGTACACTGGAAGCTATTACTGGCCACTGGCTACTGGTGATGACCCAGTAATTGTGCATCGCTGGGGAGCGATGGTGGAGAGATGGACCATAGAGGCACACAAACCCTGGGATTGATAGCACAGTGACACCCTCATAGGTGTCCTTTTCTTCACGGTCCTCACCAGACCCAGAGAAGAAAAGAGATTCATCTTTTGTGATGCCTTAAAGTGTGCATTGGAAAGGCAGCCTGAGGAAGAGGAAAGAGAACCAGAGTTTGAGTCCTGGGGTCAAATCTTGGCTCTCCCTCTGATTAACATGGGCTTTAACTGCTCTCGAGCCTCTTCTGTGTTCAAAGTCTGTAGCGATGATAGAAGAGGTAATGTATGTACTGGGCATCGTGTTTGCACACAGCTGGTGCTTCCAAAGGGCAATGTCCTCACCCCTCCCACCTCCTGGCTGCCTTTCCTGCTCCCCACAGCATGAAGATGGGGTGAACCTAACAGAAGGCAGAGGGGCTGGATGTGCCGCCATGACCCAGGCCCAGATGGGTGTGGGCATCTACAAATGCCAACTGCCTTGGCCTTTTTGACAAGTTTTGCAGGTTTGGCGTTGTTGAAAGTACACTCGGGATTTGTTTTAATCAGGTATGATAAGACATGCAGACACCAAAATGACTGTCATAGAGAAACAGCTTGTGCTACTCACGGTTTCCTACCAACAGGAGGCATGGCACTTCTCACAGGGCCACCTGGGGGAGCACCAGGGTTGGCCAGGAGGGGATGGGGGTGGGGAACGTGGGCAAGAGCCTTTACTGTGGTTTCTGCAGGAAGGAAGGGGTGAGGCAGGGTAAGCAGGCTGGTTTGAGTAATTTCAGCAGGCTCTGGGGCATTGGGGTGTTCCTGGTACCTGGCCCTGGGGTAATTAGGGTAGGGGCTAGTGGCCTAAGAGGGTGAGAGCCCAATAGCGAAGCTAGTTGGAGGTGTGGGTATGAGCTCTGGATTGGTTGGCGTGCATTTGAAAAACACGCTAGCTTGGGGCTGGAGGGCCAGTTGTTGATTATCTCTAGGAATTAGCTGTTTCTGGGAGGGGCTGCCCCTCAGAGTCGGCAAAGCCCCAGATATCACAGCGTCAGAAAAGAGAAAATAAAAGACACGGTCAATGCAGGCACTTTCCATCCTCAGAAAGGAGAGGGAAGTCTAACTCTGGGGATCCCCTACGCAAGGCTTCTCTCCAGTCCCTTGAGGCCATGGCTTGCATTTAAAGTCTTCTAGGATGCATGCTTCACTCGCACAAATGTACACCTTCTGATGTACATGACCGCAGAAAGGCCAGACTTCTCACTGGAGTGGAGACTTCCAGCCTCACACGCAGCTCGGCAGGAAGAGCAGTGCCCGCACACACCTTGTTGACGGCCTCTCCTCCATCTGGTTCTTGCTCAGTGGACAACCAGGGTGGTCACCAGGAGATGCCTGCCTGGGGTGGGCTGGGGGCTCCCAGGAAAAGGACTGACCCCTCGGGAAGAGGTTGGCATGCTGGCTTGGTGTGCCATTGTGTTTCTCTGGGGTTGTGTTCTCTCAGGTGGCCACTGGGAAGGACAAGTTAAACACTGCACAGACCACTCTGGAACGTAAGGGTTCAGAACCCACCAGGTTTTGTTTGCAGCTGGGAATGAAACCATCCAGGCCACCAGCTCCAGCAGCGAGCAGTGGAGTCAAGTGGCCCTGCAGATTAGTTCCCGTGTGTGTGCACGTGAGCGTGTGTGCCCATGTGTGCGTGTACACGTGTGGGCTGTGGGGTGTGTGAGTGCCAGGGATGGGGTGAAGGTCACCGTGAAAGGCCACTTGTGGGCCACAGCAAGTGCGGCTCGGGTGGAGAAGGAAGAAAGACCACCTTTCTCATGGAAAGTTGGGGGCCACTGGTCAGGAGTGATGTTGCCTGATGTGCTAGGAGGGGTGACCCCTGGGCTTGGACAGGAGCATTTTGGAAGGACACTAAAACTCTTTGACAGAGAAGGTACAGCACACAGATCGAGCTCAAATGAGTAATGTCCCTTCATCCAGGCTTTGAGTCTTTTCAGAGAATGGTTTTTCCATTCTTCCCTTCTTTCCTGACCTGCTGTGAGTCAGTCACTGTGTTTTAGGCATTGGAGACAAAACAATGAACAAGAGAAGGCCCAGTGCCTGCCTGTGTGGAGTTCATATTGTGGACCAGGCTGCTGCAACCTCAGCATTGTGAGCATGCGGGGCTGGATACTTCTTTGTTGGGAGGGGCTGTCCTGAGCATTATGAGGTGTTTAGTGGCAACCCTGACCTCTACCTATGAGAAGCCAGTACCACCTTCTCCCTCTCCAGTTTTTGATGTCTGCAGACATTGCCCGATGTTCCCTGGGTGTCACCATCTCCCTGGTTGAGACCCCTGATCCGGTGGGGGAGACAGACCATGTAGCATGGTCTCAGAGCCTAGATGGGTGCACTCAGGGGTCCTCTGCCCACAGAGTCTGGGCCAGCGGAACCTGCAGTAGGTGTTTAGTACATGCTTGTTGAGAAAGCAATTGACCGCAGACCCCCAAATAAAGCCCAGTCAAGAGAGGAGCTGTCCTAACATCATGGAGGACTGTCATGGATGCTCTTCACTGGCACCATCCAGTGAGTAGGTGGAGGTGTCTGTAAAAAGATAAAGAATACAATGACCTTCTCTGTTTTCTCTCTTAGCCTTTCTTCACCTGGAAATAACTGCAGTGTAGGAGAGTGAGTTCATTTGGCGCCAGGCTCACAACCAAAGTTTTTTTACTTTTCGAGTAAACCTTGAATTCCCTTAGTGTTTCTGTGGCCCCTTAATGGGGAGGCAGAGAAGAGGGTGCAAGTGGCTTTCTTTGTGTCCGATCCAGGGGGCCAGTCTCAGCCTTTGCCAGATATTTGTCTGTATCTGATGCTCGGTGAAGGCATATACATCTGCTGCCCGTGACATCCAGCAGAAGGTATCAGATGGCTCGAGAACCCATTACACCCCCTGTTTGTGCCTCCTGGTCCAGCTGAGCTCCTTTCTCTCTGCTCAGCTCCAGAGTGTTGACGGGTCAATCAATATGGCTCCTGCAATCTTGTCTCAGCTGGGAATTCTGCTGGGGCAGCTGCGTGCCGTATGCATGCGTGCATGTGAGCTGGCTCCTTGGTTGACACATACTTGTTTAAAGTGCTACAAGATGCTGCTGGAAAGGATTCTATCATGCTCGTTTGACTGTTGAAAAAGGCCACGTCTGAGCATTTAGTTCCTCAAATACTCAGTGATAAATACAAGCATTTTAGAAAACAAAACATCAAAATGGAAACTTTTACTGTAAAAAGACATGCTTTAGCCATTTCAATAACAGAAATGACAAGACTGGAAACTCCCTTAAGTGAGATAATGCTGTTTTTGAGAACATGATTCAAAAGGTAATCTGTTCTAAATAACAAAACTAACCATGGTGACAATGATTTTGTGTGTGAAGACAGTGACAGATACACATAATTCCATTTACAAAGGCATTTAGGCTGCTCTCAGTCACTCAGGCTCCAAACCTTGGAATAATCTTTGCAATCTTTCTTTCATACAGATCTCATGGTCAACCAGTTGGCAGGATCCCTGAAGTTTCCATCTTTCATCAGACATGGGTGTTTCCCTCATTTCAGTTCCTATCACCCAAATTCAGCCCCTCATGCGTCTTCTCTAAACTTTGGCATGGGCTGTCTAAAAAGTCTCCTTCCTCCCTTCATTTTATCATTCATCTTCCAACTATTTCCTGGGCTTCTCATTGGGTTAGTTATCTATTGCCGTGTAACAAATTAGCCCAACACATATTGGCTAAAAACAGCAAACATTTATTATGTCACACGGTTTCTGAGGGTCAGGAACTTCGAACATCTTTGCCAGCAGTTCTGGCTCAGGGTCTGTCATTGAGGTTTTAGTCAAGTTGTCAGCTGGAGCTGCAGTCATCTGAAGGCTTGACTGGGGTTGGAGTCTCCACTTCCAAGATGGCGCATGCACACGGCTGTTGGAAGGAGGCCTCAGTTCTGCTCTAGTTTTTGATAGGAGACCTCAGTTTCTCATCACATGAGTCTCTCCACAGTGCTGTTTGAGTGCCCTCATGACGTGGCGGCTGGCTTCCCCCAGAGTAGATCACCCACAGGAACAGCAAGGAGGAGGGTGCGGTGCCTTTTATGACCTGGTCTTGGGGGCCAGACACCATTTCTTCCCGATATTCTGTTTTTTTGAAGCCAGCCCATGCTTTAGTTTAAGTGAGGGGAATTAGGTCCCACCTTTTGAAGGGTGCAGTGTTGAAGAATTTGTGGACTTATTTTTAAATGATTGCTTCCATGATGTAGATGCTGCTATCTGTGCTTTCAGGGAGTTTCATTCTATCTTCCGGTCTACCTGGGAGACTCACCCTGTGCTTGCCCATCCTTGAGCCTCCACTGATTCCTGTTGCCCTCTGACCTCCTGCCTCTCCCTTACCTCTGTTTTTAATCACCAAGCCCTGCTGACTGTACTTTCTCAATTATTTCACAAATAGATCTCCCCCTCTTTAGGGTAGAAACATGGTCTCTCACCAGGAGTCCTGCAAGAGCAACAGCTCCCCTCTGGGCTCTCTTTGCATCCTTGTCTACTTCCTTACCAGTTTCTGGAGACACAGTTGCCCTGGGATCCATCTAAAGTGAAAATCTGACCATGTTCACTCTTCGCTTAAAGTCCTTCCCTGGTTTTGCACCAATGACTGGATAAAGTCCAGCTTCCTTCAGTGCTACCCAAACCCTCTGACTGGCCCCCAGCCTGCTGTGCCTCTCAAGACTCCCACATCTTGTTCTTGCAGCAGCACACCCACATCAGCTGGTTTCCACTTCTGTGCCTTGCTCATGTTTCCCTTTGGCAGGTGGAATGAAGAACTGGTGAGAAAGGAGGCAGCTCAATAGGGGCCCATGTGAATGTGAGCCCCAAGAGCCCAAAGATATCTTGCGGAGCACTGAACTTTCCACCTGGCAAGGAAAGGGGGTCCCCAATCAATTTTATGTAGGCCTCAAAGGACGGGGTCACATATAGATTCTGAAACTAAGGGGCTAATTAAACTCCCTAATGATCTTGACCTGGAAAACGAGGTCCTTTCCTGAGTCCCCTGTAAGCCTGGCAGAGTTAGGAGGTATTACTGCTCTTCATAACTCACAGCCATACCTGGCAGAGTAATAGGCCCAGAGGAATTTCTGCTTCTTTGTGCATTTTAAAACTCACTTCTGAATTAGGGAAAGAAGCACTTTCTCACCCCTGTGCAAGAATCCATATTTTTAAAATGGTTTTTCCCTATTCTTGCCTAACACAGGCAATATCGTGCTATGATGTGGTGCTCAATTAATTGGAATACAGTTGACTTTTAAAGAGAGCAGTAAAGAAACTATGAGCCCCCATGCATTTTGTGGAATTTGAAACAAAGCTATTTTCTGCAATGAGCACCCCCCTGTCCCCAAGTGTGTTTTCTTAAGTGTGATAGCTTAGTTTGATTCCTTTGTCTTCCAGTCATTCTTGTGGGCACCACTGTCCAGGGCTGGTTTGGATAGAGCTTATTGGATGTCTTCTTTTCTTGTTGTGCATGATGTTCATTAGTGCTATTTGCCAAATATTTCTTTCTTCCCACTCTGGTCACATGCCGGGATTGCTCTTCCCGGCCCCCTTATGGTTGTGTCACTCACAGACTGGGCATTTAATTGCCAATATGGGATCCTCTATAGATCGCTCTTCCCCACCACTGGTGATTGGCACCATTTGAGATGGTAATTGCTCATTAAGCCTGGATCTCCAAGTACATCCCCCTTGCTGACCAGCAAAGGACATGCAACATGATTTTTGACCCATTGAGATTTTGGAATATTTTGTTACTGCAGCACAACCTAGAGTATTCTGACTGATACAGTGTTGGCGTTTTTGGCAACTTAATATTTACCATAATTTCACTTACACAGAGGTAGTCTTTACCTTTCCTGGTTTATCACATTTCTTGAGGGAGTTTTCAGTGATGGCCTATTGGAAGGTCAGAATTTATTATCCTTTTCAAAGTTGAGAAGAGGGGAGCTGTGGTCTAATATTTCTGGGAACTCAGTCCAGTGGTCTGCTATCTTAGAATGTCCTCAGCATACTTTATGTGGTTAACACTTCCTGGCTTAAAAACAGGTACCCAGTTTTGACCATGACACTTTATCACAGGGCTTGGTTAATATTGACAATGCATACGATTTGTTGAATGCCATCTATTTGCCAGGCACTAAGTATACCTTATCTCTACCTATTACTACAACTCTATAAGGTAGGCCATATTATTCCCATTTCTCAGATGATATAACTGAGGGACAAAGAGGCTAAATAGCTTGCCGAAACTGATTCCGCTAGTGCAGCCAAGAGTTGGAGCCAGCTCTGGGTATAAAAGTTTATATTCTTTTTATTGCACTTAGCCAATTCTCCTTTGCAAATTTTAGATAAGGGATGAAAAGTGTCCCTTTCCTTGGAGATATTATCCTTGAGGATATTAGCACCTTCATATTCTCTATTTGGTTGGATGCCACATTTTCATTCCTTTTCAATCATTCATAAATTTATTCACTCATTTATCAATTCACTCATTCATTCTTTCAATTACTCATTCACAAATTCACGTATTAATTCATACAATTACTCATTCACAAATTCACTCACTCGTAAATTCATTCACTCATACAGCTGGCTTTGTTGAGAAACTATCTGGTGCCTGGTTTCATTTGGGGCTGGGATTTAGATGCGAACCAGTTATGATTCCTGCCTTCAACCTGAATGGACTCACAGCCTTGGGGGGTTAGATATATATATGTGTACACACACACACACACACACACACACACACACACACACACACACACGTTGGGGGGTTAGATATATATATGTGTACACACACACACACACACACACACACACACACACGTTGGGGGGTTAGATATATATATGTGTACACACACACACACACACACACACACACACGTTGGGGGGTTAGATATATATATGTGTACACACACACACACACACACACACACACACACACACACACACACACACACACACACACGTTGTTACAGGTATGTCCAGAGAAGTGTGGGCACACTGAGCAGGTGACTCCTGACAGGGTGTGGAGTTGTATCAGGGCTGGCTTCCTGGAGGAGATGGCAGTAGAGATAATTTTAGTTTTAGAGGTTTTTATCTTCTGTTTCTCTTCGAGAGTCTTTCAAAACCTCCCACTCCATTCCACCAGATCCACAACCTGAGGGTCAATGTCCTTATCACTAGCGGTGATCCTTCTGTTTCTGAAGGGCACAGTATCAATGCTTCTGTATTCCGTCCTCTACCCCTGGCAGGTACTCACCCTCCATACTGTTCTCCCATCCCAGCTGCTGTGTTAGCATTTCCCACATCTCTTACCTGGAAGGTAACAGTCTCTCCTAAAGAGTGGTGGGATAGAATCCTAGCTCCTTGGGAGCATGAATAGATTTTCCCCAAGTTTGGCCTGTCACGTGCTCTTAATGGCTTGGGGTTGGTTGCAGAACCATCCAGCAGGAAAAGATGAAAAGAACCCTTTGATTATGCTCTCCTAAGATGGCTGGGGTAATTTGAGCAGAAATGTTTTTGCAGCTCTGGGGAAAAAAAAATGTAATTCTCGTGTATGAAAAGCATGAACCAGAGTTGCCGTGTTCGCTTCTTGTTTTTAAAGCCCCCACAGGCCAAGTCACATATCTGGGTCAGAGGGTCTATTGATTACCTGTCAGGTCCTGAGGTGTGGGTGATCAATAATACTAACCTACAGGAAAGGTGGCCTTGAATGCAGAAATCCCATCACGGTGACCATCTGTTTCTTCTGGTCTGTGAGTGCTTTGCAGGGAAGAAAAACTCTCTAAACCATAGCCCCAAATGCCCTAAGTCCTAACAATGTTCCTACAAGCCAAGGCTTTGGAAATGCCCCCTCCAAAGGAACCAAAGGCAGATTGTTAGCTGGGTCTCTCAGTTCTCAAGCAGCCATGGGGCAGGCAGGGAGGCAGGGAAGACACGAATCAAGGGCATTGCAATGGGAGGATTCCTGAGGAATATAGACAGAGAGTGATTTTGCCAGCAGGTCCCTAGGACCATGACCTTGACCTGTTATTAATGTTTAATCAGATGCTTAGAGCAAAGCACTTTACAAAAATCCTGAAAATCCATAAGACTGATGAAGGGCCCTGTGATGGAGGAAGCTGGCTGTGCCTGGATCAGTGAATGAAACTCCCCTCATGAATCACTCTTTCTGGAGTGAGGTGCCACACATGGCATGTGCCAGCTTCTTACTATGTGCCTATCACAGGGGTCTGGTTCAAGGTTTGTGTTGAGACAGGTTGATGTCCTTGGAGCTGCAGTGGCTCTGGGAGCCACCTACCCAGCATCCAGTTCCCCCTTCTTCTTTCTAAGGGCCCCCAATTTTATTAATCCCCGCCTCCATGGTACAGCCATGGGAGGCAGGAAATGTGGCTGGGGAATCAGCATGTGGGAGTCCCCTGGTGACTAGGCTGAGTTGAAGGGTGGGCATTGGACCTACTTTGGCCCAATCAGAAAACTACTGGAGGCCACTGATGTGGGAGCAGTTCTCTCTCCTGCAGGGTAAGGACAATCTATCTTCCGGACCACCTGGATGACTTGGCTCACCTGTTGGATGGAATGCTGCTGCTGCTGTTGCAGCATCTTTGGACCTCCAGTGGATGAGGGATTAGGTAAAGTTAAGACTGTGGATGGCAGAGTACAATCCTTGAAGACACCATTGAGTTGACAAATCAATGTTCTGTCCACACTCCCTTTCATAGGAAGTAATTAATGCCCATGTTTTAAAACCGGTTTGAATCTGGGTCGTCTGTTGCTTGCAGTTGAAAACATCCAAACTGGGCAGTGGCAGATAACATGGATGGAAGCTGTCAACCTGGAATGATGCTGGCTGACATTCTCAAACCCACGGTCTGGGCCACTGGTGTGGGAAGGAGTTTGAATGACAGAGTCTGAAAAGAAAAGCCCTGTGTTGACCACAGTAAAGCCCATAGGGTTAGTCCCCTCTCTCCTGATGGAGGGTCTTGGTGGGCAGCATCCAGTAGGAAAGGAGCATGCGTGTCGGATGCCACAGACCTGGACAGGCAAGTTGCTAGATAGTCAAGAGCCATCAATAGTACCAGTTCTACTTGGGTGACATGCTTTAATGATTTGTTATGAGCATGTGACTGATGGAAATTACCGTCAACGGTGCTTTAAAATGGTTTCTTCTCTGAAAAATAGCAAAACCTCAGATAGTCAGAGATCAAGCTCCGGCACCTTCAGGTATTCAGAAGAGTTCCACACCTGGAAGCTCAGGAGAGAAGAAGAGGTATCACAGCGGGTGAAGGAAGGAAGGAATGATCCCCAACAACCTACCATCCACCCACCTCACAATCGTCAGTTTGAATCACAGACTTTCAGCCCCAGGCCTACAGAAAGTAGAATCGCCTGGGAAGGGGCTCAAGGTTCTGTATTTTCAACAAGTGTTCCCAGGAGATTATTGGTTTTTTTTAGCTGAAGTCTTTGAACTATTGCTTTGAGGACTCAGCAGTGGTGGGAGCAGCCAGGAAGATGACAGGATTCTGTCCAGAGGAGGGGAGTATTCAAACTGATGGAGGGATTAACTGTGTGAGTGTGTGCGTATGTGCACGTCTGTGCATATGTGCATATGTGAGTGTGTGTATGTGTATATGTGCATGCTGAGTGTGTGCATATGCATGTTTGAGTGTGTGCACATCTGGATGTGTGAGCGTGTGCATGTGCATATGTGTATATGAGTGTGCGTTAACTGTATATGTGCATGTGCGTGTGTACATGTGTGATGTGGCTGGAGACAGGGAGGGCTGAGGGGGAAAATGGCAGAAGTCTGGCAATGTGAAGCAGCAACAACCAAGGCAGCATCACCTGCTGAGAAATGAAGAGCACCAGGTGGGCCAGGGCATGGGGGTGGGAGATGGTGGCAGGAGGTCCTCTGGCAGGGAAGGGGCCTCACGACCCCACACACTGTCTCCTGGACTCCTGACAGTTCCCCTGGTGGGAGAGACATTATCCTTTTCCTTGTTTGGGTGAGGAAATGGAAACTTCTAGGCTTCCAGTGAGTGGTCCTGGTGAGTGATGAGTAGCGTGGGGAAAGGGGAGGCGGGTGGCAGGCGCAGTGCGTCTCACCTGCCCTTCTCCCCATGGGCAATTGCTGTGTCCTGGCCAGCCTTCCCTTGTCTACCTGGATGTCCTTGTCCTTCCGGGCTCGTCAGTGGCTACCTCTAGAAAGCCCTTCCAGTCCTTTCCCAAGGTCCAGGCTGGAGCTCTTCTCTGCGTCAGGAGCACCCAGGCACCCTCTATCCTTGTCCCCCTGCCTTGTTTTGTCACTTCCCCTTTACCGCTGGGCCTTTCTGGAGACTTCCTGATGGCTGAAGACAGAGTTATGTCTGCTCATCCTTATGCTGGGGCCCTTACTGAATAGGGACTGTGTGCACCAATTGTGGTCTGGAATTGGGAGAGGCAAACAGTAGCAGCTCTTTGCCCTGATGTTGTAGGTGTGCGCTCTTGAGAGCTGTGTTTGTGTGTGTGTGTGTGTGTGTGTGTGTGTGTGTGTGTGTGTGTGTGTGTGTGTGTGAGAGAGAGAGAGAGAGAGAGAGAGAGATGGTGTCCTCTATTCTGCACTGTGTTCTCCATATTGTAGTCACAGCATCATCTACAATATCTGCACTGGGGCTCAAGCATGTCCCAATTCCAAAAGACTTGGGGTTGCCCTTGAAGGTCACAGGAAAAGTTAATGACCAGCAGCAACAGGAGTTGGGGGAGTAGAAGCAGTGCCCTGCTGGGGGCAGCCAGGTGCAGTCTCCACGGCAGTGGTATCACTAGTAGAAGATCTGCCCCAACTCTGTGATCCTGAGCTGTCCCAGTGAAGCCCAAGTTCAAGTCTAAGCAGTCACTTGGGGCAGAGTTCTGTGGGGTGAGGATGGGGCTCAAGCAGGCTGGGATCTGCCCTGGCCTCGGGCTCTGTGGCCTCGCTGTCCCTTGTTCTTCTCCAAATGGAGCTTCTACTGGGCATGGCTGGCCTTGGGGGGTGCCCAGGAGCTCTGGCAGACCATGCAGTCCAGACTGCATGGTGCCTTTCCCCTCAATTTTTTTATTATGGTAAAATCCACATCCCATAAAATTTACCACCTTAACCTTTTTTAAATGTACCATTTGGTGGCATTAAGTACATTCACATTGTTGTGCAACTGTCACCACCGCCCATCTCCAGAACTTTTTCATCTTGTAAAACTGACACTTTTTGCCCATTAAACACTACCTCCCCATCCCCTCACTCCAGCCCCTGGCAACCAACATTCTACTTTCTGTCTGTGAATTTGATGACTCTAGGAACCTCATGGTAAGTGGAATCACACAGTATTTGTCCTTTTGTGGACAGATGGCTTATTTCACTCAACATAAAGTCCTTGAGATTGATCCACGTTGTAGCATGTGTCAGAATCTCCTTCCTTTTTAAGACTGAACAATACTCCATTGTGTGCATGTACCACACTCTGTTTATCCAATCACTCACTGATGGGTACTTGGGTTGTCTGGTGCATTTTTAGTGTTTCCTTCACCAAATAATTAAATGAGAGGTCAGAGTCCACATTCTGAGTTTTCTGTGCTTTGTCTCATTGAATCATTTCTCTGGAATCATATTCGAAGGTTGATTTTACCTCTCTGTGAGGAAAGGGCTTGGGAGGCAGAAAACCCCAAACCAAACCAAAACAAACACCTCTCTGATGTAATCTCTGTGTGTCTCTGATGTAACCCACGGGCACGCTGTGTGAGCTGGAATCCTGGACTTCCCTTGGGGAAGACAGTGAGTGGGCATCTCAGGTTGAAGTGTCTCAGGTGTCTGTTCAGGGGTGGGCAGGTTTCTGCACTAACCTCTGTGTATTCTGTGTATTCGTTACATGCACCAGCAGGTGTGGGGCAGCGGATGGTTGATGAAGTGGAGGGGGCAGTGGGTGGGCCAGCCTAGCACTGAAAGTGTGACCTCAGGAAGAGGACTTTACCTCTTGGAGCCTCCGTTCATTGGTGATCCCCGGGAGGTGACCCTGAGAAACCAACGAGATAGCACAGTGTCCAACCAAGAGTAAGTGCTCGGTAGGTGCTGGTTTCCTTCTCTAGTACTCTCCTAGTTTGTGGTCATGAAGTTAAGAAAAAATTACCTGATTTTTGGGGAATTAAACGTATAATGACACATTGGACATTGTCACACTGGCCAGTCTGCTCCCCACTCCCCACCCCACTCCCCCACTCACCAAGCATTCAGAGTCACCTGTGACTCATTCTTAATTTCATTATTCAGGGGTGCAATGAGGTCCCAAGCAGCTAAATGTTGTGGCATTGGAAGCAAAACTTACAACCCTGAGTCTGGTTGGATGAGAGGACTGTGGGATCTGCAGGGCACCCACCTTAAAGACCTGCAAGGATTAATCTTGACAAACAAATATCACTAACGATGGCCTAGGAGTTCAATGTTGTTGGTTGATTAGATTCAGTTAATACTTTGGACCAATAGCCTTGCTGATTTCACTGTTGGATCTGAAGAAGCATTTGTGTAGTTTATAATAGTTCTGGTCACCTTGGAAGTTTCCTTGTGCTGACCCTGTGGAGACAGGGCTCCATCTCAACACAGAGGGACATACCCCAGAGTAAGTGGGAGAAAAACGTGGAAAGCACCAGCAGATTGAGCACGTGTCCTAGCTGCAATCCCAGCTCACGGCGGGTGCAGTCTGGCACCCAGGGCTCAAGAGTGTGTCTGGGGGTTCATCTGTACACTTCCTCCTCACTGGCCCTGCCTCCATCCCCAGCCCCCCTCCCTACCTGGTTCGGTCCTTTTCTTTAGAGCTTGGGTCCACCCATGTAGAAACAAGAACACTATGACTAATTATAAAATCATTATATGATTAAATTCAATTAACTTCAAATAACCCTTGAAATTTGCTTAATGTCAACTCTTGGCCCTGCTTGAACTGCTAAATATTGCTTTCCTTTCAAATTCTGATGGGAAGGGCTTATTACGGTGTGGTACCTGGCACTCTGTGGGGGCACATGTTGTGGCTTGGAAATGATGGCCCAGTGCCAGGGGTCCTGGGTGCAGGTGATGGGGAGGCTTGGGGAGACAGTGGAGATGGAATCGTGGGACCCCCACCTCTGCTGGGCATCAGTCCACAAATTGCTGGTGGGAACTCTCAGGGGCCTTTCACTTGGGTTCTGACAAGTTTGCTCAAACTTTTGACTTTGGCCTGGATGGTGTGCCCCTAAAATTTATATAATGAAACCCTAACCCCCAGTCTCTCAGACTCTGGCTGTATTTGGAGATAGGGCCTTTAAAAAGGTCATTAAGATTAAACGAGGTCATAAGGGTGGGCCCTAATGCAATATGACTGGTGTCCTTAGGAGAGAAGGAGACTTGGACACATGCACATATAGGGAGATGAGCATGTGGAGACACAGGGAGAAGACGGCCATCTACAAGCCAAGGAGAGAGGTCTCTGAAGGAACCAATCCTGCCAACTCCTTGATCTTGAACTTCTGACCTTCAGAACTGTGAAAAAGTCAATTTCTGCTGTTGAAGCCACACAGTTTGTGGTACTTTACTAAAGCATATGGCAGAGGTGGGAGGCAGGCACCTCTCAGACCAACTTTGAACAGAAAGATGAAGGACTAGAAAGCCGTCGGTGCTTCCAGGAATGTCAGTGCAGACCATGTGCTGGAGAAATGCAGAACTGACTTGAGGTGCAGTGCCCTGGTTTCCCAAGGTGACGTGGGGTGATGAGTGTCCACCTTGTAGACTTGTGAGGATGAACTAGATTCACTAAATTTATAACTGCCTGGCAAAGAGGGAGCACTGGGTGAGCGCCAGCCATTGCACTTGTTTTCTCTTGCTGGGTAACAAATGAACTCATGCTTGGTGGCTTTAAACGACCTTTTATTAGCTCACTGTTCTGTGAGCCAGCAGTCTGGGTGTGGTGTGACTGGATGCTCTGCTCAGGGGGTCGGCCAGACTGCCTTCCACACTGGGGAAAGATTGGCTTCTGTGCTTGGTCTGCTTTTTGCTGGTCTTCAGCCTGAGGCTGCTCTCATCTCAGCTCCTAGAGGTCACCCGTGTTCCTTGCCATGTGGTCCGCTCCCTGTTTAAAGCCAGCCATGGAGAACTTACCTTGCATTGAATTCCTCTCATGCTTTAAATCTCTTTTGCAGCTGGAAAGTTTCTAATAGCACCACCTAAAGGATGGGATTTGTGTGCTGTGCTTGGACCTCAGGGGTTCTGGGTGCTGCTTCTGCTGGAGTCCACAGAAGTCCCTCACCTGGTTCTTCAAAAACATGTGTGCCCAGCCCTTGGTGGCTGAGACCTTCGATGTTTTTGCACTGACGGGAACAGTCCACCCTCACCGTGCTCCTGGGCAGCTGAGCCAGGGGGATGCATTGATGAGTTTTGTGATGGTGAACTGTATGTGTCAGCTTGGAGAGAGTTTTGGATAGATGACATTTAGACTGGTGAACTGGGTAAAGCAGACCAGCGTCCATAATGTCGGTGGGCCTCATCCAATCAGTTGAATGTGTGAATAGAACAAAAAGACCAGCCTCCCTGAGGCAGAGGGGATTCTCCAGCAGATGACCTTCAGACTTCATCTGCACCATCGGCTCCTGGGTCTCCACCTGCCAGCCCCCACTATGGGTTTGGGCTTGCCAGTCTCAATAATCCCATGAGCCAATTTCCCATGATAAATCTCTTTCTCCAAACACACAATTCCTCTTGGTTTTGTTTCTCTGAAAAACCCTGACTAATGAAGGACTTCCCCCATGTCTGCTCTTTCCTCTCTCCAGATCAGTGGCGTCACCCTCTCTACCTCCAAGGCCGGAGAGCTTGTGGCTGTGCTTCTCTGTCACTCCTGCTGATAGCCCGTCAGTCACCAGGTGCTGTGGGGCCTACTTTTGCATGCCTCTGTTTGCACTTCTGTTCCTCAGGTCTTAATAGCTTTTTGGTTAAAGAATTTTTAAAGCTGCTTTACTGATCTCCTCACTTTCAGTTGAACCCTCTCATTCTTTCCAGGGAGATCTTCCCCGAACATGGCTTGCTCCTGCTATTTCTCTGCTTAAATCATTTCACATTCTGGCTACAAATTACCATTCCAGTTTCTTTCCATGAACTTCTCCCTTGCCCACCCCTGATTTATTTAACCCTGTTCATCCTCAGGACCTCCTTCAAGGGCCACCTCCCCAGTCTTTTCCAGTCTTCTCTCGTTGTTTTTATAAACATGCATAACTTGGGGATGGGATCAAAATGTGACTTGATTTTCTGTTCTCTGTCCCTTCTCCATGGAGACTTTTCCACTGTGCCTATACTCTGTGACCAAGCAGATCACTCTGAGGTAATAGAAGGTCCTGTAGCTTCTACAGCAAATGCAGTCTCCATCAGGAACGAAGATGCCTAGTTTTGTGTAATATTTGACACTCAATACTCTGAATCCAATTAAGGTTAAAGCTTCTCTGTTCCTCTGCCTGGGGCGAGCTGTCTGCCCCATGGGAGGCACAGGGTCAGTTTATTGGCATTGTCTGCTCCTCCCACAGCTCACTAGTTCTGGCTTCTGTCTCCTGAAGGCTAGGGCATCGGGAGGGAGAGGGGAAAAGAGGTAAGAAAAGTTTTACTGTATGTCTTAGCTCAGTCTGCTGTAATAGAATACTGCAGCCTGGGTGGCTAAACACCAGACCTTTATTTCTCACAGTTCTAGAGGCTGTGAAGTCCCAGGTCAAGGTGCCAGCATGGTTGGGTTCTGGTGAGGGCTCTCTCCTTGGGGTGCTGACACCTGCCTTCTTGCTGTGTGCTCACATGGTGGAAAGAGACAGAGATCTCTGGTGTTTCTTCTTATAAGGACACTAATCCCATCACGAGGGCCCCACCCTCATTATATCATCAAAACTTAATTATCTACCAAAAGCCCCTTCTTCAAATTTTGTCCCATTGGGGGTTTGGGCTTCAACATATGCATTCCAGGGTAGAGTGGGTGCAGTTCAGCTCACAGCACTGACACAAGCCACTGTGAAATGCTACAGGTTGAGCATTCCTAGTCTGAAAATCCAAAATCTGAAACTTTTTGAGTGTGGACATGATGCCATACATTGTCCACATGGGTTACTTAGATAGTGACACCTTTGCTTTCTGATAGTTCAATGTGAAAAAACTTTGGTTCATGTACAAAATTATGAAAAATATTATATAAAATTAACTTGAGGCTGTGTGAATAAGGTGTATATGACACATAAATAAAATTTATGTTTAGACTTTGGTCCCATCCCCAAGATACCTCATTATGTATTTGCAAATATTCCAAAATCCAGAAAAATCCAAAATCCAAGTAGCTTCTGGTTCCAAGCACTTTGGATGAGGGATAATCAACTTGTATTAGCTGTTTGGGCCTTGCAGAACTCCAAAGCCATGCCTTTATCATTTGGATGTGGCTGTGAGTCCTTCAGAGGCTATGACCCTCATGAAGGGGATGAGGCTCACACAGACCTCTTAGTGCTTTGACCTTTTACAAATGTCCCTGAGATGAGGTCCTCTCTGGGTCCTTGACCCTCTGCTTCGGCTCCAGCCTCTCTCCTTTAGATCCTTCAGGTACCAGCCAGACACAGTCTATTGCATCCCACAACTCAGGAGCCCTTGTCTGGCTCTCCAAGTAGCTCTTTGAAGGAGAGCTTTGAGGGAGAACCATGCAAGCGGAAGCCCCGGGGTCAGTACCTGAGTTCCTACCCTGTTCCTGAGGGAGCTCGAGGTCACCCATAGCTCTGGCCATGCAGGCTGCATGGGCTCTTGCTCGTCTCTGCTTCTGTCTCCTCCTGTTGTCCAGCCTCTTCTGTAAGCTGAGTCCACATGGCCCTATGGCTGCTGTGTTGACCACATCTACCTGTGCTGTGTCTTGTGGCCCAGTACCTCAAGAAAGACTATTACTGGTTTCTTCCAGACCTCAGAAGTATTAATTTTATACCTGGGATGGCGTTTTGTCCTGTTGAGTCCAGCTGTGGCCAGGGCCACATGACCACCCCATTCAAATACGGCCACTGAAGCCACAGGTTGGGCGGGAGTGTGGCAGGCACTCCAGGGCATGCCTCCTGTGGCCTGGGGTGAGAATTTATTTTTCCTTATGGCCCCTGGTGTTCTGTCATTTACTTTGCATGAAATAGATACCCAGCTTACCAGTGAAAAGAATACGTCCTGTTTTTAAGAATGGCACCATGTTATCTTTCTTTTCTATATCCCTACAGCACCTTGCAGGATGTTTTATAGGACGGAGGTGCTTAATAAATATTGTTGACTGATTCACTGGGAAAAAGGTGGTCTAGACATGCCTTCTGTAAATGTCCAATAAGCCCCATTATTCCTTTTTGCAGGCAATTGTCGTGGAATAGGCCTTTTGGCATTAATCCCAAAAGGGCAGTAAACAAAGATGGCTGTATAATTTTATTGTCTGTGATCCTCCATCAGCACGACTGCCTTGCCCCTGCCCACATTTCTGCCTCATTGCTTCTGGGTTCACCCCCAGTACAGCTGCTGGATCATGCTAACAGCCCTCGGATCTTCCTTTGAACAATTATGCTTGTTTCCAGCATAATTGAATCCAGCGGGGACACAAAGGGTGTAGAACACTTCATAACACTTGCTGTGAAAAAGGGAAAATAAGGACTTTCCTTGACGGCGTTTAGTTCAGGGAGCACAATTCATCAGAGTTGTCTTTATCTACTTATGTTTTAGTGATTAAATGCTGGGGGAAAATGGCCTCAGACACAAAATGCGAAGAGCACTTCTGGCAAAGCCTGTCGGTTTCATTGAGATGTTAAATATTTTCAGGAGGGTCAAGTGCTCAAAGCCTGCATGTTTTGTCCTTTGAGTGAAACTAGATCAGGTAAAAAGGAGATAATCAGTAGCCCCAACTTGGGATACACTTCAATATTGAAGGGGTTAGAGGTCCCAATTTTACAGGAAACTAACGTTCCAGCTCTGGGGCTCTGAGAAAATAATTCAAAATGTGGGTAATTTCATTATGTAAGAGGCAGCTTAGAAAATCCCTGTACCTGAAAAATAGATGGTTTATTTAAGGTTGTTTAAATTGGAACTCTCTCATCAACAATTGTGTCTGTTTGCGATTTCCCCAACTTAGACAGGTGGACATTCCAGTGAGGGAACAGTGCGGGACAACTTCCTGGAGGAGGCCCTGGCAGGTGTCCGTGTGTTCTGTGCCAGTTGCAGGGGATGGGTGGGTGCTAGTTGGATTCTCAGGGAGCAAACCCAGAGGTCCCTGGTCTTTGGGGCTCCAGCTGTTTGCATTATGAGGTTCATACCCAGAAGGTTCTTTATGTTCTCCCTGGTAACTTGCAGCGGTAGGATTGACACTGGAACCCTTTGTCTGGAGGTCCCACAGGAGTGTTTCTCCAGAAACTGACAGCAGGGCTTCCCACAAATTATGCCTTTACACGTACAGAGACATCTTCATCCCACTGATGAGTTGGTATGGCTTAATTATTACTAACCCAAATACCACATTTAAATAGGTAAGATTTAGGGAACTACACTTTTGTGTTCAACTTCCCTTATCAACTAGCCATAGTGTACAGAGGCAACTGGAAATAATTCTATAAAATGGAACTCTTTATTAACTCAGTTAAATATAGACATTCATCAGTTTTAGTGCAAACATAGTTAAAATAAACTATGCATTTTAGAATAATATTTAAGTCATTGTCTCCTTTACTTATTGGTTGTACTTACAGGACAAATTAGAAATAAATAGGTAAACTGAAGTCAGAACAGAACTTAAAAATAAAACAAAACAGAACCACACACACAAACTCATTTTTTAAAACAGGAAGTGACAAGGTTTAAAAGCAGGATTTTGGAATGATTCTTCACTTGCCAGGACCCCTGGATTTGCAGATTTGGTGTTACATGCTAGGTTGCCTAGATATTTGAACTACGGAGAAATACTCTAATATATACAGGAGGTTTAAGGACTTGGCACCTAGGAACCTTAAAGCATGGGATGAAGTCTGCTGAGAGGTTTTGCAGAGAAACAATAGTCAATTTCCACAAAGGTTGTCTGTAGGAATTCCTTTTACTATTCATTTTATGTCTATATATCCTTGCAAAAGTTTTAAGCCTAGGATGACCATGCAGTTTATTGTTCCAGCCTGGCCACTTTGGAGAGTACAAGGGGAAGTTATTGCTAATTAAGCTGGGACAGCAGGTGTCAACCGGGGAGTCAGGAGTGGTCTTCCTGGAGACCAGATAGTGACGAAGTCATGATGTCTTCTTTCTTTGGTTCAACCTTCTTTGCACTCCTGTCTGCTTCAGGTGCTCTCTGAAATATTCCTGTGGGTTTAGAATATGTAAAGCAGCAGGATTAACGAGGAATTTGTCATCAAGAAGCCCTTGAAAGGCAGGAGAGCTCAGTAGTTCAGGAGACATGCGGTGACATGACATGGTCCCCAACTTGAATCTCAGTATTACCTAAGATTCAAATTGTGTCACCTGTTATAATATAGCTATATTATTATTATTATTACTAAGCATTTTAAAATGATGATTTTGATCAGGCCTAAAAACAATGAAAATTGAGTCTGACTTCTCTAAACACTGAGTTTTGCCAGAGCCTGGTAGGATTGGAAGTAAGTACTAAAGTTGAAAAGGTTTTGTCACACTTTATTGAAGGTTAAAACTGTTTTTCCCTAGGAAAAAAGCACTTTGGAGGGTGAGTCTACGAAAGACCCAGAGAAGCATTTGACTTCCTGAGCTTTCTCAAATCTGGCTGGCCCTGGTCTGCCCTTTCCTTGGTGACAGCCACGTTGTCTGTAACAGCTGCTGTCTAGATGGATAACTTAGTCTGCATGCTCCTGTACGGCTGCTGATGAAGCCATTCACCTCTACTCCCTGAATCCTTATTTGAGCCGCTCAAGGAGATGGTGTGGACCCATTTCCCAGATGAGGATGTTGAGGCTCACTCAGGGCATGACTTAGGACTAGTGCCAGATCTTATGACTCAAAATTGGGTTTGTTTCTTTTGCATTGCCCACCTGCCTTCTTTGAGCTCTAGCATGTAGCAAAATCAGAACAGCCAAAATCAGGACAGGTCTCATCCACAAAGGCTAAACCTAGAAACATGAGCGAGAATGGGGGTGTCACTACTGGTGTCCCTCCAGGCAGCCAATCAGGCCCAGACACTCAGGTAAGGCTTTGTATTGAAACCATTCTTAGATACTCTTGCTTGGTTGTTCCAATGTAACAAATCACAATGTTACAGAATCATAGTGATTTCTAAGTGTACAGGGTGATTTCTTCTTAAAAGAGGGAGAAGAGCAGCTCTGTTTCACAAGGTATTTGCACAGCATTCTCCGCCTGATACAGATGTCGAATGCACATACGGATGGAACCGCACATTAATGCAAAAGACACAGCGCTTCCGTCGGAGTGTCTGGCAACTGATAGGAGGTGTGTGTGCGCGTCTGTGCATGGTCTTGTGCATACCCCCTGGGAGGTGGTGGCTTCCGAATCATGGGAGGCCCCCCAGCTGTCTCTTTGGCTGTGAGTGGCCACACTTGCCCGCACTTATGTTGATCTAACAGCTTGATTCTCTGCACATGTGCATTTTGCTGCCCAGCATCTCTATTTCTCAGCCACTTGGTTTCAAGCTTGGAAAAGCTGCATTTGATGTTGAAAGCCAAGTTCACACCATACAGGGTATTTTAAAACTCAGCATCTGATGCCTGAAGTGTGAAAAAAAAATCTTTTTAATCCTTTTTGTGTGTACCAAGTGCTGGGAAAGTTTTTCTTAACTAGTTGGGGAACATAAGGCACAGACAGGATGACAGTGTCTCTCTGTCATTACGAGAAACACTTTGAAATAATCCTTGACATTTCAACCATAAAACAGGTTCATTAAAGTGTTGGCTTGATAGAAGGGGTGTCTAAATGTTCAATGACAGGGATAATCTTTTGAGGAAAGATTACTCAAATTCAGTCAGTAAAAATGGATTTATTTAATTTTTTAAAAAATTATGCATTTGTACACATATGTTTTGAGGCTTATAAAACACAAGAATACAGGGACAGTTGAGGAAAACAGGACTGAATTAAGTAAGGGCAGCACACTGATGGAGGCGGGCAGGTTACTTCACGGAAACATTAGTACATGTTCAAGTTCACCTGAGCCCTCTGCTGGACTGGCCCTGACTTTCTCAGAGCTGGACCCTGATGTGAGGCTTTTCCTTTCCAATTCTCCCTTCCTCTCCCCTCTTCTTTCCCACATGTTGGAGCAGCATCACCAGCTGAAGACCACCTTCCTGCTCCTGCTCCCTCTCCTCTTTATAAATCTCTTGCACTCTGGCTCCAGCTGGAACCTCCCAGAGGAGCCGACAGATACAAGTTCTCAGTAATTGCCTGGGCCTCTTGCTGAAATGCACATTCCGATTCGGCAGGACTGCAGTGGGCCTGCAATTCCCCATTCCTAGCCAGCTCCCAGGTGACCTCATTGCTGCTGGTCCCTGGACCCCATATTGAGTAGTGAGACACTCCTTTGACATCATGTGGTTCTTTGTTCCACAAGTCTTATTTTATGTGTGTATTTCCTGCCCAAGTGTAGACATCAAGGAGAAGAAGATTCACAGCCAGTTCATTTTTGTTTCCCCCCAGGTGTCCTACAAACCACAGTGCCTTTCCCATGGAAGGATCTGAAAGATGACAGCTTATATAGAAGGACGGAGGGGAAAGGCGCCCATGCTCAAAATACCTTACAGGAAATCAATTCTGTATTTGCAGAAGACAAATCTAGTCCCATAATGGGCTTCAACTCTAAAGATGATTTTTTAGAGTGAGGGTAGATCAGAAAATAAATAATTAAATCTAAGAATTAAAATCCCGGTGTCCCCAGTTGAGTGGGAGGCACTTCCACAGGATCAGCCTTGTTTTGAGGCAGTCACACAGCAGAGATGGCAGAAACTCACAGGCATCTTCCCAAGCCCTCAACCCTTCTAGGTTTCAGCCACCACCAAAGCTAGGCTGGGGTAGAGGAGGGGTGCCACGGTGCCAAGACCCATGGCCTCTCTGCTCCCCTTTCTTCATCTAGGATAGAAGTTGGCAAATATTATTTATAAAGGACCAGATAGTAAATATTTTAGGTTTTGAGGGCCAGAAGGTTTCTGTCACAACTTCTCAACTTTGCTGATGTAGTGAGAAAGCAGCCATAGACAGTAATTGAATGAACATGGCTGTGTTCCAATACAACTTTATTTACAAAACCAGGCAGTGGGCCAGTTTAGACTGTGGGCCATAGTTTTCTAGCTGCTGCTCTGGAACTGTCTGTGACAATAGGAGAGGCAAATAGGGAACAGATTCTTGAAGGTTTCTTCTGAGAACGGCATGTCCTTACTGATCTCTTATTTAGTACTCCAGGGAGGGAGGTGGCCTTGCCCCATTTGGCAGATGAGAACACTGAGGCTCCACAGCATCAGTTGATAAGAAACACAGGTGGGATTTGAATTCAGATGTTCTGAGTCAGAATCCAGCATTCTTTTTACACTTCCACTGCCTTGCCCTCCCCTTAGAGTTTGGGTTACGAGCTCACAGCACCCACTATGCCAAAGTAGGGTCACTCCACCTAGCCCTGCTGGTATTACAACCTGTCCCACACTAACGTACATTGCAGGAAATGCTCTCTTCCCCAACTCTTCTGCTTACAAATAGGCAATGTATGAATGGCAGGGTGTTACCTTGGAATGGCTAGCTTTTCTACAACAGGCCTTTGTGCACAAGCCAGTAAAACACCAATAAAAAAAAAATCCTTATCACAAATTAAAAGAACAATCTTTAGAAAATAGCTGAAATGTAAGGTTAATTGGAGCCAGAAATGTCAAATTAATGCAGCAATGCACCAGGGAGCCTGCCCTGGCCTTTGTGCACAGAATTGGTGCACATGATGAAGGGGAGCAGGGAATGATATAATAGGATTTTAGGGAGTCCCCTGTCATATTAAACAGGCTTTGCAATTAATTTCTTGCTGCAATGTTATTTTCATTGGCCTATATTTTCTTTGACCTCTCACATTTTTTAAGCTACCAATGCAGGACAAGTGGGATTTAGGACTGAAACAAAAAAAATCCTACAAAACTGTTTTGACTGAAAATCAGGAGAAATGTGATAAAACTGCAGCAGAGTGGGTGAGTAGTTGGAGCACCTTGGGGGTGAGCTGGGGTCCACAAGTCATTCAAAGGGAAGATGCTGACCTGAAAATAGAGGGCCTGATCAGTGATTTCCCTCCTTATCACTATCTCTTTCAGACCTGCCCCCACCCAGTTCCCATCTTGCAGCAGAAGTCTTGGGATACTCAGGAGGAGAGTGGTGGCCTTATAGGCCAAGGTCTTTCATTCACTGAGTGGGAAACACAGACCAAGCACCTTTTAGAACATCATCTTATTTAATCTTCGTAAAAACCCTAAGAGGTATGTACCATAATTATTACTATTTTTAGATGGGGAAATGGAGGCATAGAATAGGTAAGTGTCTTGTTGAAACCTCACAGGTAGTAAACATCCCGGGTGGGGATTTGAACTCTGGCCTTCCTGATTCCAAAGACTTTATGTTTGACCATGTGTCCTACTTTGTCCTCCACAGTTCTCCTGGAGTACCTGTAGGCCACATAATCATAATCAATTTTATTTTTATTTTTATTTTTAGTTGTGGTAAAATAACATAAAATTCACCATCTTGACCATTTTTAAGCGTACAGTTCAGTGGCATTAAGTATATTCACATTGGTGTGCAACCATTGCCCCTGTCTGTCTCCAGAAAACAACTCCCCACTCCTCTTCCCCCAGCCCTGGGCAATTGCCGTTTTCCTTTCTGTCTCTATGCATTGCTGGTCTTGGCTCCTCCATGCCGTAGCGTGTTGCTTTTCCATTCATTTGCCAATAAACATTTGATTTGCTTCCACCATTTGTCTGTTGTGAATAATGCTGCTGTGACTCACAATCAGTTTTTGGAAATTGATATTGGGGTCTGACTATAAAGTAGTTGCATGAAGGAGTTCCTTTGTGGTGATAGAATGTTCTGGGGTCAATGATGAACGATGGTGGTGGTGGTTATAGGAATCTATTCATGGGATCAAACTGCCTACACATACACACACTGCAAGCGTGTAAAAACTGGTGAAAACTGGATGAGGTCTGTAGTCTGGTTAACAGTACTGTACCGAAGTCAGTTTCCTGGTTTTGATATAGTACTACTGTTCTTTTTTTTTCTTTCTTTCTTTTATTTTTGATACCGTACTACTGTTCTGTATGAGGTCACTGTTGCATAGCTCTGTTCTATATGTGTACACTGACTGCACTATTTTTGCAACTTCCCATGAGTATATAATTATTTCAGAATCAGAAGTTGGAAAAAAAATCACACACACTGAGGAGAAGTTAGTAATTGGTTTGCTGCATCAATTCAGCTCCCCAAAGTATGTCATTTTGTGAGATATTGGGTTAGAGTGTCACCAGAAAATCTTCCAAGTTTCCCTAAATTGTCCAAGACCACTCATTACTACATTGGGAGAGAATTCCAAAGAAAATTTTTGTTCATCAGAAAAATGATGCACTGTCAGTAATGGCAGCATGGGGTGAGGTTAGCACACTGTGTTTGGTATTTTATTTGTGCAGAGGGAAGGGTTTAGTGCTTTGTTCTTTTGAGGCACCTGGCATCTGGGCACCCAGCACACTTTGGGATACAATGATTCTGAGGTGTCTGTATTATTATAGCATTTTATGGATGAGGAGATGGAGGCTCAGAAGGGGTAGGTGACCATCAGACAGCTAGATTGGGCCCATTTATCTAATGTCAGAGTCTTCCTCTGTCACTTACTATTCTGCTTGCCCAGTGAATCAGATCCACACAGGGCGGGGGCATGAGCACGGGCCGTGTTTGCCTGGTCCATCGTTGGCGATGAAACAACATAGTGTGAACTCTCTTGTTCTCAGCTTGAGGATACTAACAAGTGTCTATGTTGAGATTTTTCAGAATCAGATTGTCATTTACAAAACGCTTGAGCAATGGATAAAAAAATAAGGTGCATTCTGGTATTGGGGTTGATTTTGCAATGCACACCCAGCATTTAAGCAAGAGACAAAATTCCATACACGTTTGCTACGTTGGGCTTCATGGGAAAGAATACATGTACCTGAAAATTCTATGGATGGACTTGGGGTGGGAATTTAAAGGGCTTGGTATATTTAAAAGCTAGAAGCATGAAATGTGCGTATCACTGCTAAAATGTGCTATACCGTTTTAGAAAAATGTTGGTTCTTGGAATTTTTGAAATATATACAACTTAACACCACAGTAGTCCATTTTACTGGGTCCAGTCTACTGCATTTCACACTGTGTCAAGGTAGTCATCCACTGTCCACTCTAATTTGGAATAAAATGTCATATTAATTTAGAAATGTCTCAGGAGAATGCCTGGCTTCTAAAGACCACTCCGAACAGAGCACTCTAGGAAAACAGGAGAAAGCTTCCTGTACTGGAATCAATGCTTCACAGAAGACCAGGAGGTCCTGCAGGCCAAAGGTGGATTGGAGAGCTGGCTTCCCCTCTTTCTCAAATGAAGAAAGTGAGCGTTGGCTGCTTCTATTATTCTCACCACAACCTTGTAAGATAGATGCTGTTTTCTCTACTTTGCTATGGAGGAAACTGAGGCTCAAAGGGGTTAGCTTGCTGAGGATCACACACCAGTGAACAAAGTGGCCTGGCTTCATCCTGCCATCCAGTTCTCATTTCTCATGCTATGATGAATTTCCACTCATTTGCTTCTTCAGGACAAGTGATAAAGTCCGTGGTTAGAAAATTCTGGCTTTATTACAAATTTCCATAGACATATCTTCCGTGTGTGTGTCTCTATTTATACACACATTAGCACTTATTATTTAATATATATGATGAAATTTGATCTTTGATATGCTACTTAAATTTTTGAAAATGTTCATGTCTTACATGCACGAAATGTGCAATTGTTGAAAATCCACCTAAACTGAATGAGTTTGAGTATGCTTAGCCAACTCAGCAATTCATGATTTCTTAGGAGACATGAAATGTGATACATAAGTGTGTACAGCTGGCATATTTCCAGCACTTTGACTCCACTGAGAATTCAGAATTAAGAGGTATCTTTCAACCTTTCTTACCCTCCTTGTACAATTTCCCCAATTTTTTATATTTCCAGAATGCTAAAAAAGTGGGGCGAATTTAGTTGTAATATGGGCAAATCCTTAATTGGTTCTGCCAACCAGGTGGCTAGTTGATGAACCGCTGTATTTCAATGGTATAAGCATCAACTTATAGTTAAATATTTGCACATGTATCTAATTGCCTATGAGAAATCTTTCCTGCAAAATAGAAGTCTGGTTGAGCCTTCAAAATAACTTGGCATCCAACATGCATTAATATTTTAAACCATCGCTAACACTTGGTGCTGCAGATCCAATTTTACTAATGCGTTTTTTAAAAACACTTCCCACCGCAGTGTGTAATTTTTGAATATTTGTAGCTGCTTAATATGCAACTGGAAGGTTCTGAAAACCAAGAATTCTGATGATGTATTCACAGTGCCCAAATAATAACTGGTAGAAAAAAACATCTAGTTCATCAACTATTTTTTTTTTCCCTAAGTGGTGTCAAAAAATCTGGTTTGACAGATACAGCTCCTGAATTAACTTTGTGTTACTGCCCCAGAGAATGGAGAGTCAGTCACTCAGTGCCACATGGGGTGTGTAAGGGCACAGCAGCAGTGATTCAGGCTTTGATTCCTCATCAAAGCTGCAGAGTGCCTGTTGCGCTCCCGGCTCTGTGTTGGAGCAGGGCAGCATCCTCCCTGCTGGTGTCTGCAGGGATAGGGCAGGTGGAGTTTGGGAGAGGAAGGATTTCACCCTGCTGGAGGAGGGTGTTAAGTGCAGAGCCCAGAGCTGAACCATCAGAAGGCGTCTTGCAGGGAGGTAAGGGAGTGCCAGGGAGAAGGAGCAGCCAAGAGCCAGGGACAGAGAAGGAAGGGCAGTGCAGGTGTGGGGAATGCTGAGAGGCTGGCTCAGTGTCTGGCAAGTGTTGGGCCATGGGGGATGGTGGGGAGTGAGGCTGGTGAGGAGACAGGGACTGGAGATCATGAAAGAGCTTGCAAGTGTAGCTAAGGACGGTGCACTTTAGCCTTAGGGGTTTCCAACAGGGCAGTGATGTACTATAAGGACGACTGAACCTGCTTCTGTGATGAGCAACTCATGTGCGGTAGCATCGATACTGGCAACATTTCATTAACTCTGCCCAAGAGCCTGTTCAATACACTGTAATCCACTGCCATCCGCCCACCAAATCTGTGTATGGACTGTGCCCAGGATTTCCAGAAGGAGAAAATCACCCTCTCTCAATTAATTGTTCTCCTGCCCCAACCCTGAAGTCTTACTTCTGGGAAGTGATATTGGCAATTAGAATTTAAAAGCAATATTGGTGCTGCTAAACGTTTGGACACTACAGTAACCATCTATATATTTCATTTAACAAACATTTATTTTGTTCAGTGATTTCCCAACCAGGCAAAATGTCTGGAGACAAGGATGCCCACTCTCACCACTCCTATTCAACATAATGTTGGAAGTACTAGCCAGAGCAATCAGAGAAGAGAAGGAAGTAAAGGGCATCCAGATTGGAAAAGATTAAGTCAAACTGTCCCTTTTTGCAGATGACATGATCCTATATATCGAAAGGCCTAAAGCCTCTACAAAAAAACTCTTGGAGTTGATAAATAATTTCAGTAAAGTTGCAGGATACAAAATCAACACACAAAAATCAGTAGCATTTCTATTCTCCAATAGTGAAAATGCAGAAAGAGAAATCAAGAAAGCTAGCCCATTTACAATAGCCACCCCCAAATGAAATACTTAGAATAGAATTAACCAAGGATGTGAAAAATCTCTGTAATGAGAACTACAACCACTGCTGAGAGAAATTAAAGAGGACACAAGAAGATGGAAAGATATCCCATGCTCTTGGATTGGAAGAATCAACATTGTGAAAATGTTCATACTATCCAAAGCGATATGCAAATTCAATGCAATCCCTATCAAAATTCCAATGACATTTTTCTCAGAAATGGAAAAAAACTATCCAGACCTTTATATGGAATAACAAAAGACCATGCATAGCCAAAGCAATTCTGAGGAAAAAAAATAAAACTGGAGGCATAACACTATACTTTAAACACTTTAAACTATACTACAAAGGTATAATAACTGAAACAGCATGGCATTGGCATCAAAACAGACACACAAATCAATGGAATAGAATAGAGATCCAGAAGTCAACCTATACACCTACAGCCATCTGATCTTTGACAAAGGCACCAAGCCTATACACTGGGGAAGAGACTGCCTCTTCAGCAAATGGTGCTGGGATAACTGGATATGCATATGTAGGAGAATGAAACTAGACCCATACCTCTCACCATATGCCAAAATCAACTCAAAATGGATTAAAGAATTAGATATACACCCCAAACAATAAAACTTCTTAAAGGAAACATAGGAGAAACTCTTCAGGAAGTGGGACTGGGCACAGACTTCATGAATACGACCCCAAAAGCATGGGCAACCAAAGGAAAAATAAACAAATGGGATTATATCAAACTGAAAATCTTCTGCACAGCAAAAGAAAGAATTAACAGAGTTAAAAGACAACCAACAGAGTGGGAGAAAATATTTGCAAAATGTACATCTGACAAAGGGTTAATATCCAGAATATATAAGGAACTGAAACAACTTTGCAATGAAAAAACAAGTAACCCAATTAAAAAACGGGCAAAGGAGCTGGATAGGCATTTCTCAAAGGAAAATGTATGAATGGCCAACAGACACATGAAAAAATGTTCAACATCACTCAGCATTCGGGAAATGCAAATCAAAACCACACTGCGATACCATCTCACCCCACTTAGGATGTATATTGATAAAATAAAATAATATTAAAAAAAATCTTAGTACTTTTAACATGTAATTGGGGTAATATTGATACATATATAAGAACATAAACTTACAAACTGTAAAAAAATATTTTGGTGTTATAATTCTGTGTAATACAATAAATTATAATACTTTAATAATATAAAAAAAATACCCCCCCAAACCCCCCAAAATGTCTGGAGACAGTTTTGGCTGTCACAAGTAGGGGTGGGGGTGCTATTGGCATCTAGTGGATAGAAGCCAGGGATGCTTCTAAATGTCCTACAGTGAACAGAACAGTCTCCACCACAAAGAATTATCTGGCATAAAGTGTCAGTAGTGCTGAGGTTTAGAAATGCTGACTTAGTACCTAGTAGCTTCTGGACACTATGCCAATCACTGGGAACATCGAGATGAATTAGACTTGATATGACCTTGAAAAGCTTGTGACAGTAAGCGGTGGACTTGGAGATGCACAGCTAGTGATAACTGAAGGTCTCAGGCTGTGGGTTTCTCGAAGCAGGAGCACCCCTCCCTCCCCCCCCAAGTCTGTGCATGGACTGACTGTGCCCAGGATTCCCCAGGATCAGGGGGTTGGCTTTGCCTCTTCCTATGTGAAAAGCAAGCCATGTCCTTCCATTATTGTGGGGCCACTTCTTCCCGCCTGAATATAAAGTGAGATTGGTGAGGGGAAGTTGAAATGCAAAATATATTCATATATCACGAAGGCGAAAGGATCAAGGAAAGAGAGGCTGAGTTTAGAATGCTATAGCTGTACTTTAAGTGTATTTCCAGATCATATTTTGTTTGCAGAGACAGTTCAGTAAGGATTAAGAGAGGCAAGGACCTTCACTTAGTTTTTCGCAACCCATGAGTTCTAGGGTAGACACATAGGAGGTGTCTTAAATAAAATAAATAATTTTTATTTTATATATATGGTGTACTACATGATGGTATAAGATACATGTATGGTAAATGGTTACTTTAGTGGAACAAATTAACATACCCAGCATCTCACATAAAAGTGCTTAATAAACATTTGTTGAATTGATTTGGAATCTGATCTTGCATGAAATCTCTTACACTCTGGTGCCCTTTCAGGGGGAATGTTCTTATGGTGTCAAAGGTTTCCAAATGATGGTGTAGCTTGTCCTAGAGGGAGCAGCCCCATTGAGAAGCATCCTCCGCCACCGCCTCTGAGCACGTTTATTGTCTCAGGCTTGGACACACTTCCTCTGCCTGCTTTTGCAATCAGGCTAGTTCCCAAAGTCCCAGCTTCCTGCTGACCTTCTCGCGCTGTGGAGGGCGAGCCGCAGCTGCACCGCCTGCCAGGACTCTGAGAGCATCCCAGATGTTTGTGCTCCAGAGATGATGGCCTCTCCCCAGCCCAAATGCCCCACCGCAAGGGCTCCTGCAAACCCCAGCTGCTGCGACCCTTTTTGAGACCCCTTTGATTTCATGGCGTCATTTGTTGGCACTCTGGGTCACAAGAGTCACCGGTCATAGTGGCGGGTACAGACACAGGACGGGGGACTGCAGATGGATGCAAAGCCCACGCTGCAGCAGAAGAGTGACATGAATGGAGAAGAAAACATACAAATTCCTGCACGCTGGAGAAAGATTATGCTGGCTTAGCCGCTGGGTTCCTGCTGAGCACAGTTGTAATTGGAATGTACTCTTTGCAAAGTTTATTGGGTCCTGGAGCGACTTGTTACTGAACTGGTCAATTAATCTATTGTTATTATTTTTTAATGAGTTAGGGGATTTCCTTTAGCAGAAAATCACCAGGAAGCATGACCAAATGCCCAGAGCTTGGGGAAAGGCTGGCCTTTCCTTCTAAAAAACCCTATTCAACAATTAAAGGAGGAAATGGAAACGTCTCGCGACAGGTGGCAAAATGGGCTGATCTGGGAACCAAAGAGAAAGGATTTATTTGGCTTGGAGGTGAGCGCAGGGAGATCACCATGAAACCCGATTACTCAAGTGCAGCCGTTTGAATGTTCAGAAATAGAGCCCTGAGTCTCCCTGCTGAGAGACAAATGATTTCTATTTAAAAGCCTGTTGTTCTGTGCAGTAACTCCCATTGTAGCAATAATTAATGATATCAGAAGGTTAAGAAAGACCTTCTTCTGGAATCCCTCTGCTCCAGGCATGAAATTGGATTAAAGTGAGATAAACTTAGACATTAAATCTGTTGAGGAAATCAGTAATTATGTGGAAATGCACACATTTTGAACTATTCAAGTGAGTCTGTTGACACTCTGTCGCTAGTCTTGTCCCAGGCATTTGAGATGAACTGTCAGAAGAGGTCGCTAAACAGGGCATTGTTATCCACCTTCGTTCCAGTTCTAGATTTAAGTTTTTTTCTCAAAGTGAAGTTCTGTTGGCCTTTTGGATACACTCTGTGGCCAGCACCGCTGGCTGCCTACCAATATCCATTTCCCCTTTTTCTTCCTTAGCAGGTTTTTTTTTTTCAGGTGAACAATGTACAGACCAAAGAATGTAATTTCCCAGGCAGTCTGGCAGGTGAGGGCAGCCATGTGACATGGTTCTGGACAAAGAAATTTAAGTGGAAATCTGCTTGGTGAGTCTTCGGGAAAAATTATTTATTATTTCTGCTAACAGGGACAGGGTCAGCTGGCATGTGCCTTTTGCCCTCTGACTTTTGCCTTCCCCCTCTCCCCTTTTCCCTGTCTGGAACAGCAGTGGAAAGCCTAGTTGGGCCTCCACTTTGTAGCCATAGCGATGACATTTCTGCCCTAAGGATGGAGAAGTCGACAGCTAGAAGGAGCCTGGCTCCTTTGTGATTTCCTTGGGAAGGAGAAGGCTTTGCCAGCAGGCATCTTAACCGATCAAGCTTCAGGACATGAAATTTAAATTTGGAATAAAATCCTTTTCCTGATTTCAGGCACAGAGCAGAAAGAAGATCCCATTACGTGCAGTGTGGGATGTCGCGTGGGAGGACTCAGGGTGAGGCTTTCCTGGCTTCCCAGGAGGAAGAAGACTTGTGTCTGCTCCTGGTCGCTTGAGAGATGGGCAGGACATTCTTCAGTGGGACACTCTCTGGGCCTGGGAAGGATGGGGGAAGAGGTGTTGATGGCCTTCTGCTGTGTGAGGCTGAGAGATGTGGCTCTTTCAGTTCTCTCTGGGTCTCCCCAGTGTTTCCCATCTCTGCCTCCAGATGCATTCTGAGTTGAACAGGAGACATCCCTGTATCGATGCCTTTAGGACTAGTTAAAAAAACAACCCCCCGCCCACACACACCAAAACAGCACTTCAGTCCCCCTCTCTGCAAATATCCAAAGGACACTGTTCAGAGTAAGAGAACTGGATTTCCACTTTGCCAATTCTCATTTTTAGGATATCAGTTGCTGTTTGGATCCAGGCAAAGCTGGACCCTCCTTTGTATTGGACTTGCTCTGTTTGGAACTTGAGGATATGGAGCTGGGGTGCAGGGGCTGTGTGCTGAGCAGTCTCTTCTGGGATTTTGGACAGGGAACATATTTGGGGCTGGGTACCTCTTGAAAAAAACCTCTCCCACCAGCAGGGGCTGAGTCACAAGCTCTATCCCACTTTCTGGGTCACATCATCAGAGTCCTTCCTTGGCTGAAGGGTCTAGGTCTTTGCAAGGTATTTGATCTTGAATCATTTAAAGCCCACACCTCCATGCATTGCTTTAATTAGTCCTAATGACAATCCTTGAGCTAGCTATTGTAGCCTCATGTCGCATGTGAGAAACTGAGGCTCCAAGAGTTCATTATCTGGGCTAATACCAGCAAGTTAGTCCATGGCAGAGCAGGGCTGAATTCAGCATAGTCCTCTTCCTCCTGCTTCACTGATTCTGCACTGGTTCCCACCTCCCCTCCAGACTTTCCCTCCTTTGTTAGAGCCCCAGGAATCACAGAGACTGTTGGCTGAGCTGCTTGCACGCACATATCCAGATTTCCACTTCTTCCTGGGCATACAGCTAAATGGCTTTTCCCCAGGTTTCCCTTGTATCAGATGGAACAATGAGTTTGGTAATTATGTGGATAGAAGCGATTTTGGCTACTTTCAGTCCTAGCCCTTAAAATGTTCTGTGTGATGTGAACTCTTTGAATGTGGAGGATCCAGAGAGACTTTAAGAAGATGCAGTGGCTGAGCCACAAGATGGAAAGGGTCTGAGGCATGTTTAGAAGAGAACCACCCAGATTCCATTGGTCTGTCATGCCAGTGAGACATCTGGGACTTGTTTGTTACAGCAGCTGGTGTTAATAACTCTGACTAATACAGGCTGCTTGGGTTGCTGACATACAAATGGTGGTATTAGACTTTGTAAAGGTCATAACAAGTTAGTTTGGAGAAACCACGCCCCAGATATTCTGACACTGGTACAGATTTTTTTGTGGTGATTGCTACGATTCAAATGTTTGTGTCCCTCTAAAATTCATGTTGAAACTTAGTCCTCATTGTGATGGTAGTAAGAGGAGGGGCCTTTTGGGAAGTGATTAAGTCATGAGTGCTCCACCTTAGTGAACGGGGTTACTGCCCTTATAAAGGATGCTTCAGTGATCTGCCTGGCCCTTCTGTTTCTTCTGCCATGTGACAGCCTTTGTCCCATTTTGCCCCCTTCTGCCATGCGAGGACCCAGTAGTAACAAGGCACCATCTTGAAGCAGAGAGCACCCCTCACCAGACACCAAATCTGCCAGTGCTTTGATCATGAACTTCCAGCCTCCAGAACTGTGAGAAACAAATGTCTGTTCTTTATAAATTACCCAGTCTCACATATTTTGTTACAGCAGCTAGAATAGACTGAGGCATTCTCTTCCCACTTGAGTTTTCTATGACTACATTTCTTTGAAGACGGTTGACATGATTATGTTTTTCAGGATGGAGCCATGAAGGCATGCAAATAGTCTGCATATAGCCCCCAGTTTTAAATCTCTGTCTTTAGTCTCTTAGAGCTTTTCCTTAATGGTGTCTGAATTCCTCCTTGGGTTTTTCCATAAACACAAAACTGAATTTCTTGCAAGTACTTCTTGAATACAGCTAGTAGGGAATTATTCTCAACTGGAAGTGGCTCTAGATACCTTCTACCACATTCTGCAACACACACATATATACACACACTCTTTCTGTCTCTCTGAGTTTAAAGTTGTGTATTATTTTGTTTTTATCTCCAATAGTAGTGTGTTTGATACTGTGTCTTTGTATCAGCAGGCAAGTTACTTTGTTTCTGAGATTCAGTTTCTTCATGCAGAAAATGAAGATAAAAATACCCACCTCTGTGGGTTGTTGTGAGAACAGAATGTGGTCAAGTATGTAGAAGTGCTGAGCACTGTGCTGGGAGCCCGGTGAACTCTATCAGCAGGAGATACATTGTTTATTAACTGCACCAACTTGTCTCCAAAATTTCATCAGAGGGTGGGGCAAATCAAGAGTTGAGGTTGTTTGACAGTGGTCTGATAAGTATGTGTACTATGAGAAAAAATGTAATCTGAGAGGAAATGCAGACAAAGACCGCAAGTCAGTCAAGTGTAGTTTCTTAATTAATAAACTTTACTTTTTAGAGCAATTTTAGGTTCACAGAAAAATTGCACGGAAGGTACAGATATTTCCCATATACCCTGTCCCCAACCTCTTCTATCCACACATGGCAACTGACTACCACAGCGGTACATTGTTACAGTTGATGAGCCTACACTGGCCCATCATTATCACTCAGAGGCAGTAGTTTCCATTAGGAGTCCTGGAGGTGTACGATCTGTAGTTTTGGACAAATGTATAATTGCATGTGTCCACCATTATAGTATAACACAGGAGAGTTTCACTGCCTTAAAAATCCTCTGTGCTCCTCCTATTAATCCATCCCTTCCCCCTAAACCCTATGATTAGATTTTCTCCTATGTTATCTTCTAGGAGTTTCATAGTTTTGCATTTCACATTTAGGTTTATGACCTGTTTTTAGTTAATTTGTGTGAAATATGTAAATTCTGCTTAGATTCATTTTTTTGGCATGTGGATGTCTAGTTGTTCCAGCACCATTTGTTGAAAAGACTGTCTTTGCTCCATTGTATTGCCTTTGCTCCTTTGTCAAAGATCAGTTGACTATAGTTATGTGGGTCTATTTCTGGACTCTATATTCTGTTCCGTTGATCCATTTGTCTATTCTTTCAGTGATACCACGCTGTCTTGATTACTGTAGCTTTATAGTAAGTCTTGAGGTCAGGTCGTGTCAGTTCTTCAATTTTGTTTTTCTACAGTGTTGAGTTGGCTGCTATGGGTCTTTTGCCTCTATGTATAAACTTTAAAATTAGTTTGTCAATATCCATAAAATAACTTGCTGGGATTTTTATTGGGTTTGTATTGAGTCTGTAGATCAAATTGGGAAGAACTGACGTATTGACGATATTCAGTCTTCCTATCAGTGAATACGGAATATCTCTCCATTTATTTACCTCTGTTTGGATAACTTTCATCAGTTTTCTAGTTTTCCTCATATAGATCTTGTACATATTTTGTTAGATTTATTCCAAGTATTTCATGTTTTTGAGTGCTAATGTAAATGGTAATGTGTTTTTAGTTTCACATTCCACGTGGTCATTGCTGGTATGTAGGAAAGCAATTGACTTTTGTATATAAATTGTTTCCAATTTGTGATAGTTTGACAATGATTTCCAAATGATGGTGCAAAAATGATAACACATTTAGAAACTGTACTTCAAGTACCCACAAACCATTCTGTTTTCACTTTCAATAGAGTTTTCAATAAATTACACGAGATATTCAACACTTCATTATAAAATAGGCTTTATGTTGGGTGTTTCTGTCCAAATTTAGGCTAACATAAGTGTTCTGAGCATGTTTAAGATAGGCTAGGCTAAGCTATAATGTTTGGTAGGTTAGGTGTATTAAGTGCATTTTTGACTTACAGTATTTTCAACTTACAATGGATTTATCAGGGCATAACCCCGTCATAAGCCAGTAGCATCTGTGTTAAACTTGTGTCCTGCAACCTTGATATAATTGCCTATTAGTTCCAGAAGTTTTGGATTATTTTGGATTTCCTACGTAGATGATCATGTCATCTGCAAACAAAGACACTTTCATTTCTTCCTTCCCAACCTGTATACCTTTTATTCCCTTTTCTTCTCTTCTTGCATTAGGTAGGACTTCCAGCACAATGTTAAAAAGCAGTGGTGTGAGGGGACATCCTTGCCAGTTCATAATTTCAGCAGAAAAGTTTTGAATTTCTCACCATTAGGAATGATATTATCTAGGTTTTTTGGTAGATATTCTTTATGAAGTTGAGGAAGTTCCCCTCTATTTCTATTTTGCTGAGAGTTTTTAATTATAAATAGTTTTGACTTTTGTCAAATGCTTTTTCTGTATCTATTGATATAATCAGGTAATTTTTCTTCTTTAACCTGTTGATTGATGTGATGGCTTATGTTGATTGATTTTTGAATGTTTAACTGGCCTTGCATGCCTGGGATAAATTCTATTTTGTTGTGGTGTATAATTATTTTTATACATTGTTGAATTCAATTTGATAATATTTTGTGGAGGATTCTTGCATCTATGTTCATGAGAGATATTATTCTATAGGCTTTTTTTCTTGTAATGTCTTTCTCTCATTGATATTAGGGTAATGCCAGCCTCATAGAATGAGTTAGGAATTATTCCCTCTGCTTCCATCTTCTGGAAGAGATGATAGAGAATTGGCATAATTTCTTCCATAAGTATTCAGTAGAATTCTCAGTGACTCCATCTAGACCTGGTGCTTTTTATTTGAGAAGGTTATTAATTATTGATTTAATTTTTCAAATAGAAATAAGCCTATTCAGATTATCTGTTTCTTCTTGTGCAAGTGTTGGTAGATTGTGTCTTTCAAGAAATCAGTCCATTTAATCTAAGCTATCAAATTTGTGATCATAGAGTTGTTCATAACATTCCTTTATTATCTTTTTATTTTTTATTTATTTTTTATATTTTATATTAAAAAAATTTTTTGACCAGTAAGGGGATCTCAACCCTCGGCACAGTGTTGTCTGCACCATGCTTAGCCAGTGAGCGCACTGGCCATCCCTATATAGGATCCAAAACTCAGCCTCGGTGCTACCAGCGCCACACTCTACTGAGTGAGCCATGGGGCCAGCCCTTTTGTTATCTTTTTAGTGTCCGTAAGATTGATAGTGTCGTCTCTTATTTCATTTCCGATATTAGTAATTAATTTGTGTCTTCCCTCTTTTTTTTCTTAGTCTGGCTAGAGGCCTATTGATTTTATTGACCTTTTCAGAGAACTAGCTTTTGGTTTTGTTGAGTTTGTCTATTGATTTCCTGTTTTCAATTTTATTGATTTCTGCTCTAAGTTTTCTTTCTTTTCTTCTTCTTACTTTGGATTTACTGTGCTCATCTTTTTCCAGTTTCCTAAGTAAATTTTAGATATTAGATCTGTCTTGTTTTCTAATATATGCTTTCAATGCTATACGTTTTATTCTCAGCACCAATTTTGCTGCATCCCACAAATTTTGATAAGTTATATTTTCATTTTCACTTAGTTCAAAATTCATTTTTAATATCTCTTGAGATTTATTCATTGACCCATGTGTTATTTAGAAGTATGTTGTTTAATCTTCAAGTATTTTGAGATTTTTCAAAATAGCTATCTCTCTGTTATTGATTTCTAGTTTAATTCCATTGTGGTATAAGAATAGACATTGTTTAGTTCCTAATTTTTAAAATATGTTAAGGTGCATTTTATGGCCTAGTACATGGTCTATCTTGGTGAATGTTCCATGTGAGCTTTAAAAGAATGAGTAATATACTGTTGTTGGATAAATTATTCTCTAGATGGCAATTATGTCCAGTTGATTGTTGGTGCTGTTGAGTTCAACTATGTCCTTGTTGATATTCTGTCTGCTAGATCTGCTCATTTTTGATAGAGGGATATCAAAGTCTCCAACTATAATAGTGAGTTCAACTGTTCGTCTTTGCAATTCTATTAATTTTTGTCTCATGTATTTTAATGCTGTTGTTAGGCACATATACATTAAAAATTGTTATGTCTTCTTGGAGTATTGACCCCTTTATCATTATGTAATGCCCCTCTTTATTCCTGATAACTTTCCTTGCTCTGAAGTTGGCTCTATATGAATTTAATATGAGTATTGCCACTTCCACTTTCTGTGGATTGGTTTTAGTATGGCATATCTTTCTCTATCCTTTTATTTTTACTCTTTATATTTAAAGTTGATTTCTTAGAGACAACATATGGTTGGGTCTTGTTTTTTGATCCACTGTGACAATTTTCATGTTTTAATTGGTATATTTAGACCATTAATGTTTAAAATGATTATTGATATATGAGGGATCTTCAAAAAGTTCATGGAAAGATTCATATACTCTTTTAATTTCATTTTCCATAAACTTTTTGAAGTACCCTCATAGTTGGATTAATATCTACCAAATTTGTTACTGTTTATATTTTTTGTCCTGTTCTTTGTTCCTATTTTTGTCTTCCACATTTTTTCTGCCTTTTGTGGTTTTAATTGAGCATTTTATATGATTCTCTCCTTTCTTAGGTATCAGTTATACTTTCTCCCCTCTTTTAGTGGTTTCCCTAGAGTTTTCAATATATATTTACAAATAATTGAAGTACTCTTTCAAATAATGCTGTGCCACTTCACAGGTAATACAAGTACCTTATAATAACAATATATTTCTAATTCTTCCCTTCATCCCTTTATCATTACTATCATTTATTGTACTTATACATAAGTACAGATAAGCATACACATGCATACATAATTGAATACATTGTTGCTACAATTTTGAACAAAATGTTATCTGTTAGATTGGTTAAGAATGAGAAAAATAAAATTTTTATTTTACCTTCACTTTTTCACTGTCTTATGCTCTTTCTTTCTGATAGAGTTTGGATGTGTTGCCCCCCCAAAACTCAGTGTTGGGAGCTGTTTGAGTCATGGGGGCAGATCCCTCATGAATGGATTAATGCTCTCTCTGGGGGGTGGTGGAAGTGAGTGAGTACTCACTTTATTAGTTCCCTTGAGAGCTGGTTGTTGATATAACCCTAGCACCGCTCTCTCTCTCTCTCTCTTCTTTTCATTATGTGATCTGCTTGTACCCACTGCCTGCCTGCCTCTTTCTGCCATGAGAAGCAGCCTGAGGCCTACACCAGATGCAGCTGTCCCAGAATCTTGAGCCAAATAAACCTAGTTTCTTTATAAATTCCCAGTAATTTATAAAAATGGACACAAAAACGGACTAATACACTTTATATAGATCTAAGTTTTTGATTTATATTATTTTTGGAGATCTGAGTTTCTGACTTATGTTATTTTTCTTTTCTCCGAAGAACTGTTTTTTAACATTTATTGCAAGGCAGGTCTACTGGTAACAAATTCCGTCAGAAAAAAAAATTTTTTTGGTGGCTATATTAGTTCCTTTCTGCTACATATAACAAAATACCTGGAACTGGGTAATTTATAAAGAAAACAAAATTTATTGCTTACAGTTTCTGAGGCTGAGAAGTCCAAAGTCCCTCTGGTGGTAGCAACAGTGACCTGGGGGTCTCACATTGCAAGATGGTAGAAGCAGAGAGAGCAAGAGAGACAGACTCTCCTCTTTTAAAGCCCTCAGAACCACACCCCTGACCACCATTATTAATCCATTCACTATGTCATGGTCCTACAATCCAATCACCTCTTCAAGGCCCCACCTTTCAAGTACCATAATAAGATTTCCCACCCTCAACAGTTACAGTGGGAATTAAGCTTCTAATACATGAACTTTGGGGTCACAATTCAATCAGTCAACAGCAGTGGCTGGCTGGCAAAAAGGGGGATCCAAAACCCTTGACCTTGGTGTTATCATCACCAAGCTCTAACTGAGCACGCTAATCCGCCAGCTCAATTTTTGTTTATCTGAGAAAGACTTTTGCTTTTGAAGGGTCATTTCTCAGGGTGCAGAATTCTAGATTTGTGAGTTTTAATCTTTCGACACTGAATGTTTTACTCCTCTCTCTTCTTGCTTGCATGGTTTCTGAGAAGTCAGATGTAATTCTTATCTTTACTCCTGGATAGGTAATTTGTTCCCCCTTCCTTCCTGCTGGCTTTTCTCAAGATTTTTTCTTTATCTTTGATTTTCTGGCAATTTGTATATGGGATGCCCAGATGTAGTTTTGTTGGGCATTTGTTCTACTGGGTGTTCTCTGAGCTTCCTGCATCTGTGGCTTAGTATCTGACTTTAATTTTGGGAAATTCTCCGTCATTATTAATTCAAATATTGCTTCCATTCCTTTTTCTCTTCCTTTTCCTTTCATATTCTCATGGATGTTACACCTTTTGTAGTTGTTCCACCGGTTTTGGATATTCCATTCTGTTTGCTCCCCCGAATCTTTTCTCTTTGCTTTTCTGTTTTGGAAGCTTCTATCATCATATCCTCCAGACCACAGACTCTTTCTTCAGCTGTCCGTCAAAGGCATTCTTCATTTCTGTTAGTGTTTTTGATTTCTACCATTTCTTTTTTGATTTTTGATTCTTTCTTAGAATTTTCATCTGTCTGCTTATGTGATCTATTTGTTCTTGCATGTTGTCTACTTTCCCATTAAAGCCCCTAGCATGTTAATCACAGTGTTTACAAAGTTCCTGCTCTGATAATTCCAATACTCTTGCCATATCTTAGTCTGGTTTTGATGCTTGTTCAGTCTCTTCAAACTGTTTTTTGCCTTTTAGTATGCTCTGTAAATTTTTGTTGAAATCTGGACATGATGTACTGGTAGAAAGGAACTCTGATAAATAGGTCCTTAGTTGCATGGTGGTGAGGTGTGGGGAGGGAGAGTGTTCTGTAGTCTGTGATTAGTCTCAGTCTTTTGGTGAACCTGCTTCCTGGACTGTGAAGTTCACCAGTGCTTCCCAGCCCTTTTTGTGCCCCCTTAGGTAGGGCAGGATGGCTAGAGGGAGCTGGAGTTGGGTATTTCTCTTCCTTTAGGGATGTTAGATGTTGATTAACATCCCAGCAGGTGAGGCTTTGGTAACAAAGGTTCTCCTGAGGGCAGGCCTTGTGAGGAAGAACAGAGTGCTCTGACACATTTCAAAATGGTTCCATTTGGAAAGAAAGAAAGAAAGAGAAACAACTACAATTATACATAAAACATTCCAAAAAAAAAAAAAAGGAGGAGTGGGAAAGGGGGCAGGGGATAGGCAAGAAACTAGTTAAGGGTCACAAAGATTGATTATGTTTTGTAAACATGAGTATACTAATTATCCTGATTTGATCACCACATATTGTACACATGTAATGATATTCGATTCTGTACCCCCAAAATACATATAATCAATAAAATAAAACAAAAAAATGGTTCCTTTCCCCCTCTCCCTGCTGGAAGCATGAGGAGATTTTTCTCTGGTATTCACTGTAAAGACCTGGTAGAGCTCCTGGAGGTACAACTCACAAAAGTGCATGTGTGTGTCAGGGGCACCCCTACAACTGGGTTTCCCTGGAGTTTTTAACTCACAGACTTGTCCACACTTAGCCTCCAGCCACTTGTTAATTACAGTGCAGGTTTCCTACCCTATCACTAGTTCCTACAGAGGTTTCTGCTCATGGGTTTTTGTTCTGGTAAGTTGTGATTTTCTGTATCTTTTTATCTTTCCAATCTTGGGGCATTAGGTTGCCCTGTGACCTCACCTCTCTGACAGTTCTAGAAAAATGGTTGATTTTTCAGTTTGTTCACCTTTTTGCTTGTTAACTCCTTACATGACAGACTGGAAACTGTAAGTCAATCCATTTATTTTTATTTATTTATTTGTTTATATTATTTTATTTTTTAAATTTTAACTTCTCAATATACATTGTAGTTGATTTTTGTTTCCCTTTACCCATTCCTCTTTCCTCTCTCCCTCTCTCCCCTCTCCCCCAGCACTACATCATATCTGTTCACTTGTCTTAACAAGTTCAAGGAATTGTTGCGAATGTTCTGTCTTCTCCCCCCCTTTATTTGTTTGTGTATTTATTTATTCATTTATTTTTAGCTCCCACAAATAAATGAGAACATGTGGTATTTCTCTTTCTGTGCCTGACTTGTTTCACTTAATATATTTTTCTCTAAGTCCATCCATGTTGTTGCGAATGGTAGTATTTCATTCTTTTTTATAGCAGAGTAGTATTCCATTGTGTAGATATACCAGTTTCCTTATCCACTCATCTGACGATGGACATTTGGGCTGGTTCCAACTCTCATTTATTGTAAATACTGCTGCGATGAACATTGGAGTACAGGTATCCCTTCGGCATGATGATTTACATTCCTCTGGGTATATTCCCAGCCGTGGGATAGCTGGGTCATATGGCAGATCTATCTGTAACTGTTTGAGGAACCTCCATACCATTTTCCATAAAGGCTGCACCATTTTGCAGTCCCACCAACAGTGAATGAGGGTTCCTTTTTCTCTGCAACCTCTCCAGCATTTATCATTCTCAGTCTTTTGGATATTAGCCATCCTGACTGGAGTGAGATGGTATCTCAAAGTGGTTTTGATTTGTATTTCCCAAATGCTGAGTGATATTGAGCATTTTTTCATGCATCTGTTGGCCATTTGTGTATCTTCCTTTGAGAAATGCCTATCCAGCTCCTTTGCCCATTTTTTAATTGGGTTACTTGTTTTTCTGCTGTAAAGTTGTTTGAGTTCATTGTATATTCTGGGTATTAATCCTTTGTCAGATGTATATTTTGAAAATATTTTCTCCCACTCTGTTGGTTGTCTTTTCACTCTGGTAATTGTTTCTTTTGCTGTGCAGAAGCTTTTTAGTTTGATATAATCCGTTTGTTTGTTTTTCCTTTAGTTGCCTGTTCTTTTGGGGTCATATTCATGAAGTCTGTACCCACTCTTACTTCCTGGAGTGTTTCCCCTACGTTTTCTATAAGGAGTTTTATTGTTTCAGGATGTATATTTAATTCTTTAATCCATTTTGAGTTGATTTTGGTATGTGGTGAGAGGTATAGGTCTAGTTTCATTCTCCTACATATGAATATCCAGTATTTCCAGCACCATATGCTGAAGAGGCAGTCTCTTGCCCAGTGTGTAGACTTGGTGCCTTTGTCAAAGATCAGATGGCCGTAGGTGTATGGATTGATTTCTGAGTTCTCTATTCTATTCCATTGATCTGTGTGTCTGTTTTTATGCCAATATCATGCTGTTTCAGTTGTAATAGCTTTGTAATATAGTTTAAAGTCAGGTAGTGTTATGCCTCCAGCTTTATTTTTTTGCTCAGAATTGTTTTGGCTATGCATGGTCTTTTGTTATTCCACATAAATGTCAGGATATTTTTTTCTATTTCAGAGGAAAAATGTCATTGGAATTTTGATGGGGATTTCATTGAATCTGTAGATCACTTTGGGTAATATGGACATTTTCACAATGTTAATTCTTCTGATCCAAGAGCTTGGGATTTCTTTTCATCTTCTTGTGTCATCTTTAATTTCTCTCAACAGTTGTTTGTAGTTCTCTTTGTAGAGGCTTTTCACATCCTTGATTACCTTTATTCTTAAGTATTTTACTTTTTTGGTGGCTATTGTAAATGGGCTAGCTTTCTTTTTCTGCATGTTCACTGTTGGAGTATAGAAATGCTACTGATTTTTGTGTGTTGATTTTGTATCCTGCAACTTTGCCGAAATCATTCATGAACTCTAAAAGTTTTTCTGTAGAGGCTTTAGGCTGTTCAATATACAGGATTATATCACCCACAAACAGGGACAGTCTGACTTGATATACCATTCAAATAGAGATGAAAAATAATCTGGAGTAGCTATTCTTATATCAGATAAAACAGACTTTAAAGCAAAAACCATAAAAAGAGATAAAGAAGGCCACTATATAATGATAAAAGGATCTATCCATCAAGAAGACATAACAATCATAAATATATATACACCCAACATCGGAGCCAGATTTATAAAGCAAACACTATTAGATCTAAAGAATGAGATAGACACTAACACCATAATAGCGTGGTACCTGAACACCCTACTCTCAATTTGGGCAGATCATCTAGGCAAAAAATTAGTAGAGAAACACAAGATCTAAACAACACTTTGATCCATTTATTTTTTAAAAGAGGTTTCTTATGTTTATTAAAGAATTAACATTTTTTTTCAGAATTCCAGGATTCTTCCTTCATTTTACTACAACTTTCTTTCTCTTTTAGTTAAAGTTCACTTTCCAATATTTCCCCTCAAGGCAGGTTGGTATAAACTATCTGGATTGTTTTAAGTGAAAAGTCCTGTAAATTTGAACACTTATTTCTTGTTTATGGCAGTAGAAGAAGGCTTCTGTTCTGCTCTCAGCAGTAGCCTGCTGATGCTTGAGATTGGAAGCTGAATTTAGAATAGATGTTCCTCTCAGTGAATGTAGCAAATTTACTTACTGTTCATTTTTGGGATGGCTTCCATTTGGAGTGTGCTTTATGGTACCTTGGCTCTTTCTTTTGTCACATTTTAACTTTGCTTCTTCTAACGTCTTTGGAAGTGGCCAGAGTTGGCAGCTTGTACATTATGTATCCAAGGAAATATTTTGGGGACCTGTTAATTCTCAACAACTTTAGTTGGCAAATGGAAAGCCTGGAAACAAATGAGTTTGGCGAGCAGCCCAGGCTGTCAAACCAGGCTCCTGTTATCCGTGAGGACCCACCTTTTGTGCTCTGATGTGGTTCTGCTCTGCAGATGGTTTCTTTATCTGAGGCAATGATGGCTTTGGGAATTTGGGGGTTATGACTGTCCTCCCTCAAGCAGAAGCTTGGAGACACAGAGCAGGGTATGAAAGGGAGGCACGACAGAGGGTCTTTATTGAAGGGTGTGGATGTTTTCTATTTGCACATTGTTCATTGTTTCCATTCCTGACTCGTGAGATTTGCATTTCAGTTCTATGGATGAGGAGCTGTGAACTCAGAAAAATACCTTTCTCTTCTGTTTGGAACAGGAAGTCCCTTTCTGAGGCATGCTGCGTCAGTCTCGCCTGTGAGTGGCGCCTTGGGCCCCAAGTGTCTCCACCATCATATTCTTGTCCTGCTCTTCCCTCCCAGCCCACCATCTTGGTCTCTGCCTTGGGGTTCCCACTGTCAAGTCAGAAAAGTAGGAAAAGTTTCTGAATGCTCTCTCTCCTCCTCCTTTTCTCCCCATTCTTCTAGGAAATAACTTTTGTTTTCTTATTACAAAAGTATTATGTGCTTTCTGTAGAAATTGTGCAAAGTGTGCTTGCAGAAGATGCCCTAGCTGGGTTTAAACTGGGATTTAGGGATGGCAGGGCTTGGTCAGCAGATGACATGATGCGCCTCCTCCTGCTGTCCCCCTCCTGCCCATCCGGCCCTCTCCATTCCTACCCCAGCCCTTGTTAATTGATTTGTGTGAATTTACTATTAGTTTTCTTTTTGCAGGGGGTGAGGTAGGAGGCTTGCAAAGGGAGAAGAGACACATTAATTAGAGAATTGTAAACACAAGAACTGCCAGAACCCACCTGGCCTTCCTCCATGGAATCCTGTTTAGGGACTGCATGGACTCTTCCAGACCAGGTCTTCAATCAGCAGTTGGTAAAGGATGGTCTGGGGACCCCAAAGGATCCCCAAGGCTCTTTTTAAGGGTCTGCAAGATCCTCCTTTCCAGTTACACATCTGTGTGAGGCTGGTTTTTCTTCACGTACTTCAACCCAACAATGATTTTAACAGGCAGAATGCAGGAGCAGATCCATTAATGTGGCTGTCTTCTGTGAAGCCAGATGTCAAGAGATTTGAAAACTGCAGAACAATGCCTCTCTTCTCACTAATTTTATTTTTCGGGAAGTGTAGTTAGTTTAATAAAAATGTTATTTATATTAAAGTGTAATAGTTTTTGTTGTTATTTTAAATGAAGCAATAAATATTTTAACATTTCTTAGTGTTCATTTCTAATGCAGTAGATATTGATAGATAAAACCTACATTAAAAATTGCTTTGGGGGCCGGCCCCGTGGCGCACTCGGGAGAGTGTGGCGCTTGGGAGTGCAGCGGCGCTCCCGCCGCGGGTTCGGATCCTGTATAGGAATGGCCGGTGCACTCACTGGCTGAGCGCAGTGCAGGCGACACCAAGCCAGGGGTTGCGATCCCCTTACTGGTCACAAAAAGACAAAAAAAAAAAAAAATTTGCTTTGGAGTCTTTAATAAATTTTAACTGTGTAATGGTGTCCTGAGACTAGAAAGTTCAAGAATAACTATTTTAGTTATTTCTTCCAGTGCACCAACAGGTATTTTTGTGCCTTAAAAGTAATGGTTGTTTGGAAGCTGTCCTTCAACTATATTGGATAATAAATGATGATCTATTCACACATGGAATACTATACAACAATGAAAATGGAATAAACCACAGTCACACACCATTATGTGTTGAGTGAAAGAACCCAGACACAAAAGAATACATAGTGTACGTTTAAAAACAGTAGAATTTAGGGATGCATACCTAGGTGATAAAAGCATAAAGAAGCATAGAGGCGACAACCTTGAAAGTTAGGACTGTGGTTGTCTTCATGGAGTGGGGTGAGGGCTGTGAATGGGAGAGATTATGTAGGAGCTCCTTGGACCTGGCAGTGCCTTACATGGAGGCCTCTTGCCTTTCTCTATATGTGGGTCTGCTGGTTATCAACCTACTGTTTTTGAGCTCTAAACCCACCCTTTTGTATCTTTTTTGATGCTGGGACTGGGACTCTGGACACCACATTCTCCTTAACCAACTGGCTCTGTTAGGACCTCTGGAGAGAAGCTGGAAGACTGGAGGAGCAAGAAGGGATTGGTCCCTTCTGTTGGCTTTCTGCTGCTGTCAGCATCACTGCAGCCATGCTCTTCACTCTGGCAGTTCCAGTAAATGCCAGCAGCAGCAGCTGATTCCAGTTTGTGGTCATCCTGTGTCCCTTGAACCAACCCCATTGCACCTCCACAGAGGTCCCAGCACTGGGCAGAAGCATGGCACCCAGTCCAAGTGGAGCAGTGGCCTTTCCTCAAAGGTCTGGATTCCAGCTCGGCAGGATCCTTTGTTCAAGCTTCTAAAATTTAATATGACTGGTCTCTTTCCCTTATCTGCAGCCCTAGGGGCAGTAGCTGCTTCCTACAGGTAGCAGCTTTCTGTAGAAAACACTTGTATGTTATTAGTAACTAAGATTATTAAATGGTAGTGGGCCCTTTTACTTTTGTTCATATTTGCATTTTATTACTAACTATTATAGTTTGGAGGAACTGCTTAGGAATCTCATTTGAGGGATGTTCTAGTATTACCTCTGCAATAACTCCATGTCTACCTTGTTACTTCTCATTCTCAATAATTTAGTTAACACTTCTTTTTATTAGATTCTTTCTATTAAAATAACTTGTGTAGTTTCTGTCTCTTGACTGGAGCCAGAAAATGGCTCCGGGAGTGATCCTAGGAAAAAGACCCCCTAAAGGTAGGATTTTGGGTAGGATTTGATCCATAGTTTTGAATAAAGTGGGGAGCTCCTTGTCATGGCATGTAGTAACACCATGAGTCATCAGTGTCACCTGTGGTGGCTCGTAATGAGATTCCTACTGAAGCAAACGCCCTAAGGATCAGGTGACTGCTGCGTTTGACTATTAAGGCAGCAATGATGACTGCAAGGACTGTGGGATCAGATGGCACTTTTCCAATGCACTGGAGCACTTATAGAAAGGAAGATGAAACACTTGGGTTTTTAAACTCTCAGTTCAAGTCTTGATTAGAGAACCAGAATGATCCCCCCAGTCTCTTTTTCTCATAGGTCCAGGTCTGACCTTGCTGAAAACAAGACAAAATATTTAATTGTGCAGGATGAACATTACAACCTAAAGTGAACTCAAAGCGATGGCTAATATGTCACGCGAAATGTAAGTTGTTCTTTGGGACAGAGTGAGACCCTGAGACCTGGTGTAGAAATATTTGGATGGATTCAGATGAAGCTTATGATTTTGGAGCCTTGAGTCACTTTGATCCTTCTTTGCCAGTGGAAGCAGCTTGCCATCCATGTCTGAGGAGACCAGGCTTTTATTGCTGGAACATACCGTAATAATCTTATGCTGCAAAGTTGTCTTTGGGGTAGGCCCATCCTCCTCAAGACCTAACCAAATACCTCTTGTTGCTCAGTGTGGGAAAATAAGCTAAGAGATTCATTTTCAAGAATGGCTTAACAAGGGTCACTTGACTATCTTGTGGTATGATAACCCCTGAAAGTACACTTTCCCTAGGGTGACTTCTCAAGATGGTGGCCAGTCACCCTGTTCTTTTTACTTCTTGGTTCTTTTCCTCCTCAGGACTTCTGGTGGGCCTTTTTTGCAGGCTTGTCCTGAGCCCACCCCTTTCCACCAGTGGGAAGGGGACAATAAATGTCTTATAAGGAAGTAATAAAACTTAAGCGATGTTTGGGAAGATTGTACATCCCATAGAACTCAGCCAATGAGGAACTGGGGCAGGGACTTGTGCACTAGGGAATAAATTGCTTGATGTAACTAACCATTTTGGGTGTGCCTGCTCACAGACACCCAGACTTGCAAGATGGTTATTAAAGTCTCACTTCTCTGTACCTCATGTCTACATGTCCATCCTTTGGCATTGGACAGGTGAAGGTATTTCTCACACTCAGTATCTCTGAGAACAAGTATCTTGTGAACAAGTTACCAAGCTGGACAAAGGAGGAAATAGCTTATCCTTCAAAAGAGTTACAAGATTTTTAAAATTTATATTACCAGAAACATGCGGAATATGGGTAGTAATGTATCTTAAGGACATTAGACAAAGAGGACAGGATACAACACTGGATAAGACCAAATTTCTCTATGTGGTTGGGTTTAATGTGCAGCTGGAATTGCACCTAATGGTTTATTTGGTTTGGATGACTAAGCTTAGACTCAGTGGGGACCCACATTTAATGAGGTGAGATGTCAGAACTTTCTTGCTCTGTTGTAGAGGAAGGGATCCAAAGGCTTAGGGAGACAGGAATGTTGAAGTGAATTTATTATGTGAAACCTTGACCTCTCAAGCCCCTTACTTCCCCAGTTACGTCCCCTAGGAAGGTCCAGAGTGCCTTCCCTTGCTAAGGATCTGAGCAGTACCTGGTGACGGGAAGGCTGGATGATGGTGGGAGACATTGCCACTCAGGCAGACTGTGACTGCAGTGGGAGGATGTGATTCCAAGTATCAGGGATCAAATGGCAGCACCTAACACCAGGGACAAGGTGCGCCACACAGCAATGGGTGGTAGGGTGGAGGGGTTCACAGACTGCTGCAAGTCGCAGGGATTTTTGGCTGTGGCTAACTGATCAGGATGTCCTCAGGAATGAAGTAGATGGACAGTCTATTAAATGTTGCTTTATCTGTGTAATGGGGGAACTTCAGGTGGTGGCCAGACCTGCCACAGTGGGAAGTCACAGCTCTCACTCCCACCCCAGTTCTCAGGTTGGGAGCTCCTTGATTGTATCCACGAGGGCTGCTGAACTGTCACACTTGTGGGCTGCCAATCTTCCTCCAAACTATTCCCAATGGGACATGGGTCATTTGTGAGACTGACCCTATATAGAGGAAGAAGAAATATCAAGACCCTCCAGGATTTTCTGAGTCTACATTGGTGCTAATTCTTGGGAACCCCAAATGCCACTGCGATCCACCTATCAATGTGGGGGCTTACGGTGTCCAGGTGTTAAATGGAGAAATGTGCCAAGCGTAAGTCACAGTGGTCCCTGTAGGTCTGTGAACTCACCTTGTGGTTATCTCTCCATTTGTACAACATAAAGTCAGGATGCATGTATCTGGCAGTGGGCAGAATTCTTTAGCTCTTTATGGTAGGAAGTCCTAGAACTTCCCTTCCCAACAGGATAGAAAACCAAAAGCTTATAGCAACGTCCTGCCACTGTAAGAAGTGGATAGTTGTAGGTGATACCACATACTGTCATCCCCTGTGACTCACCTGCTGGGCTTATACAGATGGTGATGGCGAATGCATACTTAACCACGTGGTGACTTCAATTGCTGCTGCTGTTCCAGATGTGCAATTTCATTTTGGAGCCAGTCAACACAGTCCCTGATACTGGGATGTAGCTGGACCAGATAAATTCTTTTTCTCTAGACCCATTTGCAAGGACAATCAGAAGATGTTTGCTTTTAACTGACAGAGCCAAATTGCATCTGACTGATACAGTGTGTTATTGCTCACAATAAAAGTTTTTAAAAATAAAATATAATCATAATGCAACTCTTACCTAAATAAATAAAATTAAAATTCTATCTCTGTGTTATTAGTGCATCAGGAGAAAATGGCTGAAGAGATTTTCATTTGAATTAGAGAGTGTATTTGAAATGGTTTAACTTAAAAGATAGGTGTCATAGAATGCACAGCACTTACTTTGGGGGCATGGGAGATATGTCACTGAGAAAATCAGTCATTCGTGAGCAGCTTCAATTAGGATACACTACTGCCTGTAAGGACACTGCAGTGTAATCGTCTGTTGTAGGTGGCCAAAAAATCCCAGAGCTGCTGCACAGGAGCCCTCCTGCAGAGTCTCCAAATTCTAGGCTCTGGTTCATGATGAAGCTCTTTTCACAAGGACATCCCAGTGCTGTGTGCCCTGGAGCCAAGCATGGCAGGACTTCTTCATGACTGCACATGACACTGGAGCAGCACTGGCGAAGGCTCAGCTTGCATGTCAGTCAGTCAAAGCGTTTGTGAACTAGGCAGAGGATAGCAGCACATCATTTTAATTGCACACCATGTGTATTAACCAGAACCAACAAACATGAGTGTCAGAACCTGTTAGAGACTGTCCCGTGTGAGGAATTCTTTCTGAGCAAGAAGGAAGATTTCCCTCTCTGGTCTAGTTTTTGATGAAGCCTGTGGAAAAAACAAAGGCTTGGAATGGGCTTTCAAGTAATTAGACTGACCTCATTCCCAAGCAGAAATAAGCCTGCAAAATACAAAACCACATGCTTAACCACCACTGAGAAGGGATGAGAAGCAGCTTTCTATTCTCACTCTTGGATTCAAGTGTGATTCCTTTGATTTTCCATAGGGCTTTGGGCTTCCCTGTGTCTTAGTACCTACCACACTGTTCTGTCTTTGTAAGTGTTCTGGTTGCTGCTGCTAGGCTCTGAGCCAACTGAGACATGCACTACTGTTTTCTATTTCCAGGCCCTGGCAACGGCTATGTGTCCAATAAACATTTTCCAAATGGAAAAGTTTAATTTTTCTTTTATCTTCTTATCTCTCTGCACTGATAACCTTCTCCTCCATAAAGACACACACACACACGTGCACGCACACACTCTTAAGAAAGATGGATAGAGGAGAATAGAATTTTGTTTTACTATTCCAGTTTTTATACTACAGGGCATTTCTAAAGAATTGCAGTCATTTCTCCAAATGGTTAAAATAAGATTCTAACTCATTTCAATTTAAAAATATATACCAAATGGGATTTTAATTTTGTTTCAGGAGGAGGATACTGAGCAGGATATGTTAATACAAAGCTAGGTTTAGAAAACTCCAAAAAAGCCCCTCAGTAGATACCAGTGGATCTGAATGTGGCAACTGACTAAATAGGAGGGACCATTATTTCCACTTATAAAGTCAGGGTTCCATGCATATTTGGAGGAACTCTGAAAGTTTGGAATTGAGCACCAGCCCAGAGGACTTTGCAGACTTCCTTATGTGTCCTTCCTTGGGGAGGTTCTGCTTTGAAATGGAGCTCGCGGGGCTGCAGATCTTTCAGTTGGGCAAGAATCCCTACCAAATAAATAAAAACTAAGCCCTGTAGCTATCTTTTCTATTGAGGTCAAGCCTCTATTTTTTGTGCCTTTAAGTTGTTAACCCATTTAGTGATCACCACGTGCCAAACCATGACCAGTATTTGTTCTCTCTTGCAGATGGAGGGAATGAGGCTCAGCATGGGCGAGACAAATTTCCCAGCACCTCCCAGAAAGGAAGTGGCTGAGCCGACGCCATCCGGCCTGACTCTGACTCCTGTGGTCCTGTTGCACACGTCTTAGAGGACTCACCTCTTAGAGAGGAGCTTGGGCACCCTCAGATGGTGGCTCTGGGTCAGAGGAAGGCCGACTCTGTGGACGGTTGTTCTGTTTCCTGTGGGACAGACGAGGATGCTTTTCTCCTTCGTAGCGACTCCAATCTTCTCAAGAACTGGACTGTCCTGGTCACGCAACTGTTTCCTTCCTGACCATGAGTGAGGATAAATAGTACCTCCCCTAGGCAGGCTGTGGGGTTCGATGAAACAAGGAATGCAGAGAGCTCAGTAGATGGAGGCTTTACACACGTGGCAGCAATTGTGTTTTATATTCATTCAGCTGGTGACTCTATCCGAGCCGGGATGTGCAGCCACTCAAGATCCACTGCACAGGAGAACCTCTTGACCTCTTCAAGAGAGGGCATTTGGGAGCAATGGAGGCATCTCTGTTGCAGTGTCCAAAGGCTTAGATTTAGTGTCACTGTGTATGTCTTGGAACTATAACTTTGAGGTGTCATAACTGGAAACAGCATCTTTCTTTCAGTCGAACACCAGGTTCTAAATTCAGCAACATTTTTCCCTCTTTGGGGTTCTATATCCTATGTTGGCATTGACATCCGTGTCAACATGAAAGTATTGATCTAGATTTACATCCATAGAGATAGAACATAAATAAAACAGACAGCAGGATGGGCTTTTTCCATGCCCGCTTCACCTCCAACCACTCTCAGTCTTTCTCTGCTTTGCATCCTTTCCTAAGAGATTTTTTTGGGGGGTAAGAGTTAAAAATAGACTGTTGACACTATGATTTATCTAAATTGTGCTGTAAGAGGCAGCCTAGGGTTGCAGGAGAAAAGATTGCTGGTCCTGTGGGTGTTTTATAAGGAAGGACTTAGATGATGCTGGTAAAGTAGCTCTCAGGAGCTCTCCAATCTGGTGGTCTGGGAACTGGGGGTCTTCCACAAGGGGCAGGGTGGGAAGAGAGCAGCAAGGGGTCCCTCAGCCACTCCTCTGAGTGGGAATGGGAAAGGTGGGTTTGTTTCTGGCAATGGACTCTACCTTCAAGCACTTTTATTTTATTTATTTATTTATTTATTTATTTATTTATTTTTATTACAAAAACATTTTATTCAACATTTGCTGAATAAATGAATTAAGAATACACATTGCAGAAAATCCACACATCTGTGTACAAGAGCACATGGGTTGGGAGGTGGAGGAACAGAGCAGAATGAATGTGGGGAAGGGAAGCCCGAGGTGTGGACTGTGGGTCCGTACCCTGGCCAGCTCACTCCTGCGGGAGCCCAGAGTTCCTTCCCACGGGGCTGGCAGGGACTTCCCGTGCCAGGAGCGCCATCTGCCTGGAGGATGAGGTCAAGGCTGTGGGCATCCTGAGGTCCAGCATTGCTGAAATAGTCATGTGTTTGTGCGTTTTTTAATTTTCTAAGCCATTCTTAAAGCACAGCTAAATTACAAAGTTGCATTCATTCAGAAAACATTTGTTTTCATATGTAAATCTATAGAGCCAATTAGCAGTTATTTCATTCGTGATTTTAATCATCCAAAATAGCAGTGAAATGTAGGTCAACGTCTGTATATCTCTTAACCCACCAAGTTTACCCTCCTCTTTACATATTCCCAAGCCAATAGCATGGAGCTGCCGTGACTCCCCTCTGGTGTGTGGAGAAGGCAGATAAATCAGGATGCACGTTTATATGTTTAATAGTCGCTATTAAGTACCTTCTGGAGGGAGTTTATGTATTTCCAGTTCGGCTGCTTTAAAACTTTTAATTTTTTTTAATTAAGGCTTGTTTGTGGGCTGTTCCAGATAAGAGAAATATGTTTGCTCCTTCTCTGTAGCTGACCTTGTTTGACAGACAGGGAGGGAGGCAAACGAAACCTTCTTTGTGGAGACTATTCATTAACTGGAGCAGTGTTCCCCAAGGGCGATGCTTGTTCTGACTCGGGGGTCTGCAGCGGGAGGAAGGAATGGTGCCATGTGCCTCCTGTGCTGGGTCACGAGGGGTAGAGTCCAGCAGTCAGATGCTCACGGCAGGGGGCAGTGACAGGAACCAGAGCTGATGGCACCTTTGTGTCAGTGCTGGCAACGTGCAAGAAGTGTTCTAAGCCCTTCATGAATATTTTTTCATCCAGACCTCAACTCAACCCAGTGAGGTAGTTGCTATCTTATCCTCATCCTGAAAATGAGAAAACTAAAGCATAGAGAAACTCAGAGCTTGTCGGTGTCACACAGCTGGAAAGCAGTGGAGTCTGGATCAAAAGCCAGAAGATCATCTCCTGGGACGGCTCATTTAGGAGTCAACTTGACTGGGCCACAGGGTGCCCAGATATCTGCTCAAACATTAGTCTGGGGGTGTCCTCAAGGGTGTTTCTGGATGAGATTAACATTTGCATTGTTAGACTGAGTAAAGCAGATGGCCCTGCCCCACGTCATGGGCCCCATCCAATCTGCTGGAGGCCTGAATGGGATAAAAGGCAGGGCGAGGGAGAATTTGCACTCTCTGCCTAACGATTCTTTAGTTGGGACATCCATACTGTCTTGCACTTCAACTTGAACTTGCATCATGGGGTCTCCTGATTCTCAGGCCTAGGTCTTCAAGACTGAACACATGACCAGCACTCCCCAATGTAAAGCTTACAGATGGCAGTGGCGAGACTCCTCAGCCTCCAGAATCATGCCAGCCATTTCCTTATTTTGTATATGACATGGTTATACATCACCTAACAACAGGGATACATTCTGAGAAATGCGCCTTTAGGTGATTTGGTCATTGTGTGACCATCACAGAGTGCACTTACACAAACCTAGATGGTGCAGCCTGCTACGCACCTAGGCTGTATGGTAGAGCCTGCTGCTCAAGGTGTGTTACTGGACTCAACACTGTAGGCAATTGTAACAAATGGTAAGTATTTTTGTATCTAAACATATCTAAAGATGGAAAAGGTGCAGTGAAAACACTGTGTAAAAGATAAAGAAAGGTACTCCTGTGTGGGGCACTTGCCATGAGTGGAGCTTGCAGGACTGGAAGTTGCTCCGGGGGAGTCAGCAAGTGAGTGTGAAGGTCTAGGACACGACTATTCACTGCTGTGGACTTCATAAACATTGTATACTTAGTCTACACTAATTTTATAAAAATATAATTGTGCTACAACGTTATGATGGCTACAATGTCACCAGGCAACAGGAATTCTTCAGCTCCATTATTATCTTATGGAACCACTGTTGTATGTGGGATTTGTTACTGACTACAACATCATTATGAGACACACGACTCTGTGTGTGTGTGTGTATACACACACCTATGTAAATACACTGATACATATGTACATATACAATGTAAATATACTGATACTGACTGATACATCACAACTCCAGAATCTACACTCTTGCCCCAATGTGGTAAATTTCCAGTAGGTAGCTGGCATCCGGTACATATTTATTTGCCCATTGATGGTGTGTCCAGTCAGTGGGAGTGTACATGACCAGTCGGCAGCATTGGACTTGACTTGAGACCACAAGGGCTCCTCTGTAGACAGATGCACTCTGCCTTTGTCTTGTCCTTGATACTTTGATGATGATTTCTTCTTTCTGTCTGTTCAGTGCTACCCTCTCTGTCATAGTAATGATAAGGGCAGCACAATGCAGGTGATAGAAATGGAGGAGCGGGAAGACTCTTATGCTGTCCAGTGACATTCCCCATGGAGGCAAGGGTCCCCCCGTACACTATCGAGAACTGGGACTCCAGGATTGTAACAGGAGGTACAAGGTGCTTCCCGGTAGTGGGGACTTCAAATGTCACATCAGCATGGACAGAGCCCCACACCAGTGGCAGCTCTTAGGTCCTCACAACAACCTGAATCACACAGACTGACTGGTCCACTCCCTTGCACCAGTTCCAAAGGGGAACATTTTTCACTGAGAATTAGTCCCTGGAAGCCTCTTCCTTTCTGTGTCCAAGCACCTCTGTACTATAATCCCCAAACTATCCACATCTCAGGACTTGGCAGAGAGGATAGGGCCTTCAAGCACTTTTAGACACTGCTCACACAGCCAAGAGGTTGCAAATGTAATCTTAACATCTGTCTCCCTGTCTCTGGCACCAATCTATCTTAACAAATGAACTCAAATAGGATTTTCTAGGGCATAGCATATTCAGGTAAATCAAATTTTATGGTTAAGAGTATCAGATAAACTGTATACACTTTAATAATTTTTAAAGACATTGATTGCACGAGCTTACACTTCACCTCCAAATGTCACACAAAGGAATGTCCTTGTGCCGATGAGGGCTCAGAGGTTTGAGGGCCTCAGGGTCATGTAAGAACACTAGCTCTCATGGACTAGGAGAGGTGGCAGGGCTCTTCGCCATCATTTATTTCAAGGGGTTTAGGTCATGCTCTGTTGGACCCTATAAACGATAGAAGATTTTAACCGGGCATTTATGCCTTATTAGTTTCCCAGGGCTTCTATAACAAAGTACCATGGACTGGGTGGCTTAGAACAACAGAAATTTATTGTCTCACAGGTCTGGAGGCCAGAAGTCTGAAATCAAGGTGTCAGTAGTGCCATGGTCCCTCTGAAGGCACTGGGAAATTGGTGTGTGTGTGTGTGTGTGTGTGTGTGTGTGTGTGTGTGTGTGTGTGTGTGTGTGTGTGTGTGTGTGTGTGTGTGTGTGTGTGTGGTCCCTCTGAAGGCACTGGGAAATTGTGTGTGTGTGTGTGTGTGTGTGTGTGTGTGTGTGTGTGTGTGTGTGTGTGTGTGTGTGTGTGTGTGTGTGTGTGATCTGCTCCAGGCATTTCTCCTAGCTTCTGGCAGCCTCAGGCCTGTAGACGGCTCTCTTCTCCCTGTGTCCCTTCATATCCTCTCCCCTCTGTGCATGTCTTTAAGTCCAAACGTCCAAATTTTTTATAGGGAGACTGGTCATGTTGGACTAGGGCTCACACTAATGACCTCATTTTACTTAATTACCTTATTTTATTTTATTTTGTCTTTTTTGTGACCGGCACTCAGCCAGTGAGTGCACCGGCCATTCCTATATAGGATCCAAACCCGTGGTGGGAGCGTCACCGCGCTCCCAGCGCCGCACTCTCCCGAGTGCGCCACGGGGCTCGGCCCTTAATTACCTTTTTGAAGACCCAATTTCCAAATAAGGTCGCATGTTGAGGTACTGGGTGTTACTCCAATGTCTTTCGGGGGGGGGGTCACACTTCAACCCCAAACAGATGCCCTTAATAGATAAGAGCTCTGGGTAGGATTTGCTGGGAAAGAAGTTCACTGCTAAACATTTTGAAAATCTGTCGTCTGAAAGGTGAGGAAACTGAGGCCCTGTGGGGTAAATGGTTTGCTCAAGTCACATAGCTTGTATGGCAGATTTGGGACTTGAACCCAGGGCCTCATGATTTCTCTGTGTGTTTTTTACTACACGGCAGTAGCTGCTACATTAGTTGATAGGAAGTTATGATTGCTGGCATGGCTGCTAAAGCAACTTTATTCTTTCAAGTTTTTATTAGTCTTTTTCAATAATGTGTCTTTTAATTGAAGAATTTGACATTGACATTCTGTTAGTTGGAAAGAGCCTAAGGCAATGTGAAGTAATTTTCTTTAGAAGAGTTCGGAAGTACATTCGATGATTTCCATCAGCTGCTGAAAAATATTCATCTCTTCCTGGAATAATTTTGAAGTGAAAAGGTGGAAAACAACCCAATGGTTAATGGCACACAATCGATACTGAGAAGGAAGAAGATAATGCTGTTGTTGGACTGCTGCTCTGATTTCTTTTTTCTTTCCCACTTTCTCCCCTCCATTATGTGCCAAGTCTCATTGACAGATGATACTTGGAAGGATTGGAAGGATTCAGAACTTTTGGGAGAATGGAAACCAGTCTGGAAATCCTGTGTAGTTTTGATTCTCTTGTAACAGTTTGGGAGGTGTGGCCACCCATGAATGTAATTAGTCTGTGTGATTTATCTTGTTAGACAAAGTCCTGTGTTGTACTTTTTGGCATGAAGGGCAACCAGAGATCTGTCCATGAGGCCAATTCTTGGGCAACAGTGGGTAGTGGGTCACATGTGTCCCGGGTGACCCCTAACACTATCCTTCATATCCCTCCTCTCCATTGGCCTTGCCTTTCCCTGCTCTCTTCCTGTCTCACTTCCAGGGGATCTGGGAATATGTCCGCTTGAATGTACATCTCCAAGACCCTCTTCCTCTTTGGAGTAATACAATGACCAAGGCAGGTGAGGCTACAAGATTGTCCACGCTGTCTGAAGAACACAGGTAGGAGGGCAGCCTTCTTCTGGGCACTGGGCGAACTGGAGGAACCAGTTCAGAGAAGGCCCACCTTTCCTGGCAGCCCGGAGGGAAGGCTAGAGACATTGTGTCCCTGGAGATCCAGGCTTCTGTACCATCTGCTCTGAGCCTGCTCATAGTGCTGACACTGGAGAGCTGGAGGGGCCCCACAGGAAGGCAGAAGAACTATTCATGGACTTTAGGGTTGGGAGATGACCTGTTGGTGGAATTGAAATAACCTAAGAGTAGTGAGGCTCCTTCGATATCCTTCAGCAGAGAAATGGGTCAGTTTGTGTCCTTCAGGAAGCAACTCCAAGACACACTTAGAAGTGCAAGATATTTTGAGGGTTAATACTTGTGAAAGATAAAGAGAAAGAGCAGAACTAGGCAGGGAGAGCCTTAAGACCACAATGAGCGTCCACTATCTGTGCAAGAAGAGGGCAGAAAGAAGGCTTGCTGTGCAGCTCTGAGAAGTCAGCCATCTCCTTATGGAGCTTCTGGACAAAGGTTGCCCAGAGTGTCCACGTGGGGCAGAAATGGCCAGGCCTAGCACCCCCGCTGGGCTCCATCACTGGCTGGGAGCTGCTGAAGAGTCTATGGCCTTGTCTCAAACACTCTGGCAGATTCTAAGGGTGCTGCAGCTGGAGGCTGACAGCTTATTGTGCTTCTCCCCATAGGTTCTCTCAGAAAGGGAGATCAGGGGGAGTTGTGTGGAGGGTCATCAGATAGGAGTGGTGGCCTTTAGTTGAAGGACACAGCCAACCTGCAATGACAGGGTGAGAATAGAAGAATGATGTCCAGCCCCACTGTCTTCCCTCCCTCTGATTTGCCAGTGGTTCCCCATTGGTCAAACCCAATGAATAGCTGGAGATATGATGTCCTGTTGATGACATAGAAGCTTCCTGAGCAGAAGCAGGTGGAGATGGATAGAGTGGGTCTGGAGGGGCAAAGAGGAGATAACTAGCCTCGGGAACATCCTTGTCTTGTTCCTGACAGAAGTAGGAAAACCTCTAGTGTTTACCATAAGACATATATGTTTGTGTGCGCATGTATATGTCTGGATACCTACATGTAGGTATCTCTCTGTATATCCGTATATATGTATGTATGTGTGTGTATGTATGTATGTGGGTCTTAGTGGATTTGTACTGCTATGACAAAATACCTTAGACTTGCTAATGTATAAACAACAGAAATTTGTTGCTCATAGTCCTGGAGGCTGGGAAATCCAAGGTCAAAGTGACAGCAGATTTAATGTCTGGTAAGGACTGCATAAATGGTGCCTGTTGCTGTGTCCTCACATGGTGGAAGGAACAAGGGAGCTCCTTCAAGCCTTTTTTATAAGGGCACTAATCCCATTCATGAGGGTGGACCCTTTATGACTCAGTCACTTTCCAAGGGCCCTGTCTTTTAGTACTATCACATTGGGTATTACATTCCAACATAAGAATTTTGGGAGGACACCAACATTCAGACCACAGCAATAAGAGACCACATTTAAGAAGGAGCCATCAATTTCTTTTTCTAATTAAAAAAATCCTAAGATTTATGTTGAATATTATATCAAAATCCTTGCAGCATCTAAAGCAGTGATCATAATTTTTCTTTTTATGTAGTAATAATAAATGTTTTATTACATTGATTGCATCATCAATCAATCAATTTTTCTGCACAGCTGGAGTGTTTTATGTTTGTTAACTTTTATGTCAATGTTATGCTGACTTCATAAAAAGAATTTGAAAGCTTTGCTTCTTTTTCTATGCTCTGTTAACAGTTTAGATAGTGTTGATATTGTCATTTCCTTAAATGGCTGGTAGAATTTACCTGGGAAACTGGCCTTGTGTGCATATTTATGTCTGTTTTTGGCAACTGTCCCCATCTTTTAAATGGAAATTTGTCTTATTGGATTTTTTCTCCAAAGTTAATGAGCTTATGCAACTTATATTTTCCTAGAAAACCATCTATTTTATCCAAGCTACAAATTTATCTACATAGAGTTGACCAAACTAGTCTCATGGTTCTATA